>NW_026991721.1:40992906-42192906 GCF_029215605.1 Mirounga angustirostris | reverse complement strand
CCTTGTGCTTAGGGAACCACTGCCAATATTCCCACCACCTCCCACAGCCCCCGAGCTCGGGGAAACCCGCAGCACCCACAAAATCAGACCTGCTCTCAGCGCCAAGCGAGCAGGGAACAGGAGGGCGGACCGGAGCGCGGGCACGGGGGCTGGGCGGACGCGAAGCCGCGCACGCTGGCGGGCGGACGCGACAGGAGCCAGCCCCGGGGCGGGGGGCGGGCGCTCGCCTCCTCCTCCGCGCGGGCCGCCGGCGAAGCGCTCGGAGGCGTGACTCTGGGGCGCGCGGGGGCCGTGGGTCGCCACCGCGGTGCCCGCCGGCTTTGCGCTCCGAGGGATGGGGCTTCGCGCCTGTGAAAAGCCAAGCCGACTAGGAGGAAGCGGCCGTGCCGGAGACCCAGGCCGGCCGGGGCCGCGGAGGGAGAGCCCGCGCGCCGCTGCTCGGGAGCCGGACAGGGCCGCCCCCGGGGTCCGGCGCGCGGGGGTCACGTGCCTCCCGGCCCGCCGCCGCCGCCGCCGCCCGGCCCGGGGGCTGTCCGGCTTGGTTTAAACAGACAAAACAAAGGGGGCGCCTGGGTGGCTCAGTCGGTTAAGCGACTGCCTTCGGCTCAGGTCATGATCCTGGAGTCCCGGGATCGAGTCCCGCATCGGGCTCCCTGCTCGGCAGGGAGTCTGCTTCTCCCTCTGACCCTCCCCCTCTCATGCTCTCTGTCTCCCATTCTCCCTCTCAAATAAATAAATAAGTAAATAAAATCTTAAAAAAGAAAAAAAAAAAACAGACAAAACAAAGGATGCATGGTGACAGAAGAAATACGGGAGTGGGAGTCAGAGGACTTAGGTTGGGCTCTCAGCTCAGGACCACGCGCAGGTCCTCTTGCGGCCTTATGGCCCAGCTTCCCATCTGTGACATGGGGATAATGCTAATATTTACCCCAATAGGTAGCTAGGAGTCTTACGAATGAAGGCAAAAATGATATAAGAAAGGATATCTGAAAACTGCCCCGTAGATTATGAAAGGCTAAGCTAATGTCAGTCCCTGCTCATCAGACGGACACTGTTCAGTTCTTTCATTTGGAATGTTCCTCGCCTAAATGCACCTCACCACTTTCCACAGTTTACAGTGGAAGCCTCTACAGAGAAATGATAATGTGCAGGTAGGAAGGAAAGCAAATCCAAAGCAAACGCATAGTTACCGATAAATTTCTGAGATTGGGGTTTGAATTTAGTTCTGAGCTTCACAACGGAGGTGTAAACAAAACAAAACAAAAACCAAGCATGATCAGGTATATTGTTCTCATTATTGGAGAAGATTAGTACAGAGGAGAAGATTACGTGTCTTCAGGGAAAATGGAATGTTCTCTAAATCCACATTGCTTAGGTATTAGTCCTCCATATACCACCCTCAGTTGTTTTACTGTATCTGTATGTCACACATACTTTTAGGCAATACTTTAAAAGAGCCTAACAAAAATCATTTCCCAAGAAAAAATATACCCCTTCTTTAAGTGTTTGCTATATATTTTCCGTAACATACTGTACTTTATTTAAAAATACACAACCATGAAAATAGAAAATGCTTGTCCCCTAACCATCTAAGATCATCTAACATGATGCATATGCATGTGAACATAATATGTGAGGGTTATGTATACCTTACTTGGGGATCCCTTGCTCTGGTTGTTTGATGAGCCCCTTACAGAGTCCATCATGGCATGTCCACAGCGACTGAGATCCTGGTTATCAGCAGGGCCAGCTCCCTGGATCAGGCTGAAGAGAGTGAGGTCCAGCAAAGGGACCACCTTCCCAAGATCACACCTCAGGGTAGGAATGGGCCGAGGCTTCCTGAGCTCCATTCCAGTGCCCTTGGCTCCCCGTTACCCACTGCCTCTCCCTTTATCCCTTCCCCCACCATCCTGGTTGACCCCTCAGTCAGCACCTCCTCACGAGGTCCCACTGACGTGCCCAGGTCTGATACCGAGAGGAGATAAATGGATGCAATTTGGGTGACTCCTCAGAACAACCTTGGATTCTTTCCCTAGAATATGAACTCCAGGAGAGGAAGAGCCATGATTTAGGAGGTTGGTGCAGAGCAGTAGGTGTGGATGTGGAGTTCTCTAGACCTCATCTTAATGAGTAGGTGGTGAATAAACTTTGGACAAATCGCACAGGATCAAGAGAAATGGCCAGAGGAGTGGAAAGATTTCCAGGGCTCTGGACACCTGACAGGTTGCAGCTTCTGGGGGGCCCCTTGTGCCCTGAAGAAAGGCACCCTGCAGAGGAGGCAGCCCAGGGTCCCCAAGTGACCTCTACAGAGCCAGCCCCGGGGCGGGGGGGCGGGCGGAAGGGAAGCCGTTTCATGTGGGCTCCCAGAGCAGCTGCCCTGTTGGTCCAGTAGAGAGGATGCCTGCTTGTTATATACCCTAAGATGCTCTTGAGCTAGCAGAGCCCCAGGTGGGCCCCAAGGAAAGTTGTACCAAGGACTGAAAGGTGGTAACCAGAAACCCAGGCTGATCCTCTAGGGCCAGACAGGGCTATGTCCCCTTCACCCAGAGGCCTCCCAGGGCCCCTGCAAAGCAGATGAGTAGTGCTGCCTTGGACCAGTGAGAATAACCCACAGAGCTCATCGGGAGCTACGTTCTAATGCAGATTTGGGAAGAGAAGAGGGGTACAGAGACCCCGCGAAGTCTAGTAGGCGTAATGCCAACACTCAGAATAGACACGGAAAATGCCTTTTTGGTTCCCCTTAGCCTCTGCCAGGCACTGGGGCATGGGAGAGAGTGGGCTGCAGGAACAAGCCCTGGCTTCGGAGCCAGGAGGCTCAAGTTCCGGCTCTGGCTCGTGTGCCACTGGGCAAATCACTTTACCATTCTGGACTTTGGTTTCCTCATCTGCACACTTATTTTCCTAATCTTGTTCTGCTACAAGAATTAGAAATTTAGGTTCTGAGGTCGGGCTGACTTGGTTTCTAGTCAAATTCCTCCCAAAGGAACTCAGAGTTCAGTGGAGGACACAGACACACAAAGATACACCATAGAGACTGGCACGAAAGCAATAATCTTGCTTCTTTGTCGAGACAGCACAGATGGTGAGTGGCAGAGTAAGGACTAAAATGCAGGGTCTGGACTCGAATGCAGACACATCAATTAATGCAATGATGAATCATAAATGTGACAGGTGCTGTGAGGGAAAAACAGAGGATACTATGAGGATGCAAAACAGAGGATAACGTGACAACAGCCATGTGAAAGATTCTTCAAAGAGTCATAGGGAATCATTTAATCCCAAGAGTAATGGGAAGAATCCCCTGCAGTGGAGACTGGATTGGAAGGATGCAAGAGTAGAGGCAGGGAGGGCTGCTAAGAGGCTCTTGCAGTCATCAGACAAAAGATGGATATGGCGTGGGTTAAGGAAGTGGGGAGACTAGACCAATTCAGTGGAGCCATCAGGACTCAGTGATGGATTCAGTACGAAAGAGGAGAGAGGGCAACGTCAAGGATGACCTTTGTGTTACTGGAATGAGCAATAGAGTAAATGATGGTGCCATCTACTAAGATTGGGGTATGAGAGGAGGAGCGGCTTTTATGGAAGATCTTTAGGTCAACCTCGGCCATGTTGGGTTTTCTAGTTGTGATGGTGGTTGTCTTGATTGCTTTGGTCTGGGCAGACTAAGTTTGACTATGAAATTGTGAAAGCAGTTGCATGCCTGAGCCTCTTGGTCAGAGAGGAGTGGGCTTTGGAGTGAACCCAGTATGGCAACAGCGGCCACAGTGGACAGGGAGAGGCCCTGTCCCTAAAGCAGAGGAGGAACTGGACAGAGCACAGGCCTTGAATGACACCCATTGGTTTCTCTTCCCTCTTTACCACCAGCCATGTGAACTTGGGCAAACTGCTTCGTCTACCTGAGCATAAGACCCTTCATTTGTAAAATGGAAATGATTCTGGCAATCTCACCGAATCATCATGACAGTTACGCTACAATACAGTTAACAGTCCGAAAGATTCTCGTTTACTCTATGTGATGATATTTCAGACAAGCACCTTGTACTGGATTTTATAAGATTGGCTTGAAGTCTAATACCGATACATTTTTTTCAACAAAATAAGATATCCAGAGTACTAATCACAGTAGAGAGACAGAGTAGCATAGGTTTATGCAGATATTTTGGAGCTAGACAACACTGGGTTCGAACCTGGCTCAACCACTTCCTAGCCCATAGTACTTTGGGCAATTATTCAACTAAGTTCCCTTTTCTGAATAATTGGGCGAATAATGGAATCCACTTCATGGGGTTGTTGCATGGATTACATGAAATAATGACGTAAAGTACCTTGTTCTTACTATGTGTTCCCAAAATGCCTATTATTGTTGTTATTTGTAATTCAGAGTCTGGCACACAGTAGGAATTCATTACGTTTTTCCCTGCATCCTCCCCTCCACTCCTCCACCCTCCACAGGTCCATCTGCACACATTTTATGTACACAGGCCTTACTCAGTGTCTGTTCTCAGAGGGACCAGGATTCCTCACAGCACCCTCAATTCAGCTCTCTCCACAGCAACCTATTCTTCCCCTTCATTCAACAAGCACAGCAGATAATATAGGACATTGTTGCGTTGTTCTCAAGTACCAGCTCCCCTCCCTCACTGGGAGTGTAAGAGACGGAGGCTCTAGGCCATATGCTCACATCATCAGCTGTGTTTCCATGACGACCTGCCCAGCATAACTAGATGTTTCAGCAGAGATGAGCTGTGACACCCAGCTCTCCACAGACTGTAGCTGACTAGCTATTATTACATTCCTTACACTGACCTAAGGGCTAAAGCAGGCTAGATATGGCTCTGAGGGGTGGGGAAGTTTTTGTTTGCATAAGTAAGAGACTGAATTTGGGAATGCATTTGGCTGTCCACGGCAGCAGTAACTGCTTTGGCTGTAGTATGTTGAAAGAAATCTAAAACTTTCTGTTCTAAATGCCACAACAGAGGAAGGTACCTATTACTATGTGAACAAAAAAAGATGCAGGCCTAATACTTCCTAAGAGGGTCAGAGAAGACGACTTCTTCTTCTTCTTCTTCCTCTTCTTCTTTTTTTTTAATTTTTTTTTTTTTTAAGATTTTATTTATTTGCGAGAGAGAGAATGAGAGACAGAGAACATGAGAGGGAGGAGGGTCAGATGGAGAAGCAGACTCCCTGCTGAGCAGGGAGCCTGATGTGGGACTCGATCCCGGGACTCCAGGATCATGACCTGAGCCGAAGGCAGTCGCTTAACCAACTGAGCCACCCAGGCACCCTCTTCCTCTTCTTCTTTAAGAAGGCTTCATTTTAACACAGTCTTTGATATTTTCTCTATCTTAAAAAAGGAAAACATATTATAAATGTGTTAGTTAGGGTGCTTTCAACTGCAAGTAGCTACAAACTTGACTAAAGTAGCTTAAATAATTAGGACATTTGTTATCCCATGCTCCAGGAAATCTAGAAGTATGCCATTCTAGGGCCGGTTAATTCAGTAGCTTAGGGAGCTCAGCAGGATCCGAGTGCTTTCTGTCTTCTAATCTTTCCTTAACATGTCTGCCATATCTGTCCCTGTGGTTAAGAGATGAGCAAAGAATTTCCAGATGTCACAAGCAGACATTTCATCTCCAAAACAGAAGAGGAGCATTTGTTCCTGTGTATCCCTTTTAGTTGTGATGAGAACCTCTCCCAACCCTCCCCCTGCAGACTTCCTATTAGGTCCCCCTTCATCATGGATTCAGGGTCAAAGATTTGAATTTTATCCTGAGGGAAATGGGGAACCATTAAAAGATTTTCAACCAGGTGATGGAGTCATAGATTTCTGTTTCAATAGATCACTTGGAAAGTAATATGGAGGATGGAATACAGGGAGAGAAAGATGAGAATTGGAGAAACCTGTCAGCAAACTGTTGCAAAGTCCATATAAGAGATGCTGAAGTCTGAACTAAGTTAGTGAGGCTAGAAATCGGGGTGGGAGTTGGGAAGGTCAATGGAGGGCACTGGAGATGTTAAATCGTCAATGACATTAGACATGGAGATGGATTGGATAGAAAACTACTTAGATTTCTTATTTTTGTATTTGAGTAAAAGAGTCTTGCCACCGACTGAGCTCAAGAACATCACAGGAGCAAATCTGAGGTTACCTCAATTGTGTAACTATTGAGTTGGGGGACCTGGTCTACCCAGGGAGCCAGACAATGAAGAGGCCGGAAGCTCAGAAAAGAGATAGGGAGCTGGGAATTGTCAGCATGTGAGGGACTGGTAAAACCAGAGGCATGGGTGAGATCCCCCAGAGCAAAAAGGAAAGAGTGTCAAGGGTAGATCCTGAGTGAGCAGCTTTTAAGGATTGGGCCACAGAGGAGAATTCAGTGACCAAGTTGGATTCCAAGAAAACAGCGAGGTACAAAGAGAACCAGAGAGGGTGGTGCTACAGAAGCCAAGGGAAGAGGATCCCAAGAGTATTAAATCCTCCAGAGGAGTGAGGAAGATAAGGGATTGGTTTCCACTTTAACGACTTTGTTGAGAACTACTGAGGTGAGACATGAATGAGGCAGATGTGAACTCTTTCCAGAAGTCTGACTCTGGAGGGGAGTAGGGAGATAATGTGCCAACTGAGGTGGGTAAGGGAAAGTTTTGTAAACATGGAATGAGGCTTGAGCATGTTTGAAGGCTGAAGGGAGGAGCCTAGAGCCAAGGAGATATTACACTTACCCTGCCTGACCCAGAGAGAGGACAACTTTGCAGCAAAACTCCAACAGCTACAGTTCTCTCCTCCCTCAGCGCCATTTCAGAGGGTCCCTCAGGTTGGCTCCACAACAGGGAGCTGCCAGGTGTCCCTTCGCTTCTGCTCCTTCAATGACACTCATCCACATGCCCTTATTGTTCTTGGAAGCTACAAGGCAATAATCGATCATGGTCCTCCCTTAGTACTGGCCTCCTGGGAATTATGCAAAATACTGGCTGCCTCTCAGATCACCTTATTTGTGCCTCGGGGTGATAATTTCATGGAAATAACTCAGAGGCAGAGTTGAGCTGCCTAGCAGGGAGCCTTTTACACTAGGCATCTGTCTGCCATATCCTCTCTGCCTCTTTTGGGGCCAGCCCAACTGTCCTCGGGCCAGACTCCCAGAGGGCTGCACCCTCGGCTTCCCTGCTTCCTTCAGACTCAGAGTGCATTTGCCCTGGCCAGCCACTCACTGTCCATCCCCTAGTGGCACAACTTGAACTAGCAACAAAGGGTATGGGACACAGCTTGGGAGAGTGAGGAGTGTGTAACCTGGAGGAGACCCAAGAAAAGCTGTCAACGCTGCACAGATCCCATCAGAGCCTGGGACAAAACTGTTTCCTTTACAGCCACAGTGGGTGTGGACTTCTCTACTCCCAAAAGCCATGTAACTGCTGCATCACCCCCGATTTCTCATCCCCGTCATCGGCTAATTAGTCCACAGTGGACATTGGGCCCAAGAGCTTTACCCATAATCTTTTTCACAGCAGAATCCTGGTGCCCGCCACTCTGTCTAACACCTAGTAGGCACTGAATAAATATTTCTTGAATTCTTTTTTTTTTTTTAGAGTGGCGAAAGGACAGAGGGAGAGGCAAGAGGGTCCATGCCGAGTGTGGAGCCCAATATGGAGCCTGATGCAGGCTCGATCTCACAACCCTGAGATCATGACCTGAGCCAAAATCAAGAGTCAGACGCTTAACCGACTGAGCCAACCAGGTGCCCTTGAATTCATTGTTTATGTTTGCAGTCACCGCATGCTGTTTGCTTTACCAGGAAGGCTCTTTCTCCAACTTCATCAATTGGCTAATGCCTACTCTCCTTCCAAGTCCACCCGAAACATCATCAACCCCATGAAATCTTCACTGATTCTCCAGCTCCAGTCTGTGCTGGAATATTCAGAGCTTATATCCGAGGTAGAACTTTGCACCCGAATTGCAAATATTTTCTTGTTTATCTGTTATGTTGGCTTCTTTTGATAGATAGATAGATATCCTAATTTATTTGAGATTTATGCATGTTGTAGGGTATATCAGTACTTCATTCCTTTTTATTGCCAAATAATATACCACATTTTATCTATCCACTTGTCAATTGATAGATATTTAGTTTTGTTTCCACTTTTTGTCTATTATGAATTATGCTGCTCTGAACAGTCATGTACAAGTTTTGGTGTGGATATACATTTTCATTTCTCTTGGAACTGCTGGGTCATATGGTAAGTCTATGTATAACGTTTTGAGGAACTGCTAGACTGTTTTCCAAAGCAATGATACCATGTTATATCCCTACCAGCAGTGTATGAGGGTTCCAGATTCTCCATATTCTCAATAATATTTGTTATTATCTTTTTCATTATAGCCATCCTGCTGGACAGGAAGTGGTATCTTATTGTGGTTTTGATTTGTATAGTTAACCCTTGAACAACACAAGAGCTAGGGGCACCAACCCCCCATGCAGTCAAAAATCTGTATATGACTTTTGACTCTCCAAAAACTTAGCTACTAATAGCCTACTGTCGGCCGAAAGCCTTACTGATAATATAAAGTCAATTAACACATATTTTGTATGTGATTATATACTGTATTCTTAAAATAAAGTAAGCTAGAGAAAAGAAGATGCTATTAAGAAAATCGTAAGGGGTGCCTGGGTGGCTCAGATGGTTAAGCGTCTGCCTTCGGCTCAGGTCATGATCCCAGGGTCCCGGGATCGAGTCCCGCATCGGGCTCCCTGCTCTGCGGGGAGCCTGCTTCTCCCTCTGCCTCTCTCTCTCTCTGTCTGTCATGAATAAATAAATAAAATCTTTAAAAAAAAAAAGAAAAGAAAAAGAAAATCGTAAGGAAGTGGGGCACCTGGGTGGCTCAGTCGTTGAGCGTCTGCCTTCGGCTCAGGTCATGATCCCAGCGTCCTGGGATCGAGCCCCGCATCGGGCTCCCTGCTCGGCGGGAAGCCTGCTTCTCTCTCTCCCACTCCCCCTGCTTGTGTTCCCTCTCTCACTGTGTCTCTCTCTGTCAAATAAATTAATAAAATCTTTAAAAAAAAAAAAGAAAAAATCATAAGGAAGAGAAAATACATTTACAGCACCATACTGTATTTATCCAAAAAAAATCCATGTCTAACTGGATCTGCACAGTTCAAACCTGTGTTGTTCAAAGATCAACTGTATTTCCCTAATGATTAGTGGTATGAAGCATTTTTTTTTTCATGTGCTTAAGGGCCACTTGTATATCTTCTTTGGTGAAATGTTTATTCAAGTCCGTTGCCCATTTTTTAATTGGGTTATTTGTCTTTTAATTATTGAACCATGAGTGTTCTTATGATTTGCACATATTCTCTCCCATTCTGTGGGTTGCCTTTCACTCTCTTGATGGTGTCCTTCAAAGCACAGAAGTTTTAAATTTTAATGAAGTCCAATTTATTTCTTTTCCTTTGGTTTCTTGTGCTTTTGGTGTTGTATCTAAGAGGGCTTTACCTTACCCAAGGTCATGATTTATTCCTAGGAATTTTATAGTGTTAGCTCCTACATTTAGGTCTATCATCCATTTGGATTGAAAAGGTTTTTTTTTTTTGTTTTTTTTTTTAAGATTTTTATTTATTTATTTGACAGAGAGAGATAGCGAGAGCAGGAACACAAGCAGGGGGAGTGGGAGAGGGAGAAGCAGGCTTCCCGCAGAGCAGGGAGCCCGATGCGGGGCTCAATCCCAGGACCCTGAGATCATGACCTGAGCCGAAGGCAGACGCTTAACGACTGAGCCACCCAGGCGCCCTGGATTGAAAAGGTTTAATCTTAAATTAAGTATCAATGTCATCTCCTCCACCTCTCCATGCCAGGCTTAGGTTGGGACCCTGATTGTTGAGAGTGGAAGCAGGGGGCTGAAATACAGCACGAAGATACCTCCTCTCCTTAATAAGTGGAAGGCTTCTCCCCTAATGATGTCTCCTTTCAAAAGGAGAGGGCTCAACTCGTGTGACATTCTCCCTTTTTTTACTCTGTCCACAGAAAGTAGAGTGACTTATCTGACTCATACATTTAGAAATAGGCTGGATATGTTTGACTCAGTGATTCGTTTTTCTCCCCTTATTTTTATTGGATGGAACCATGCCAGCAGGGAGCAAGAGTTCTCTCTGTTCCTCCTTATTGGAAGTCCTACCTGGGCAGGACCCCATGTCTGCAGGGCTGCTGCGGTTACGTCCACGGGATGGTGAGTCTGCATAATTTTGGAGTTGACCTACCTGACTTGTTTGGTTCTTACTGTAAGCTATAGGCCCCAACTTGGGCTTAATCATCAAAGAGATGATATTTTGGCTACCATCTATCTGCCTTATTCTTTGTCTAGTTTCTGAATTTGTTTAGAATCCAGGCAGTGAGAGGGGTACTCTGATTGGGCCACATCAGAGACTCTAATAATCCCTTTCCTTCGTTAACCTTCTAGTATTTGGGGTTGGGCAAGAAGAAAAGGGACAAGTGTCTTAATTTGACTGCCTCTGGTAATAGTTCTCCCTCTGTGGCTTACTGTTGCTTCTCTGGCTGACGGTGACTGGCCACTGATGGCCTCTGTGAGGCAGATTCCCAAAACTAGGCTCTCTCATGGAGGACATGTGGGAAATCTCTGGAAAGGAATTACAGAAATCTCCCCACTACAGAGCAGTGTGACAGATCTGTCAGAATCCAGGCAAGAATCAGATGTCACATTCAAAAGAGTAACTGGGGACACTCTACTGAAGGGACTGTTGGCGGAAGAGTGGACAGGTTGAGGGAACCCACCAGGACTGCTGAAGTACCCAGGGAGAGTCCATGGGAAGCCTTTCCCACTACGAGGCCGGAAGGAGGATGGGGCAGGAAGTGTTCACCATGAGAGAGGGCCCACCTAAGGCTGCGGCCGGCCGTAAGAAGATGAGTGAGGCTATTGTGAAACCATGGCCCGGCGTGGAAGGTAATACATGTCTTTCCCTCCTCCCAGCCTCTGATCTCTTGCAGATGTCTCCTATCACCCAGACCCTCTTGGAAGCCAGAGGGCAAGGGAGCGTGATGATGGGGTGCACCGAGAAAACCTGCTGCACAGAGCAGGATGGGAAGGATGGAGAATGTGGCTGGAGGGGCAAGTCCGTAAAACCCAGCACACCTGACGTGGGTGAGGGGGCTCCGCACTTCTGTACCCTCTCAGTGAACGTTATCAGGGAGATAGCCCTCCGGCCCTGCTGTCCACGTGGTTTACATCAGCTGTGAATTCTGATGAAACAGCACCCAGGCCTTCCAGTGGCTAAACACTTCTTTTGAGTATCAATTATCCTGAGCACAACTCATAGCTTCTTCATGGTGGGTTCACGGCCTGGCAGGTAGCCCTCTTAGAAAGAATAACCACAGGAAGGCTCAAACCACCCTACTGTCTGTGATGTTTACTTGACCTTCAGGGAGCTCACAAAAACTCAGCTCTGAGCAGTGGGAGTGCAGGCAGGTTATTCCACTGGCCCCCCTCCTCTCTCTGCCCTGCACCCCCCCCCCACTCCAGTTTTCTTCTCTCCCCTTGGTAGATACTGGAGGTACTTCATCAGTCTGCTGCCCAAGCAGATGTCCAACTGAGGAATAAAATCCTGGTCTCTTCTCCTTGCAATTCTAAGTTCTACAAATGACTCTTTGGGATTTCCCCATCCGTGCCCCAGAACGAGCCTTCAGATGGAGGAGAAAAAAACCCACGGTTCAGGAATAAATACTGCTGTCTCCACAGGGCCAACCACCCTCAAGAAATCTCCCCGGTCTTCCCTACCCTGTATTTTAATAAATTTTGGAAAGGGAGGTATAGTAGTGGACGGGTGGTAGGCGGCAGCAGCAGAACAAATTCTGTACCTATTTGTAAGCCCAGGAGAAGATTGAAGGGAACGGGGGACACCCTCAAATGTAGGCTATTCTCTTTAGAAGGTGAGGTATTTACTTTTGTCTTTTTTTCTTTGTCCATAGGCTTTAATGTGACTGGACGGCAGTAGGAAAAGGAGCCACCAACATCCTGCTAAAAAAATAATCCCTGCTCTTGACAAAACCCATTTTTCATACCATAAATATAGATGTAATGCAGAAAGTATAAAGCTCCTATAAGCCCACTTCTCTGAAAAAACCAAAAAACAAAAAACGGTGCTAACAGTTTGATCCATTTTCTCCCAGACTTTTTTGCAATGCAGATTAACTTTATTTATTTATTTATTTATTTAAGATTTTATTTATTTATTTGACAGAGAGAGAGCATGAGCAGGGGGGAGAGGCAGAGGGAGAGGGAGAAGCAGACTCCCCGCTGAGCAGGGAGCCCAATGCGGGACTCAATCCCAGGACCCTCGGATCATGACCCGAGCTGAAGGCAGATGCTTAACGACTGAGCCACCCAGGTGCCCCAAGTTTATTAACTTTAAAAAAGGGGGATCTCGGGCGCCTGGGTGGCTCAGTTGGTTAAAGCGACTGCCTTCGGCTCAGGTCATGATTCCGGGATCCTGGGATCGAGCCCCGCATCGGGCTCCCTGCTCCGCGGGGAGCCTGCTTCTCCCTCTCCCTCTGCCTGCCTCTCTGCCTACTTGTGCTCTCTCTCTGTCAAATAAATAAATAAAGTCTTTAAAAAAAAATTAAATGAATAAAAAAGGGGGATCTCATTGTGTATATACTATTTTGTAACTTCTTTTTTTTCATATTTTGGTTCACGTTCATAAGGTTTCTCACTGTCAGAATGTAGAGTTAAATATAGTGAAAGGGAGAAAAACAATGTACTGTTCAATTAGAACGTGAGGTATTGATAAAAACTGATAGATTTCAATATATATATAGACATAGAAATAAATATACACACAAATGTCTGTACATGAGCATCACACACACACCACACACACACTCACACACTCCACACATTCACACATGGATATACATAGATATATTCCCCAGCTGCCCATTCTTAGGGTCTGGAAGCAGTGATATCCCAAACACAATGAGCATACCTAGCACTAAGTCCTGGGTTTCTAAAAACCACTCTCCACCAAAGGAACCAGAGCTTCTTGGAGTGATGGTTGATTCCAAGGCTCAGTCAGGGAAAGTACAAGATGACTCTAAAACATCTCTTTTTGTATCAGAAAGTAAGGAAATGGCCAGAAACCCATGGGGACATATCAAAAGGGCATAGAACCAAACTTGAGAGGACCCCCACTGGCCACATCTAGAATACTTTGCACATCAAAATAAATAATGATAATGATGGAGTATAATCCACTACATAAAGTAGGAAACAATCGGTGCATACTGACATAAACAAATGAGTAAATTGAAAGCTTAATGAAGAACAGCATGTTTGTGTGGTTGCAAAACACATCTCCACAAAATACCCATTAGGTACAAAAAGGGGAGTTATTGGGCGCCTGGGTGGCTCAGTCGGTTAGGCGGCTGCCTTCGGCTCAGGTTGTGATCCTGGAGTCCCGGGATCGAGTCCCGCATCGGGCTCCCTGCTCGGCGGGACGCCTGCTTCTCCCTCTGACCCTCCCCGCTCTCGTGCTCTCTCTCCCATTCTCTCTCTCAAATGAATAAATAAAATCTTAAAAAAAAAAAAAAGAAATGACCTCATTTAAAAAAAAACAAAAAACAAAAAAACAAAAAACAAAAAGGGGAGTTATTGCTCAAGGGACATAGTTTCAGTTTTGCAAGATAAAAGAGTTCTAGCAATCTACTGCACAACAATTTGCAAAAAGTTAACATTATTGTACAGTTAAAATGGTTAAGACAGGAGCACCTGGGTGGCTCAGTTGGTTAAGCGACTGCCTTCGGCTCAGGTCATGATCCTGGAGTCCCGGGATCGAGTCCCGCATCGGGCTCCCTGCTCGGCAGGGAGTCTGCTTCTCCCTCTCCTGCTCCCCCCTCTTGTGCTCTCTCTCCCATTCTCTCTCTCAAATGAATAAATAAAATCTTTAAAAAAAAAAAAAAAGAAATGACCTCATTCAAAAAAAAACAAAAAACAAAAAACAAAAAACAAAAAGGGGAGTTATTGCTCAATGGACATAGTTTCAGTTTTGCAAGATAAAAGAGTTCTAGCAATCTACTGCACAACAATTTGCAAAAAGTTAACATTATTGTACAGTTAAAATGGTTAAGACAGGAGCACCTGGGTGGCTCAGTTGGTTAAGTGTCTGCCTTCGACTCAGGTCATGATCCCGGGGTTCTGGGATTGAGTCCTGAGGTGGACTCCCTGCTGAGCAGGGAGCCCGCTTCTCCCTCTCCCTCTGCCCCCACCTTGTGCTCTCTCACTCGTGCTCTCTCTCTCAAATAAATAAAATCTTTTTTAAAGATGGTAAAGATAGTAAATTTATGTTAAGCTTTTTTTTTTTTTTTTACCACAATAAAAAAAAATACTAGTTACAAAAAGAAAGAGTGATTTTTCGGTGGAGAAGCCTGGAAGACACCACCCTAACCAAGTGATCAAAGTGAACATCATTAGTGGCAGGAAAAATTAAAACCATGTACCTAAAAGAATGCAGTGAGGACACAACCTCAGTCCTGTGACATATCTTCCAAAGATGCCTAACCTGAATCTCAGGCAAACCTAAATTGAAGGACCAACTGCAAAATAACTAGATGATAATCTTCAAATGTGTCAAGGTCATGAACGTCAAGGAAGGACTGAAGAACTGTGTCAGATTAAAGGAGAATAAAGAGACCCGACAACCAAAGGCAGCCCGTGATTCTGAACTGACATGCTTTTCTGTAAAAGATCTCACTGGGATAATTGGTGAAGCTTAGAAAAGGTCTGAAGATTGGATGATTGTCATGCGTCAATGCTGAGTTCCTGATTTTGATGGCCATACTGCGGCTTAAGTAGGAGACTATCTTTGTTTTTAGGAAATACACACTAAAGTGCTCAGTAGTGATGGACCATCCTGTCGATGCCTTACTCTCAAATAGTTCAGGGATTAAAGGTTATTATTCCACATAAATTAAAACTCACCGGTGCTCAAAATACTTCTGTAGGTATTAGACTGGCAACTTTTCTGTAGGTTTGAGATTGTCTTTTAAAATTTAATATTCAGGGGCGCCCGGGTGGCTCAGTTGGTTGGGCGACTGCCTTCGGCTCAGGTCATGATCCCAGGGCCCTGGGATCGAGTCCCGCATCGGGCTCCCTGCTCAGCAAGGAGTCTGCTTCTCCCTCTCCCACTCCCCCTGCTTGTGTTCCTGCTCTCGCTATGTCTCTCTCTGTCAAATAAAAAAAAAAAAAAAAATCTTAAAATTTAATATTCAGGGCGCCTGGGTGGCTCAGTCATTAAGCGTCTGCCTTCGGCTCAGGTCATGATCCCAGGGTCCTGGGATCGAGCCCCGCATCGGGCTCCCTGCTCTTCAGGAAGCCTGCTTCTCCCTCTCCCACTCCCCCCGCTTGTGTTCCCTCTCTCGCTGTGTCTCTCTCTGTCAAATAAATAAAATCTTAAAAAAAACCAAAAATTACCTCTGAGAAAACTGCAAAATTCACATTTCCACTGGAGTTCTAAATAACCATTATTTCTTGAAATCAATGTATTCTCAGCACAGGCAAGGTTGAGCCGTGGCTGAAGTCAGAGGCGGGCTGAGGAAATGTAAGTGAGGCAGCTCGGGGACCTACTGCAGTCGCTTTACCTTCCTCCATTTCCTTAAGACCATTTCCTCAGCTGCTTTCTCTAGTTCACATTGTGTCAACAAAGATGGACTTTCTGTTTTGTTTGTTTGTTGTTTTGTTACAGAGAGGGAAGTGGGGGGAGGGAACAGAGAGAGGGAGACAGAGAGTCTTAAGCACGCTCCACACCCAGCGGAGCCTATCTCACAATCCTGAGATCATGACCTGAGCCAAAACCGAGAGTTGGATGTTTAGCCGACTGAGCCACAGAGGGGCCCCTTTTTTGTTTTTTGTTTTTTGGGGATTTTTGGACTTTCTGTTTTTATTGGTCTCATTGTTTGTGTGGGCTTATTTCTGAGTAAAGAAAAAAAAGAACTTGATGTTGCTATCTTGTAACCAAAAGTCCACTGATCCATGACTAATATAACACTTACTTGTAATTTACTCAATACTTGCACCACTGTGAGCAATCCCTAAGCGCTGTCCCAAGCCCTCCTAGTTATCTCATTTTTCAGGATTTTTTTGGCAATCTTCCAGGATGGCGGGTTAGTGAAATGGGATTTGTTCATCCTAGGTAAACCACGGGTTGGACTCCTTCCATCCAAGAAGGAATGCAGTTTAGCCTCCACAAGAAGCATGTCAGCTTTGGCCTTATATTGAAAGTCTATGGAAATCCCTGTAGTCATCAAATGAATGCCACAAGCCCTTACCAAGGAGCAAAACTTAGAACTGAGTGCAAACTACCTTCTTACAGGAAGCACAGTGAAGTAAAAAAAAGCCCAGTTAAGAGAGAGACTGAGACATGAATGTGCAGACAAGATCAGATCTTCTCTTTGCACATTCTCCTTTGTAGCAATTTATACTATTACAATTAAATAATTAATTGCGAAATCAGTTGTCTGATGTCCAGCCCTCCTCCACTCTAAGATAAGCTCTGTGGAAGTAGAGATGAGATAGATGTGTTAACTTTTAAAACTGCTTGCCCTGCACCTAATGAATTGGTGGATTCCAATATATATTTGTGGAGTATATGCTTTCAGTTGCAAGTGCCTGAACTCCCAACTGAAATTTGCCTTAAAGTAAGTTTAGAGAGAGGTGCCTGGGTGGCACAGTCAGTTCAGCTGCTGACTCTTGGTTTCGGCTCAGGTTGTGATCTCAGCGTTGTGAGACCAAGCCCTGAAAAGGGCACTGCGCTCAGCACAGAGTCTGCTTAAGACCCTCTCTCCCTTTCCCCTGCCTGCTCGCTCTCTCTCCCTCTCAAATAAATAAATAAATATTTTTAAAAAAATAAGTTTAGAAGGACGCCTGGGTGGCTCAGTCGTTTGAACATCTCACTCTTGATTTTAGCTCAGGTCATGATCTCAGGGTCATGGGACTGAGCCCCACGTTGGGCTCCGTGCTTGGTGGGGCGTCTGCTTGAGATTCTTTCTCTTCATCTCCTTCTGCTCCTCCCTGCACGTGCTCTCCCTCTCTAAAATAAATAAATAAATCTTTTTAAAACATAAAATAAAATACGTTTAGAGGTAGGATATGCTCTCATTCAGCAACTTGACAATGTCGTAAGAATCCTGGTTCTTTTCAGCTCTCTCTGTATGTGGTCTTTGATGTTGACCTCATCCCTCAAGCTGCAAGCTGAAGAGTTTCAGGCATCACACAAAATCTAGAGGAAGGAGAGAGGATATTTCTCTATGATTCTTTCTTTGAAACAAAGAAACTTTCTCTAGAATCCTCCAGCCAACTTCTCAGCTCTCATTGGCCAGAGTTGGGTCATGTGCATATTTCTAGACTAAACATGGGCCGGGTTGATGGCGGGGGGGGGGGGGGGGGGGGGGGGGGGGTGGAGACTGCCTTTAGAGCAGCCAGTCAGGCCTATCCCTTGGAGCTGGGATCGGAGGCCACTTTCTCTGATGTACGTGGCTGCGTGAAGGAGGGGAGGATAGAAGAACAAAATCACGATTCTCTTAAAATGAAAGCTGGAGGCAACAAAGGTGTCCGCTGTGGGTTCACACAGCCTGGAACTCTGTAGAGCACCCTGTAATTCAGATGTGCTGGCGGGGGCCGGACAACGGCCTCTGACGTCAGGCTGCCCTCACTACCCTCTTCTGACGTGGACTCTTCGCCCCAAACGATTCTCCTCTCCCTTTCTTGTGACCCACCTCCCCACCGAGTTCTGCAATCAGCCCCTTGGGCCCAGCCTGTGTTTCCCTCGATGGCGTTTGCCACACTGCCATGGAAGACACTGTTTATTTTCTTGCTCACTATTCTTTCTAGAAGAATCTGTGATGACCTTTTCCTAGAATTACAAGTCTGTATCTGTGGACAAATGTCCTCTGGCCAAACAAGGACAATTAGACGATCCATCGTCGTTCGTTCTCGCGGCAGCGAAGCTTAGAGCTATGCTGGTGCACGGCAGCTGTGATGATCTCATCCCAGGCTCTCCGTGCCATTATATTTCTCCTGTTTCTCATGTTGTATCTAAGATCTGGGCTGGTTGTTGTTGTTCTTTATGTAATAAGTTGATTCCGGGAAAGGCTAGGCCCCAGGATTTCTGAGCCCTTGAAGAGAGACCAGCGGAAACTGGACTTAGCTTTGGCGTATTTCCCCTGGGTGGGCAATTGCTATCCCAGCTAACATACCCTAATCTGATTTCTAAAGCCCACTGACAAGACATTGGAAATGCATTCAAGTCAGATTCTTGTGATTGTCTTTTGAGGGCCGTAAAGCCAAAATAGCCCCTTGTGGGCATGCAGGGGATACTTCCAGAAGGGGATGGATATTACCATTGTTAATCATCCTGACAAGAGTTCGGGCCTTTGGCTGGAAATAATTTCTGGTGAGCCAGTCCACAGACCGGGGCAAGGGGAAAACGTCCTTCTCTCTGCGGGGCCCAGGGCCAGTTTGGCCCGGTCTCTGAAATGGGGACATTCCTGGAGAGCTCCGGGTGATGATGAACAGCGACTCCTGCGAAATGAGGCCAGGGCCTGGAACACCGGGACGAGGATGGGCCGCGGGGGACCCTGAGGAAGGACCTGAGTCCGTGCCACTGGAGGAAGTTACCATCTTTGTTACAGTCTCCCCTTTCATTATGCTGGCATCATCAGTCACTTCTCCCTAAACCTTATGGGCTGCTCTCTGCGGGCGTCTGGGGCACTGAAGGGATGGTCTTGTCTCCCACTTGGGCCGGAGAAGCCAAGAGGGGAGCAGCGCCTTGCGTGAAAACCGAAACACCGTCCCCAGTAGTTGCCAGCAGAAGTCAGCTCGGACCCGGGGGCAGCAACCTCAGGGAGCGGACAGTGGGGGCCGCAGTGTGGCTGCGCAGCCCGAAGGCCAGAGCGCAAGAACGGGAAGAATCCGCCCTCTCTTCTTCCTTCCTTCGCTTTTCTTGCGTTTTCCCTTTCTTTCTGCCTTTTTTCCTTCTTCTGTTCCGCCCTCCTCTCTTCTGTTCTCCTCTTCTTTCCTGTCCTCTTCCCCTTCCTACCTTCTTTTTTTTTTTTTTTTAAGATTTTATCTTTCTATTTATTTATTTACTTAGAGAGCACTCGCAAGCAAGGGGAGGGACAGATAGAGAATCCCAAGCAGACTCTGCGCCAAGCAGGGAGCCTGACGTGGGGCTTGACCCCACGACCCTGAGACCATGACCCCAGTGGAAATCAAGAGTCAGACAGGGGCACCTGGGTGGCTCAGTCGTTGGGTGTCTGCCTTCCGCTCAGGTCATGATCTCAGGGTCCTGGGATCGGGCCCCACATCGGGCTCCTTGCTCAGCGGGAAGCCTGCTTGTCCCTCTCCCACTCCCCCGCTTGTGTTCCTGCTCTCGCTGTGTCTCTCTGTCAAATAAATAAATAAATAAAATCTTAAAAAAAAAAAAAAAGAGTCAGACACTCAACCCACTGAGCCACTCAAGCGCCCCATCATTTATTATTAAGATTTTATTTATTTATTGAGAGAGAGAGCACACGAGTGGTGGGGAAAGGGGGATCAGCAGAGGGAGAGAGAGAATCCCAAGCAGACTCCGTGCAGAGCCTGGTGCAGGACTCAATCTCACCAGCCTGAGATCATGACTGGAGCTGAAATCAAGAGTCAGATGCTCAACCTACCAAGCCAGCCAGGCGCCCCTTCCTTCTTTTTTTAATTAAAAGGCAATATATTCACATGGTCCGGAATGAGAAAGTATTAAAAGTATATACCACAGATATCTGGTCAACCAATCCCGTCCTCACCCTTGTTACTAATTTCTTTTGAATTCTTCCAGGGATATCCTATGAATACAGAAGCAAATATAAACATATAGAATATATGCATTCCTTTTACTCTATTCTATATGAGTGATGGCATACTCTACTTACTATTCCGTGCCTTTTTTATTCATCTAACAACATGCTTTAGAGCTTGTTGCAAAGCAGTACATAAAGAGCTTCCTCATTTTTTAAAAATAGCTAGATGGGTTTCCATTGTATGGGGACATCATATTTTATTTAATCTTTTCCTTTCACCATCAGTGCATATTTCATTTCCCATGTGGGCAAATACATCTCTTGGAGAACTTCCCAGAAGTGAACTTCCTGGGTCAAAGGGTGTGAGCATTTGTAATCCTGATATACATTGCCCCATTGAGGAGGGGCCTATTCTTGAACACACATGGAATAGCATCCTGAATCATTCTCAGAAATAACTCTGAGAATCCATAAGGCACATTTTTTTTTCTGGCAATTCACTGGTGGGACTTAGTGGTTTGGGCCAAACAATTTGGGTTATGACCATATCCCCCCGAGGAATGGTTATTTATGATTACAAGACCCCTTGTGACAGAGACTACCAGGTGTCCTCCCAAATCCATTCTCCCCTTCTTTCACAGTAATAGAGGGTAAGCGAGGCAAATGGCCACCCATTTTCTAGCTAGTCTGCAGCTCGATGTGGCCGTGTGACTAAGTTTTCACCAATGGGCCGTGAGCAGAAGTGAAGGATGGAGCTTTGCCTCATTTGTTTAAAGAAAAAAAATCACTTGCTCTGGACTTGTACTCTGTCTGCTTCTCACAAACTGAAGCACACATGGGGCAGGCATGGCCCATCTTTGACCATGCAGGTGAAGACCATGGCACTGAGGGTGGCAAACCAGTAAGATGGAAGGAACTGGGACCCTTAATGACTATGTGGATCAGAAGGGCTCTGCCTCCCTGGCTTGCTTACCTCGGGGTTCTTTTATGAACGAGAGATAAACTTTTTTTTTTTTAAGATTTTATTTATTTATTTGTTTGTTTGTTTGTTTTAGAGAGAGAGTACACGAGCGGTGGGAGGAGCAGAGGGGGAGAAGGAGGGGGAAAGAATCTCAGTCAGACTCCACACTGAGCCTGACACCGGGCTCAATCCAACGACCCTGAGATCACGACCTGAGCTGAAACCAAGAGTCGGACGCTTAACTGACTGAGTCACCCAGGCGTCCCAGAGATAAGCTTCTATTTTCTTTGAATCATTGTATTTGGGGACCTTTGTGATAGCACCTTAGCCTTTACTCTAACATTCACCCAATAAGGATTTACGAGGGCTCAGCAAGGGTCTGCCACAGAGTAGACAATCCTTTCCTCCACTTCCTTTCACAATATTTACTGAGCATATATGATGTAGTAGATACATTGCTGAGTGCTAGGGATACATTGGTGAGCAAAACAGATGTTGTCCTGCCTTCATAGGCCTTCCAATCCGATGGAAGAGACAGACGCTATTCAGACAGTCACACAAAGAAATACAAAGCTCAAAAGTAAGGAGTTCGGGGAAAGTGGTGTTAGATGAGATTGGAGAGGGAGTGAGTGGCTGGATCATGCAAGGCCATGTTGAGGCTGAAGGGTCTACACTGATAAGTAGCTGCTGATAAAGCCAGTCTTCCGATCAGTTTGATTCTGCCCACCCAGCCCCATCCCAAAGCACTCGTTCAACAGATACTGATTGATCACCTAATTAGCTGATCGGCCTGAGGGAGGCTCTCTGGTCTTGGGAAATGCTTAGTCCTTGGGAAAACCTTGGGCATCAGTGCAGGTACTCCCTCAAAAAGAGAAATACTCCGATTCAAATTGGAGTACTTACCTGAAGTTAGAATGATGCTTAGGAAGGCGTGACTTCTGCTCCCTGAAGGTGTTCAAGCAGAAGCAGGATCAGTGCCTGAGAGAGAAACTAGACTCAGAAATCAGGGACGGAACACGAGATTCGGGGCCTTGATGCCAAGCAATGCACTCGAGGTCAGCTCAGCAAGGGATGGCAGAGCTGGGGCAGGAAACCACAGCCTCACCCAGTTGCTTCTGAACTCGCTCTCCTTGCTAAGGCCTTGCCCTGGCCGGGTGTGGAGGGAACTGCTACCCAGCGCCCCACCGGGGTCCCTTTGTGAGCCCAGGCTCCGTCCTTGCTAGTGCAGCCTGCATTTGAGAAAGAATTTCCCAGGTCCTGCCAGAGGCCGATCTGTCCTTCTCCCTGCCTCCTGGGAGCCCTGACTCGGCCTCACCTCTCCTCAGAGATCTCCGGGAAGGCTGACGAGGGTGCTGGGTTTTCCATCAATATCACTATCCAGGGAACCACAAGATGATGGAGCAGAAAGAGGACTGGCTGAGAAATCACAGCTCCACCATGTTGAACTCACTTTCCTTCAGTTTTCTAATCTGTAAGAAAGGGAGATGGGGGCGGTGGGGGGGAGTTCCATCTGAGACTCCTTTCCTCTCTGATACTCTATAGCAGGGGTTCTTAATGTGTGGTACCGGGTTAAGCAGCATCAGCATCACCTGGGGGCTTGTTATGAATGTGTCAGGGTGCACCACAGACCCACTGAGTCCGAGTCACCCCCCTAGGATGGGGCGCAGCAGTTTGCAGACTTCTGCTCTATCGAGCAGTCTTTATGGAACCCGGTGCCTCCTGAGCCTGCACCCTACCCCTCACAGAGCGCGTGGTGGCACAGGAAGGACTGCTAAAGAAATGTGCAGGGTGTGCTTTGCACACCCCCAGAGTGCCCTCCACAGTGGAGACATCGTAGGTTTGTACAGTTATTGACAATTTCCCGGAAGTGTCTTGAAGAAGGGACACATCTGTCCTGTTGGACTGGAGGTGAAAGCACCAGGCGCTGCAATTCGGGGGTTGGAAGCTGGAGCAGCCTAAGCCCAACTGTACGACCTCCTCCACTCTCCAACCTCCTGAGCACGCGCCACGGCCACTGCTCTCTTACTCTTTCAAAGCCGAACAGGAGAGAGTCCAGGGGAAATTTCCTCCTCTCACTGGCTCCTCTCCGGAAGGCATTTGTTTGAGGTCCAGCGATTCCAAACTAGAAAGTCGCTGAGAGACTTCCTCACCGAACCTCTTCATTTTAGAGGTGAGGAAACTGAGGCCCAGAAGAGATTAAGCTACGTGGGTAAGAGAGTGTGAGGCACAGACAGATTCGACGCAGGTCCCTACTGGAGCTCCAGCTCTATTATATTCCGCATCCTGTGGGGCCCCAGCCCCAACTGTGAACCCGTTTCTTCTTCCAATTCCACCTCCCACATCGACTTCCAACACACACAGACCCACAGACACCCTCAGGCTCCTGCCGGCTCCCTCTCCGAGCCAGATAAGAGGACAGGAAGTGCGACTCCGTCTTTGATAAAGCCCGTGGGCCTGAGGTCAAGTTTGAGGACAGTCTTGAGCTGCAGAGAGAGTTGCATCTTAATTGGAACCAAAGCTTCCAAAGGTAAAGGGAAGCGTCTGCGGGCTTATTTTAGGCGCTCCGAGCAGCTGGGGAAGGCGTGCTGGGAATGGAAAACTTCCAGGCCCCCCCACCCCCGCGCCCATAGGGCCAGATGAAGCCCACTCTGCCTGCCCAGGAGATTCCCAGGGCGTGTGCCGCCGCCGCCCATTGCTGTCCTTGCCAAATTTGGGAGGCTGCAGATTTAATTCCTTAACTCAGCTCTGAGTCAGAGGTGGCCCAAGCTTCCGTAGCCCAAGCCAATGCTGCTAGGGGTGAAATTGCTAACTTATCCCTTCAGACTCTGACCACATCATCCCTGAATTACTAAGGCCCAGAGCAGAAAATCAGAAATTCTCCAGCAGCCTCTGCAGCAGGGCTCCTCCCAGGGGACAGCAGTGTTTCTCCGTGGCTCTAAGACCCACATGTGCGAAGCATTGGCCTTTCCTCCCTTGCTGAAGCATTTCTAACTTGGAGAAGAGATAGGGAAGTCTGAGTTGGGGGGAAGGGTTGTGGCTTTGCCCCAACCAAGCAACCATCTGGGAACTTCTGGATGTAAAGAGAGTCAGTTCAGGTCACAGACCCAGCCCTTCAGGAGTCAAAGCCTCATGGAAGAATCACAGTAGCACAGATTCAGGTACCTAGAGATGGTCCCAGCTAGAGCAGGCATTAGAGGTGGTACTCATCATGTCCGTTAACTCAGCTCTTATACCCACAGTCCCAGCAGCCCATGGTCATGGTAGTCCTGCTTTGACCATGTGACCCTACCTCCCTTTGGCTATAGCTGACTGGACAGGTGGAAGCAGAAAGCTTGAACAAAGGGGAAACAAACCCACAGGCCAGCCAGTGATCTACAACATTGAATGGCACCAAAAAGAGGAGCTGGGATAATGCATATTTCTTCATCTGGAAATGTAAACAGAAACACGCTGAGAGAATGAGACATTTAGGAGCAGGAACATTCATTCGAGGGCAAGCCTGATGAGCAGACAAAAGTCATAAGGAAACAGGAATTATGAGGACTCAGAAACCATGAGTGGAGACACTATTGAGAGAATGGAACACCACCTGCAGATGAGCCAAGGAACGGAGTCACGTTCATAGCCCAGGGCAGCAAAGGTCTAAGGAGACCCTGTAGTTAAGGTCCCTTGGACCTGTCTAGATCCAGAGCAAACTTCCAGACTGCAGGGCCCAGCTGCACTGCAATAGGGGTCCTCTCCTTAGATTCAATGAGAAGCTTGTCTTCATTTCTCTCTCTCACACACATTAGACACATTACCTGAGATAAATTGAATGATTCTTCGTTCCTGACAACCCAAGAAACCAAGCACAGACTCATCTCAGATTTTTTTTTTTTTATTCATTTGAGAGAGAATGAGATAGAGAGAGCATGAGAGGGGGGAGGGTCCGAGGGAGAAGCAGACTCCCTGCCGAGCAGGGAGCCCGATGCGGGACTCGATCCCGGGACTCCAGGATCATGACCTGAGCCGAAGGCAGTCGCTTCACCAACTGAGCCACCCAGGCGCCCTCATCTCAGATTTTTAAGAAATATAAGGGTTCAATAGTATTAGTGACAATATTGAAAGAGCAAAATAAAATCCCCACCATGCTTCCCCATTTAATCGAGTAATAACGACGGGAGTGGCTTTCAAGTATTAAAAATATACTTCTACGTATCCTTGTACACAGGTATCTACACCTGCAATTAATGGCAAACACACATTTTGATTCTGAGTTTTGTTGCCTTATTGGGACTTGAAGAGATAGTTAGAAGTGTGAGGAAGAAATGAGGATGCTTTTATTGTCTTTCCTCCCACATTAAATTCTAAACTCCATGAGGGCAGAGACTACGCCCGTTTTGCTCATCACAGTGAAATCCAGCACTGACCACACGTGCTTAATTAATATTTGTCGACTGACTGAATGACTAATGGTGCTGCCATTGACTGGACTAGGGAAGGCCAGGGAAGGAACCGGTTTTTTGTTTTGGAGAAGATAATGAGTTCCCTTAGGGACATGCTACTTGTATTATAATTTATTACTTATGTTTCTCTCTCTGGAGTCCCTTTCACCTTTAGCCTTCTTTAAGCCTCATTAGTCTGGAAGTCAGTGATGTTTTTCAAGAGGACAGTTACTGCTTTCTGGACTTGGTCCCTGGGAGGCTGTCACTGGAGGCCCAGCCACAGGGGACAGACCCTGAGGCATCAGCCCCGAGCCAAAGGAGCAGGGAAAAGACTGGGGCCTGGCCCAGCCCTATGGCATGTTTGTCAGTGTCAGCTCCAAGAACTTGATTTTTTTTCCCCCCGTTCCGTTTAGACTGAGCAGAATTAGAAAGACCAAATTTGTGACCTAAGGAATAACTAAAGCAGAATTTCCAAAATCCCATTCATGTGCCCCCTTCACAGTTTTTTTTTTTAAAGATTTTATTTATTTATTTGAGAGATAGAGAGAGAATGAGAGACAGAGAGCACGAGAGGGAAGAGGGTCAGAGGGAGAAGCAGACCCCCTGCCGAGCAGGGAGCCCGATGCGGGACTCGATCCCAGGACTCCAGGATCATGACCTGAGTCGAAGGCATTCACTTAACCAACTGAGCCACCCAGGCGCCCCTGACTTCCAATTCTTTGCACCTCCTGGAAACGCCTGCAAATATATATATTTTTTTAAGATTTTATTTATTTATTTGAGAGAGAGAGAGAGAGAGAGAGCATGAGAGGGGGGAGGGTCAGAGGGAGAAGCAGACCCCCCGCTGAGCAGGGAGCCCGATGCGGGACTCGATCCCGGGACTCCAGGATCACGACCTGAGCCGAAGGCAGTCGCTTAACCAACTGAGCCACCCAGGCGCCCCCCCTTCACAGTTCTTACTGCACTTCCATACCATCTGAAAACATGTTTACTTAATATTTCCAACCCTTTCAAAATTTTAAAAATGTTTAATCAGATTGGGTCACTCCTTGCTCCAAAAACTCCCTGGTTTCCCATTTCACAGTTAATTCCAAAACTCTTGCTTCTGTGAGCAGCTAGGCACACAGAGGTCTTCCCCAGGGTAAGGTGCTTGGATGGCGGGGAGGGAGCGAGGACCTCCCTGACTTTCCCCACCCAGGCTCTGGATGTAAAGCAGGAAACAGGGGCTTCTTAGAACTGTTGAGTTTCCTGGAAGCCTATGAGGCCATCTGGCTTTCTGCAGTCCCTTTCTGGGGGTGTTTGTGCCCCAGAGGAAGGAGCCCCCTCTGGGGACATAAGCTAGCTAATTGTAGGCTCTGAGTGCCTGGGGAGGCGAGGGGGGTGTTCGTGTGGACCAGAGCAGGAGGCTCTCGGCTCTAGCTCTTCTAACCTCCACTGCCGTTCTCGGCGCCCTCAGACCCCAGTCCCCTGGGCAGTCTTTGTAGCCTGCGCTTGTCACATCAAACTGTATCTTCTGAGAACTAAGATCATTCTGAAGGCTCCTTCACTGAGAAACCCTTGAACTGAGGCAGGCAGGAAGCCACAGGCTCCCGGGTGGGCAGAGCTTACCTGGGTTACCCACCCGCCTCTGCAGAGGGGAATGCAATTGTTCTGAGTCATCAAAGAAGCCTCACAAATAACACCTTCTTCTATGTTAGCGTCATCAAAGAGGTAGGCTCAGGCCAGTTTATAGCAGGCGGAGGGTCCTGGAAAGAACTCAGGCTCTGGGGCCATCACGCCCAGATTCCAGTTCTGACTTTTCCACCTCTTGGCCATATCTCCTAGAGTTCAGCTGTGCAAGTCAAAGAACATCATGGTGTACCATGGGATCCCGTTGTTGTTTTTACCTGTGCAGGTGAACGTCATATAACACAAAATAGCCTGGGTTTGTATATGCTATGTCAATTACGGGTCTGCTAGCTGCTGCAACCAATAAACCCCCACATGTGGAAAGACTCAAACAGAAGTTGACTGAGTTCCCACTCACAGAAGTTTGAGGTTGTTTGGCAGGTGGCCCTTTTCCCCTCAGTGATTCAAAGACCCCGGATCCTTTCACTTGGTGGTTCTGCCATTCTCCTCGGGGCTTCAACAAGGCAGACAGAGAACAGGGTGTGGAAGACTCACCCTCACTTCCTGAAAGCTTCAGCCCAGAAAAGACACCGCATTTCTGCTCACAGCAAAACCTATACCCAGGGCCATACCTAGACACAAGGATGGTTAGAAAATGGAATCCCTGCCCAGACAACTTCCCGACAAAGCTTGTATCAGAAGGGGGACTGAAATTCTGGGGAACAAGCCATGCCTGTGAGAAAAAAATCTGGAGAACATACCCTAATTCATCAACAGTAGTTATCACAGGGAGTAAGATTAGAGAAGAGGGAGAGACTTTCACTTTTTACTTTAAACAAGTAATATTTTACGAGTACATGTGAATTTCTTTTTTTTTTTTTTTTAAAGATTTTGTTTATTTGACAGAGAAAGAGATAGTGAGAGTAGGAACACAAGCAGGGGGAGTGGGAGAGGGAGAAGCAGTCTTCCCGCTGAGCAGGGAGCCCAATGTGGGGCTCAATCCCAGGACCCTGGGATCATGACCTGAGCTGAAGGCAGACACTTAATGACTGAGCCACCCAGGCGCCCCACATGTGAATTTCATAATCAAGAACAGTTGGCATGGTTCATTGTCAATTTCTGAGCAAATACATAGTTATTTGTTGTTACTTTTATTATTATTCGTTCGTCCAGCCCTAGAATCAGAAAATATCCCCCAAGAAAAGAAGGCCCTATTACATGTCCCTCATTAGAGGCAGACAGGTGTTAGGGTGGGGAAGGTATGGAGGGAAAACAAAGATTTCCTTTCCCTTAAAATGTTTAAAATATTCATACCAAAGGAGACCTCAAAGAGGGTAAAAATTTAGGAAGCCATGGAATGGTAGACTCCGAAGAACCTATAGGAACTCCATATGCATTTCTCATACACGTCTAAAAGCATAAATGTAGCAGTCAAAAAAAATAAGATCCCATGTCTTAAATCTTCACAAGATGGAAGAGCCACTCAGGTTTTCTAATTTTATTTGAACACAATATATTTAATATTGTCCATGCAGAGAAGAAGAGGGAATTGTTAGCATGAAGAGGGAAGAGGAAAAGATGTGGAATCAATCCTATGTAGAAAGAAAGCAAAATGACAGATACCAGCCTGCTCTGCAGTTGGACATTCGAGGGACAGCGAAACAGATGGGGGGCGGGTATAGATGGAGAAAGAGCAGGGAGAGAAGAAAAGGGGATCTGTAGAGGCTGTGACCATTCCAGACCCCGTAACAGGTGGCAACCTCTGAGGAAGATAAGAGGAGTCTGGTCTGGCCAGATCATTTATTCATTCAACAAACTGTTACTGTGTGCCTTCTATGAGCCAGGACCCTTCTAGGTACTAGGAGTACAGCACTGAACAAACCAAACTCCTCCTAGAATTCGTTTTCTAGAGGGAGAGACACAATAAACACATCTAGCCGGAAGTACGTGATGCATCAGGTGGTGCTTAAGTGCTTTAGGTCAAACTAAGGCAGGGTGAGGGAGGGAGGAAGTGCAGAGGAGAGGAGTGTAGGAGAGTGGGGGAGTGTGTGCATTATTTTACGTAACGGGTCTCATGATCAAGGACAACCTCACCAGTAAGGAGCCATTTGAGCCAAGGCCTAAAAAGACCCATGTGAACCAGCCTAAAAAAAATGTAATAGCTATCATCATGGAGGATGCTGTTGGTTGTCCAGCCAACATCCACATATTCCTGTCCCTGTCTCTAACAGGACCCTTCCCCTCTTGCTCTGATACAGCCATGTGACCAGGAGAAAGTTGGACTTCCCCTCTGACTCCAGAGATAGATCCCGATTATTCGTCTAAGCATTCCTGGCAAGCCAACCTCACTTCCCAGTGACCTACCGGTTCGGGAAGCCAGGCTTAAGCCACTTAACGCAGTGAATCCCCCGGTCCCTGTCGTTGGTCCCAGAGCAGGCACATAACTTAAGCTGGCCTAAACAGATTTAAAGAAGGGATTTATATTTCTGCCTGGGCGAGGGTTTTGTTTTTCTGTTGGGATGGATGTGAACAAGGGAGCATGTTGTCACAGTTGGCTCAGGACATGAGGCACAACCACTTCTAGACAATGAGGAAAGCCAGCCTGGAGACAGAACCAATACAAAGAAGAGGGCAGAGCTGGGAGAACTGCAAAGAAAGGGGGTCAGAGCCCTGATTATTCCAGGCCTGGAGCCTACTCCACGTTAAGACTCCCATTATAGGAGATGAAGAATCTCCTCACTGTTTGTGCCAGTGTGAGATAGGTTTTCTGTTTCTTAGGGCCTTAAGGTTCTTATTGACTGGGACAATAAAAATAACAGCAGCTAACATTTCTTGAGCACAACCTTGTGCCAGGCCCACTCCTTAAATTTGTAATTTCCCTTAATGTTCTCAACAATCTTATGAGGCAAATAAAACTACTGTCCTTATTTGTTAGATGTGAGTGACTTTGTCCAAGGTCAAATGGGTAGTAAGTGAGAGAACCAAAATCATTCAGAGCTCATAGACTGTGCTCTTAATCTCTATGATTTTGCTATCTATATGGGAGGCAGAGAAATAGAAAGAGGGAAGAGTATGGGGAGAAGCCAGAGAAAGAGCAGATGGGGTTACTCTTATGAATTTTTTAAATATATATGATCTTTTTCTCTCTGCCTGAAATACCCTATGCCCAGAATACCTTCTTCCCACTCCCACGTCTCTGTTTAGGAACTTCTGTTTGTTCTCTAAGACTTTGACTCTGATGTCACCTCCTCTGAGAAGCCTTCCCATATCCTATCTCCCCAAACCTCCCACCTTCTGGGATCCCACAAAAACTTGTTCAGATTTATATTATAGCCTGGGTTATATTATAATGTGTTTGCTTTCTTAGCTCTTCTTTTACTAAGCTCCAAACTCCTTGAAGAGGACGATGTCTAGTGAATCCTTGTGATCTTGGTGCCTTAGTTCATTGTAGATACTCAAGAAGATTGAATGAATTGAATATCCATCCATCAATCATCAACACCCTTTCTTGAGGACCCTGTATCTTAGTAGGGAGTATGCTGGTTCCCAAAGAGATGTCAAGCTAAAAAGAATGGACCATGTCCTCTTGAAGTCCATAAACAAGTCAGGGATGTGTTAGTGTGTTTTAACTATACGTTACAGAAACCCAACTCAAACTAGCTTAAGAGAAAAAGAAAATGTACTTGGAGCAGAATTTATTTGTCCTAGTCAGATTTCTCCTTGCTTTAGGAATAACTAAACCTAGACCCAAGGGCTCCCAACAAAGGTCAGATCTCTCTCCATAATCTGCTCTTGGATGGCTTCATCCTCAGGAATTCTTCCATGTAAAAACCCCTCACAACTCCAAATTTACACCCGATCATAGCAAAAATAGAGTTTCTTACTCCAGTGGTTCTAGGAAAAGCTCCAGGGATAATTCTCAAGGTTTTATTGAATCACCTGTCCCTCTCCGAATCAATTCACAGTGACTCTGATTGAAGAGACCTAAAGCACATTCCTACCTCTGGATTTAGGAAGTGGAGTCAATACCATCCAAATCATATGGACTACAAGGGAGGGACGGTGGTTCACCAGAGGAAAATCAAGTTGCTTTTATCAAAAGAAGGATAGGATGTTGGGCAGGCAAAAACCAACACAAGTCCTCCATAGAGGAAATGTCCTATACATTAATAATTGTATGGCAAGGCTATGAATGATGCATGTCTTAAGAAGTTATAGTCAAAAATTAGGTAGGTGAAATGGGTCACTTAAAGGACAGCTGTCCAGGAATATCTCCTAGAAGGAAGCCTATGAGCTGGGCCGTGATGGATAGGTAGGACTATGATAGAAGATGAGAAGGCCTTTCAGAGACATGGAAAGGTGTGAACAAAGGCAAGGAGGTGAGATCCTTTGGAGATTTTCCTAGTTTGGTGGAAACGTTTGGGAACTAAGGCTGGAACTTTGGGGGCTAGATCCATAGACAGCCTACTAGTACACTAACTCTTTCTTCATATTTCTTCCATTTATAATCTCAAAGAAGCATATACTAACTTTGGCAGGTACCAGGAGTAGGATTATTCTCTCCATGTTACCAATGGCGTAACCGAGGCCCAATGCAAGAAGCACTCTCTGAAAGGTCATCCCTCCCAGAGACAGATGGCCCAGGAAGCCCTCTAGAGTCCAGGACAATACCCCCACCCACCCACTTACCACCCATCCACAGCAAGACCAGTTCTAGGGTTGGGAATCACCAGAACAAGAGCTGCGGCTCAGCCCCAGAGCCAGCCTAAGGAGACCTTTGGGAGCAGCCATCTAGGCTGAGACAAGGTATCTGACTTGCATGATGGTTAAGAGAAAGATCTCTGGAGTCAGACAGGCCCGGTTTTGAACCTCAGGTTCGTGAGTTACAATGATACCTTGAACAAATTACATAACTTCTCAGAATGTTAGTTTCCTGATCTAGAAAACAAAGTGGAGAACAGTGCTTCCCTCATCGGATAGTTAATGAGGTGAGGTCTGAATGAGGTACTATACCGCATGGCATGAGGATGAAATGTACAGCATAGAGATTACGGTCAATAAAATTGTAGTAATGTTGTGGTGACAGACAGTGACTGTACTTACCATGGTGAGCACTGAGTAATATATAGAACTGTCAGTTCACTGTGCTGTACGTCTGAAACTAATATAACATTGTATGTCAACTAGACTTCAGTAATAAGGTTTTTTAAAAGATTTTATTTATTTGTCAGAGAGAGAGAACAAATAGGGGGAGAAGCAGGCAGAGAGAAGAGCAGGCTCCCCACTGAGCATGGAGCCCGATGCAGGACTCGATCCCAGGACCCTGGGATCATGATCAGAGCCGAAGGCAGATACTTAACTGACTGAGCCACCTAGGAGCCCCAATAATAAGTTTTTAAAGAGTTTAGCACAATGTCTGTTCCATGGAGTGCTCAATGAATGTGGGCTTGAGGGCAGGACAGTGCGCTGCAGACCCAAGAGGCAGACCGACTTTCAAAGGTCACATCTCCATTAAGCTACGACTGCTATATTTCATTGATTCTGTAATGTACTTTCCCTACACCTCACCCCCTTATTTTAAGCATCCCTGCATCAGAGCATCTTAACATTGTCACATGGTTTAACTGCCAGTGTCTCTTTTAGTAGTACTTGAGATAATGGCGTGACTTACAGTCGATGCCTTACATGGGGCAGGTTACCTAATCTTTCAGTACCTCAGTTTCTTCAGCTGTAAAATGGGGATAATAATAATACTCACTTTATAAGGTTGTTGTGAGGGTTAAATTAGATTTGCTTTGCAAATTTCTAGCACAGTGGGGGCTAAATAGGTTCTGTAGACTGCTACCTTTTTTTAAGATTTATTTATTTACCTCAGAGAGAGAGAGAGAGAATGAGTGGGGGGGGGCAGAAGGAGAGAGAGAATCTCATGCAGACTCGGGACTCCATCTCACAACCATGAGATCATGACCTGAGCCGAAACCAAGAGTCGCATGCTCAACTGACTGTACTACCCAGGTGCCCCACAGGACTGCTATTACTTTTTATTACTCTTACCCAGATTGGATAATGTGGGTGGTGGGAACTGCATGGGCTGAACAGCTGGGGGGATGAAGAGGTGAAGACTGGTATCAGAGGAGCAATGTTGATTCTCAGATTCAACAGGGGGTGTGAGGAATGGTAGGAAGCCACACAAGAGACTTCTAGAGTGCAAAGTGGATCAAGTATTTGGTTTGCAGATGAAGACTGGAGACCATTACCCACTCTGGCTGCCCAGTGGGGATGGCGGGGGGGGGGGGGGGGTGAGTTACAAGGACTGATCAGCCCGGGCTTGCTGGTCTCCATGTTCTCTTTAAATTCGCATGTTCTCCGACTGTACCAGCCCCCCTTTATTGCATTCCACTACGTGCCAGGGCACTCTGCTAATCTCACTGATGTCTTGTAAGATTCTGTTACCAACTCTGTGTGTTTGATGATTTCATTAGGTCAGTTTTATAGGAGAAACTAAGGCTCAAAGAGGTAAATTAACATGCTTAAAACCACATGGCTATTAAATGCCAGAGCTAGAGTGTGAATCATGTTTTTTGACTTTGCATCCAGCACCCAAGTCCCAGTGCCATACCGCCTCGTGAAAGTTCTCCATTGTCTCTCAGTGTATCAGGAAGCAATTTTCCTCTCTCCTCACCTCCTTCCACTCCTCCTTCCTCCTCCTACAGGTCTCCACCTCCCAGACCCACAAATGCCAAGCTCACAAGTCATCTGTTTTGCCAAAATTCTGTTCCGATTTGATAAACTCTGGCTGGGCCAGCTCACTCAGCATGATTCAGCCAGAGAGAATAGCGAGGCTGCATGCCCGGCGTGCCGACTGTCTGAGCTCAGGCAGGATGGGCGGCGCAGGAACCTCAGCCTGACAGATGGCTCCACTCGGCTGTCTCCCTGGGCCTGATGCCAGGGGCAGCGCTCGCTCTCTGCAGGAGGGAGGGAGGGAGCCAGGTCGGGTGATTCTCACATGCATGGTCGTCTCTATGTGTATGGTTACGTGTGGAGCTTGCATGGGCGAGGCTGCGTGTGATCCAGAGTACACATTTGTATGTGGCCGGTTTGTGTGTGCATCTTTATCTGTGTGCGTGTGGATGAGCGTGTTTGTGTATGCCTGGCTGTGTGTTTGTGTGTGTGTGTGTGTGTATTTCTGTGCATGCAGAGGGGCGTGTATGTGGGTGGGTGTTTGAATTTTAAGTTGGCATTCATCCTGGTACGCAAAATCTTGAGCATAAAAGAGAAAGACGGGGGCACCTGGGTGGAGCAGTCAGTTGAGCATCCGACTCTTGGTTTCGGCTCAGGTTGTGATCTCGGGGTTGTGAGATTGAGCCCCACATCAGGCTCCATGCTCAGCATGGAGTCTGCTTGAGTTTCTCTCTCCCTCTCCCTCTGCCCCTCCTGCTCTTGCTCTTTCTAAAATAAATGAAATCTTTAAAAGAAGAGAGAGAAAGACAGGGAGGCGGGAAGAGGAGGGTCCCAGCCTTCGAGAATCCAGTCTTCTGACTGTTCCCACCTGCGGTCCAGAGCCATGGCACACCCTCTGTCCATCCTTGTCCTCATCACAGGACCCAGCAACAGCGGCAGCAAGCTCCCCAGTCCTGGGGCAAAGTGTAGGCTCTGACAGAGTTTCACGTTTCTAAAAACAACTTCCTGGTTATACCTTCTCCCTAAATAGCAGTACTTAACTTTTGTGAATCTAGGCCCCCTCTGAAAATCTGGTGACAGGAATGAATCTTCTTTCCAGGAAAATACCCTCGAAACACACAACTTTCCATATAATATCACAGAACTCAAGGGGCCCTCCAAGGTCTATTAGAGACCTCAGTTAGGAAATCAAATATTATACAAACACTTACTGAGCACTGGCCGAGTTCTATCGTACTGAGCCTTTGTGAGAGGGATAATGAGTACATAGAGGAATAAGGCGGCCACTGTTTGTGAAGAGTCGACAGTCTAGTAGGAGAAATGAAGGTAAATGTGTAACCACAGGCCACCGTGACAAGTGCAGTCATGACTGAGTGAAGGAACTGCTAGGGCCTGGGAAGAATGAGGGGACGCAGTTCTTGAGGGCTTCCAGGGAAAGGGAAAGAGTCCCTAAAGAAGTAGACACTTAAGCCATAACTTGAAATATGAGAAGCCACTTGTCAAACAGAGAAAATGAGGCAGGACTTTCTAGGTAGAAAGAAGAGCATGTAAAAAGGTAGAGGGATGCTGCATTTGGGGGGAATACAGCTGGGAGAAGCAGGAGGTAGGGCTGAAGAGGGCGTCTGGGGGCAGACTCTGAGAGCCTTGTACACGCTAAGCTAAAGGTTTTGGATTTTAGCCTGTAAGCTATGGAGAACAATTAGAAATTTTTAAACAAGAGAGTGACATGACCTCACTGGTGTTTTGTGAAGACCACAGTGCACCCAGCACTTACCCAGACACCAGATAAAGAGGCTGTTGCAATCATTTGGGTGAGAGATAATGTAGATGTGGACAACAGGAATGTGGGAAACCCAGGGCATGGGTTTGAAGAAAAAAAGATATTTAGGAGATGAACTAGACAATAATTAGGTGCACTAAATGTACAGGGGTTAAGAAGAAAAAAGAAGGAATAGTTGAGCATGGCTTCTGTAATTCTAGCTTGGGAAGAAAGGTGGATCTTAGCACCATTCCCTGTGATGGAACCAACATACAGATTAGGTCGTTGGGGAAGATAATGAGTTCTGTTTGGGACACACTGTGAGACATCCAACTAGAGATGTACATTAGGCCATTGGCTCTTTAGGTCCGGAGTACTCGGGAGAGAGATTTGGAAACATAAGTTTGAGTTGTAAGCAGGTGAATGATAACTCAAGTAATGGGTAATAAATGAGATCATGCAGGGAGAATGTAGATATGGAGTGAGAAGAGAAGCAAGAAAGCAGTGAACATTTAAGGGTACACGAAGGGAGAGGAATCAGTGAAGGAGACAGAGGGAGGATTTGTAGGGTTTGGAAGGATGGAAATGACAGGATGGTATACACACACACACACACACACACACACACACACACTGGAATATTATTCAGTCATAAAAAAGAACGAACTCCTGCCATTTGCAACAACATTGATGGATGGAGCTAGAGACTATAATGCTAAGCAAAATATGTCAGAGAAAGACAAATGCCATATGATCTCACTCATTCATAGAATTTAAGAAACAAAACAAATGAGCAAAGGGAAGAAAAAAGAGAGAGAGACAAACCAAGAAACAGATTCTTAACTATAGAGAACAAACTGATGGTTGTCAGAAGGGAGGCGGGCGAGGGGATGGGTGAAACAGGTGATGGGGATTAAGGAGCGCACTTGCTGTAATGAGCATGGGTGATGTATGGAGGTGTTGAATCATTATATTGTACACCTGAAACTAATATAACACTGTATGTTAACTATAATGGGATTAAAATTAAAAGCTTCATTAAAAAAAAAAAAGAAATGACACCAGGAAAGAGGCATTTCCTGGAAATTAACAGCAAACAAAATTTTTTAAATGAGGGAGTGGTCATTAGTGTCAAAGGGTAGAAAAAGGTGAAGTAAGTTGAAGACAGATGTAAAAACCATGCAAAACCAAAAGATAGAAGCCTGGAAGGAGAAATGAAATACACAAACACTAACCAGAGTTACTACTCTAGGGAATTATGGGAGTTTTTTAATACTCTTTTTTATGGTTGCCATCTAAATATTCCCAGCCCAATCCAACGAGTGTGTACTAAATTTGAACAATGAGTGAGAATACCTGGGGAAATTGTGGGAGTTATTGGAATAGGGGACTTCCACTTTCAGCCAGGATGGAGTAGCAGACACTGGATTTAACCTCCTGTCTAAAACAATTTATAAAACCCGGCAAAAGGGGCGCCTGGGTGGCTCAGTCGTTAAGCGTCTGCCTTCGGCTCAGGTCGTGATCCCAGGGTCCTGGGATCGAGCCCCACATCAGGCTCCCTGCTCATTGGGAAGCCTGCTTCTCCCTCTCCCACTCCCCCTGCTTGTGTTCCCTCTCTCACTGTCTCTCTCTGTCAAATAAATCAATAAAATCTTAAAAAAAAAAGAACAGGCAAAAGTATATGAAATAACTGCTTTCAGATCTTGGGCAATAGGCAGCACAGGGCGCAGATCCCAGAAAAGTGGGAGAAAAAATACGATGTGTCCAAGTTCTGTAGCACATTACTGTCTGGAGAGAATTTCCAGGCTGCAGTGCGTGGAGGGGCAACCTAGGCAGAACTGGCAGATTCCCTGTGTTGAACAGACAGAGGTAACTGGTTGTTCAGGGAGATAGAGATGGCTAGAATTCACAGGGCAGAGTACCAGACAGGACAGAGTTGCACAGAGAGAACTCTGGAGGTCCACAGAAAATCCTCTTGAAGGCTTCAACCGAGTCCTGGTAATTGTATGCATTTGAAGAAGCTGCTTGAGGCTGGGGAAAGAGTACTTGAAAGAAGCAGGTGGAACAATTCTTGGAGCTCACACAAGGTTGGAAAGAGTTTATATTCCCAACAACCAGAGTGAAGGGACCTCATAATGTGCTGGGCATGGGGAGAGTACCATACCCAAAAGCATATGGCCTCATAATGGAGTCAAATTACCCCTAAACTAGACCCTTGCTCCTAAAGCAACCTCAAAAGGATCAAACTCTTTCCAAGTAAGTTGACTCAATCCTAGAACAAAGCTCCAAATAATAAAGGAATAAAAAAGTCCATTGCTCAGCCATGTAAAGTTCACAACGTCTGGCATCAAATCAAACTCACCAGACAAGCAAAGAAGCAGGAAGATCCATAATGGGAAGAAAAATCAATCTATAGAAACAGACTCCTAATAGCACTGACGCTAGAATTAGAAGACAAGAAAAATAAAACAGAGACTATAAATATATTTCATATGTTTAAGAAGACAGAGGAAAGCAGGAACACGGCCCACTTTTCATCTCTGAATTTTCCCCTTAGTTTCTGGGAGACTTCTTCAATTTTAACTTCCAATCTTCCTATTGAATTTTTCATTTCTTTATTATGGTTTTCATTTTCTACAGGCTCTGTTTTGACTCTGCATGTTCCTTTATTTAAAAATAGCAAGGAAAGACCTTCTCTTGTCTCTTTGAGTATATTAATGATAGTGATTTAGAGATTTTCCTTTTCCTGCATTATCTTTCTTTCCTCCAAATTACTTTTATCTGCTTGTTTGTTTGGTCTTTTCTTTCTTGTTACAAGTTTTACTCAGATGTCTGTTAATCTTTGCTCTTGTTGAAGAAGGGACACTAAACATTGATTAGAAGCATTGAGCACATGGGCAAAGTTTGTTGGTTTGGAATTTCACTGTGGAATGATCTCTGGCCATTTGTTAAAGAACCCCCTGAAGTCAGTATGTTCTATATATTTCCTGTTTGGTTGATTAGATCCTCCAAAAAATGTTTAAGTCATGTCTGGAGGATAGATGCCTGGCTGCTTGTATTCTGGGATCCAGGAAGGGGAAGAGGGCTGGGAGGTCTCGGCATTCAGCCTTTAGTAGACATATAGTTATTAGTCCATAGATGGGCCATTTATCCCTTAATAAAGGGATTCTCTCTTTTTCTATTTTTTTAATTTTTAATTTTAATTTTAATTTTTTTTTTAAGTAGCCTCCACGGCGTGGAGCCCAATGCAGGGCTTGAACTCTCAACTCTGAGATCCAGACCTGAGCTGATATCAAGAGCCGGACACTTTACCAACTGAGCCAACCAGGCACACCTCTCTTGTTTATTCTTTCTAGAGAATAACCCTTCAGTCTTCTGCTGGAGTAGAGAAGGGATAGTCACTCAGGGGAATAAAATATGAAGGACAGTAAAAATCTATTTCTTAAACAGTGTTCACTAGATTTTCCTGAATTTAGTTTCCATCTTCTTTGTCCTCAGTTCCTAAGCTTTTTTGACAATTCCGTAGTATAGATCAGATTGGTTCTCTGCTTTTCCCTCTTTATGTATAAGATTTTGTTTCTTAGATCTGCCAAGTCAGTTACTTGTCCATCTGCTTTCCAGATTCCAAAATTTTATTGCTCCTGTCTCCTCTCTTTTCTCCCCTATCCTGGTGAATCCCTGCTTCTCTAAATCCTTTTACTGTGGTTTTAATGGGTTTTCAGGAAGGAGCAAAATTATATGTATGCATTCAATCCACCATCTTTAACTGAAAGCTCTTGAACACTTTGTGTTAATTCATGGATGCAACTCCGAAGGTTTGGACTATTGTCCCCATTTTATGTGTTAGAGGGGAAATAACTTGATTATCCAAGATCACACAGCCAGAAGAAACTCAAGTCTGTCTAAGCACTATTTATATATACAAATATATATATATCAGAAGTTGCAAACCGGAAATCTGCAGATGCACACAGCCCATAGAGATTTTTGTTTGGCCCCAGAGGGTTGTAAACTCAGGAAATTTGACATAAAGATCAAGTGTTTGGCTTTGCTTAGGAAATCCAGAGATCTAGCAACAGTGCACTTGCATTCCTGAAGGACAAAACCAACTGGAATGGAGTTGCATCTGCTTGCTTTAAATGTAGGACCCTCTCTCTAGTTTGCCACAGTTCCCAGCATGCTCTATGGCCTTACACCTGCTTGCAACACTCATAGGTCACCTACGTGGCCCCTGTTTTCATTCGCACATGACATAAATTTTTAAGAAGAAAATGAGTCGTCTTATACACACTGTTTTTAAAACGTAATTGTAGTAGGGGTGCCTGGGTGGCTCAGTTGTTAAGCATCTGCCTTTGGCTCAGGTCATGATCCCAGGGTCCTGGGATCGAGCCCCGCATCAGGCTCCTTGCTCTGCGGGAAGCCTGCTTCTCCCTCTCCCACTCCCCCTGCTTGTGTTCCCTCTCTTGCTGTGTCTCTCGCTGTCAAATAAATAAAAAAAAAATCTTAAAAAAAAAAAAGTAATTGTAGTAATTATTTCTTGTGTCTGTTTATCTGTTCCACTCACAGCCATTCCTTTTACTGTCCCAGTGAATCAGATACACAAGCAGAGGCCTCCTGCAATCAGGTCCTTGCCATTCGATCCTGTTCCCCTCACCCAGAGCTGACTAATGCAAGGGGAGACACCTAATCCTCACGGAGACAATGGATACTCTCTCCTGGGAGTTTGAAACTTGGAATAGAGACTCCTGAGGCTAGGAGTCACTAGAGTTGAGTCATACTAACAGCAGCATTCTAGAGAGAAGTCCCATGAGTTCCTACTACCAAACTTCCCAGGGCTGTCCTCATTCCTTCCCTACCAGGCTTTAGTTATTCAGTAATTCACTGGAGTTTATGAACTACTCCCCAGTATCCTTCCAATAAATTCCTCACATACACACATTTTCTTTTGCTTAAGCCAGAGTTGTGCATTCATTTCTTATAAACCCATCTCCCCCTTTCCTTATTAATGCTGCTACTCCTTTCCAAGCTTTATAAAAACAACACCATTAACGATTTTAAATTAAAGCAGGTTTATTGTGGGGCGCCTGGGTGGTTCAGTCGGTTAAGCGACTGCCTTCGGCTCAGGTCACGATCCCAGGGTCCTGGGATGGAGCCCCGCATCAGGCTCCCTGCTCAGCGGGGAGCCTGCTTCTCCCTCTCCCTCTGCCTGCCTCTCTGCCTACTTGTTCTCTCTCTCTAGCTCTCTGTCAAATAAATAAATAAAATCTTTTTTTAAAAAGCAGGTTTATTGAGATATAATTTACATGCCATACAATTCACCCATTTAATGTATATAATTTAATGGTTTTTAGTATATTCAGAGTTGGGCAACCATCATCACAATCAATTTTAGAACATTTCCATCACTCCAAAAGAAATCTTACACCCATTGGCAGTCAATTCCTATTTCCTCTCAATCCCCTCCCCACCTCAGCCCTAGGCAACCACGAATCTACTTTGTCTCTATAGATATACCTATTCTGGACCTTTCATATGAATGGAAGCATGCAATCTGTGGTCTTTTGTGACTGGTTTCTTTCAGTTAGCATAATGTTGTCAAGGTTCATCCAAGTCATACCACTTATCAGGACTTTATTTCTTTTCATTGCAGAATAATATTCCATTGCATGGGTATGCCATATTTTGCTTATCATGTTGATGGACATTTAGGTTATTTCCACTCTTTAGCTATTAATAATGTTGCTGTGAATATTCATGTACACATTTTTGTGTGGATGTGTTTTCATTTCTCTTGGACTTACACCTAGGAGTGGAGTCACTGGGTCATACGGTGACGTGATGTTTCACCTTTTGAGGAACTTCCAGACTGTTTTCCAAACCCACAGCACCATTTTACATTCCCACCAGCAGTGTACGAGGACTCCAGTTTCTCCACATCCTTAACACTTGTTATGATCTGTCTTTTTGATCAAGGATATCGTAGTGGGTGTGAAGTGGTATCTCATTGTGGTTTTGTTTTGCATTTCCTTGATGTTTAATGATGTTGGACATCTTTTCATGTGCTGATTGGCCATTTGTATATCTTTTTTGGAGAAATGTCTATTTAGATCCTTTGCCCATTTTTTAACTGGGTAATTTGTCTTTTTATTTATTGAGTGTAAGAGTTTTTTATATTTTCTGGATAGAAGTACCTTATCAGATGTATGATTTGTAAGTTTCCTAATATTCTGTGGGCTGTCTTTTCACTCTCTTGATGGTGACCCTTGAAGCACAAAAGTTTTAAGTTTTGATGAAATCCAACTTATCTATTTTTTTCATTTGTGACCATTAACATTTTGATGTACATTCCTCCAGATATTTCCTATGTATTTTAACAAATATGATACAATGTATACCAGCTCACTGTTTTATAGACTTAATAAATTGTGAACAACTTCAATGACTGCACATCATCATTATCGTCTTCATATTATTATTGCATGAACTTACCATAACCTGTTTAAGTCATCACCTAGAGATGGACATTTAGATCATTTCCAAAATTTTGCTCTTATAAACAGTCCTTATGCCAGCATCTTTGCACACATGTCTAAATTACTTGACAGGAGAAACCGGGACCGAAACATGTGACAGGTGCAGGGAACAGCATGATGAAGGTCAAAGAGGAGAAGGAGCTCATCAAGGCTGTACTGAGTAATGTGTAGGCTGTGTAAAGGAGAATAGGACAAGGTAAATCACTGAGGATCTCAAATGTCAGTTTAATAAGCTTTGATTCTGGAAGCCATAGAAGTCTTTTAAATGGGGGTTTGACTTGATAAAAGCCATTTGATTCTACTTTGATAGAGTGAGAGAAATGTATCAAATAGGTCATAAAAAAACAAGGGGAAATCAAATTAGGTGATTTAGCAATAGAAGAATTGTAGTGGCATTTGCCTGAGTAAAATGTCAATAGAGAGGATTCTGAGGACTAAAAGGAGGTCAGAAATAATGTAATTCTTTTTTAAAAAGTGCACAGAGGGGAGGAAGTAGAGACTAAATGTGTTAGTTAGGCTAGGCTATGCCGTAGTAATGAACAACCGCCCAAACCTCCATGACTTAACACAGCAAAAATTCACGTGTTGGGGGACTGCTGTACACAGTCACCGAGCAACTTACAGTGATGGGGGCTCCATCATCTTTAAGTTGTAACTTTGGAAGACAAAACCCCCTTCACAATTACCTCAGCCATTGAAGAGATCATGGGACGGTCACATGCCAGCTACCCTATGCTTTGGTCCAAAGTGAGATGCTAGTCACTTCGGCCTGTCTAACGTCAAAGGAGCCAGGAAATATGCAGAGTCCATGGACTATCTGGGGAGCACCACTCTCCCTGACGTTGGGAGAGTAGGCTATATAAAAATTGTTATAAACGGAAGGAAAGAGATGAAGTAGTAGCTAGGGTGATAGGAGGTGAGTGGGTTTTGATTTTTGTTTGTCTGAATGGAAGACCACTGAGTGTGTGTACAAGACAAGGAGTGAATAAGCAATGCAGCATGGTATTGGTCCTAGAGAAGGTGGAAGAGGGAAGGATGGGCCTCAGAAAGGAGGATGGTCTTCTTTCTCTGAGATGGGCAGGAAGGAAGTGAAGGAAGTGCAGTTAGGTAAATGTGTGGGTGTAGAGGCAGGAAACTGAGGATGTTCACAGCTGATATTTTTAGTTTCCTAAGAAGTAGGAAGCAAGTCAATTGCCAAACATGGTGGTAGTGGTGGTGGTGGTGGTGGGAGGGATCAGAAGTGAGTTATGGGCCTTTTGGAGTTTAAAGAAGATTCTCCAATCTGTCTCCACGAAGCCATCAGTCATTGAATAGACAGACAACAGCTTATCTGGTTGACTTATTCAACTTTTCCAATGTACTACAAATGGGTTGACCCTTTTTAAAAGACAGGGCAAATCAGATGATGCCATCCTCTGCATAAAACTGGTTCAAAATCCTTAAAGTGCCCCCAAGATCTGGCTCATGTTGACTTCTCCAACCTTGCCCTCAGTGCCCTCTATACCCTGTCACAGGACCGCCTTTCATTTCCTTCCTCCTGCCTGCCCTAGGACCTTCACAGAGACTCTTTCCTCCACCTCGAAAGCCCTTCCACTCCACCACCACGGCTCTCACTTAGCAATCTGAACCCTTCCTTTAGGCCTGAAATTAAGAGTCAGTGTCTCAGGGGGGGCCTTCTCTGACCCAGCGGACTAGGGTAGTAGGTCTTCCTACTGTGTGCTGTTACCATACTTGGGATTATTCCCTTTACAGTGCTCTTCACAACTGTGATTCCATGTCCGCACTCAGTGGACAGGCCTCTCTCCCCCGTGAAGGCAGGCACTGTGTCCACAGACCGGTTTCTGTACTGTGTTTAACGTGTAGCACATTGACTGGCATAGAACAGTTGATAAATATTTGTCCAACGGATGGAGGGGTGAATCAGTTTCGTCAGTCAATGAATTTGTACCTCTTGTGCAGAGATGACCAAGATGGCAATGGCTATGAGGGCCCAGTCAAGGATGACCACAGAGTTGCTTTCAAGCCAGTCTGCATGGTTGTGTTCAGCTGCCCAAGCGTAGAGGGGGAGAAGGCAGAGGTTGGATGGATACAAAGTTTAAACTTTTCAGAATGGGTGTGGCAGAAAGAGGATGATGCTGGTTTTCGTGCTGCCCTAAAGGTCGAGGCCAATGGGGAAGGAAGAGAAATCATAAGGGGAGTGATGGACTTGGAAGAAAACAGTGAGGCCGAAGGCCTGGTGCTAACCAGGGTGTCCAGGAGCAGGCCCAGCGGAGTGAAAGAGTGAGAGAGCTGAGAGCCAGGGGATGACGTCAGAGATGCAGTGCGCCAGGCCTCAAGATCTCTCAGGTGGAGTAGTGGTTCCAGGTCCTGAGAAGGTCCAAGGTATAGCCGTTGGTCTGAGGCAAGGGTTACTGTTGCTGCCGACATGAAGGAACAAAGAGACCAGGCTGGTAAATGGATCCACACAGTGAGGACTCCTGGGTGATGGCAGGACTTGAAGTGGAGAAGACTCTAGGGACCAAGGCAGTCAAACAACAGCTCCCACAAAGATAGTGTGGAAGGTGGCATGTGCCTCAGGGACAGGCCCGCCCGTCATGCCCCTCCATTCTTGGCTCACTCATTCAAGAGTCAAGACCCCAGGACAAGGGTCTGATGGGTTGAGCTAGATAGCATAAGCCCCAAAGGGGAAGTAAACTTGCATGTGGTAGAAGTGTAGGGGTAGGTTAGCATCGACAGGGAATGGCAGGACAGCCAAGGGAGGCCCCAGGGGAATATGTGAGCAGAGGCAGCTTCTAGTCACGAGGTTGGAAGAGAATATAGAAACGTGGCCTTGGGCGCCTGGGTGGCTCAGTTGGTTAAGCGACTGCCTTCGGCTCAGGTCATGATCCTGGAGTCCCTGGATCGGGTCCCGCATCGGGCTCCCTGCTCGGCAGGAAGCCTGCTTCTCCCTCTCCCACTCCCCCTGCTTGTGTTCCCTCTCTTGCTGTGCCTCTCTCTGTTAAATAAATAAATAAAATCTTAAAAAAAAAAAAAAAGAAAGAAACGTGGCCTTGAGGGACAGCCAAGTTTCCATTAGGCAGGAGGTGAAGGCAGTAATCTGCCATGAACTTAAAGTTCATAATGGAGAGGTTTCTGTTTGCTTGTTTTATAATGGATCAAGGGTGTTCCAGCAGTGGAAGTAACAATATGGAATAGAGAGAAGACAGGCTCTGAGTCAGAGGTCAGAGTTCCATTTCTGGCCCCCTCACTTACTTGCTGAGCAACCTTAACCAATCACTTCACCTCTCTGAGCTCAGTTTTCCCATCTGTGAAATGATAAAGTGGTAACTGGCTCAGTGTGAGGATCAAATAGATAATAGATGCAAAACTGCATCATGAACTCGAAAGTGTTGTCCACATGTGAATTCTTATTATCATTACTGCACAGTGAGCGAATGGTAGCATTTAGACAGAAGTTGTTAACGCTTGACTCCAAGTTTAGAACAGTCCTGGGACAAAGGCATGCAAATGCCATCTCCACTTTACAGGTTCATTTATTCAAGAAACCTTACTGCATGCTAACCCCACGTCGGTTACTGAGCTGGGCAATGGGATGATAGGAAGCTGAGTCAGACACAGTCCCTAGCTCTGGAGTTCACAGTCTAACAGAGGAGACCAACAATGTAATGTGCTAAGCTGTGCCATGTGGTATCATAGTGGAATAGAGTGTTGTGTGAGCATGGGGAAAAGAACAATTAGGGAGAGCCTGAGCCAGCTTCGTAATGGAAGATGAAGCCCAAGAAGAGGAGAGATATTCCACTCCCAGGGAGTGAGTGGTAGAGACCCAACTACATAGAACCCAGGGCCATAGACATGCGAGTATGTGCCACCTCCCCAGTGCTCTTTGGACAAAAGGAAAAGAAGCCTCTTTGGTCCCACACAGAAGCTTATTCTCTTTGCTTCTATTAAGGGCCTGGCTGCCATGGGAACAACACTTGCTCAGTCTCTTTGGTTGCTGTCAACAACTTACTGTCAGGGTGCAAATGCACAGCTCAGAGACCCTAGATATGAGGCATCCTGCTTCAGTCTCTGCTTCCTAGCCTTTTCCCCACTGTCTGGTGATGCCCGTTATTGGCTGCCAGCCCTGCCTTATGTGGAAACCAATGGCAGCTCAGTGGGTCAATGCGTGAGCAACTTCCCCAGGAAACCAGCAGAGCTTTAAAGGAATCATTACTTGTCACACAGCCCATTATCATGTCACATCTGAAAGAGGTTGCTGGAGGGCCCGCCCCCATCTCCTTTTCCCCCTCACTATTTCCTTCAATAACAGTAAGGAAAAACAGATCCTAGCTGGCTCCCTTCTTCCTCAATGCCCTCGGGTCCCAAGCACTGACACTTCCCTTCTCCCTTTTTTAAAGGGCATTGGTGGGGACCCACCTTATTCCTGGGAACTTGGCCGCCCAGGGCTGGGCCTTATTCCTATTTAACAGCCAACAATAATAAAAACCATATTATAGATGGGTATACCCATTTTATAGATGAACCTCAGAGAAGGTAAGAGATGAGGGGCTCGGGGTGGGGGAGCCACCTTGGAGGGGCAGCAGAACATGAGACTGGACTGTAGCCTGAGGCAAGAGAATAAAGACTGTCAGCTTAGGTTGTCCAGCACCCACCTCTCCCTTCCTAATTGCACCCTGATTTCTGTACATGCTACGTACCATCTTGGGTGTGGACGTCCAGATGCCTTTCTCCCACTGGGGTCACTGAAGGGCTACGGGGTTCTAACCTGTGAGGTTTAAGGGAATATGAGAAGTTATCTCCGTGTTGGGGCTCGCACTATGCCTAGCCCACAGCAGATGTGTAGGAAACGTCATTTCTGCTTCAGCACTGTTACTTATTACCCGTGTTGAGGTAAGTAAGTCACTTAGCTATTCTTTACCTCAGAAAGGATGTAAAATCACCAGTGTTCTTAACATGTATTAACTGCTGTGGTAGATCACCGGCATGACAAATTAAAGTAACATGGAAGCAGACACTGACTTGTTGATATAGAAGTTTATATCATTGAATAAGAAAGTCATATTGTGATATTTTGATTAAAAAAGTATATATATGTATAAATGAATACATATCTGAAATGACATATACCAAAATGATAACCAGTATTTACCCGTATTTATTTTTGGATGGTTTGTGGATAATTTTTAAATTTTGCCTTACTTCCATTTTCCATCTTCATGAGCAGACATTACTTAGTAGTGATTAAGTTTTAAGTGAAAAAAGGCCATACTTACCAGAGAACCAAGGATTCTGACTTGATTTCAGTCAGGGTCAAATGCAAGGGGAAGGGCAAGGCGGCCAGGCTCCATGCAACAGCGATGGGGTCAGAAGAGCAGTTACAGAATTCTTCTGGACGGCATACATCGAGTTTAAAGGAAGGTCCAAGGCTGTGGCTATCTACAGAATCCAACCCTCCAGGGAAGCTGGAGGTCAAAGCTCAGAGAGTAATGTTTATCTGCTCCCTAACTTTCCTACTGCATCTTCTACCACTTTATCCCTCTGTCAAGAAAAGGAGAAAGAATCCCAGCCATTCTGTTCCTCAAATATGCCAAACTCATTTCCACCTCAGGGCCTTGTTCCTGTCTCACTTCCCTGTCAACCCTGTTACCCTCTATCTGATACCAGCACTATCTGTCCCATTAGCCTATTTAGTTCCTGCATAGCACTCACCCACTCTGAAAATATTTGATTGTTGTCATAAAAATATAAGCTCTAGAGTGTAAAGATTTTGTCTGTCTTGTTCACCATATACATGCTGGGACAAGAATGGTGCTTGCAATAAGCTCAATAAGAAAAAAAAAACCCCACTGAATTAATGCACCGTCAGAACTCCTCATAAGGGAAAATGTTCAGCAGGGAAACTGAGGCAGAAATCCAGTTGTGCTATTGAGACCCGGGAGTGTGGAGGGTCGGCAATTGTGACTTCATCTTTTGGGTTGGATTCAGAGTCATGAATATAAGGAAATGAATACTAATACTTTTTTTTTCCTTTTGCAAAAAGCAGTTATCACATTAAAAAAAAAAAAAAAGGTGATGACACCACCAGGGGAGCATGACACAGTCTGTATGGATGAGTTTATTGGAAAGGCTAAATGAGTAACTTCCTGAATGATGTGGAAAGTGATTAGACTTGTGGCATTCTGGAAAAACTTGACACAAATTGTGCACTAAAGCAATTCCATGGAATCAAGTTTGATTATTTAAATGGTCACTAGTTTAAAAGGTTTTGGCTTGAAGTTATTATGACAGCTGAACATTTCTGACACTCAAATCCCCGGTATGCAGCTCTTAACTCAGCTTTTCTGGGCCACAAGAAAGCTGCTAACTAGGGTTCTATGCCAAGCCTTCTGTGAACAAGTAGGGAAAATGAGAAAGGGTGGGGGGGGTGGCGGTTGAGACTAACTTTTATTCAACACCTTGTACATGCCACACCCTCACAAGGCGTGACTTCTCTCATTTAGTAACACGGCAAGGCAGGCATTGTTTCTATTTTCCAGATGGGAAAAATAAAAGAAGGCTAAAACGGACTGACTAGGCCAAGATCACTGTTCATCAATTACAGAGAAAAATCTGATTCTGGGTTTGACTCCAAAGCCTGTATACTTTATACTCCTGTCTCCCCAGAATTCCTGGAAATCCCCTTGATGAAATGTATTGCTCGTCTTAAAAAAGGTGGTGGTGGGGGAGGGGGCAATGATATGGCCAAAAAGGAGGCAGGAAGTAACAGGAAAAATGTCAAAAACTACTAGGTTGAATCATATGAAATTTCTGATATTTGATTTTTTTTTTTTGGCCATAAAAGAGGCAATTTCATATCACTCAACCTCATGGTATTTGTTCTGTGGATGAAAATCATTATAAAAATACTATTAAATACAGATTATGTTTCATGTCATTTCAGTAACCTTTTAAGCCAGGAAGGGTAAGGATAATTGTTCCCATTTTCTACATGAGGAAAAGCCGACTTGACAACCCCGCCCACTTATCAGAGCACCATCTACCCTTAGGGGAGCCTGTAATGGTGTTGGTTTCTTTTTTTAAAGGCTTCTACCTGTCCTCCCTCTCTGCCCCCCCACCATGTCCCACCCTCCACATCACCTCCTGTCAAAATAACTCTGACTTCTACAACACATTCCCAACTGTTCTCCCACACCCCCTATCTATTCTCCCAACTGTAGCCAGAGGTTTCTCTGAATGCAAATCTGACTGTTTCATTCATCTGCTTAAAATCCTTAGTAGTTCTTCACCCCTACAAGATAAGGTTCAAATGCCTCAGCCTGTCCCTCATGATCTGACCCTTGTCCACCATCCCTGGCCTCACCATCTGCCATTGCCCCCAACGTGCCCCATGCCGAGTAAACCCGTCTCTCTTGTGCCATGCCCCCTGTGATTTTACCCAAACTGTTCTGTGGCTGGACAGGCTTTGCCATCCCTTCTCTCCCACCCTCATCTGACATTCAGCAGGCAAATCTCTGCTTTTCAAGGATGAGTTCCAATGTCACCTCTCTGTGAAACCATGCCTGACTTTCTTCTGTTACCAGTTTTCTGTGCTCTCTCAGCAGAAATTTCTCATTTTTCTAATGTAAGACTTACTAAAACCAGTGCTCTGATGAGGTATTTATGTGTTGTCATTAAAACATGCACCAAAGTGTATCTTAACCGTGGTGACTTCAGGACATACCATGGCACTAGACGTATAGCAGGTATTATCAATCAGAACGCAAGGGCCCTAGGAAGTCCCCGTCCTATGCCTCAGGTTAGGGAATAAGGGAAGAATCTTACAGGCTGAGTGCCAAAAACCAGAGCATATTCTTCCAGGGCTTTTCCAGAGGTCATTATATTGAAGGCATAAGCCAGGTGGATCTGTACTTCCATTACCAAGGCTTATTTTCATTAAGGCACATGGTTCCTAGGAGTATATGATCTATATGAATTACATAAGAACATTTGGATTTTATATTTCACACAGACACCTAGGCCAGTGGTGGAGCACCTAGAAATCAAGTTACCCTGTGCTGACCCCATGACAGTAACACATTCAATTCAGTTTGATGAACAAGGAGCAGCTTACTAGCAAAAAATGTATGTATGCAATATTAAACCAGCAGGGGAACAAGTGGGCCACAAGACAAGCTATTAGACCAAGAACACTCAGCTAGCCAAATAATCCCATAAGGCTTCCTTATTACTTTTTAAATTAGGTAGCAGGTATTAACGTATTAAAAACGTTTATGGAGAAAAAAATGTACCATTGACAAAACTCTTTCTACCAACTTTTCTTGGACCTAAGAAAAAGACCACCATTATTTGATGTTAGCTGTGGGAACATACTGGTCTAGCCTGTGGAATCCTAGTGTCCTAGCAGAGTTTGAAAACCATGTTCTCAACTGTCATACCTTCACTCAAGGCATGAGTAACATGCCTTTACTCAAAGCACAGGGTCATTGAAAAAAAAGTCTGACCTTAAACAACTTCCTAGAGAAAATTTTGATTATGATTAATTCAGTTTACTTTTTAATGTTGTTGGGCTTTAAGGAATGGTTTACATAGCTTAGCAGAGTTTAGTTAATTTTCCCAGACTCCTTGAGCCAGATAGGCGTTCTCCCCCTGCCTTGGCTGGTGAAGTCCTGTATGGTGATTCAGTCCCCACCCTCTTAGAAGAGAACATAGTGCTTACTTAGAAGGGGATGCCAGCTCTCTGGGTGGGCCCAGAAGAAGCTGAGCTTTCAGCCACTTAGAAGCCCAAGAGATCAAGATCACAGATCTAAAAATCCACAAGAGCTGGACTCAGGGACTCTGGCCAATGAAGTATCTTAGCCACACCCAGGGTCCTGAGTGGGTAGACGGCATGTATTTTTAAGATGTATTAGTGATAGGACAGATGTGATTTTGGTTTCCAATTCACTTGATAGGCAGTGTATCTATAATATATCCTGATTCATCTGAATGCAGGAAACATTCTTACAGAGCAGTATCTTTTTTTCCCCAGCTAACATTATTTCATAGACATGTCAATGGTGTGATTTAATCCACACCCTGTTATCTTTATAGCTCCAGGCCTCATTCATTTGGTCACTCAGTAAGAATTTATTGAGCATCTACTATCTAGTGATTATTCTGATACACACTATATATAATTTACACCATTTGCTCGTTAATACTCATTTTGGGGTATCCCAATTGTTTTCATTATTGAAAATACTATTATTAAAATCTTTGGACTTCTTCTTTTTTTCAGGTAGGTCTCTCAAAATACTATTACCAGGGAAGAGTCTGAATAGGTCAAGGAATTGTATAGCTACTGTCGTATGTGGTCAAGATTAAAGTGGAGGCTTTAATTATAGAATTATATGTAAAATTTATGGTTAGGCCACTGCAGGACACTAGGCTAAAGATGACAAGAGTCTAAATTGGGGCAATGGTTGTAGGAGTGGGAAAAAACAAAGATGGAGAAAAGTACTGAGGAAGGAAGAACATGGGACTTGGTGCCTCATGAGATACAGGGGGTGAAGGAAGAGGTAAGGTGACCACTGGGTTTTGAGCATAAGTGACCAGACAGAAAACACAGTAGAGGAACAAGTTTGAGGGGCAAGAGATGTTCATTTCACAATGTTAATTTTAAGTTGCCTGTAGGTAATATCCAGGAGATATCCCAGTTGATTATATAATTTGTTGAAGAGGTAGCTGTAAAAACACAAGGCTTTTTAGTATGAATTTTTTCAGCTGGGAATGCTGAAGGTCAGCTAACTGGATTATTCATTTTACAGATAAGGAGGTAGGCCACACAGATATATCTCTACTTTCAGAAAATTACATAGAAAATTGAGATTAGATTTAAAAAGACTCATTCAGGACTATCTCAGCCCACCATGCTGCATTCCACTGGTAAATCTTGCTGGTTTTACAATTATTCAAAAAGACATACAGAGTCGTTTTCTCAGAATCCCAGTTATACACAGAAGCCCAGATAAAAGGCACAAATCCCACTTGCATTCTTTTGTCACTGCATAACTGACTTCTTAATCAAAGAGATCCTGCCATTAGCGAGGTGGAGAAAATAAAGAGAAAATGGTCAGACTGCCAGAAATGACTTGATCAGTGAGTGACTCTATCACGTTGTTACTGTAACCTGGCTGCACATATCTCTGTGCTCAATTTTTAAAGAACTAGTCATTCTGAAAGCAAATAAAACCAGCACATTCACCACAGGTCATTTATCATATGAGGTATATGGGTGTGACAGTCACATTAGCTGTGGTAACAACATTGATAAGCAGAAGTGCCAAGAGCTAATTAAAAAATTGATAGGACAAAGAAAAGTCATAAAGTTGAGGGCCAATGATACCTCACTTAAAGAATTCTTGAGAAATGAAGATTCTTTTTAAGTTACTGCTGTTAAAAAAACAAAAGCAATCAAGTATAGAATTAGGACCTAAATTCAGAGGGAGGTATGAAGAGAGTGAGAGTAGGTTTCCATCTTCTCTGCAGGTGTAAGGAAGAAAGGGGAATGGGGAAAGAAATGTAATCAAGATAAAAAGCTTCTGCACAGCAAAGGAAACAGTCAACAAAACAAAGAGGCAACCCACAGAATGGGAGAAGATATTTGCAAATGACACTACAGATAAAGGGCTGGTATCCAAAATCTATAAAGAACTTCTCAAACTCAACACCCAAAAAACAAATAATCAAGTCAAAAAGTGGGCAGAAGAGATGAACAGACACTTCTCTGAAGAAGACATACAAATGGCTAACAGACACATGAAAAAATGTTCATCATCATTAGCCATCAGGGAAATCCAAATCAAAGCCACATTGAGATACCACCTTACACCAGTTAGAATGTCAAAAATGGACAGGGAAAGAAACAACAAATGTTGGAGAGGTTGTGGAGAAAGGGGAACCCTCTTACACTGTTGGTGGGAACGCAAGGTGGTGCAGCCACTTTGGAAAACAGTGTGGAGGCTCCTCAAAAATTTAAAAATAGAGCTACCCCATGACCCAGCAATTGCACTCCTGGGTATTTACCCCAAAGACACAGAGGTAGTGAAAAGAAGGGCCATATGCACCCCAATGTTCATAGCAGCAATGTCCGCAAGAGCCAAACTGTGGAAAGAGCCGAGATGCCCTTCAACAGACGAATGGATAAAGAAGATGTGGTCCATATATACAATGGAATATTACTCAGCCATCAGAAAAGATGAATACCCAACTTTTACATCAACATGGATGGGACTGGAGGAGATTATGCTAAGTGAAATAAGTCAAGCAGAGAAAGTCAATTATCATATGGTTTCACTTATTTGTGGAACATAAGGAATATCATGGAGGACATTAGGAGAAGGAAGGGAAAAATGGAGGGGGGGGGAATTGGAGGGAGAGATGAACCATGAGAGACTACGGACCTGAGAAACAAACAGGGTTTTAGAGGGGAGGGGGTAGGGGGGATTGGTTAGCTCGGTGATGGGTATTAAGGAGGGCACGTACTGCATGGAGCACTAGGTGTTATATGAAAACAATGGATCGTGGATCACCACATCAAAAACCAATGATGTATTGTATGGTGACTAACGTAATAAAATTAAAAATTAAAAAAAAAAAGAAAAAAAAAAAGACTTCCCGATGAGCATGTGCTCGGTGCGAAATATCCACAATTGACACATTATTTAATTTCATCCTCCCTCAACTCTGTGACATAGACATTATAAGCACCTTACAACTGAGGAAACTGAGGCACAAAGAGAGTAGGCAGTGGTGGCAGGGTGTGACTAGCCGTAGGGACTTACTGTCTGACACCCTGGCTTTATATCTGGGGTCAAGTCTTCCTATTAGGCCTTTATTAATAGTGTAACTTACCCTCTCCTAAGATTGTAATCACCTATAAATGATGATATTAACAGTACTTCCTCAGAGCCACTGGGAGGATTATGTACGTCATGGAAAGAGCACGGACTGTTATGCCCGGCACAAATAAGCACTCCATGAACCAGCTATTCATCATTGCCTAAGACCACCCAGCAAGTAAGTAGAATACAGGGTTCCACATTTTTCTGATTCTAAGCTGAACGAAACTCAACTAAACTGTACTGTACCTACTGTGCTGTAACCTGGTCCCACCTTTAGGCTCCTGAGATCCTGGGGGTGGAGAGCGAAGCTCAGGGGCAGAGACAAGGAACAGTAATGGTGTGTGGAGAGTATGGGTGATGGCAGCTAAGACATGCAGCTGATAGGCCTGACCCTACTTTGAGGACAGTATTTAGAATTGTTAAAAGAAAGTATAATCTTAAACTAAATCTTGATTTAATTAAGGGAAAGGCTATAAATTATTAGCTAAAGAACATTTACCAATGTGGAAGGAAAAAGTCACCAGGAAAATACTTACTTTACCCAATATATAGCACAGTTACTTCACTTCTGATACTATTTAGTTTCTTTTAAATTTTTTTTTAAAGATTTTATTTGTCAGAGAGAGAGAGAGCGCACACACAAGCAGGGGGAGTGGGAGAGGGAGAAGCAGGCCTCCCGCGGAGCAGGGAGCCCGATGCGGGGCTCGATCCCAGAACCCTGGGATCATGACCTGAGCCGAAGGCAGACGCTTAATGACTGAACCACCCAGGCACCCCGATACTATTTAGTTTCTAAAACATGGTGGCTCTCTTGTCTTTTTAGGTATTGTGAAAGGAGTTTTACCACCTTATTATTTATAAATCATGTAGGAAAGTTCCTCACAGATAGCAGAATAGCACTAGTATAATCTCCTGGCTAATAGAAAAATTACCTTGTTTTTCCTTCTTACAAAAACAACTTTAAACTCCAATCACTTCTAATCCCAAATCAAAGTAACTTCTTTCCTAGGAGCTCTAAGAGCTCCCTCTAGTGTCATGATAGCGAAATACAAGGGCCATTTAATTCTAAGATTTACAGGTTTATTCATTCAATACCTTTATAGTATTAAGCCCTCACTTGGTGTCAGATACTATGTTTATTCTCTTACCACACATCATGGTCCTAATTATATGATATCCTTAATATAAGCAACCACAACCTTTAAATATGTATTATATCCTAATTAAAAGAGTACAGTGTAAAACAGCTTCTGTAAGCTATCCAATTCAGTTTACATTTATTAATTGCACAAAGCTAAAGAAAATGCTAATGAAGTCAACAGCTTAATGTAGTATAGATATCTGACATCTGTGTTAATTTCTTTCTCTCTGTTTCCTTATTTATGAATTTAAGAAAATGGCAACGTGAGCCATCTGTCCCACCAACAACAGCTGGAGTATGTTAGGCAATTTTCTGAGAGTATCAAGAGAGAGATTCTAGATGTAGATGTTGAGACATAATTCCTTGAGATTTTAAATGCAACACTGGTTGCTTGTGAATATAAAACCAAAATCTTTAACATGCTAAGTCACTTTTCCTGTCCTATAATACCATCTATAGGTATTCTATGAAAACGGATTCCCTGGCCAAGTAAGATGAAGATATACTGGGTTAGGGGCGCCTGGGTGGCTCAGTCGTTAAGCGTCTGCCTTCGGCTCAGGTCATGATCCTGGAGTCCTGGGATCGAGCCCCGCATCGGGCTCCCTGCTCGGCAGGAGGCCTGCTTCTCCCTCTCTCACTCCCCCTGCTTGTGTTCCCTCTCTCACTGTGTCTCTCTCTGTCAAATAAATAAAATCTTAAAAAAAAAAAAAAAAAAAAAGATATACTGGGTTAAACCAAACTAATCTGCTTCTTTACCGAAAGACCTCTCAGAATTTCTAGTATGCTAATGTACATGGTGAACCTCTAGTACAGGACAGTATGAAGTTTTTCCCAAACTACTTGACTATGGAATCCTTTTTCTCCCAGAATATCTAATGACATCAAGGGAGCTAATGTTCAATGGAACAGTTTGGGAAATGATCTAATCCAAAGTTTCCTCAGTTCCTCTGCTCTCATCATAAATCTCTAGTACTGGACTTAATGCATCCAACTGACCCCTTTCCTGCATTCCTAGTATCTTCCCCACTGGGAGCCACTGACTTGGCTTTGAGATCTCAGTGCTGTGGAATCTCAAATGCCTTGTAATCCTCTGGTTCTTTCGGATTAAAAAAGCAAGTGGCTTCAGAGTTTATGACATCATACAAGGTATCAATCTCCTTTATACTCCGAACAAATCATTCCACTCTCACTCAAGTGCTGAAATAGGAGATGCTGCTTTCACTCTTTCACAGACCTTATCTGTGGACACATCCTGACTGGAGCCTGAAGCCTCGCTGAAAGACAAAGCATAATCGCTCAATGTTGACTTAGCTAAAAGACAGACTACCTCAATCATCCCCAAGGGAGGCAAGGGCCAAAAGGACAGCACAATCAGACTCTAAGGAGCTCAGCCCAGAAAGCCACATGGAATCGTACTGAGAGGCGAGGGTGGCCAAGTGCTGGAGTAAAGGAAGGAAAGGGGAGGGTGGGTAAGGCTTGGGGGAGACAGGGGCACAGCACAGCTCTCTGAATCCCCCAAGAGTGGAATCCTCCCAGCGCAGCCTCAGTAACTGGCTGCGGCCAATATAATTCCACAAACATAAAATAAGACTCCGAGCTAAATGTGAATGATTAAAAGATCTACTTTGGATTATTACTTTTCATTATGATTCAGGATAATTAAGAAGAGTATGTTTATTTAAGCCAGGGTTCATAATACTCTTTTAAACTGGAGATGGATCTGTTTTCTCAAGTTATTTGATACTTTCCTCCTAGAGCTCAATTCCAGAGAAAAGCTCTTAGAACACAATAAGGGATTTTTAGAGATATTGATGTCAAAATAATAAATAAGTAAAAGTCAATCAAGTAAATCAAGGTCTGTCTCATTTCATACCATTGAATTTGTAAATTCTCTTAACAAAGTTTGTATATGCACAACTCAGAGTGATTTAAATTTATGATAGAAACCTATAACCCAACTAAAAGAAATCCATTGCTACATAACTAAAATTAGGTAATTATATATTTATTTATAAAATAACAAAAGATTTAGGAATAGATCTGTTTATTGTACTGTGAAAATGGTCTTGGTACATGTGAGAAACATTATATACTTTGAGGACAGCATTCAGAACTGTTAAGACAAAAGACAAACTATAATTTTAAACTCAATCTTGATTTAAGGGAAAGGCTATAAATTATTGGCTGGAATGCGTTCAGCATGAACTCAGATTCTATATAACATAAAGCATGAAAGAGTACAAAAGATGTTGGAGTCCAATAAGCCCATACCTAAATTTGAACTGTAAAGCTGCAAGGACTTTTTGTTTATTCTTATATACTAGTTTTCTTCTGAGACAAGTTGATTTTATCTCCAAGACTTAAGGCCATTCCCTGTAAGGAAGAATGAAAATGTTTATAATTATTAAATCTATATAAAACCAGTAGGTTTCTGTATCTTAACCAAGCCCTCATTCAATGACACCACATCAATAATGAAACCAGACTCACCAAAACTTTACTTTGTTAAGTACTTTTAGTGCTAGATTTACAATTAGTCACTGGATTTGTAGTTTAGATTTCAAAAAACTCTACAGAACCCATTTCACAAACACCCTACAGGAATCAATCTTGTTTTAGGCAAATAATCCAGAGTGACAGGCCCAAAAAAGTGGGCCATTTTAATGAAGCAAAAGTTCTATTTCTATTCAGAGAATACTATTATTACATATATGCATCTAATGCACAAAATACAAGTATGACAGAGAATACTACATATAAAAATAATGAAGAAATAAATTCTTCCTTTTTGTTCAGTTCAGAGATGATCTCAAAACCAAAAACAAAACACAACCCCCCTCCCAAAATTGGGTAACACCCAATTGTTACCTGACTCTTGGCACGAATTCTTATGTGGCCAGTAACCGGGGCCTCTGGGCCCTGTTGAATTGGCTTCTCAATGCTGACATTTGCAAGTGCATCTTCTCCAAATATGGAACGAGCATACAGGTTGGCTGCCATAAAGCCACAGTAACCAGAAAGAGCCTGGAAGAAATTTATGATATATTCAATACTTCACTAGAGAATGACACATAAGCAAGACCCACCAGCATATATAAATTATCATTTAAAATAGGACTTACCATGTGGTGGTGGTTATATGACTAAATAAATGTCAAAACTCACGGAACTATATATGTAAAAAGTGTGAATGTTACTGTGTCTATGTTATATCTTAATAAAAGTGACTGTATTTAAAGAAATAGCACTTATTCCAATTTGTATATATACATTCCCTATTTAGTTACAGAGTTGTCTGCACCAGACCTTAAGCTCCATGAAGGAGAGACAATTTTTATTTTCTTCATTACTATATATCCAGAAGCTCACAGAGTACTGGGCGTATGATATTTGTTTGTGTATTTGTTAGACTATTTGTTGAGTAAACTAATATATGAATTAAAACCCATTTGTCTGGCAGAAATTTACTGATAAAATTAGTATTATAACATTAGCAGGAATTCCACAAAGAAATTCCTTAGAGCCTCAGCTTCATTTTTCTTTCTTCCTATTCTTTTTTCATGTATACAGAACTTAGAAAATTCTGTATTTGAACAAATATATTGACCCACAATCAGAACCAAGAGAAGAGGTCATGGACTTTTTTAATCCAGTATCAAAACCTATTTTGGAATGAGCCTTTGCTGAAAGGGAGAAGAGTGAAAAGAAAAATGAATCTAACTATTCAATTGGGTCACTGTACTAGGAACAAGCAGGCTGGTATATTCTGGTACAAAGAGGTAAGCAGATTGATGCATTCTATGGGATAATTTCTTTTAGCTAGTCCAGAATGACACTGCTTTTCTTATGCTGAACAATAACAAAAATACACTAAAGGAAATACAAGCCAGGAATCTGCCATACTACTCTCTATCAGTTTAAGAAGTTCTCAAATTTTACCTTCTCTGGAGTGAGGCATTTCATGTTAGTTGACTTTAATATATGCTGTAGGTAGTCATTTAAATCAATTATATTTGTGTTAACCGTCACCTGTACAGAAGGAGAAAAAAGTCAAGGAGATCATAATCCTTATAATGAGAAAGTTGCGTATTTCTGATCTTAGGGTTGAGAAAACAGACTCATATTATACGGAACCTCCTTCCAAGTATATAGTGGGGAAGGTGGGCAAAAAAACAACTAAATGACATCTACAAAATCCAACAAACTGCAAGTTGGTATCAGAATTTTCATACATAGATTACTTCATAAAAGATCAACATGCTGCATATAAAATATTTCTAATAAAGATCAAGGCCACTGACTTTGTAAAACCTCTTCTGGACACTGGATTCAATAGTAAATTATTACTCATACATCCAAGGGATGGAATATGGTCTTTAATGTCTTGATCAATCAGACTAATCATACAACTGCCTCTCTCATCAGTTTATAACAACTTACCAAACTACTCGCATAATTTCTGGTTAAGGCTAATTTGCAAGAATAGATATTGAGAAACTGCTTCTTACATCTGACACTTTTTAGTGGGACTACTTTTATCAGAGAATTCCTCAACACTAGCCAAAAAGGCAGATAAGGAGTTCAAGGAAATCTCCCAAGGACTAACTTTGTTTTCCCATTCGAATTCAGCCCACATCTGACGGAATTCAGCATCAGTGCAAGTGGCAGGCTGGATATAGTCCATGATGTCGATGTGAATATCACTGAGGACCACACAATTTCTGTCACTTGCTGCTCCAGAGACATCATAAACTGCAATATACACACACACAAAAGGTCCTGAATCACCAGAGGCAAATTTTAATTAAAAAATTTTCATATTTCCAAATAATAATTATGATATTAGCCAACTATTTATATAATGCTTATTCTATCCTGGGCTCTATTTTAAATGCTTTACAAAGATTACCTGTTTAATACTTTATTCCCATGTTATGGTATTATCATTCTCCATCTTATGGATGAGGAAACAGAAGTCATATAAGTTGCTCAAAGTCAGAACTGATTAAGTGGTAGGGCCAGTATTTAAACTCAGTCAGTATATACGTAGCAGGTAAGTAGTAGTGTTCCCTCAGAAGTGCTTAACTAATATTTTTGAATGAATATTGAGGAGCCACAGTATATAAGATTATTTACTTCTATGACTGCCTCATCCACAGCAAAAAGTTGTCATCTGATTGGAGCCTACCTTTCCTCCTCCTAGCCTCTTCTCTTGACATTCCCCTACTCTATCTACTTTCAGTGAAAACTGAGGTCACTGAGAATAAGTTTCTTTAATTTCTAGTGCCACATCTAAAAACAAATTTCTCTCTCTCTGTATCCACATTCACCTCCTTACCCTTCATATCAGGGAAGTGCTGTCTCTTCTCTTCCAGATTCGTATTTCCTGCCATCTGTGATCCCCACTCTGGTTTAGGATGTCACTCCATCAACCATTACTTCCCTCACTCTTAGGTCCTTACCTTCATATTCTCTACTGTCTCTTCCCTTAGTCTATAAACATACTCACCTTAAAAAAAATTCTTCCTCATCCCGACTTCTCTTCAGTCTACTGCCCTCTCTCGTTCTTATCAAAACCACAGTTATACACTCAGAACAGTCTACACTCACTGTCCTTATTTCTCCATCTCCAAGTCTTCAACTCACCACCACTGCCCAAGATATACCACAAGCAATATTTAATTTCACTCATCACCAAATCCAAAGGACTCTTCTTTTAGACTTCCTGTTACTTGACTTTTTGCAACTCCAGATTCTTCTGGAAGATTTTTCCTTACTTCCTCTCTACCACATTTCAGGTACCTTTGTAGGATTCTCATCTGACCAAGCTTTCAATATTGCTGTTCTCTTAGATTCAGTTTTCAAATCTCCCCTCTTCTCACTTTTTATGCCCTGAGTGATTTCTTCCACTCCTACGGTTTTCAAACAAGTATTTATCTCTAGTTTAGACCTCCTGTTCAAGTTCCACACTCATATCAAACTGCCCTTGGACATCATTAGATACTTTATTCTCAACCTGCTCAAGATTTACCTTAGTATCTCTCTCAAATTTGTTCTTCTCTCCTATATTCCCTGATTTGGTGATTGCCATAAATATCAACCCAATAAAAAAATCTGAGGGTTACTCTAGCCACTTCTTCAATCAGTCCATGTCCTGGGCATTCTATCTCCTTAATATTGATAATATTCAGCACTTCTCTCCAACCCAACTACTACTGCACTGGTTTGAGCTCTGTCATCTCTCACCTTTGTTACTCCAATAATCTACTAGTTAGCCTTCCTGCCTCTTTCGATCAGTCTTCTACAGTGCTATCACAGAAATGTTTAATCATGGGCGTGCCTGGGTGGTTCAGTCGGTTAGGCATCTGACTCTTGATTTCAGCTCAGGTCATGATCTCAGGGTCCTGAAATTGAGCCCCACATCGGGCTCTGTGCTGAGCGTGGAGCCTGCTTAAGATCTTCTCTCTCTCCCTCTGGCCACCCCCCCCACCCCACTCATGTGCGCTCTCTCACTCACTCTCTTAAAAAAAAAAAAGAAAGAAAGAAAGAAAGAAATGCTTAATCATGTAACTCACTGAGAATTCCTTAATGGCTCTAATCCTTTACATCCAGGACTAAGTCTGAAATCCTTAGCATGACAAGTAAAATTGAGCTCCCCCTAACCTTCCTAACCTCATTTTTTTTTTTTTTAAACCACTACCCTCCAGCCCACTTTGAACTCCAAGTATATCAAACTACTTGCATTTGTTACAGCTGAATCCTTGCCTATCTGTAGAACACTTACTAATCTTTCAAAATGCCACAAAGCCCTTCCTAACCTTCCTTCCCCACTCCCCCCCACTTTAAGAAAAATGACCAAATTTCTACACAGACTCCCACTTTACCTAGCACAAGCTTCCTTTGCACCACTTACCATTATATATTACACATATCTACTCTACTTATCTGTCTTCCCTTACTCAACCACAAATTACCCGAGGAGAGATCTTTTGTCCTTTGGTAGCTCCATCCCTTCCACAGAATTTGCTTAAAAAATGCTTATTGACTGACTGACTGCCTCTATATAAGTTAGTCCCTAGGTGGCCTGGGAACCAATGCCTATACAAACTTTTAGACTCAGTTCAAAAGTTCTCCTTCGGTAACATATCCTCCTCCTTTTTACAGCCTTCTGTATGGTTAGCATTTTTCCTCTACGATCCCAAAGCACACAGTATATAAACTAGCGCCTCTGACATTGTGTTGTACTTCTATATTTTACTTATCTATTTCTTACTGTTGCTTGGCAGTTTCTTGAGGACAGTCTATGGTTCATTTCTGTACATCCATGAATACAGTACAATGTTTAATATAATAGCAGATGCCCCCATAAATGATGAATGAGTGAATGAATGAACAGATGCAGGTACTGTCCTCAAGAAATGTCATACAACTACTTATTACAGAAATTCTTTAATAAAAATATTCAAACATCACATGCTATAAAATAATTCCTTACCTATATTACCGAAAATTATTCCATTTTCTGTTGAGGCTACTTTAACATTAGCTTTAATATTTGCAAAATCATGAGGAGCAAGAGTCAAAGGAGATGGCTTTTCCACAAGTTTCAGATCCCCTGAAAAAACATTTAGATATGGTTAAAATATACATTAAATCACATATATATCTCATCATAAATCTTATCTCCCAAAAAATAAAATCTTAAAATGTATGCAGCTTAATAGCTTCTAGCAAAATAAGGAACAAGAGAAGAGTTATGATTCAAATATTTTGAGGACAAAATAAAGAAATCATTTAACACCTTATTATTCACATCAATTTGCACATTTTCTTTGAAAAGGTTAGCAGGTTCCTCAGAATAATTCTTTATTCAGTTTGTGGGTGTGTGTGTGTACACTCTGGGTTTACCATTTTATTTCAGTGATTGAGTATAAACTTCTCAGAAAGCTTAAGTCTTAAACTATAGACTCCACTACAAAGAAAGATAAAATAATCCATGGAAAGACTTATATACATTCTTTATACAGGCATCAAGCTATGCTGAGAAAGACACAGGGCAGAAGTATCTTTTCCCTTGATATCTTAAGGTCCTTTAACTATTGCTTAAGCCACATGGAATTTCCTAGAGGCACTGACTGTTCCTTCCTTCCTTCCTTTTTTTTTTTTTTTTTTTTTTTTTTTAAGATTTTACTGGGACTCCTGGGTGGCTCAGTTGGTTAAGCGTCTGCCTTCACCTCAGGTCATGACCCCAGGGTCCTGGAATCGAGTCCCACATCGGGCTCTGTGCTTGGCAGGGAGTCTGCTTCACCCTCTCCCTCCAACTCTCTCCCCGATTGTGCTGTCAAATAAATAAAATCTTAAAAAAAAAAAGATTTTATTTATTTGAGAGAGAGTGCAAGAAAGAGTGCATGAGCAGGGGGGAGAGGCAGAGGGAGAAGCAGACTCCCCACTGAGCAGGGAGGCCGATGTGGGGCTCAAGCCCAGGACCCTGGGATCATGACCTGAGCCGAAGGCAGACGCTTAACTGACTGAGCCACCAGATACCCTGGCACTGCACTGTTTCTATATACAGTTTATATTTTCCAACTTCAAAATCATTGTAGAAGTGGTCAGAGAGAGTATGATTCATGTGTTTTTATTAAGAAGAAAAACACATCTCAAGTTGCTAATTGTAATAATAATATATTACGTTGGGCACATGTGGTAGGTATCAGCTACAGACTCAGAAAATACCTAGTTCTGTTTTAAGGCAATTAAAAATTTAACTAAGTGAGCCATGTGGTAAATCTGTAACTTAAACAACTCTTATTTACAGCTAGAAAAAATGACATTTGCTAGGTTGAGCTTATTAAATAAATCCATCTGGATGTACCAAGAGCATAAACCTAAGAAAGTCAAGTATCACAGAGGTTCAGAAAATTGGAGCTGAAGGAGACTAAATATTAAATGTAAAACTAAGCCTTGATTAAAAATTCTTATACTAAAAAGATTTCTTATACAAAACTTGTACATATCCCTTAATAATCTGTCATAAAGACTTACTATGTAACACAATCTGTCCTTTATGGTAAATTTCCTTACCCAGAGTAGCTAACTCTAATGTGCAGTTCTGCAAAGTATCACTGGTTTGGTTTACAACAAGTACATCGAGGACAATATCATACTGGTTGACATGAACATAAGCTTCTGCATATACAGGATCTGAGAAACCTGTCAACTGGGTGACCTGTCGAACAAAAATAAAGAGAAAATTAAGTGACTGAGACAATTTAACCAAACATATCCTAGCCAAATGACTAAGTCTGTTAGGTAATTAACAGATGTGCTTAGATTAGACAAGTCATTCTGAAATTGATACAATAAAATTGTTGTATAATACAGAGATGGTAATTGCAAATGGGACATTAGAAATAACAGGTACTAGAGTTTATAGCTCAGTAGGAGAAAGATGTTAAATATGTTGAGCAAATATATTAAACATGATCTCAATTTAAGAACTGAATAGATTTGGATACATTTTCAGTTAAATCCCTCAGTATCTCAACTCACTAGTTGCTTTCCAAAACTTGAGAATTAAATAAAATCCAAATCTCGTGGTAGTCCCTGCTACCTAAATTCAGGAACTAAATAGATTATATACCAAGAAATGCTTGTAATTCCACAAAGATAAATTTTATATGCTCCCCCCCCACCAAATTTAAAAAAACAAAAACAAAAACCCAGAGTACAGCACTTTAAACTTAATATTGTCACCAAAACTACAGGCAAGAAAAAAAAAAAAGATAAAACTGGATTATATCAAAATGAAAAACTTTTGTGCATCAAAGGACATTATTAACAGAGTGAAAAGGCAACCTACAGAATGGGAGAAAATATTTGCCAATCATACATCTGATAAGGGACTTGTGATCCAGCAATTTCACCTCTGGGTATAACCGGAAAGAAATGAAATTAATGCCTCAAAGAGATATTTGTGGTCCATGTTCATAACAGCATTATTCACAACAGCCAAAAGGTGGAAGCAACCCAAATGTCTATCGACAGATAAATGGATAAACAATATGTAGTATATATTCATAATGGAATATCACTCAGGAAATTCTGACACATGCTACAGTATGGATGAACCTTGAAGACACTATGTTAAGTAAAATAAACCAGGCACAAAAGGGCAAAGTATGATTCTGCTAATATAAGGTACCTGGAGCAATCAAATTCATGGTGATAGAAAGCAGACTGGTGGTTGCCGGGGACTGAGAGGAAGGGAGTGTGGGGAGTTATTGTTCAATGGGCACAGAGTCTTAGCTTTACAAGATGAAAAACGTTCTGGGGATGGATGGCTGATGGTGACGGTTGCACAACGATGGGAATATACTCGGTGCCACTGAACTGTACACTTCAGGGTAGTTAAGAGGATAAATTTGATATTATGTAAATTTTACCACAATTTTTAAAAAAAATTTTATTATAAATTTAAAAATGTATAATTGTAATACTGTCGATGTCAATTCCCAAATTTAAGGGAGAGAAAGTGTTTTAGTAGTTCCAATTCTGCTACTAACCTTATCTTGGACCAATCAATCTGAGACAGTTTACTCATCTAATAGAAGGGACTAAACTAGATCACTGATTTGTAAATTTATATACTTTCAGAGTAGGAAAACCTTCCTAATAAAATCCTACATGGAAGTCAAACACTAAGAATATGACTCGCCCTGTTTAAAGTAACAAGGGGCAGGAGAAACAGAGCAGGGTGTCAGAGTAGAGGCCAGAGCCCTGCTCTTTAAAAGTTTTGGTTTAACTTTGGGCACTTGGGTCGCTCAGTCAGTTAAGTGTCCAACTCATTTTTTTTTTTTTTAAGATTTTATTTATTTGACAGAGAGAAAGAGAGAGAGCACAAGTAGGCAGAGTGGCAGGCAGAGGGAGAGCGAGAAGCAGGCTCCCCACTGAGCAGGGAGCCCAACGCCGTGCTCGATCCCAGGACCCTGGGATCATGACCTGAGCCAAAGGCAGATGCTTAACCGACTGAGCCTCCCAGGCGCCCCAGCATCTGAGTTTTAATTCATTTTTCATGAACCTATCAATCACAGTGACTTGACAAAAACTGATGCTGTATAACAAGTTTGTTTTTCTTTTAAAAAACAGTGGGACCAGCCACTTCCTGATTACTACTTTCTTAAGTGGCCCATATAAATAATTCACCAGTGTATTTGACATTTTGTTACCTTGTTAAGTTTAGATGCTAGGGGATCTGCTGCCTCTTTCCTCTGTGTGTTGCCCATTGCTGCCAGCAAACTCAGCTGAAACTGATCTTCCTTGCAGTTCATTTCATTCTTTGCAGTTAGTTGCATAAAGGAAATGGGGTCATCGGGCTGTACTGTTACATTTCTCTTTTCAGATTCTTTCTGTGTTGAGAAAACAATATACACGTCTCTCTTTAATATGGAAAGAAAGACAGCTTTCTGTAGGCCTATAATAGGCAACAGCCCTCACATAGGACTGAAAAGCCAATAAAATTTTTTAAAAACCCACAAAGCACTTTTAGAACTTAATCATGTATACCTTACCTTCTGGGATAATTTCTCTTCTTCGAGTTTAGCAGACAACATGTGAGAAAGGGACTGTCTGCATTCCTTATTGAAGATGTCATTCATTAAAGGTGAACATTCAGACAAGACCTTGAGACACAGGGAAATTCGATCTACATCATCATCTGTAATTGGCTTCTTAGGAAGAGAGGATTTTCCCAAATGAAGGATAGTGGCCATGAGCAACATAGCCTCAGCAACAAAAGACTAGAAAAGTAGAGAAATGGATTGTTTACTGTCACGGTTTTCCAATTCAGTAATGTCACTTTATTATAACTCACAATCCAAGAAATAAACCTAATTTTCACTTCACCTGAGTAAGAGTTCAAATGCTTTAGATTTTTATCTCCATATATTTGATGCACCCTTTTCCTTCCTATCTTTTTTTTTTTTTTTTTAGATTTTATTTATTTGACAGAGAGAGACAGCGAGAGAGGGAACACAAGCAGAGGGAGTGGGAGAGCGAGAAGCAGGTGAGCCCGATGCGGGGCTCGATCCCAGGACTCTGGGATCATGACCTGAGCCGAAGGCAGACGCTTAACGACTGAGCCACCCAGGCGCCCCTCCTTCCTATCTTTTTAACTGCCACCCTCTAATACTTTCATGAACCTTCAACTGAAAGATAGCAACAGCTTTTTAACTGTTTTCCCTTACTCTAACTCCTTCACATGCCAATGCTATCTTTTTTTAAAATTCCAACTACAGGGATGCCTTTGTGGCTCAGTTGGTTAAGCATCTGCCTTTGGCTAAGGTCATGATCCCAGGGTCCGGGGATGGAGGATCAGGGTCCGGGGATGGAGCCCCACATCGGGGTCCTTGCCCTACGGGAAGCCTGTTTCTCCCTCTGCCTGCCGTTCCTCCTGCTTGTGCTCTCTCTCTCCCTCTGTCCAATAAATACATAAAATCTAAAAAAAAAAAATTAAAAAAAAACCAACTACAGAAAAAGTTAAAAGAATAGATACACTTTACCAATTGCTTACATTATGCCATATTTGCTTTCTTATTCTACCTGTACATGTACACTTACTTTTTTGGCTAAACATATGACAGTAAGATTCTTCACCCCATAAGTACTTTAGCATAAATCTCTTAAGAATCAGGACAGTTACCATTCTCTACCTAAGAAACAGAATAATTCCCAAAAACTTTACACTGAAATTCAAATTTTCCTAATGTCACTAAGTGTTTTTATGGGTTTTTTGTTTTGTTGTTTTAGATTTTATTTATTTGACAGAGAGAGACACAGCGAGAGAGGGAACACAAGCAGGGGGAGTGGGAGAGGGAGAAGCAGGCTTCCCGCTGAGCAGAGTCTGACGTGGGGCTCGATCCCAGGACCCCGGGATCATGACCTGAGCCGAAGGCAGACGCTTAACGACTGAGCCACCCAGGTGCCCCATGTTTTTATGTTTTTTTTAATACAGGATAAGCTTCATGCATTTTATTTGGCTGTTATTCTCTTTAGTCCCTTTTAACCTAGACCAGTCCCCCTGATTTTTTGTATTGTTTTCCACCACAATGACTTCTAAAAAAAAGGCTAGGCCAGTTGTTTTGTAGAATGTCCTTCACTCTTTTTTTTTTTTAAGATTTTATTTTATTTATTTGACAGAGAGAGAGAGAGAGACAGCTAGAGAGGGAACACAGCAGGGGGAGTGGGAGAGGGAAAAGCAGGCTCCTGGCCAAGCAGGGAGCCCGATGCAGGGCTCGATCCCAGGACCCCGGGATCATGACCTGAGCCGAAGGCAGACGGTTAACGACTGAGCCACCCAGGTGCCCCAAATGTCCTTCACTTTTGGTTAGAATACCAGATAGGTGATGTTTTATATCTCTTACTGTACTGTATTAGGAGACCCATAATGTCAGGTTGCCCCATTATTGGTGGCACAAAGTGATCACCTGCTGCTGCTATCTTAATCCTTATTGTGCACCAATCATTTCACTCCACACGCAAGTACCTTCAGTGACTTCCTACAGCCTTCATGTTGAAATCCGTGCTATCCGGCCTGCTATTCAAGGTTTCCACAAGTGACTCCAACTTGCTTTTTTAGTGTTGTGTACAATTATCCTGACAGATGCTCTATACCCTTGCCAACCCATCTTTGGCTAAGTGCTGATCTGCACACATGCATGAAAAGACTCCCAGAGGCCTGGGAACAAACCAGCAGAAGAATGAGTGTAATAATCCTGAGTCTGGATACAGGCTCCAGAAGAAGAAGAAAGGGGAAGGGACAGGAAAAAAATAGCTACAGAAATTGTGGCCAAAAAGTTCCCAAATTTAATAAAAACTATAAACCTGCATATCCAAGAAGCTCAATGAACCACAAACAAAGGAAACATGAAGAAAACCACACCAAGGCAAACCCTAATCAAATTACTGAAACCTATGATAGGGAGAAAATCTAAAACCAGCCAGAGGGAACAGGACACATTCCACACAGAGGCATAAGAATGACAGCAGGCTTCTCGTCAGAAAGCCAGAAGATACTGAAGCTACATCTTTATAGTAAACTGCAAGACAGAAGACAATGGAGTAACCTCTTTACAGAACCAAAAGAAAAAAACTGTCAATTTTGAATTCTATACCACAAAGTATCTTTCAAAAAGGAAGGAAAAATAAAGGCTTTTTCAGACAAACAAAAACCAAGAAAATTAGTTGCCAAGAGACCTCACTGTAAGAAAAGTTAAAGCAAGGGGTGCCTGGGTGGCTCAGTCGGTTAAGCAGCTGCCTTTGGCTCAGGTCATGCATGATCCCGGGGTCCTGGGATCGAGCCCCCGCATCGGGCTCCCTGCTCAGCAGGGAGCCTGCTTCTCCCTCTGCCTCTGCCCCTCCCCCCCAACTCGTGCTTTTGCTTACTCTTGCTCTCAAATAAATAATTTTTTAAAAGTCTATTAAAAAAAATTAAAGCAAATTCTTTAGCCAAAAGGTATATAAAACCAGGGAAACTCTTGGGGCACCTGGGTGGCTCAGTTGGTTAAGCGACTGCCTTCGGCTCAGGTCATGATCCTGGAGTCCCGGGATCGAGTCCCACATCGGGCTCCCTGCTCGGCAGGGAGTCTGCTTTGCCCTCTGACCCTCCCCCCTCTCATGTGCTCTCTCTCTCATTCTCTCTCTCTCAAATAAATTAAAAAAAAAAAAATCTTTAAAACCAGGGAAACTCTAAAAAAGGCATAAGTGAAGGAGAGTCAGGAAGGTGATAAACAACCCAACTTCTTCCTGCCTTGTACTACATGTAGCAAACTTCATGAACCAATTACTAGAAAACTGGTTCTCTTAAACAGATATCAGCAAATGCTCAAATGGTCTCCCAGTTTGGAGAACTGAGCAGCTATTCCATGTAAGGAAATCAAACCGGACTCAGAGATAAAAAATTTTGGAGACTTTTAAAAAGCAAAGAATTTATTTATTTAAAGAATAGACAATTACGCTGTGACAAAAACCTAAATAAATAAAGTGTAACAGAGAGAGTTACAAAGTAAATTATTGCCCATAAATCAAAATAAATTGATAAAAAAGAGATAATACAGGGGCGCCTGGGTGGCTCAGTCGATAAGCACCTGCCTTCGGCTCAGGTCATGATCCCAGGGTCCTGGGATCAAGCCCCACATCAGGCTCTCTGCTCAGGGGAAACCTGCTTCTCCCTCTCCCACTCCCCCAGCTCGTATTCCCTCTCTCACTGTCAATAAATAATAAAATCTTGGGGCGCCTGGGTGGCTCAGTTGGTTAAGCGACTGCCTTCGGCTCAGGTCATGATCCTGGAGTCCCTGGATCGAGTCCCGCATCGGGCTCCCTGCTCGGCAGGGAGTCTGCTTCTCCCTCTGACCCTCCTCCCTCTCATGCTCTCTGTCTCTCATTCTCTCTGTCTCAAATAAATAAATAAAATCTTAAAAAAAAAAAAAAATAATAATAATAATAAAATCTTTAAAAATAAATAAATAAATAATCTTTAAAAAAAGGAGAGAGAGAGAGAGATAATACACCTTATAATTTACTTGGCCCTCTAAATCTCACTTATGGCTCTTTTCATGACAGAATAAAAAAAAATCCTTTGAAAACTCCAAATCTAAAATGAAAATGTCTAATTATATGGGAGCTTAAGTAAACAAAGGAATCTAATGGACTATTACACAGCTATTAACTATTAGGACTAGGAAGGGCTTAGAGAAACATGGGACTGTTACAATGTGAAGTGAAACTGCAGTGCTGTAAAACACAGAATGAGCAATACTGGGGGAAAAAAGTGTTTCACAGAGAAAAGCCATATTAAACTTTCTGGAGGAAGAAAGGATTTTTATTATCATATTTGGGCAACGTAATTCTATCTTTTGATGTTTCTATCTATCTCCACTACAATATTAGTAAGATTTGTACTTCAGTCCTCTAACCATGAGTGATTTTTTTCTCATTAGTTTTTGTTACCTCACTCCTTATTTTATTTATTTTTTACTATGTTATGTTAATCACCATACATCATTAGATCTCACTTATTTTAACAATATTAAAAATGAACAAAAATAAAACACTTTCACAATTCTACCACAGAAAGATCTGTTTGAAATGAAGGCAAAAATTTTTTCAGACAAATGAAAGCTGAGAGAATTCATCATGAACAGACATGAATTATAAGAATGATTAAGTTCTTTAGGCAGAAAGAAAATATCACATGGAAATCTGAATTTACACAAAGGAATGAAAAGCACCATAAATGGTAAATATGTGGGTAAATATAAGACTTCTTCCTCATTAAAAAAAATCTTTAAAAGAATATTAACTATTTACAGCAGATGAATGCATAAACAAAAACATCACATTATACAGGCTTAAAAAGGAAAGAAATTCTGATACATGCTACAACATGGATGAACTTTGAAGACATTATGCCAAGCAAAATAAACCAGTTGCAAAGGACAAATTTTGATGATTCTACTTATATGAGATATGTAGAATAGGCAAATTTATAGAGGCAGAAAGCAGAATGGTGGTTGCCAGGGACGGGGGTGGGGGGTGGGGAGGAGGACGTTAGGAGGGTTATTGTTTACTGGATACAGTTCAATTTGAGATGATGATGAAGTTCTGAAGATGGATGATGGTAATGGCTGCGCAACAATATAAATGTACTTAATGTCACTGAATGGCACATTTAAAAATGGTTAAAATGATAAAGTTTACATTATATATATTTTACCATAAAGAAAAAAAATACCAAAAAAAAAGTCACCCAGAAAGGTACTTGCACTTTGTCCTGTTCCCAACTCTCGACTTCTTACAACTAATTATGCTCCCCCCATACCCAAGCCCAGCCAAATACTAGATAAATAAGAAATGTTAAAAATAAATAAATAAAAATAAAATAAATGATGTATATATGTATATAAACACACACAAATAATTCTTAACTATTTACAGCAAAAATAACAGCAATGCATGTCAGGGTTGATAACATGACACACAGAAATAAAATGCAGGACAACAGCACAAAAGGTTGGGGGGAATGGAAATGGAGTGTAATGAGTATAAAGTCAGAATAGGCCAGAAGCTATGATGAAGGCATAAACTGTAGAAATGAGAACACACTGAAGAGACATTTCTGGGATAAAAAAGACAATGACTGACTGGATGAAAATGCTTGAGAGAGAGGTCTTTCCTTCTCTGGGCCTTGACTGGTCCTAGCAAGCAAATGACTTCATAAGCCCTTACATCTCTTCCACTGGACTAATCACAAGGTAACATTATTGTATTACTTTGTCAATTTTACAATAACATTGTATTACTATGTTCATTTCCCCCATTACCATAAGCTCTTTAATGACAAGAACTTCAGCATTCACTTTTAGGTCCTTCACTGTCCAATGCATATGGTAGGCACTCAACATTTGCTGGGTAAATGGAGGATAAATGAACGATAAATGAACTCACATTTTGCTTTTTCTTCTCCTGAACCAAAGCTACGTAGCGCAAGGCAATCTTGGTCAGAGTTGTAGCAAGGGAGGCAGCAACAAAGAAATCTCCATCCAGAAGGAAGCCTCTCAGGGGAGGTCTGCAAAGCAATCAAGGAAAATGAAACCCAACCATTTCTTAAGCAGCATGCAGTTTTTGCATAAATTATTCAAATAAGCCTATTTAACACTCTCACTGCCACCCTTCAGTGAAGAGGATCTCAATTAGCTCCCTCTTTAGCTTTTAGAATAGAAAAAGGGAAATATACATGGTTTTACAACTTATCTTCAAAAGAGCTAGAGCCAAGTGAATATGGAAAGAGAAAATGATTCCGAGTGTATGTACTGGAGCCAATGAGCTACTTCAAATTCCAACTTATCTATTTATTGTGTCCCTACAGGTAAGTTACAAACCTTCCTAAGCCTCAAATTCCTCTTCCGTAAAATGGGGATAATAATAAACTGTATCTCAATAAGTTGTTAAGACTATAAGAGACAAACTACTTACTACAATGCCTAGCATATAGTAACAACCATTAAAATTTTAGGCATTATTTTTATCACGTTCATTATAAAATTGGAGAGCAAAATAAGGCAGAAAATATTAAAATTTTAGTCCATCAACTAGAAGTGGAAAATCTTCAAAATATGTTTCCCAAGCACTAATACAGGCAACAAAATTCACAGTTACCTCCACTGAGCATTTTCTTTAAATCTTTTTTTAGGATTTTATTTATTTATTTGAGACAGAGAGAGAGCGTACAAATGGGGAGAGAGGGAGAGAGAGAGGGAGAGGCAGACTCCCCGCTGACTAGAGAGCCCAACATGGGGCTCGATCCCAGGACCCTGAGATCATGACCTGAGCCAAAGTCAGATGCTTAACTGACTGAGCCACTCAGGTACCCCTCCACTTAGCATTTTCCATGTGAGTTAAAATAATTTTAAAGAGAACAGTTATTTCAATGAAAACAGTTTTAAGGAGCAGAGGATTAAAACCATCAACACAATTCCTAGGAGAAATTAAACATCCTCCTTTCAAGTATCTTAAATGGCAAAGATTTCCATTTTGGTCAAAAAAAGCAAATAAGAGGAAAAAAATCATTTGTTCTATACTCAGGAGTAGTAATTTAAAAAGTATAGATGGTAGGGCACATGTGCTGTAGATTACCTTTCTTCCTCTTTCTTCGTGGGTCGAGAACTGCTTAGGGCACTCTGAGTTGCATAGGTGCCCATCTCAGTTACCAACTTCTGAACTGGCCCCACAGTTATTTCCTCTTCAGGTTTTAATTCTCCAGCTTCTTTCTTTATTTCTGACTCCACAATTGGGATCTACAAATCAATTGGAAATACCAATTTAGTAATAACATCAACAGCAAGCAAAATCGTATTTAAATATTCAATCATTTCTATGGAGAAGGCAATTCCACCAATGGGATTTTTGCAACTCTGCATTCAATTTTCTTTCCTTCCCAGGATGACGTAGTGGGAAGAACAGGGGCTTTGGAGTTGGATGCTACTTAGTTGTTGAATGGTTCTGGGCAAGTTAATTAAACTACTCAGTTTCTTTCTCTCTTAAATGGAAATCTTAAATCTATCCATACAAGTTACTTAATAGGAAAATGCTTAGGACAGTGACTAAGACAAAGTACATACTCACTAAGCCTTATTCCTCTTCTCTATCCCTTCCTCTGAAATACTAACCAAAACAGCACCTGTTCCAAAATGAAATAAATCTGACTTATGTGTACAGAATAACTTTATCAACTACTTTTTTTTTTAAAGATTTTATTTTATTTGATCAACTACCTTTTAAAAAACCAGATGGCTACTATGTATTTATTCCTCAATACCAATCATCTAACTTAAGCTGTAAGAGTCTTCAATCATTATTGGTCAATTCCTTTTTTCATACGTGAAAAACCTGAAGTCCAGTCAGTTAATATAAATTAAGAAATTTATATCCAAGGTCCCAGAGTTAATTAATGGCAAAAGCAAGACTGTAACCCAGGTCTCCTGACAAGCACTATTCTTCCTATTCTACCATTTGGTTGTTTGGGTGAGGAAAACACTGCCAGTTTTAGTACACAAATAGTCTAATGTTGGGCGCCTGGGTGGCTCAGTTGGTTAAGTGACTGCCTTTGGCTCAGGTCATGATCCTGGAGTCCCGGGATCGAGTCCCACATTGGGCTCCCTGCTCAGCACGGAGTCTGCTTCTCCCTCTGACCCTCCCCCCTCTCATGTGCTCTCTCTCTCTTATTCTCTCTCTCAAATAAATAAATAAAATCTTTAAAAAAACAACAACAAAAAACAAATATAATGTCAGCAGGTTCTTGTAATACTCGCATTCTCCTTTCAGAATATACAGGGCTAACACAGAGTTTTACAAGTCTTTTTCTTCTTTTCAAACATATAACCTTTGGTTCAAATAAAATCTTACCTGAAAGGGTAAATAAAACAGGCAAAAGAACAGGTGTTATGGCTCAATGCAGGGGAGAGGGATGCCCCTAGTTTCCCACAGCCTCTAAGCTTTAATTATCTGGGTAATTAAAACACATTTTTCAGTGTTTTTAACTCCAATACTACTAAATAAAAACATAAAAGCAAACCACCACATAAAAGTCAGATTTACTAAAGTAAAAATCACCATTTACAGTAGCATTTACTGAAGTAGAACATACCTCCCCAAGGGACCTGCGGACCTCAGTCATCACACTCTGAATGTCTTCCTTGGTACTACAGTATTCTCCCAGGATCCATAATGCTCCTCGGTAAATCCTAAGGGAAGAACAAGTTCTGAAACAGGGACATTGCTAACAAATCTTAAAGCAAAGTGAATTTAAGCTCAAGAAAGAAAGTAAGATTCGCAGTTCCAAGAGACTATGGATGAAATTTTAAGAGGGAAATGTAACAAAGACACTAAGTTTGATTCTCTCCAGAAATCACAAGGATTAAAAGGAAAATAAGTATTCTCACCCATTATTATTAGGAACACTTTAAAATTGGTAAACTCATTAGTAAAAATAACAAAATGTCTCCCAGAAAGGTGTTATCCTCCATTTAGGACAGAGTTAAGGTAAATTTTATCATTTACTACTATAAAAAATGTACAACTTTGATATAAAAAGTAATTCACTTTTTATTTGTAGTCACTGAAAAGGCAGGATGCTAAACAGATAAGGAAGGAGTGCAAAGGATCAGTAATTAAAAAACTCCAGAAACATAAAGAAAGCAACAATTCTCTAGTTAAGAATGTTAAACTGAATGAAGTCTTTAGTTATCTTTTCCTTAAGATTTTCATTAAATTTATTCAGAAAACTTTTTAGAAACTAAAACTTTTTTTTTAAAAGGTTTTATTTATTTGACAGAGACAGACACAGCGAGAGAGGGAACACAAGCAGGGGGAGTGGGAGAGGGAGAAGCAGGCTTCCTGCGGAGCAGGGAGCCCGATGTAGGGCTTGATCCGAGGACCCTGGGATCAGGACCTGAGCCGAAGGCAAGACGCTAAACGACTGACCTACCCAGGTGCGGGCCCCCCCCCCCAAAAAATATTCTTAAAGGGTATACCTTCCTAGTTTTTCTCTTTCCTGAGACTGGCCTCCTGATATAAAGACTGGAGCTCCAGTAGGCATCTTAGCCATGTAGATGAGGGCCCACACCCTAGAAAGAACCTGGGTCCTAATGACTTATATTGTCCTAAGTTGTCATAACTGCCCTCTGAATCTTTTTTAAAGATTTTATTCATTTATTAGAGAGCACAAGGGGGAGTGACAGAGGCACAGGGAGAAGCAGGCTCCCCGCTGACCAGGGAGCCCCATGTGGGGCTTGATCCCAGGACCTGAGCCGAAGGCAGCCGCTTAATGACTGAGCCACCCAGGTGCCCCTAGGCTGCATTTTCAATCCCTCATTTTAATAAATACTAATGGGGGATATAAATAATGGTATCCAAAAAGTGATACACTTTAAAAATATGTTCCTTAGTCACTTGAGGATTCATCATGTTTTAGAGGAAATAAGGATAGAGAAACCTAGCTAAATCACACCTACAAAAGCAAATTTTTGCCCACAGATTATGGATTTACTGAGGTTGGGGTGAGGGGATGTCTACTGTGATACTTATATTGACTTTAGTATCTTGATTCATTTCTTCTCCCTTACCTGTTCTATCAACTGACCCTTTATATTTTTATTTTTTTATTTTTTTTAAGATTTTATTTATTTATTTGAGAGAGAGAGAGAGAATGAGAGACAGAGAACATGAGGGGGAGGAGGGTCAGAGGGAGAAGCAGACTCCCCACCAAGCAGGGAGCCCGATGCGGGACTCGATCCCGGGACTCCAGGATCATGACCTGAGCCGAAGGCAGTCGCTTAACCAACTGAGCCACCCAGGCGCCCTCAACTGACCCTTTAAAGATAGAAACTGATAAATTGCTTGCTTGACCTTAATTAATTAATTAATTTTTTAAAGATTTTATTTATTTATTTGACAGAGAGAGACACAGTGAGAGAAGGACCACAAGCAGGGGGAGTGAGAGAGGGAGAAGCAGGTTTCCCGTGGAGCAGGGAGCCTGATGCGGGGCTCGATCCGAGGACGCTGGGATCATGACCTGAGCCGAAGGCAGACACTTAACGACTGAGCCACCCAGGCGCCCCTTGACCTTAATTTAAACAGACTTTAAACCTACTTGACAGATTTAATAGCATGAAAGACTTCAAGCATCTTCTCAACAATAAGCATTCTCAGGTTATCAAAGCGCTGAATGGCTTCACGAACAAACTCCAACACATCAGCAGCTGCTGCTTCATTATTGTCACTGAGAAATTCCATTAACTGAAAGGAAAAAAAGGAAAACAGGGTAAGTTATATAATTTTTTAAAAAAGGTTTATTTATTTGAGAGAGAGGGAGGCCACATATGTGCACACAAGTCGGGGGAGGGGCAGAGGAAGAGGGAGAGAGAGAATCTCAAGCAGACTCCACACTGAGCACTGAGTCCGACATGGAACTCAATCTCATGACCCTGAGATCATGACCTGAGCTGAAATCAAAAGTCGGACACCTAACTGACTGAGCCACCCAGGCGCCCCATAAGTTATATAATTTTCACAAAGAAAATTTTAAGTTTTTTAGTTTTAGGGTTTTTTTTTTAAGATTTTTATTTATTTATTTGACAGAGAGAGACAGAGAGAGAAGGAACACAAGCAGCAGGGGTGGGAGAGGGAGAAGCAGGCTTCCCGCTGAGCAGGGAGCCTGATGCAGGGCTCGATCCCAGGACCCTGGAATCATGACCTGAGCCGAAGGCAGACGCTTAATGACTGAGCCACCCAGGCACCCCGAAAATTATCTAAGTTTTAAGAAGTAAACAAATTTACAAAGACTATAATAATTTTTGAACATATAACAAAATGTAAGTTGAGAGAAAAAGCACTGCTATGTAAACAAAGTCACAATGTCTTTCCTGGGTTTTGTGCAGCCAAGCTTATTACAAAAAACTCACTATAAAATGAAAGCTGGAAATACACAACTCAAAATAAAGTAACTGGATACTCCTAAGTTGTAACTAAAAGTAAAATCATTTCAGAAAAAATCTGTGGAGTTCAAAGACAAAATTTCAAATTACAACATACCTCATTTATCTGACAGTGACAGAAGCCAATGATTCTAGGTACATATATTTTTCCTATAACTAAATCCTTCAACTTTTAAGAGGTAAAACTATTTGAAAGAAATACTTGTTTGTGCTACTGGATGATATATATATATATACACAGCATAATTTTATCATAGGTAACTGTAGCAAACACTGATTATAGTAATATGTGGAGGTATTTTTGTCATTATATTTTTGTGTTTACTTTTTTAATGAAGATGTAAGAGAAAGAAGTCAGATTCCTTATCCTTCTGAGCTTAAGGGTGAACAGAAAGGTCACTTCTGACCACAAGATTTAGTGATTCTACTAAACAGTTTAACTGCTAAATAACTAAACCTTTCTATTCTTTTAGAGAATTTCAAAATTAAAGTCATCAGAATTACATACCACAGGAATAACATTTGCAGCCATATCTGGAAATCGGACAGAACAGGAATGCAATGTTCTCACAAGGAGTTGTCTGTATTTGTCAGTATCTTCATGCTCAGACACATTATTTGTTTTAATCACTTCCTTCTTCAGAACAATAACCAACTAGAGAACAAAGTAAAAATACGTGGGAATTACATCATGTTTGGCCTGACGGCTTACAACAGTGCTGTCAGAGTTTTGTTTTACCTCTTCAACATTCCTAGAAGAGACAAGATCCAGTGCTAACTGCAGAGTTTTCTTGCGTACTTCTAAGTCTGGTGTGCTCAATACTCTCAGGATGTCCATAACCAGATCCTGAGAAAGAACAAAAAATCCAGAATTAACACCAATATTAAGAGAAAAAAATCCTAACCACAGAATAGAGGGTTCTGACCATCATCACCTTAATTCTTTCAATAATAAAATCACTGGTGGTGGAAGAACCAGATATTTTGGGTATCCTGATGTAACACAATATGAAGTATATAATATCACATATGATGCATTCAAACTGCAAATGTTTACTGTGACTCTATCAAGCTTTAGCTCAAACTCAGTTTATAGAAAATTCAGAAGTCAGAGAAACAAACTAAATGACACCACCAGAAAGTAATCAGATGTATCTACAAGGAGGGGCATCTTACAGGACAACTGGTCTGGTCTCTTCAACAAGCCCATATCATGAAAAAAATTAACTGCTCCAATTAAAACATCAAGGACATAACCCGGTAAGACATATGGTCATGAATTAGACAAGCCAAACAAAAGGGGTATTTCAGGGACATCTGGGAAAATTTGACTTTGGAGTTGGTATTAGATAATATTAAGAAACTATTAATTTTGTTAAGTGGGATAATGTTATTTTCGCTCTGCAGGAAAATGTAATGTTTTAATGGCACATACTTTAAAAAACACTATGGCAGATAAAGATTTTAAAATATAGCACAACTAATTTACAAATGATTTTACTTCTTTAAAACTTTAAAAAAATTTCACTGATAAAAAAGTTCTAAAAATCACGGGGCGCCTGGGTGGCTCAGTTGGTTAAGCGACTGCCTTCGGCTCAGGTCATGATTCTGGAGTCCCGGGATCGAGTGCCACATCGGGCTCCCTGCTCGGCAGGGAGTCTGCTTCTCCCTCTGACCCTCCCCCCTCTCATGTGCTCTCTCATTCTCTCTCTGTCAAATAAATAAATAAAATCTTAAAAAAACAAAACAAAAACAAAAACTAAAAGTCAATTCCTATATAACTTTCATTTACACTCACCAGTTGTTAATATTTTGCCACATACTTTATCCCACTCTCGCTACACCTAAACATTTTAGTGTACATCTCCCATGAATAAGGATAAACTCTTATATAACCACAATACAATTATCAAATTCAGAGAACATTGGTAACAATGATATCACATAATATACAGTCCGTAATTCTCATTTCTCTAATTGTCCCAATCATGTCCTATAGAGCAAATTTTTTGTTGTTGCTCTGATCCAGAATAACATTGAATTTAGCTGTCATCGGGCTTTATTTTTTTTTTTTTTTAAGATTTTATTTATTTATTTGAGAGAGAGACACAGAGAGAAAGGGAAACAAGCAGGGGGAGTGGGAGAGGGAGAAGCAGGCTTCCCGCGGAGCAGGGAGCCCGACGCGGGGCTCGATCCCAGGACCCCGGGATCACGACCTGAGCCGAAGGCAGATGCTTAACGACTGAGCCTCCCAGGCGCCCCAGGGAGAAGCAGACATCCTGCTGAGCAGGAAGCCCAATGCGGGACTCGATCCTGGGACTCCAGGATCATGACCTGAGCTGAAGGCAGTCGCTTAACCAACTGAGCCACCCAGGTGCCCCCATGGGGCTTTATTTTTATAAAAATCATTATTCTCACAGATTTCACAGGTATGCTGATAATTCCATAGAATTATCTTTTATTCTCAATCAGTTGGCATATTTTTCAAAAACAATAAATTATATTCAAATTAAAATGAATGTATCTCTATTGTTAATACCAAATGTAGTACAAATAGAAAAGATATAAGATAACACATTAATTCATATTAGAAATATTTTTTATGGCAAATACCCTAAAAGGCTATAGTGATTCAAGAGTTACACCTTAGCTGACCAAAATTTAAATTGCCCAGTCTCCAAGAATTTAAGTTAACCAAGATAGCAAAGCTTGAGTGTTACCTCAATTTGAAAAAGATTTTATCTAGGATTTCTCCGTTTCAGATAACATTTACCTGTAGTACTCGTTCATGGGCAGGATGCTCTTTTAATTCTATCAATCGATCCAGAACTATGAGCTTTACGTTGTTGTCACTCTCCTTAATAATTAAATCAATGTAACACTGAGCAGCTGCCTATATAAAAAAAGAAACACATTTTAGGAACACATTCATCCATCTTAAACACAGAATCTGAAAATAAGAAAAAAAAAAAGTCCCCAAAGAAGCCAAAATACATTCACTACTTCTGCACTAAAAGTTTACGAATATTTCCCAAAGGAATGTGTCCCTCTGTTCCCTATATTCTAATAAATCTCATTATTTTCAAGTTTAAAAAAGTTAAGAAGAATCACAAGTTAAAAGGATGAAAAGGGGCTGTTAGAGGCAGAAATACTAACAGTCAAAAATTAAGGGTTGAAACTAAGGAACAAGGCAGAAAAAAGCTGACAGAGTATCCCCCAAAATATAGCTACTGAGTATCTTTGAGTTTAGGTGCGAAGTCTAACACACCTGCATTACAGTACAGAAAAATCAAGGCTATAAAGATGACCCTGACTCATTAAAAGCAGAAGACAAAGGAGCAAATCTGAAAGAGCTCCCAGTGGCCAAAGCTGGAATAGTATGATCAATGAAACAAATAACAATAATGATTATAATACATAGAATAAAATGGCCATACTGATATGAAGAATGAAGAAGGGAGGGAGGGTGGGAGGTAAAGGGACAGCTCTTCTTGCAGGACTCCAGTTAAGAAATGTATAATGAGGGAAACAGAAAGTCACCATTAGAATATCACATTAATAACTGCTATACAGAAATGCTAAAATCAGTTGGTATAGGTTTGAAGAGAAATAGGTTATTTGCAGTTTCAAAGTATCTTCCCATGTTATTTACTGATTACAAAAGGAAAAATCATAACTTAACAGTGGAGATATCTGGCAGGCATCACCTTAACCGACTGATCAAGGTTAACATCACTAACAGTATTCCAACATCATGTACACTCCTTCACTGAGAAAGGTTCATCACTTCCATGGTATTCTTCCCCAAAATGCACAACCTCAATCTAACTGTGAGAAAACATTAGACATACTCAAATTGAGGGACATTTTACAAACAAATTGACCCAGTATTCTTCAAAAGTGTTAAGGTCATGAAAAACAAGAAAAGGCCTGAGGAAGTGGCACAGATTGGAGGAGACTAACACATGACAACTAAATGTAATGTGGGATCCTGGATTGAATCCGGTACAAAAAAAGGAGATTGGTGAAGTAAATTGGTGGAATTCAAATAACATCTACAGTTTAGTTAACAATATTGTTCCAATGGTAATTTCTTAATTTTGACAATTATACAATTGCTATGCAAGACGCAAACATTATGGGAAGCTGGTGAAGGGTAATGAGAACTTTGTCCTGTTTTTACAACTTTTGCTGTTTTGTTGTTCTGTAAGTCTAAAATTATTTCAAAATCAAAAATTAAAAATTTTTTTCTAAGTATTGGCAGGTAAAGCAATCGAGTCTCCTATTAATACAAGCTGGCTTTATAGAACTATTCATTCTCTGACTATATTAGGGGTTCCTCATGTAGTCTTTTTTTTTTTTTTTTAAGATTTTTTATTTATTCGAGACACAGAGATAGAGAGAGAGAGAGAGAGAGAGCATGAGCAGGGGGAGAGGCAGAGGGAGAGGGAGAAGCAGGCTCCCTGCTGAGCCAGGAGCCCAATGTGGGGTTTGATCCCAAGACCCTGGGATCATGACCTGAGCTAAAGGCAGACGCTTAACCATCTGAGCCACCCAGGCGCCCCCCTCATTGCAGTCTGGATACAGTAAATTAGAGAAGAGAAAGCTAACATTCCAATATTGAAAACATGCACTGTAATGTTTTTTTTTTAGGATCCATCATGTAGGATCCAAAATTCATTTTCCCAGATCTAGGTTTTAACGTAATTAAAGTATGGGGAGAGATCTTAAAATACCAGTATCATTCTCCAGAAACTAGAAATATTAGCATTCTCTCTGTGTCTCCCTTTCTTCCCATGTATATGTATGAAAGCAGGAAGGAAGGAAAAAAAGATTGGACTACGTAAGGAATCCAATAATTTCACAACATTTATAAACTGTTATTTCTGTGCCATGTAATGCCACGTAATCACAAAGTAAACTGCAATGCCACTAAATCATTAAGCGCTGGGGTGCCTGGGTGGCTCAGTCAGTTAAGTGTCTGACTCCTGGTTTCGGCTCAGGTCGTGATCTTGGGGTCCTGGGATCAAGGCCTGCCTTGGACTCCAAACTTCCCTCAGAGTCTGCTTGAGATTCTCTCTCTCTCTCCCTCTGCCCCTTCCCTCCCCTGCATTCTCTCTCCCTCTCTCTCTCTCAAGTGAATAATAAATCTTTTAAAAAAGAGAACAAATTAAAAAATAAAAAAATAAATAAGTGCTAAGACAGCGTATCTATCATCTAACTGGCACCAAAAGAAATAAGCAGTACCTTGATTGCAGTAGGCGCACTAGAGAGTGTCACTAATGTTCCGGCAGCTTCATATTTTACAGCTGGGCTAGATGACTGTAATAAGTTATAGATGCAGCGAATGAAACGAGCCCTTTCTGATGGATTAGCATGACAGACCTGGAGAAGAGAACATTTAGGTTTCAACTGACTCCAGGGACACCTGCTTTCAAACAGATTTTTTTATAGATGTCAGCTTAGATGCTAGTTTTCTTAATCTGAAAACAAAGAATAATGATATAAGGGCATCTGAAGATGTCAGCCAACATGAGATAAGACACTGTGACTGGTAATTTCAGGAAGAAATAGGTTTTACTTCAGACAATTGTTACAGCTACTCATTCATTTATTTATTCAATCACAATTAATATTCTCACTCTTTCACAAAAGATTTTCAAATGGTTTATAATAAAAGATATGCATACTATACACAAGTGAAAAAGAACAAGAGAATGTAAAGTAACAAAATCAAGGACCAAGGACGCCTGGGTGGCTCAGTTGGTTGAGCGACTGCCTTCGGCTCAGGTCATGATCCTGGAGTCCCGAGATCGAGTCCTGCATCGGGCTCCCTGCTCGGCGGGGAGTCTGCTTCTCCCTCTGACCCTCCCCCCTCTCATGTGCTCTCTCTCTCCTCTCATCCTCTCTCTCAAATAAATAAATAAAATCTTTAAAAAAAAAAAAAATCAAGGACCAAGTGCATTAATATGGGTACTGTGACAGGATATTAGATTTGGTCCTAAATTTTTACTCTGGATGTCATGTCAAAAAGGGAAACATGATGGATATCAATCTCAATAGCTAATAAAAGGAAAATACCCATTCTTAAAGCAAGAAAGATAACCCCTTTCTCAAGTACTATTACTTATTTATTTGGAACCATATTCCATACTGTGGAGACAACTAAAATTTTCTATGCTATCCTAAATATATTTTAATACCTTTACCCATGAAGCAAATATTCCTTATTCTTCCTTTTTTGAAGTTGGTTTTTATGTCAGATTTTCCTTTAATATATATATATACAGTCAAATCTCTTTTATTTAGGCATGGCTCAAAAACTATTTCCTCTTACTATAACCTGGATCCTGATAGACAAAGAAGTCTCTGAACAGCAGAGAATTCCTATTTTTGAGAGCCTCAGCAGCATCTCTAAACCATACAATGAATTAAAAAAAACTATATATTTACAGTTCTGGTTTCATCTTAAATGCCAAACCTAAATGACTGATTCCCTGTGTTGAAAGGGGCCCTTTTCTTTCAGAATCAAAGACAGCGGTCATCAGCAGTGTCTGCTGTGGGTACTTTGTCAATATTGTCCTATTTAGTAAAGTCACTCCTGATGTGTATTTTTGTTGGCCTCCAATGGTGTCAATAGCAAAACTGGAAGTTATTTACCTTTTATCAGAACATTAAGATACAATCAATTCTTTCAAAGAATATATCGAATTTAAATGTTGCCAATAAAGCACTTCATTTTAAAACCCCAATCTCATCTAGTTTTAGACTTCCTATTGGTCAATGGCTAACAATGTCATATTGATATATTTAAAATCTATTTTCCTTTACAAACAGGGAACACAGAAAATATTTAAAGCTTTTTTGATTTGTTTTTAGATTTCCAAAGTAGTCTGGTGTGTACTCAAGAAAAGATCTTGAATTTTTTTTCCAAAGCCTGATTCATAATCTATTCAGTTACTGAATAGTGCACGATGATTTCTCTGCTGCTGTATTGGGTCAAGCCATGAGTTTTTAATAGAATTCTTTTAGGAGGTTTAGAAAAATTGGAAGTGCTTGGAAAACACAATAAACCAAAGGAAAAAGAAAAAAAAGGCTTTCATAGATTATGCTATAAAATATTTCTACTACTAAAACATAATATCCCAGCAATTAAGCAACATTCCAGAAAAAGAGAATTTAACCTTGTCTTAAGCTCTTAGAGTGTATGTTACCCATTTTAGTCTTACCTTATAAATTAATTCAACAATAACCAACTGAAGAATGTCTCCAAATGTTTGAACTTGATCAATGCAAGTACTTAGGTAATCCAAAGCTCGATCCTAACAAAATAAAAATACATTTATCAAATTCCACCTCATTCAATAAAAGGACTTAATCAGTGCAATCTTTAAAAAACATACACAACTGAATATAAAAGAAATGAGGAAATCAGGGCAAAGAAAAATTAAATGAAGGGAAAAAAAGAAGGTTAACACATTCATGTGAGAAATAAAGTCCAATACATTTCCTAGAAATGGGCCAAAAATTTGGGGTCTGAATTTTCTAGCAGCTAAACTGAGGAGAAAAACACTATGTATTACATGATTCAGAGTACCCATACAATCAAAACAAACCAGCTGTTTAGAAGCATGTTATTCCTACTTCTAAAACTTAAAAGAAAAATCTCAACGATTCTCATATACTGAATACTGATATAGAAAACTATGACCTCAACAATATCTCTACAGCAAAAGTATCAGGAAATTTTATTGAACTTTTTCTGATTATGCCCCCCGTGTAGGTAAACAGCATAACACCAAATATATAGGTCAATAAAACCAACTGTACAAGAGGACAAAAGATCCTGGCCCAAATAAGCAGCTTTCTTATAATCTTGTTCACAAGATAAAATGACAGCATCTAGATTTCAGAGAAATGGACAGACTCCGTATCTTTCAGTCTTCATTATTTCCCACATTTGGAGAATACTGGACAGCAAAAATTCCAAGATTAAATGCCACCAAAGTATGCAGTCACTGCTGACCACCCTGCCATCCCCCCACCCCCCTGCCGATCCATACACTTTAAGCACTAGCAGAGCTGGATGTGGAGTTGACAGCAACTTATGAAATCTGAAGAGCCTAGTAAGGATACACATCTACACTGAAGACCACGCTTCTTTCACAGACATGGCTCAGGGTGAACCCTATACAAAGCTACCACTTTTCTCTATTAAACAATTTTAGATCTATACCAATAGAAGGAATAACAGGTTCAAGCCCCAAAACAGAGTGTTACAAAATATGGCCATAATTATTTCAATCTGGAAAAACTGTCAAGTGGCTATTATTAAATATCTCTCAGTTGTTTACTAAAAAATAAAGTATATACATAAGCAATTGTCTGGAGAAAGATTAAGAAAAAACTATTTTATACAAATTAAGTTCAAAAATCTAAAAAAACCCAAAATACACGAACACTTGTACTATAAAAAAATCACTGACTAAAAACTTGATTAGGCCTATGTAAATACTTTTAATTATCATTTGAATACAGTCATAAAAGTACTTTTTAAAAAGTACTTCACCTGATCTGCATGAATTAACATCATAAAGGCATTCCTTTTGCAACTTGCATCCTTCTCATTCACCAGAAAATCATGTATCAGTTCAGGAGCATCAGGTATAAGATGTTCAAAATTCCTTGAAATAAAACAGGTAATATTCATATTAATGAAAACCTACTTTGTTATTTTAGTAACTGCCTGGACACTACTAAAATAATCTTTATCAAGCTTTATAACACTGTCAATTGTTTTGCTTTTTGAAACCTTAAGTCAATTAGAAATGTGGGTAGAAATCACAAACTTACATCTTCATCTATTAAATTATCAAATTATATGCTTTCTACATTAATAAAGAAAAAGCTGACTTTTTCCACAGCTATCGTTCACCGGAATATCTCTAATAATTGTCTTTCATATACTTTATATACTTCATAAACTTTAGGAATACAAGATCAATGCTCATGATGACATTCTCAGTGTACTGAAAGAGTCTTAAGAATTATCAGGAATAAAAATAGTCCCTTGAGGGGTGCCTGGGTGGCTCAGTCAGTTAAGTGTCTGCCTTCGGCTCAGGTCGTGATCCCGGGGTCCTGGGATTGAGCCCTGCATCGGGCTCCCTGCTCAGCGGGAGAGTCTGCTTCTCCCTCTTGCTTGTGCTCTCTTTCTCAAATAAATAAATAAATAAAATCTTTTTAAAAATAGTCCCTTGAATTGTATAATTATGCATTATAATTACTTATTCACTTACTTGCTAACTTACTTCCTATTCAGGAAAATTTTAAGTATTTGTAGCATACAGAATAATGAAACCAGCTTAAAAACCATCACCTGACTTCAACAATTGTTAATTCATGGCCAATTGTTTCACCTATACCCCTGCCCACTTCTTCTCCTCCCATATTATTTTGAAGCAAATCCCAGACCACTTATCACTTCTTCTATAAATATATCGGCATATTATAATTGAGGATACTTTTTATTTTTTTTTTAAAGATTTTATTTATTTATTTGACAGAGAGAGACACAGCGAGAGAGGGAATACAAGCAGGGGGAGTGGGAGAGGGAGAAGCAGGTTTCCCACCAAGCAGGGAGCCTGATGTGGGGCTCGATCCCAGCACCCTGGGATCCTGACCTGAGCCGAAGGCAGACGCTTAACGACTGAGCCACCCAGGCGCCCCATAGGATACTTTCTTTTTAAAACAAATCATAATACCATTATCATACCTTAAAAAACTTAAAATTCCTTAATATCATCATATACAGTGTTCAAATTTCCCATTGTCTTACAAATGTCATGATTTTTGTGTATGCAGTCTAGTTTAAGTTCTGAAATTTGTGTAGTCTGTATGTAACTTTCAAAGAACTCTACATTATTAACCAGAATACCACTTCCCCTAGAGATAACAAAATCTAATGTAACAATAAGAGAACTATGAAATAGAACAATCAACTCTTAAAGTACAAAGATATTTATAAAAGTTACATCCTATGTCTAAATAGATTGACACCAGTAATTACAAAAACCAAGCATTCTAGTCTTATCTAACTGGTTCTTTTAAGTCGTTTTTATTTTATTTTTTATTTTTTTAAAGATTTTATTTATTTATTTGAGAGAGAGAATGAGATAGAGAAAGAGAGCATGAGAGGGGGGAGGGTCAGAAGGAGAAGCAGACTCCCTGCTGAGCAGGGACCCCGATGTGGGGGCTCCATCCAGGACTCCAGGATCATGACCTGAGCCGAAGGCAGTCGCTTAACCAACTGAACCACCCAGGCGCCCCTCCCCGCCCCTTTTTAAAAGATTTCTTTAAATCATTTTTAAAGTCCAAAATCTTCAGCTTTCAAAGAACAGGAATCAATTGAGAACTGCAACCTTTCTCATTAAAAAGTTCCCTCCTTGGGCGCCCGGGTGGCTCAGTTGGTTAAGCGACTGCCTTCGGCTCAGGTCATGATCCTGGAGTCGTGGGATTGAGTCTTGCATCAGGCTCCCTGCTCAGCAGGGAGTTTGCTTCTCCTCTGACCCTCCCCCCTCTCATGCTCTTTCTCTATCTCATTCTCTCTCTCAAATAAATAAATAAAATCTTTAAAAAAAAAAATTAAAAAAAAGTTCCCTCCTTAAGGCTTCTAAAGGTAAAAAGACAAGACCCACATTCCACACAAAGGGAATTCAAAAACAGGGTCAAAAACTCAAAACCTACAAGGGCTAAGCAAGTTAACTAATTAAGTGAGCTGAAGTACAACTGAGAATGATAGGCACTGTAAACTGCAAAGTATACAACTTATTTAAAGGGAGCTATTGTCAATTTCAGCATAATGTTGTCATGCAGAAACTAGGACCCAGGGTTGCCAGATCTTTTCAATGTTGACAACATAATAAGAAGAAGAAGAAAAAAAAATATCGTTCAGGCTAAACAAACATTATCTGCAAGCTACGTACAATCTGCAAGGAACTGCTGTGGTACCTCTAGTCTAAAAGACTAAATAATCCTCACAAAACTAAGCCACAGGAGTACCTTTATTTACCTATAGATTGTATAGATGGCCAAAACAGCATTTCTTCTAACATAGCTGTGTCGGTGCTCCAAACAAGCACGGATAGCTGGCATTAAAGGTTCTAGCAATTCTGCTTCTTTCAATTTGCAAAGAAAACGAAGAGTGGATCCTCGAATAAATTCATTAGGATGCTGAAGATCCTGATAAAGTTTAAATATGAAATGTTGAGTTCCAGCATTTTACAAAACAACACACAATTAAGTGCAAAATTTCCTATAAAAAAATAAGAAAGTAAGTTTGTGGAAAAAGATCTAGATTATCAGACAATTTCCTTCAGATTCCTGTCAAATCAATTTTTACTTATCACATCAATGTCTCATATTTTGTGTGTCACTGGTTTTTTTTAATTAGTAACATAAAAATGCATGAAAAATGTCCAAAGAAAGTTACAATAAAATTTTTTACAGTAACTTTTTACAACTTCAGTTCCAATTATCAGTAACTTAGATCTTATCCCAGATTTAATTTTAAAAATTAAAACAAATCCCATTCCATGAATTTTACAATTAAAATCAAAGCAATATTCAGAAATAACCATGGTTTGGTTTACCTTTCTGTATGCATCACATACAAGGATCATTTCATGTAAAAGTCTCCCATCTGGAGTTGTTTTAGGAACAATTTCCCAAAATACCAGAAGTAATTTTTTGATGGTATGATCCTGAAGAGGTAGCACAAAACGAATGATGGTCATCAGAAGTCCAGGAAGCTTTTCACCATTCAGAATCATAATGATTACTTTCTTCAAAGCTTCAGTCTTCGACTTCACATCTCCTTTCTCTGATTCAAAAAAAAAAAAAGCACAATCACTTCAAAGGAAAATTCTCCAGATAATTTTACAATTCACAAAACATTTTCTCACTTTACCAGCAGTAATGATAATAAAGTCACTAAAGAAAGTGACAAGGGGGGACACCTGGGTGGCTCAGTTGTTAAGTCTGCCTTGGCTCAGGTCATGATCCCAGGATTCTGGGATCGAGCCCCGCATCGGGCTCCCTGCTTGGTGGGGAGTCTGCTTCTCCCTCTCCCACTCCCCCTGCTTGTGTTCCCTCTCTCGCTGTGTCTCTCTGTCAAATAAGTAAATAAAATCTTAAAAAAAAAAAAAAAGAAAGTGACAAGGGTTCTTGACCTAGCTCTGCCACAAACAAGCTGAATGATTTTACACAAGTCATTTATCTCTGAACCTCATGTTACTTTACATAGAACATGAAGGCACTGGATTAGATCTCTGGTCCCTAACCCATGGAGTTAATGTAGAAGCCACGAACCTGTAGGTATACCAAATGATGCATGTCTCAAACACAGATGTAGCTATTTTTCACAGTGTAAATAGATGCTGTTAGAATAAATGGCTTCTATCAACATTGCTTTTAGTCAGCTGTGTATTTCCTCAAAGTTACCACCACTATCATGAGGAGAGGAAGGGGAGGATCAGTGGCATTTGTTTTTAACATTAGATCTTCAAACTCAAAAAGGCTGGGAACTAATACACTAAACCCCAAATCCCATCATATTTCTACGGGACTATAAATCTTACGTGCTCGCTTCAGCAGCACATATACTAAAATTGGAACAGACTACAAAACTTCAGAATCTTTCTTAAGAAATCAACTAAAAAACTGGAAGAAAATTAAAATGTACTAGATAAGTAGCCATTATTTAGAATTAAGGATGAGATATTTAAGATACTAGCTTATTGTTACTTAGCTTAAAGCAATTTACACTATAAACTATATTATGCAAAACAATCTATAATTTCATCATTATCACTGCATACTGAAGAATTTATGGCAAAAATATTTTGTGTCCAAAATTCAAAGGCAGGAATGTAGGAGGCAAGCACATCGCTACAACTGCTTAGATCACAGAAATAAGCAAATATCTAGGAGACGGGAGGACAGAGAGGGATGACGAAGTTTTTAATAATCTTACAGTTATCATGAGGAAAAGAACAGAACTAGGAATACATTTCCAACAATTAGAGCTAAGTGGCTATCAAATGAAGAGTTCCTTGTTGTTGCCAAATAGACAAGAGACTGTGAATGACCAGCTGGTATTTACAGAAAGGATTTAAGTTTTCAAGAATTACAGTAGGTAAATCAAAATTTCTTTCCAGCCCCCAAGGGCTCTATATCTATTACTAGCTTGGTATGATATTTTCACATGTTGCAGAATAGAGAATATTCTCAGGTTCTCAATTTGTGTTCAATTGAGAACACAGTAAGGGTTCTTGCCAAACTTATTCCACAAGGGTGAACATTTTTGTTTAAAACACACTTTCTCATGTGTCTCTCCCTGCTTCAGAGTATCATATCTCCTGCCACATATGGAAAAAAATTGGTATTGCCATAGCAAGTCAAGAAACAAACAACTGGGGGCGCCAGGGTGGCTCAGTTGGTTAAGCATCTGTCTCTCAGGGTCCTGGGATCAATCCCCGCATCTGGCTCCCTGCTCCACCGGGAGTCTGCTTCTTCCCCATCCCCCCAGTTCTCCCCCCCTGCTCGTGCATGCATTCTCTCTCTCTCTCTCAAATAAATATATAAAATCTTAAAAAAACAAAAACAAAAACAAAAAACTGTAAAATTATGGAGTACCAATCTGTGCAAACCTTCAGTTTTTAAGTCTGTGAGGATGACAAAAACAAAGCATCAGGAAAGGTGACAGTAGCCGAGAGCAATCACCCTGATAATAAGACAGATTGGGCAAAGTTTTAAGTGGCTAAAGTTGTATTTGCTGAGCCTAAATAGGTTTTCTTATCTTTGCCCTGAGCTTCCTTTCTGAATATTAAAAAAAAAAAAGTTTTTTTTCCTAATCTGTTTGATAGCATAAAGGACACAAAGTCCAAAAGGCATAAAACTTATCATTATAAAGCTGATGTCTTCTTTCGTTCCAGTTTTTGACTACTTTTCCCAAATTAGCAAATCCTAAGGGTTTAGCAGGATAAAGCTCCACTTGTAACTACATGTTAAAAAGTTTTAGAAGTTTCATAGAAAACATGTAAAAAATCTGTATCATTTACAATTCAAGCCCCCTTAGCCCGATTTCCATTTATTCCAATTCAAACTGAGGTGAAGGATGTTTTTTTCCTACATCTTCAAACTTTTCAGAACTTCTTTTCTTCCATACCCTACTAAAAATATGGAAAATTTCAAATATTCAATTCGCCAAAATCTACCAAGTACTTCCTACTCCAGGCTATGTATGGTCATCAGATCTCATGTCCAGTGACTAAAAGCATAGGTAAAGTAACTCAATATTTCACAAAAAACGATTTGTTACTCAAATTGGAAACTACTTCTAAACTTTTTCTCACCTCAACTCTTAAGATACAGTAAAAAAAATACACATAAAATTTGAGATTTGAGACTACTTATTTATTTCTTGATAGGGGGAAGACAGTTAAGGCAGCTGTAATTAAGAAAAAGGTATTGTTACAATTAAGGGCAGGTTTTGTTTATCTTCCCTGCTGTAACCTTAAGTATCTGGGAGTCTAAAAGTGAAAACTTTTTTTTTTTTTAAAGTAAGCTCTATGCCCAACATGAGGCTTGAACTCAAGATCCTGAGATCAAGACTGAATGCTCTACCCACTGAGCCAGCCAAGTGCCCCGAAAACTTTTAAATTATAAGAAAAAAAAAACAGTAATGAAAGTTTATTCATTAACGTGCATTCCATTCTACTATCATACATAAACATGAAAAAAAAAAAGATCTGTGGCTTTTGTATATAGGGGTATAGGTTTAAGTGCATTAAGGAGGGTTTCTTTTTCCTTCTCTAAAAATGGATCTCTTGGGTGCGTGGGTGGCTCAGTTGGTTAAGCGTTTGCCTTCAGCTCAGGTCATGATCCTGGGGTCCCTGGATCGATTCGCCCATCGGGCTCCCTGCTCAGCAGAGAGTCTGCTTCTCCCTCTGACTCTCCCTTCCTCATGCTCTCTCTCTCTCACGCTCTCTCTCTCAAATAAATGAATAAAGTCTTTAAAAAATAAATAAATAAATAAATAAATAAATAATAAAAATGGATCTCAATAGAAACCTAATATTAAGTAGCCTAAAATCAGGATATTCCATTACTGCTGATTAAGAGGTGGGACTAGGCAAGTAAAATATTGTCTCCTTTCAAATGGCAAACTACCTTCTAAAAGATACTTTCAAGATCTGAAGCATAATTTTCACTCTTCGTCTTAAACAGTAGTTACCAGTTTAAGTTAAACTTATTTTTAGTAGTTCAACGAAACAAGAACCATTATTTTGGAATGTGCATTACCTTGAAAAATTATTTTTCACAGAATCACTCACAGAAAGGATACAGAGTATACACTTTTAAAATCCAGAAATATACTTGTTTTCTTTTTGTATAAATGTTTTATAAAAGCTTAAACCTTTTTAAACCTCAAATACTCAAAAAGCTTAAAACTTTCTGGAAAACACATGTGTATTCCAGGGTTGACTTCATTAGTTCAGTAGGTGGTAAACCCAAAGAACAAAGTTCTTTTAGTTTTACAAGCTAAGTAATATGAAGTTAAGTGCACAGAGGAATTGAGACATTCAAATACACATTCTCAACCTGTTACCTACAGAGAACCGTCAGCTACACTTAAGCATAACATATTAAACTACATAAGCCATTATGTTATTTTGAGGAATATCTAACAACTATTACATTTCTTTAGCTTTACTAAGCTAAGCTGAGATGCTGTTTTATTTCCAAAAACCAATATTGCAAGTCTAAATGTAACAAGTTTTTTTTTTTTCTTTTTCTAGATTTTATTTATTTGAGAGAGAGCACAAGCGGAGGGGAGGTGCAGAAGGAGCAGAAGACTCCCCACTGAGCAGGGAGCCTGAAGTGGGGCTCAATCTCAGGACTTGGGATCATGACCTGAGCAGAAGGTATAAGCTTAACCGACTGAGCCACCCAGGCGCCCCAAGTTTTCATTTTTAATAAGACCAAAGCTCTACTGAAGAGATCCTAGAAAAAAACTAAAATATTTCTAATTACAAATAAACTTGAAATGGAAATGAGCCTTTTATTTTCATTTTTTCTCCATTTAATTTTCATAGTATTATCAGAGTTTACCTAGATCATTTTTTAAGCTAATTTCAGATGGTGGTTCTGAATCCATGGGCACGTTAATTAACGTATAGCACACGTTCTCGGCAGCCGTCATGGTTTCCGGATATAATCAAACCTCGATACAAGATTTAAGGATGACTGATGCCAGAAAATCTAGAAAAATAGAAGGATATCATTACAAGTAAAACAAAACAAAACAAAACAAAAACACAACCAGTAACTATCGTGATCTTTACTGTCTAAAGTTCATTCAGTTTGGCTGAGTTTTAAAGTATTAGAAGGGTAGGGTCAATTTATACTGTGTCCCATAAAAATAATGCCTATTTTAGTAAAAGACACGCCTGTCTGCCTCGGTCTAAGGTACAGACCCCACAACCCCGCCCAGGGCTTGAGAATGCTGTACTGCAACAACTAAGGCCCACAGTACAGTGACAGTCCCCCAGTCCCGCCCAACCACGTAACAGAACAATGGTTTTTAAACATAACACACAATCTGAATTGCTCAAGTTAAGAGACCCTGTGCACGAATACTCGGCTAAAAACCTTAAAACATTTTCTTGCGTTCATGGGTGGACCCGACTGTGTGTCGGTCAATCAGTATGCTGCACCCCCAACCCCTTCCCTTCCTCCAGCAAAGCAGCCCCCGGAACGATGAGCCCCGGGGCCCCGGGAGGGATTAGACCCCTGGCCAGTACAAAAGACCGGGAAAGGGCGTCCGGCCCAGAGCTTCCCAGCCCCCCGTTCCACTTCGCCAGGCCCGGACGCGAGCGGCCTAGTCGCTCCCCTTCCGCAAATTCCCGCCGGAGCGCCAGTTCCTCCGACTCAGCCCAGCCCAGCACGCCTCGGGGACTGGGGGCTTTTGGCCCGCTACCTGGCTCCAAGGGGCGGCGGCTACGGCAACGGTGGGACCGTGGACTCCGGCTCCAACCCGCAGCAGCAGCCGCTGCTCCGCACAGTCCTAGGCTGACGTGGAAGGGGGTGGGGTGACGAGGCCAAGCCACCTAGCACCTACGGCAACGCAGAGAGGACAAGCCTTCTCCGTCCTGCGCCTGCGCTCTGTAAGTATGCCGCAAGTTCCTTCCTTGTAGTCCACGGCAGTTTTAGGTGGCAGGGGCATCTGGGAAGACGTTAAGCTTTCCCTGCAAGCCAAACGCCGAATTAAGCGCTGTGGTCATTTACATGCTACCTAGAAATTGTTTCCTCTTCCAGGAACTACAACAGCCAAGGAAGGAAGTGCTCAGAAAGGGAAGCCCATTTTGTAAGGGCTGTATGGTCCAGGGGGAAAGAGCAGTAGACTGCGAGAACTGGAAGCCCTTTTGGAGCTCAGAGAAACAGGGAAAGTAACTAATTATTATCTGGGAAAGTCACTTCAGTTCTTCTAATAAGTGAGGGTAGATTCTGTGAAGATCCATTTTAGTTCTTAACGTCTCCAGTAGTCTCAATCTCTGCCTCTGCAGTTAGGCTGGGGTTGCTGGGACATCGAAGTCGCACTTTATTTCGTAATGGTCCCTTTCACGCTTTCTGAGCATCCAAGAGATTAACTTTTTTTTTTTTTCTCAAAAAGGGAGATTGACAGTCACTGTTTTAAAGGATTTTACCTTTCTCCAAAAACCCAATTGTTACAGCTACTATCGGCCGTAGCACCTTCGGTATTGCTCATATGAGGTTCCATATGCCCCCACGTAGCACTTCCCCCCCAAAAAGTTTTCTGGCCAATTATTATCAAAGAAAAATCTTTTTTGAAGCCTTGAGCAAAATACTGTGAATAAAAGACATCTGACAGAACTCGCCCTTAACAGGTACACTTCCGTTAAGAAGATAGAACACAAATAGTCTCATGTATCTAGAATCCAGCTATTTGAGATTTCTTCTTTTTAGAACCATCAAGCAAAATATAAATTCTTTGAGCACCCAAAATATATCACAAAGGCCATGTGTTTACAGCACTTTCTAAGAATGTTCTTCAAATCCTATGTATTGATTTTTTTTAAAAAAACCTTTTATCTTGAGATAATTGCAGAGTGACCTAAATACAGAGATCCCATATATTCTTCCCCTAATTTCTCCCAGTGGTAACATTTTGCATACAGGTCAATACCAAATCCAGGAAGTTGACATTGATATAATTTACTCCTCATTCAGATTCACCAGTTTTTACATGCACTCTACTTGTCTATTTAGTTCTAGGCAATTTTACCATGTTTAGATTCATGTGACCTCAACCAGGCATGATACAGAACAGTTTTAAGGATCCCTCCTGCTATCCTTTTATACAGCCACTTCCCTCCTTAACCCCAGCAACTACTAACCTGTTGTCCCTATCTCGGTAATTTTGTCATTTCAAAGATGTACAATGTAACCAGTGAGATCGTTTTTTCATGCAACATAATTCCCTTGAGATCAACCCAAGATGTGTGTACAACAGGTTGTTTCACTTGTGTATTCACGTTTAACATGAAATTTTTACAAGAACAGTATCTGGTTTCCAAGCCCACTTATCAAGAAGTGACAATCTGATGGCATGAAATGAGGCCCCCAAAAGCATAAAAACTAGATTTAGCAATAAGAAAGCTCAGCAGTGTAGAGCCACCATAGTGTAGGACCAACCATACCCACTGCAATCGCCCTGGAGGCTCATTGAGTTACAGAAGAAAATTTGAAGACTTATCCTGACCAAGTCATTAAGGAAACTATTAAATATGAAAAGACAAGAAAACATAATGTGTTTTATAAAACCTCATTTTAAGTCTGCACTTAAAATGTCATTGGCAGTGTATATACATTGTTGTATACTTTTTTTTTAAGATTTTATTTATTTATTTGACAAACAGAGAGCACAAGCAGGAGGAGTGGCAAGCAGAGGGAAAGGGAGAAGCAGGCTCCCCGCTGAGAAGAGAGCCTGATGTGGGGCTCCATCTCAGGACCCTGAGACCATGACCTGAGCTGAAGGCAGACGCTTAACCAACTGAACCACCCAGGTGCCCCACATTGTTGTATATTCTTAAATACAGAGCTCGTTCAATAGATATCAGGACCTTATATAGACGATTTCTTCCTGACTTATAATATGCACCTTGTCTTGGGTCTTATGTTTACTCTAGTATGTAATTGTATCATTGTGAATGCTTTTTTTTTTAAGGTTTTTTTTTTTTTTTTGAGAGAGAGAGAGAGAACAGGGGAGAGGCAGAAGCAAAGGGAGAGGATCCAAAACAGACTCCCTGCTGAGAGGGGAGCCCCACTCAGAGTTCGAACTCATGATCCTAAGATCATGACCTGAGCCAAAACCAAGAGTCCGACTGAGCCACCCAGGCACCCCTCATTCTGAATGCTTTTTTTTTTTAAAAAGATTTTATTTGGGGCATCTGGGTGGCTCAGCCATTAAGCGTCTGCCTTCGGCTCAGGTCACGATCCCAGGGTCCTGGGATTGAGCCCCACATCGGGCTCCCTGCTCCACGGAAGACTGCTTCTCCCTCCCCCACTCCCCCTGCTTGTGTTCCCTCTCTCGCTGTGTCTGTCAAATAAATAAAATCTTAAAAAAAAAAAAGATTTTATTTATTAGAAAGAAAGGAAGACCAAGAGCGAAGGCACTAGCAGGCAGAGTGGCAGGCAGAGGGAGAGGGAGAAGCAGGCCCCCCCACTGAGCAGAGCCAGACACAAGGCTCTATCCCAGGACCCTGGGATCATGAGCTGAGCCAAAGACAGATGCTTAACCGACTGAGCCACCCAGGTGCCCCCTCCCCTTTTTAAAGATGGAATGCTTTAAATTTGAGAGCAAAAGCCTTGTCATATACCAAGAGTCATAAAAAATTAGGTGTCTAGGAAATCAAGGCCTAGAGAAAAGGAACTTGTCCTCAAATCACAAAATGGTCAAACATGAGAAAGCTGGTATTAGAACCCGAATCCTGTCACCTACTTTACTGCCTCTTATTTTTTAATCATGAGTTCTTCAAAGCTGCACCTATAGATGCCTAATAAATTCCAGGTGAATTGAATACTATTTTTCTATCAGTGATAGGGTTTATGAGAGGATTATTATTAGGAATTTTATTGTTTATAATTATTTAACACAGATTAAACAGAATAACTAAATATAACACACTAGACAAAACAACAATGGAAAGGCATCACCATGAACAGACAGTGGAGTTGACTGAATCTTATTGGGGTGGAAACGATTTTAACATTCTAAGGTCAGTGCATCACATATTGAAAAGATTACTAATGGGTACCTTGGTGGCTCAGTCACTTAGGCATCTGCCTTTGGCTCAGGTCATGATCTCCGGGTCTTGGGATCAAGCCCTGCCATCAGGACCCATGCTCAGCGGGGCTCTGCTTTTTCCTCTCCCTCTGCACACCCCCACCCCACGCCCTCTGTTTTAAATAAATAGAACTTAAAAAAAATAATAAAAAACTAAAAATAAAAAGATTACTAAAACTGCCTCCAAAGAACAATACAGATGACATTTTTTTCCCTAGGAGTACCAGTCAAGTAATTGGTCTACATTTAGAGAACAGATACAAAATGTTATGCATTATCTTTAAACAACAGAATCAGCCAACAAGACAGAGACTCACACAATGATAGGCAGAGGAAGAGAGACCTGCCTGAGGCTTTAAAGAGCAGATTATGAAATTTCCCACTTATGTTCCCTCCTCCAGACTATATAATAGCCTTTGAGTCTGAAGGCAGGTGGGACAACTCCCTCTCATTCACTACGTGTGTGAAAGTTGCACATGCTCAGTGCAACTCTATGGTAGGTCAAATGGCCACATGCTTCTTGTGGCCTCATCCCAAGCTCAAATGGCCAACTCCTGAGGCTACTTCCAGAACAGAGACCCAACACCTCACACATTCCTGTATTTAGTCAGGTCTTTCTCTCAACAAGGTTGCCAGAGTTCCTCTTAGCACTTTACCTTCAAGAAGTCAGAGAGATTTAAATCTACTAAAGCTTTTAAAGTTTTGGGCAATCTATGGGGCACCTGGCAGTCGGTGGAGCGTATGACTCTTGGTCTTAAGACTTGTAGGTTCAAGCCCCACGTTGGGTGTAGAGATTACTTAAAATCTTTATTTTTATTATTATTTTTTAAAGATTTTATTTATTCAACATAGAAAGCACAAGCAGGGGGAGCGTCACGCAGAGAGGGAGAGGAGAAGCAGGCTCCCGGTTGAGCAGGGAGCACCATGTGGGGCTTGATCCCAGGATGCTGGGACCACGGCCTGAGCCAAAGGCAAACGCTTAACCAACTGAGCCACCCAGGCACCCCAAAAATAAAATCTTAAAAAAAAATAAAATTTTGGACAATTTGGGAAAAAAAACTAACATTTTATGAATTTTAGAGTGTACAAGGTGTTTCCACATAAATTCTCCCATTTAACCTTCACAATAATTCTCCAAACGGCAACTAATTAGTAGAATTAGATCTAAAATCCAAGTTCCTATCTACAAATGAACTGCTCCTCTCTAGAAAGATAGGAATCTCAGGAAATAAAAAACTCAAGGTTTCTTAGCAGCAAAATTTTTGGAGTGTTTTGTAAATCAGATTTCCTCGAATTTCATTTTGCATGGCCTAAGATAAAAATTGTTCTGCAGTATCTGCATACACCGCTCACAAAAATAATGCAAGGCAGTCTAAAGATTATGCCAGGGTGGGGCTGGGCATGATAAGAGGAAATGATGGTTTGGGATTAAAATTTCCCTTTTGTTATTTTTGCAAAAGTTCCCTACACTGAGACCAGAGCTATCACTACTGCCATCTGCTGGTTGTAAAGAAAAACCATTTAAAAACCTTGCTACTATGGTGGCTGGGAAGTGGTGGTTTCTTACATTTTAATAAGGATCTCCAGGGTTGAACCCAGCAATTTGTATTCTGAACCAAATCTCCATGGATTCTCATGTAGCCAGTCCATACATAGGGAATTAGCATAAGGCTGTGACAGATAAGAGGTATTATTTTCCCCCCTCACTAAACATAAGGCAAATTAATTTGTCAAACATGGCAGATGACCAGTTGTAATCTCATTACTATTTATAGTTGAAGCTACTTAAAAAACAAACAAAAACCCAATACACAGGCAGGTGAAACAATTTTATTTCACAGTTGTCTTTAAAACCACAAAGACACTATGTTCTTCATATAAAAACATCAGTACAGATACCTATACTTTCTAGAAAATGATTATATAGACCCTCTCAAAGAAAAATGCACACCATTATATGGTTTCAGACAAGTTGCTAGGGAAAAACACATCTGGACTGATTCCTACGTACAGATTATTGTCATCAGTACATGTTCCTGCATTCTTACAGATTTGATAATAAACATACAGACTGGCTTGTAACTTAATGTTCCATTGGTTCATCAGCCTTTTCTGCAGGTTCATCAGCAGGCTGAGCAGGCTGTAAGAGGAAGAAAAAAGAAAACAGGTTAAAAAAAAAAACACTTGACCAATATATACTTCTAATCACAATTATTATAAAAGAATTTACAAGAAAAAGGGGTTAGGAGACATTTTGGATACTCAATTTTAGTTCATTGTCCTGTTAAAATTTCTGAACAAAGGTGTTTTGTTTTTTTAAAACATAAATAATTTTAGAGGTCTGAAAACCTAAGCATCATTGAACAATTCCAGCATTTTATCATACTTTGTCTTGTTCAGGAATAAAGGATCAGTACTAGCCTTAGAATATAATCAGTACATTTTCCACATTCTCATCCTCTTTAGCACTAATAAACACAGAGAAAACATGACCAAACAAATCAGCTGTGTGGAACTCACAGCAACAGTTCTGGTTCTTATCAACAACAGTTTAAATAATGCAAATCCTACTCCTCCAAATAGTACCAACAATATCCTCTCCAAGTTGAAAAAAAACTCACACTATAGAAAATATTTCTCTCCAGGACACTTTATTTTCAATTACACAGCTATCAAATAAGTATCTATAAATAGCAACTGTGTATTCTAAATACACAACAAAACAGACCAGTATTTAATCTGAGATTTCCCAATACTTCCTGATCCTTTTCTCAATATTTGTAAAGGGCCAATTTAGTTTCCAAAGGGTCCCCAATGAACTTTCTTTCAGTCCCCTTTCCTACAGACTCTTGGCTGGCCTTATGATTTCCTTTCACCAACAGAATGAGCAAAACTGATGCTGTGCCACTCCTGAGCCTCAGCCTTTAAGAACGTCTAGCACCTTCCACTTTTGAGCTTTTGAACTTCTGCAAGCTCTGAGCTGCTACCCTGATAAGGAGACCCTGGTAAAGAGAGGCTCTGAGATTACATGGACAGTAGTCCAGCCATCTTAGCAGAGGTCCCAGCCTTCTAGCTGTCCCTCTAGGATATACCTAGAGAATATGAATAAAGAAGACTGTGAATAAAGCCATCTTGAAAGTTCCAGTCCCACTGCTTCAACAGAGTACAAGAGATCCTAAATGAGACCAGCAAAAGAATGACTTAATAGTGAAAAATAGCAACAGATAACCAAATCATCAACCCCTGTTGTTTATGGAGATCACTGCCCCCTCAGTATTTTACATTATTCAGTTCTAAGTTTTCCTACTGCCATTTGAACTGCGAGCCTACTAAACAATTGTGGTAGGAACAGTAGTTTATGATAGAACTAAAGCCTCTGGTGTTATGATTAGTTATATACCTGTGCCTTTCTCTGTGGTCTTTCTTCAAGACCTTCCAGGAATGGAGATACATCATCATCATCATAAATCGTAAACTCCAAGTCTTTACCAACAATTCCAATGGAAACATTCTGGGGGGAGGGGGAAATTCAAAATCAAGAGAATTTATGTTGGAAAAATGCTTTTGATTAAATGTTGGGTGAAAAATGCAGAATAAAAGTTTATATAGCACTTAATAAGACTAAAAAATACTTAAGTATAGAGAAAAAAGGAAGAAGAAAACTAGCACATCCTCATAACTTGCAGATTTAATAGTCACTTTTGCTAATCATGAGTAATGCCAAAGATCTATTATGCCACCTAGAAATTTGTAACTTGGCTCATAATGGAAATGTGTTGCAGACCAATGTTACCAGAGCAAGCAACTTAACTGGGAAGTAAGCCTAACTCCAAAGAAATAATCAGGTTTGTTTCTTGTGTAAGTTAAGACATGATGGTTCTTAACAAGGAAAGAGAGTAAGTTTTAGGTTCTAAAATGTTAATTTGGTGGGGTCTTGGAACTATTTTCTACATGTTAAAATTAAAGAGCAATTCTTAAAATGCTCAGTGAATGCTTACCAGTGTAAAAAAGGCTCCTGTAAAATTAAAATTTTAGTGGAAATTTGAGACGTAAGAATATACAGGCCTGGGTGCCTTGGTGGCTCAGTTGGTTGAGCAACTGCCTTCGGCTCAGGTCATGATTCTGGAGTCCCAGGATCGAGGCCTGCATCGGGCTCCCTGCTCGGCAGGGAGTCTGCTTCTCTCTCTGAACCTCCCTCCTCTCATGCTCTCTATCTCATTCTCTCTCTCAAATAAATAAATAAATAAAAATCTTTAAAATATATATATATATACAGGCCTTCTCTCAATGATTTCACTAAATCATTCTCCATGATTCAGTAAAAATACGAAATCAGAAAGCCAAACAGCTGAGCAAACTCTTCCAAATTGTAAATGTCAACAGGTAACTATAAATCCAAAATTTAAAAGACAGTCATCTTGGAGTGATGGCATTATGGGTACTTTATTTATTTTGGGGGGGCGGGGAGGGAGAAAGGAGAGAGAGAATCTTAAGCAGGTTCCACACTCAGCATGGAGCCTGATGCGGGCTCGATCTCATCATGACCTGAGCCAAAATCAAGAGTCAGATGCTTGACTGACGGAGCCACCCAGGCGCCCCTATGGGTACTTTAAACAAATAAAAATAATGTACATTCCTGATTTTGTTGGGAAAAAAAAATTATTTTTAGGATAGGAATAATTATTTTTAAAAGATTACACAGACTGTAAATTCTTCACATACATATTAAATAACAATTATCCAATCCTATAATAAAATGGATTTACAAAATGCTGACTGATCTCACTTTAGTTAATGATCATTAACCACAAGGAGGCCCATAGTGGTTCCTGCATTGTACTATACAGGTCCCTAGATCATCCAATCTCCTCTTCTCCTGGACATCTTTCTAGCATTTTCCATTCTTCTTGCTCCTTATTTCACTGAGAAAACAGAAGCAATTAGAAGAGAATGTTCACAAGCTCCCATAGTAACTACTGTTTCCTGTATCTATGTCCCTAAATTCTCTCCCTTCTTGTTAGTGTGAATGAATGATCCAATTTCCTCTCTAAGGTCTACCTTTCCACCTGTGTACTGTTTAAGGACATTGGTCCAGCAGCTTTTCTCATATTTATCCTATATAAATGTTTTCCTTTACACTGGATTATTCTTAAAACCAGGCAACAGACGTGCTGTAATTTCTCCCATCTTAAAAAACCAAAACAACAAAAAACCCTCACTACATTCTCTTCCAGCCAGCACCCCATTTCTCTGAACCTGCAGGAGAAAATCTCCATAAAGCTGCCTCCAATTCCTCTTCTCCCATTCTCTCCTGATTCCATTCCTTTCAGGCTTTGGGCTCACCATTCCAATGAAATTGTCTAGTCAAGTCCCCATCATTGCTAATCTAATGGTTAATTCTCATTCCACATCTTCCTTGATCTATTAGCAATTATTCATTCCCTCCTCCTTGAAATACTTTCTTCATTTGTTTTCAAGAATGTCTCACTTTCCAAGTTTTCCTCCTACCTCCCTGGTCATCTTTCTAAGTCCCTTTTTGCTGATACTCACCTTCCAATCTCTAAAGGTTAGAGTGCCCCTTGCCCAGGCCTCAAACTTTTTGTGAAACTATTCGATTCCTTTAGTGGTTTCATCCAGTCCAATCTCTAAGTGCCATTTCTACATAAAGACTCCAACATTTGTTAAGTCTAGCTAGACCATTCTCCACCAAACTCCAGGGCATACACATCTGATGGCTGTTTACTTTTTTTTTTTTTAAGTAAGTTTTACGCCCAACATGGGGCTTGAACTCATGACCCCAAGATCAAGAGCCGCATGCTCTACTGACTGAGCCAGCCAGATGCCCCAATATCTACTTATTCTATATCACCAATAGACAGTAGGCATTTCAAGTTTTGTAAGTCCTAAGCTAACTGCCTGATCTTTCTCCACAACTCCTACCCCAAGATATGTTCCTTCCACTGTCTTATCCAGCTCAGTAAACCATAATCTCTCCTTCGTCTAATCAAGCCCAAAATCTTGAAAACTTTTTTTGTTGTTTTTACACCCTCACAACCAATTCACTAGCAAATATTTTTAGCTCTAATTTTAAAACATACTCAAAACCGAACCACTTATTCCCATCTCCAACTCCAAGCTCCTTTACTTCACCACAATTTCTCATCTGTATTACCCTAAGTTTTAAAACTATTTTCACGCATGTTGCCCACTACAATCTATTTTCAGAATGGCGACCAGAATAACTCTTTTGAAACCTAAATCAAATCGAGTATTCTTCTGTTCAAACTCTAACAATCCACTCAGTAAATCCAAAGTACCTGCAATGGTTTATACATGATCTGGTCTCCATTATCTGACTTTATTCCTTCTCTTCCTCTTGATCATTGCCTCCAACACCCCTGGCCTTCTTGCCTCAATTAATATTCTGGACTCAAGGCCCTTATACTTGTATTCCTGGAATGATCTTCCTCCAGACATCTGAATCACTCACTCACTCACCTCCTTTAGATACTTCCCTCAAATTTCACTTTCTTAGTGAAGCCATCCTTGACCACCCTATTTTAAATTTCCCTCACCAAACCCCCTTCCTATACCCAGATGGTCCTCCTTTCTCCTCTTAACCTATTTTTTCTGTAGTATTTATCATTTTCTAATAATATTATATAATTCACTTATGGGTATATTGTCTATCTCCCCGATTTGGATGTATGTTCCATGAAGGCCAAGATGTTTGCCATGTTTATTATATTCTCAATGTCTAGTGCCTACACATGGTAGGTGCTCAATATTATATATTTGTTAACTGAGTTAATAATATGAAGATATTCCTACCTGCTGAAGAAACTGAAGGACACTGCACCTAAGACTTATTGGTTTTATTGCTTTATTCCAAAAAGAAATGTTTGAAAATTATTTCAAAATCAGATCATTTAGTGAATAGCTTAAAGAGAAAGAATGAACCAAGGCAACCATCTCCCAAATTAAAGAACTGTTAAGTATATACTCCTCTATTATATTTATGAAATAAATGATTGACCTGTAATGTTAAAATCTGAAATTGAAAAATATGATATCTACCTTTGTAGTTAGGTCCTGTTCTGCAGGAAGTGTCTCTCGTAAGGCACGCAGACCATGTTTAACCAGTTCATTCAAATTGCCTATATAATAAATCAACAATTATTTCTTAATTTCATCTTCATGCTAGGTGGCTTTTATTTGTCAGGTCTGTAGTCTGAAATTATGGTTTCAGTCACATACTAAATATATCACAATAAAAACAGCCAAAATTGTAATGTTTAGCCATATAATCTAATAATAATAACATCACTATTACTTTATTTAATAAGAGAACATGATTTTTGTTACTAAATTTGACCTTTTTATGCTAAATTAAATGAGAATCCTGATTCACAAATGACACAGCACAAAGTTTTGTAGGATGTGTTCTATGGAAGGTATTTGCTCTTTATAAACAAAGTATCCAACTCTTTCTATGTGGCCAGTATTAACCTGATAACAAAACTAGACAAAGATATCACAAGAAAATAAAACTACAGATCAATAACCCTTATAAATACAGACACAAAAAACCTCAACAAAGTATCAGCAAAATGAATCCAGCAACATTTATGTTTACATAAACATATGTATGTATGTGTGTATATATATATATAGTCTATATTATAAATCATGAGCAAGAGTGATTTATCCTAGGAATGCAAAGCTGGTTTAACATTCAAAAGTCAAATAATGCAATACACCACAATAGAATGAAGGGGAAACAACCACATGGTCACCTCAAGAGATGTCCAAAAAGCATGTGTTAATCTAAGACCCTTGCATAAGCAAAGCGCTTGAAAACCTATCCTATGATCACATCTTACATCAACCTTTTTACCTTTCTTTCCCAAAGGTACATTAATTTTTTACTTGTTTATGGACTACTTAATGTAGAAATGTCTGTGTGGCTAAAAATAAGATGAGAATCACAGAAAACTAAAAGTTGGTAACAGAACTTATAATTGGTAACCAAGTGGTTCTCAACTCTGGCTGGGGCACACTTCAGACCAACTGAACCAAGAGTTTTCAAAGTTGAGGACATCTGTATTTTCGTATTTGTATTTTGACAAAGGTCTACTAGTGATTGAAACTACTGTAATGACTAGATGGGGTAATAACCATATGCATAATAGAAATAATGAACACTCCATGGGCTTATTTAAAAACAAAATAAAACAAAAAACTCTGTAAAGCTGATAGTTTTCTTCATTTAGGATACTATTTATTCACTATATAAAGACTGGAGGGGACCAAAAAAAATCACTTACACTCCATAAACCCAGACATATGTCTCTCCAAGTAAGTACGAGCTGATTGAGAACGGGCTCCAATGGACATGGCTCTACAGTCAAAATAGTTGGCAGATGGACAGGTTTGGAAAATGTGAGGGCCCATATCCTACAAACAGAATATATATACACTATATAATTTCTAGTCAGTTTTTAAAAAATCATTAAAATATAACAATTCTATGAACTTACGTCATAACCAGCAATAAGCAGCCCAACACCATATGGTCTCCGGCCATATCGTTGTGTTGGTATCTGGGTCTCTTAAACTAGTTAAAGAAACTGTTCTAATAAGGAACAAAGTACTACCTTTATTTTCAAATTAAGCACTATTGACAAAGAGCTCTGTTTTTTTTTAGTCGCTGCATAATCCACCACAGCAAGAAGAAAATAAAAGAGAAATATTTCTTTGGCCTAGTGTTAAAAAATGTTAGGACTATCCACCAAACTCAAGAATAAGCGCTAGCAAAATGATCTCTTCTCATGTAGAGAACCTCATCTGTTTTGGCTATAAGGGGTCAATAATTTTGAAGGACATCTAGAACCACCAATAAAAAACTTTAAAAATCTTCTCTAAAAATGAGACTCGAATGGTTTTCCTCAAATTGGGCTTATCTGGGTCTGGAAAAGGGCTGACGAAAGAGCAACCCAATTCCTTATTTAGAGATTTTATGTATTTATTTATTTATCTGAGAGAGAGAGAGAGAGTGAGAAACAGCAGGAGATGGGAGAGGGTCAGAGGGAGAAACAGGCTCCCCGCTGAGCCAGGAGCCCGAAGGAGGACTCGATCCCAGGACTCCGGGATCATGACCCGAGCCGAAGGCAGTTGCCCAACCAACTGAGCCACCCAGGCACCCCCCAATTCCTTATTTAGAACACATTTTTCCATGGCAAAACGTGCCACAATTCTTCTAAATTTTAAACATTCTGTTATTGAAAAGTAACTAACCTTAAAGTTTTCAAAATCTTACCTACGCTATGTATTATATGCCCAATAATTAACATAATGCTTAAGTATCAAAACTCTATCTAAAGTTCACATCCATAAATGCTACAAAAAAAGGATACTGCTTCCAATTAGAGATACAAGACGAGACACAGGAAGAGGTCTGTCAAATACAAATCTGGAATCCAAACACTCTTGGCGCATAAAATTACTAAAAAAGAAACAAGGAAAATTAGTTATTTCATATCAGAGTTATTTCAATCTAAATGAAGTAATTTCATTTCTTTTTGCCTGCTTCACATGGATTACATCCACACAAGGGAATGAGAAAGACATGCCACAAGGATGCATATTTATACCAAACTCTTGGGCCACCTGAGGTTTTTAAAAAAAAGATTAAAATATTCCTTAGCTCTAGATAAACTTGGTCTCTGAGCACTTTAGAGAACAGAGAAGGCTGAGCAAGAGAAAAAGAGCAAGCTCTCTTTTCTTACCCTTCCCACTGTGCCAAGATTGTCTTAATGCTAGGTCTTGAACCAGCTGAAGTTTCCCCAGTAGAGCAACTTCAAGAAATAGAACCTGTCCTAGGGCACTGCGACATGTTCTTGCCAAAAGTGCTTCTACCCACAAGCAGCACTCTAGAGGAGACGCTGGACACCAGACTTTTGAGCCTCACTGTTAACCCTGGCAAGATTCAAGCAAATGCAACCCTGGGGAAAAGGGAATTCATGCCTAACTATTAAAGACAAGAGGATAAACAGCAAGAAATGGATATGCACCTTTCCTTCCATGTTGCTTTGTCCAGTTTATGTGTATGTCACATCTGAGAATCAAATGTTGACTGCGGGAACCATGCTATCTGTTCAGTACTTTGAAGGCCATTTCCCAAGGCTATCTAAACTGCACTGCTCAACATGGCAGGTACTGGTTATATGTGACTATTCAGCACTTCAAAAGTGGCTAGTCTGAATTAAGAAGTACTGTAAGTGCAAAATACACATGAAATTTCAAAGACTCAGTGCAAAAACCAATGTAGAAGAGCTCATTAACCAGGTTTTTATATTGATTACATGTTGACATGGCAATATTTGGATAGATTGGATTAAATAAAACGTTTAACCATGCAACATATTTTACATTTTCAAGAGCTTTCAGAAACCAATAATGCTCTCACTGTATCGCCAACCCAAGAGAGCAGGGAGCTTGCCGGGTAATCTGAAAACTTAAAACAGTAGCACTACTATTTGCCCTTAATGCTTATATTCTTTCTTCCCTAATTAAATCACAGACTTAAGAAATTAGTTTTCGCTAACTACCTTTGATCTCCCAACACACATTCATATATTACCTGAAAGGCACTGTGTTAAATGCTCTACATGTTAGGCTCTTAAACAATAACCTTGAAAAATAAAATACTAAAAGAATTGATGGGGGGGAAAAAAAAAGAGTCGATGGTTTAAGTCACCAGCCTCATCTCAAATACTAAGTGGTAAAGGTGAGAACGAAACTCAATCTGCATGACTTCAAACCCCAGCTCTTCATTTATACAACACCTCTCAACTAGAAGTAATCTCTATCTCCCCTGGACTCTCACAGAAATCTACCTGGTATTATAGATATACTACTAGATTTTAAGTTCCTAAAAGACGAGATGCATATCTGACTCACCCTTGTGTACCATGTGGTATCCAGTATTGAGCTTCACAAAAAATATATGTCTAATAAATACTGGCATATTAAAGAAAGGAAGGGTAGTTCCCCCGATCATTAGAAACCAGACAAAAGGGTCAAGCTCTTCTTAGACATAACATTGTCTCAAACAATATACCCTGAGTTAACAAGTATCACATTATTTGGTGACTTCTCTAAAGCTTTACTCTTAACATGGTTAATTCTAGTAGTTACTACTATAGGGATCAAGAAATAGAGTACTTAGTAACTGAGCCCAAATCCACTAAGGTATCACAATCTGAACTTAGAAACTCTGCCAGACAACTTCCTCAAATATCTTAGCTGGATCAATCAAAAGGGATGTTTCTTTTGTTTTTCATGATCATACTCACCATAACAGTCTAGCATCAGCAGTAAGTCCCGCAATTGAGATACCAATATGGTTGTCAACATGGAGAATTTTTTTCTGATGAGCTGCAAGCTCTGACTGTGCTCTCTAAACAGAGACATTATAAAACATAAAAACACATTTATAATTTTATTATTTATACAGTGAAACTTACATTTGTTAGTACCATTTTCTACGTGAGGAAGATTTATTTACTGCCTCACTCACCTTCAATGCAACCAACACTGCATGGGTTTTTGATTTCAGACCAACTGTGGCTGAACCTTGCTTGACAGCTTCCATTGCATACTCAATTTGATGAATTCTGCCCTAAAGAGAAAACAACAACACATCTTAGAGTCATCTTTCAAGACCATTTTATATATTTAAAATTGATCTAGTATTCCCAAATCTCAGGTGAATATAGTTAAATCTCAAATGATTTTTCTTTTAAATTAGAAAACTTACTTTAATGATAAATTTAGGTTCCAGGGATGTCTAAAATGATTATATTCCATTTTCTCACAGCCTACAATTTCATGAATTCCTTTCTTTCTTTCTTTCTTTCTTTCTTAAGTAGGCTCCACACACAAAGTGGGGCTCAAACTCACCACCCCAAGACCAAGAGTTGCATGCTCTAACAGTGAGCTAGCTAGGTGACCCTCTAAAGCTAATTCACAAGTATAAAACATTTTTACCTGAGGGCTCCAAACAGTGACATCATTGTCATACTGGTTGCGAAACTGAAAGCAAAAGAAAAAACACCTATTGATTTAAGAACATTACAAATTCCAATTTTTAATAAGCTCTATCATTAAAAAATGTTCTCCCATCTGTTTAGATTCAACATTAACATGTGCTGTTAATACAACCTCATTGGAAGATTACTCAGTTGCAAACATGAGATAGAAGTGAGGAGCAGATCTAGATGGGACCTAACTTCCCAACTTTCAGTTCTACCGTAGCACTCCCTTTGGGTTCAATTACTAAAGCTCATAGTGTCAACTTTCCTTCCCTTCCCTGCTTATGCTCTTCCCTCTTTTTCTTTAAACTAGCTCATATGTCTACCTCTTTAAGTCTTCTCCATCTTTTCTCCCAAAATTCCAACATATACTCCCACCGGTTCTTTATCCACACGTCCCCTTCTACTTTATGATTATGGATATGGCAAATTTATCTTTGAACCCTTACTGCACTTAAAACAGTGCCTTGAACATATAAACATTCATATTGAATGAATAACCACAAGAATATTCTCAGGAAGTTAGACACTGACACAAATAGCTACAGCATCAGAACCATTACTGCTTTAATAAGGACATTAAAACAAGTCTACTAGCCGAATCTTGGGAGAATAATCGGGGGACGGAGGGGAGAGCGAGAAAGTTGAGTGCTGGAATGGCAGATAGGAGTCTGGAAGCCCTGAGGCTAGGTGGTAACCGTGATATCACCACTTCTCTCAGCCTCCGTTTATTCATCCGTAAAAATAGGTGAGTGGACAAAGTGATTGAAAAGAACCCCCCTTTTTTTTTTTAAGATTTTATTTATTTATTTGAGAGAGAGAGAGAGAGAGCACAACAGCCGGGGGGACGGGGAGGGAGCGAGAGGGAGAGAAGCAGACTCCCTGAGGGTCAGGGAACCCGACAGGAGGCTTGATCCCAGGACCCTGGGATCATGACCAGAGCCAAAGGCAGACGCTTAACTGACTGAGCCATCCGGGCGCCGGGAAAAGAACCCTTTCTGATCAAGCTCTTTGGGAGAGAGAAATCAGATGAACCCACAAGTAAAATGGACGCTGTCCTGGAACCCAAACCCTGGGATCAAGTCTGCACTAGCATTACAGTGAAGCCGAGAAGTCAAGTCCCTCTTTCCTCCTCCCTCCCACACAGAGCACGAGGGTGGCGCCACTCTGGGCCGCTCAGAACCACACCACTGAAGGAACTGCAGGAGCGAACTCAGATAGCTGACCGAGGAAGTAGCGTCCCAGGCCCGCCAGAAAGCGAAACGAACCCCGGAGAATGGTCGCACGGAGTACCCACCGCCCCTCTCCCGGCCAGGCCGGAGATGCTGAATCACTGCCGGAACCCTCCCGTTGGCGGAGGTTCCCATGCCCCGTGGCCCCGGGCCGCTCTGAGGATGACAGGAGGAGCGGCTCGCCACCCCCTCGCCGGCGGACCTCACCCCCAACCCTGCCGGCGCTCAGAATCCAACGCACCATGGTTCCGGCGCGAGTCTGGCTGCGGCCTCCTGCAGCGGTGCGGTTTCAGGAAAGTTGCCGAAACTACCACTCGGCGATCTACAGAGAAGCCTTCGGGATTTTGACGGAGGCGGCGCAGGGCAGGGCAGTCTATCCCAGAGATATCGATAGACACCCAACGCTTCCCCGCCCTCAAAGCTCGCAGCCCCTCCAAAGTGGGCGGGGCCTAGGAAGAAGGAGGAGTTGAGATTGGCGGGAAATCTTGGGCTAGGAGTGCCTGCGGCAGCTGAGAGCTGCGGGGCGGCCTCTACAAAATCGCCCTTCTTGGATTCTCAGTGGTTATTGCCTGTGTGTTGCAGATTCCCGCCAGTTCCTCACCCGCCCGGCCGATACACCTGAAATCGATCGAGACGACGCCTGCGACTCCAGGTGATCCAGTGTGCCGCTGGACATCTCTCGTTCAGGGTCCACAGAGATTTGGGGTGTTGTCTGACTGGGAGAAGGACGAGGCTGTAAGAAGGGCCACAAAATAATGGTCTGTTTGTATGTGTCAGCCACACTCTTCGTCAAGTATGTTGTCTGTGTATATGCGTTTCTTTCTCCTTTGGAGTCCTTTTCTCTATTTCCTGGAGAAAACATTTCTCAAGGCTCTGTTGCCATTGATCACTCTATCATTATTGGTTTCCTCTACAAGACTTTGAACTCCATGAGGGCAGTAATGTCTTTCTGTGGTCTCAAAACCAAGCATGATGCTTGGTTTTTATGTGTGGTTTTTTTTTTTATGTAATTTTTTAATCTGGTAGATTAGACCCTGAAAAAAAACTGGGGATTTACTTCTGAAACACATATTTTCTCTGTTGAGAACTTTTGGTAAATCCCCAGATGAAATACTTTAGTACAGTAACATCTACTTTGCGCCAATGGTGACTTATCTTCTTTATAAAGCATAAAAGATAAGTACCGAGGCTCAGGTAAGGTACGAATTGAAAGGATCCTTAATGATCTGAACTTTGCAGATGAAGTAACAGACTCAGATCACTTAAGTGATTTGCTCAAGTTCAGAGCAATTTAGTACCACACTCTTTTTAAACCTTTCACTTTTATATTTTGGTCTTTTTTTCCCTGTTAAACATTTTTAGGTTAAATACGACTTTCTAGTATTCTGCGTTATGAATGTACGATGTTTTATTTACACAAGTCCGCATTGTTTAATATTTAGATTCCCCCCTACTCACCCACTCATTTATGAGCTTCTTGATAGATATCTTTATACTCCCCCCCCCTTTTTTTTAAGATTTTATTTATTTATCAGAGAGAGAGCACAAGCAGGGGGAGTGGCAGGCAGGGGGAGAAGCAGGCTATACCCCTTTCTTTAGAATAAATTCCTAAAAATGGAATTGTAGGGTCAAATGAAATGGATTTTTCTAAAACTTTTAATAGAAAGTGCTAAGTTGCCCTCCAGAAATGTTTTACCAGTTTATACTCTGCACAATATTATATGAAACCTCCCTGGTGGTCTAGTGGTTCAGATTTGGCGCTCTTCACAATAATATATGAGGGTCTCCTCCTCCTCAAATTCACCAATGCTGGTTGTGGTCATTTTAAAAAATCACTGGCGCCCAGTGTCCGACTCTTGATCTCAGCTCAGGTCTTGATCTCAGGGTTGTAAGTTCAAGCCCCACATTGGGCTCCACACTGGGCATGGAGCCTACTTAAAAAAAATATATATATATATATATGTATATGTATATGTATAATAAATATATAATTGTTTTTACAAATAAGATCATACTAAACTGTTTTATACTACACTTAAAAAATTATGGCAGGGGGCGCCTGGGTGGCTCAGTTGGTTAAGCGACTGCCTTCAGCTCAGGTCATGATCCTGGAGTCCCGGGATCAAGTCCTGCATCGGACTCCCTGCTCAGCGGGGATTCTGCTTCTCCCTCTGATCCTCCCCCTCTCATGCTCTCTGTCTCCCATTCTCTCTCTCAGATAAAAAAAAAAAAAAAAAAGTTATGGCAGGGACACCTGGGTGGCTCAGTCGGTTAAGCATCTGACTCTTGGTTTTGGCTTAGGTCATGATCTCAGGGTCATGAGATAGAGCCCCATATCGGCTCCACACTCAGTGGGGAGTCTGCTTCAGATTCTCTCCCTCTTTCCCTCCCCCTCTGCCCCTTTCCCTCCTTGTGCCTGTGCGAGCGAGCGAGCTCTCAAATAAATAAACAAAATCTTTTCAAAAAAGTTATGGCCATGTTTTCATGTTCATTAAGTAATGATATATATTATTTTCAATAGTTGCATATATTCCATTGGTTAGAAATACGATAATTAACTATGGGTGAGCCATTAGATTATTTCCAAGCCTTTGCTATTATAAAAATACTATAATGAATATTCTTATACGTACACACATTTCCTGATTACCTCCTCATGATGAATTCATAGTAACAGAATTGCCAGATCAAAGGGAACCTGCATTTACAATTAGGATAAATATGGCTAAATTACAAAAAAGTAAAAAGTTAATATCAATTTATATTCTACAGTGCCTGAGAGTTCCACTTTCTTTATGACTTCACCAGCACTGGATAGGGTGAGTACTTTTTACCTTTACTAAGCTGATAGGCAGAAAAAGAAAAAAAACAAAACTTTAATTTGTATTTTTTGATTACTAGCAAAAAAAATCTTTTCATGTATTTCTTGGCCATTTATGTTGCTCTAGTGAATTGTCACTTAATTCCTTTTCTCAATTTATTATTATTAGTCATTTTCTCATTGATCTGTAGGAGTTGCCTTCCATTAACTTGTTACTGTGTTACTTTTGTAGAAAGAACCTGTTGAATGCAAAGAAAAGACACCCAGTGAAGCTAACTCAATTAAAAGTTGGGGGGTACAGCATGGGGATACTGTAAATATGTAACAGGGAATCACATAAATACTCAAGGATAGGAATTTTTTATTTACTGAGGTATTTCTAGTGCTTAGGACAAAGCCTGGCATAATAATAGGCACCCACTAAACATTTGTTGAATGAAAGAGTGATGAATCTCTTATTCCCAAACTTGCCCTTTTGGGTATTATCTCCTAAGCAAATATCTGGGGCTTTGTGATATATTATTCATTCACAGTGATTGGCTCTTATCAAAGCTCCACTTATGAGCCATCAGAAGGGGCATTTGGTTGTCCTTTTTGTCAAAACTGAAGGTCCTAAGTACTTAATAAAGTTTTTATATGACTTTCAGCTCTTCTCTGCATGTTTTGGGGATTTGGCTTGGGATACATCTTGGTCCTTAACCAAGAGCTGAAAAATTGGTCAGTAAAGATATTTTGTAAGAAGACTGGGTCAGCAAATGTAGCACTACTTCTTTCATTGGTTAATGTATGTCAGGCTTCTTAATTTTATTTTTTATTTGTTTTATTTTTTTAAAGATTTTATTTATTTGACAGAGAGAGAGCACAAGCAGGGGGAGCAGCAGAGGGAGAGGGAGAAGCAGGTTCCCCGCTGAGCAGGGAGCCCGATGCGGGGCTCAATCCCAGGACCCTGGGATCATGACCTGAACTGAAGGCAGATGCTTAACCGACTGAGCCACCCAGGCCGCCCCTATTTTTTATAAAAATATTTTATTTATTATTTATTTGAGAGAGAGTTGGTGAGAGAGAGAGTACAAGCAGGGTAGGGGGAGAGGCAGAGGGAGAAGCAGACTCCCCGCTGAGCAGGTAGCCTGATACAGGGCTCCATCCCAGAACCCCGAGATCATGACCTGAGCTGAAGGCAGACACTTAACCGACTGAGCCACCCAAGCACCCCTATACCAGGCTTTTCTAGAATCAAATAAAAAGTAAATGCTAAATAAAAGCCAAGTTGAAATTTTTCCCCATGGGCATGTAAGTCTCAATATGTTACTCTGGTTAGCAATTGTAATTGGTACATTGTACAAATGAGATATAGGCTGCAGTTTGCAAATAACTTACTATTTTCCCCCATATATTACAACACACCCAGTAGATGGTGTGCCTGGGTGGCTCAGGCAGTTGAGCATCAGCCTCTTGATTTTGGCTTGGGTCATGGTCTCAGAGTCATGAGACTGAGCCCGGAGTGGGGCTCTATGCTGAGTGTGGAGCCTGCTGAAGATTCTCTCTCCTTCGGCCCCTCCCACACTCCCCCAGGGCCCATGAGCCCTCACACTCTCTGTTCCTTAAAAAAACAAAAATAAAAACCATACCCAATGAAGTTAATTCCTCCCTGCTCCTGGAATGAAACGGGGCACAAATATCACCAATATTAGCTAGTCAATTCAACAGCCTCAGAGCAGCAATTAATATGTTCAGTATAATAATAAAATCTTTAGGAATGAAGCCTCTTCCCTCCAGCTTGAGCCTGCCATGACAAAAGGGGAATGGTTGACTTCTTTTTTAATACCCTGTTCCATTACCAACACCCAGTAGGTTGGAACAGAGGGAAGGGCAAGAGAGTTCTTAACATGGCAAATACAGTTCTGTAATTAAGGGTTGATGCTCTCTGAGTTTAACAGGTGTTTACACCTGACACTTGTTATTTTATGCATTCTTTTTTTTTTTAAGATTCTATTTATTTAATTAATTGACACAGAGAGAGAGACAGCGAGAGAGGGAACACAAGCAGGGGGAGTGGGAGAGAGAGAAGCAGGCCTCCTGCTGAGCAGGAAGCCTGATGTGGGGCTCGATCCGAGGACCCTGGGATCATGACCTGAGCCGAAGGCAGTCGCTTAACCAACTGAGCCACCCAGGCGCCCCATACTTTATGCATTCTTCAGAAACACCTCTACCCTCACCTTACCCTGATGAGCAAATACTGGCAATCTCTTGCTTGCACTTGGGTAAATATATGTCATCTGGCAATCAGCTCAATGTCAGTTGCCAGCATCTGTGCTATATGCCTCAAGCTTCTTTCTGTGCAAGTCTCTACTCTTCCACTTGACTTTCTTCAGTAGCCCATATCTGATCCAGATATCCAGAATGGCTTTGCCTCACACCTCTGGGAGTATAGATTTTGATCGAACTCAAAACTCATCTTTGCAATTAGCCAGCCATCTTTGCTTGTCCGACTCCACTTTGCTTGTCCGATATTGGCTCCATGAAAGCAAGGAATTTTCATATATTTCATTCACTGCTGTAGTCACCTGTGCTTAGAATCGTACCTGTACTTAATAAGTGCTCTGTGAGTATTGAATGAATGATTTCCTCAATAGGATCCTGACACTAATCCACTGTGACCCCGTGGAACCCTCAACTCTAAGGGCTGTTAAGGGCCATATATCAAAGTTCCATTAAAGCCTCTCTCCCTAGGCATGAGGTGAGGAAAAAGCGTCTGCCTTCGGCTCAGATCATGATCCCAGGATCCTGGGATCGAGCCCCACATCGGGCTCCCCGCTCAGCGGGAAGCCTGCTTCTCCCTCTCCCTCTGCTGCTCCCCCTGCTCATGCTCTCTCTCTGTATCTCTGTGTCTCAAATGAGTAAATAAAATCTTTAAAAAAAAAAGGAATGAATAAAAGTGCTTTAGCAGTAGTAATAATAATTCCAAACATATTGTACAGTACTAAAGATTAATTCTTTTTTTTTTAAAGATTTTATTTATTTATTTGAGAGAGAGAATGAGATAGAGAGTGCATGAGAGGGGGGAAGGTCAGAAGGAGAAGCAGACTCCCTGCTGAGCAGGGAGCCCGATGTGGGACTTGATCCCAGGACTCCAGGATCATGACCTGAGCCGAAGGCAGTCGCTTAACCAACTGAGCCACCCAGGCGCCCCCAAATTAATTCTAAAACTGTCTTTTGAGTACTCTTCTAGTAGAAATCTTTAAATTTGGAAGTATTTTTTTCCTATTAAAAAAAAACTTTATTTTTTTAATTTTTTTTATTTTTTATTTTTTTATTATTTTTTATTTAACAGAGATAGACAGCGTAAGTAGGCAGAGTGGCAGACAGAGGGAGAGGGAGAAGCAGGCTCTCCGCCAAGCAGGGAGCCCGATGCGGGGCTCGATCCCAGGACCCTGAGATCATGACCTGAGCCGAAGGCAGCCGCTTAACCGACTGAGCCACCCAGGTGCCCCCCAAAAAACTTTTTTTTTAATTGAAGTATAATTGACATATTAGTTTCAGCTACAACATAGCGATCTGACAATTATGTATGTTACAAAACGCTCACGACAGTAAGTGTAGTCACCACCCGTCCACCATACGAAGTTATTACAATATTATTGATATATACCCTATGCTGTACTCATCATCCCTGTGACTTGTTTATTTTATAACTGGAAGTTTGTACCTCTTAATCCCTAAATTTGGAAATGTTTATAGCAAATTTGTAGGATTGCTTGCTCCTTGATGTTTCTGTGCTAGGTGGTCTCCTTTGCCCCTAGAGATCTCCTTCAGCAACATCCCTTTCCCGTCTGGCTTCTGGTTGAGCTCAGCTGATGGAGGGCACTAGCAGGAGATCAGAAGGCAGTGGGAGAAAGATCAGCGTATTTATTACCTTCCCTCCCTCCATATTGGCCCAAGTTGGCAGTGGTACTGTATCATCTCTTGCTGTTTCCCTGCCCACATTCTGATTACACTCTATTCAGTTGTGCCTTTTGAGTGTGCCATCTGTTTTCCTGCTGGGACCCTGACTGATTCAATCATATTTTAAATTTTTACAGGGTACAGGAGGTATACAATACTTTTTTTTTTTTATGTGAGAAAAGCCTGTTTTCTATTCCTGAAGTTGAGCTTATATTATACCTCTAAGAATGTTAATATTGGTAAGTCTGAAACAGCTGAAAAATAGAACCTAAGATTATGATATATGCCCTTCCCTGTTTTTTACCTATTCAGATATACAGGAAAAGAAGTCAGCTTACAGTTGGTTTTATAATTTTTTTCCAATAATAAAAGGAATACACATTTAAACTTTTTCAAATGCAAACACTATGAAAAAAAAATCCCTTATAATTTGTTAGGTGGAGAAAAATCACTGTTAAAATTTTAGTGATTTTTTTCCCCTTACAATAATATATATCTAAAGAAAGGAAGAAAATTACCCTGAGAATATATTTTCTAATATTTATAATATGCGATACCTTGTATATGCATATGTGTATTGTAGGTATGGCTTTCACTCCATAGAAATAAATATTGCATTTCTTTAGATCATCCTGAATCTAGCCCTAAGCTCCCACCCTGCCATGCCGGTGGGAAAGTCAGTCTCAGTTACTGACATTTCCTCTCCACCTAAGATTGTACGAACTTTCTAGCGCCTTAATAATTGTGGAAATACCTGGAAATTATTACTCTTTAAAGGTTTTATTTTTCATTTATTTGAGAGAGCTAAAGAGAGTGCACGAGTTGGGGGGAGGGGCAGAGGGAGAGGGAGAAGCAGACTCCCCGCTGAGCAGGTAGCTCCATCCCAGGACCCTGAGATCATGACCTGAGTCACCCAGGCGCCCTGTACCTAGAATTACTTAGTTGTCTGTCCACATTGATTTACTGCTGAGATTTCCTTTTATGCCATCTTCCCTTCTGGTCTGATGACTCCAGTATTCCTTTACCACCCTTGGATCTCAAGAATCTGGAATCAAATGAGTGAATCTGGCAACCCCAGCACCCAGGTGCAGCCTTCTGCTTTGAGGTTTTGCCACCATCCTGGGCTCTGTCACAGAGCAAGACGGAAGACTTAGCTGCTCACTCAACCTTTTGGGTTTCAGACTTTCAAAGGCATTCCTGTCTCCTCCCCCCGCCCGCCCCCCGCCCTTCTCATTTCTAAAGACAGCTAGAGACTATGTTGTTTCTCTAAGCAGCTTTTGCTTTTTGCCTTACAGAAATATGAGGGTCTGGATACCTGATTGTATCGGAGCAAGGGGTAGGGGAATGGGAGAACATACAGAATTAAAATCTCAACAAAATAACCTGCCACAAAAATTTATATCAAATGATAAGTGTTTATTTTCCCCCTGCTTTTTAATTTAAACATTGTACCATAAACATTTCATGTCACATTTCATGCTTTTAAATGTCTGTATAACAGTAGGATCCTCCATCATACGAACGTATCATCATTTATTTAACTGACATTTAACTGATAGCTCACTCTAAAGGCAGCCTTATCTGTATTTACTACTACCTTTTTATTTTTTTCTAGTTATTCAGAAGCTAAAGTTCTCTTCTGGTAATAACTAAAGCTTGGAATAGAACAATTGGAACTAACAGACATAATTTAGAAGAGTAACAATTCAGAGTCTTATCTAAACTCTAAAATATAATTTCTCTCCCTCAGTATTACCAAAAGTGAGGCCTGTACAAAAGCCATTGGCATACTTGAGTTGTTTAGAAATATTTTTTCCAGAAATGAAGCAATTATTACAGAATGTCATCTAGATAGTTGAGTAACAATGAATGTTACATGTCCATGGGAAAATTTCAACTTGGCTCTTATTAGAATTTATTTTTATTTAATTCTAAAAAATCCTGAACTAACAAACAATGGCCTTTAAGTTAGAGAAGTAGTACTGCTTTTCTGGTCTATTCTTTCTACCAAATAACCTTATTGATCAATTTTGCAACTATTGGTTAAGAATCAGGGTATACCCTGAGCAGAGTCCCCACATCATGCTTAAAGGAATTGAAAACCATTAATACCCTAAGAGACCAAATGTCTCTTCTGGTTGGTCCACAAGTTGGGCTTTGATAGAAGGGCCTCTTTAAAGAGTCCAGCCAACCACCTTCATCTCAGAGTCACCAATATATGCATAAAAGGGAATGATGAAAAGGAAAATTTCTGGAATCAGATATTTTTCATTCATTCAATAAATATTTGTTGATCTTACTCTATGCTAAACATTATCACTAAGATACTAAGAATACCTCAGGAAACAGACAAAAATTCCAGAGGAAGAATATAATGAGATGAAATCGGAGAGGAAACGGGATGGGGGTTACAGATAGTATAGGGCCTTCAGGCCACAGTAAAGACTCTGACTCTGAGATAGAAAGCTACTAGAGGGTTTTGAATACAGAAATGTTATGACTGACATTTTTTTTTTTAAGTTTATTTATTTTTAAGTAATCTGTACACCTAATGTGGGGCTCGAACTCAATGACTCTAAGATCAAGAGTTGCAAGCTCTTCCAACTGAGCCAGCCAAGCGCCCCATGACTGACATTTAAAAGAGATTATCCTGACCCATGTGTTGAGAACAGATTATAGGGGGCCAAGCAGGCTAACAAGATCAAGGCTCTTACAGTAATCCAAGTGAGAGATAACAATGGCTTAGACCAGAGTTGTAATGCTGAGATGGTGGGACCTAGTTGGATTCTGCATATATTTTGAAGGCAGAGTCAACAGTACTTTGCTGATGGACTGGATGTGGCAGGTAAGAGAAAGAGAGGTTTTGAAATGACGAATGTTATTGGCCTGAGCAGAAGGAATTGCAAGGAAAGAGAGAGAAGAGGAGCAGGTTTGCCGGGGGGGAGGGAGATGATGATGCAGTTTTGTATATTTCAACTTTGGGATGTCTGTTGGACTTCCTAGTGGAGTTAAGGCATAGTTCGTTGGCATGTGAGTTGGAGTTCAGTGGAGAGATGGAGGCTGCAGATGTAAAACTGGGAGTTACCAGGGCTCCTGGCTGGCTCACTCGGTAGAGCACGTGACTCTTGATCTTGGGGTTGTGAGTTTGAGCCCCACACTAGGTATAGAGATTACTTAAAAATAAAATCTTTAAGGGGCACCTGGCTGGCTTAGTCGGTTAAGTGTCTGCCTTCGGCTCAGGTCACGATCCCGGGGTCCTGGGATCGAGCCCCGCATCGGGCTCCCTGCTTGGTGGGGAGTCTGCTTCTCCCCCTCCCACTCCCCCTACTTGTGTTCCCTCTCTTGCTGTGTCTGTCTGTGTCAAATAAATAAATAAAATCTTAAAAAAAAAATAAAATAGAGATAATATTGGCTAGTATCTTTTATGATTATTGTGATGACTAAGTGAATTTTTCATTTAAAGTGCTTAACACAGTCTGGCACATGGTAAATACTCAATAAAATATTAGCTTCTATTATTATTTTATTTATTTATTTATTTTATTTTTATTTATTTATTTATTTATTTATTTATTCATGAAAGTCAGAGAGAGAGAGAGAGGCAGAGGCAGAGGGAGAGAAGCAGGCTCCCCGCCTAGCAGGGAGCCCAATATGGGACTCGATCCCAGGACCCTGGGATCATGACCTGAGCTGAAGGCAGACGCTTAACTGTCTGAGCCACCCAGGTGCCCCATAGCTTCTATTATTATTTTATAACTTTTTTTTAAATTTTATTTATTTATTTGAGAGGGAGAATGAGATAGAGAGAGAGAGCATGAGAGGGGGGAGGGTCAGAGGGAGAAGCAGACTCCCTGCCTAGCAGGGAGCCCAATGCGGGACTCAATCCCGGGACTCCAGGATCATGACCTGAGCCGAAGGCAGTCGCCCAACCAACTGAGCCACCCAGGCGCCCCTTCTATTATTATTTTAAAACCAGCATTTGTCATCCAAAATGTTGTTGGTTGCCTTGGTGGTAATATACTCATAGAATCGATATAGTAGCAATATCTATTATTTAGCTAGATAAAAAGTGGCAAACTGAAGTGTCCAGTGAGTGACTGCCTCCCCCATATAGAGTATCTTACATAAATAAAATAATGGGGCACCTCCGTGACTCAATCAGGTAAGCCTTCGGCTCAGGTCATGATCTCAGGGTCCTGGGATCAAGCCCCACATCAGGCTCCCTGCTCAGTGGAGAATCTGCTTCTCCTTCTCCCTCTGATCCCCCCCCCCCCCGCTCATGCTCTCTCGTGCGTTCTTTCTCTCAAATAAATTTTTTAAAAAAAAGAACAGTTTAAAAAAATAAACATTTTCAAAGGAGATTCAAGCAAAATTAAATATTTAGGAGGACTTCAAAAGCTAAGAAGTTGAAAAAAAAGGTTCCTGGCTAAAAGTGTAACTTATTTTTCATCATGAGGAATATACTCCTTAATCCCCATCACCTAATTCACCCATCTCCCTACCCACCTCCCCTCTGGTAACCATCAGTTTGTTCTCTATACTTAAGAGTCTATTTCTTGGTTGGCTGGCTCAGTTGGTAGAGCATGCAACTCTTGGTCTCAGGATTGTGAATTCAAGCATCATGTCGGGCATAAAGCTTAGTTTAAAAAAAAAAGTCTATTTCTTTTTTTTCTTTGCTCATTTGTTTTGTTTTTTAAATCCCACACGTGAGTGAAATCATATTGTATTTGTCTTTCACTGACTGACTAATTTTGCTTGGTATTATACTCTCTAGTTCCTCCATGTCGTTGCAGATGGCAAGATTTGATTCTTCTTGATGGCTGAGTAGTATTCCATTATATATATATACCACAATAACACCACATCTTCTTTATCCATTCATCAGTCAGTGGACACTTAGGCCGTTTCCATAGTTTGACTATGGTAAATAATGCTGCAATAAACATAGGGGTGCATGTATCCCTTTGAATTAGCGTTTTTGTATTTTTTGTGTAAATACCCAGTAGTCCGATTACTAGATTGTAGGGTAGCTCTGTGTTTAATGTTTTGAGGAACCTCCATACTGTCTTCCACAGTGGCTGTACCAGTTTGCATTCCCCCTAACAGTGTAGGAGGGTTCCTTTTTCTCTGCATCCTCGCCAACACTTGTTGTTTCTTGTATTTTTGATTTTAGCAATTCTGATAGGTGTGAGGTGATAGCTTATTGTGGTTTTAATTTGCACTTCCCTGATGATGAGTGATATTGAGCATCTTTTCATGTGTCTGTTGGCCATCTGTAGGTCTTCTTTGAAGAAAGAAGTTATTTTTATTTAGCTGCCAAGATCTGTGAAACACAATGATAGAGACTCTCCTTTAAAGCTTTGGCATTCAGTATGGCTGACTGCTATGAAAGTATACATGTGGTTGGTAAAGTTTAAAATAAGGATGTCCTTCTTCAACAGATTTGAATAATCATTTGGTCTAGAAATTATTTCATCCTTTATAGGAAGATGTCTTCTGATTTTCAAAATAAACCACCTCTTATCATCCCAGTGAAATAAAATCCATTCTGATCTTTTTTTAATAGAAATCCACCCCAAGATTATTTGGGAAACCACTTTCTGTATTAAAAACAGACATTTCGGGCGCCTGGGTGGCTCAGTTGGTTAAGCGACTGCCTTCGGCTCAGGTCATGATCCTGGAGTCCCGGGATCGAGTCCCGCATCGGGCTCCCTGCTCGGCAGGGAGTCTGCTTCTCCCTCTGACCCTCCTCCCTCTCATGCTCTCTGTCTCTCATTCTCTCTGTCTCAAATAAATAAATAAAATCTTTAAAAAAAAAAAAAAAAAAACCAGACATTTCTTCCTTTAATAAGCCAAAGCCAGCATTTTTTAGTGTTAGAGTGACTTCAGCATTTCTTTTCCTTTGGCCTATTGCTGACGTGGCAAGGGTAACCATTGAAAAACAAACAAACAAACAAAAACCCAAGACATTTTAAGATGGAAAGAGCATTCTTATCAATAAGCCAAAATTTTTCATTATTCGTATTTTTTTTCTTTCCTCATGACAAAAGAGAAAAAAATTCAATCCCTAATCTACCAGTAGGCTAATAATTCTTTAAATATTGGTCATGATAAAAGTAACGTGCCCTTCACCTGGGTGGCTCAGTTCGTTAAGTGTCTGCCTTGGGCTGGGGTCATGATTCCAGGGTCCTGGGATGGAGCCTGGAGTCAGGCTCCCTGCTCAGCGGGGAGTCTGCTTCTCCCTCTGACTCTCCCCCTGCTTGTGCACACTCTCTCTTTCTCTCTCTGTCTCTGTTTCATGCTCTCTCTTTCTCTCTTACAAATAAATAAATAAAATCTTAAAAAAAAAAAAAGGTAACATGCCCTTTAGGGGCGCCTGGCTGGCTTAGTCGGTGGAGTAGACAACTCTTGATCTTGGGGTTGTGGGTTCAAGTCCCATGTTGGGTGTACAGATTACTTTAAAAAAAAAAAAAACTTAAAAAAAAAAAAGTAACGTGCCCTTTAAAACCAATTGAATTGAAGTCCACAGTGCGTAATTCCCTTCTCTGCTGCTAGGTGGCAATTAATGCGTTGGAGAGGAAAAAAGTCTGCCCCCCTCCTCCCTCCCCCACCCAGAAAGATACGTGCCTTTTCTCTTCCTTAAGGTAAGAATTCTCTTAAGGATAATATTCTCTTTCCTGTTTTGTTTTGTCCAAGTGAATTTACATTCACCTTTTCCTTTAATTGTTAAGAATAACACATACAAATCTAAAGCAGACTGCTATAGCTAGGGAAGAATAGATCATATCTTTTAAAGAGGGTGGTTTCCAAAAAGAGTGTATGTTCGTGAGTGATATAGAGTAGGAAGTTGCTATAATTTCCCTGCAGCATTTTTTCTTTTTTCAATTTTACTAAAGAAAATTTCCTGTGAAAGGACTTATAGCTGGCCCACGCCAACTTTATGCCAAATGTAATATAATTAAATATAAAACAAAAATGGAGAAGAAAAATAATTTTAAAGACCTAAAAGTAATTACAGTGTGGTAGAAGAGAAAGCTGCCTTTTTCAGGTGAACTATAGGAAAAACAATAAAATAATTCTTTATCAGAGACACACCCTGGTACAATATAAAAAACCAAATTTTTTTTCTGGACAACTTATTCAGATTTATCTATTCCTATCAAAATTATTTAAAGACCTACACATAATTTCTGTGTATTTATAAATCTAGGAGTCTGGCCTACAACCTCATAAAAATATGCTTACTCGTGTACATTGCTTTTTGTGACTTTCCTTACCAAAAGACTATATATATGTAGTTGGTGTTTGTGCCATAAAATTCAAAATATCAAATCCCTATTCAAAGAAGACTCAGTTTGGGTCTTAAAACAAAAAGACTCTCCCCAGGCTGAACTTAATGAAGCCTAACACCAAAAAGAAAAGCTGTTTCTGGCATTCTAGGCCTTGCCTGCATCCAGATGGCCTGTCTGTAGCCTAGCCAGAACCAAGCCCTTCCTGCTGCCTTTTCAGCTGGCCTTGGATGACAGCCCCAGGCTACACCTTCCATACCCCTTTAACTCCTCAGTGTCCAAGGTTTTTAAGAGATGGGATTTACAGTGTGAATTGGTCGAAAGAGTAAATAAAATTTTAAGCTTAAAGTTTAGTTTATAAAATATTTATCCACGTCACCTTCCCTGTCCTCCCCTCCCATAGGCTTCCTCCCAGAGTAGCTCAGCTAGCCAATTGGCATCAGAAGAGCACCGTTTGGAAGGGAGTGTGTGTGGGCAGCTTGCAGGTGAGGACAGGGCTGCCAAGGCAGACCATGCGGTTTGTCCTGTGCCTACACCCAATACCTGACTTGTGCCTTTCCAGAGCATTTGTATACACACAGCAGTTCTGCTGTTTAGGGTGTGGGTAACTTTAAAAAGTATTTTTTTTAAATAGCTCGTTGACAAGACTTAACGTTCCGCAAACAAGAATACGTAAATGGGAGATATAAAATGTGCATGGATTTAAGTGAGAGCTTCTCCAAAGTAGTTGTCCCAGCAAAACAAATCTACTCTATGTTTTACAAGGACCCTTGGAAATCTTACTAGTGGCAGCCATTGTTTTCATCATGGGTTTTCAAAGGTTTGTTTGTATATGGGAATTTCACCAGAAGGTAATACACAAAGCAAACTTTACACTTGAAGGCAGTATTTCCCAATGGTTTTGCTTTTCTCCACATAGAGAGAGATGCTATTAATTGATTAGTAAGGGTGCTTCTAAGTTGGCCAGAATAGATATTTTTTGCAGGAAAGCCTATGACTCTCTATCCCTTTCCTTCTTATTTTTGAATCTCATTTCTTAGTTCTTTGCTCACTGTTATTTTTAATTATTATTATTATGCCCGTTGCCAAGCTAGTTCACTTTCCCCAGAGTTGATTAGAGACTTGAAAAATCTAGGCCAACATAAAGTCCTGGTTTCCAGGTCAGACTACATGAACAAAGGGGTAAAAAAAAAAAAAAAGCTAAAGTGCTAGCATTCACAAAACCCTTAAAGAAAACAAAACCAAAAAACGCAAAGGAACCTAGAACCATAGAGAATGGAGTTTAAAAACAGGAACCCATGGAAAGAAGAATGAAAGGATAAAAAACTATTACAGCACTGAGATGAAAAGAAAGTATTTAAAAGAGTGAATACAAATAGGTCTGGTATACCAGTTGATTTTCAGTGTTTAGCCTGGAGTGCTGGGTGTCTGCTCCAAGCAATAGAACCTCTCTCAACAGCTGACGTAAAAGAGGCACTCTGGCCCTGCTTCCCGTTTGCGGCTTCGGAACTGAAACACTACCCTTGACCCTCTCCGCCCACTTCACTCTGTTCAGGTCCTCACTCACCTGATTTCAGCTTCACCACTTACTTCTCTCCGTTTGCCTGGCCCACAAGCACACAAGGTTGTCTTCTGTGCCATGACCTTGTCTCCTTGCAAATAGGATCATGAAAACTGGGGCCTCTCCATCCAGCTATGTTGTCTGAGGCTACCTCAGGCTACATTCCTCCCTGTTGGACCCACTCTTCGGGATTCTTCCTCCCGTGAAAAAGACAGTGAACCAGACAGGCATTTGGGAAAGATCATATCCTCAGGAGAGATCAGATATCACCTATGGTTCAATGCACATTTCCAGAATACAGGCTGAGAGAGCACCTCAGTGCATAAAGAGCAAAAAGGCCCATCATTTCTGGGCATAAATGTTTGTTTTTCAGTTTTACACATATATATTTTTAAAGATTTTATTTATTTGACAGAGAGAGAGAGCACAAGCAGGGGGAGCTGCAGGCAGAGGCAGAAGCAGGCTCCTGCTGAGCAGAGAGCCCGATGTGGGGCTCCATCCCAGGACCCTGGGATCATGACCTGGGTCAAAGGCAGATGCTTAACTCCCTGAGCCACCCAGATACCCTCAGTTTTACACACGTTACCTTACTAACAATTGATACCTGATGGATTACAATCAGATTTTCACAGAATGATAAAATAGTACTCCCCCCAGGAAGTAAATTGGGAAAACAATTTATGAAAGCAAAAAAGGAACTAACAAATCAAAGTAGACATCAATTTTTCTTCTTAGGAAGTCTGAAGAAAAACCCAATTAAACAGGAAGATTGTTTTCTAATAAGTCATCTAATGTTGGGTTTAATGCTCTTTTTTTAAAGTGCTTTTTATTTCCGTGAAAAGAATTTTACTTCCCCTTTCATTTTGAGGAGAGGGGCAAAAACTCGGGAGTATCATTCCTGCATTCCAGTATAAAAAGAAAATTGCTGGCATGAGAAATGTTTGAATTTATGAAACGTAATAGCTTTCTTTCCTAATTAAAATATTGCATTTTTCTTTACTTCTCCCCATCACCATGAGAGTATATACATACGTGTGTGTATATGTGTGTGTGTGTATATATATATATATATATATATATAGGCATCCTTGCATGAAACCCTTTGACCAGATTTCACAACTCATAAGAAGTCTTTATTTAGTTTCAGTCTTTCCAAATAAGCCTGTAAGTTTCTGACAGAGCAAATACCAGTTTGGTCCTCTCTGTCCTCTGTCCCTTGACCCCCTGCTGAAACCTGGCTCAGTCTATTCACCTAAAGAGATGAAACTAGACCCTATTTCCACAGCGTATTTTTGTTTTTATGCAGGGCCACACAGAGCCGTGGAGAGTTCCAGGCGGGCCCAGGAAGGAGACAGATTGGCTGCTGTCCAGTTCAGGGGGCTCACGGGAAGTTGCAGCTTCCTTAGCCTCTCACAGACAGTCCCTCCCGTGCTGACCTCAGGCCCTCGAGCCCTGATGGTGCTGCCTTTCTGCCCACACTCATCCTCTTCCCCACACTGTTGGTACTTTTTGGAAGGGGGGAAAAAGCCTGAGGAAAAAGGGCTGGGGAGAGGAAAAGTGAAAGTCCTGACTTTCAAACCTCTTAAGGATTTTCTCCCCGTCCTTGATAAGAGATACTGTTAATTTAAAAGGATGTCAATGTATGACATGCGAAATTTGCAAAAACATGGAGAATTTAGCATGGCCTATGCATCATGGTAGTTTACAAGCCTCAAAAAATTATGCTAGCCCTTCTGCAAGTTTCCTATAGTCTTTTTTAAACTCTGTATTTAATGGAACTTTTTGCAGACGGTTTGCTGCCCTTTTGTAATTATTATTATCAGTAGTTCCATTGTAGAGAAATAGATTCCAGGAAAAATTACAATGATCAAATAGGTTATAGAATTTAATGCTAAAACCTTTGAAAATGCAAATGATTTTTTCATAATAATTTGATTAATTTTGAAAGAGACCTAAGCAACATGTAACACCTTCTAGACCGTGTTTAAAATTTAAGAAAAAAGTAAATAATATGGAGCAACAATTGTAAAATTACCTTTGTCAGTGCAAAAGTAAAGATTTGATTGTATTTTCCTGATTTTTCTTCCCCTTTGATGACTTTAGTGCCAGTGGCTCAGTTGCATGCTTGGCATCTTTCCTCCTGCTAACTTTGTACAAATAATGCCCTCCCTCATTTGGGGGTGTCTATTACCCTTTCATCTGGCCTGTTCTATTTACCTTCCAAAAGCTGGCATTCAGCTGAAACCAGAGGGAAAAAAATCATTTCCCAGTTTGTTGGCGACTTGTTGAAGGCAATTGACTGCTTTTCAGTAGAAAACATTTCCTTCCCCTATTGTGTCACCTCTACCCCTTAAAACACTTCATAAAGCTCTGGCTGAGCCCTCTCGTGATTGCCAGAGCATGGCTTCCTTTAAAAAAAATACTTAGAAGCAACTGGTATTTTCTTAAGAAAAGAGTCATTGATCTCTGCCTATAAGGTCTGCATGATAAAAGGCACCATAGAACTGGAAGGGGCTTCTCAATTCAATCCCACCCATGAATTTACCAGGGGAGGGAACTGAGGCCCAGAGAAGTAAGAGTATTGTCCAATTTCTAAAGCAAAGATTCCTCATTGTTTCTGTACCATGAAGCACCTTGTCAGTCTGGTGAAGCCTATGGACTCCCTCTCAAAATAATGTGGATTTTTTTGTTTTTTTTTTTTTTTTAATTTTTTTTTTTTTAAGGATTTTATTTATTTATTTGACAGAGAGACACAGCGAGAGAGGGAACACAAGCAGGGGGAGAGGGAGAGGGAGAAGCAGGCTTCCCGCTGAGCAGGGAGCCCGATGCGGGGCTCGATCCCAGGACCCTGGGACCATGACCCGAGCCAAAGGCAGACGCTTAACGACTGAGCCACCCAGGCGCCCCGTTCTTTTTTTTTTTTTTTTAAGATTTTATTTATTTGAGAGAGAGAGAGAGAGCATGAGCAGGGGGTAGGGGCAGAGGGAAAGGGAGAAGCAGACTCCCCGCTGAGTGGGGAGCCCGGCATGGGGCTCCATTCCAGGACCCCGGGATCATGACCTGAGCTGAAGGCAGACGCTTAACCGACTGAGTCACCCAGGCGCCCTTCAAGATAATGTTCTTAAGAGCATAAAATGAGCTGCACCTGGGTGGCTCAGTTGGCTGAGCCGTCAACTCTGATTTCGGCTGGGGTTGTGATCTCAGAGTCCTGAGATCCAGCCCTGCGTTAGGCTCCGCCCTCAGCAGCAAGTCTGCTTGAGATTCTTACTCTCCCTCTCTTTCTGCCCCCCCTCTGCTTATGCTCTCTCTCTCTCTCCCTCGAAAATAAATAAATAAAAAATTTTTTTAAAGAGCATAAAATGAAGTATATGAAGTTGGACTCCTTCCTCACACCATCAACAAAAGTTAACTCAGAATGGATCAAAAACCTAAATGTAGAACTAAAACGATAAAATTCTTAGAAGAAAACATCAGTAAACATTAGTATAACTGTAGATTAGGGAATGGTTTCTTCTGCCTTTTTAAAAAGAGCTTTATCAAAAAATAGTCTATATATACACCATAAAATCCATCCATTTAAAATGTATACAGTTTGGGGCGCCTGGGTGGCTCAGTTGGTTAAGCGACTGCCTTCGGCTCAGGTCATGATCCTGGAGTCCCAGGATCGAGTCCCACATCGGGCTCCCTGCTCAGCAGGGAGTCTGCTTCTCCCTCTGACCCTCCTCCCTCTCATGCTCTCTGTCTCTCATTCTCTCTCGCAAATAAATTAAAAAAAAAAAATTAAAAAAAAATTTTTAAATGTATACAGTTTTAGGGGCACCTGGGTGGCTCAGTCGTTAAGCGTCTGCCTTCAGCTCAGGTCATGATCCCAGAGTCCTGGGATCGAGTCCCACATCGGGCTCCCTGCTCCGCGGGAAGCCTGCTTCTCCCTCTCCCACTCCCCCTGCTTGTGTTCCCTCTCTCGCTGTGTCTCTCTCTGTCAAATAAATAATAAAATCTTTAAGATAAAATAAAATATATACAGTTTTAGTATATTTACAGAGTTGTGCAGCCATTATGGTCTAATTTTAGAATCTGATTTATCGATTTACTTATTTTAATTTTTTTTTTAAGTAATCTCCACTCACTGTGGGGCTTGAACTCAGAACACCAGAGATCAAGAGTCAAATGCTCTTCCAACGGAGCCAGCCAGGTGCCCCACTTATTTATTTTTAAACAATAAGGAGGATTTATTGGTTTATGTACAGAGATGACCAAATAGTGAGACCAAGGTCTGGATTTTTCTAAGTCTACCTCTTATTTTTTTTGCTATTTTTAAAAAGTATCTCTCTTTGATTAAGTCACATATTATATAATCCACTCATTTAAAATGCATAATTCAATAGTTTTTGGTATATTCACAGAGTTGTGCAATCATTACAGAGGCAATGGTTTCTTAGGATATGACATCAAAAGCACAAACCAGAAAGAGAAAAGGTAAATTGTACTACTTCAAAATTAAAAACTTCTCTGCTGCAAATAATAGCAAGTCATTGAAAAGGCAACCCGCAGAATGGGATATTTCCAAATTATACATATGATAGGGAACTTCTATCCAGAATATATAAAGAACTCTTACAGCTCAATAATTAAGGGCAAACAATCCAATTAAAGAATGGGCAATAGATATTTCTTCAAAGAAGAAATACAAATGGCCCCTAACTGTGGAGCCTGCTTTCAGGGAAATGGGCTTCAGCAATGGAATGTAGAAAAGGCCCATCAGGCGACCCACCTCCAGATATCCATAGGCCCTAACTAACCAATGGGCTACTTAACAACCAGGCACAGTCACCAAAAAAGGGAGAATTCCATATGTTGCCATACCTCCTCACTTGCCCCTTTAAAAACAGCCCCCACCCACTGCTTCATTGCAGACGGCCCCTCCTCTGCTGTCCTACCCGCCACTATTCTGCCCTCAGCTACCCTGCGGTATATTCAATAAACCTCTGTCTCCTTTGTTCTGCATCAGGTGAGTCCTTTCACTGCCCACACCACTGGCCTCCACCCTATTGTTGCCCCACATTTGGGGGCCCCCCTCCGATCAAGAGACACCCCATTTAGACACCACAATAACCACATGAAACAATGCGAAGCATTATTAGCCATTAGGGAAATGTAAATCAAAACCACAAGGAGATACCACTTCATACCTACTAGACTGCTATAAACAAAAAGATACACAATAACAAGAGGAAGAAAGGATACTGAGAAATCAGAACTGGCAAACCCTGCTGGTGGTAAAAAATAGTGCAACCACTTTGGAAAACAGTCTGGCAATTCTTCAGAAGGCTAAATATGAAATTACCATATGACCCAGCAATTCTAGGTATAAACCCATTATAAATTAAAACATCCATCTACGTAAACAATTGTGCATGAATGCTAATAGCATCATTATTCCTAATAGCTAAAAAGTTGAAACAACCTAAATCTCCATCAGTGTGAATAAACAAAACATGGTATATCCATTGCGATGAAATATTTTTTGACAGTAGAAAGAAATGAAGTACTGATATGTGTACAACTTAGATGAACCTTAAAAACATTACATTAAGTGAAAGAAGCCAGTCACAAAAGACCACATATTGTATGATTCCATTTATATGAAAGGTCTGGAATAGGCAAATTGATAAAGACAGAAGTAGATTAGTGGTTGTCTAGGGCTGGGGGCTAGAAGGGAGGAGAGTGTAAAGTGATTGCTAATGAGTATGGGTTTCTTTTTGTGCTGATGAAAATGTTTTAAACTGGGCACCTGGGTGGCTCAGTCGTTAAGCATCTGCCTTCAGCTCAGGTCATGATCCCAGAGTCCTGGGATCGAGCCCCGCAGTGGGCTCCCTGCTCCGCGGGAAGCCTGCTTCTCCCTCTCCCACTCCCCCTGCTTGTGTTCCCTCTCTCGCTGTGTCTCTGTCAAATAAATAAATAAAATCTTAAAAAAAAAAAAAAAGAAAGAAAATGTTCTAAGCTTAGATTATAATGATGGTTGCATTGTTCTGTGACTACAGTAAAGCCATTGAATTGTACACTTTAAATGGGTGAATTTTATGTTACATGAATTATATCTCAATAAAGATGTTTTTAGGGGCGCCTGGGTGGCTCAGTTGGTTAAGCGACTGCCTTCGGCTCAGGTCATGATCCTGGAGTCCCGGGATCGAGTCCCGCATCGGGCTCCCTGCTCGGCAGGGAGTCTGCTTCTCCCTCTGACCCTCCTCCTCTCGTGCTCTCTGTCTCTCATTCTCTCTCTCTCAAATAAATAAATAAAATCTTTAAAAAAAAAAAAAAAAAAAAAAAAAAAAAGATGTTTTTAAAAAATAGAATACGTAAAAAAAAAAATAGAATACGTAAGAATCCAAAGGAAACCAATTCTATCAAAATGCAATTATCAGAATATTAAAAAACAAATACATGATATTGTAAGATATGTGCTTCCTTATTAACACATTAAATTTTAAGATATAGCAGCAAATCTATTAACTACCATAATTTTAAAGTAGTGATGAATGGTTGTGATATTTTGAGATATCAGCAACAAATGTAAAAGCAATAAGAAAATATCTGGCTTCTATTGGTGAAATCACAAGTCCTACTAACACTGTGGTTTCTTGTCTATAGTAATAATCAAAGAACTACATGGCACCTTTAAGCCTACAAATGGGAAGAAATAACAGAGGAGAGGTTGAGGAGGTTTTGCTGAATGAAATGCTAAATTTCAACTAATAATGATGTAATTTTTTCCCTTACAAATTCACTGGCATCCTGAATTCTGTCTATAGAACCCCTGGGGGTTCATCAAGAAAGTCAGTGAGAAAGCTGGTTTAAAATCAATGCTTCGTGATAGCCCAGTACCCCATCTAACCTTACTCTTTTTTCTCTTTTAATAAAGGGGAGTAAGTAGAAAAGAATGAGTTTTATTTAAACTGCTAGAGTGAGTCATTTCTAAAAAGAGAGGGCCCCAAGGTTTGCTTGCATGGGAGTTTCTAAAGAAAAAAGGATTTTTGGCTATGACCTTCCCCTTCCTACCCTGTCCCAGCCCCACCACCACAACCACAATCATCAAATGATGCTAGAATGCTTCTTCTCCCTTTCAATAGAATACATTGATTTCAAGAAATAATGGTTATTTAGAACTCCAGTGGAAATGTGAATTTTGCAGTTTTCTCAGAGGTAATTTTTTTTTTAAGATTTTATTTATTTATTTGACAGAGAGAGACACAGTGAGAGAGGGAACACAAGCAGGGGGAGTGGGAGAGGGAGAAGCAGTCTTCCCACCGAGCAGGGAGCCCGATGTGGGGCTCGATCCCAGGACCCTGAGATCATGACCTGAGCCGAAGGCAGACGCTTAATGACTGAGCCACCCAGGCGCCCCTCAGAGGTAATGTTTTCAAGAATTTGCCTTTGAATGCCTGGCAAGGCAGGGACACTGCTGGCAGAGTTTGAATCAGTGGGAAATGGTGGGGTAACCAAGCTCCAACCACTGATTTTAGATTTCGCAGAAATTTAGCCACTTGCCGACTTACAGAGGAGTTTACCAGGGCACGCCATCAGTAGAGACAACAGTTAATAGACATGTGGTCACAAAGAGGTGGAATGGAGGCAAACAGTTAAGTTGTTTGCCTCCATTACATCCAGACAACAAATATCAGATGATTACAATATGTACACACAAATAGAGTAAATAATTTTTTTAAATGAGAACAGGATGTGTGACATTTCTGCCATTATTTGGCAAGGAAGTTTTTGGGTCCTTCTGTGAACTATACCTTATTTCCAAATTACTTACACCATGCAATGTATTACTGCCTGATAGAGTAGTAGGACTTGGACCATGGATTGGGATTGGCCATTAAGACTAGTGGTCACTTCTTGGGGTGCCTGGGTGGCTCAGTTGGTTAAGCGTTTGCCTTCAGCTTAGGTCATGATCCCAGGGTCCTGGGATTGAGCCCCACATCGGACTTCCTGCTCAGCGGGAAGCCTGCTTCTCCCTCTCCCACTCCCCCTGCTTGTGTTCCCTCTCTCGCCGTGTTTCTCTCTGTCAAATAAATAAATAAAATCTTAAAAAAAAAAAAAAATGATCCCAGGCGCGTGTTGGGCTCCCTGCTCAGCGGAGAGCCTGCTTCTCCCTCTCTCTCTGCCCGTCCCTCACACTCCTCTCTCTCTCTCTCTCAAATAAATAAATAAAATCTGAAAAAAAAGACTAGTGGTCACTTCAGTATTGGAAATGAAAAGGTTAGACACACCATGATTTTTCTGAATTAAAGAAAAAGAATGTGTTTTGACTATGGGGTTTTGTAATTCTGTCATCAAAAATTCTCTGGGCAATATACTTTATATACCAAAGCACTAGAGTCAAAAGGACAGAATATTTAAAATTGACATTATCTGGAAAACCCAGGTTGAATGGGCATCATAGTTATACATATCCCAGATCAAGAGAATTGGAATTGCACTAAAAATGGATAAGAAACGGGGAAGGTCAAGAACAAGATCATCAGTTGGGGTTCCAAAAGAAAGCAAGGTCATGAGTTCAAATCCCAGCAGCTGAGGTCCAGAGATCCAGGTACACACTCAGAGAGCAAGGATTCGGAAAAAACACCAGTCAGAAAGCAATAGAAGAGAGGCAACCACATGAGCTGAAAGGCTCTGGGGCATGAAGGTAGGAGCCAAACACCCAGGGCAACGCTCCAGTTCCTGGAGCTCCCCAGGGACTGAGGGAGAGGGACACACAGGCAAGACAGCACACTTAAGGCCCCATAACAGAAGAGGTCCTTCCTCAAGTCTAAAGATTTGCTGATTCTAATTGGGACAGAGTTTAATCCCTACAAGGCTAACCTGAACCTGCAAATTGGAACAGAGGCTGGGGAATAGAGAAAGAGATGCAGGCCAGCAGCAGCTGCTTCAGGTGGGCAAGATCCTGACAAATCATTACATATGTGTGTATACACATATATGCACACACCCAGTTATATATCAATAATAATAATAACAGCAATAATCATAGCTGATGCTTATATAGCACGTTACTGTTAATACTTTACTTATATTGATTAATTTTGATAACATACCTTCTAAGTGGTACAATTATTATTATGTTCATAATGCAAAAGAGGAAAGTCGAGGAACAAAAAAGTTAAGTGATTTGCCCCAAGTCACATAACTAGAAATTGATCAGTAGAGGTGGGATTTCAAAGTAAGTACCGCCTTCGGTCTTCCTCTCTACTCCGTAGCCTTCTTGCGTGAGAGCGTGCGTGTGTGTGGTGTATACATACCCATACACATAGGAGTATGTGCTTGTGTGCACACATATCTTTATATATGTATGCATATTTACATGTACACACACACCTGTGTACACATACAGTAGTGAACTGGGGCTTGTTGGTACTGACTCACTAGAGCCACGTGTACACATCTCTTCCCAACTTCACATTCAGTGGCATCACGTTGATGGCTTGAAATTGGCCACGGTGGGAGTATTTACAGCATGGAAATTGTCAAAGGCTGTAAATCAAGACTACTTATTTGAAGGGCTGACATACCAGCATACCACTGGGTATACATATCACATAGATATATTAAAAACCACACATAAATTAAAAATCCCCAAATATAAAACAAAGTTTAAAAATACTGAGATTGCATAATAACTTTATTTTGACCTACTTTCCCTCATACTCAGCCTAACTGATTAAAAGATCAATTAACGGGGCACCTGGGTGGCTCAGTCGTTAAGCGTCTGCGTTCGCTCAGGTCCTGATCCCAGGGTCCTGGGATCGAGCCCCACATCGGGCTCCCTGCTCAGCAGGGAGTCTGCTTCTCCCTCTCCCACTCCACCCGCTGTGTTCCCTCTCTCTCTCTGTCTCTCTCTGTCAAATAAATAAACAAATCTTTAAAAAAAAAATCAATTACAAGACTTCTTTAGAAGATACTTGCTATAGGGGCACCTGGGTGGCTCAGTCGCTTAAGAGTCTGCCTTCAGCTCAAGTCATGATCCCAGGGTCCTCGGATTGAGCCCCTGCTCATCGGGGAGTCTGCTTCTCCATCTCCCTCTGCCCCTCTCCCCTGCTTGTGCTCTCTTGTCAAATAAATAAATAAAATCTTTAAAAAGATGTGAAATTAAATTTCATTATAGGAAATAATGCCTTGATACTGCTCTGTGGACAACACTATCTGATAGGTCCCTAGATCTGCTATGTTGCTAAAAGGAAAATACTGATTAAAAAAAAAGCATGATTACTGTTTGTTTTTCAGCTAGACTCAGGATAGAGTCAGCGGTGAAAAGGATACATTACAATGTCTCAAGGCTTTTGATGAAATGGGCCTATGGGTTGCTGTGAATTTTAATATGCAACTCATTGCCTGGGATCTGCACAACTTCTGTTGTTTGACTTAATACAATCCTCCGGATGTGGATCGACTTCCTTTGCTCAATATTTACTATTGTTTCATCCGCAATGAAATGGGAACTATAAGCTTTTGATAAGTGGGCTGAAAGGCTTCTAAATCTCACTATAGCCTCTTAGAGTGAGTCCCATTTTGTGCAGTAATCTGATTTTATAATTTCCTGCAGTGAAAATTGAACCTAAGTAGATATTCTTGTCACCTCATGCAACATGGCAACAGTAGGCAGTTCTCCCTGTGCCCTGGGTTCCTCCTGGCCAAGTGAGTGTCACAGAATGTGTGCAAGACCGGCGCTCTGGCCAGAGCCAAGAGGACAAGAACAGATTCTGTCCTGATGCTCCAATCCTGATGTAATAGGATGGAGTCAGTAGGTAATAATGATACATGAAACTGTCCTAGCAAAATAAAACATGTTAACTCTTCTAAGCCTCATCTTACCCTAATGCCTGGTGTTCTGTATTTCACAAAAAATGTATCTTGGGTGAAATGGTCATCTGAACAAGATTCTGAGCACAGTCATTACTTGTAATCATGCTGAGAGCAATGAAGACCATATGACTTCCCCCTGGGGCTATGACTGCATCTCTTCATCTCAAAGGACAGAGCTGAACACAACTAGGTTATTATTATTATTTCAAGTTTACATAAATAAAAAAGGGTCAGTATGCATGAGTTGGAGGAAAGCAAAGCTCAAAGTAAATATATTCATGTATTTCATAAACATTCATGTGTTTCATAAATAGTCAAGGAATCAAATCAAAATAAAACAGCACAACTTGATAGAAACATTATGCTGTTTTACCCCCAAACCAGTTGAACTGAACTTTAAAAAACTTCATTTTCTCATATACTGCCTTTGGAAGCCTAAAATTATCCTGGAATTACTCAGGAGCCCTAACATTCTAATGGCCTAGCTATTTATCTTGATAGATAAAGCTATTACAAAATCATTCATGAGGCCAGTTGGCTGCTATTTTTTTTTCTTGCTTTATTGCACTTAATGATTTGATTAAGATTGGAAGATGTCATTAGAAATGATGAGTACCCTGCTTGTGCCATTTTGAGAAAAAAGAGAAGAAAAATAAGATTGAAAAGAGAAGGAAAAAGCAAGCAGAAGTTAACTAGAGAATATAAGGTAACTAAACAGTTTGAGGGAACAAGTGTAGTCTGAATTTGATTCTTGCTGCCATGGGTGATAGAACTAAAACTTTTTATGGAAAAAAATGACCTTGAAAGCTATTATTATTGTTACTCTTACTACTAATATTTTATTCTGTGAAGTAGAAAATAGGGTAATTATTCGTAATATACACATAGATAATATATGTGGGGAATTACCATAAAGATTGCTTTTAAGCACTTTTAAATTAAGAGAACAATCCTTTTGTTAGAACATCCCAGGCACCTGGGTGGCTCAGTCGTTAAGCGTCTGCCTTCAGCTCGGGTCATGATCCCAGGGTCCTGGGATCGAGCCCCACGTCGGGCTCCCTGCTCAGCAGGAAGCCTGCTTCTCCCTCTCCCACTCCCCCTGCTTGTGTTCCTTCTCTCTCTCTCTGTCAAATAAATAAATAAAATCTTAAAAAAAAGAACAAAAAGAACATCCAGTATCGGGGCACCTGGGTGGCCCAGTCATTGGGCGTCTGCCTTCGGCTCAGGTCATGATCCCAGGGTTCTGGGATCGAGCCCCTCATTGGGCTCCCTGCTCAGCGGGGGGCCTGCTTCTCCCTCTTCCGCTCCCCCTGCTCATGTTCCCTCTCTGTCTCTCTGTCAAATAAATAAAAATTAAAAATTCTTAAAAAAAAAAAAAAAGAACATCCACTATTTCTTTGCAGAGCGGGAAGAAATGTCATGGACTTGCTTGTCCTATACTAGATTATTGATATATCTGAGGTTTAGATATCTCAAATCAGCACACATACAATAATCCAAAAGCGATATTGTTACCCACTAAAACATAAATACCTAGGAACATGTACAGTGAAATCACTTAGTACTTAACCGTACACACTCCACACTTAAAAATATGTGTATTCAGTGATATTATTCTTGGATCATTTGTATCCAGCAGATTTCACCTATCATCATGCATACTAACAATTATTCTTCAATGGTTACAATGATGTAATTTTTTAAAAGTACAATTATTTAAAAAAAATTTTAAGATAATTCTTTTGGATGCTTCTGTGTTTAGAATCCCACATTGAAGATCTAATATAATTAGTTTTGTATATACCATTATCAGGATGTGGCAGGTACAGAAAGAGTAACCCAAGAACAAAGAAATTATATGGCTCTTTGAGAGTTTAATCTAAAGTCCCTGTGCAACTGACTGGAACAGATCTATGCAAAATCATCCCAAAGAGACATGAATCCTAGGCCAGCAGGACTGGCCTGTTATTTGAATAAAGAGGTGGTCTGTTGTGGAAGCATAGAAAAAGGACAGTTTCTAGGACAAATGGTGGTGGTGTTCATCCAAGTGCTCTCCTGGGAGAGAGAGTCCTAGCCAAATGCCTCTGAATATTGTAACTCCATTGGCAAGGACATTCTCAAAGTGAACATGGACCCAGGGGACTATAGCCAATGAACTTCCAGTTTTTCCAACTCCCTTAGCATGATGTGAGTATCCCTACCGTGGGATTGATACATCAGACTACAACAGTCTGACCCACTTATTTATTTACTCATTCATTCTGCCTGACCCCTTTAAATGTTGATTGTTCTAATTTCCCTGGTTCTGATTCCAGGCTTGTCAAGCAACAGGCTAATTAGAATCTTGAGTATCTATGTTAAAGAGGGCAGAATGGGGCGCCTGGATAGCTCAGTCAGTTAAGCATCTGTCTGGTTCAGGTCATGACCCTGGGGCACTGGGATTCAGCCAATGCCTGGGGCACTTGGATTCAGCCCCATGCCAGGCTCCCTGCTCAGCGGGGAGTCTGTTTCTCCCTCTTCCTCTGTGCCCCGCCCCCATCTCGTGCTCTCTTGCTCGCTCGCTCTCAAATAAATAAATAAAATCTTAAAAAAAAAAAAAGAGCAGAATGAGCTAACATGTGAATGTGACCTATTGCAGTGATACTCATTGCTTATTGCAAATTAATTAAATGGCATTTCTGGTTCAAATGTAGTTTTGGCAGAATGATTTGTTAAAATATTAATTTTATTTTGTTCTCCCTATATTTTCCCCCACATTTCAGAAGATAGTGAGACTTTGTAATTACCATGGGTATTTTGGCAGGACCCAAAATAAAAGCCACTTCAAGTTAGTGTTTTTTTCCCCACTGTCTGGACAAGCTAACCTGATTGATCAGGTGATGCTGGGTGTCCTGGAGGCCTGGGAGAGAAAGGATATTAGAGAAGTAAGAGGCTTCTCTAGGAGTTAACCTGAGGCAGGGGAGGAGATTTCAGAGCCTGAGAAGGTGCAAGACCTCAGGGGAAAAAGGCTGCATGGAGTTCGCAGGGAGGCTGCCTTCCAGGCAGTGAAGACTACTGAGTCCCAAGTATCACAAAAGCCACAATCACGATTTTGGGGAGTACCCTTCAGACTACAAGAGTGGGTGTCTGTGCAGACACCAGACCAACGATTCTTTGCTTTTGCAAAGAATTACTTAGGTTGAATTTCCTCCAGCTTATAAGATGGGGGTTTGGAGTTTAAAGTAATTGATTTTTTTTTTTTTTAAGATTTATTTGTCAGAGAGAGAGAGCATGAGCAGGGTGAGCAGCAGGAAGAGGGAGAAGCAGGCTCCCCACTGAGCAGGGAGCCCGGCGCCGCGGGGCTCGATCCCAGGACCCCGGGATCACGACCTGAGCCAGAGGCAGACGCTTAACCAACGCAGCCACCCAGGCGCCCCAAAGTAAATTGATTTAAAGAACAGAGAGAAATTTGGCTTTTCTGGCACATCTGAGTGTGACTGAGATTGTCATTCATGGCACATCAGTCTTACGAGCTCAGTTAATGGAGAATCCATGCTCAATCTGCAAGAAAATCAGGTTTTGGGGCTGAAAAGCTGAGGGCCAGACACGGGGCTATGGTAAGAAGTGCCACTTTGTAAGGACTCTTGGAAATATGCTACTTGCCTTCCTGAAACAGTGAGCACCTACAAAACCACCCTGCATCCACATGCCTCTTTCCCTTCGCTGTATTTTGAAAGAAACGCTATTCTTAGAGGAATTTTTACAATTTCTACCAATCCTTCAAATATTTAAATGATCATTTTTATACAATCTAGAAACAGCTTGCTAAGTAAAGGTAACTTTAATCCCCAAATTGATAACATTTTTCATAGCATTTGTTTTTCCTTTTCAACTTTAGTTTGAGGTAATTGTAGATTCACAGGAAATTGCAAACACGATACAGGGAGGTCTAGTGTACTCTGCACCCAGTTTCCCCCAGTGGTTATGACAATAATGTAAAAATCAAATCCAGGAAATTGACCTTGGTACAATCAATAGACTATTCAGGTTCAGATTTCACAGTTTTGTTGTTTTTTTTTTTTTAAGATTTTATTTTATTTATTTGACAGAGAGAGACAGCGAGAGCAGGAACACAAGCAGGGGGAGTGGGAGAGGGAGAAGCAGGCCTCCTGCGGAGCAGGGAGCCCGATGCGATGCGGGGCTCGATCCCAGGACCCTGGGATCATGACCTGAGCCAAAGGCAGACGCTTAACAACTGAGCCACCCAGCGCCCCCAGATTTCACAGTTTTATATGCACTTGTGTGTGTGTGTGTATGCACCTGTGTGTTCCCAGGAGTGTTGATTGCTTCGTCATGTGATAACTGTATGTTCAGTTATTTTAAGAAATTGCCAAATTATGTTGCAGAGTAGTAAAACTATTTTACATTACAACCAGCAATTTGTGATAGAGCCAGTTTCTCTGTCAGCACTTGGTTTTGCCACTGTATTTTATTTCAGCCATTCTCATAGATGTTTACTGAAATCTCATCATAGTTTTAACTCGCATTTCCCTAATGGCTGATGATGTTGAATATATTTTTATTTGCCACTGTATGTATCTTTCCAGAAATGTCTTTTAATTTCTTTTGCCCATTTTTTTTTTTTTTTTTACCTAAAGATTCTATTTATTTGTCAGAGAGAGAGAGCAGAAGCAGGGGGAGTGGCAGGCAGAGGGAGAAGCAGGCTCCCTGATGATCAAGGAGCCCGATGCGGGGCTCGATCCCAGGACTCCGGGATCATGACCTGAGCCGAAGGCAAACCTGTAACTGACTGAGCCACCCAGTTCTCCCTTTTGCCCATTTCTAATTGGATGGTTTTCTTACTATTCATTTTTGAGAGTTCCTTATGGTCCTTTACAGATGTTTGGTTTGCAGTACTTTCTGCTATTAATACATTTTGATTTGTAACTACTTTCTCCCGATATGTGTTTTATCTTTTCATCCTTTTAACAGGGTCTTTTTGACAAGTGTGCTCTTTTTTTTTTTTTAAGGTTTATTTATTTGAGAGGGAGAGAGCAAGGAAGCTACATGCGCATGGCGGGGGTGGGGGTGGGGCGCGTGGCAGGGAGACAAAGAGGGAGAAAGAAACTCCAAACAGACTCTGCACTGACCACAGGGCCCGACTCGGGGCTTGATCTCACAACCCTGAGCTGAAACCAAGAGTTGGTCACCTAAGCAACTGTACCACCCAGGTGCCCCAACAGGTTTGCTCTTAATAGAGCAGAGCAAACATTTTTAAGTTTGATGAAGTCCAGTTTGTCACATTTTCTCTTACTGAGTATGCTTTGAGTATCATATCTAAGAAATCTTCACCTAGCCTTAGGTTCTGCAGATTTTCTCCTTTGTTTTTATCTAAAAGGTTTATAGTTTGACATACTACATTTAAATCTATGATCCATTTTTTTTAAATGTTTTATTTATTTATTCATGAAAGTCAGAGAGAGAGAGAGAGAGAGGCAGAGGGAGCAGATGCAGGACTCGATCCCAGGACCCTGGGATCATGACCTGAGCCAAAGGCAGATGCTTAACCATCTGAGCCACCCAGGCGCCCCTCTATGATCCATTTTGAGTTAATTTTTGTATAAGGTGTGAAGTTTACATTAAAGTTCATTTCTTTGACTATGGACATCCAAAATTGCTCTAGCACCATTTGTTGAAAAGACTATCTTTCCTCCATTAAATATTTTGTACTTTCATCAAAAATCAGTTGGTTATGGGGCACCTGGGTGGCTCAGTCTGTTAAGTATCTGCCTTCCACTCAGGTCATGATCCTAGAGTCCTGGGATCGAGTCCCACATCGGGCTCCCTGCTCTGAGGGGAGTCTGCTTCTCCGTCTCCCTCTGCTCCCCCTACTTGTGCTCTGTCTCTCTGTCTGAAATAAATAAAATCTTAAAAAAAAAAAAATCAGTTGGCTATCTTGTATGGACCTATTTCCCTATACTATTCCATTAATCAACATATTTATCCCTTCACCAATATCTTGGTGTTTTGTTTAGTATAGTCTTATCACATGCGATCCGTTTTCAAAAAACATTTCTCTGAATAATAGCTATCTTTTTCTTTGAGTGTTTATATATGCCAGGCATCGCTTTAAGTGCTTCATAAGCATAAATTTATTTAATCCTCACAGAATCCTACAAAATGATAATATTTAGGCCTATTTTATAGGTGAGAAAACTGAGTGCAGAGTAGTTAAGTAACTTTCTTAAGAGACGGATTTGGAACTCAGGCCCACCCCCTAGCCACCATGTTTCACTACCTCTCTGAAGTGAACAGATTTTTTTTTTTTTTAAAGATTTTATTTATTTATTTGACAGAGAGAGAGACAGCGAGAGAGGGAACACAAGCAGGGGGAGTGGGAGAGGGAGAAGCAGGCTTCCCGCTGAGCAGGGAACCCGATGTGGGGCTCGATCCCAGGACCCTGGGATCATGACCTGGGTCGAAGGCAGAGGCTTAACAACTGAGCCACCCAGGTGCCCCTGAAGTGAACAGATTTTTATCTCTTCACAGAATTGCTTTTACTGCGGTCTGCAGTGGCATTTTGTCATCGACCTACGTCAAGAGACATCATAAGAAACAGCTCAATGAAACTTATTCTTGCAGTTCCTGGAGGCAAGTTGATGAGGTTGTGGTTCACTATGTCACATGATGTCCTCTTTAGGAGGACAGATGGGAAAAATGTCTCTCGGATCTCAGTACCAGGAATAGATGTATTTCTCCTGAGTAAGTGGTTTGTTTTTATCTCTTGGACATGGTCAATCTGTATAAATGATTACATTTCCCACTTTGTGCTGTCTGCTAAAAAGCTCAGAACCAAATTTTCAGCCTATCTTTAGCAATGATGTGGACTAGATTCTAATATTACTTCTGACTTCATCTTGTTTTTTTCTACTCTAATTTTCTCTTCTTCCTTATTTCCTCACTCACATTTTTTTTTCAATCTTTTTAAAAATCAAAACATAGAAACACATAGTATAAAAATTAAATGCAGCAAAACAAAACGGCAGTCCCTTTGCCCACTCCTCCCCACCTGTGATTTCTCCTCTACAGAGCCAGCTATACTCACACCTTTTAGCCATTTCTTGTGGTTCTTATTCTTTTTTTTTCCTTGACTTTTCTTTCGGTTTAGGTCTTATCTCCTGATTTCCTATTGCAAAGGGTAGAATTCTCTTTTCTTATATCTACCCTCTACAACACACACCCTTCACCTACAACCATCCTCCCATTATGATTATATCGCAGTTTTGGTTAAACTCATTTGCAGTGTTTGCATTATTATGCCTATGGAAATACCATTCACAGGTGAGCTGTTCACTTTGTATCTTATAATAATTTTGTTTTCCCTTAGGTTTCTAATTGTCTTTTTTAAACTTCAGTTTCATACAGCAATCATTAATTTCTGCCGAAGGCTTCTGACATAATTATAAATCTCTCACTTCATCAGTTTTGTGTGTTTTTTTTTTTCCCTCACAGACTTTCCATCATCCAGCTTAGGTCTAAACCTGTTGCTCTCTAGGCCAGCTGTCCAGCTGTCATCCTGGTGATGGGGTTTTGAAATATAGGTGAGGTTCAGTGGGGTGGAGTCCAGAGACCAAGAAAGAATTTTTGAGGAGTCTTTGGTGCAAAATGGTGGTTTATTAAGGGGGGTGCAGGACCCGTGGGCAGAAAGACCTGTTGCCCTGGGGTTGTGAGGGGTGGCTGATTATATACTATGGGGTTGGGGGAGGTAAGGAAAAAGGGAGATTTCAAAAGAACTTTCATATGCTAAGTAGGACCTACAAGATAGGCGAGGCCTTGCCATTGTCAAGTTATGGTTGTTTTTCCCCTCTAGCAATGCATTAACATTAAGATAGTTGGGAGATTCCTGGAAGAATGTCACCCATGTCCCACCCAGGAGTGGGGGGTGAGGAGAGGTTTTAGGGTGTCGGCTTATGCTCGGTCTTCAGCCAGCCTTCTGCTCCCTCATCACTAAGATTTCCCTTTTACATCATTTTAGGAATTTCTTCTACATCTCTCTTTTGTTGGATCCCTTGTTTGCCAGATCTCATATTTTACTTTTGGTTTTATGCACTTGGTTTGGTGGAGCTCATCCTGCAATAGCTTCCTGAGAAAAAGTTCATGAAACGTAAATATTTTTGAGACCTCACATATCTGAAAATGCCTTTGTTTTAGCAGTACTCTTGAATGAGAGTCTGGGTATAGGATTACAGGTTGGAAATGATTTTCACTCGGAATTTTAAAGGCATTACTTTTTTGTTGTCTAGTTTTCCACCTTGCTATTGAGATGCTAACACCTTCCATGGTTTTTTTTCCTCCTCTCAGGGAAGTTTTGAGATCTTCCCTTTCTCCCTAATGTTCTGAAATTCACATCGATGCACCTTGGAACAGGGTCTCTTCATACACTGTGTGGAATGAACCCAACACAATGGGCTCTTTCAATCTGAAATCACATTTCCTTCAGTTTTGAGAAATTTTCACGTATATTCTTTTTTTAATGTATGTTCTTATTTGTTATCCCCTCCCTTTCCCTCCATTTTCTCTTTTCACTTTCTAGAACTCTTGATTGAGTTGTTGGATCACTTGAACTGATGTAGTGTTCTTCATATCTTTATTTTTTTTCTGGGAGATTTTCTTTTTTAGTTTTTTTAAATAGATTTTATTTATTTAAAGAGAAAGAGAGCACAAATGGGGGCGGGAGGAGGGGAGCGGCAGACAGAGGGAGAAGTGGCTCCCCACCCAGCAGGGAGCCCGATGCAGGACTTGATCCCAGGACCTCATGACCTGAGCTGAAGGCAGACACTTAACCAACTGAGCCACCCGGGAGTCCCTCTGGGAAATTTTCTTAACTTTGTCTTCTAACTCTTCTATTGAATTTTTAAATTTCTGCTATCATATTGTTATTTTTAAAGCTCTGACTGTCCCTTCCCTCCATTCCTGGTTTTGTTTTGTTTTTAAAAGGCATCTTGTCCTTGCTGTTTAAATACTCCATGGATGCAGTATTTAAATTTTAGTGTTTGAAATTTTATTTACTACATTGTCTTCTCCCTCTGAACTCTTTTTGTTTGTATTTCACATTATTGACTTCTCATGAATGGCTGTCTATTCATATTAAAGAGGGAGACACTTAAATGCCCCCTGTGAATGGGCAGAACCTGTTGGCTCTTGGGCTTCACAGTTGATCACATTTCTTATTTGCAGGGGAGGGACCTCCAAATGTCATTATGCAAAGATCTTTTCTCTTAGGCTGGTCAGTCAGAGAAATTTTTTTGCATGGGAATTTATAAACTTGCCTTCTAGCCTTCTGGGAGCTTATCAGGGGAAAGGGGCTGGAGGGTGGGGTGAGGGGAGTTCATCATTCCTTGTAGACTTTCATTTAGTTCTCTTGTCTTCCACTGTGCCTGGTGCACCAAGCCTGGAGCCTTTGACCCAGCCTCTCAAAAGAATAAACTGCTTGGCCTCTTCTAGGGTGGTGGAAGGGTAGTCACTTTGCTGTGCTGTTGGGAAGAAGATCTGGCATTTTACTGGTCATTGTAAAGGCTTCTAAGCAATCTTTTCTTTCTACCCCACATTCCCATCTTCAGGGGCATCTGATGCCTCCAGTTTCAGGGTATTCCAGGGTTCTGTGGTTCAATTTATCTTACTTCTTTCTGCCTTCTTTGATTTGTCCCTGTGTGAGGGAGCCTGACTCCTGATTCAGGAGCAAAACAAGAAGTTAAAGTCAGAGAAATGGTGCCTATGGTCAGGTACAAAAGATGAGCAAGAAACAAGACAGGTTCTGAAACTGGAGGAGTAATTGTATTAAAAGTCACAGTCTTTGTCTACCTTCTCTACATATTTCTCCATTTGAAAAGACTGTACTTGGAGATAATGTGCTCAAGAGGAGGGCTAATTCCTCTGCTGACCCCAAATTCTGCCCTGAGGGAGAGGCAAGGCTAGGTCTGGGAGAATGAATTCCAAGGTCAGAAACCTGGAGGTTGTAGAAAGATTGAGAAGTGTGTCCAGGCTCGAGAACTAAGGTCAGCTGAGGAAGGAGAGGGTCCAATTTTATGTGGCTCTTGATTTACAAGTGTCCAAGAGGGCTTGATGTCTGAAAAGAGCCACTGGGGAGGGGACCAGGTTATGGTTTCCAGCCTCCCTGACCAGTTGGCCTTTGAAGACTGGCCCGTTGATAGAAATCTACTGGTTGAGGACATTTCACTTTATTACACTAAATATAGTGGGCCTTTACAAAATTTGGAGGCCTTCCTACACAAAGAGAATGCTGTTAATACGCTCTCCATCCAAGGGCATGGGCTCTGGGTTGTTGTTCCAGTGGGATGTGCTGCAAGACTCAGCCAGACTAGCAATCTGCTGCCAACTTTGGCCTCTAGGGAATTTGCAAGAAGGAATGGTTGTGTCCCTAATATCACATTTAATAACCTTAAATAGGGCTAGGTATAGCCTGGCTTCACTTAAGAGATGACTCAGAGTTGGTACACAAGAAATGTACTAAAGGAAGGAAGGAAAGTAAGAAGGGAGGAAAGAGCTTAGTTCTCATTTATAGCTTTGTCATTCAAAAATTTTAAAGTGTAATAATAATAATAATAAAATTTGAAAGTGCAATACAGAGATTTACAATAAAGGGTGTTGAAATCCCAGAGGGCATAGGAACTTGAAGATGCAGTGGAGTAAGAAGTGGCTTAACTCTTTGATCATGAGAGAAAGTCAGTGAGGACAAATGAAAGAAACAGAGGATGGTGATTAGTAACCAGAGGAATTTAAGTTCCCCTCCTCCTAGTGACACTGAGGGATTCCTACAACTCCTTCAGCATCTGGAACTTACTGGACTGTGGGTGGAGGGAGATCCGTGACAGCTAGTGTTACCAGTAGCTTTCTGGAAAGGTGGGATAGAAATACTTCCTGGAATGATGGCCTGGCACAACCAGAGAGCTGAAGAAGAAGAGAAATGAGCATGAGACAGAAGCTGAACTGGAAGGCTTCCTGGCTGCTTCTAGTATTCAGCACCTGCAACAGGGTCCCAGGAAAACAAAGTCTCCAAAAGGAGAAGCAACAGTGTCAGTGTTGCTGGTGAGGTCAGTGAGCTTTCCAGATTGTAGATCATCCAGGGTTTCTTAATTTCTATATATATGATAGCCACACAAAGCCTGTGTGTTAGATGGTATTTTCTGTTTAAAAAAAAAAAACACACAACAAACTGATACAACTGTTGCATACTGAGTTGCCCAGAAACTGACTCTGAGATGGAGATTTGCATGCAGGAGGCTTACCGGGGAGCACCCAGGGATTCGACAGCAGTAGAGGAGTGAAGGAAATAAGACTGGATAGGAAGGACTGAATGGTAGTATAGTCACAACAAAGGCCTTTCAGCCAGTCCTGTAGGGAATAGGGAAGTCTGTCCTGCTTTGGAGCAAAGTGGGCTGAGCCTTCATACCTGGGCATGAACCAGTCATTATGATGAGGGAGCAGAAGGCTAGCTGAAGACAAAGCATAAGCTGACACTCTGCATCCTCCCCCTACCCCCCACTCCTGGGTGGGACAGGTGTGACAGTCTTCCAAAAATCTCCCAACTATCTTAGAATTAATACCTTGCTAGAGGGGAAAACAACCTAACTTGAAAATGGCAAGGCCTCTGATATCTTGTAGATCCTCTTTAGCATATGAAAGCTCTTTTGAGGAGCGCCTGGGTGGCTCAGTCGTTGAGCGGCTGCCTTCGGCTCAGGTCCTGATCCCAGCATCCTGGGAAACAGTCCCGAGCCCCGGAGCCCCCGTATTGGGCTCCCTGCTCAGCGGGAGGCCTGCTTCTCCCTCTCCCCCTTCCCCTGCTTGTGTTCCCTTTCTGGCTGTGTCTCCGTCAAATAAATAGAATCTTTTTTTTTTTTAAGATTTTTATTTTATTTTATTGAGAGAGACAGAGAGAGAGAGCATGAGAGAGAGGAGGGTCAGAGAGAGAAGCAGACCCCCTGCCGAGCAGGGAGCCCGATGCGGGACTCGATCCCGGGACTCCAGGATCATGACCTGAGCCGAAGGCAGTCGCCCAACCAACCGAGCCACCCAGGCGCCCCTGGGCTTGGTATCTCTTGATGGCAGTTTGGACAGAGGGAGAAGTAAACAGTGAATGAGTTGCAACAAAGGCTCCCATAGGGAGCTGTGGGCCGAGGTGACCCATCAGAGGTATACTTCTTGAGGCAAGGGAGTCTGGCCTTTATTATCCTCCCCCTCCCCCATCATTGGCCAGACATTAAAAGAGGTTGCCCTCAAGGAAGGGGCACGACCTTCTTTGAGGGAGGGCAATTTTTTTTTTTAAGATATTTATTTATTTATTTGACACACAGAGCGCAAGCAGGGGGAGCTACAGACGGTGAGAAGCAGTCTCTCCACTGATGTGGGGCTTGATTCCAGGACCCTGGGATGATGACCTAAGCCAAAGGCAGACACTTAACTGGCTGAGCCACTTAGGCGCCCTGAGCAACCTAGCCTGGGAGGGCAATTCTTGAAGAGAATTGTCACCCAACTCCCCTGTGACGGGTGGTGGAGTGGGGGTGGGGGGTAGGTGGATGAGTGCCTCAGTCCGGAATGGGAGATCTAGGGAGGTAGCCTACCGCAGAATCCACTACAGTGACTAAATGGTAGGAGTTTCTGTTCTAAATTTCAGGTATTCCGAGGAGTTCTGGAATGGGGATGGGTTGGAGTAAGGATAGAGATTTGTGAGATGTATCACCTGTCAAATTTCATAGTTGATTATTTGGAAAATTCGTTGAAAACTGCATATTTTATGGTTTTATGTTGATCCAGGTAAAAAATTTCTAAACAGATCAACAAAAAGTACAAAGAAGGCTTTTATCATAAAATATTCACCATTTAGGAGATTCTGCTTGCTTTTTAAAAAAAATCTTTATTGTTGTATAGACATAATAATGTTTGTGTAGTCTTAATGAGAAGTTGTTTTCATACTATTTTAATTTCTGTTTTTTCTTTTCCATGAATACACATTGTTCATGGATTTATTATTTTTATTATAATTCAGTATTCTTCCATATTAATATATCAGTGTTTTCATAATGTCTTATTCCCTCTATTTGGGACATTTGACTTACATCCAGTTTTTCACAATAAGTAATGCATATTTAAAAGACAATTTTCAAGGGGCGCCTGGGTGGCTCAGTCAGTTAAGCATCTGCCTTCAGCTCAGGTCCTGATCCCAGGGTCCTGGGATCAAGCCCCACATCCCACATCAGCTCCCTGCTCAGCAACCGACTCTTCTTCTCCCTCTCCCTCTGACCCTCTGACCCTCCGCCCCCCCTCCCCTCCTGCTCTCGCTGGCTCTCTCTCTCAAATGAAATAAAAAAAAAGCTTGGGGCACCTGAGTGGCTCAGTCGGTTAAGCATCTGCCTTCGGCTCAGGTCATGATCCCAGGGTGCTGGGATCGAGCCCCATGTCAGGCTCTCTGCTCTGCAGGGAGTCTGCTTCTCCTTCTCCCTCTGCCTGCCACTCCCCCTGTTGTGTTCTCTCTCTCTCTCTCTGCCAAATAAATAAATAAAAATCTTTAAAAAAAAAAAATCTTAAAAAAAAAAACGCAGTTTTAAAAATCTTTCTCTTTTTTTTCCCCCCAAAGTGGAATTAACAGGTATATTCCCATGTTGCTTTTTAGGAAGGTTTTCTTAATCTTCAGTGCTATAAGCAATTTCGAATGCCTGTTTACCCCTTACTATGCTAACATTGGATTTTTCTCACTTGTATTTTTGATAGTAGAATGAATTGTCAGCTCATCATTGTTTTAAATTCGGTTTCCTAATTATTAGTGAGGCGGAGAGTTTTTCCAAAGTGTTTATTTACTTTTTGTATTTTTTGTTATTTATAGCTTTTGGCTATTTATCTTTCCCTAAACAGGTACTGAGTTTTAATATTTCTTTTTTTTTTTTTTAAAGATTTTATTTATTTATTTGAGACAGAGAGAATGAGAGAGAGAGAGCACATGAGAGGGGGGAGGGTCAGAGGGAGAAGCAGACTCCCTGCCGAGCAGGGAGCCCGATTGCGGGACTCGATCCAGGGACTCCAGGATCATGACCTGAGCTGAAGGCAGTCGTTTAACCAACTGAGCCACCCAGGCGCCCGAGTTTTAATATTTCTATCAGTCCCTTATATATTATAGATAATAAACTGTATTTGACTTTTCTTTTCAGTGGTTTCTCATTCCATTGCTCTTTATCTTGAATTCACTTTTTAGTTAAATAGTTGGCTTTGTGTTTTATAGCATAAAAACCACACTGACCTTGCCAGTAATGATTTCCTTAAGTGCTTCAATATTCCAACATTGATACCTTATTTTCTTTGAGGAAAGGAATATTACTGGATTGTCTTCTATGTTTAATGACAGATTTTTGAATCTTTTATCTTCAAATGAAAATTGATTTCAGTTTAACTCCTCCAAAGAAAGCTATTGTGGCAAATAGTGTAAATGGGGTCATATATTTATATTCTTTTAAATGATATCTAGTTTCTCCTCTGGCTTAACAGGGATTCATTTATTTGTTGTTTATTTCGACCAATTTTTCATGTACTGTTGTGTAGATTTGAATTTATTTCTCCAATTTTTAACTTGGTCAATTGTCAATTTTTTTTTCAAGATTTATTTATTTATTTGAGAGAGGGGAGCGGTGAAGGGCAAAGGGAGAGAGAATCCCAAGCAGATTCCCTGCTGAGTGTACAGCCCAACTCGGGCTAATCCCACAACCCCACAACCCCACAATCCCATGACCCCAAGTTCACAACCTGAGCTGAAACCAAGAGTTGGATGCTTAACCAACTGCACCACCCAGGTACCCCCAATTGGTCTACTTAAAAAAAAAAAAAAAAATCTAGTACTGTAAGCCTCTTCCCTCTAAAATATATGCATATGACCATAGGTATATGCATGTAAATATGCAGACAAAAAAGTCTGGAAGATTAACCATGGATGGTTGGATTACAGATGAACTTCATACTTTTCTTGTCATTTATCTAGAAATTCTAATATATAGTACATTAAAATTAACACATATCACTTCATTGCTTAAAAATGGAGAAACTCTTCAAACAAAATGAAGAAAACAAAAATATCAATCATGAAATAAAAGGCAATTATTAGGAAAATAAGAAGAAGGGGTGGGTTGGGGAATATGTCACATTGGGGGCAAACTCAGACAAATTGTAATTCCTCTCAAGTCCCTTTCTGTGATTATGCTTGACACCGTCCAAGCCCTCTGTGTAAGCTCATTTCTGCATAGCTGCCCCTGACAGTTCTGAAATGTCCACTTCTGTCCCGGCCTGTCTCAGTCCTATTCCTGGAGCCTTCTACCTGTGACTGCAACCGTAGTGCCTTTGGTGTTTGACCCAGTTGGTTACCACAGTGACTACCAGTAACATTGATTTCTTTCTAGATTTCTAATACCAGATTTTGCTCTTTCCGTGTTTGGGCAACTGTTCAAATCTCTTTGTAGTTCTTCCTCAATTATCAGCCCTCCTCACCTCCATACTGCCCCCCCCCCACCCCAGTTCTACCAGCTTCTGGGCTGTACCATTCTCAGCTGCATCAGAACGTTTGGGGTGACAGACCATCTGCTCAAAATAGCCATGCCCTGGATGTGGGTTTGTTGGACCACAAATGGATATCTGCCCACAGAGAAACAGCTTGTGATTTGTGCACTTGAATGCTCAAAAAAACAAACTAAGCTCAGCCCTGGAGCTGGCTATGTAGCAATCAGGGTCCAATTGGGAAAATAGAAACCACTGTGGCCATGTTAAACGGAAGGGATTTAATTCAGGGAATTTGTTGGAAAACTGGGAAAGCAAAAAAAGGGAAACTGGAGATTTATATTTCGGGAAACAGCCAGTGCTTCTGAGACTGGGCGAACACAGTGAAGAGGTGGCATGAGCATCCTCCAAGGCTGCCAGGGCTGCAGGAGCTGGAACTGCGGGGGTAGGTGGGAGGTGCTGTCACCCAGCCAGTGCCCAGAGCTGGGGGATCGCAGAGGCACTAGGAAGGGTTCCTGAGATCTGGAGAGAGTTGCCTTGGTTCATAATTTTCGTGCAGTGAGGCTGCAATTCTGTTTCCATCCTCAGTGAGGTGAAATTACTTATTATAGTCTTAAAATAAGCCTCCTTTTACTTGAGCTACCTTGTCACACAAACAAACCCTCCCAAGACACCCATTGTGGTCATCAGCCTCAGCCTCTTCCCCCATGTTTTCCGTCACTGCGCTGACTCAGAACAGACCCTCCATTTGGGAGTTGAGCTGCCTGGGAGTTGTGATCTTTGCCGCTCTATGGCATCACAATGTTTTCAAATCCAGGAAAGGGAAGTTCTGCAACATTATCTTTTTTCCTCCCAGAACACAAGCATTTTTGTATGCTTTTTTTGCGGTGCGTTTTACAATTGTTTTGCATTTTATATTTGCAAAACTCTTAATGCTCCACTAATTAGCACTGCATTAAATCTGTGAACGGGAAGTGTTACCTTAACATTTGTTTAGTCTTTCCAGTTATGAGCAAGATTAACTCTCCATCTTGTTTGATTTCCTTTTACTGTGTCATGAAGGTTTTGAAGTTTTCTTTATAGTTTTTATCAGGTAGACATTAAAATATTTAGTGGGGATTTGGGGTCTTGGTTGTGAAAGGATTTTTTTTTTACACTTTCATTTCTGGCTGTTGATTATAACAACTACCTATTTTAAAATCTGTTTATGTTCCCCCTGACCACTTGAGGAAATGAGGAATTGTCCAGTGTGAGAAGGGGTGCACAGCAGAGATGGATTTGTGTCACCTGTTCGCTTTGACGTGTTTGTGTCTCTTGTGGACAATGTTTGAGTAGCATGTGGCCCTTGTGAGCCATTGGGGGGTGTACCTTTCCTGTATTCCTCCATGAATGACCCAAGTTAAATGACCTGTGCTAGGACCAAATCCATGGACTTAAACTCTCTGAAGGCACAGACAGTACAGACCTTTGCTTTGAACATTTCATCATTTCTAATAATTAGGGCTACATGGACTGCTTTGGAAAATACTGATTTCTATGACTGAAATGACTAATAATTTGGAGATTGGTTACAGGTTTCAAGCCATGGATTAAGGGTTGGTCTAAATAATGTCCTAAAAATATGGTGTGCTTTGAAAATTGCACATACAATAAGTGTTCACTATACAAAAATGAGAAAAATGCCCATAAGTTTAAAAAAAAAAGGAAAGCAAAAGAATGCTCATAATTCTACTACTTAGAGATGACTACTGTGATTTTGGTGTCTTCTAAATGGTTTCCTATATCTGATGTATAGGATTATACAAATAAATATGCACATTCATGGGACTTTATAATCATGTGAACCAATTCGTATAATCTCCTCTTACATATTTATGTCTATCTATATCAACATTGACATCTATATCTATAATCCTATTAGTTCTGTTTCTCTGGAAAGCCCTAATTAATACACCCAGTTTCCTCCACTGGTAACATCTTGCAAAACTGTAGTACGTATCACAACCAGGATTTTTTTTTTTTTGAGAGGGAAGGGGGTGCTGGGTAGGGGCAGAGGAAGAGAGAGAATCTTAAGCAAGCTCCATGGTCAGTGCAGAGCCTAATGTGGGGCTCGATCTCACGACCCTGAGCTCATTACCTGAGCTGAAACCAAGAGTCGGACGCTTAACCGACTGAGACACCCAGACACCCTTCAGCCAGGATATTGATACTGTACAGAACATTCCATCACCACAACAATCCATGTTTCCCTTTTATAAGGCAACTCTGTCTCATTCTCCTCACCCCCACAGGGTCTTTTATCCCTGGCAGCTAGCAATTTGTTCTTCATTTCTATAATTTTGTTGTTTCAAGAATAGTCTATATAAGTGGAATCACACAGCATGTACTTTTTTGGCTTTTTTTCCAACTTGCATAATTTTTTTTTTTTTTAAGATTTTATTTATTTGAGAGAGAGAGACAAAGAGAGCAGAGGCAGGGGCAGAGGGAAAGGGAGTAGCAGACTCCCTGTGGAGCAGGGAGCCCAATGCGGGGCTCGATCCCAGGACCCTGGGACCATGACCTGAGCCGAAGGCAGACGCCCAACCGACTGAGCCACCCAGGTGCCCCTGCATAATTCTTTTTTTAACCTGGCAAAATTAGTAATTTCTTCACTTAGTGTAATTTCACCTAGCATGCCAAATTTAGCTATCAATATGTGTTCTTTTTTTTATTGTTGAGTATTCCATGGAATGGACATACCCAATTTGTTTAACCATTCATCCACTGAAGTACATCTGGGTTGTTTTCAGCTTTTTGCTATTATAAATAAAGCTGCTATAAACATTCATGGACAGATTTCAGATTTTTGTGTGAACAGAAGTCTCCATTTATCTAGGATAAACACTTGGGAATGCAGTTGCTGGGTTGTATGGTAGTTGAATGTTTAGTGCTTTATGAAACTACCAAACTGTTTTCCAGAGTGGCTGTACCATTTTACAGTACTACCCACAGTGTATGAATGATCTGGTTTCTCTGCATCCTAACCAGCATTTGGTGTTAACCTTTTATTTTAGCCATCCTGATAGGTATGAGTCTCCTTAGTAGGTATAGCGCCTGGTGGCACAGTCAGCTAAGCATCCAACTCTTAGTTTCAGCTCAGGTCATGATCTCAGGGTCCTGGGATGGAGCCCTGCATTGGGCTCCATGCTAAGCGTGGAGTCTGAGATTCTCTCTCCCTCTCCCTCTGCCTCTCCCACTCGTGCTGTCTCTCTCTCTCTAAAATATATACATAAATCTTAAAAAAAAAAATAGTTACAGTGCTATTCAAATGACCTATTTCATTTTGGGTGAGTTGTGTTAGTTTGTGTTTTTCAACAAATTACTCCATTTCATCTAAGTTGTCAAATTTATGTGTGTAGAGTTGTTCATAGTATTTTTTTAAAAATCATTGATTTCTCTTGCCATTTGCAATGACATGGATGGAGCTAGAGAATGTTAAGCATAAGTCAGTTAGAGAAAGACAAATACCATATGTTTTCACTCACCTATGGAATTTAAGAAACAAAACAAATGAGCAGAGGGAAAAAAGGAGAAAGAGAGAGAGAGAGAGGCATACCAAGAAACAGACTCTTAGCTATAGAGAACAAACGGATCGTCACCAGAGGGGAGGTGGGTGGGGGGATGGGTGAAATAGATGATTGGGATTAAGGAGGGCACTTGTTGTGATGAGCACCCGGTGATAAATGGAAGTGTTGAATCACTATATTGTATACCTGAAACTAATATTACACTATATGTTAACTAACTGCAATTTAAATAAAACCTTTTAGAATTTAAAAAAAAAAATAAATATCGATTTCTGCTATTTGTTATTTCCTTTCTTTTGCTTTGGGTTTATTTTGCTCTTTTTCTAGTTTCTTTTTTTTTTCTTTTAGATTTTTATTTATTTATTTGACAGAGAGAGATAGTGAGAGCAGGAACACAAGCAGGGGGAGTGGGAGAGGGAGAAGCAGGATTCCCGCCGAGCAGGGAGCCCGATGTGGGGCTCGATCCCAGGACCCTGGGGTCATGACCTGAGCCGAAGGCAGACGCTTAACGACTGAGCCACCCAGGTGCCCCTCGTTTTCTAGTTTCTTAAATGGGAGCTTAGAAGATTGATCTGAGACTTTTCCTCTTCATGCACGTGGTGTTATAAATTTCCCTGAAAGAGATATTTTCTATTGTATGGGGAAACCTTAGTGTACCTGCCATGTGTATAGCTCCTTACTGAGGAATTCAATTCAATTCAGCAAATATTTATGGAGTGCTTGGGCAAGGCACTGTTCTAAATCCTCAGTATACATCAGGGAACAAAACAGACAAAGATCTCTATCTCTGTGGAACTTGCATTCTAGCTGGGGGAGACACAATAAATAATAAGCATCATTTAGACAGTATGTTAGAGAGTGATAAGTACAGGAACAAAACGTACTGCAGGATAAAAGGGAAGGGACTTGTGAGGAACGATAGTGTTTAATACTCCAGTTCTGACAGTACTCCAGTACTGACAAGTACTAAATGTACTTGATACTAAAGGTGAAGTATTGAATAGGTTGGTCAGGCTGGCCTTTCAGAGAAGGTGAGATTTGAGTAAAGACCTAAAGGAGTTAGTGAGGCCAGTATCTGGTAGAAGTGTGCTTCAGACTGATGGGACAGCTAGAGCAAAGGCCCTGTGGTGGGAGCGTGCCTGGATGCCTGGACTATCTGAGGAGAAGCAAGGTGGCCAGTGTGACTAGAGCGGGGTGAGCACAGGGGGAAGTGGTAAAGATGAGGTCAGAGTATAATGGGGGCCAGGTCTTTGGGTCTTGCTCTGAGTGAAATGGGGAGCCACTGCGGTATGTGAACCAAAGGAATGACATGACTTGGTTTAGGTGTTCAGAGAATCACTCTGGCTGCTATGTGAGGGATAGACCATGTGTAGAAGCAGGTGACCTCTTAGCAGGCTGCTGCAGCGATGCCAGCGAGAGGCAGTGTGGCCTGGAACAGAGTGCTAGCAGCAGGAATGGTGAGAAGTGATTACATTCTAAATCTAATTTTGAGGGGCGCCTGGGTGGCGTAGCTGGTTAAGTGTCCAACTCTTGGTTTCAGCCCAAGTCGCCATCTCAGGATGGTGAGATAGAGTCCCACGTGAGGCTCTGTGTTCAGCACGGAGTCTGCTTGAGACTCTCCCTCTGCCCCTCCCCCACGCACGCTCTCACTAAAATAAATAAATAAATCTTTAAACATACATACATACATACATACATATGTTTTAAGAGTAGAGCTAACAGGAGTTCTTCATAGGTTGGACTTGGGGCATTCAAAAAAGATAGGTATGTGGATAACCAGCTTGATCTAAATCCTTAAAGGTAGGTGACCGTATTCCATACCATATGCACCCTTCCTTACCCCTACAACCCTGCTCACAGCTTATTGGACAATGGCAGGCACTTACCTAGGAGCAGCCGATCAATAGGCTGGACATTAGTCTATAGAGTGTCCTGGGCACGAAAGTTTTGCCCAAAAAAGTGGCAATTAACTGTGCCAGTGATTTTTCTCTTTCAGGATTCAGAACTGGAGAAATAAGAAAAGACAATGTGTGAAAGCAGAAGCCGACTCGGAGAGAGGCAGTATTCAGACTTCATGAGTAAGCAGAAGCTGTGAATAAACAAGAGCTCTGAGGGAACAAAAGCCACGAGGCAGCACAAAGAGACACAAAGTAATGACGGAAGTGATAGAAGATAACTAAGAGAGCATCAGATTCTCAGGAGAAAGAGTCAGGGGCCAGGCCTGGGTCAGGGGCCAACCCTGGAGCCAGAGGTGCGGTCACCTCCTCTGTTACCAGGGGCGGGGGAACGGTGCTAGACAGACAGAGACTACAGGTGTGCCCCAGCGTGTCATGTCAGGCTGGGATCGGCTCTGTGGAAGCCAGAACCACACATGAGCCCAAATTACGAGGGTCCGAGGAAGCCAGAGAAAGCAGAGGAAAGCTGTCTCCCGAGAGAAGCAGAAAGTGTAGCAGACGCCCAGAGAGAAGCAGGGATGGCAGATGACGCAGCCACGTGAGATAACTGCACAGCATCTCACCTTCCTGTTTCAGTCCTATCCCGGGCTGGGGGTGGCATCCTGGCGGGGCTCATCCCTGCACTTCAGAGCCCCTGGAGAGTACCTTTTGTTTCAGTTTCTTTTCTACTTGAGTTGGTGGGAGTAGTTTTTGGTCTAGGCTCCCGGGATGGTACATTTAGCTGGAAATTTCTTGCTATTATGTCTCAGGATCGAGCATGGCAGACAAGGTACAAAGGTGAAAATGCAAATATTTGGGTAAAGAACTAGCTGGAATCATGTGAAGCATTTTACATACCTTGTCTCCTTTAATCTGTAGGGTCAGAGAGGTAGCATCCCGGAGGCTCACAGAGGGTAAGTACGGCCCACCTTCGTTATTCACTGAATCTGGATTTTCAAATTTGCCTACTCCCTAAAATTTATTTGTAACCCCACATCAATACCCGAGGTGCTTTCCCAGTGTTCACAGACGTGTGCAGAGTGGTAAAAGAATTGAATTGTTTTAGGCACACGTTCCCAGCTAACACAAAAAAGGCAGTACTTGGCCGTTCTGTTTCAGCTCCCACACTGTTAGCAAGGTTCCCGTTTCCAGTCTCTTTAGTGCCACATTTTTCACATTTTGTGCTGATGTTGGTGACATCACTATTTCAGATGGCCCCCAGGTGTAACGTTGAAGTGCTGTCTGTGCTCCGAAGCACAAGAAGGCCATGACGTGCCTTACAGAGAAAATGTGTTCAGTAAGCTTTGTTTAGGCAGGAGTTATAGTGCTGCTGGCTGTGAGGTCAGTGTTAAGGAACCAATAATATGTATTAAATTGTCTGTCTTTAAACAGAAACAAACATAAAATGAAGTTATACATTGACTGGTTGATGAAAATGTCATGACTGGGGGCCCACAGGAATCTAACCCTGTATTTCCCCGGGACTAATAGTTCAGTATTTGCTAATTCAGTATTGTAGCAACTTTATAGAGCATAACTACCATGAGAAACAAGAATCCACTGTACCATGTGCAGGATCAGTGGAACAGTGTGGATGCCCAGCTCCAAAGCCATGCCTCTCTGATTCATGCTCATTCCATTCCACCATGCCGTGCTCCAGAAGAGAAAGAAAAGCTTCTCTGCTCAGCTTCCAGTGCTCTTTCCACTGCACAATGCTGCCTTCTCTAGAACTTGTTGCCTAGTTGGGAAATGAACAGGTGTGAAATGACCATAGAAACCATAGTAGGATGTACATTAGGGCTGGGACAGTAATATGTAGCACATTTGTCCTCACTCATCCCTTAAATATATGTGGCAGGCATCGTTCATCTCCCACAGCCCCTTTTCCTGCTTGAGCCCTGATGGAGTTTCCACAGTCCTCAAGACAGGGTTCCATGCAATCACTACCATCTAATCAGAGTTGGCATGTTAAGATGAAACCGTTAACTTCCTTGCACGATAACCGGCATCCTTAAAGATTAAGCATATACTCGGAGGATCTGAGTTGCCAGGCTTAAGGAACTTTAGAGTTTAAGCAAATGTATCAGTCTGTTTCAAAGCTTGGACCCCATGGTAGCTCTGAGTGTCTGGTGAACTCTCTTTGGAAAGGCTTTCTGGATTTCTTTACATAGGACTTTGCTCCTGAAAGATGCATCTTGATGGGAACCATCTTTCTTGTTCATCTCTGAATCACCTTGCCTAGAGCACTGACTGGCATACAGTTGGTGCTCAGTGATGTTTGTTGAACAAAGGCCTGGGCACCTAGACTGACACCTATCTTCCCCAGGAGGAAAGAGCTCTGATGTAGGCTAGTGACAGAATGGAATCCTTAAGGGCACAAAGCAGGGCAGGCACGGCTGGGGGGTTGGAGCTTTTCAGGGGAAGCAGTCAAGAAACTGTAAATGAAACTGAACTGGAGCTGCATTCTGTTGAATCTCTCTGCCTCTTCTTTATTTCTCTTTGTGCTCTCTCCTATGGCTTACCTCTTTATTTCTGGTACGATGGATCTGGGAATCCCAAGCAGGACGGGGGTGGAGGCATGTAGGGAAGAGAAGGCCTGGGGTGTGGCTTGAGCTGGGAGCTAGTTTTGACTCTGAACTAAAGGACCCCAGCCTTTAGCTTCTAGATCTGCTGGGCACCAGTGCTGCCCATTCTTACACAGGGCTCAGGATGCTTACCACTCCATCAGCCTAGCCCGGTCCCTGTCTTCCTCTGCCCTCTCTCCTTTCCCCTTCTCTCCTCCATCAGTCATGGCAAATGGGGTTTGAGAGGGAATACAGAAGAGGGGATGGGAAGTCAGGCCAGGAAGAGAGGGATTATTGGACTGGGAGCCCAAGAAGGGAATGACACTGAGTACACCAATATAGCATGGGAGTTAGGGTGGAAAAACATGTTCGATTTCTGAACCATGTTTGCTATTTTAGTGCTGGAAGTGACTTTAAGTCAGAATCTCTGCCCTGGTGTTGGGAGAGCTACAGAAAGCTGGAGCTTCCCAATCTGCAGCTAATTGTGGAGAAGTAGTGTGGTACTCAAGACCATGGGAGACAGTGCATGGGCTTTGGAGTTAAGATTGAGCTGGGTTTCTGCTTGCTAGCTGTATAATTTAGGGTAGGTTCATTAATCGCTCTGGATTTTACTCCTTGTACCTATAAGATGAAGATAATAATAGTGTGTACCTTATGGGATCATAATGACTAAAAGAAATGAGGTTTATCGAGTTTTGTAAAGTGTGCTTAGGAAACTCAAATGATATCTATTGTTATCATTAATAATATGATCATCTTGTGTTATTCACTTGCATATAGGTATTTTTTTTTCTTCTCAGCTCTGAAGAGGAAACAAAATAGACTGAGTTTCTGAGAATTTTTAAGAGCAAGACAGGCACTCAGTCTATCTGAGAAGCAGTTCTGATAGCTTACTTAAGCTCAGGAAGCCTGTAGAATTCCCCAGCAGTGACTATAATGGGGGCTCCAGAGACCATTAGTTTCCAAGATCATAGGGTAACTGACTAGGAAAGTTTGCCCATATTGTGTGCTGCCTTTTCTCTACAGGTTGGGATTGTAAGGAGTGGCCAAATCCAATTTAGCCAACAAACAAGCCAATAAGCCAGAGAGCTGGCTATTAAGCTACCGTAAGCCCTGACACATTTGGCTTTACCTCCCCAGTTTCTGTAACATTTAGTTTCCCACGGCTGGGCTCACTGGTGCAAAATCCCCCTGACCCCCCAATTTTTGCCTATCACCTGTTGTATTAGTTCTTTATGCTGCAATTACAAATGATCACAACCTTGGTGGCTTAAACAACCCAAATTTATGATCCTGTAGTTCTAGAGATCAAAAGAGCAAAATTGGCGTCACTGGGCTAAAACTGAGGTGTCAGTAGGGCTGTGTTCCTTTCTAGAGGCCCTGGAGGGGACAATATTTTTTCCTTATTTTCCAGCTTCTAGAGCCCACCTGCATTTCCTGGCTCATGGCCCCTTTCCATCCTCAAAACCAGCAATGGCAGGGTGAGTCCTCACATGGAGTCACTCCACCCTCTATGTCTGGCATCACATTTCCTTCTGACTTTTCTGCTTCCCTCTTCTATATTAAGGACCCTTATGATTACAGAGGGCCCACCAGAATAATCCAGGATAATTGCCTTATATTAAAGTCAGCTCATTTGCAACGTTAATTCTATTTGCAACCCTTGCCATGGTTCCATGAGTTCCCTTGCCCTGTGACGTGATATATTCATAGGTTCCAGAGATAGCATATGTGTATCTTTGGGGGCTCTTATTTCACCTTCAACAACCATTATCCATTATGTGCTGCTCTCTGCTTCTAAACCAGAATTTAGAATTTAGTAAACTCCCTCAGATCCCAGGCTGGAGCCATCTTCTTTGTGATGGTGTCCATGAATCCCATGCTGGAGGAGTTGTTCTCTGGCCTCACTGGCTCCCTTCACCTAATTTGACCTTTATATAAACTGACCCGAGGTGCCATACACTGAGCATACAGGTACTCTGGTTGCTCTGCCCAAACTGCTGGGTAGGAGAAACTTTTCTTTATTTCTTCACATTCAGATTTTTTATTGTGATTGCCAGCTCATAGATCCAGTTTTTCTTTGATGAATGCTTTCAAACGTTAGGAAGCTTATCTGTCCATTCTGTGTCACAGCCTTATCTGATAGTACTTTCATTAACTCGATTAATGCCTGAGGACAGTTTACACAAACTACAATAATCATTAGCTGCCAGTTCCTAAAACTACTCAGAGGTGCCAGAGCTGTTTAGATATGTACATAAAGGCACGCTCATGCCTTCTCAGATACTTGCATAAAGGCACACTCATCTACAGACACAGTGATCAATGTGGTGGGGAGAAGATCTTCAACATCTGTTCAGATGTGCTAGATGGGTAATGTATGGAAGTGTTGAATTACTATATTGTACCCCTGAAACTCGTATAACACTGTATGTTAACTAACTGGAATTAAAATAAAAACTTAAAAACGAAAAGAAAGAAAGAAAGATGTGCTAGATGTCATCTTATTTTAACGGGAAGGAAACATTTACTGAGAACCTGCTTTGGTGTTGGAAACTTTATATCTTAAACTTACTTTAATTCTCATTATAATGCAGGAAAACAGCTTTTATAATCCCCCTTTTACAAATGGGAACATTGTGGCCAAACATCACACAGCTAGTAAGATCTCAACATTTCACACCTGGACTGCCTGTTTCTAAAACTCTTTTCTTTTCTTTTTTTTTTTAAAGATTTTATTTATTTATTTGACAGAGAGAGACATAGCGAGAGCAGGAACACAAGCAGGGGGAGTGGGAGAGGGAGAAGGAGGTTTCCCGCGGAGCAGTAAGCCCGATGTGGGACTCCATCCCAGGACCCTGGGATCATGACCTGAGCCGAAGGCAGATGCTTAACGACTGAGCCACCCAGGCGCCCTAAAACTCTTTTCTTTCCCCTTCACCTGACCAGCCTTAAAGCAAGGGAATGGACCAAAATGGGGATGTTCAAACTGAGATGACTGGATAGAGCCCTAGAGTTTTATGGAGGTACCCAGAGACTCCTCACATGGGAGTGAAGGTGCTTGGTAAGAGGCAAGCTGAGTGGGCTGGGCTTTGGGCTCTTCCCACCTACAATCAGGCCAGCTCTGCCATTATTAGTTCTACGTATTGGGATGCAATGTAATATTTCAATAGAAAGAAAGATGGGATGGAGTTCTGCTAAAATAGCCTCTTGAAGGCCATTAGACTGAAATCTGACCACCACGTCCCTGTAATTCTGGAATTCTGTCCTAATTGTCCCCAGTTAATTAACCAGTTCTTCCAATGCCAGTACCTTGGGTTTTCTCTGAATGTGATTAGGGGCTTTGCTCTCTAGAATGAAAGAGATCATCTCAGTTAGTGAGTGATACAATAATTTTTTTTTTTAGATTTTTATTTATTTATTTGAGAGAGAGAATGAAAGAGAGAGAGCATGAGAGGGGGGAGGGTCTGAGGGAGAAGCAGACTCCCTGCTGAGCAGGGAGCCCGATGTGGGACTCGATCCCGGGACTCCAGGATCATGACCTGAGCCGAAGGCAGTCGCTTAACCAACTGAGCCACCCAGGCGTCCCTGATACAAGAATTATTAAGGTAGAGAAGAAGCAAGATTCTCTAGGCACTTTGCTGCATCGCAGACTGAACGTAAGCTGAGGGCAGAGGGCAAGTCCGATTCATGTTAAAGACAGTGCTAAGCAGGCGCTAGACAGTGGAAGATTCTACAGAAAAGGAAACCGTCATAGTGATGGGGAATGGGGTATGAGGATATACACAGATATTTTGAAAATCGTCCCTTTTAGGGACTATATGGTTAGGATATTGATATGCTCCCTTCTGAGAGTCTGCCTTGCCATGCCAGTAGTTGGCTTATACTGAGTCAATATGAGACTCTCAAAGCAAGTTCAGTCTCATTAGAGTATCACTTACTTAATTCTGTAAAGGAGATAACAACTTTGAATATTTGAAGTCAACACCTCATAGGCCACAATGTCTGGGATGAGTCACTATCTTAAGACAAAAGATCGTATGTGGAATTTAAGAAACAAAACAAATGAGCAAAGGGGAAAAAAGAGAGAGGTAAACCAAGAAGCTGACTCTTAACTATAGAGAACTGATGGTTACCAAAGGGGAGGTGGGCAGGGGGTGGTTTAAATAGCTGGTGGGGATTAAAGAGGGCGTTTAACTTGCTGTTAGGAACGCCAGGGGGCTGTGTGGGAAGTGTTGAATCACTATATTGGACACCTGAAACTAGTATTACACTGTATGCTAACTAACTGAAATGTAAATAAAGACTTAAAAGAAAAAGAAGACAAAAGATAGAATGAAAGCTACATTTTCTCTTCTTTAAGGGGACACTCTTACCCCTGCTTCCCTGAGTTACTCCTCAATGAAGAATACTAAAATTAACTAACATGTATTGATGGAACTCTTGAATATTTATAAGCACTTGAGTCTTTAACATAGCCTCAGACTGTCCTCTCCAAAACACCTCGCTCCTCTCTCCTAGTAATAGGATTCCCAAGTTTTAGCTGTGCCCAAGGCTGCCTAGTATTTCCCAACCTCCCTTGCAGCTAGATATGACCAGGCAACTAAGTTCTTGTCAGTGAGATATAAGCAGAAATGTTGTATGGCAGCTTCTGGCAGTTGTCCTCAAAAGATAAATGGTACATGCTCTTTTCCTCTTCTTCATCCCATCCTCCATCCTGCTTCCTGGAACACAGATGTGATGGTTGCCGCCCTAGTTACCATCTTGGACCATGAGAGCGAGGGCCACACTGAGGAATGAAGAACAGTGAGATGAGCCGGGGGTCCCTGAGAACATTGTGGAGAAGCTCTGCATTTTCTAACTCAGGACTTAATGTGAAAGAAAAATAAAATATTGCTTAAATCACTTCTATTGTATTTCTGTTTCTCAGAGCCAATGCTAATACAAACTGATATGCTCTACATACTAGGTATAATATTATTCCGGTTTTACAAATGAGAAAACTGTGGCTTAGCCAGATAAATCATTTGTGAAGGTCACCCAACTAGTAGATGAAGGAATTAGGGTCTGAATCACAGTTTTTGCCAAAGCCCATGTGCTTTCCTCCTCCTCATTGTTCACTGTCAGACCACGGGGGTGATAGTGTTTAAATTTCTCTGGTTGACAAGAGCCTTTCAGCAAAGCCCTCTGGCAGTGTCTGGTCATGAGACTACAGTCTTCAACTTGCCCCTCCACCATCTCTTTCAAAAGTAAAATCCACAAGTCACAAGGGTCATGGTGAGACTCGATTGCATATGGCCTTGAGAGTCCTGGGATGTCACAGCAGCCCCCAGGCATCTGATTTGCATGAAGATTCTTAGGCCTTCTAGGAGAAATGGTGTAGAGGACCATCAGAACCAATGATTGGGGCCATAGAGAGATGGTTGGCACCCTTGAACACAGAGGGGATGATGAAATAGGCCCTAATCCTAGGAGGAGGGCAGATGCCTGATGCTGGAAAATCAGAGGACTATCTTTCCCCGTTTTTTAAAAAGATTTTATTTTTATTTTTTTTAAGTAATCTCTACACCCAGTGTGGGGCTTGAACTTACTACCCCAAGATCAAGAGTCAAGCAGGCCCCACCAACTATCTTTTTTTTTTTTTTAAGATTTTATTTATTTATCTGAGACAGAGAGTATGAGAGAGACAGAGAGCACATGAGAGGGGGGAGGGAGAAGCAGGCTCCCTGCCAAGCAGGGAGCCCGATGCGGGACTCGATCCCGGGACTCCAGGATCATGACCTGAGCCAAAGGCAGTCGCTTAACCAACTGAGCCACCCAGGCGCCCGCCCACCAACTATCTTAAGGTGAGAGTCAGGTGGTGCTGGGCAGTGGAAGGGTATATCCATCTTACTCTGGGCACAAATCAGATAGGTGAGGAAGGCTGAGATAAGTGGTATCATCAAGGGAGTCCCAGACCAAATCAAACCTTAGTTAATGAAAAGAGCTTCATGGTTATCTGAGTCCAAATGCACTTGTTTAGATGCCAGACTACCTATGATTTGTTGGAAATGCTTTCACTCTGCGGAGGAACAATTTGATTCGCCTCCTCTGTCCGCCAGTGTTGATCACCAATAGACCTAACATTGGTATGGTGATCAACACTGGGGTACAGAGGAGGCAAATTGACAGCACCAGCAGAAATGATGGAAAGGGAGAAAATGGACCATCTTGCTCTTGACTAACTTGCTCTTGACTTGCTCATCTCCATCAAGGGGAGAATCACAACCGGGGGTTGGATAAGGGCCTGATGGTTGGTTTATTGAAAGACCTAATAGAGGCATGACTTGGGGCTCATTTGACAGCAGATTCCTTAGGAACTTAAGGGGCCTATGGCTCAGGTCATGATCCCAGCATCCTGGGATTGAGCCCCATGTCAGGCTCCCTGCTCAGGGGGGAGTCTGCTTCTCCCTCTGCCCCTGGTCCTGCTTGTGCTCTCTCTCTCTCCCAAATAAATAAATAAAACCTTTTTTTTTATTATGTTAGTCACCATACAGTACATCATTAATTTTTGGTGTAGTGTTCCATGATTCATGGTTAATAAATAAATAAAATCTTTAAAAAAGCTATGTTTCATAAACCAGACATAAATCGACAAATAGTGTATGATTCCACTTATATGGAGTACATAGAGTAGTCAAATTCATAGAAACAAAGTATAACAGTGGTTGCCAGGGCCTGGGGCAGGGGAAATGGGGAGTTGTTTCATGGATATGGAGCTTTAGTTTGGGATGATGAAGAAGTTCTGGAGATGGATAGTGGGGATGTTGTACTCCAATGTGAATGTACTTAATACCACTGAACTGCATGTTTAAAAATCAGTAAATGGTAAATTTTGTGTATGTTGAACACACATACAAAAAGGTCTGTTTTAATGTGCACGGCATATGCTTTTTCCCCAAGCTCTACCTCCCATTAAGGAGAGGAAGCCCCAGGTAACCTCCAACTGTGACTAGAAATCCTGTACCTTTTGCTCATTCCTGCCTTGACCCTGTTTTCTGTTCTGTTTCTGCATTTACTTGCTCCTGACACTGGGCTTCCATTTCTGACCATTCCTTGTTCCTTGGACTTAATGCAGATTTGGTATCTAAGGCTCAATTGCTGACATATATTCTTGGAATACATTTGCTCTTTTTCCTGTCTCAGTTATATCCCAAATGCTCTGGGGAACTCTGTACCCCAGCACCCTGAAGCTGTCCCTACCTCCTGGGCCTCAACTTTTGCTTGTGGCCCTACGTGGCCTAATCTGGCCTCTCTCAAGTGCAGATCAGATACCTAATCACTCAGGCCCACACTGCTGTCTCTCTTCCCTAACCCCCTAGACTCTAGGGGGTTAGGGAAGAGGATCTACAATACTTATCTACATCCTTCCTTGTGACACTCCTTGAGGGAGTGATAAGAGCTGAGGCCAGAGCTGACCAGGCCACTCTGACCAGCCCCAGAGACTGGAGAAACTAGCAGGCAGGCCCATGAGTGCACAGTGGCTTATATGGCTAGCCTAAGAGTCAGGTGGTTCTAGTAGCAGGACCCACAGGCCATTTTCTGTTTTGCTTTCTTTCCTGCTCTTACCCAGATGGAAGCTGAGGCTTCCCTGACCAATGAGAGCTAGATGAGATGGTCTTGACTACCTGATTCCATAACATGGAGTAACACAAAGCTTTCCCCAGCCTTTTGGGAATTTTCAGAGGTTTCTACTTTCTTAAACCTCTCTGCCTCCAGCCTTCTGCATCTGTGTGCTAGCTCTAACTTGCCCCTGTTCAACCCAAGTTTTTTGGTTTTGTTTTGGGTTTTGGGTTTTTTTTGCTTTAGATTACCTTTATGTTTTTGTTGTTTTTTTAATTTAAATTCAATTAAGAAACATAATGTATTATTAGCTTCAGAGGTAGAGGTCAGTGATTCATCAGTCCTATATAATACCCGTTGCTCATTACATCACATGCCCTCCTTTTTTTTTTTTTTTTTTAAGATTTTTATTTATTTATTCACGAGAGACAGAGAGAGAGAGAGAGAGAAGCAGAGGGAGAAACAGGCTCCCAAGGAGCAGGGAGCCCGATGTGGGACTCGATCCCAGGACCTTGGGATCATGACCTGAGCCGAAGGCAGACGCTTAACCATCTGAGCCACCCAGGCGCCCATCACATGCCCTCCTTAATGCCCATCACCGAGTTACCCCATCCCTCCACCCCCCTCCCCTCCAGCAACCCTCAGTTTGTTTCCTATGATCAAGAGTCTCTTATGGTTTGTCTCCCTCTCTCATTTCATCTTGTTTGATTTTTTCCTCTTCCCCTATGATCCTGTTTTATTTCTTAAGTTCCACATATGAGTGAGATCATATGATAATTATCTTTCTCTCTTTGACTTAATTCGCTTAGCATAATAACCTCTAGTTCCATCCACATCATTGCAAATGGCAAGATTTCATTTTTGATGACTGAGTAGTATTCCATTTGTGTGTGTGTGTGTGTGTGTGTGTACACATCTTCCTAATCCATTTATCTGTGGGTGGGCATCTGGGCTCTTTCCATAGTTTGGCTATTGTGGACATCGCTGCTATAAACATTGGGGTGCACGTACCCCTTCGGATCCCTACATTTGTATCTTTGGGGTAAATCCCCAGTAGTGCAGTTGCTGGGTCGTAGGGTAGCTCTATTTTCAGCTCTTTTTTTTTTTTTTTAAAGATTTTATTTATTTGACAGAGAGAGAGGGAACACAGTGGGTGGAGTGGGAGAGGGAGAAGCAGACTCCCCACTGAGCAGGGAGCCCGATGTGAGGCTCGATTCCAGGACCCCAGGATCATGACCTGAGCCGAAGGCAGATGCCTAACGACTGAGCCACCCAGGCACCCCTCTATTTTCAACTCTTTGAGGAACCTCCATACTGTTTTCCAGAGTGGCTACACCAGCTTGCATTCCCACCAGCAGTGTAGGAGGGTCCCCCTTTCTCCACATCCTCACCAACATCTGCCATTTCCTGAGTGGTTAAATTTTGCCATTCTGACTGGTGTGAGGTGGTGTCTCACTGTGGTTTTGATTTGTATTTCCCTGATGCCGAGTGATGTTGAGCATTTTTTCATGTGTCTGTTGACACATGTTTGATAAATTCTTTGTAGATTTTGGGTACTAGCCCTTTATCTGATAAGACATTAACAAATATCTTCTCCTATTCTGTGGGTTGTCTTTTGGTTTTGTCAGCTGTTCCTTTTGCTGTGCAAAAGCTTTTTATCTTGATGAAGTCCCAATAGTTCATTTTTGCCTTTGTTTCCCTTGCCTTTGGAGACGTGTCTAGCAAGAAGTTGCTGTGGCCAAGGTCACAGAGGTTGCTGCCTGTGTTCTCCTCTAGGTTCCTGTCTCACATTTAGGCTTTCACCTATTTTGAGTCTATTTTTGTGTAGGGTGTAAGGAAATTATTCAAACCACGTTTTGTCAAAAGCTAGAAAACTCAGCTTCTTCACATGTTACTCCCAACTAAAAAATCTGTGGGTGTTACATAGTGGGCGGTATTATTACTACTGGTTTACTGATGGGGAAACTGAAGCACAGAGAGGACAATGAACACTTAAATTTGGTGGACTTTACTAAGCCTTTTCAGGGCAGGTGCTATTACATTGTATGGTACCCCATATAGCCCACTGCCGTCTTGTATGACTTCTCTCCCCATTGCTTTCTCTACCCTAACTTTATTCATCCCACAGGGCCTCCAAATTTCAAATTCTCTTTCCCTTTTATGCAGAGCAGATTCCCACTCTCACACTTTATACTCTCACAAGCAGTTATCCAAATATTTCTTCTCAAGCAGTTAATTCTACCCTAATAGGAACACCAGTGCTAACCTTTAACTTAACTGTAATACAATTTTCTCTACTATTACGTTCTTTTAGTTTTGAATTTATGTCAAACAAGCCAAACATTATCAAAATAAAACTATCAATGTGATCCATGCCACTCAGAATAAATTAAAAAGTTGAAACCCTTCCAAATCAGACCTTCTGTGATAGCCCTTCCTATATTTATGCCCAAATGGATACCCATTTTCTCCAACCTCCTTAGATCATGTAGCAGTTCCTAAAACTGGCTGTATATTTGTCACCTGGGGATCTCTGACCAAACCACAGAGATTCTAGTTAAGTAGATGAAAGTGGGGCCTGGAGTTCTGCATCTTCACTGAGGAAAAAATCCCTCAGTCATGATTTAGGATCACTGATTGGACTAGCCTCATTTCAAGGGCTCAATAGCCACATATGGCTTATGTCTACCATATTGGACAATGCAGATATGGAACATTTCCATCACTGCCTAAGGTTTTAGTTGATGGTGCTGACCTATACCATATATTGTCCATGGCACTATGATGTTCAGCAAACATAGCCCTAGCCCCATCCTTCCTTTACCTTCCAAATTCTTACCACGCCATCTGGACTGTCATTCCCTCTCCAGAGAACCCTCTATAGCCTCAGTACCTTCTCTGACTGTTCCCTCTAACTCTTGGCTTTATTTGATTTCCTCCATTCAGGACCAGGATGTGGTGGCGGGTCTCCTTTGCTCCCAGTACATGCCTCCACACTCTAGTGAAGACTCAGCCATTGGAGGCTAATGCCATTTGGCTATAATTACTCTCCACCTTCTCTTTGCTTTACTATCAGCCTCTTGGCCATCTCATTCATGGAAGCCTTTGACATGTGGCTCACAGTGTTCCTTTTTACCTCAAAACTTGCTGTCACCTCAAATAATGCCAATGTCCAGCTAACAATTGGCCTCTCAGTTCCTTGACCTTCTCATCTCTAGTAAAAGTGATAAGAATAAAAGCTAACACTTGCTACATGCCAATCACTAGTCTAAGAAATCAGCATTTCATGTATTAACTCATTTGATTCCATGACAGTCCGGTACGATCGATCATTCTTATTATCATCTCCATTTTACAAATGAGGAAGCAATTTAAGTAAATTGCTCACGGTCATGTCACCCATTAAGTAGTGAAGGTAGGCCTAAACTCTAATCCCAGAGAGCATGCACTTTGTTACTCCAAATTTTCTCTTTCCAATGATGTTTTTTTTTCCATTTCAGCTCCCACGACCCACTTTCACTGTCGTACCGTGAACTCTGCCATCACTTCTACCTGTGTCACCTTCAAATCACTAATTAAGGTATCCCAGCCTCTGGCCAACTTCCTCTCCCTCCAGCAGGTCAATAAATACAATAAAAGTAATGATAATAATAGCTAACAGTTATATAGTCTAAGTGCTTTTCACATGCTGACTCATTCATTCCTCACAATTCTGTGATGAAGGTAGGTATCAGTACTACTACTGTTTTACAGATGAGGAAATTGAAACACAGAGAGCTAAAGTAACATGTGCAATGTCACACAGCTTATAGGGGTCAAAGACAGAACTGGAATCCAGTCAGGCTCCAGAGTCCTCATTCTTTTTTTGTTTTTTTTTTTTAAGATTTTATTTATTTATTTGAGAGAGAGAGAATGAGAGAGAACACATGAGAGGGGATAGGGTCAGAGGGCAAAGCAGACTCCCCGCCGAGCAGGGAGCCCGATGCGGGACTCGATCCAGGGACTCCAGGATCACGACCTGAGCCGAAGGCAGTCGCTTAACCAACTGAGCCACCCAGGCGCCCCAGAGTCCTCATTCTTATCTGCTGTGTTAAGGATGATAAGCCTGGAGTGGTGGGGGAAAGCATTATCATCTGGGGACTTTTTTTCAAAGTACCCATGCCTACCCTCCAGTTCTAAATGTTTGCTTGTTTATTTTGAAAGAGACTCTCAGATGATTTCGACGTTGGCCTCATATTGAGAACCACAAATTAAGTCATTTCAACCATCTACTAATAGGGCCTTCTAGTCAAATTCAACCTACTGCTATCCTACCCATCTCAGTCAGGACTGCTTCACACAAACAGGTTAGGGCTGGGCCTGGAGGCATTGTGACCAGCACGACTGAATAAAAAGGCGTCAGTACCAATAGCCTGGAGGGCCTGCAGCGAGCAGGGATGGGCAGATTTCTTGATGCCTACATAATACTTGAATAGTTGCTTTTTTTCCCTCATGTCCATCTGATTCGATCAGGAGCCAGGAAGAGAACCAACTGCTTAGCTGGGGATTGCTCGGGGCAGCAATTTGCTCCCCAGTAATGTGATGGCTTCTAAGGCAAGAAGAAAGCAGAATGAGAGTTAAGCAAAGAAAGTATTCTTGGCATAGGTCCAGAGGAAAGGCAGTCTGGCTGAAACAGTTCAGTTCCCTTGGCCAGGAAGCAGCCATCTACGTAAACAGGAAGTAGAGAAGGTTGGGGGATAGGGCAGTGGTTAGTTGGTGAGAACAGGCACTGACACCAGATGGGTGTCAAGTGGTTACATTCAAAAGAGATTATGAGACAGGCCCTGACTTTGCACGTTCACCATCCCTGCTCTCTCCTGGGAGGCCTTGTTTCACTAGGGTGTATGTCTGTGCTGTATGTGTCAGGTCTTGCTCTTAAAAGGATAAATCTTTGAGGGCGCCTGGGTGGCTCAGATGGTTAAGCGTCTGCCTTCGGCTCAGGTCATGATCCCAGCGTCCTGGGATCGAGTCCCGCATCGGGCTCCCTGCTCCTTGGGAGCCTGCTTCTCCCTCTGCCTCTCTCTCTCTGTCTCTCATGAATAAATAAATAAAATCTTTAAAAAAAAGAAAAAAGGATAAATCTTTGAGCACCTGCCTTTTTTGCCCGTTGTCTGCTGGCTCGTTTTATTTTATCTCGTTTAATAGTCTAAACATTCTGTGAGGATAGGGCTACTATTTCCATGTTTTCAGGTGAGAAATCCTCATAAAGATTAGGTTACCTTGCCCAAATTACACCACTATACACTTTTGAAAATTATATCCTCTCTGAGAAGTGACCATTAAGCATACCCTATTAGAAAGAGAGTGTGTAAGTTTTCTAAAGATGCCATAACAAATTGCCACAAACCTGCTGGCTTAAAACAATATATTTACTTTCTCAACCTTCTGGAGGCCAGAAGACTGAAATCAAGGTGTTAGCAGAGCCACGCTCCTTCTGAAAGCTCTAGAGGAGAATCCTTCCTCACCTCTTACAGCTTCTGGTGGCCCCAGACATACCTTGCCTTGTGGCTGTAAAACTCTAGTCTCCTCCTCCAACTTCACATGGTCTTCTCTTTGTCCCCATCTTCTCTTCTGTCTCTTTTAAGGCCTCTCATCACTGGATTCATGGCCCACCAGGATAATCCAGGATGATCTTATCTCAGTATCCTTAACTTAATTACAGCTGCAAAGAGCTTTTTTCCAAATAAGATAACATTCACAGGAGCTAGGTATTAGGACATGGACATATCTTTTTTTTTTTTTTTAAAGATTTTATTTATTTATTTATTTGAGAGAGAGAAAGCAGGAGAGTGGGGAGGGTCTGAGGGAGAAGCAGACTCCCCGCCGAGCAGGGAGCCTGATGCGGGACTCGATCCCGGGACTCCAGGATCATGACCTGAGCCGAAGGCAGTCGCTTAACCAACTGAGCCACCCAGGCGCCCAGGACATGGACATATCTTTTTGGAGGCCACCATTCAACCAGATATAGAGGGTCTCATTATTCAAATATCAGTGCAGATCTTGTAGTATTTTAGTAACAGTCATGGAATTGAGAGGGCCATTATCTTGATTAGAGTGCCCATGGCCAGATCCCTACTCTTTAAAAGAATAAACTTTTCCAGGGGTGCCTGGGTGGCTCAGTCAGTTAAACAGCTGACTCTTGATTTCAGCTCAGGTCATCTCAGGGTCCTGGGATCAAATCCCACATAGGGCTCTGCACTCAGTGGGGAGCCTGCTTCAGGATTCTCTTTCTCCCTCTGTCCCTCCCCAACCCCTCTCTCTCTAAAATAAATAAATAAATCTTAAAAAAAAAACAAAAAAACTTTTCCAAAATGCTGGTCTCCCCAGCCAACCCAACCCATCCTCCCAAACCTTAGGCTTATCACAATTTCAGGAAAAGAGGAAAGTATCTCCTTGGAATCCTCATCTTTCTTCTTTGCCTGCTAATTCCTACTGACACTTCAAGACCAGTTTCCCTGCCACTGTATCTGCAATTCATCAACAAGCCTCCTCGGTCCTTTCCATGAGTTGTCACCTTCCTCTACTGTGATTTCAAGTCACTCTATTTGTGGGAACTTTTTGACCTCTGTCTTATCCAACCTCTCTTCAATAGTTTAGGAGCTCTCAGAAAGAACTGTATCATATTCATCCCTGAATCCCTGATGCCTAGCAGGTGCTCAGTGAATGTTTCCTGAAAAATGAAAGGCCTGGGCGCCTGGGTGGCTCAGTTGGTTAAGCGACTGCCTTCGGCTCAGGTCATGATCCTGGAGTCCCGGGATCGAGTCCCACATCGGGTTCCTTGCTCGGCAGGGAGTCTGCTTCTCCCTCTGACCCTCCTCCCTCTCCTGCTCTCTGTCTCTCATTCTCTCTCTCTCAAATAAATAAATAAATAAAATCTTAAAAAAAAAAATGAAAGGCCTGTGTCATCATGGATTCAAGACTAAGATACTTGGTTTGGTGACAGTGGGACCCAGGATTTTACTCTGTAAACTTGTCAGGCTGGAGATACAGACAGAAAAGAAACAGAGGTAGTCCTAGAAATCAGTCTGGAAGAGCACAAGAAGAAGGAATTGTAGAAAACTGTGTTATCCAGTTTGGGGGCATAGTGGTGATGGTTTAAGACAGATTGGGAACCCTCGGGCCATTCACCTACGTTCAGCATGAAGACCATGGAAGTGGGGAATCATGTTGGGGTTCCCCATCAATTTCAATGACAGCGCATCAGAAAGGTTGGGGATGATGGATGAGCTACAACTAGAAATTGTCAGTACTGATACCAGGGAGGTATGTAGTCATGGGATGAATTAAGGGAAAAAGCACAAAGGGAAGTATGTGTGAGAGACCATTCAGGAATTTCCTAAACAAGAGAATGGTATGATGTTGGGTCCCATTAGCTAGTACACATGTATTGGTTAAGAGTTTAGTATGTTCTTGGTGCCTGTCACTCTTAGGTGATTCTGAGGAGAGTGTATCGTATTACCCACCTCTGGCATTCATTCATTCAGGGCATCTGATCCATAGGCTGACAATAATTAATGAGGTCTTGGTTTGAGAGCTCTTAAAATGAAGTTAATAACCTCTGAATCAGTAGGCTCAAGTAGCACAGTGTAATGATTACCAATCCCCAAGGTCTAAAACCAGAGTGCATACCAATTGGACAAGTTATTTAACTGCCTCAGTTTTCTCTTTAGTAAAATGGGTATGATAATAATAGTATACATCTCATAAAGTTGCTTTAAAGTCACAGTGGGTTATTTAAGCCTTTAATAAGAGTAATCAATACGGATTACCTATTATTACAATTATTAAGAGGCAAATATAAAAAGTTCTATCAAATCATCAAGTTATACACCTTAAAGTTATACAATTTTATATGTCAATTACATCTCAATAAAGCTGGGGGAGGAAGAGGCAAACACTCTACATTGCCACCTTATGAACTGAAATAGTAATAGTCATCCTTTTCTAGCATGATGGGACATATATTAGTTAAGACTCTTTCAGTTGGGTTTCAAATTACAGAAACCCAACTCAAACTAGCTTAAGTGAAAAAGAGGGCTTTCTTGACATGTCTAACTGAAAAGCCCAGGGTTCTCTGTACATCAGCTTCAATATAGCTGGTTTCAGGAGCACAAAGTGACATTATCAGGACTTGGCTTCTTTTTATTTTTTATTTTTTTGTTATTATTATTTTTTAAGATTATTTATTTATTTATTTGACAAAGAGAGACACAGGGAGAGAAGGAACACAAGCAGGGGGAGTGGGAGAGGGAGAAGCAGGCCTCCTGCTGAGCAGGGAGCCCGATGCGGGGCTCGACCCCAGGAACCTGAGATCACGACCTGAGCCGAAGGCAGATGCTTAACGACTGAGCCACCAGGTGCCCCAAGACTTGGCTTCTTTTTATCTCAGCTTTGCTTTCTTCTCTGCTAACTTTATTCTCAGGCAGGTTCTTGGAGTAGCAGCAAAATGACTGTTGGTAATGTCAGACGTGCATTCTCACAACTGAACAACCATGGTAGAAAGTTCCAGAAGGGTGCCAGGGTGGCTCAGTCACTTAAGCATCTGACTCTTGATTTCGGCTCAGGTCATGATCTCAGGGTTATGAGATCAAGCCCCACATTGGACTCCATACTAAGTATAGAGCCCCTTGAGATTCTCTCTCTTCTTCTCCCTCGTCCCTCTCGCCTCCCCCCAAAAAGAGAAAGATCCAGCAAAAATTCTAGCCCTGATTCTCATTGGCCTAAATTGTCTCACGTGCTTACTCCTCAACCAATCTCTGTCTCTCCGTGTGGTGAGGCCTAGATCATGTGCCTACCCCTAAGTGAGTAGAAGGGCTTTTCCACGCAAAGTAGGGTCTTGCTTACCAGAAGAAAACCAATAGAGGCAGATAGGGATCGTTTCAGATTTTGTGGAACCTGAAGCTTTATATTTTGGGCACTCTTTAATAAAAATAATACAGAATTACAAATTAAAAAATATGTCTGAAACTGAATTTTATTTAGACTGAGAAAATAAACCACAACCAATTACTGGAATCTCGGAGATTCAGGGAGGAGAGCTGGCCCTTTGAACACAGCTAGATAAATATCAAATCATTCTGGAGTCTTGGAGATTCGGGTTCTTTTCTTCTGAGGTCCGTTTAGGCAATTTGTCAGAAATGCTTATATATAAAAATGCTTCTTGTCGGGTGGCTTCCTCTCCCCATCCAGAACACTCCATCACTCCTGGAATTTCCCGGCACATACAGGGACCCTTGCAAGTGAAGAGCTCGGAAGCTTAAACTTGGTCAGCTTTACAACAAATCCACCTCTGGACACAGGGCAAGCAAAACAACAGATGTCTGTTTCTTAATAGCAAATTCCTTGTTTTTTTTTTTTTAATTTTTTTTTTAAGATTTTATTTATTTGCGAGAGAGAGAATGAGAGACAGAGAGCATGAGAGGGGGGAGGGTCAGAGGGAGAAGCAGACTCCCTGCCGAGCAGGGAGCCCGATGCGGAAGTCCCGGGACTCCAGGATCATGACCTGAGCCGAAGGCAGTCGCTTAACCAACTGAGCCACCCAGGCGCCCAGCAAATTCCTTGTTTTAAAGAATGGCAATCTGGACATATATCCGAATAACTCTGCTCAGGCCACCACGTCTGGGGAACCTTGGGTCTTGGCAGAACAAGTGATCATCATTTTGTACTTCGTGGCATCTGCCAAACCCCGCCGGATTTTTGCTGCGCTGATTTTAACAGCTCTGCACTCACGTAATTCACTGCTTTAAAGGGCCATGTTTTACTTGGCAGGGCTGCTTTCAGAAAACTTACAGGGACCGTTGGCCCCAGGAGTCCAAAGCTGAACCTGTCCCGCCACAGCCCTGTCCTGATTTCCTCCTCTCCTTCTCATCTACCTTTTCTTCCACCTCTTCTCTTCTTTCTCCTCCCTTTCCTCCACTTTTTCTTCTTCCTTCTCCTCTTTTGCCCTGATTATTTTGACAGATCTTTGAGTTCAGACAGCACATCACACATGAGGCCTAAATTATGAGCAAATTCCACTGACGTCAGGCCATTTGTACATCCAGTGAACTTGACTCGATTTTTGGCATCCCTAAGCTGTGTCCATTGGAGATGCAGACAAGTGCCTTCAGGGCAACAGAAGCATTCCAGATGGTGGTGTTCGGAGAGGCTCCCCAGCACACTACCTCCCATCTGGGCCAGTGCTCCGAGGGGCCATAGGCCACTCTCGGCACATCCCCACAGCTGCTGTTGACTCTTGGAAGGAGAGCAGCAAACATACTGTGACTTATCAGGGGAAACCTGCAGATGATTAACTCTGGGCCTATTATACGCTGCATTTCCACCCAAGCGGACTCCAGGCTGGCGGTAAAAGCAGGGTATGAGAGAGGACAGACACAGTGGAATACCAGGAGTTTGGCAGCAACCAAAAATGTTTTCCCCAAGCAAAGGAGACACTTGAGTAGGAATAAAAAACATTTAGAGATAGACGAGCGTGGGTGCAGGTCTCTGCTATTTCCCTCTTACCTGTGTAAACTTGATGGATTGTGGTAGATATCTGCCACGCATTCTTTCCCACACTCCTACTTCTGAAAACAGCAGACTCTTCCCTTTGGGACACTCCTTTCCTACCCCCTGTGGCCTCAGGGATCTATCTTCCTACACTGGGGGACCAGTTTCACCGTCACAGCCCTCTGGACATAGCAAATAAACACATGGTTTATGCCAGCCCATTGTAGTCCTTCCTTGAAAGTTTCCAAAATGTAGAGTGCCTGGGTAGCTCCGTTGTTTGAGCTTCTGGCTCTTGGTTTTGGCTCAGGTGGTGATCTCATGGGATTGTGGGATTAAGCCCTTGGTGTCCTGTTCCATGCTCAGTGGGAAGTCTGCTTGAAGGATTCTCTCCCGCTGCCCCTCCTCCTGCTCCCTCTCCCCCTGCTTGCACTCTCTCTCTCTCCCTCTCTCTCTCTCAAAATAAATAAGTAAATCTTGGAAAAAAAACAAAAAAGACAGTTTCCAAAATTTCTAAATTAAGTCAAAGCTCTATAAGAATATTTACATACCTTACAACTGAAAAACGAGGAAGAAAGGAAAATAGCTGTCACCCTAGCAGGGAGAAAGAAGACATCCAAATTTAAAAAGTTATGCCTCCACTCCTCTGAATCGCTGCCGCAGCTTCCTAGATTTATGGGGGCAATGTGGGATTACACATATGTGAATTTTCCTGGTAGCCTGAAGGTTATCCTTTCAAGGGTAAAAGGACCTCTTAGTATTTTTTTTAACCATATTATTTGCAGACTTTTCTAAAATGTTTTAGAAACTTCCCTTACTTTTAAAGTGGGAAATACCACCTTTAACCTCTTCTGCATGGCTCAGGGTCATCAAAATGAGGCTCATTTAGTAGTCTGTGTGATAATATAGTTTGAGTCCTCTTTTCTTTTCTTTTTTCTTTTTTTTTTTTAAAGATTATCCCACCCTGCACTTCCTAACTCCTTCCTGCTTGCCCCAGCACCGCAGGGTGAGCCCCCAACAAGAATGGGCTTCACGGACAGTCCATGCTCCATTCCCTTCCTGTCTTGCGTCCCCCTTCCTGACGAGCTCCTGCATTCCTCTGGCTCCTGAACTTCTGTTTGCTTCCGGCTTGTAGCCCAGCAGTTTCCCCTTAGATCTCACCTGCGATACAGCTGCTCTGGGGCTGACCTTTGGTCCTCTTCCTCCTGTGGAAGAGGAAGGCCACTCTGCCTCTGCCCTTGGGCCCTGTTCTGCCTCCAGCTGGCACTTGCACTGAGCCAGGCCAGGGTCCCATGACAAGGGATCAGATGTTAATGCTCCTGTCTCCTTTCACATGCTGAAATGAACTGGGATCATTTGCCACAGGGACAAACAATCTCACACACCACCATAACCCCCAAAGATTTTAAAACAGCAGAGGGCAGAAGAAGGGTTAGAGAGGATATTTGTCCCCACTGCAGAAGGCATATCCTAGTTGGGCAGTGTAGATACCAGTTCTCTGGGGAGCATCAATTGCCATTTTTACTCGTTCACTGGGTTACAGATGCTGCTTGGGAATGGTCAAATTTCCAAGCCTGACCACTAAACTTGACTGCTGGCCCCTATCTTACTGAAGCCTAGCTTTCTCTTGTTCCCTCCCAGCTGATCCAGGAGCCCACGGCCACCCAGGTTACAATATTTTCTTTCTGCTCCAACAAGCCCATCTCTTCATCTCCATAAAAAGGGCTTCAAGATGAGTTAGAAAAACATGAAAATGTATGTGTGTACATGTCAAAAATGGATCTTAAACTGTTTTCAAGGGTAAAGGAAGCTAACATGATAAAAATTACTCTGAAAGAATAGACACCCTTTTAAAAAGCAAATGCAAAGGATGAATCTTGCCAAATTAAATGCTGAATTGAATATAAACTTCCGACTCCCATTTTAGAAGTTCGGAGCACCCTGACCAATTCCATGTTCTCAGTGACCTGCTGGGTAGTGGCTTCTTGCCTCGTTTTACAGGGAGCTGGACCATCTGCCTGGCCAGCCAAAGAAAACACATATGAGCCCGGCCTGGAGGCTCTCTTTCCCTTGAATGCCTCTTGCTTACCCCATGCCCTGTTGTGCTCACTCTTGGTCTCTCATCCCATGATACTTTATTTTTTTTAAAGATTTTATTTATTTATTTGAGATAGAGCGAGCAAGAGAGCACAAGCAGGGCAGAGGGGGAGTGGGAGTGGGAGAGGAAGAAGCAGGCTCCCTGGGAGCCCATGCAGGGCTCTATCCCATGACCCTGAGGTCATGACCCGAGCCGAAGGCATCCACTTAACCAACTGAGCCACCCAGGCGCCCCCCACCCCCAACCTTGGTGTACTTTAATCCTCAATCCTGGCCACACATTGGAATCATCCAGAGAGCTTTTAAAAAAATCTGATGTCCAGGCCCAAACATAGCCAATTAAAACAGAATCTCTGTGGCTAGGGCCTGAGCATAGCATTCCCCCTACAACAGTTTACTGAGGAAAATTTCAGACATACAATAAAGTTGAAGAAAGTTTACAGGACATCTGAATATCCACCACTTAGATTTCACCATTATATTATACATGTCTATTCTTCTGGTAACATTTTACTACTGCATATCTATCTATCTATTAACATTCTGCTGATCATCCATTAATTCATCTTATTTTTTAAATATATATTTTTTTATTTTTATTTTTATTTTTTTAAAGATTTTTAAAATTTATTTGACAGAGAGAGAGATAGGGAGAGCAGGGACACAAGAGGGGGAGTGGGAGAGGGAGAAGCAGGCTTCCCGAGGAGCAAGGAGCCCGATGTGGGGCTTGATCCCAGGACCCTGGGATCATGATCTGAGCCGAATGCAGACGCTTAACCGACTGAGCCACCCAGGCGCCCCTCTCTCCATTTTTAAAAGTTTATTTTATTTATTTACTTGTTGAAGTCATCTCCACACTCAACCTGAAGGCAGATACTTAACGACTGAGCCACCCAGGTGCCCCTTTAAATACATTTTAAAGTAAATTGATTACCAGGGCATGTGGGGAGGAGAGGATGGAGAGTTATTGCTTAATGGTAACAGTTTCTTTGGGGTGATGAAAAAGTATCAGAAACAGATAGTGGTGATGGTCGCACAGCATTGTGAATGTAACTAATGTCTATAACTAATGAATTATACACTTAAAATGGTTATAATGGGGTGGCATGGCCGGCTCAGTCAGAAGAGCATGTGACTTGGGGCGCCTGGGTGGCTCAGTGGGTTAAGCATCTGCCTTCGGCTCAGGTCATGATCCTGGCATCTAGCCCCGCATCAGGCTCCCTGCTCCGCAGGAAGCCTGCTTCTCTCTCTCCCACTCCCCCTGCTTGTGTTCCCTCTCTCACTGTGTCTCTCTGTCAAATAAATAAATAAAATCTTAAAAAAAAAAAAAAGAAGAGCATGTGACTCTTGATATCAGGGTCATGAGTTTGAGCCCCACCTTGGGTGTAGAGATTGCTAAAAAAAACCTTAAAAATTGGTTATAATGGTATATATATTTCAAAGATTTATTTATTTGAGGGAGAGAGAGAGAGAAAGAGAGGGTGGAGAGAGGGGCAAAGGGAAAGGGAGAGAGAGAATCTCCAGCAGAACCCCTGCTGAGTGTGGAGCCCGCTAGGGCTCAATCTCCCAACCCTTAGATCATGACCTAAGCTGAAACCAAAAGTCGGACGCTTAACCCACTGAGCCACCCAGGCACCCCATGGTATATTTTATTATATACACACACACATTTGTGTATAAATATTGTGTGTGTGTGTGAATACACATTATTTAACCACAATAGAACATTTTAAAATCACAGATAATTATGTTTCACTTTCTGAGCTTGGATAGTGTATATGTGTTTGCTTTTCTTTATTCTTTATACTGTGCACATATATCATAGATAACTCCATCTTACCTACTGAGTAGAAAGACTTTTAGAAACAATGAGTAGTATTCTTTACCGGCAGGAAAATCCCACTCTCTTTCCTTCACCTACAGCAGTTCTTTCTTCAGGAGCGTGAAGTCTGTCCCTCACTACTTCAGCCACCGCAAATCTCCCTTTCTTCTGAATTTGCTTAATATCTTTGTCGTTCTTCCTAGCTCTAATTTGAGTACTATGTCATTTCCTGGTCCTTTCATCTCAGGTAAAGAGGTAGCTCGCTTGCTCTGGTCTCAGCTCGAACCTCACCCTTTGGTGCTGTGCTCTTGTATTGCCTCTCATGGGCTCTCTTGTGTGTTGGCTCTTGATAGTTAAGGCCATGGGACACACCATCAAAGCTCGGAAGCAGGGGAAGAGAGAAGCCGGAGTATTTCTCACTCTTTGCCTGCTTTCTGTGGAATCTGGTGGGGTCCCACTGGACAGCCTCTCCCTACCTGGCCCCAGTTCTCCCTTGGGCAGTTCCAGCAGCGCTTCTAGCTTCCTCTGCCTGACAGCTCAGGTTTCAGGCCTCTGGTAACACTGTCTTCTCCCAGTTTCACCCACGCAGCAAGGGGAGCAGCCTCCTGATTTTGTCAAATCTCTGGGTTGCTTCACCATTCCCTGTTTGGCTTGTTCACGCTTCCATTCATCCTTTGTAAAAAAAAAAATAAATAATAATAATAAAAATAAAATTGCCCTTCCTCTGGAAACCTATTTATTCTCCAGAATAGATCCCAATTGATACAATGTATAGTAAAAAAAAAAAAAGAAAAGAAAAGAGCACAGGCTTGGAAGCTGCAGGGACCTAAATCTGAATCCTGTGGCTTACTCTACAAACATGCACAAGTGACTTAACCTCATTCTGTAAACTTGGGGGGGGGCGTCACAAGACCTACCTCATTGGGCTGCTGTGTTACATCGTGTATGAGCCCACATGGCTGGCTCCTGTGCCATAGTTAGGACTCTTGTCAGCGGCGCTATTGTTACTGGCTTCTAACCTCCTTGACAGCATGGCTGTATTATTATTATTATTCTCTTTGTGTCCCAGTGCTTTATGTAAAGGTATTTGTCACATTCTTGGCTCTTAAAATTTTATTTCATCAGCAACTTATTGAGCACCTGCGCTGTGCTTGCAATTGTCCTAGGCACTAGGTCTAGGAGACGTGATGAAAACAAAGGCCTTGCTTTCAATGTGCTTACAGTCTCATGGGAGTAAGAGACACCACAACAACTATGGAAAGGCAGTCCGACAAACACAGCACATCGGGGCACATGTAACATGGGTGGGTACATGGCTGAAAGAGTGAGGGACTGACTCTGCTTAGGAATATCAAGCCCAACTCTAGAGGAGTAGGAACCCTGCTGTCTATGAAGGAAGAGAAGACTTTCCACAAGAAACAAATGCAAGGAAGGGGAGCTCCGACTGGGGGAATGGCATGAGCTAATGGTAGAGCTCTGAACGTACATGTAGCAGTTGGAGCACAATTTGTCCAGCCTGCTCCTTTAACGGGGATATGTGGAGGGAGACCTTGAAATCCTTGCTAGCTCCTGGGCATGGACTTGATTCTGCAAGTAAACAAATCAGGAAAGTTTTGAGGAGAGGAATGATTTGATCCATCTGCAACCTAAGAAATAGAAAAGTGGAGTTTGGGCAGACCTGTTAGCAAGTTCCTGCGATGGTCCTACTGTGGTAGGATTCATAGCACTTGGGGACTGATACAGGGGATGAGCAGGAGGGTTAGTTAATATTGTCTCTAGGCTGGCATTTCTCAATCTATGCAGCAGAATAATGTCTCATGAATAACAGCAATCGTTATAGCTGTTTTTTTCAGTGTACTTAGAAAAAAATACGTAGATATACATTTCATACACTGGCCTGTCATTATCATATAAGGCTCTATACGATCTGACCCAGATGACATCTTGTACCTCATCCCAGCTCTTCCTCTTGCTTAGTGTACTCCATCTCTTTCAGCCACTTTTCTGTTGCTCAGAGAGGCCAGCCTTGGTCCTGATTCAGCGCCTTAGCAGTTGCTATTCTATCTGCCTGGAAGAATTTTACTCCAGACCTTTGCTTCTCCTTATATGATCTGGCACTTTGTTTCTTACTACTCTCCCTTTTACTTACTCTCCTTTGAGCATTCTATCCCTTTGCTCTTCTTGAATATTATCAGGCACGCTGTGGCCCCAGGGCTTTTGCACTTGCTATTTCTTCCTGCCTAGAATTATCTTCCTCTAGGTTTCTGTAAGATTCACTTTCTCATCTCTTTCAGGTCTTTCGTTGCTTATGTGTCACCATTTCAGTGAAGGATCCCTGCAACCCTGTTTAAACTTTATTTTTTTTAATGTTTTATTTATTTATTCATGAGAGTCAGAGAGAGAGAGGCAGAGGCAGAGGCAGAGGGAGAAGCAGGCTCCCCACCTAGCAGGGAGCCCGATGCGGGACTCGATCCCAAGACCCTGGGATCATGACCTGAGCCGAAGGCAGACGCTTAACCATCTGAGCCACCCTGTTAAAACTTTAAAGTTAAAATGAGGGGCACCTGGGTGGCTCAGTCAGTTAAGCATCTGCTTTCAGCTCGGGTCATGATCCCAGGGTCCTGGGATCAAGCCCTGTTTCGGGCTCCCTGCTCAGCGGGGAGTCTGCTTCTCTCTCTGCCTGCCGCACCCCCCTGCTTGTGCTCTCTCTCTCTGTCAAGTAAATAGATAAAATGTTTAAAAATAAATAAATAAAAATAAAGTTAAAATTAGACAGTCTTTCCCTTTCCCCCCCTGCTTTTCCCCATAGCGCTTGTTACCATTTTGGCACACTATATATTTTCCTTTTTATTTTTGTCTTCCCACACTGGAATGTGAACTCTTGTTAGCACAGGTATCCTGATCTAATTTTGTTTCCTGTTCTTCTGTGCCTGAAACCGTCCTGACACATAGTAAGTGCTCAACAAACATTTGTTGAATGAATGACTGAATGAGTGGAGAAATGACTCCAGTCTCATTCTGTCTCAGGTCTCAGGTAAAATGCCTTCCTCAGATATGCTTTCTCCAACTTTCCCATCTAAAACAGCCATTCCCATCCTAGTTATTCTTTATAACGTCATCACATTTTCTTTTACTCATAGTTCTTGTCACTACCTGAAATTATTCTGTTTATTTCCTTGTTTATTGTCTGTCCCCTTGCTCCTCCATTAGAACGTAGGCTCCAGGGGCGCCTGGGTGGCTCAGTCGGTTAAACGTCTGCCTTCTCCTCAGGTCATGATCTCAGGGTCCTGGGATTTAGCCCCGGGTCGGGCTCTCTGCTCAGCGGTGAGTCTGCTTCTCCCTCTCCCTCTGCCTCTGTGATCCCTCTCTTACTCTCTCTCAAACAAATAAATAAAATCTTAAAAAAAAAAAAGAAGAACGTAGGCTCCATGAGACCTGGGACCTTAGCCCATACTAGGTAGTCAAAAAATATTTGTTAAATGAGTGAAGAAAAGTTGTGCTAATAGCTTCCCACGGATTATCTTACCTTCTCACAGCAACCCCCATTAAATAATACCATTAGACTCTTTTCTTGAATGACAAAACAGAGGTTTAAAGCATTTACACACCTGGGAGGTGGTAGAACCCAGATTTGAACATAAGCAGTTTGATTTCAGAACTCATTCTGAGTTAATTTGTTCAACTGGAAGACTTGTCAGAGCTTCTGAATCTACAATCCATAAGAGAAGGAAAGAAAACATATGCAACATTGCCAAACTTACCTGACCACAGAATCCTCTTTTCTGGTGGAATATTCCTAGAGTTTTATGGATATATTTTGGAAATGCCTTTATAACTTTCTAACCAATTTGATTGGGAACTTGGTAGAGTTTTATTTATGGATCAATAGTGTAACTGCTTTGTAATCCCATGTGGCCTAATAATGCCTAAGAGGTGTGGTGGGATGAAAGAATGGAAGTCTTCTCCACAGGGAAGTAAAAGGAGCCCAGGTTTATTGTCAAAAAAGCAATAGAAGAGGAAAGGAAGGAATGTAGGTGAAAGAGACAAAAAAAAAAAAAAAAAAAAAAAGGTAATCCCAGTAAGGCACAAAGATCACCTTTCTTTCAGCAAAATCTGACTGTTCAGTATGTGGGCCTGAGTAAGTCAGGCAGCAGAAAATTGTTTGGCCTGTAGCACAGAGGAGCCTGCAGATCCTCAGCAGATGAGTAGACATTGGTATTTGTTTACTCGACATGGTTTCTTTCTTCCTCTTTCTAACAGAACCCCATGTCTGCCCTTGTAATTCACCCTCTCTCACCCAGCTTTGTGCTTCCTTATCTCCCTGCAAGTGAATGGTGTAGAAATGAAAAGGTCACCTTATACATTTCTGGTCAGCAACACAGAAAGGCCGGACTGCCTGGGGACTTCTGGGAAAGTACCTGTCACTACCCCCGCCAGGAAAGAGACGCATAGACAGAGGGGGGTGTTGTGTCTGTGCGTGATGCCTGGGGCTAGGCAGAGCTAACCGTGGTGAGAGGGCAGAGCAGGAACATGGAATATTCTCTCCTTAGCTTTCTTATGGGCTTTTTTGTTTATTTTTGAGCCAGGTATCTTGTGGGGCATATTAGAGGGATTGACTTTTATATAAGGAAATAAATTCGTCCTTTCCATTGAGTAGTATCATGCCATGCATTATTCAGCTCCAGAATTTCAGCCACGACTCCCTATTTCAGGTGACTGTCAGTTGACTGTTTCAGGAAGCAGGGGCTGGGCCTCAGTTACACAGGCCGTTTGCACAGGCTGTTGCAACGGGGCTGGATCCGTGCCAGCTCAAGGGTGCTGCCTAAATTGGTTAAGAGCGGGCCTTGTGTTAGAAACAAACGGGAGGGGAGTAGCTATCAGATCAATGGTGTAATCGTGGAGTAAAGATCCCCTAGGTACTGCAGATGAGGATTTTAGGGATTCTTCCCGTTCCTAAACTAAGTTCTCATCTCCTGGGTGCCCAGCTACATGGCTGTTCCTGGGTCTTGCGAAATTCCTACTTGAAACCTGCAGTGTGTGCTGTCCTTCTCTTCAAAACAGGGGGCTGGTTGCCGGTGTCCTTGTCTGAGATCCTATAGATAGATAGAGCCTGGAGGAGATGTAGACCAGGTCAGACTCAGCTCTCTTGCTTTTTTTCTTTTTTTAAAATTTGGGGCACCTGGGTGGCTCAGATGGTTAAGCATTTGCTTTCGGCTCGGGTCATGGTCCCAGGGTCCTGGGATCGAGCCCCGCATTGGGCTCCCTGCTTGCTCAGCGGGGAGTTTGCTACTCCCTCTCCCTCTGCCGCTCCCCCTACTTGTGTTCTCTCTCTCCCTTTCTCTGTCAAATAAAAAAAAAAAATCTTAAAAAAAAAAATTCCATTGTATATATATACCACATCTTCTTTATCCATTCATCTATCGATGGACACTAGGGCTGCTTCCATAGTTTGGCTACTATAAATAATGCTGCAATAAACATAGGGTGCATGTATCCCTTTGAATTAGTGTTTTTGTATTTTTTTTTTAAGATTTTTATTTATTTATTTATTAGAGAGCAAGCAAGAGAGAAACAGCATGAGAGAGGAGAGGGTCAGAGGGAGAAGCAGGCTCCCCGCTGAGCCGGGAGCCCAATGCAGGACTCGATCCCAGGACCCTGGGATCATGACCTGAGCCGAAGGCAGTCGCTTAACCAACTGAGCCACCCAGGCACCCAAGTGTTTTTGTATTTTTTGAGTAACTACCCAGTAGTGCAATTAATGGATTATAGTGTAGTTCTATTTTTAACTTTTCAAGGAATCTCCGTACTATTTTCCACAGTGGCTGCACTAGTTTACATTCCTACCAACAGTGTAAGAATGTTCCTTTTTCTTCACATCCTCACCAACACTTGTTGGTTCTTGTGTTTTTTATTTTAACCATTCTGATGGGGTGAGGGGATAGCTCATTGTGGTTTTGATTTGTATGTCCTTGATGACGAATGATGTTGAGAGTCTTTCCATGTGTCTGTTGGCCATCTGGATGTCTTCTTTCGGTAAATGTCTGTTCATATCTTCTGCCCATTTTTAATTGGATTATTTGCTTTTTGGGTGTTGAATGGTATAATTTCTTTATGTATTTTGGATACTAACCCTTTATCGGACATATCATTTGCAAATATCTTCTCACATTCAGTGGGTTGCCTTTTATTTTTGTTGATTGTTTCCTTTGCTGCACAGAAGCTTTTAATTTTGATGAAGTCCCAATAGTTTATTTTTGCTTTTATTTCTCTTGCTCAGGAGACATATCGAGAAAGATGTTGCTGTGGCCAATGTCAGAAACCTTATTGCCTGGGGGCGCCTGGGTGGCTCAGTTGGTTAAGCGACTGCCTTCAGCTCAGGTCATGATCCTGGAGTCCCAGGATCGAGTCCCAGGATCGAGTCCCACATCGGGCTCCCTGCTCAGCAGGGAGTCTGCTTCTCCCTCTGACCCTCCCCCATCCCATGCTCTCTCTCATTCTCTCTCACATAAATAAATAAAATCTTTAAAAAAAAAAAAAGAAAAAGAAAAAGAAACATTATTGCCTGTGCTCTCTTCTAGGATTTTTATGGTTTTCTGTGTCACGTTTAGGTCTTTAATCCATCTTTTTTATTTTTTTAAAGATTTTATTTATTTATTTGACAGAGAGAGACACAGCGAGAGAGGGAACACAAGTAGGGGGAGTGGGAGAGGGAGAAGCAGGCCTCCCGCGGAGCAGGGAGCCCGATGCAGGGCTCGCTCCCAGGACCCTGAGCTCATGACCCGAGCTGAAGGCAGACGCTTAACAACTGAGCCACCCAGGCACCCCAGGTCTTTAATCCATCTTGAATTTACTTTTGCATATGGTGTAAAAAAGTGGTCCAGTTTTATTATTGTGCATGTAGCTGACCAGTTTTCCCAATACCATTAGTTGAAGAGATTATCTTTTTTCCATTGGATATTCTTTCCTGCTTTGTTGAAGACTGATTGACCATATAATTGTGGGTTTATTTCTGGGTTTCCTATTCTGTTCCATTTATCTATGTGTCTAAGTGTGCCAGTGTTACACTGTTTTCATTACTACAGCCTTGTAATGTAACTTGAAGTCTGGAATCATGGTATCTCCCGCTTTGCTTTTCTTTTTCAAGGTTGCATTGGCTATTCAGGGTCTTTTGTGGTTCCATATAAATTTTAGGATTTTTTGTTCTAATTATGTGAAAAATGCTGTTGGTATTTTGATAGGGATTGCATTAAATGTATAGATTGCTTTGGGTAGTATAGACATTTTAACATTTGTTCTTCCGACCCATGAGCATGGATTGTCTTTCCATTTCTTTGTGTCATCTTCAATTCCTTTCATCAGTGTTTTATAGTTTTCAGAGTACTAATCTTTCACCTCTCTGGTTAGGTTTATTCTCAGGTGCAGTTGTAAATGGGATTGCTTTCTTAATTTCTCCTTCTGCTGCTTCCTTATTAATGTATAGAAATGCAACAGATTTCTGCACATTGATTTTGTATCCTGTGACTTTACTGAATTCATTCATCAGTTCTAGTAGTTTTTTGGTGGAGTCTTAAGGGTTTTCTAGATTATCATGTCATCTGTAAATGGTGAAAGTTTTACTTCTTTTTTTTTTTTTAAAGATATTATTTATTTATATGACAGAGAGAGACAGCGAGAACAGGAACACAAGCAGGGGGAGTGGGAGAGGGAGAAGCAGGCTTCCCGCTGAGCAGGGAGCCCGATGTGGGACTCAATCCCAGGGTCCTGGGATCATGACCTGAGCCGAAGGCAGACGCCCAACGACTGAGCCACCCAGGCGCCCGAAAGTTTTACTTCTTAATAATCAGTTTGGATGCCTTTCATTCCTTTTTGTTGTCTGATTGCTGTGGCTAAGACTCCCAGTACTATGTTGAATAAAATGGTGAGAGAGGCCATCCTTGTCCTGTTCCTGACCTTTAGGGAAAAGGTCTCAGTTTTTTCCCATTGAGTATGATGATCCCTGTGGGTTTTTATTAAGCTGAGGTATGTTCCCTATAAACCTACTTTGTTGAGGGCTTATATCATGAATGGATGTTGTGCTTAGTCAAATTCTTTTTCTGCCTCTACTGAAATGATCATACGGTTTTTATCCTTTCTCTTATTAATGTAATGTATCACACTGATTGATTTATGACTATTGAACCAATCTTGCATACTGGGAATAAATACCAGTTGATCATAGTGAGTGATTTTTTTATTGCATTGCTGGATTGTGTTTGCTAGTATTTTGTTGAGTATTTTTGCATCTACGTCCTTCAAAGATATTGTCTGTAGTTCTCTTTTTTGGTGATGTCTTTATCTGATTTTGGTATCAGGGTAATGTTGGCCTCATTGGAAGTTGTCCTTCCTCTCCTATTTTTTGGAATAGTTTGAGAACATGAGGTATTAACTGTTCTTTAAATATCTGGTAGAATTTGCCTGTGAAGCCACCTGGTCCTGGACTTCTGTTTGTTGGGAGTTTTTGATTACCTAGTCAATCTCCTCTCTGGCAGACTCATCTCTTGATAGTAACTCTGGGGAAATGGCAACTCCGTAAAAATAGAGCAGGGGGTTCTCCCTGGCCAGATAGTCCTGTTTGCATGCTCCCTTCAGGACAATAAGATAGTAATGGGCTTCAGACTCTGATTTCAACAGATTTTTAGATGCTTTAAGGAGTGAAAGTGAGCACTTCTGCCCCTCATCCCCTGAATTTGCTCAGGTAGCTTGTCCAAGGCCACACATTTCGTTAGTGGAAGAATGAGGATTAAAATCCAAGTTGTCTAACTCCCAGCATCTGTGCCCATGACTATGACACTAAGTGAGACCTTTCAAAGTTTGTGCCAAGTAACTTCATACATGAGAAAATCCTGAGAAGGGCTTGTAGAGAGACAAAGATAATGAGACTGATCCTCACTCACCTTGACCTGTCATCATTCCCCACCTTTCACTTCCACCCAAAATTTGAAGCCTTTCACTCTCAGTATAGAACACTGGTTCCTCAATATATATGCATAGCTTCGTGCTTCACATCAAGTATAGCACAAATACATATGTGGGCCCCATCTCAGGCTCAAGGGGACCAGCTTCCTGGGCACATATATCATTTGGATCCCTCCCACCAGAGGAAGAGGATCCAGCAGGATGGAGGAACCCATGAACAACTAAACTTTGGTTGAAGAGGGAATCTCCATTACTATGATGAAGCTGGTTTCCCAGAACTGGGCACTTGGGCAAAGCCATCTGGGACAGTGAAATGGCTGCGCTATCATCAAGCTATTGAAAGTAGCAAGGAAAGTTGTCCTATTCATCATCACCTCCCTGGGAAATTTGTTTAAGAGCTAAGAGTGGACCTTGTTTCTTATTCTCTTTCTTGATTTAGTGTATTCATTCATTGGGTAGAAGGCGCTGTGTCAGGCTTTCTAGCTCACTTTAGACCTTCAAAGTCATGAAAGAATGATAGTTATAGAAACTTGTTTATATATAATAATAATAATAATATATAAAAATAATAATTATTATCTTAATAAATTTATAATCTTGAAAAGGCTTACAATTTGACCCTCTTTTGGAAGAAGAGATGGGAAATCATGCTCATAATCCTGGAGTAGCCATATTTGGACAGGTGCTAAAAATGACAGCTGGTGGTACAGTGGATGAAGTGGTGATGAAATTTAAATGAATAAATTTGGATAGGCAAAACAAGAAGCTGTGGTTATTGATCTACAGTACAGAGAAAGAGAAAGACAGAAACCAGCTTGCACTGAATGCTAGTTGCATTTACGCTGAAAGCACAAAGATAGTGAGTGTTTCTCATTGATTAGATGTGGGCTCTGCAGAAGAGAGCCAACCTGGAGCCATTTCAAATTTCACTCACGAGTTCTACTCAAAAAGATGAAGTGACCCCAACAAAGGGCCAGTTCACCTGATTCCCACTGCTGTGGGAGGAAATATAAGTGACCAGCTGGAGATAAATATTTTACCCACAGTACAGGCAGTTCAATGTGGACGCCTCCAAAGTGCCCAGAAACCACCCACAAGAAGAAGAGTCAGCTTTGAACATCACCTAGAAAGAGACAGCTTTAAACATTTGCCACAGCCAGAAAAAACCGATGCCAAAGTATCTTGGTGCCAATCAGGTAAGACATTTCCTAGTCTTTAGTTCTTATTCCTCCCCCCTGTTTTAATATTGGAGGATCTAGAGGCAGCCCAAGGGCAAGTGGGGACAGAGGAGTAGAAGCACCAGGTAGGGAAACAGAGATGGGGCTAATGAAGCCCCCTCTCTCACTGCGAGCACCTTGTCAAGGGGAGAAACTTAACTTTAAATGGAATTTGGCATTTCTACTTTTACTAGGAGTGTCCTAGTCTGAATTTCTCCCAAAGGAAGGACTAGCACCTCAGGATGGGCAGTGTGGACAAAAGGGAAAGTTGTTCTTGACTGCACCCTAAGAGTCCACTGACTCAAAGTGCCTGCCATAGTGTTTCAAGTTGTCTTTTTCTGTCATATGCAACTGAAAAGGTTCTAGTACCATACTGAGTATTCCATGCATAGATTAAATACCAAATATACACAAAAACAGATTTCTTAAAGTAACGTCTTCAGATTCTAGCTCTCTCTGCTTATTGCAAAGGACATTCAGTAGTCAGAAGAAATGTATTTTAATGTTGGAAAGGGCTTGCTAAGGGTGCTTTCTCAAGGGATTTTGTAGGAAATCAAACATGAGATCGTATGCTGACTTTCTCAAGAGAAAATTAAGCATCAGTCACCTTTTTCCCCTTACAGAGGAATCAAGTGACAAGCTGTATGTATCCCTCTTAACAGAGCTATGGAACTAAAGCATCTCTTTGCCTTTGGATTCCTGGGACATTTCTTGATGCTGATTTCCAACTCACAATTTTATGGATCTATTTTTTCTGTTGCAACATCTCTGCATTTTGAACAAATTCGTTTCTTGAATTTATAATTAAATAGTTGACCAGCCTAAGTCCAATAAAAATTTAATTGAGGCCACATATTTGCTGCTTTTAGCATGCCTAATAATTTCCATCTTTTCTTATTCAAATAGTCATACGTATTAGCATTTTATTTTTCTGCTTTCTACTCATTTTTATAAAATAGGTTTAAACAAAATATTCAAATCATTGCATAAGCCAACAATGCTTTACAGATAATAATACAATCCAGACAAAATAGGGCCAATGGCTAATGATACCATCATGAAAACTTTATTAATTAGCAAATGTTTGAGAGTCCCAACTTACGCATAGAAAAGGTGGGTTGGGGTGCTTGGGTGGCTCAGTCAGTTAAACATCTGCTTTTGGCTTAGGTCATGATGCCAGGGTCCTGGGATCGAGTCCAGCGTCAGGCTCCCTGCTCAGTGGGGAGTCTGCTTCTCCCTCTGCCTCTGCCCCTACCCCTAGTTTGTGCGCGTGTGTGCTCTCTCTCTCAAACAAATAAAATCTTAAAAAAAAAAAAAAAGGAAAGGTAGATTATAAGATGTCAAAAGACAGTGTCAGGGTCTCATTCATCTGAGGGTCACTAGTATCTAGAAACATGATGCTCAGTAAATGTTTGCTGAAGGAATGAATTCCCTTCCTAATAGGTATGGAGTAGATTTGTAAATTTGGTAAGTTTTACCTGATTTTTAAGATATGTATTTAATCATGTTAATTCTGCTTCCTTGACTATTATGTTCAAACCATTTGAAATATCTAGATTCAAGCCTTCCCAGGTTCCCAACACAAAGATGAAAATATTGGGGCAAACACAATTTTGGACTACTGCTTGTCATGTGCTAGAGGTCACATGAGAGAATAAGATAGTTAGAAGTTGTTTTCCTTCAAATCCTTTAAAGTATTTGTCAAGACATTCAGTGAGGGGCGCCCTAGCTGGCTCAGTTGGAAGAGCATGGGATTCTTGATCTCGGGGCCATGAGTTCAAGGCCCACATGGCGTATAGAGAGCACTTGAATAAATTAAAAAAACAATTTCTTTTTTTAAAGATTTTATTTATTTATTTGACAGAGAGAGACACAGCCAGAGAGGGAACACAAGGAGGAGGAGTGGGAGAGGGAGAAGCAGGCTTCCCGCTGAGCAGGGAGCCTGATGCGGGGCTCGATCCCAGGACCCTGGGATCACGACTCGAGCCGAAGGCAGACACTTAACGACTGAGCCACCCAGGCACCCCAAAAAAATTTTTCTAAAAAAATTAAAACAAAAGACATTCGGTGAGAGATTTCAAATGTGACAGTTTAAAAGTTTAAAAATAATCCAAGATAAATAAGTGCAAGACAATGGAACCAAAACTTATGAACACTACTAACGTATTCAGTAGTGGATGTTTCTAATTTGTGTGTGTCAAAAGCTTTCCTTATGAAAATAGCACTATAATAAGAAATGACTAAATTAAAAAGCATGGAAGCTAAGAACTCAATTTCTTGAATTCTAATTCTGCCGCTTGTTTGCTGTATGATCTTTGGAAAGTTGCTTGGCTCACCATATCTCTGTTTCCTCTTACGTAAAAAGGGATTAATAGTACTATCTCCACATGAGAGTCTAGAACCAGTTGTGATACAGAAAAGGAGAAGATAGATGGTGATCAAAATATCACCTGCTAGGGGCGCCTGGGTGGCTCATTCGTTAAGCATCTGCCTTCGGCTCAGGTCATGATCCTGGAGTCCTGGGATCGAGCCCCTCATTGGGCTCTCCGCTCAGTGGGAAGCCTGCTTCTCCCTCTCCCACTCCTGCTGTGTTCCCTCTCTCGCTGTCTCTCTCTCTGTCAAATAAATAAATAAAATCTTTTTAAAAAATGCATTAAAAAAATATCACCTGCTAAACGGCTAAAGAGAATTGAAGGTGTGGCTTGGAGATATGCAACACTAGGCATCCTGATACGGAATCACAGTCATACATTGAGTAGCATTGAATCTGCTGGTCTCCCCATGCAGGAGCCTGCCTCTGTAAAACGTATGGTGTGGAGAAGCAGAATAGAATGCATGCTCTCTGTGGATCCTGGGTTAAAATGAGGTCCGAAGGAGCTGAGATAAGCATTTTAAAATTCTTCTTCTTAACTCATCAAGATGAGAAGTCATTCCTCTTTCCCTGTGAGAGGATTGAGAGGGGTTGTCAGAGAGTTGACGGGAGTATTATATTAGCGAAGCTCCTTCTATAATCATTGGGGTGGGGGGACATTTCCTCGATTTTTGTTCTCTTAATCCATTGGGATTAAGAGACCATTTTGCTTGTACTTGAGCAGGCCGTGGCTATCCCCTTGTGGGAAACAGATCAACAGACTATCAGGATCATTCTATTCTCACTTTCATAAAGCTATTCCTCCAACACTAATTATGCTCCTGTATGGGTCCTCCTGATATACTCCAGCTAAGTAGTGTTGCTTCTGCCTTCAGAATGCTCTGAAATAGGCCAGATGAACACATTAAATAAATTAACCTAGAGGCAACACTGTGCCCAAGGCTGAATCAATTTCCTATTTTATTTCCTAGGCCAAATTATGTCTAGCCAAGTTGTCCAATTACAGTTGACCCTTGGACAATGCAGAGGTTCAGGGTGCTGACCTCCAACACAATCAAAAATCCATGTATGACTTTTGACTCCCCAGAAACTCAACCACTAAGAGCTTACTGTTGGCTGGAAGCCTTACCAATAACATAAACAGTCAGTTAACATGTATTTTGTATATGTGTTTTTTACAGTGTTCTTACAATAAAGTAAGCTAGAGAAAAGAAAATGTTAAGAAAATCATAAGGCAAAGAAAATACATTTACAGTAGTACTGTATTTATTAAAAAAAAAAATTGCATTTAAGCAGACCTGCACAGTTCATACCTATGTTGTTCAAGGGTCAACTGCACATATGTGTTATTCAGGTCCACTGAGAAGCAGATTCCAAGAAAAGACCAAACATGTAAAAGATCTACAGGGAGAGGGGATAGAAGGTGAGGAGAGCATTCAACCCACAGTACTGGTCTGACACCTGTGCAAGAAGAGAAGGAAGGGATTTTTCCCACTCCTGGAGAGGAGGAATCTTAGACTGCAGTGCAGTTCCTAGAAAGGTTAAACCTGACTGATGGGGAATCCTTGAGCCAAAGTTGCTTGTCGGAAGAGTTCTACACCTCATTGAAAAGCGCCTGCTTTAGTACCCCAGCCATCCTCAGTCATTGGCTGGGAGCAGTTAGCAGAAAGGATGGCCTCTGCGGGAACATGATGATGGCATGCTCCCTGCAGCAGGAGATCTGAGCAGTGTCTTTTCAGGGTTGCAACATGTATGTAGCTCATCAGAGGTTCCACAATTTGACAACATAAAGATACTCCTCATAGTATATTAACAATAAGATGCTTCACATCTGAATATAGACCCCTTCCCATGACCAGATTCCAGGGAGAAATTATAGTAAAATTTAAAAAAATTGGATGTTCTTGCAAGTTAAGTCCAAGTAAGTTCAAGTCCCAAAGGATTAAAGTCCTGGGGCACCTGGCTGGCTCAGTTGGTAGAGCATGTGACTCTTGATCTCAGGGCTGTAAATTCAAGCCCCGTGTTGGGTATAGAGATTATTTAAAAATAAAATCTTTTTTTCTGGGGTGCCTGGATGGCTCAGTTGGCTAAGTGTCTGACTCTTGATTTCATGCAGGCTTGGAGCCATCCCCCCCCCCCCCCAAAAAAAGTCCAAAACTCATCTTCCCCAAATTCTTACTCTCTCAGTCTTAGTCAAGTTGTAGGTTTGGGTTCCTTGAGCAGCACTTCTGGAACGGATGTGGTGCCTTTGAAAACTCAGGATTAGAATTTGCCTTCATGGTCCCCACTTTATAAAGAGTCCAAAGAATTCCTAGAACATACAAGATTATAAGAGTTCTAGTCAAAAACCATACAACTTAGAAAGCAAACCAATCCCTACATCATAATGCAGCTATTACAGGGAAATTATGTTCCCAGATGGGTGAGGCCAAAGATTATATCAAAGGTGGGTAGTTGGAAATAATCTGGGTTTTCATTTCACCAAGATTCATTTATTCATATCACAAGTAGTTATAGAATAGCTACTGTGTTCCAGGAGGTATTCTAGCAGTGAATGAAAAAGATGAAAGTACTTGCCCTCACGGAACAAAATTGTATTCCATTGGAGAAGGCATTCTTTACATGGGACAAATAATTAAATATGTAACATATTAGTGACATGATAAGGAGAAAAGATAAGTAAAAGAGGAGGCCTTGACATGTTGGGAGGGGATTCGAATTTTAGCTAGAATAGACAGGGAAGGTAATTTTAAATAAGAACCTGGAGGATGTTGAAGAGCAAGCCAGGAGGATATCTAGGGAGCAATCATTGTAGGGTAGAGGAGATAACAAATGCAAAGATGATAGGTAGGAATGTTCCCAGAGTGCTTACCAAACAGCAAGGAGGTCTGTGTGGCTGGAGTACAGTGAGTAAGGTGGACAGTGCCTAGGGAAGAGATCAGAGGGACAGAGAGGGACAAATTGCATGGAGCCTTGTTAGTGTTCACTCTGATGAGCTGAGAAGCCACTGGAGGGTTTAGAGTAGAGTGTTGACTTGAACTAACAAGATGATCCTGGATGCCATGTTGAGAAGAGACTCTACAGGTCCAGGTGCAGAAGCAGGAGGATCATTCAGGAAGCTGTTGCAGGAATCTAGGGATGAAGTTATGGTTTGGACCAAGGTGATAGAAGTGAGAGGGATGACAAATGGTTGGGTTTCCCTACCTAGTATGATGGCAGTCACTTCCAGTTTTCTGGAGTGGAGAAACTGTGGGCTTAAACTCAACTGTGAGAAATCACCCATCAAAAAATTAATCTCTCACTTCCAATCTTGGAGGAAGAGATACATCTGCATACCATCTCCTTTCTCAGGGAGTGGCATTTGTGACACTTCCAGCTTCTAAAACAGTTGAAAAATCTTCACAGATGGCAGCCCTAGTCAATAGGTTGTTGTTGTTGTTTGTTTGTTTGTTTGTTTGTTTTTTAAAGATTTTATTTATTTATTTGACAGAGAGAGATAGTGAGAGCAGGAACACAAGCAGGGGGAGTGGGAGAGGGAGAGCAGGCTCCCCGCCGAGGAGGGAGCCCGATGTGGGGCTCGATCCCATGACACTGGGACCATGACCTGAGCCGAAGGCAGACGCTTAACGACTGAGCCACCCAGGCGCCCGTTGTTGTTTTTTTAATATTTTATTTATTCATTTGACAGAAAGAGACAGTGAGAGAGGAACACAAGCAGGGGGAGTGGGAGAGCGAGAAGCAGGCTTCCCGTGGAGCAGGGAGCCCGATGCGGGGCTCAATCCCAGGACTCTGGGATCATGACCTGAGCCGAAGGCAGATGCTTAACGACTGAGCCACCCAGGCACCCCTAGTCAGTAGGTTTTACTTGAAGTGCCATTCTTTTAACATACTCAAAACCTCTTGATTTCCCTTTTCCCGAGTCTCATGTTTCCAACATTCCCGTGCTGAAGAGTGGGGCTCCGTCTAGTTACATAGCCTCCATGATGTCTTATGAACAGCATTTCAATCCTGAGCCCCAGGGATTTTTGCTGTTACCTCTTGCCACAGCTAAGACACCTGCCTCCTATGGATGACTTCCTTCTGCTTTCTACAGTTGTTTTGACAGGATAATTACTCTCAGCAGAGACCTGGATTAATGCTGCTTCTGGACCTTATGGCCCTATGGGCCTGGTGAGTTTCTATTACCTGTGTTACATCCTACTTAAGACCTTGTCTTTCACTTTGAATGTCACAAGCCTTGAGTAGCATTTCTTTGAGCTACATCTTTTTCTGCAACCAGAGATTAGGCCTCTGGTGTTATATTTCCTTCCTCTGTTCCACTGCTATTTTTCAGCAAGACTCATCTGAGTTGGTAACATTTCGACCTGTTTTTTAGCTTGCTCCCCTTCTTTTTCTACCTATGGGAAGGCTAGTACTGTTTGCTAGATTTGAGCAGGCTTCTTTCTTTCACTTTGTTACACAAACATTTTTCTTGTCTTTTTGTTTTCTGGCCCAGACATGCATCTTTCTTATATACACCTCTAGGTTTTGCTTTGTGTGGTCTTTCATAGAGAGACGTGTGAAATCAGTACATATTGTGTTTGCCAAAAGCAAAGAAATTCTCACCTTTCTAGGCGGCCTACTATTCCCAGGAGACAGTCTCCTAGGAAAATAATATCCAATCCAGGCCTGCACTTGACTTATCATTTTCTTTTCTCAGCCTTGCAGGGGCAGGACCTTTACCACTCTGCTGCTGGCCTTGTCCAGAGCAGACCAGAACAGGGGCCTTTTGCAAGCTGGAATATCTGACCGAGAATGGGCAAGGGGAAAGGAACAGCAATTACATTTGATCTTTATCATGTGCCCTCATCCCAAACTCATCAAAGTTGTTTCTCCTCTCCTGGGAAGTAGTAGTGGATACAGGCTGGGAAGATTACAGCAGTCCCTCCTTATCCATGGTTTCGCTCTCCGAGGTTTCAGTTACCTGAGACCAACTGCTATCCGGAAGCAGATGATCCTCCTTCTGACATTTTGTCAGGTCAGTAGTAGCCTAACGCTACGTCACTGTGCCTACGTCATTCATGTCATCACGCAGGCACTTTATCCTCTGACATCATCACAAGAAGAAGGGTGAGTACAGGACAGTAAGATATTTTGAGAGAGAGAGAACACATTCACTTAACTTTTATTACAGTATATTGTTATAATTGTTCTATTTTACTCTTAGTTATTGTTGTTATCCTCTTATTGTGCCTAGTAAATAAATTAAAGTTTATCATGGGTATGGATGTATAGGAAAAAACACAGTTACGTAGAGGGTTTGGGACTGACCACAGTTTCAGGTATTTACTACTGTACTCTAGTGGAAGGAAATATCAGGAGGTAAGTGTTTGCCCATAAAGTTATATAAAATATTTAGCACAGTGCCTGAAAAGAGATTAGTACTCAAATGTTGGCTATTATAAATGAAAAATGAATTGAAAAATTGAGATGAAAATTATTTCCAGTTTGTCATATATAGGAGTAGGGCGACCAAGCAAATTCTACAATACTGGATTTTTTTTCCCAGAGTCTCTTTTTAAGAGTAAAACTCTGTGCCTTAAAGTGTCCTTTTAGGGACACCTGGGTGGCTCAGTCGGTTAAATGTCTGCTTCGGCTCCGGTTGTGATCTCAGGGTCCTGGGATCGAGTCCTGCATCGGGCTCCTTGCTCAGCGGGGAGCCTGCTTCTCCCTCTGCCTGCCGCTCCCCGTGCTTGTGCTCTTTCTCTGACAAATAAAATATTAAAAAAAAAATAATAAAGTGTCCTTTTAACGATCATCCATGAATACAATCTGTTTCCGACATGGAACCAGCCTCCGGACAAATGAACACAATGAGGTCAGTTGTGAATTATTTGTCCTTGGATCTCAGGACCATAGAATTGGATTAATCCTAATCTTTGCTTATGACGCACTCTCCTCTTTGGTTCTTCCCTCTCTCCCTCCTTCCCTTTCCTTCCTCCCACCCTCTTCTCTCCCTCCCTGCCCTTCCTGCCTCCTTCCTTGCCCCACCTTCTTCCTAACTCGGGCCCCCTCCTAGGGAATCTGACCACACCAACACCACTTTCTGAGCGGAATGGAACTTGAGGATACTTTTGCCTTTCTCCTCCTTTCCCTTCTAGGCAACTGTCTTTACTGGTTGGGCTGAGTTTCAGATTTGAATAAACACTGAAAGTGACAGACTTGTCACATCTGGAGGACACTGCTGCTGTCTTTCGGTTTCTCACAGAATTCTAAGTGCATCCCTAAAGCTCAAAGGATGGGTGTGGTTTTGACTCAAACTTTGCCCTGTTTGCCCACCTCAGGGAGTCTAGGTTGAGTTAGAGAGAATGTAACAAAACTTGACAGTAGACAAGCCTAATGTGGTCTGGAGTTTTATTATGAAACTTCCGCGTAGTTCTGCTTTTCACCCAGTTGTGTCATAAGAAAACAACCAAGAATCATTTCAGTTTTTGCTCCCCATCTTCTAGAATAACACACACATTCAGTATCTAAATATTGTGCGTTGAAACTAACAAATTATCCTAAGGTGTTGAAATAGTATTATGGACAGGTTCACAAGTCCATGTGAAGCTAATTTCTTATTTTGTTTCAGTTATGACTATATATATATATATATATACACTATGACCACATATATATACACACACACTGTGTATAATATCAAGATCTACATAAAATACACACATTAAAAACAAACAAAATATTGGACTTTTAATTATTTTTATTATATAAGCAACTTATATTCATGAAAGAAAAATTGGTTAATACAAAAAAATTAGAAGGGAAAATTATATATGGGGCAATTACTTTCTTTCTTTCTTTTTTTATAAATATAACAGATTTTTTTCCCCAAGATTTTGTTTATTCATTTGAGACACAGAGATACAGACAGACAGAGAGAGCATGAGCTGGGGGAGAGGCAGAGGGAGAGGGAGAAGCAGGCTCCCCACTGAGCCAGGAGCCCAATGTGGAGCTTGATCCCAGGACCCTGGGATCATGACCTGAGCCGAAGGCAGACGCTTAACCGTCTGAGCCACCCAGGCGCCCCCATATGGGGCAATTTCTTAATTCAATCTCCTGGCAACTGATATTGTGCTATGTGCTGAGAAAAAGACAGATGACAGGACAGGGACTGTACCTTTTAGGAGAGAGACATAAATAAAACACACGTATTTTAAAAATTCAACGAAAGGTTAAGTTTGTTAAGCACATGCAGCACCTCGGAAGTTTCCCGTTACCTTTAACTCAGTCATTTGGAGGTAGGCTCTGATTACCGAGAGATCATATGATCTGTGGGAGCCTGGGCTGGATCATGATTTACCTTGAGGTCCAGTCCTCTTTAGACAGCATTTTTTTTTTTTCCTTCAAGATTTTATTTATTTGACAGAGAAAGAGATAGTGAAAGCAGGAACACAAGCAGGGGGAGTGGGAGAGGGAGAAGCAGGCTTCCCGAGGAGCAGGGAGCCCCATGCGGGGCTTGATCCCAGGACCCTGGGATCATGACCTGAGCCGAAGGCAGATGCTTAACGACTGAGCCACCCAGGCGCCCCTATCTAATATTTTTAAATAATTATGCTGGGAACTATACCAAAGAAGTAAAGTAAAAGAAGTAAAGTTGAGAGACCCTGTACCTATGATCATATAACATAGCAAAAAAACTGGAAGAAAGGTATTTCAATTCTTAAGTAAGGTGGTTGAGGCAGCTGGACATAAGGAAGAAAAAATAAAATTTATTTTAGTTATAAAAATAAAATAAAAAGTTGTCTAATTCTGGCTTTCTTCCACTGATGAAGCAAAACCAGACAGTTTCTAATTCTCTCTTGATCATATTTTTTACATACTTATGTATGTATATTAAACTCCTAACAGAATCATTATTTTATTTATTTATTTATTTATTTTAAAGATTTTATTTATTTGACAGAGAGAGACACAGCGAGAGAGGGAACACAAGCAGGGGGAGTGGGAGAGGGAGAAGCAGTCTTCCCATGGAGCGGGGAGCCCGATGCGGGACTCGATCCCAGGACCCTGGGATCATGACCTGAGCCAAAGACAGACGCTTAATGACTGAGCCACCCAGGCTACCCCAGAATCCTCATTATTTTAATATAATCTGTTGCCTTCATTTATCCATGTATCTACCATCCATTCATCCAATAAATATTTATTATGTACCTACTATGAGGGGAAGCACTTTTCTGGACAGGGTATTACCAAATGCCTCAGTTGAAGAATAATTGCATGTCACTGAGATATGAGTTTATATAATAAAATGAAGCTGCTATGGGAAAGTTGGAGTTTATTTACAAAATAAATGAGCTTAAATTTAAGGAGCAAATAGCACTCAGTCTTTGCAAAACTTAGGGTCACTAGGTTGTTTGTTTTTTAAAGAACACTCATGAACTACCATGTGGTTCCGAGTTCTGAGTTTCTTTTACTTGCGAACAAATGAAAAACCCTTCCCAAGGCAAGGAGCATCAGCGATGGATTATTTGACTCTCACTGTGGTTGATTTCATTATACAATGAGTCACATTTTCTTTTTTTTCTTTTGTTAGTTACAGAGGTTAAAAAAAAAAATTGGTGGCTATATTTTACATAGGCTACAAAAAGTAAATTGTTGTTCCTCAGTGTCTGTCTGGCTCCTCAGTCTCTCTCCAGAGTCCCGGCCATCTTTTATCCATTGGCAACTAGACATTTTACCACTAGAATTCCACAGGCATAGCAGACTCAGTATGGATAAAGCTGAACTCTATGTTGTCCAGTCTTCTTGAATTTTCTCCCATCCTTAGTACTACCACCGTCTATGTGGTTTTTCAGACTAGAAATCTAGATCCTGTCTTTGCTGGCATTCATCATAGTCCTTAGGTCATCAAGTTCTGTTAATTTTATCTTCGGAATAGATCCAGAATTTTCACTTCATCATCACTGCTCCGGCTTTAATGCCATTCTTGCCTGACTATTGGAAAGACTGCTAATACGATCGTGCTGCTTCTGGTCTCTCACTATGCTAGTCTATTCTCTATACTGCCATTAAAGTTATCTTTTTCTAACTTAAATATGCTCATGCCACTCTCTCTGTCTCTGAAAGTCTCAAATGGATTCTCATTAACTATAGGAATGAGTCCAATAATTTTAACATAGCACTTAAGAACTTTTATAATCCAGTCCTGGATTTTCTTTTACGGCCCATCTCTCCACAAGTATTGTGTCCTTCTGCCAAATGGGACTGCTTGCCTAAATATACTGTGCATGCTCTTATCTATGAGCTATTTAACATGCTCTTTACCTGGAATGTCGTTACTCATGTATCCACTTGGTAAACCCCTACTTACCATTCAGGAGATAGCTCAGATATTACCTTCTTTAAAAGGTCATCTTTGAAGTTCTCCGGAAATATTAGTACCTCTATGTGCTGGGCTATGTTCTTTGTTTGCCCCTATAGATTCCCTGTCCATCATTCTCTACCTGCCCTATGCCATTGGAAGCTCACCTCTTTGGACAACATTAACCCAATTCTCTCGCCCTCTGACTTTTTGGTGGACTTGAATAATGGGAGGCCCTAGAAGAAGTTCAGAGGGCACAGAAGATATCGAGATGACAGTAATATTTCCCTAACTCTCTTCCTCCTGGGCCTTGGGTTTGCAGGGGTTGCATTCATCTACTCAAAGAGTTCCTGTTGGGTAGACCTTCTTGTAGCTAGAGCTTTCTTTCTGGATTTTGGTGGTAGCTCCTTTCCTCGGCCTCTTCAGGCCTACGGGTAGGGGCAGTTTCTCAGTGTCGATGCTTAATTATCCCTAACTCTGCCTCTACCTTTGTAAATAAGTCCCTTATTAAACTTTCTTTAATCACTCCTTTTAAGTATGCCATCTGTTTCCTGTGCTGACTGGTGTCTACTGTGGTTCCATTCAGATAGCTCTATAACTGTTCCTAACACATTGTATTCCAATTATTTTTACCTACCTGTCCATTTCCCCCATTAAACTCCTTAGAAAAGGCCTGAATCCAGGGAAAGAATCCTTGTGACTAGGTAGAAAAGAGCCTTCATTTTCTAGGAGGGCTTTGCAAAAACCAGGGTAGAACATGCAGAGGGCAGAGCAAGAAGGGATTCCCCAGAATGTGCAGGAAACCTGTGAGACATGGGAGCAGCCTGGAGAATCAGGTAAGGAACTGCCTGCCTGCCTTAATCCATCGAGTCAGTCTGGTTGAAAAGGGAGACTGTCCTTAAAAGGAAAATCGGAAAGCAGGGGCTGAAAAATCTGACCCAACTAATTAGCTCTGTCAACCTCAATACCAATTTGGGCTAATGTCTGGGATGCTTGGCCTGGCATTTGGAATTCACTGATAGAATCTTCCAGATTTCATCCAGTAAGGACACAAAGAACTGTAAACAAAAGGGTAGTGACTCCAAGAACTTTGTAACTGTTAAAAGTGAGAGTTGGAGAGTCCCAATATAGCACTTCTCCTTCCTACCCAGGTTTTCAACAAATTGAGAAAAAAAAAGATTAAGACAGATGGAGCCAAAAATAGTAATGATAGTAGTAATAACAGTTCAAACTTCGAGAGCACTTATTTTGTAACAGGCCCTGTTCCAGGTGCTTTATATGTACGACCTAAATCTTCATGACAACCTGTGAGTAGAGACCCTTAGTCCCATTTTGTAGATGGAAAAATTAAAGCACAGGGAAGTTGAGTGACTTGCCCAAAGTCACATGGTTATATGGAGTGGCAAATCTGGGGTATTAACCAGTTTGGCTCTGGTGTCTACGCACCTATAACCACGATGCTATATTGCCTCTTGAGATATAACCTTTATTTTGGTTGAAACTAATGTTGGAGAATGTGATTTGTATCTCTGAACAAGAAGTATTTCTAAGAACGAACGCTTAGTCACAGACGGTGCGGGACTTCTGCAGCCTTCCTTGCATGGGGCCTGTTTCAGGGAAACGTAGGACATGGATGGAAGCACAGGCTTCTTTGCAGGCAGGCTGGCTGCAAGGAGAGAAAGAGAATAAACAGGGGGCTGACCTCGGCATGCCCACTTTTTTTCATACTCGTCAATCAAAGTAAATTCTCCTCTCCTGAGAGAAAAGAGTTGAGGGGTGGAGGAAGGTTTCCTTCCACCAGGAAGGAAACATCAGGATTTGGGAAGAGGTACTTCCCCCCAGTGTACTGTCCCTATATTTATTACTTTTTATTACCTATTTAGTTCCTAATATCAATGCACATTGTACTGTAATCATTCACTTGTCTGTCTCTACCACCCACTTCCTTCCTCACCTATGCACTTCTTAATAGCAGAAACCTTTTTCTATTGGCCTCTGGATCTTCAGTGCTTGGCACACGGTACGCACTCAATAATTGCTCATTAAACAGAAGAATGAATAAATTGGTATTTTTCTCTCACCCCCCGGAAAATACAGAAGTAAGAACTTAATAAACACTAGGATTTGTTGTTAACTCAGAAATAGATAAGCTGCTTCAGAACTTCCTTGATTTGAGCTCATTCTCAACCTCTTTAATTCCTGGCTGCTTTTTTTTTAAATATAAAGTCTTAGCAGGTGAACTGGACAAGCTGAAAACTTCCTGCTTACCAGTGCTGCTCATCATGACCTTTCTGAAACTGGACTCAGAAAAGGTGGTGAGGAATAACAGAGTAGCAGCTTGATGCCTAGCTTGGTTATCCCTATCCAGCAGAAAGTAGACAAGGGCTTTGGTGTCATTCAACCTGGTTTTGAAAACCCACTTTACAACTTACCTGTGTGACCTTGGGCAGATTATTCTTGTAGCATAGGAGCTATGTTCTAGATGTTTTTAGGCAATTCCCTTCTGTGAGGACATCATCTGCTTTTCAGAAAAATTCTCATTTGACTGCTTTTATGGAATTACAACCTGGCCCATGGCCTCCTTTTCCATTTTTAAAACCTGCCTGCTTTATCTTCGAGACATCAGATTCTGCTGTCTGATAGCATGTGACTATCGAGCAATGTGATTATTCCTCTTACTTCTTTAATTTATCCTGTTTTTCTGGTTTGTGATCGTATCTCAATTAACTATTTCCTTGGTTACTGATTGACTTAATGGAATCCAGCTTCATTGACACAATTGTGAACTTTGGCTACCACTAACATCTATTTGAACCATAGTAGCTTGTCAAATTGCCTTGATATTTTTATTGCTTCTTCCAAAACCACTGAAGCTTACTACCAATGGTCACTTCAAAATGCGTCAGTTATTTTAGTATCCCAACAGAGTTATCCAAATGTAACACATTTCCTTGACCAATCAAGCCTGTATATTTTGTACCTGGTAACACATATTTCTGGGAATGCTGTGTGGAATTATCCAAGTCCTAAGCATCTAAAGAAATGGTCTTTATAGGGGCGCCTGAGTGGCTCAGTTGTTAAGCGTCTGCCTTCGGCTCAGGTCATGATCCCAGGGTCCTGGGATCGAGCCCCGCATCGGGCTCCCTGCTCGGCGGGGAGTCTGCTTCTCCCTCTCCCACTCCCCCTGCTTGTGTTCCCTCTCTCGCTGTGTCTCTCTCTGTCAAATAAATAAATAAAATCTTAAAAAAAAAAAAAAAGAAATGGTCTTTATAAACCAAGACACAGAAATGAATAATTGAGAAAGACTTCAGCAAGACCCCGTTTTCCAAAACTGGACTCCCATTGTATTAGGGGACAACATCTTGTCAACTTGCTTCATTTACTCTTTTATGGTCCTCCTCTTCCAACAAGCCAACTTCATTCCTGTTTTCACAGACTGTTGATTCACAAATTCGAAAACTATTCCCTGAGGGCTGCTGAATAATAAGTAACAGGGATATTTGCTCATATTCATGTAGGATTTCACAGTTTATAAAGCGTTTCACGTCCATGCTCTTAACTGGATTTGAGTTCTAGAACAGAGGATCTTACATGGGTCCATGTTTAAACTACTAGAATAATGATTCTCTGTTTTCTATTTTTGACATGCTGGGTATTTTTCTGCCTCAAGGCCACTGTTCATTCATTCATTAATTCATTCAACTAACATTTATTGAATTTTCCTCTGTATTAAGAATTGTGCTAGAAATTCTGGTAAAAGGGGCACCTGAGTGGCTCAGTCGGTTAAGCGTCTGCCTTCAGCTCAGGTCATGATCCCAGGGTCCTGAGGTTGAGTCCCGGATCAGGGCTCAGTGGGGAGCCTGCTTCTCCCTCTCCCTGTTTCCTGGCTTGTGCTCTTGCTCTCACTCTCTATCTCAAATAAATAAATAAATAAAATCTTAAAAAAAAAAAAAAAGAAACTCTGGGAAAAAAAGATGAATATGACATGGTCTTTGCATTTAAGCCAGGGAGACAGATTTAAATTTAACTAACAAAGATACAATGTTCAAATACTGTAATATGGATTTATATGAAAAGCTAAAGGAATCCAGCAAGTGGAGAGGTTAATTCTAGCCCTCGCTTTAGGGATGCTCAGGCTTCAGAGAAGAGGAAATGATATATTAAGAAAACAACAGGGGTGCCTGGGTGGCTCAGTCGTTAAATGTCTGCCTTTGGCTCAGGTCATGATCCCGGGGTCCTGGGATCGATCCCCGCATCGGGCTCCCCGCTCCATGGGAAGACTGCTTCTTCCTCTCCCACTCCCCCTGCTTGTGTTCCCTCTCTCGCTGTGTCTCTGTCAAATAAATAAATAAAATCTTTAAAAAAAAAAAAGAAATCAACAACAAAATAAAACCCTGAAGCGAAGTAAGATAAATCTAAATTTATCTAAGCAGTTTTTTAAAAAATTCCATATAATAGATTAATAATTTTTTCTTGAGGGTGTGGTGAACAGCATAACAGGCAGGATAGTTATGAAATCACACAAATAAGAAAGGTCACAACTTCAAAGGGGTTAGAAATCATTGTCCTAGTACCCTAGAAGTTTCTTTTTTTTTTTTTTTTTAAGATTTTATTTATTTATTTGAAAGAGAGAGAGAGAGCGGGAGCAGGAACACAAGCAGGGGGAGTGGGAGAGGGAGAAGCAGGCTTCCCGCGGAGCACAGAGCCCGAAGCGGGGCTCGATCCTAGGACCCTGGGATCATAATCTGAGCTGAAGGCAGATGCTTGACGACTGAGCCACCCAGGCGCCCCACACTAGAAGTTTCAATGCTGGATTACTCAGACCTTTTTTTCTAGTAGTCTAGCAATACGTACTGGGAGCAATTTGTGCCAAATAAGCAGAACTAAAGGGTTTTAATAGCAATCACTTATCTTTATCTTAATAATTATGGTAAGGTTACTACATGGCATCAGAACCTAGATGAGTATTTCCCATTTCATAAATACAGACATTTAAGGTTTTATATCTGAAGAATATTGGCAAAATACTTTTAATTCTCATGTACCTAATAGCAAAGACAACAGTGATGTCCTATTTGGTTACAAACATTCTTGGTTAGGGTGTGGGTGTATGTGTGTGTGTGTGTTTTAAATGACGTTTTTAGCATTATAACACAGCAAAAAGCTCTATTTGAGTTCTTTTATAAATCCAACTATAACAGAAGGAAGAACAAATAGGATTTCCTCTATAACTAATATTGACTTAACTTTATAGGGTCCCACGCCTGAACTCCTCTGTTTATTCATGAAACCGATCCAGGCTATTGGTCCATTAGGATTTACTTCCAACCTCCACCATTCAGGCAGTACAACTAGTTTAACTCTTGGCCTCTCAGGTGACTCGACTTACAAGGGTTATAGGAAAGGCCATAGCAGTGCTGGGAGGTTGCGAAAGAAACCCAGGCCCTGGCCCCTAGCCCAGTAGACTAGAGTCCCTCTGCAAAAGAGACTTTCCCCTGGTGACACTTGGGAGTTACCCTGGGTCTAGCCTTTGTCTCAAACCATATGGATGCCAAAAGTGCTAACAAGCCACTGACTCACTGGTGGAATAAATTTAGTCTGGCTATTCTGTGTTGGAAGCCTGTGTCGCTGGCAAGAAAACAACAGAGCGACTTCCTACGTTTCCAGGTCTTCTAAGCCCAGCTGTGAGATGGCATATTGATTACAGAGAGTGGGTACCAGACACTTGTCCTAGTGGCCAAGCTCTTTTTGTAGATGAAAGGAGCCCTGGTTAGATTTTGCCTGACACCCTTTGCCTAGCTTTCTTCAAAGTAGCCAGTGTGGATCCCTTCTCAGAGATAGCTCTCACTGTGACAGTTGTTGGGAAAGTGTAATGAGACTTGGCAGTTCCCTGAGAATCATCGAGATCATTGACAATTTGACTACTAAGCTAATGCCCGAGGGTAATAGCTTTAAGTTGTCTCCATCACAGTAATATGCGAGAACAGTTTTTGTCCTAACAAGACTAGGGGTGTGCGTGTGTGCTCCCCCAGCTTGTGGTCTCTCTCTCTGACAAATGAATAAATATAATCTAAAAAAAAAAAAAAAAAAAAAAAGGCTCTATGTCCAACGTGGGGCTTGAACTCACAACCCCGAGATCAAGGGTCACATAGTCTACCGACTGAGCCAGCCAATCACCCCTTCACTAACCTATTTCAGAGAGATGAAAAATGTGAATATATATATATATTTTTAATTAATTTATTTTTTTAAAGATTTTGTTTATTTATTTGGCAGAGAGAGAGCAGGAGAGCACTAGCAGTGGAAGGGGCAGAGGGAGAGGGAGAAGCAGGCCCCCTGTCAAGCAGGGAGCCCGATGCAGGGCTCCATCCCAGGATCCTGGGATCATGACCTGAGCCAAAGGCAGTCGCTTAACCAACTGAGCCACCCAGGCGCCCCCATATATTTTTAATATATAGAAACAGATGTTTAGGTAGCAGAAAAATTTGTTTTTTGTGAGATGGCTATTAGGCACAAATGCATTTATTCATTTTATTTCAAGATCATGTTTCCCTTTATTATTAGTGAGAAGCACTTGTCAAGCATCCCAACTTCAAGATTTCATGAAATTATGGCAACTCTGGTAATGCATTGGCACACAGTAACCACCATTTCTTCCCATTAGGATAAATGTCCATTTCTATAAGTAATTATTTCTTCCCAGCTTTACAGTCATTTTCTTTTGTGTTTTCCTTGGAAACCTCACACCCGCAGGAAAAATATTCTAGGCATTCTCGCTTTAAAGGGCAATTCACATATCTCACATTTCACTTAAAACTCTGGTCAAGGAGTTAGCCTGATGTCACATCTATCATCTGATAGTTCTCTATGACCTGGAAAATAAAATTAAAATAAGATACACTGAGTGTGCTTTTTAGGTGCCAGGCGCTGTTGTAAACATTTGGTAGGGAGCACATTTAGTCCTCGTAATGACCCAATGAGTTAGGGGGTCAGTTCATCTACATGAACCTGAGTAACCATATTCTTGAATTTCATTCCCAATTTATTAATTCATTTATAAAATACTTAAAGAATGTCTGTTAAGTGCTAGGTACTGTCCTAGTTGCTCTAGATACAAAAATAAATAAGGCTGCATACCCAGTCTGCCTTTTAGGAGTTCGGGGTTAAGCAATCAGTAGCCCTAATTGCAGCTGATTTGCTGGACATTGTGTAATAGAGTATATTAATAAAGCTTCAGACTCATGGTATGTGCAATCTATATGGTAAATACATTCTTTTCTATCCCAATTAGAAAACAGATTCAGAAACAGTTCACACTCCTGCAGGACAGACAACAATATTCGTTTAAGCTTTTGCCTGAGGGCTGCATTTACTCTCCTGTATTCCGAAGAGATCTGGACTGCCTGGACATCCCACAGCACAGCCCACTGATGCATTACATTGATGGCATTATGCTCATTGTTTAGGATGAGCAAGAAGTGACTGGTATGCTCAAGGGCTCAGTAAGACACAGTGTTCCTTCGGGTTGGAGATAAATCCTATGGAGATTCAGGGGTCTGGCACTTTAGTGAAGTTTTAGTCCAGAAGCATAACAAGATACCTTCTTCAAGTAAAAGAATATTGTTGCATCTTGCATTTGCCACTACAAAGAAGGAAACATCATTCCTGGTAGGGCTGTTTGGGTTCTAGAAGCAACACATTCCATATTTATAAATGGTCCATATACCGAGCGACACAGAAAGCTGCCAGCTTTGAGTGGGGAGGTCCATGCGACAGTGCAAATAACCCCACTACTTGGGTCATACAATCCAGCGGATCTTACGGTGTTGGAGGTGTCTGTGGTGCGAAAAGATACAGTGTCTTATGGCAAGCCTAATTCTGGAGCAAGAACAAGGTATTTGTAGCATTGAATTATATGCCTTTTGAGAAACAGCTCTTGGTGAGTCATTAGGGCTAGCAGAGGCAGAATGCTTCATGGGGCACCAAGTGACCATGGGTCCAGAGCTGCCCATTATGAGCTGGGTTCTGTCAGATATGTCAACTCATAAAGTCAGATAGGCCAAGCAGCAGTCCATGGTAATATGGAAATGTTACCTCTGGGATTGAGCCCGAGCAGGGCAGAGGACACAGTAAACTACACGGGTAGGTAGCTCAGACCTGCATGTTGCTCATAACTGCTGCAGCCGCACCCTGTCTCAGCTTGCTCTTGTGACCCTTTGAGGGTTCCTGTAAGACCAACTGAAGGAGAAGGGAAAGCCCAAGCTTGATTTAAGGATAGGTCTGTTCAATATGTGGGTACAAGATGAGAATGGACCATGCTGCATTATAGCCACATTCATGGAGATAGAGGGAAAAATCTTCCCAATGGGTGGAGCTGTGAAAGGTGCACCTAGTCACCTGTGTTTTGTGGAATGAAACGTGGTCCAGTATATACAGATATGGGAAGTGGCCCGGAAAGAAAAGAATTAGAAAACTGGAAACAAGAAGAAAGAGGCATATAGATGAACATGAAGAGTTTGCATCACACATTATAGCTCAACAGAAAGCATCCACCATGAAGAGGTACTGTAAATAACCAAGTAAATAAATAACTAGATCAGTGGACATAGGCATAGGCCAGCCTTTGTCACTGGCCACCCTGGAGCAGCCATGATGGCACATGGACAAAGTTGCAAGGTGGCAGAGACAGGCTATGCATGAGTTCAATAGTATGGACATCCCATTACCAAAGCTGATCTAGCTTCTGCTGCTTCTGAATGTCCAAGCCTGTCAGCAACAGAGACCCATAGCATTATTTCTTAATGAGGCCAACTGGTTAAGTGATAGAAAGTCAGCTACAAGAACTAGTGGGCTTTCCTCACAGGCAGAGTTACATACGCTGGGTACAGTCTTGTTTTTCCCGATTACAGTGACTCAGCCAGCACCACGATCCAGGGGCTTACAGAATGCCTGATCCACGTGTATAGAATCCCACACAATAAAACATCTGAACAGGTGATGTACTTCACTATGAAGGAGATGCAGGACTGGATTCAAGACCATGGGGATGCACTATCATATATCATCATATCATATCATATCATACCATATCCTGCATCATTTTGAAGCATAACACTGGAATAACCTTCTAAAGGCCCAGCTGAAACACCAGTTCAGAATCAGTACTCTGAAAGGATGCAGTGCCATCCTTTCTCAGGCTTTTCCTCCTTCCTTGCTGGTCATATGAGAACCCTGTCTTCCTTGCCCATATAAACCCATCAGTATGAGCTGGGGCAGGGGTGTTGTTACAACTGCAACAGCTGAAATGGGGATCTGGGCTAAATCAGAGACCCCTGTATGGTCCCCAGTAGGAAGAAGACAATGGACACTGAGGGGTAGAATCAAGAATGTTCCCACTTACCATCACTCCCAAAATTCACTGGGAGATTTTGTTTCCCGTACCTGCAATTCTGGCCATTCTTGTCCCCAGAAGCAGTGTGCTCTTGTCAGGGGATAGAGTAAATGTCTCACTGAACTATAAGCTGTGGATACTGCCAGGGTACTTTGGACCGCTTGTGTCCAGAGACCAACAGGTGAGAAGAGAAGTCACCGTTTTGAGGGGTAATCAACCCTGATCATCAGGAGAAGATAGCGCTGCTTCTACACAACAGGTACAGGAATATGTTTGGAACTTAGGAGACCTACTTAGAAGCCTCCTGGACTCCCTTGATCCACTATAACTGTGAATGGATATGGACAGCAACACCAACTTGAACAGAGTATGATTCTCAAGAACTGAGGCTCATCAGAAATGAAGGTTTGGGGGTGCCTTGGTAGCTCAGTCAGTTGAGCATCTGACTCTTGATTTCAGCTCAGATGATCTCGTGGTCGTGGGATCCAGCCCCGTGTCAGGATCTGTGCTCAGTGCGGAGTCTGCTTGTCCCTCTCCCTCTGCTCCTCCCCGTACTCTCTCCTCAAATAAATAAATGAATAAATAAAATCTTAAAAAAAAAAAAAGAAATGAAGGTTTGGGTCACACAATGAGGTAAGCTACCTGGCTTGCCGAAGTGGCAGCTAAGGGTGATGGGACTTGACAGTGGACAATAGAGGAGGGAGAGGATGAGCACCAGTTGTAGTCCCAAGACCAACTGCAGCAATGGGGGCTCTGATTCATCTCACTAACTTCCTTCTTCTAAATTTTCTCGCAGGAGGAAAGGCCCATAGGAATCATGGAGGATCTGTTCTCTAAATCTGCATAGAGAAGCAGATTTCTCCATAGCACAGGGTGGACTGTGGCAACCACAAAAATGTGCCACTCAAACTGTCGTGGGGAGCAAAGGTGACCATTGGACCTAACCCTACCCTCCAGACCCATCCCTGTTTCTGCACTGAGCTAACACTTCCCTTGGGCTTCCCTGAGCCAATGACAGCATGGCAGGGCTTCTAATGGAAGCCCATTTTTGGGAGACAGGGACTCCTTTAACAGGTGACTTCAGCTCAAGGGCTCGCTATTGGCCTGGTTGAAACTTAGAACTGTGCTATAGTGTAAAGCTCTTTCTACCGAATCTTCTTTCCTTCCTGCTTTCTCCCACTGGTGTCAGACTGGAATCACCACCGGAAGGCTCTCCCTGCTTTCTCTGACTTTCTCTTCTTCATCCTTCACAGGCATTTCCCCCCGAATAAGTCCCTCATGTGTCTAATTCCATCTTGGTGTCTGCTTCTCAGAGGACAAAAACTAACACAGTGTTGCTGGGGAAATGAGACCTTAACTAATAGGAAAATGTAGACTTAGAATCTACCTTCCTGTACTGGGTCTCTAGAAATTGCTCATACGGTGTTGACATTGTTGTCTGCAAATACCAGTTGATGATTTCTTTATTATTTTGCTACCTGAAAAAAAGGAAGTGTTAGCAAAAGGAGAGAAAATGAAAGTAAAGGAATCACTTCCTCTATCTTTAACTGCTCTTTCACTACCCTTCCCATTACAGTTTCTCTTATTACTTAAGCTGTAGCCCATTGTACAGTCTGGCATTCTGCAAACTTAATCACTTGGCATCTCGAGCAAACCTATTCCTATTACTAGAAAACCACTCAAAAGTGTGCACCCTGAAGAATTATAGGCATAATCTTAGTCCATATGAACGGGAGAATTTTGTTACTGCCTAGTCAATTGTTTGAGAAGAGAACTAGACATTAGGAATCTCTACAGTATTTTGAGCTCATCTTGCTATTAATATTTGGGTACGTCTCTTGAATTCCTGAAACCATATCTTGCTTAACTAGGAAATAGGGGTGAAGCTATTGACTTCCTAAAGCTAAAGAAAAATATTTGCCCAGATGGGCCTTTTACATAATAACCATACTTCATGGTGTGTGACTCTGTGTGTGTGTGTGTGTGTGTGCATGTGGTGTAGCAAAAACAAGCTTAAGTTTGGGGCTTGGAAGGCCTGAACTCAGCCCTACAACTTGTAAGAAACCCCAGGCAAGTCCAATTGCCTTATTGAGTCTTGCTGACCTCAGAGCTTGTTGCAAAGTTCAAGTGCAACAGAGCGTGTGAAAGGGCTTTGTAAATTATAAAATGCCATAGAGAAGTGAGCTTTTATGATAGTGATGATAATTAAGGATCTTCTTTGGCACCATTTCTGATACACAACAAATCTACATAGCTTAAGAGAAACAGAAAGTTAATTTAGCTCATTTTACTAGTCTACTAGGGCTACTGTAACAAAATACTACAGATTGGGTAGCTTAAACAACAAAACCTTATACTTTCAGGGCACCTGGCTGGCTCAGTTGGTTAAGTGTCTGACTCTTAGTCTCAGCTCAGGTCTTGATCTCAGGGTTGTGAGTTCAAGTCCCGTGTTGGGCTCCATGCCTACTTAAAAAAAAAAAACCAAAACCAAACCAACAAACAAAAAAAACGTATACTTTCATGATCTGGATCTGGAAGTCCAAGATCAAGGTACTGGCAGGGTTGGTTTCTCTTGAGGCCTCTCTCCTTGGCTTGCCTTTTCTCTGTACAGGCACACCCCAGGTGTCTCTTCCTTTTCTTTTTTTTAAATTTTTTTTTAAAGATTTTATTTATTTATTTGAGAGAGAGAGAGAGCATGAGAAGGGGGAGGGTCAGAGGGAGAAGCAGACTCCCTGCCGAGCAGGGAGCCCGATGCGGGACTCGATCCCGGGACTCCAGGATCATGACCTGAGCCGAAGGCAGTCGCTTAACCATCTGAGCCACCCACGCGCCCTCTTCCTTTTCTTATAAGGACACTATTTATGATGGATCAGAGCCCTACTCTTACAACCTTACTTAACCTTAATTACCTCTTTAAAGGCCTTATCTCCAAATACAGTTAGTTGCATTGGGAGTTAAGGCTTCATCAAATGATCAAATGAATTTTTTTTTTTTTTTTTTGGTGGTTCAGTCCAGTACACTAATCATTTAAATATGTTCAGGGCTGTTCTAGGTTCACTCAGTACTGCCTTGGTTTACCTCAGGCTAGTGTGGTTTCTGGACCTCCTCCATCAGGATCCTTTCAGGTGTTTCGTAGAAATGCAGATACCTCAGTCCCATCTTGGGTTTATTAAATCAGAATTATTGAGGTTCATCAATCTGCATTTTTACCATCTGGGTGAAAGTTATTTAGATGATTTTTGTGTACCACAGTTTAATAATTACCGATACAATGGAAAACAGAAGTTTGGAGTCACACTGCCTGGGTTTGAATCCTTTCTCTACCAACTACTAGATGTGTAATCTTTGCCAAAATACTTCACCTCTCCATGCCTCAATTTACCTATATGTAAAATGAATATTATTACTACCTTCAGATTGTTGTGAGGAATAAACATAGGGGATTAGAGAATGATTCATAATGTACTGTTTTAACTTGTTTTATTTAAATTTTATTAGTTAGATGCTTAATAATTTAAACATTTGCATTATTCTTCAACTTTATGTCCTGATAAAATAGTGGCTCCATGAAAACTTTCTTCATTTTATGTTCTGTTTTCTTCCTTGCAATGCCCTCCTCTCTCATCTCTAATCCTACCCAACCTTTAAGGCGAAATTTAAATCCCACCTATTGGGCACCTGGGTGGCTCAGATGGTTAAGCGTCTGCCTTCAGCTCAGGTCATGATCTCAGGGTCCTGGGATCGAGTCCCGCATCGGGCTCCCTGCTCCTCGGGAGCCTGCTTCTCCCTCTGCCTCTCTCTCTCTCTCTCTCTCTCTCTGTCTGTCATGAATAAATAAATAAAATCTTAAAAAAAAAAAAAATCCCACCTATTTCATGGCACCTTTCCTGATCCCCATCACAAACTGGCTATCTCTCAGTGTATTCCATTTTGCATCATAGTTATTTGTGTATGTCTTGTTCCCTGCTGGCTGCTGACAACTGATCCCATTGCAAGCACATACGAGTGTGCAACACACATACATATACACACACAACATGTATTCCTTGACGGGAACTAGAATAGGCTTTAATGAATAAATATCGGGTGCCTGGGTGGCTCAGTCGGTTAAGCGACTGCCTTCGGCTCAGGTCATGGTCCTGGAGTCCCGGGATCGAGTCCCGCATCGGGCTCCCTGCTCGGCGGGGAGTCTGCTTCTCCCTCAGACCCTCCTCCCTCTCATTCTCTCTGTCTCAAATAAATAAATAAAATCTTAAAAAAATAAAAAATAAAATAAATAAATGAATAAATATCTGCTGAATGGAATCAAAGGTGATCTACTTTTTTAAGCAGAAGATCTGGTTTAATTCTTTGCAAAATTTACTCTCTCCATGCTCATGATATACTAGAAGAAGTAGCTCATGATTTAGGGTCTGGTAGTGTACAGAAAAACTAGAAACAGAATTTTGACAAATGTAAATGTATTCAGGAAATGACACTAACATTCTTCTCCATTATTATACCCCGGTGATTGCATAGACGTGATTCCTAAAAGGGAGTAGATTTTGCCATCCGCAAATATGTCTCTTTGGCATAAGGATTATTTTGAGCTAAAGGCAATCAAAACACAGCAGATTCAGGAAAAACTCTTTACCTCAATTGCCTAAATTTACATTGGAAAAGGGGCCTGGACCAGGAAGAGAGCTATTAGTAGGGATACCTTTTTACTTAATAAATTTATCTGCATAACAGGGCAATCTTTATTTTCTAAACATCTCCTCTGTCTGCCTGGGACCTGCCTTCCCCTTTTAACTTTCCTTAGATGAGGATCTTATATAAACTTCAGTTACCTGGCTGCCATATTTTTATGGGGCTTTTGTATGTATGAATTTTGTTTTTCTCCTGTTAATCCATCTTATATCAATTTATATCAATTTAATTATTGGGCAGCCAAAGAACCTAGAAGGTAAGAAGGGAACATTTGTCTGCCTCTACCACCCCTTATTTCTTATGAATATGTGGCCAGAGTGACTGTTTGCAATGTAGCTCCAGAAGAGTAAAGAGCTTGAGAATGAGGTTGATGAAGGATGAAGGAATTTTGATTGTTAGAGAAACTTGGAGCCTACAGTTTATTTTGAAACTATTTTTAGTAATAATTTAGTCAGGTTCATTCCTATGAAGGCTTAGAAATGTCTGGTCTATTTTATAGCACAATAAAACCTCATGGTTTCCTGGTTGGCTGGTATTTGTTTCAAGAGAGTGGGTTGCTGGTCCAGACAACATTTGAGAGGTTATAATGAGAGGAAATCTGATGTAAACCTTTTCACCTGTAAAAAGGAGAAGTTACTAAGGGATAAAAATCAGCCATTCCCATGAGGTTTATTGGTTACAAATCATAGTTTTGGTTTATTTAAAGTCTTGTCCATATTAGAGTGGATGTTAGTCATCCTTTCAAATATGATTATACATCCCATTCCCAAAAGACAGTATTAAAATCTTGAATTTATATAAGGATTCTTGTTATTTTTCACAGTTTGCACTTACATTTAATATAATTACCAAAGCACCAAACCATACTAGAGAGTTGTCACTGGGAGCGGTCCAAACAAAATTGTAGTGAAGACTGATGGTAGGTTAACTGGAACACTGCATTGAATCCTGGTTATTTAGCAGGAAAAGGATGTTAAATACGCTTGCTTTTGTCTGAATTATCTGGCCAGATATTTTTTAGAAATTCTCTAAATGTACAAATCCACCTCTTGTTTTTCATTAGATCCAGTGGCTTGTTTCCTATTTACAGAGCTGATGAAAATATTGTGATTTTAAGCAAAGAATGTTGAACAAGGGCATTTAAATGATCTTATCAAAGGAGTCTTCTCAAAAAATGACTTCTCACCAACTTCAAAGGGATACAAGAAAAAAAGAATCAGACTAAGATTGCAGTACTCATCAAAGCTAAGTAACAACTGCTTAGTTAAAAAAAACTTTCGGAGATATGTTAGATATTTAGTAGCTTCTGTATCTGTCTTATTTTGTATTTCTTTATTTGTGGGACACAACTATGAATACAAAATAAATGCTAGTTTATAATACCTGTTTATATACATATAGGGAAGGGGACACCTGGCTGGCTCAGTCGGTAGAGCCATATGACTCTTGATCTCAGCGTTGTAAGTTCGAGCCCATGTTGAGTGTGGAGATTACTTAAAAATAAAATTAAAAAAAAAAAAAAGATGTAAGAAAGACTGTAGATACACCATTAAGGGGAATGCTATGAACAGACATTTTTCCAAAGAAGACATCCAAGTGGCCAACAGACACATGAAAAAGTGCTCAATATCTCTCAGCATCAGGGAAATCCAAATCAAAACCTCAATGAGATACCACCTCATACCAGTCAGAATGGCTAAAGTTAACAAGTCAGGAAACAACAGATGTTGGCAAGGATGCAGAGAAAGGGGAATCCTCCTACACTGTTGGTGGGAATGCAAGCTGGTGCAGCCACTCTGGAAAACAGTATGGAGGTTCCTCAAAAAGTTGAGAATAGAGCTACCCTATGACCCAGCAATTCCACCCCAGGTATTTACCCCAAAGATACACATGTAGTGATCCGAAGGGGCACATGCACCCCGATGTTTATAGCAGCAATGTCCACAATAGCCAAACTGTGGAAAGAGCCAAGATGTCCATCAACAGATGAATGGATAAAGAAGAGGTGGTATACACACACACACACACACACACACACACACACACACACACATACTGGAATATTATGCAGCCATCAAAAAAAAAAACACAACAACCATGAAATCTTGCCATTTGCAATGACGTGGATGGAACTAGAGGGTATTATGCTAAGAGAAATAAGTCAATCAGAGAAAGACATGTATCATATGACCTCACTGATATGAGGAATTCTTAACCTCAGGAAACAAACTGAGGTTTGCTGGAGTGGTGGGGGTGGGAGGAATGGGGTGGCTGGGTGATAGACATTGGGGAGGATATGTGCTATCGTGAGCACTGTGAATTGTGTGAGACTGATGAATCATAGACCTGTACCCCTGAAACAAATAATACATTATATGTTAAAAAAAAAAAAAAAAAAGAAGATAGTAGGAAGGGAAAAATGAAGGGGGGGAAGTCGGAGGGGGAGATGAACCATGAGAGACTATGGACTCTGAGAAACAAACTGAGGGTTTTAGAGCGGAGGGGGGTGGGGGGATGGGTTAGCCCGGTGATGGGTATTAAGAAGGGCACGTATTGAATGGAGCACTGGGTGTTATATGCAAACAATGAATCATGGAACACTACATCAAAAACTAATGATGTAATGTATGATGACTAAGATAACATAATAAAATAAAATGTACAAAAAAGGGGAATGCTATTATTATTATTATTATTTTTAATGTTATTATTTTTATAGAGGAGAAAAGTGTGTGTATGTGTGTGGTCTATATTGTATCAGTAAGCTATTTAAATGATGCTTTTTAGCTGAAACTAACAAAAAATATTGATGAAGGGTGCCTGGGTGGCTCAGTTGTTAAGGTCTGCCTTCGGCTCAGGTCATGATCCCAGGGTCCTGGGATCGAGCCCCGCATTGGGCCCCCTGCTCCGTGAGAAGCCTGCTTCTCCCTCTCCCACTCCCCCTGCTTGTGTTCCCTCTCTCTCTGTGTCTCTGTCAAATAAATAAATAAATAATTAAAAAAAAAAAAAAGAAATATTGATGAAACTAAAGGTAAAGCTTTTTCCTGGCTAAACTTTCTAGAATGAAGCTTATCCTAATGTTATCATAGGTATGAATTCATTCTTCAATCCACTGCAGTCTGGCTTCTGCCCCCATCATGGCGAGTGTTCCACATATGGTCAATAATGACCTCCTCTGGATTTTTTCCTGTCCTCATCCTTTTATTTTTATTTATTTTATTTTATTTTTTTAAGATTTTATTTATTTATTTGACAGAGAGAGAGACAGCTAGAGAAGGAACACAAGTAGGGGGAGTGGGAGAGGGAGAAGCAGGCTTCCCGCTGAGCAGGGAGCCCGATGTGGGGCTCAATCCCAGGACCCTGAGATCATGACAAGAGCTGAAGGCAGCCACTTAACAGACTGAGCCACCCAGGCACCCCATGTCCTCATCCTTTTAGAATGTGGCATTTTATGTCTTTTGTCCCCTTTCTTGAAATGTCCTGTCCTTACCTTAGTAAGGATTATCTTTCTAACTTTGCCACTTCCTTTTCAGTCATCCTTTTGAGAAATTCTTTTGCTCCCTATCCCTTATAAGTTGGTATTCCTCAGAGTTCACACACAAAATCTCTTCTTACAATATATACTTTCCTGGGGAATGTCCCATTTTACTTCTGGGCATCCACTTCTACATAGACTACAGGCTTCCAAACTTTGTCTCTAGTCCAGACTGCTCTCTTGAGCTTCAGACTCATACATCCAACTGCCAAGGAGCATCTCCAATTGGATTCAACCTGTTCAAAATGAAACCCATAATCTTTATTCTAATTATTCCTATAGTACTTCTTATCCTGGCTAATGGCTTCAAGGTACTGTAGTCCCCTAGCTTAGACCCAGGGAACCCTCTCTGCATTCCCCTTTTCCACCTGTGGAATTGATCAGAAAGTTCTGTAGTTGCTATTATTAATTCCATCCTTCCTTTCCAAATTTACTGCCATTGCCTTACAGAACTTTATCTTTCATTTAGCCTATTATAATGGGTTCCTGAATTATTTTTCTGGCTTTGAGTTCACATTCTTCCAAACTATTCTTCATGTAGTACCAGCTTCGAGATTTGTAATACACAATTAAAATAGGTCTACAAAAAAAAAAAAAATTGATCATGCCTGTTCCTTGCTTTAAAATCTTTAACACTTCATTATCACTCACAGAATAAATTCCAGCCTCTTCAGAATGGCTTGTAGGGCTTCCCAGAATTTAACTTCCACCCATCCATCCGGTCTCGTTTCTTCATGCCTATCCTCCCACCATCCCAAATCATACCAACCTGGTTACAGAAATGTTGCATGCTTCCATGTCTTTGGACATACCGCTCTTTGTCTGGCATGCTCAACTTTGTCTACCTAGGGGCCCCTATTATTCTTTAATACCTGAGCTAGCATGTCTTTATCTATGAACTCCTCTCTGTCCCACCACTGTACTTGATAAGAGCTATATTAGAGCATTTCATATTGTGCTGCACTTGTTTACATATTTTCTCCTCTACCAAACTGAGGGCAAAGACCAAATCTTATTCATATTTGTATTTTCAGTATCTAGGGTGATGACTGGCACATGCTGAATGAATGAATAAACTTTTGCAAACATAAATGTTTTCTTGTCTTCACTAAGTTTAATGCTACTATGGATGAAATTGGTTGTTGAAGTTTGATTTTTTTTTTTTTCTGTTTCCTGTGTTACCACATATGGGCCTTAAATCAACATCTTTTCAGCAGAATGAAATCTGAGATGAAAGGACCACAAAATTATGACAATAATATGCAGTCATTCCTTTAAGAATTAATGTATTAAACTTTTTTGCCTTTACAGTGCATAATTAGAATAGAACATCACAACTGCTGTAGCACTTGCTTTCTGATGAGTGTTGCTAATTTATCTATTTGATTGCATAGTTAGGGAGACAAATTCTTAGCTGAGCAAAATGGCATTGAAAGAAAGCCTTGAAAATGAGTTGAGCAGATGATATAATCTGGGGATCTCCTTGGCAAAACTCAGAATTGATAGAATCTTGAAAAGCCCCGAAAGGATGGGGAAAGGTAAGAAAGAGGATAGGATGTAAGAAAAATACATTTACTGGGCATCCAGGAATTTTTAGTCATTTTACACATTAATTTAATTTAGTCCATGACAGTGACCGTGTGGCAGAGACACTGTTATCCCCATTTTGTAGATGAGGTGGGTAATGCGAGACATTAAGTGATCTCCAAAGTCATGCAGCTACCAAGTGGTAACTAGATCTGACTAGTTTCCTTCCTTCTCAGCATGCAGCCCTACTTTGAAATAAAGTTTCCAGAGCGGCCTGCTGCTGTGCAGCTTACCGACACACACAGAGACACATTATTTGCTCCTATTTGCAATGATCAGATGTAGGCGGCTCACTTAGTAGTTAGGAGTAATGTAATAACAATGCTATTTCCAATCTCAATGCCTATTTAAACAAAATTTACTAATGAAAAGAAGAGCCTCACATTTATCCATGATGCTAGATAATGAAGTGGATGAATCTTTTTGAGCTGCTCTTGCAAAACAAGAATACACTTTCGGGGGTTTAGTGGAGAAAGCACACTTCTAAGTTTTTCTTTGGTGTGTCTCAGTGCTGGCTCCATTTGGAATCCAGAAACGACTGCTCTCTGGGGTAAAAGGCAGTTTGCTCTTGCTGCCTCCTGTCTATTGCTTGGCCTGGCAGTTTGTCACTCTCCTGGGCAAAAATCCAGCTTGTGGTAGTGAGGTGGTTTTGTGGCAGAACTCCACAATTAACCACAAGTTCAGTGTCAACGGTAGGCTGCCACGGTAGTGGCTGTGATCCTTCAGATCTGCTGGGAGAGCCAGAGCCGAAGAGACTACTGCTTGTCTAAGGAGGGAACAGGAAAACTTGGAAGGAGTTTGCATTGCTGTTTATTGTTCAGGTTCGGGGTTTAGGTTTAATACACAAAATCCAGGAAATTTCAGATTAATAGTCATGTATTTAATACCTTTATCGGTTGCTTTTCGTAAAAAGTACAGTGGATTTGTGTCATAGATACAGTTGCTGCTCTGAAAACGAGAAATAGAGAAAGGAGAATTCTTAAAGTAGTAGAATGTATTCTTTCATTGCAAAAGACATCCAGGTACCATCACTTGAATTAAAAAAATGTCACCCACATTCTCTTAAACACTTATTTTATGTTGGAAATTAAACCAAACATAAATATATGTATAATGTTTTCTGTAAATCTAAGATAGAAAGAGTTCTTTTACTGATTTTGTGAAAATGGATGTTAACAAAAACATTTTTCAATAACGGTATGGAAGCTTTTTTGTATTAAATTGTATATTAAGAGTTTCAATTTAAATTCATTGACTAATAAAAAAATCCAAGGACATACAACTAAAAAAAAAATCTGATTAATTTTTTTGAGAAATACAAACACACTCTAAAAAATATTGAGTATTGGGGTGCCTGGCTGGCTCAGTCAGTGGAGTATGTGACTCTTGGTCTTGGGGTTGTGAGTTTGAGTATTGGATATAGAGAATACTTCAAAAAATTTTTTTGAGTATTAACAGAGTACTCTGCTAGTCATGGCGTGGAGATTGAGCTAAGGTTGAGTAAGACAGAATTCTTGTATTTGAAGAGTATAATGAAGAGGTAGCCATGTAAATAAACAAATATGATGACAATATGAACTTTTATATAATAGTAACAATAAATTCCAGTTCCATATTAGAGCCACACCATCTCTCTAGCCTCCTCATTTTTGTTCTTTGTCCCTGTATACCTTACACTCTAGCCACAGGATACTTGAAATTACCTGAATGCCCCATGGTTGTATTCCTCCAGATTTTTGCACTTGCTTGCTTCCTTTGCCCAGATTATATTTCTCCCTACTTTATGTATGTAACTTCTACTCAACTTTCTTTTTTTTTTTTTTTAAAGATTTTATTTATTTATTTGAGAGAGAGAGAATGAGAGACAGCATGAGAGGGAGGAGGGTCAGAGGGAGAAGCAGACTCCCTGCCGAGCAGGGAGCCCGATGCGGGACTCGATCCCAGGACTCCAGGATCATGACCTGAGCCGAAGGCAGTTGCTTAACCAACTGAGCCACCCAGGCGCCCCTCTACTCAACTTTCAATACCAAGCCCAGAAATCTCTTTCTCTGACTCCCCAAGAGCATTATTCCTTACTCAATATTCCCACCATGGTCTGGGTTAGGTGTCCCTCTGGACTACCAGACTACACTGAGCTTCCTTACCTCCATATCACAGTGCCTATTACACTGGGCTTTAGTAGTCTTTGTACTTTTTTAGCTTCCACTATGAATCCTTAAAGGCAGGAACTATACCTGTCATCATTGTGTCCTTGTCTGCTAGCACAGGGCCTAGCACAATGCCAGGTACTTAAAAAAATGCTGAATGAATGAATGCATTCATTAAGAGAGAGAGAGATTAAATGTTGGGGGAGGGGTGTGGCATGTAGGAGAACTGAAGAAGTCAAAGAAATGCAGGAATTAAATATAAAGATGAAACAGAAAAGGCAGGGAGAGGGCAGAGAGATAGGAAGATGGCCATGCACATAGACTCTGGGGAGAGAATTGGAACTGGTAGAGGAGAAACAAATCGTGAAAATGAGCTGAGATAACCATACAGTGGGGAGACTTTGGAAAAGAATGATTCTCTTCTTCTTTTTTAAAAATTTATTTCATTTTGAGGGCGCCTGGGTGGCTCAGTCGTTAAGCGTCTGCCTTCGGCTCAGGTCATGATCCCAGGGTCCTGGGATCGAGCCCCGCATTGGGCTCCCTGCTCAGCGGGAAGCCTGCTTCTTCCTCTCCCACTCCCCCTGCTTGTGTTCCCTCTCTCACTGTGTCTCTCTCTGTCAAATAAACAAAATCTTAAATAAAATAAAATAAAATTTATTTCATTTTTTAAAAAGATTTTATTTATTTATTAGAGAGAGAGAGTGAGAGAGCACAAGCAGGGAGAGCAGCAGAGGGTGAGGGAGAAGCAGGCTTCCCGATGAGCAGGGAGCCCAACACGGGGCTCCATCCCAGAACCCTGGGATCACGACCTGAGAGGAAGGCAGGTGCTTAACCAACTGAGCCATCCAGGTTCCCCTCTTCTTTTTTTTTTTTTAAGATTTTATTTATTTGAAAGAGAGAGCATGAGCAGGGGGGCGGGGGGGGGCAGAGGCAGAGGGAGAAGCAGACTCCCCTGCTGAATAGGGAGCCAGATGTGGGGCTCCATTCCAGGACCCTGGGATCATGACCTGAGCCGAAGGCAGACACTTAACCCACTGAGTCACCCAGGCGCTCCTCTCTTCTTTAATAGGTCTGAAGCACTGTTCTCGACAGAGTTTACCATATATTCTCTTGTGCTCCTTAACAGTCTATGTGCATAGGCCCTATCTCCCACATAGAGCTGCAGCTTGAGGAAGCTTCTAAAGACCTCTATAGTTTTTAAAGTTCTAAATAGCATCTAGCAGAGTGCTCTGCATATAGTAGACACTCAGTAAATACTTGTCAAGATGAACTAAAGAATGAGTCAAGGGGCACCTGGGTGGTGCAGTCGGTTAAGCATCGACTCTTGGTTTCATCTCAGGGTCTTGAGAGCAAGCCACAGGTTGGGCTCTGTGCTCAGCATGGAGTCTGCTCGTCCCTCTCTCTCCCCCTCTGCCCCTACCGCTTCTCGAACTCACACCCATACATGCGCGCATGCGCGCACACACACACACGTGCTCGCTCTCTCTTTTAAAAATTTTATTTATTCATTTGAGAGCGAGAGAGCACAATCAGGGGGAGCGCCAGGCAGAGGGAGAGGGAGAAGCAGACTCCCTGCCAAGCAGGGAGCTGGACATGGAGCTCGATCCCAGGACCTTGGGATCATGACCAGAGCCGAAGGCAATCACTTAACTGACTGAGCCACCCAGGTGCCTCCCCACTCTCTTTCTTAAATAAATAAATAAATAAATAAACAAATAAATAAAATCTTTAAAAAACAAGAGTGAGTCAAAGTGAGGCTCAGATTCTGAGATGAGTGTTAGCTGGAAGGAAATGGGTATTTTAACATAGACAATCGAGTCACCACTGCACCCTGAACACAGGGACCTTTCTATACCAGAGAAAAGCCAGTCTATTTGACTTTCAAATGTATATTTGTAAATGCTAATTCTTTCATTCTTTCAAAACCTTATAAGGTTTTCATATACCTTAAGGAATGGCTCTAGTTTTAGGAATTTGGAATCTCAGACTGGTACTTAGAATTTGTCAGACTGCTTTATATCGTTATTTCTCAGAAATTAGGGTTGCTTTATTACTGAATTCAGAAAAACTGCATTTTATTTATTTATTTTTAAGATTTTATTTATTTATTTGAGAGAGAGAGAGATAGCGAGAGAGAACACAAGCAGGGAGGAGAGGGAGAAGCAGGCTCCCCGCTCAGCAGGGAGCCCCATGTGGGGCTTGATCCCAGGACCCTGAGATCATGACCCCAGCTGAAGGCAGCCGCTTAACTGACTAAGCCACCCAGGCGCCTCTAGAAAAACTGCATTTTAGAAAGAGCACTCAGTTCTAAGCCCCCAAATCCAATTCAAATCCATTTTTTTTATGTTCTATTTCAGAGGTTTAAAGTCTTCCTCCCTTCCTCCCTCCTATCCATCCTTCCTTCCTTCCTTCCTTCCTTCCTTCCTTCCTCCCTCCCTCCCTCTCTTCCTTCCTTCCTTCCTTCCTTCCTTCCTTTGTTCTCCATCCTTTCTACCCTCCTTTTGCCCAGGGGTTCTAGAGAGGAGCTTCAGGTCAGGGTAGGCGGTGTTGGAACTGCCCATTTGAAGTTCTCAGGCCTCGGGGGCACCTCCACTTCAATAAGAGCATTCTGCTTTTATTTGCATCATATTTCTTTTTTTTTTTAAGTTTTAATTTAAATTCCAGTCAGTTAACATAGTGTTATATTAGTTTCAGGTGTACAATATAGTGATTCAACACCTCCATACATCACCCGGTTCTTATCACAAGTGCCCTCCTTAATGCCTATCACCTGTTTCACCCATTCCCCTGCTCCCTCCCACATAACCATTTGATTGTTTGCATAATATTTCTCTTGAAAAACGTTTTAAAATGCTGGTTGAGAGGCAACAATGCAGAATGGGAACAGTAATAAAAAGCTCTTAAAGAACTGGTAACCAATTATCCCCTGCTTTTCCACTGCTCTTAGCAAATCTTTAGAGGCTGCTCATTATCATCCTGAGGAGTGAGACCCTGAGGAGTCACCTGACCACAGGACAGCGATAATGACTGGACTGAGTCCTACTTCTCATCCAACCTCTTTACCATCCCTTCCTTCTTACATTCCATGATCATAACTGTAATGTCACCAACAGGTGTAGCTGCTAACATCCATTTACAAATATTTAATTTTAGAAGGGAATTTCTGGGAATACTGCTTGAGACATGGATTTCTTTACATCTGGATTTTATTTAGAAAATAATCCTATCTTCTTAAAAAAGGTTGAAAGTGCAAGTTACAAGGACAGATAGTTGCACTTTATCAGAAGACAGGGCAGGTGGGGAGGAGGAGCTGAGACCTACCATGAGGCTCAATTGTTATTTCCCTTCTCTGAGGATGAAGGTTAAGGAGAGAACAAGGTAATTTACAGAGAAGGCAATTTCCAGGCCAGCAATGGTGAGCACCAGAGGTCCCAGATGAAGAGGCAGGTGTTCTAACAGTTGGGTTGAGCCCAGTAATGGGACATTGCAACTGCTGCTTATAAGGTTAGACAGGTGGGCAGGCAGGGGCATGTAGAAGGCCTGTCAAGGGGGATCCTTAGCTACTAGACCAGTGAACCTCAGACTAGTGAACTAGTGTTTAGGGGCAGAGCTTTTGGCCCTGGGACTGGAAAGACCTAAACAGGGTTTTAGTTCTTCCATAGTTAATTGGGGGCACTATCAACTTACTGGTGTGGGTACCTAAAATGGAGAACAAAATTCTCATCCTACAAACCGAGGAACATGGGAAAACTGGTCTTTGGAACTTGACAGCACGGACCCCATTCAGAATAGAAGAATACACACAGGGTTGCATTGCACCAGAACAACTCGGGAGCCGGGTGGTAAGCACTAGGATTCCATGTCATGCATCATCAAACTGGGAGAATGATTCTGGTGGAGAATTCATGGGTCAAGATGTGAGCAAAGGCAAAGTCAGGTAAAATAAGACAGGGGTAGAGTACTGAGAAAAGTCAAAGGTGTGCCGTGACTCTAGGTCTTTTTTCCACAACAGATAATGGTCATACATTCCTGAACCTAAAGACAAGAGCTAAGTAATTCTCTTTGTTGTTTAAATCTGGCAAAAGAATGATTAAATAATTTGAACTCTAAGAAATGCAGCTTACTAATAATCTTTGACATGGATTGTAAACAGAGAAGGGAGTTGCTATAAACATAGTAAGCTCATTCTTTTTGTGCATATTTTTAGTTAAGTAAACTGATGGTCTTTAGTTATGTCCTTACATTTTATTTTAGAATCCTGGCAGGTGCTGGGGTTGGTGTTTAGAGGTATGCATTCCAAACATAGGTTATTGAAAAAGTTGGGCTTTTAGCCTTATAAAGACATGGGAGGACAGCTGAAAGAAGATGAAAGAACTGGGGAGTATGAAGAGTATTTTAAATTTTATTTGCCAGATAATAATTCTTTGATACAAATTCTTTTGATTTGTCAACACTGAGAGTTTTCTTTAGTTTGATGGTACAAATAATTCAAAGGTTGCTCTTGGCAATCGGAAGCATGGATCCTAAGGATGCCTATATATTTTTGTCATACAGAAATCAACCTTTTTAAGACTGGAAGGGACCTTAAAGCGCATCAGAATTAACTTCCAGCAATTTTACAACTGAGGTGAACAAGGCCTGGAAATGTTAACGTGACTTGCTCAATGCTGGGACATGAGTGGCTGGGCCAGGATTAGAAGCTATGAAACGGATTTCTAGTCCATTACTATTACCATGCCTATCCCACCTCAAATTACTAACTGAGGCTTTAAAACAACAACTTTAATCTGAATTTGTTCTAATTTTCAAATCAGTTTATTATCTTTTTTTCTAAATATTTTATTTATTTATTTGAGGAGAGAGAGAGAGCACGAGAGCGGGGTGAGGGGCAGAGGAAGAAGCGGACTCCTGGCTAAGCAGGGACCCCAATTCAGGGCTCCATCCCAGGACCCTTTGCTCAAGACCTGAGCTGAAGGCAGAGGCTTAACCAACTGAGCCACCCAGGCGCCCCAACAGTTTATTATTTCTTATGAGAATTTATGTGCTAGTTTTGCCATGCCCTTCTGTAAAAGCTCAAAATGTATCCACAAAGGTTCCTACTTTAATCTTTGGTAGAGATGAGCGCTGTGCATATCATTTTAAAAATGTATTTGTTGAGTTGTGTTGAAATGATACTTAAAAAAACTTCCATTGTCATGGTAGAGAAAGATCACCATGGCTTTTGATCTTTTAAGGAAAGCATTTGAGTAATCAATTTGAAAACTCTATTAAATATTTTTTCCTTTGTTCAAGAGACAGAAAAGGAAACGGAATTCTGGTCCTTTTTTCCATCTTGGTCAAATGCCTGTGCTAATTTCGCAGCGATTTCTGCTATGTATGTGAACTATGGCCATATACGAAAATGGTCTGTTTTAGGTCATGGCTGTGGGCAGAGATTAATTGGTGAAAAATGGGCCTGTTTGTGGGATTTACCACACAGTAAGGTTTCTCATCTCCCTGGAAAAATGTGGAATTAGCTCTTTGAGAAATGCAGGCCTGTCATGAGGTTGAAGGGAGAGTTTCGGTGGACGGAAACACAGTTCACTCTCTAAGGCAGTTATGATTGGTTAGATTCCAGAGCAGTCCCTTTGGTACAGCAAAGTTCTTCTCACTTTCAGGTCAGTGTTTCCATGTTGCTAGTTTCACCAGTAATTCAGATAGCATCTTCTTTGGCTCCTTTCGTGGCCAACCGATCCCAACTGGGCAATGGTCTTGGAGAGGACGCCGAATCCTCCCATCTGCCCTTCTCTAGAACACGCTGTTAACAGCGAGAAAGACTTCAAGGTGGAACAACTTTGTGACAACAGATTTTCTGTGCTTGTTCAGGGAGACACAGATGTGAACCAGTGGGTATGTATGGCCAGGGTGTGAAGTGGAGGCTGGGACCTTAGTTCCTTGCCTGTGAAGACAGTTCTTGAGGAAGACAAGCTCAGGAATATGTACTCGGATGCTCCGGGAGAGCCCTCCACGTGCACGCTCCTTCCTACGAGCCAATCTCCCGGGCCTGCTGCGTGGCCCAAGATTCCACGTTGCTGTTGAGCGCAGACCCAGGCACGGTGGTTACGGAATCCTTTGCCATGCCCATGGCGGTGGCTGGTCCTTAGCGGGTCACAGTTCGGACAGTCCAAGGGCCCACCCTGAACCGGGGTGAGTTAGAGGCGGGTCCAGCTTCCCCGCTCAACTCGGTTTCCCAACTAGGCACTCCCCTTGGGGGCCGCAAACACCCTCTCTCTCCCAAACCCCAGGGGTGACCTGTTGGAGCCTGGCTGCGTGTTTGTGCCTCACCCCCAAAGGGAACCTGCGCGCCTGGGGTCCCAGGTTGGCGGGCTTGTCCCCTTCCATCCGGAGAGGACCTCGCCCTCCCCTGCCGGCCCCGGCCGCGCTCTCCCCGGGCCTGGCACGCTCCGTCGGCGGGGTCCCTTGCTCGCGTCCGGGGCGGCGGCGGCGGCGGCGGCGGGACGGGACGCGGGCGCGCGCGAGCGGCGGGCGGGGCGCGCGCCCGCCCGGGGCAGGCACGGGGGAGGAGCGCCCGCCCGCCCGCCGCCGCTCGCGCGCCCAACGGACCAGGCTGGGGCCGGGAGCTAACTGCTGCAGCCCGCGGGAGCTGGGCGGCGACGCCGAGTCTGCAGTCCCGAGAAGTGCCCGAGGACACGGAGGGGCGGCCGCGCGGTCCCGAGAACAGTCCCTTCCGCCGCGCTCCTCCGTCAGCATGTCCCGGACCCCGCCACTCCTCCGCCCGCGCGGCGGGGACCCCGGGCCGCGGCGGCGGGCGCAACCCTGACGCGCAGCCGAGCCGGGGGGCGCCCCGAGCGCGGGGGCGGCAGCCGCGGTCCGGGCCGTGAGGAGGGACGAGCGAGACGCCAAAGCCATGCGGTGCCCGCAGCCGCCGGACGGGGCCGCCTCGCCCCCCGAGAGTCTGAGGAACGGCTACGTGAAGAGCTGCGTGAGCCCCCTGCGGCAGGACCCTCCGCGCGGCTTCTTCTTCCACCTCTGCCGCTTCTGCAACGTGGAGCTGCTGCTGCCGCCACCGGCCTCCCCCTCCGCCCGGGCGCGCCTCTCGCTGGGCGCCCTGGCCGCCTTTGTCCTCGCCCTGCTGCTCGGCTCGGGGCCCGGGAGCTGGGCTGCCGGGGCCGCCCGGCTGCGGACCCTGCTGAGCGTGTGCTCTCACAGCCTCAGCCCCCTGTTCAGCATCGCCTGTGCCTTTTTCTTCCTCACCTGCTTCTTGACCCGGAGCAAGCGGGGCCCCGGGCCGGGCCGGAGCGGCGGCGGCTCCTGGTGGCTGCTGGCGCTGCCCGCCTGCTGTTACCTGGGGGACTTCTTGGGGTGGCAGGCGTGGGCGTGGGCTTGGGGGTCCGGAGACGCGGGGGCCTCCGCCGCGGCCCCGCACACGCCCCCGGCGGTGGCGGGCAGGTTGTTCTTGGTGCTGAGCTGCGTGGGCTTGCTGACGCTCGCGCACCCGGCGAGGCTCCGGCACCGCATCCTGGTGCTGCTCTTCTCCAGCTTCGTCTGGTGGGTCTCCTTCACCGGCCTCGGGTCTCTGCCCGCTGCCCTCAGGCCGCTGCTCTCCTGCCTGGTCGGGGACGCCGGCTGCCTGCTAGCCCTGGGCTTGGATCACTTCTTTCAGATCAGGGAAGCCCCTCACCATCCTCGCTTGGCCAGTGCCTCCGAGGACAAAGTGCCTGTGATCAGACCCCGCAGGAGGTCCAGCTGCGTGTCGTTCGGAGAAACTTCGGCCGGTTACTCCGGCAGTTGCAAGATGTTCAGGAGACCTTCGTTGCCTTGCATTTCCCGAGAACAGGTATGTTACCAGAGAGCACGGCTTGGTAAGGAAGTGAGCGCGGTTTTATCGCTTCAGTTCCCAACCTGAATTAGCGTACTTGAAAGCATGTTCACTTCCAGGGTGGGGGGGGGGGGGGGGAAGTTTTGTTCTGGAAAGAATTCCTAAATTACAGGAGGCTTTTTAAACACGCAGAGGTACCTTTTATCTTGGAATGGAAATGAAAGAGGAGACTGATCATATTGCACTTTTTAAAGACTTTGCTCATGCGATAGATGAGTTCTCAGGAATGAAGTGAATTATTTGCGGTTTAATAGATCGACGACTGCCACTTTAGTATACACTGATGTAGGTCTTTTTGATGCAGTTGTTGCCGTTATAATGGTGGTGTCTCCCCAGTGATAACATACAGGCATTAGGTTGAATACGTGTGTATATATATATAAATTTTAATCAGTGCCCTTTCATTCTTGATAATCGAGAGGAAGAATTTGATATCATATAATGAACAGCGATGAGCTTCGGAACTGAGGCTTCGTGTAGATGAAAAGATCGTTGGAAATAATTGTTAAGGGTTCTTCCCCCTCCCCCATTTCAGTAATATAGGCCATTATAATCTTTTACAGACTAACTCATGGTCGTGTGTATTTGTTGCATAATTAGGAGAATGTTGTAACAATTTAACCTTTAAACTTAGTAATGTTTGGAAAGATGCCAAAAGCATTTCCATTTTTTTTCCCCCCGTAGGTTTACATGTTTTTGTTTTTTAAAGGAATTGAAATCTTCCTCAGGGAAGAGTTTCTCTTTATGTGGTTTAGAGAAATCTTGTTCTACATCACCAAGAAATCAGCGAATATAGTTGTTATTCATTGAGCATGTGCTAGGTGCGAAATATTACATATATTGTCCCAAATGCTCACAAAAATCCTGTGTGGTAGATGACAATCCCAATTTAGAGCTGAGTAAATTGAGGCTTAAAGAGGCTACCCAACTTCACACATCCAATAAGTGGCAGTGCAGGGATTTGAACCTAGACCTTTCAAGTTTTCAATGCTGTTTTCTAAGCAACTAAAAGGATGTGTGTAGAGGTTTTAAGTAGGAGAGTAGGAGTCTATCCCATTGGTTTTCAGACTTTTTGATTGGTGATGTGTTTTACACTGTAATGCAGTGTATTTGACACAAACGTTTCTTGTTCTTGCGACATCTGATGCTCTCTTTTCTTAATAATCTTCAAGCTACTTCACTGATTTTATGTTTAACACTGATCTGCACTGTTTCAGTGAGACCACACTTTACTTCTTGAAAAGTGCTCTCAGAGGCCGCTTTTGTGGTCTGTAGTTATTTGGCCACATGCTAGAAAGAATTGTTCAAAAAATGTTATGCCTTTTGCTTTCTTAGTTTACAGCCAGTGATACTAGACAATGCTTAGAAAAATGTGTCAGGAGAAAAACTGTTGGGAGAAGATTTACGGCAGAACAGTGAGCGTAATACCGCCCATTTCATAGCCTGAATGGCATTTGGTTTGACTATATGTGAATAGATTGTATTTTTTTAACACCGGAAAAGTGTTTTAGCAATCTCATCACATTTGTAGACAAATTTCCTGTACTTAACAGTATTACACTTTAATGTATTTTAATTGTAATCTGTTGGCGTAGTCCATTGTGGCTGTTGTCTTGTAAATCGAAAATTCCCGGTCGTCTTAATCCTAGTCTGATGCCCTTTCCAAAGCAGCAACCCTTTTCAGCCTTCAGCTAGGTACACTGTTGTTGTTATTGCTAGGTTGCTTCATTTATTACTTGTATTAGAGGAAAATACAATTTCACTTTTAAAAAGGGCAGTACTTTTATGGAAGTAAAAGATAAGAGATTTTCTAATTTTAGTGCTGAACTTTGTATATGAAAATTGTGAAGCCACCTTTTTGTTTCAGAAAGTGAAGGAAGACAAAAAAGATTTTGGGTAGAACTTGATACAGGGGGGAAATGTCCTGAATTCATCGGCAGAGGGTCAAGGGTAAAAATCTTGGCTCTGCTGTGTAATCCTGGAAGAGTCAGTGAGTGAATTTTTCTGAGTCTCAGGATCCTGTCAAGTTAGGGGATCCCAGTACATTAATTCTATAATAACTTCCAATTTTAGAATCCATTTCTTTTAGTAAGTTATAAATAAAAATGTAATTAAAACATCACAAATTAGTAGTTCTTGAACTTTAACTTAAATGTTGAGTGTTAATACTGCTATCTTTTTTTAATTGGAAAAGATGAGCAAATACTCTGTTTTTTGAATAGAGAACTTCTAAAAAGTGTATGTAGATTCATTTTTGGATTGATAACAAAATAATTATACTTTCATTTCCTTAAGTACTTAAATGTTTTTATGAACCTCTTTGAAAAACAATTGAAAACTCATTAATAATAAACATTTTTAATTGTGTCAGAGCAGATTTAAAATAATTTTCAAGTTTTGAGATGTTAGGTATGATGTTGAAAAATCAGGGCATATGTTTGTAAGATACTTTATTTTCATAATTAGATTGGTAGCATCTGGTGTATATGCTGTGTGTGTCAGTTCTTAGCGAAGGGTTTTTGTTGTTATTCACAAAGCATTTAGAGATTTAAAGTTTAAATCTAGTTAGTGCTGGTGGGTTAATGGAAAGAAGCGCTAAGTCTGTAGTACATTTGCCAGCAGTCAGCTGAAATTAATAGGAAGCTAAAAGAAAAAAAAATCAGTTGTCTACATAGAAGCCAGAATTTAACAAACTAAATATCTATGCCATTTTACTTGTGTAGTCTACAGTGTAGTTTTCAGCTTTTCAGCCAGGTTCTTTGTTGTGTGATAGACTAGGTAAGTACGAGGCTTTGAAAGATGTAAGTTAGTGTGTGAGAAATTTTTCTATACCTAAAATGCTAGGTGCTTTCTAAATGGTTGGGTAAATATTTAAAGATTCTGTGGCCTTAAAGCCCATAAATATTACTTAAAGTGTTAATTTTATTTGAAAAAGATATACACATGTAGTATGAAGGCTTTTAAAAAATTTTTTAAAGTTTAAGTGACTATTTACCCCTTTAAGGAATTTGCAAGGCAAAACCCACTATGAATTTCTTTAATAATACTTTAGTGTTTGTGATATTTATTTTATGGTTTTAATGAGTGTTTTATTCTAATTTCATGTTAATGTTTTTGTAGAAAAATATCAGCCTACATAATTATTTTATGCTCTATTTTGTAAATATTGTATATGTACTCTGTCATCTGCGTTATCTTTCAAAAACACAGATTTAATCAAATCACTCTTAAAAATCTCTTAGGTTTTTCATTGTTCACAGGATAAAGTTCATGCTCTTGACTCTGGCTTGGGAAGTCCTCTACAGCCTGCTTTTAGCCTTTTGCTTGTTTTGTTTTTTAAAAAGCCATCTGGGATTTACGGAACACCACATGGATTCACATCCATCCTTGGTTCTGGCTGTTTGAGGACTGCTTATTGTTATTGACTTGTAGACTTCTTTTCTCTCGTTTTTACCATTCACACTGGTTGAAATCTCCTTTAAGAAAATCTTATTTAAGATTAAGAATCTTTATTTTATTTTTTTAAAAGATTTTATTTATTTGACAGAGAAAGACACAGCAAAAGAGGGAACACAAGCAGGGGGAGCGGGAGAGGGAGAAGCAGACCTCCCGTGGAGCAGGGAGCCCGACGCAGGGCTCCATCCCAGGACCCTGGGATCATGACCTGAGCCACCCAGGCGTCCCAAGATTAAGAATCTAGAAAGTACAGTGATACATCAGTGTGTAAGCTGAGGACAAAGTTCCATTATGGCAAAGTTGGCCATATTTAAAAGTAAAAGGTGAAAAAAAAAGGTAACAAATCACGTGAAGCAGTGATGATGTGAGATAGAGTATTTTCATTATATCATATGAAATAATAACATCTTCATAGTTTGTGTTTTCCCATACTGAGTGAAAGGTAAGTAGGGTCAACCATGAGTAAAACTGTATAGTTTGTTTTCATTGTCCTCCTCAGAGGGAGGCCCATTTTAGTCTCTTTCCTTTTTCCCATTCAGTTACCATGTCAGCCCATTTCCCTAGCACATTTTCCCACTTTCCTATACCCCATCCAAAGCAAGAACAAACTATACTTGCTGAAAATTTCCAGTTTATTTCAACATAAATATATTTATATAGCTATAGAGAGATTTAAAATTTATCTAATTGAAATGTCATTTTATAGAAAGGAAAGTAATTCAACTCCAGAGAGATAGTATCGTGTCTAGGTTATGCTGTGAAATATTGGGATACAGGGATTAGAGCCCAGGTCTTGGCTTCTAGTCCCTCTGTATTTTCTATAAAGAGCATATGCCCCTGCAGTCGTAGTTTTCCAAGGCTGTCTTTAATTTTGCCAGTTATCTCCAATTACATGATAAATGATATCCTTGGGAAAAAAAAAAAGGTGGTAGGGTGGAGAGTGGTGGGAGAGAGAAAGATAGGAGAGACTCTTGATCATCTGGCTCATAATGACCTTGAAGACACACTTGGTACCTCATGTGGTTGTTTCAGGTGACTTGTCAGGATGCAGCTGGTCTCAAACTCCAGTGCCTTCAGAGGCCAGCTACATAACACATTTATGTTACATGTTGAGGAAGGAGGAGAGGGTAAGAAGAATGGAAGTGAACTGATCATTGCCTACTTTGCCTAAGGGCATTCAATCTGAACAAAACAAACTGAACAACTGTGTTAGCCAAGCAAAACTTGAGGAGAGCTGAGTTCTGAGTCATTTCTGACAGTTTATGACATTGTTCACCTTATCATATAGAAGTTAATCCACGTTTATTTAAGTGATTATTAGAAGCTTTTTCCTAGATCTTGGGGCAGAGGAATGTATTTCCTGCTGTCTTTTACTTTTACAACCTAGAACTTTCCCTTCACTATTGCTACCTAGCGGGGATCTTAAAAGATAAAGATCTTCTTTATCCCTCCTCTATCAGTTAGAGTACGTTGTTTGACTACTTCCTTAGATTTCATACAACTTGCATTCATTGTATTTTACAGTTATTTAATGTTTAAATTTGTAAATGAGAAATGCCATGCAGGAAAGACTATACATATGTATATTTTTATACAGTTTAAAGAAGAAAGTAAAACTAAAGTCATGTACTCAGCACTCATTTTCTTTGAAGTTCCCTGTGTAACCTATTTTGCTTCTCCTTCTCCCTGTGCCAGAGGCAGTACATCTATCCTGATTTATTTTTTTTGCTATTCATTCCCTTGCTTATCTTCATAATTATAATCCTCATGAATGTTTCCTAAGTAAATAATGTGTTGTTAGTGTTGCCTGTGTCTGAACTTTAAGTAAATAGAATCATGCTGTATGAATTCTTCCATAACCTTTTTTTCTGATGTTTTCTAAGATTCATCATGTTGATTTGGATAGTTGTAGTTAATTTTCAGTGCTCTATAGAATTTCATTGTATGGCCATAGTAAAATTTATTTATCCATTCCACTGTTCATGGACCCTTGGGTGGTTTTCAATTTTTTTGCTATTATGTACAATGCTGCTATGAAAATTCTTGTAAAGGTCTCCTGGTGCATGTGTGCATCTAGAAGTAGAATTGCTGAGTTGCAAGGTACGTTTGTATTCAACTTTACTAGGCAGAATAATGGTACCACAAAGATGTCCCTGTTCTAATCCCTGGAATTTATGAATTTGTTGCTTTACATGGCAAAGGGGACTTTGCAGATGAGATTAAGTTAAGGGCCTTGAGATGGGGAGATAACCAGGATTATCTGAGTGGATCCAGTATAATTGCAAGGGCCCTTCAAAAGCAGAAGAGGGAGACAGAAGAGATCACAGCAAGAGATGTAACAGTGGCATTACGGTTAGAATAATACAGTGTGAGAAAGACTCAATCCACCTTTGGCTTTGAGGTGGGAGAAAAAGGCCTGGAGCCAAAGAAAGCAGGCACTGTCTTGAAGCTGGAAAAGACAAGGAAAGGGATTTTTCCCTGGAGCTCCCAGAAAGTAATGAAGCCTTGCCGATACCTTGATTTTAGCTCAGTCAGACCAGCCTGACCCATAGAACTCTAAGATAATAAATTTATGTTGTTTTATACCACTGAGTTTTTGGCTATTTATTAAAGGAATGTATTCATTTGCATTAACTGCTATAACAGTTTGCATGGGTTGCTATAACAAAGTACCACAAACTGGGTGGCTTAAATCACCGAGATCCATTGTGTCTGTTCTGGAGCCTAGAAGTCCAAGATCAGGGTGTGTCCGGGCAGGGTTGGTTCCTTCGCAAGAGCTTTGAGGGTGAAGCTGTTCTGTGCCTGTCTCCCAGCTTCTGGTAGTTTGCTGGCGATCTTAGGCATTTTTTGGATTATAGATGCATCACCCCTATCTTTGCCTTCACTTTCCCATGGCACTTTCTCTGTGTCTCTTCACCTAGTTTTTCCCTCTGTGCCTGTTCCCTTTGTGTCCCAATTTCCCCTTTTTGTAAGGGCCCAGTCATATAGGATTAAGGCCCATGCTAATGACCTCATTTTAATTTAATTGCTTCTGTGAAGACCTTATTTCCAAATAAAGTCACCTTCTGAGATACTGAAGGTTAGGATTTTAACATCTTTTTTTGGGGAGCACAATTCAACCCGTACAAGTGGCAGTAAGTAGAAAACTAAGACACTCTGGCAAGCTGAATTGTTTTTCACAATGGTTATACCATTTATACTTTTGCTAGCAGTGAATCAGCATGCCATCAAACTGATAATTCCTATTTACCGACTCTAATGGGTGTGAAATGGTGTTTCTTTGTGATTTTGATTTGTAGTTAACTAATTACACATAAGGCTGAGTATTTTTTATGTTTATGGACTACATTTCTTATTCAGGGATTACCTGTTTATATCGTTTGCTCTTTTAAAAATTGGGTGGTTCAGGGGCACCTGGGAGGCTCAGTCGGATAAGCTTCTGCCTTCGGCTCAGGTCATGATCCCAGGGTCCTGGGATCGAGCCCCGCATCCCCCCCGCATCCAGGCTCCCTGCCCAGCGGGAAGCCTGCTTCTCCCTCTCCCACTCCCCCTGCTTGTGTTCCCTCTCTCGCTGTGTCTCTGTCTGTCAAATAAATAAATAAAATCTTAAAAAAAAAAAAAATTGGGTGGTTCATTTTTTCCTCATTAAATCATGAGTTCTTTATATATTCTGGACATTAATCCTTTATTGATTATTTGAATTGGCCATATTTTCTTTCCGTTTTTATGGTGTCTTTTGATAACTGAAGTTCTTAATTTTAATGCCGTCAGATTTGCCAGTCTTTTCCTCTAATGGTAAGACTCTGTATCTTGTTCATAAAACCCTTCCCTATTGGAATTCATAAAATAGACTTCTATATTGTCTTTTTAAAGTTTTAAAGTTTTTCCTTTCAAAATGTTTTTACCCACCTAGAATTAATTTATATGTGTGATGTGATATAGAGATCCAGTCTCATTTTTTATCCAGTGAATATTCATTTATGTCAACACAATTTATTGAAAAATTATTCTCCATTTATCAGCAGTGCTACCACTGCATATATCAAGATTCAGTGTATATATGAATCTGTATCTGGGCTCTCTATTAGGTTTCTTTCTTTTTATTTTTAATATTTTTTAAAGATTTATTTATTTATTTGACAGAGAGAGCAAGCACAAACAGGGGGAGGGGCAGACAGACGGAGAGGGAGAAGCAGACTCCCCGCTGAGCAGGGAGCCCCATGTGGCACTCGATCCCAGAACCCTGGGATCATAACCTGAGCCCAAGGCAGAAGCTTAACTGACTGAGCTGCCCAGGCACCCCTCTAGGTTTCATTGGTTAGTTTATGCACCCTGTGTTGATACCACACTGTCTTAATTATAATAGCTTTATAATAAGACAATATATGGTAAATCCACTTGAATAGTTACTCTTATTCAAGAGTATGTTGGGGTTTTTTTTTGGACTTTGCTTTTCAATATAAATTTTAGAATAAGTTTGTCAAGTTTCACAAAAAATCCTGTTGGGATTTTGATCAGCACTGAATTAAATCTTTTGTTGAACAGTTTAGAGATGAATTTGTTTTTGATTGAAATTTTTAAGTTATATTTTTCTAGGAATTTATTTAATGTAACTTTTCAGGTTTTCTTGGTTCATAATATCTTTTTATTATCTGTTTAGACTGTTCAGCATTTGAATTTATATCTTTTTCATTTCTAATATCATTTGTCTCTTTTTTCTTTGTTTCTTAATCAGCCTTGCTAGAAGTTTATTTGCTTTTTAATTTTTTTAAAAAATCAGCTCTTTGGATTGGTACTTATTTTCTACTTTATTTATATCAGCTCTTTTATTATTATTTTCTTTCTTTGAGTTTTTTTTTTAAGATTTATTTATTTTAGAGAAAGAGAGTATGCGTGTCTCATGTTCATACACAGGAGTGGCAGGGAGGGGCAGAGGGAGAGGAAGAGAGAAAATCTCAAGCAGACTCCCCACTGAACGAGGAGCTTGGAGCAGGGCTTGGTCCATGACCCTGAGATCGTGACCTGAGCCAAAATCAAGAGTCGTAAGCTTAACTGACTTAGCCACCCAGGTGCCCCTTCTTGTTCTTTTTCTAACTTTGGTTTTTTGGGTTTTTTTTAAGATTTTATTTATTTATTTGACAGAGAGCACAAGCAGGGGGAGCGGCAGGCAGAGGGAGAAGCAGGCTTCCTGCTGAGCAGGGAGCCCGATGAGGGGCTCGATCCCAGGACCCTGGGATCATGACCTGAGCCAAAGGCAGCCACTCAACCAACTGAGCCACCCAGGCGCCCCTCTTTTTCCAACTTTGTAACTGGGATGCCAATGTCATCAATTTTTAGCTTTTTTAGTGTATGCATTGAAGATTATACATTTTTCTGTAACTACTGCTTTAGTTGAATCTCGCAAGTTTTGATGTGTAGTATTGTTATGGTTCAGCCCTAAGCATTTTCTGATTTTCATTTTGATTTCCCTTTGACTAACAAGTTGTTTAGAAATAATAAAAATTTCTAATCATGTAGGCTTTCTCGTTATTTTATTGTTGTTTTCTGATTTAATTGCCTTGTGAGCAAAGAATGTGGCCTAACAGTTTTCAGAACATATCTTCTGTGTGCTTGAAAATAGTATATCTTTTTCAATTTTTAGGTACAATGCTTGTGAGCTGTCTGGTAGGTAAAAGTTGTAAAATGGGGCGCCTGGGTGGCTCAGTTGGTTAAGCGACTGCCTTCGGCTCAGGTCATGATCCTGGAGTCCCGGGATCGAGTCCCGCATCGGGCTCCCTGCTCGGCAGGGAGTCTGCTTCTCCCTCTGACCCTCCCCCCCTCATGCTCTCTCTATCTCATTCTCTCTCTCAAATAAATAAATAAAATCTTTAAAAAAAAAAAAGTTGTAAAATGTTCTTGTCACATTTGTGCCCTTACTGACTTTATCTTCGTGACCCATCTGGAGAGAATGTTAAAAATCTCACTTTATTGGTGGATTTGTCAGTTTCCCCATCATAGTTTGCAGTTTGCTTCTTATGTTCATGAGTACATAGATGGAGAATAAAACTTTTCAAATTCGATAGAATTACTTATCAAAGGAACAACAAAAAGGATACATGAGAGAAAGCACATTTCAAATGTCTAAAGAGTTAATGTAGGAAAGTAATGAAAAACTAATTTGATCAGAGTTAGCATATATTTGCAAATTGCCTTTTATATGTTCCAGGCCCTGGAGATACTAAGATGACAAGCCAGGGTCTGTATTGCAAGGAGATCAAACTCTAGTGGAGAGAGAAAGTGTAAATAAGTAATTACAATTCATGTGGTAAGTGAGATAGCAGAGGTATAAACAAGGTACCATGGGAACATTATGGAAGGAACAACTAACCCTTCCTAAGAGGAGAGTCAGAAAGCCTTCAAAAAGTAATTAATAATTGACCTTTAATCTTCAAAGAAAGTTTCATCTTGGTATGAAACAAGTAAAAAATGAATTAAAAAAAATTTCACTTCTGGGACACCTGGGTGGTTCAATCATTTAATCCTCTGCCTTCAGCTCAGGTCATGATCCCAGGATTCTGGGATCAAGTCCCGCATCTGGCTCCTGGCTCAGTGGGGAGCCTGCTTCTCCCTCTGCCTGCTGCTTCTGTCTGCCACTCCCTTTGCCCCCGTGCTTGCTCGCTCTCTGACAAATAAATAAAATATTAAAAAAAAAATTCACTTCTCTGACTTTATTTTTTTTATTTATTTATTTTTTTACTTCTCTGACTTTAAAAATAATTTTTTAACGTTTATTCTGGTGTAATTTCTACCTTATTCTAAATACGTATGGAGGTAAATACTTTCTGTCAACTAAGAAACTGAAAAGTCAGAAAACATACTCAGCCAAATCAGGCAAACTGTTCACTTCCAGTCACCAATCAATGCTAATAACTAAAAAAGATAAGTTTAAGTTCTCTACCAGAAATGTCAATATCAGTGCTAAAAATAGGCAGTAAAGCAGTGTATCCCAGGATCAGAAAAGAGGGATTATCAGAAGATATAATTACCAAGTGCTTACTAGGATGCTAGTTTTAACAACCCTGTCAAGTAAGTATTGGGATCCTGTTTTGCAGCTGGACACTAAAGCAGAAAGGTGAATTAACTAGCCCCAAATTGCTATGGTACATATAAAGTACCATAATATGCTAAGTGCCATTTCCAGTATAAACAAACCTCTAAGAACTCTCCCAACTGAAATAACTACAGGTTTAAACATTGTATAGAATACTTTTTGAAAGGAATCACTGAGTAAGAAAATCACAGAACCCAAAAAAGAAGTGAAAGTAGTGGAGGGTAGGAAACATTTCCCTCCTTCTGGGTTCTTTGGCTGGTCTAATAACTAAATTGACATAAAACAGATTAACAGGAGAAAAATTTAATTTTGTATATATTGGAGCCTCATACAAACATGAGACTCAAAGAAGTGACCAAAGCATGAATCTTTTATACCTTTTAGACAGAGAAACAATAATTTTTTTTATTTTTTAAATTTTTTATTGTTATGTTAATCACCATACATTACATCATTAGTTTTTGATGTAGTGTTCCATGATTCATTGTTTGTGCATAACACCAGTGCTCCATGCAGAACGTACCCTCTTTAATACCCATCACCAGGCTAACCCATCCTCCCACCCCCCTCCCCTCTAGAACCCTCAGTTTGTTTTTCAGAGTCCATCGTCTCTTGCGGTTCGTCTCCCCCCTCTGATTTCCCCCCCTTCATTCTTCCCCTACTGCTATCTTTTTCTTTATTTTTTTTTCTTAACATATATTGCATTATTTGTTTCAGAGGTACAGATCTGTGATTCAGTAGTCTTGCACAATTCACAGCACTCACCATAGCACATACCCTCCCCAATGTCTATCACCCAGCCACCCCATCCCTCCCACCCCCCACCACTCCAGCAACCCTCAGTTTGTTTCCTGAGATTAAGAATTCCTTATATCAGTGAGGTCATATGATACGTGTCTTTCTCTGATTGACTTAGAGAAACAATAAATTTATGAAGAATTGACGACAAAGGGGTTTGGGCTTGGGGCAGTAAGTTGGTAAAGAAGTGACAAGGTTTGGGTGCCTGGGTGGCTCAGTCGTTAAGGGTCTGCCTTCGGTTCAGGTCATGATCCCAGGGTCCTGGGATCGAGTCCCACATTGGGCTCTCTGCTCCGCGGGAAGTCTGCTTCTCCCTCTCCCACTCCCCCTGCTTGTGTTCCTACTCTCGCTCTGTCTCTCTTTGTCAAATAAATAAACAAAATCTTTTTTTTTTTAAGATTTATTTATTTATTTGAGAGAGCGAGAATGAGAGAGAGTACATGAGAGGGGGGAGGGTCAGAGGGAGAAGCAGGCTCCTCCCTGAGCAGGGAGCCCGATGAGGGACTTGATCCCGGGTCTCCAGGATCGTGACCTGAGCCCAAGGCAGTCGCTTTAACCAACTGAGCCACCCAGGCGCCCAAATAAACAAAATCTTAAAAAAAAAAGTGACAAGGTTTGTTTATATAGCCTTCTTGGCTCTAATTTTCCTATCTCTGATGATAAGGATGCGTTCTAACCTCCTAGCACAGGGAGAGGTAACTTTCACACTGGAGATTTATCTACTGCTTTTGGGGGTGGGGGAGACAAAGGAGGGTTAGAGTATCCTTGCATCAGCTGTTTCTCAAGTACCTTTATTTTTATTTATTTATTTTTTTAAAAAAATTTTATTTATTTATTTGACAGAGAGAGACACAGCGAGAGAGGGAACACAAGCAGGGGGAGTGGGAGAGGGAGAAGCAGGCTTCCTGCTGAGTAGGGAGCCCGATGTGGGGCTCAATCCCAGGACCCTGGGATCATGACCTGAGCCGAAGGCAGACGCTTAACGACTGAGCCACCCAGCTGCCCCTATTTTTATTTATTTTTAAATTTTTATCTTTTATTGAAGTACAGTTGACATACCATATTAATTTCAGGTAAATAACATTAATGGTTTGACAATTATATACATTATGAATGCTCACTATGATCAGTGTAGTTATCAATCACCATACAAAGTTACTATAGTATTATTAAGTATATTTCCTTTGCTATTCAGGTATCTCTATTTCATAGAAATCAGTATGTCAGCATATTTAGGGATAGCATATTCTGCTCTCCTTCAGTAGGAATTCTGAGAGGGAAGCAGGCACTAAAACCAGTTTTCACTGGATGAGTTTCTGACCATCCTTAGAGACTTCGAACATTTGCTTCTGTTAGATATGGCTAGGCTCAAGAGATAAAATCTAGAGTCTGTCCAAAGCCAGGAATCTAATAAGAAACCTCTGCATAAAAGCTGGGACTCCAAGGTGCTACTCCCCCAGTGAAAGGGTAAATGAGAAATAAATATGGCCATGGATATGGGATGCTTATCTTGACCTTGGCACAAGGGAGTTGAGGAGGGATAAAATGTAGTAATGTATAACAACAAGTGGACCCTCATATAATCTTTTTTTTTAATGTAAGCTCTATGCCCAACATGGGGCTTGAAACTCATGACCCTGAGATCAGTAGTTACATGTTTTACCAACTGAATCATCCAGGTAACCCCCCTACCCCCCCCCCCTCCGTCTTTTTTGTTATTGTTTTAAATTGAAGTATAGTTGACACACGTTGTTACATTAGTTTCAGTGATTGGATAGCTCTGTTATGCAGTGCTCACCAGAAGTGTAGCTATCATTTGTCACTATGTAACACTGTTAATAATACTACTGACCATATTCCTTGTGCTGTACCTTTCATCCCTATAACTTAATTCATTCCATAACTGGAAGCCTGTGTACCTTTCAGTCCCTTTCACCTATTTTGCCTGTCCGATAACCCCCTCTCCTCTGGCAACCAGCAGTTTTCTGTTATTTATGGGTTTGTTTCTTCTTCTTCTTTTTTGTTCATTTGTTCTTTGGATCACACATGTAAGTGCAATTACATGGTATTTGTCTTTTTCTAACTTATTTCACTTAGTATAATACCTTCTAGGTTCAACCATGTTGTCATCCTTTTTTATGGCTGAGTAATATTCCATTGTATACATGCACCATGTTTTCTTTCTCTCTTCATCTGTCGATGGTTGCTTCCATATCTTGGCTGTTGTAAATAATGCTGCAACAAACATAGGGGTGCATATATCTTTTTTTAAAAAAATATCTTTTCAAATTAGTGTTTTGTTGTTGTCTTTGGGTAAATACCCAGTAGTGGAATTACTGGGTCTTACAGTATTTCTATTTTTAATACCTTGAGATGCCTCCATAATGTTTTCCACCGTGGCAGTACCAGTTTATATTACAGTCAGCAGTGTATGAGGGTTCCTTTTCCTCCACATTTTCACCAACACTTGTTATTTCCTGTTTTTTATTTTTATTTTTTTTAAGATTTTATTTATTTGACAGAAAGAGAGAGCACAAGCCAGAGGAGCAGTAGGCAGAGGGAGAGAGTGAAGCAGGCTCCCCACTGAGCAGAATGCCCGACATGGGGCTCAATCCCAGGACCCTGGGATCATGACCTGAGCCGAAGGCAGATGCTTAACTGACTGAGCCACCCAGGTGCCCCTCTTGTCTTTTTTAATACTAGCTATTCTGGCATGTGTGAGGTGGTATCTCCTTATGGTTTTGATTTGCATTTCCCTGATGATTAGAAATGCTGAGTGTCTTTTCATGTCTTTTGGCCATCTGTCTATCTTCCTTGGAAAAATGTCTGTTCAAGTCATCAGCTTATTTTTAAATCAGATGATTTGTGTTTTTGTGTTGAGTTTTATAAATTCTTTATATATTTTGGATATTAACCCCTCATCGGATATATCATTTGCAAATATCTTCTCCCATTCTGTAGGTTGCCTTTTAGTTTTGTTGATTGTATCCTTTGCTGTACAAAAGCTTTTTATTTTGGTGTGGGCTCAGTAGTTTATTTTTACTTTTGTTTCCCTTGCTTGAGGGAACATACCTAGAAAGATGTTGCTGAGGCTGGTGTCGTAGAGATTACTGGCTGTATTTTCTTCTAGGAGTTTTATGGTTTCAGGTCTCATATTTAGGTTCTTAATCCATTTCAAGTTTATTTTTGTATATGGTATAAGAAAGTGGTCCAGTTTCATTCTTCTGCATGTAGCAGTCCAGTTTTCTCAGCAACATTTAGTGAAGAGACTATTTTGCCTCCTATGTTGTAGATTAATTGACAGTTTTAAGTGTGGATTTATTTCTGGACTCTCTATTCTGTTCCATTGATCTGTGTGTCTCTTTTTGTGATGGTTCCATATTGTTTTGATTATTATATCGTTGTAGTATATCTTGAAATTTGGGATTGTGATGCCTGAAGCTTTGTTTCTCTTTTTCAAGATTGCTTTGGCTATTTGGGGTCTTATGTGGTTCCATACAAATTTTAGGATTATTTGTAGTTGTTTTGTGAAAAATGCTATTGATATTTTGATAGGGATTGCATTGAATCTGTAGATTGCTTTGGGCAGAACATTTTTTTTTTTTAAAGATTTTATTTATTTATTTGACACAGAGTGAGAGAGCATAAGCAGGGAGAGTGGCAGGCAGGCAGAGGGAGAAGCAGGCTCTCTGCTGAGCAAGGAGCCCGATGCGGGACTCGATCCCAGGACCCTGGGATCATGACCTGAGCCGAAGGCAGCCGCCCAACCGACTGAGCCATGCAGGCGCCCCTGGGCAGGACATTTTAACAATATAAAGTCTAATAGCCCATGAACACAGTATATCTCTCCATTTGTTTGTTTCATCCTTAATTTCTTCAATGTTTTGTAGTTTTCATAGTGCTGATCTTTCATTTTTTCGATTAAGTTGATTCCTAGGTATTGTATTCTTTTTGGTGCAGCTGTAAATGGAATTGTTTTCTCTTTCTGCTACTTCATTATTGTATGGAAACATTACAGATTTCTGTATATTAAGTTTGTATCCTGCAACTTTATGGAATTCATTTATTCAAATAGTTTTTGGTGGAGTCTTTAGGGTTTTCTATGTTTAGTATCATGTCATCTGCAAATAGTGACAATTTTACTTTTTCCTTATGAATTTGGATGCCATTAATTAATTAATTAATTATCTGATTGCTGTGTCTAGGACTTCCCATACTGCATTGAATAAAAGTGACTAGAGTGGGCATTCTTGTCTTAAAGGGAAAGCTCTGTTTTTCCACTGTTGAGTATAATATTATTGTGGGGTTTTCATATGTGACCTTTTTTATGTATGTATTCCCTCTAAACTGACTTTGTTGAGCATTTTTATCATGAATGGATGTTGGGAATTTTGTCAGATGCTTTCTTTGTATCTGTTGAGATGATCATTTGATTTTTATCCTTCATCTTGTTAATATGGTGTATCACATTGATTGATTTGTGGATGTTGAACCATCTTTGCTTTGCTGGAATAAATCATTGATTTGTGGATATTGAACCGTCTTTGTTTCACCTGAATAAATCCCACTTGATCATGACAAATGATCCTTTTAATATATTGTTGAATGCAGTTTGTTATATTCGTTGAGGTAAATTTTAGTATCTATGTTCATCAGGGATATTGAACTGTCGCTTTTTGTTGTTGTTTTGTTTTGTTTTTATAGTGCCTTGGTTTTGGTGTCAGGGTAATGCTGGCCTTGCAGAAATGAATTTGGAAGCTTCCTTTTTCTTCTATTTTTTTTTTGAGTAGTTTGAGGAGAATAAGTATTAACTCTCTTTTAAATACTTGGTAGAATTCACCTGTGAATCCATCCTGGATTTTTGTTTGTTGAGAGTTTTTTGATTACTGATTCAGTTTCATTACTAGTAATCAGCCTGTTCAGATTTTCTGTTTCTTCCTGATACAGTGTTAGAGGATTGTATGTTCCTTTTATTTTTTATTTTTTAAGATTTTATTTATTTATTTGAGAGAGAGAGAATGAGAGAGAGCACATGAGAGGGGGGAGGGTCAGAGGGAGAAGCAGACTCCCCGCTGAGCAGGGAGCCCGATGCGGGACTCGATCCAGGGACTCCAGGATCATGACCTGAGCCGAAGGCAGTCACTCAACCAACTGAGCCACCCAGGCGCCCTGTTCCTTTTATTTTTTATTAAAATTTTTTTCATTTCAAGTTTTTATTTAAATTTAATTAATTAACATATAGGGTAATATTGGTTTCAGGAGTTGTATGTTTTTTTATTTTCTTTCTTTTTTTTGTGGTAAAATATGCATAACATAAAATTTACTGTTGTAAGCATTTTTTTTTTTAAGATTTTATTTATTTATTTATTTGACAGAGAGAGAATGAGAGAGAGCACATGAGAGGGGGGAGGGTCAGAGGGAGAAGCAGACTCCCTGCCGAGCAGGGAGCCCGATGCGGGACTCGATCCAGGGACGCCAGGATCATGACCTGAGCCGAAGGCAAGTCGCTCAACCAACTGAGCCACCCAGGCGCCCCTGTTGTAAGCATTTTTAAGTGTACATTTTAGTGCCATTAAGTACATTCTCATTGTTGTGCAACCATCACTAACATCCATGTCTAAAACTTTTTTACCTTTCTAAACAAACTCTATACCCATTAAATACCCATTCCCCCTGCCCCTGATCAGCCCCTGATAAGTGCCATTCCACTTTCTGTTTCTATGAGTTTTACTACCTCAGGTAACTCATATAAGTAGACTCACACAGTATTTACTTTTTTGTGACTAATTTATTTCACATAGCATAATCATTGTAGGAAGTGCCTTGAATTCATAGATTGCTTTGAATAGTATTGACACATTAACAGTATTACCTTTTACCTTCCATTAACATGGGATGTCTTTCTATTTATTTGTTTTTCTACTTATTTGTGTTTTAATTTCTCTCAGCATTGTTTTATAGTTTTCAGTGTATGAGTCTGTTTCCTCTTTGGTTAAGTTTTTTCCTAAGTATTCTTTTTGATGCTATTGTAAATTGAATTGATTTTATTTATTTATTTGATAGAGGGGGAGAGAAAGAGATTGCTCGTACCAGCAGGGGAAGCGGCAGGCAGATGAGAGAGGGGAAGCAGGCTCAATCCCAGGGTTCCGGGATCATGACCTGAGCTGAAGGCAGACAGCTAACCAACTGAGCCACCCAGGCGCCCCTGGAATTTTTTCTTGATTTCATTTGTAAATTGTTCATTGTGAGTGTATAGAAATACAGCTGATTTATATGTGTTGATTTTGTATTCTGCAGCTTTCCTGAATTTGCTTATTCTGACAGTGTGTGTGTTTTATCTTTATGATCCTCATTTAGTTAAAACATTTTAAAACTATGACTTCATTAAGTTTTTATTATTTTTTAGACTTAATTTTTTTAGAGGAGTTTAAAGTTTACTATAGGAGTGCCTGGATGTCTCAGTTGGTTAAATGTCTGCCTTTGGCTTGGGTCATGATCCCTGAGTCCTGGGATTGAGCCCCACATCCAGCCTCAGGTGGGGCTACCTGCTCAGCAGGGAGTCTGCTTCTCCCTCTCCCTCTGCCCCTCCCCACTGCTCGTGCTCTCTCACTCTCTCACTTTCTCTTTCAAATAAATAAAATCTTTAAAAAAAATAAAGTTCACTGCAAAGTTGAGGGGAAGGTAAAGAAATTTCCCATATGCACTCTGCCCGCATACTGATAGAGTCTGTTCCGTTATCGGCATCTCCCGCAAGATTACATTAGTTACAACTGAGGGCCTACCTAATTATATTTCACTCTCGGTGTTGTGTAATCTGTGGGTTTTGACAAATGTATAAGGACATGAATGTATCATTATGGAAAATAAAAAGTATTTTCACTGCCCTAAAAAAAATCCTCTGTGCTCTCGCATATTTATGCCTTCCACCACTCCCATCCCTGGGAACCGCTAATCTTTTTACTCTCCATACTTTTGCCTTTTCCAGAATTATAATTGGAATTATAAAGTACTCATTTAGTTTCTATATATAAATTAATGCTATATATGTAGACTGAGAAAACGCAAGTGAAAAATGTCAAGTGGTCCCAAGGAAGGAAATTCATATTAGGGCCTCAGATAATTCCCACAGATAAAATTCTAAGGAAATTGAGCAGTGCATCATCAGGGATCCATAAAACCTGCAAGGAAACAAGGCACAATGAGTAAGAATCTACAGGAAAAAAGTATACAGCAAAAAATCACACCCAGTCTTCAGAGGTCAGAACTATCATATACCAGATATAGAAAATGTTAACATGTTTAAAGAAATAAAATATAAAATTGGGAAAATGATTGGGGAACAGAGGATCAAAAGAACAGTCATACAGATTTGAAAATTAGAACTTTTAAAGATAAATAACCACAAATTAAAAACCTGATGCACATATTAATTAGCAGTTGAAGGGCAGAATTTGTGAATCAGAAGGTAGATCCATAGAAACTATCCATCATGTCTTGCAGAGAAAAAAAGAGATGGAAATTAAGAGAAATAGAACAACTTGGAGAATGAGGAGAAAAGGCTTAACATGGATTTAACTGAAGCTCTAAAAGGAGATAAGAAATGGAAAACAGGCAATATTTGAGGAGATAATGGCTGTAAAATAGAGGGGTTTTTTTTAAAAAATATTTTATTTATTTATTTGACAGAGAAAGACACAGCGAGAGAGGGAACATAAGGAGGGGGAGTGGGAGAGGGAGAAGCAGCCTCCCACTGCTCGATCCCAGGACCCTGGGATCATGACCTGAGCCGAAGGCAGATGCTTAACGACTAAGCCACCCAGGTGCCCCTAAAATAGAGTTTTATAGCTCTAATGAAAAATAACAACTGATACCTAGAAAACTGTCTGAATCTTAAGCAAAGTAAATAAAAATCCATGCCAGATGTATCATTGCAAAATTCGGAACACACAAAAAAGAGAAATACTAAAAGAAGTCAGAAAAGAGAAATTTAACTACAAAAAAATGAATGACAGTTATATTGAAAGGTGACTTATTAATAGGAACAGTGGAAGCCAGAAAGCGGTGGAGTGTCATCCTTCATGTGCGAAGGGAAAACAACTGTCAAACTAGAAATCAGTGTCCCGCAAAACTTTCTTTCTGGAAAGAGAACAAATTAAAATCATTTCAGGCCAGCAAAAATTGGGAATTTTTCTCACCAAAAATACGTATCGTTCAGGGAAAAAGAAGAACTGAAATCAAGAAGAAATGCTAATAATAGACAAATAGGTAAAACTAAGCAACGTGATAAAAATTGTTATGAAAACATCACTAATCGGGCAGAATTGGCAACGGGAGGACAAGCTAGGACTAAACCACTAGAAAACAATAGCATTTTCATTAGAAGGAACAATTAGGAAAGTGAGGCTATCACATCAGTGGGAGCAGATACAAGATATGGCTATTTTCATATGAAGAAAGAAGTCAGGGGGCGCCTGGGTGGCTCAGCCAGTTAAGCGTCTGCCTTTGGCTCAGGTCATAATCCCAGGGTCCTGGAATCCAGGCCCATGTGGGCTCCCTGCTCAGCGCGGAGCCTGCATCTCCCAATCCCTCCGCCCCTCCCCCCTCACTTGTGCTCTCTTTCTCTCAAATAAATAAAATAAAATTAAGACAAAAAAGAAGTCTGAAGGTATTTTGGCTCTGGCTGTGTGAAAGCTTAGTGGTATCATTAGTATCATTAGCTACCATAGGGGATACGGGGGAAGGAGCTGGCTTGCGAGAAGTGACAAAAAGCTTGGCTTTAGGGCGCCTGGGTGGCTCAGTTGGTTGGGCGACTGCCTTCGGCTCAGGTCATGATCCTGGAGTCCCGGGATCGAGTCCCGCATCGGGCTCCCTGCTCGGCGGGGAGCCTGCTTCTCCCTCTGGCCCTCCCCGCTCTCATGTGCTCTCTGTCTCTCATTCTCTCTGTCTCAGATAAATAAATAAAATCTTTATTAAAAAAAAAAAAAGCTTGGCTTTATCAAGTAACGCTTGTTGTGTTCTCCTGTGTGTGCTTGCCCCCTGAGATGTAAGCTCCCTAAGAACAAGGCTCAAACATTTATTTCTATTTTGTGTTTTCTCATAGTACATCTGTGAGTTCACAGTAGTTATCTATCACTGTATTTACCATTACTGTCATTTTTCATAACAGTTCCACGTTGCCCTTGAGTGAAGGGAAGAACTGTAGGCGGCGATGAGCCCCAGTCTTCGGCCTTCTCATTGTGTCGCACAGTGTCGAAGCCAGACTGCTTTGAGTTTAAAGGGCATCTCTGCCATTTAACAGGATATTGGGCATGTTATTTAACAAACTGTGTAAGCCAGGGGTAATAATAGCATTTATCTCACTGGTGTGAGATGTTGTTAGAGAATTAAATGAGTTAATAACCTGTAAAGTTCCTGGAACAGCGTCTGGCACTTGGCAAGCTCTCAATAGGTTAGTTGGTGGTGGTGATGTTATTAATAGTTACAGTTTTCATCTTCAAATTACTTGGTAACTTATGCCAAATTACTCTAGAATCAATGGTAAGGCTAATGAGTTTAGATCTTTCAAACAGTACCTTTTTTATTATCCCAATAGTTGTCTTGCAACCCGTATTAAGTAAAAAAGCCTTGTATAAGGGATTATATGGGGAGGGGGGGCATTCTTTCAGCAATTGCTAGTAGTAGGACCACAAAGAAAAGGTATAAATGATGATTTAAAAATTGATTAAAAGGGTTTATTGGGATTCCTTATCTTTTGAAGTTTCAGGCTCCAAGGTTAAGAATCTTTGGTGTAGGGGCGCCTGGGTAGCTCAGTCGGTTAAGCGTCTGCCTTCAGCTCAGATCATGATCCCAGGGTCCTGGGATCGAGCCCCGCATCGGGCTCCCTGCTCAGCGGGAAGTCTGCTTCTCCCTCTCCCACTCCCCTGCTTGTTCCCTCTTTCTCTGTTGGAAAATAAATAAAATCTTTAAAAAAAAAAAAAAAAGAATCTTTGGTGTACAAGATGAAGAATTGGCCAGTTACGGCAGCCATAACTTACTGTTCCCTAAATTTTTTGTTCCAGTTTGTCACTTTGGAGTTTGAGGTGCACTAGAACTTGAAACAAATGTCCTTACCCATAACTGTTGTTTCATAGTACGCTACTGAGCACGCTGACAGCTATGCAGCCCCACCCCAGGGATGGTGAGAGGGAGACAAAGATAAGAGAATAGAAGGAAGAGAAATGGTACGTAAAGAAGTGGCTCTGCCAACCCTGTTTCTCACTCCAGTCAGCATTAGGCACTGTGTTTTACTGCTTCTTCAATTTAATGCTTTATTTCAGTTTTTAGATAAAGTTCTATGAAGATCTTCCACTGCATAAATGGTAATGGTTTAAAGCAGACAAAAATAATTATGGATATGAATTTTTCTAAATATATGGGGAAATATTTTTCTTAAGGGGAAAAATGCCTATGTACACATTAGTAAACACCAGTATTTATCATTATATGTCATTTATTGTTTTGTTTCAAAAGTAAGCACCATGTAGAATTAGCTTCAATATCTGTAAATTCATTTCTTCAGCAGACATTACTAAGGCATCCAACCAGAAGCTCTGAGGGCTATGAAGAAGAATCGTGTAAGGATATAACACCCAGTTTACTTACTGTAAGATAAAAGTGAAAATTTTATTTTAAATTAGAAAAAAAAAAAAGACACTGTAATCTTGTAATGTCTGAGGGGGCTCAATAAATAACATCCATATTCCTTGCCCAAATTCTGAACAAATTGAAAAAAGAGTGACAGATAAGAGATCAGAATACCACCTTCATTCCTGATAAAGCTTATATTGGAGGACTTGCCTGATCTGTGCAGGCAGTTTTGTTTTTTTTTTTAAAGATTTTATTTATTTATTCATGAGAGCCAGAGAGAGAGAGAGAGAGAGAGGCAGAGGGAGAAGCAGGCTCCCAAGGAGCAGGGAGCCCGATGCGGGACTCGATCCCAGGACCCCGGGATCATGACCTGAGCCGAAGGCAGACGCTTAACCATCTGAGCCACCCAGGCACCCGGCAGTTTTGTTTTTTAATACTGAACCCCAAAGTTATATAAATGAACCTGGTCACAGGCAGGATAGGGCCAGGAACCTCCTCCCTATTTGTGGAGGAGACCTGGAGAACTACTTCCAGGTAGCAGGTGAGCTCCCAAGGGCAAAAAAAAGCAAAGGGTACCATTATGCTTATGTAATTCTTTAGTCTAAATTTGCCAGTCATGTAAGTCACCATTCCCCTTCTAGGAAAAAAATAGTGAGGGGTTAGAGGCCAGAGTTTTTAGGGAAAATTCCCCCTCATAGAAACCACAGGATTGAGGAAAAGGCATTGCCTTTCAGCATGACAATAGAAAAAGTCATTTGTAATCTCAACACCTTTCGCATAACAAATATTTTAAATTTTGCTTGTCCTTGTTTTTGCAACTAGTTTTTAAACAGTGGCATGGAGTCATTTTAAAACAGGCTCAATTCTTTCTTTTCTTTTCTCTTCTTTTCTTTCTTTCTTCTCTTGACAAAACCGAGTCACTTCCTTCTCGGTGTGCATCTATTATTGTTTTTTTTTAAAGATTTTTATTTATTTATTTGACAGAGAGAGACACAGCGAGAGAGGGAACACAAGCAGGGGGAGTGGGAGAGGGAGAAGTAGGCTCCCTGCAGAGCAGGGAGCCCGATGCGGGACTCGATCCCAGGACCCTGGGATCATGACCTGAGCTGAAGGCAGTCGCTTAACCAACTGAGCCACCCAGGCGCCCTATTATTGTTCTTAACACTCAATTTTATTTGTGTTGACAGGCCTTTCTTAACCTTTGTGTTCTTTAAATGCAGGGACAGTATTTTACTCATTTGTGTATCCCTGGTGCTTGGCATATACCAGATAATTTATTGAATTGAATACTGTGTTAAACACTATGCTGTTTATCACTTACCATGGTATTTTTTCCTAGTTGCTACATAATGTCCATAATTCCATTATTGAAAATAACTTGAAGAGGATGCCTAAAGAGTAAGTTCTTGGGCACCTGGGTGGCTCAGTTGGTTAAGCGACTGCCTTCGGCTCAGGTCATGATCCTGGACTCCCTGGATCGAGTCCCGCATCGGGCTCCCTGTTCGGCAGGGAGTCTGCTTCTCCCTCTGACCCTCCCGACCCTCCCCCCTCTCATGTGCTCTCTCAGTCTCTCTCTCTCAAATAAATAAATAAAATCTTAAAAAAAAAAAAAAAAAGTAAGTTCTTGAAGTCACAGAACCCAGCAGTAATCTCTAGTGGGGACTTTTGCTGTAGGTAGGTGAATGCCGGAGTTTATAAATGAAGTTTAGAAGAATATTCAATGTTGGGAGGATAGAGACTAATACAGGACATTGTGGGTAGGAGTTGCCTCTTAAAAAAAAAAAAAATGGTAGCATACAGTTGATGATTTGAGGTGGTGATGTAGTGATTCAGTAATGTTATAAACAATTTTGACATTACTTTTTGGATATGGCTTAAAAAAAATGCTTACAGCTTGGTTACAAATTCCTAGGTGTTTGGTTCTCAACAAGTGTTGATAGAATACAGTCAGTGCTTAGATGTACTTTTTAAAATTTCTTGGGTAAACTTCACATTCTTGATACAAATCTGCTAATATTTATAGTTCACCAAGGAAGAAGATAGTAGTAATTATTAGTCATAATTATGTAGCAAACTCTAGAAATGTGATTATTTTATTTTTAATTTTATTTTTGTGACTATTTTAAATTAAGTACATTTTTGTCAGGTAACTGAGGTTTATCTTTTTACAGGTAATACGTTTTCAGTTTAAATACGTTTTTATTGTGACTGTTTCTCCTATGTTTACCCCCTTTTGTGCTTATTGAGATCTTGATGAGAATATTTCATTATTTCCCTGATAACTCTTAACTGTGGCATGATATTATGATGCTCTAAGTGGCTTATAAAATCTTCTTGCCATGTACTAAGTGATCTCAGACTTTGTGTATCTTGAATTTTTACCTGCTTTTTAATAGTTATTGTGCTCACTTCTTGCTGTTCGCTGTTATTTCTTGCTGCTTAACAATCTTTAACAGATCCCCTCTGCCCGCTTCCCAATTTGTTACTCATTGTCAGCAGTGGGTCAGGAAACTAGTTAACCAAGCTAATTGGAATTGGCCATGAAAGTAACAGTGAATAGGCCTTGGAAGTCTTTTTCATGGATAAAGTGTATGGACTTTATAACATCTATTTTGACTGCACAGAGACCTTTTTTGCTTGTTTTGATAAAGAACCTGTTAGGCATATTGATTAAACATGAGCAACCAAAAAAAAAAAAAAGTTATTTTTCCTTTTTCTTTTTTAGTAAAGTATATTATACATACCATAGTGTGAACAAATGTTAGGTACACAGCTCAACAAATTTTTACATATGTATACACCCATATAATTATCACTTGGATCAAAATAAGGAACATTTCCAGCACCCTAGTTGGCTCCTCCATGCCCTCTCCCAGTTGATAGCTCATATCCAGAAATGTCCACAAATTCTGACCTTTATCCTAATAGATTAGTTTTTACTATTTTTGAAACTTTATGGAAACTAAAGTAGAAAATGATGTAAACATTGTTAGAGGAGTATTGAAGTAGCGTGTAGAAAAGGCAGGACTGCTGGTCCTTTCTCTTCTTACAAAGAAGAATCTCCTACCCAACGAAGGGCTTGTAGAAATAGTGGGCCTATTGTCCTGATGGCAGAGATGAGGGATGCTGATGTGTAATATTTCTATGAAGGCAGTTTGGGATAAAGGATTTCTTATTGCTCTTAATACATCTCATCTTTGTTATTGAATATTAGGTTAATATTGTTCTTTATTAGGTAAAACTGAAGTTCTTGGAATCAGAGTTCAGGCTGAAAAGCTGCTTGAGAACCTTTTGGGCCTTAAGTCTCTGATCTTGTTTCCAGGATTGTCTCCTTAAGAGATGCAACCTTTTTTTTTTTTTTCTGTTAGGTGCTAGGTGTCACCTATCACCTCTTACTCTATTTCTTTTTCTTTTTTTTTCTTTTGAGAGAGAGAGAAAGAGAGAGAGTGGGAGGGGCAGAGGGAGTGGGAGAAAGAAAATCCCAAGCAGGCTCCATGCCCAGCGTGAGCCCAGGCTTGACCCCATGACCCCAATATGAGCTGAGCTGAAATCAAGAGTTGGAGGCTCAACTGACTGAGCCACCAAGGCACTCCAGTTTCTTTCTTTCTTTTCTTTTCTTTTTTAAAGATTTATTTATTTATTTAGAGGGGGAGGGAGGGAGGGAGAGAGAATCCCAAGCAGACTCCCCACTGAGCATGCAGCCCAACTTGGGACTGGATCCCACAACCCTGAGATCATGACCTGAGCCGAAATCAAGAGTTGGAGCCTAATGGACTGAGCCACTCAGGTGCCCCAATTTCTCTATTTCTTAAGAGCAATCTTTGGGGTTCTATTATAATCTATTATAATCTTGATTCAAGATTTTTTCTTATTTATGTTGCTAATCATTTTCTTATTTGCCTGTTTTTTAACATTCAGAAAATTTTAAATCGTGGTATAATTTCTATACTTAAATATTTAGTTCAATGAGTTTTGATGTTTGCACATACCTACATAATTATGATCTCAAACAAGAGATGGAACATTTCCTCCACCCTAGAAAATTACCTTGAGTCCCTTTCTACTCAGTTCCTGACTGCCTCTCAGAGGTAGCCATTTATTGATTTCTATTACCATAGATTTGTTTTATCTGTTTTTTAATTTTGTATAGATAGAATTATATAGTATACATTCTTTTGTGTTGAGCTTCTTTTATGCCATGTAATGTTTTGAGATTCATCCATGTTCTTATATATATTAGTTGTATGAACATATTGAATGGATATGTTCACTGAATGAATATATTTATGACTGTATCAGTTTATTTTGTCTCAATTTGTTTATACATTTTTGGTTGATAGATGTCTGTGTTTCCAGTTTTTGGCTAATGAATTAGGCTGCTCTGAGCGTTCTTGTTACAAGTGTTTTTTGTAGTAACATGTTGTCCTTTCTCTTGGATAAATACCTAAGAGTAGAAGTGCTAAGTCAGATAGTAGATGTGTATTTAATTTGGTAAGAAACTGTTACACATTTTTTCAAAGTGGTTGTGCCAACTTACTCTCCCACCAGCAGTGTATGATGGTTCCAGGTGCTCCACATCCTTATCAACACTTGGTATCACCAGTCTTTTTCATTTTAGCTGTATAGTACCTGATGATATTGAATGTCTTTTTATGTACTTATTGGCCATTTGTATTATCTACTTTTGTGAAGTATCAGTTCAAGTCTTTTCCTAATTTAAAAATTGAATGTTGACTTTTAAAATTATTAATTTGTGGGAGATCTTTACATATTAGGAATGAGTCCTTTTCCATATGAATGTATCATGAATATTTTCTCATAGACTATCACTTACCTTTTTCTTAATGATCCCTTGTGCTGAGCAAGAATTTTTTATTTTCTTCAAGTCTAATGTATTATTTTCCTTCACATTTAGTGCTTTTTTATATTCTAAGAAACCTTTGTCTACTTAAACATCTGAAAGATATTCTCTTATGTTTTCATCTGAGAGCTTTATGGTCTATGTTCTAACCTGAATTAATTTTTCTGTGTATGAAGTGAGGGTCAAGATTTCTTTTTTCCATGTAGATAACCAGTTTTTCCAGCACTGTTACAAAGACTTTTCATTCCCGCCATTGAATTGAGTTGGCACCCTTGTCTAAAATCAACTGTTAATATATCTGTGGGTTTATGTATAGGATTCTAGTCTTGTTTTTCTTTTTTTTCTGATTTAAAGTCTAATAAAATGAAAACTGGGAGTAGAACCTAGGATGAGAAAGATACTTAATGGTACCTAATTTGATTATATTTTATAGTTTTTTGGTTTTATCATTTCAGAATACATTTGAGTTCGTCAGAAAAAGGGAAGAAGCTTATCTCTTCTTCTTTTTTAATCTCTTCTATTCTTACGCTAAATCACTCTGAAGATTGGGGAAGTAATCCAGCCTTTGGTATGAGGCCCATGATACAGGGTGAGGTAGCCCATGATCTTTACCTTTTCAGGTTAGGACTTAATAAAAATAACTTACATATATGATGAACATTTCCTATGTGCTAGACATTGTGTAAAGTGTCTTAATATAAACAGTCTCATTTACTGCATCCCCCAAACCTTAGGTCCTTAACTTTTACTTTTTAATTAAAAAGAATTTTTTTTTTAAGATTGTATTTATTTTTTGACAGAGAGAGACACAGTGAGAGAGGGAACACAAGCAAGGGGAGTGGGAGAGGGAGAAGCAGGCTTCCCGCGGAGCAAGGAGCCCGATGCGGGGCTCAATCCCAGGACCCTGGGATCATGACCTGAGCCGAAGGCAGACGCTTAACGACTGAGCCACCCAGGCGCCCCGAAAAGAAATTAAAAAAAAAAAGATTTTATTTATTTATTTGAGAGAGAGAGCATGAGTGGGGAAAAGGGAGAGGGAGAAACAGGCTCCATGTTGAGCAGGGAGCCCGGCGCGGGGCTCGTTCATAGGACCCTGAGATCATGACTTGAGCTGAAGTCAGATGCTTAATTGACTGAGTCACCCAGGTGCCCCTAATTTAAATTTTTAAGTTAACATAATAAAATGGACATATAGTTGGATGAATTTTAACGTGAGTATAAATTTGTGGATCCATCCTAGCAATCAGAATGCTTAATAGTTAGTTCCTTTACCCCCCAAAGTTCCCTTGTACTATGTCTTTGTAGTGGTATCTTCTCTCCTTTCCTAACTCTTGGCAGCCACTAATCCTCTTTTTTTCTTTGTAGTTTTATCTTTTTGAGAATGTCGGAAATAGAATCATATAGTATGTAACCTTTTGAGATTGGCTTCTTTCACTTAGCATAATGCCTTTGAGATTCTTCCAAGTTGTTTTGTGTATCAATGTACTCCTTTTTATTGCTGAGTAGTAGTCCATGGGCTGGATGTACCTTTTTGTTTATTCACTTGTCAAGGATATTTGGGTTGTTTCCAGTTATGTTGATTATGAATAGAATTGCTGTTAAACGTTCATGTAAAGATTTTTGTGTGAATATAAGTTTTTGTTTTTCTAGGATAAATACCTAAGAGTAGGGTTCTTGCCTTTTTGAACTGGCTAGGACTTCCAGTACCATGCTGAATAGCTTTTTAAATCATTGATGAAAACTTGAATTCAGGGGACACCTGGATGGCTCAGTTGGTTAAGCATCTGCCTTCGGCTCAGGTCATTATCTCAGGATCCTTGGATCAAGTCCTGCATCAGTCTCCCTGCTCAGTGGGGAGTCTGCTTCTCCCTCTGCCTGCCACTCCCCCTGCTTGTGCTCTCTCTCTGACAAATAAATAAATAAAATCTTTAAAAAAAACCAAAAACTTGAATTCAGTGACTGAATTACCTTTTTTTTTTTTTTATTAAAGTTTTTTTTTTTTTTTTTTTTTTTTAAAGATTTTATTTATTTATTTGAGAGACAGAGAATGAGAAAGAACACATGAGAGGGGATAGGGTCAGAGGGCAAAGCAGACTCCCTGCCGAGCAGGGAGCCCGATGCGGGACTCGATCCAGGGACTCCAGGATCATGACCTGAGCCAAAGGCAGTCGCCCAACCAACTGAGCCACCCAGGCGCCCTGACTGAATTACCTTTATGCTCATTTTAAATTATAAAATACCTTAACATCTGTTTAACTTAAAAATAAGCCAATGTGTTTACTTAAACAAAAAAACAAACAAAAAACCCCCCAAAACTTGAGGGGTGCCTGGGTGGCTCAGTCGTTAAGCATCTGCCTTCAGCTCAGGTCATGATCCCAGGATCCTGGGATCGAGCCCCGCATTGGGCTCCCTGCTCAGCGGGAAGCCTGCTTCTCCCTCTCCCACTCCCCCTGCTTGTGTTCCCTCTATTGCTGTGTCTCTGTCTGTCAAATAAGTAAAATCTTTAAGAAAAAAAAACACAAAATACCTTGAGTCTTAAGAGTTTAATTAAAAAAATAAGCCGATGCTATTTGTTAACTGCAAGTGTCATTCTTTTATTAAAATAATTTTTAAAATAAAAATACCCAGAATGCAAGCTTATTGTTTAAGTAAATATTACTTATAATTGTTCCTTTTGATAATGATGATTTTTTAAAATTTGACTGAAATATCTCCCAAATACCCCTGCTTTACTTACAGATGTGAGAATGATAAAGCCAGACACTTGGAACAAAAATTAAGATAATAGCCATTTAGAGTGTTCTTTACTAAAATGGAACTCTGAGTTGTGAAGAATATTATCAAGTAGTAACAATATAAAATTTTGTATAGGTAGAAAAATTACTAATTTGTGACTTCCTAAATGTTACTTAAATAAATTCATAATGAGCTTATAATAAGTTGTGTTGAAACTTGAAATGATTTTTCAAGTTTCAAGTGATTTGAAATATTTGAATCTTGAAATAAAGTATGGAAGTTGTATCCTCTAAAGTATCTAATAGTTGAAAAATATTTAAATGACTGAATGTGAAGTGGGGAATGTGAAGCAGCATTGTTTAACGCTGTGGTTTTCCTAACAATGAAACTTTGTTGTTTATTACCGAATATTGAATTTCTGAATGTTTTCCTGGAAATTTAATTGTTTTTGCTGTCAGCCAAAGGCATATCAAGCCCATTTGATGCATCATACCTGTGCTGTATCCAGAGCAAATGGAAGTTCCTGGGGGAGCTTTCTTACTGACCCATAATTTAAGATAGGATGATAGTTATCGAACTGTAAAAAATAGTCTGAGGTTGACACTATTTCTGTTTTGTTTCCCTAACAAGCAGATTTCTTATCTCTTCTCTCACAGATTACGTGGATGACGTACAATTCATTTTATTTATTAGTATCTAATCAATGAACATATTTTAGGATTATAATTCCAAAGGTGAAATGGATGCTAACTGGAACAGCTTTAGGAGTTCACTCAGATCACCACATAATTTTCTTTTTTTGAATATTGCAAAATGCCCTTTATGATTACAGAGATTCAGAAAGTTTCTGAATAGACAGGAGCTATTTTCTTTTAAAGCTGCACTCAGAATTTTACTACTGTGATAGTAACTTGAAAGTATGCAGTTTGCCTTTTCATTTCATTTTGTTGAAATTGAGTTTTGCTGTTGTTTTTGGTAAAGAAAAGAAAAATTTCACTTCCATTTGTTTTTTACCATAGAGAAAACATGACTGTTTTCAAGAAGTTAGAGATTTGCATTTGAAATATATATATATTTTTATAGATAAGCATTTAGTTAATCTTCTGTTTAACTATGGAATCTTTAGAACATCAAAGAGTTGCATATTTTAAAGCTTAGAGAAAAATGGATACACTGAATCCTAGCAACTGAAGGCAAATATTCAGATACGTCAGTGCCACACTTAGCTCAGCAGTTTGTTCTGTTTGCTTGGGAACTCTTTTGTTTTAGTAGTGTGTTTACAATGAGGTCTTTCAGTGGAGCAAGACTACATGACTAAATATGTACTCTGTATTGTCTGAGTACATTCTGTATATAAACTTTAAGGCTTATGTATACAGGCATATTTATTTTATTTAGCTATTGATATTTAGTCTTATTGTATATATTTTCTTTCCCCAGAATATTTTATTTGTTCATGTTTGATAACTAGCAGTAGGCTTTGCATTTCTTATTATGGTGTCTTTGTATAGGGCACTGAGTATGTTCCCAGATAAGTTACTAAAATTAGATCTATATGGCTGAGCCACTTAACTTGTTTTTAAGGGAAAAATTTAAGCTATTAGAGGGTGAATAATCTGAATTTTTCTTGATCAGGCCTGTAATTTTGTTGTACCTTAATTTCCTTAAAGGCTTCTATGAAAATTACCTTTTAAGAGTTTCAGATGTATCATTGGGTGTTAAAATGAAATTCAGAATACGACATGTGTGTGTTTTCTTGACGGGGAGGGACAGAAGTTATTTAGGTGGAAGAACTCAATAGGCAGTTTAAGATTGCAGGTTTGGAGTTGGGAAGAAAGAATGAGGCCAGAGATACACTGGAAGTTACTCAGTGTACTTCATGGAAGGCTTGCTATAAGCCCCTGGAGTTCATGCAGACCACCAGACTGGCTTTCTTACCCATGGATTTGATAGTGTAGTCACTAGATTATCTATAGGGAGAACTGTTAGCTTAGAAGGTCATAGATGAAGCTTGGTAATGGATGAGATTGAGAAAAAAGGAGTGTAGATGGAATTAAATTAAGGACAAAGTGACTTTGGGAAGTATCTGTACTGTGCAGGTTTTAGGGAGAAAGGCATGGATTATGGGAAGTACCTATATTTCGTGGTTGGCATGGTAAAGAGGAGTAGTGAAGAAAACAGAACTAAAGTAGTAGGATGGGGAGAACTTACCATGAAGCTAATTAAACTTAAGCTTCAGGGGCATTCACTTGTGCAAAATTTCTTCCAAGACTGGGAGAAAGGTGTTCACATGGCCATATGTTTCTGTAGGATTTCAAAAAATAAGATACTTTAAGGTTGCTGTCTCTTTCCATTCTTGACTTACCCCCATGGTATGTAGCATTGAAGTGACTGCAGACATTTTTGGGATCTAGCTAGGGGAAAGTTGAATTAGAGTTATAATTAGGTTGGGTGGCATGTATTTATTTGGTTCATTGTCACTTTGGAGTATATATATGTTTTTGCCAACCGTTCTGCTATAGGAATGCCTTCTAGAAATACTCTTTATTATTCTCTATGCTGATACAGCGTTTTGGCACAAAGATACCAGGCCAGAGATCACAGGTTATATGAACATATTCTACATTGCCTGACAGTAGAGGTATGTGGTTAGGGTAACAGAAACACAGTTTAAAATATACAGAGCCAGAAGCTAGTTTGGGGAAAATTCTTCTCAAACTTGTAAATGAAAGAAATGAATATAAGATTCCCCAAATTAGACAACAATACCAAAATTTTATGATATGGACCAGTAAGTGTTTGTGAACCTAAAAGAATATCTTCTAAAATGTAAATAACAATTTAGTTTATAGGAAGTTTTTAAAATTGCTGTATGGGGTGTCTGGGTGGCTCAGTTGCTAAGGATCTACCTTTCTTTCGCTCAGGTCATGATCCCAGGGTCCTGGGATCAAGCCTCGCATCAGGCTCCCTGCTCTGCGGGAGGCCTGCTTCTCCCTCTCCCACTCCCCCTGCTTGTGTTCCCTCTCTCGCTGTCTCTCTCTTTGTCAAATAAATAAATAAAATCTTAAAAATAAAAAAAATAAAAATAAAATAAAATCGGTTAATAGAAAATCTTACATATCATTGTCATGTGAAGAGAGGGTCATGAAACATATGCAGTAAAAATGTGGAAAACATTTTAGAAGTGTGTCATGGAATTTATTGTTAGAATTATTATGTTGTTTTTTTTTGGATTTTTGTGATGTTTGTGATATGTTTTTCCCCCTCATTCTGGATAAGTATTTGCCTTTTTTTTTTTTTTTTAAGATTTTATTTATTTATTTGAGAGAGAAAGCAAGCATGAGTTGGGCAGAGGGAGAAGCAGACTCCCGCTGAGAAGGGAGCCCAAGGCAGGGCTTGATCACAGGACCCCAAAATCATGACCTGAGCCCAAGCCAGATGCTTAACTGACTGAGCCACCCAGGCATCCCAATAATATTTGCCTTTACACCTAATTTTGTATTTGTAAACCTACTTTTTTTCCCCTTAAAGAGGGCCTCCTAAATTCTTTTGAAGTTCATACCCAACAAAACCTGCAAGGCATGAAATCATGGATGTTAGGAGGAGACAGTTGAAAGACGGAAGATGTGTTCTGTTTCATTTTTTAAAAATTTTTTATTATGTTAATCACCATATCTTACATCATTAGTTTTTGATGTAGTGTTCCATGATTCATTTTGCGTATAACACCCAGTGCTTCATTCAATATGTGCCCTCTTTATTTATTTATTTTTTCGTGCCCTCTTTAATACCCATCACCAGGCTAACCCATCCTCCCACCCCCCTCCCCTCTAGAACCCTCAGTTTGTTTCTCAGAGTCCATAGTCTCTCATGGTTCGTCTCCCCCTCCAATTTCCCCCCTTTCATTTTTTCCTTCCTACTATCTTCTTTTTTTTAACATATAATGTATTATTTGTTTCAGAGGTACAGGTCTGTGATTCAACAGATGTGTTCTGTTTTAAATGATGCATTGAGGGGCGTGTCTGGGTGGCTCGGTTGGTTAAATGATGCATTGAGGTAGCTAAGGAAGGCAGTTTGATTTGGTGATGGATATCATTATTGATGATTTTTAGGATTGAATATGAATTTGGGAGTGGAAAGTAGAGGTTATGTAATTTTTGAAGAAAGTGCCAGTGGAGTCAACGGCATTTTGCAGGGGGTGGACAAGGAACAGGAAAGTTGTGTGTGTGTATGTGTGCCTGCATACACTTTAAAAATAGGTGTACATCTAAATATGTTAAGGACAAAGATGCATATAGCAAAGAAGGAAAAGTTAAAGACCATAGCAAGAGAGGTTAAAGCAGAGCGGAGATAGTAGCTAGAGCAGGCTGGTCAAAGAAATGGGATCAAGACATAGGAATGCCCTACTCAGTAGAATTCAGTGAAGGGGCGACATCCATCCCTACATACATCAGTAGTTCTTTAGTCATCACTGTGTTGGCCCTGCATTAACGCCGAGTACAGTAGTTGGTTTTCTTTTTTTTTTTTTAAGATTTTATTTATTTATTTGAGAGAGAGAATGAGACAGAGAGAGAGAGCATGGGGGTGGGGAGGGTCCGAGGGAGAAGCAGACCCCCTGCCGAGCAGGGAGCTCGATGCGGGACTCGATCCAGGGACTCCAGGATCATGACCTGAGCCGAAGGCAGTCTCTTAACCAACTGAGCCACCCAGGCACCCGAGTATTGTCTAATTTCTAAAGCAAAGATTCCTCATTGATGCTGGTCCCAAGTATTTTTTCCTAAAACCATGACCTACACTATGCTTAGTTGGCTTCAGAATAATAGTGTTCTAAAATTTACATTTGGATGGTTATGTTGTTTGTGACATAAGTGGAAAACAATTATCTGTATTAGTTTAACATGTTAAACATAATTTTCCAAATTCATTTTGGACTATATGAAGTAGTTGTCCAAAATCAGTTTAAAGATCTATAGCAAGGTTATATAGATTAATATATTTGTAAAATAGGTTATTTCCTCTTCATTTTTTAGATGTTATAGAAAAGGGTACAGAATTGAGTATCAGGTAGGATATTTGTTACTCCATCCACCACTATTTGTTAGGTGTTCATTATATGTCAGGCCTAGGTCTAGGTGCTAGGGATAGAGCGATGAACAACATGGACAGTCTCTGCCTTCATGGAACTTATATTCTAGATGAGGAGATAGAAAGTAAGCAAATAAGCACATAAAAATATAATTTCAGATGGTAGTATGTGTCATGAAGTAAAATAAGGGAGAATAAGATGACAGAGTGGTGGAGGATGATATTTAGATAATGTGGTAGGATATCCAGGTAGGATATTGACATAGCACTTTTTGTTAGTATACTTAGAGAACTATTTTATGCAAACCAAAATGTGTTTATCAAGATCAACTGATTTAAAATTTCATAAGAGCAACATCTACTCTTCATTGTTTTCTCATCTCTGAAACTATTAATTAAAAATAGTAACTACTGGGGCACCTGGGTGGCTCAGTTAGTTCAGCGTCTGTCTTTAGCTCAAGTCATGATCCCAGGGTCCTGGGATCGAGCCCCTTGTCGGGCTCCCTGCTCACTGGAGAGCCTGCTTCTCCCTCTCTCTTTGCCCCTCCCCCTGCTTGTGCTCATGCGTGTGCGCTCATGTGCGCGCGCTCTCTCTCTTTCTGTCAAATGAATAAATAAAATCTTAAAAAGAAAAAAGTAACTACCAAGGGGTGCCTGGGTGTCTCAGTTGGTTAGGCATCTGACTCTTGATTTCCGCTCAGGTCAATGATCTCAGGTGAGTTCAAGCTCTGAGTCAGGTTCCATGCTAGAGGGTGGAGCCTGCTTAAGATTCTCTCTCTCTCTCTCTCTCGCATTCACTCTTTCTCCCTCGCTCTATCCCCCCCTAAAAAAAATAGTAACTACCAAAACAAAACAACACAACAACCAGAAACTACCTAGTATGTTTGTTGCAGGGCAACAAATAATATCTAGATTATATGTGTAGGTATAGTTTTGGTATAGTGCTTGAGATATTATCACCTCCCAATAAATGTTGACTCTTTTTTTTAAAGATTTTTTATTTATTTATTTGACAGAGAGAGGGAGGGAACACAAGCAGGGGGAGTGGAGAGGGAGAAGCAGGCTTCCCGCGGAGCAGGGAGCCCGATGCGGGGCTCGATCCCAGGACCCTGGGATCATGACCTGAGCCGAAGGCAGATGCTTAACGACTGAGCCACCCAGGCGCCCCTAATTTCAGATTTTATAGCAAGTTATCTTCTTTTTTTTTTTTTTAAGATTTTATTTATTTGAGAGAGAGACACACAGCGAGAGAGGGAACACAAGCAGGGGGAGTGGAGAGGGAGAAGCAGGCAGGCCTCCCGCGGAGCAGGGAGCCCGATGCGGGTCTCGATCCCAGGGCCCTGGGATCATGACCTGAGCCATAGGCAGACGCTTAACGACTGAGCCACCCAGATGCCCCTTGACTCTTCTTTTTAATATGATTTTATTTTCTATTAGTATCTATGCCTTTATGTGAACCATGTATATTGTAAGTTGGCCAGCTCTTAATTAACTTCTTTTTCTGTATATACCTCCAAATTCCACATCAAAGCTTCTGTTTTTTTTTTAAATTTAAAGATAAAAAAAAATTTTTTTTCATTGAGGTATAATGTGCATACTGTAAAGTATACTAGTCTTAAATATACTGCTCAGTGAACATTTTCATAGGCATATACCTGTGCAATCACCACCCAGAGTCAAATACACAACATTCCCAGGACACCAGAAGAGATCTTTGTTCACCTTTGGAATCATTACTCCCTTCGTGTATAACCAATATTTTATCATAAGTTTCTTTGCCTGTTTATGAATTTCATATAAATCAAATTATTGGTATGTCATCTTTTATATCTGTTTTCATTTGCTGAAAAGAATGCCTGTAAGATACATCCATGTTACTACATGTCTCATAGTTTCTTTTATAATTCTGTATAGTATTTGTAGTATAAATGTACCATAATTTATTTATTCATCCTGTAGTTTATGGACATTTGAGTTATTTCTATTTTAAGGTGACCATTAATTTTTTTTTATTCTTATGTTAATCCCCATACATTACATCATTAGTTTTCGATGTAGTGTTCCATGATTCATTGTTTGTGCATAACACCCAGTGCTCCATGCAGAACGTGCCCTCCTCAATACCCACCACCAGGCTAACCCATCCTCCCCTCCCCCTCCCCTCTAGAACCCTCAGTTTGTTTTTCAGAGTCCATCGTCTCTCATGGTTCGTCTACCCCTCCGATTTCCCCCCCTTCATTCTTCCCCTCCTGCTAAGGTGACCATTAATAACAAAGCTATTGTGAACATGTTTATGTTATCTTTTGATAGCTATATATATTAATTGTTGTTGACTATATACCCAGGAGTGGGTTTACTGAATTACAGGGTTGGTATGTGTTTAACCTCTGAAGGACCTGCCAAGCAATTTTCCAAAGTTGTACCAGTTTACACACCCAGTAGCGGTTGATGGGAGTTCCAATCTCCATATTCTAATTAACATCTCCAATGAGTGTTTGGCTGTTCTATGATGTGTGTAATTTGCATTTCATGGTGCTTGAGTGCTTTATATATGTTGATTGGTCATTTGGATATTCTCTTTTGTGAAGTTCCTATTTAGATCTTTTGCCCCTTTAAAATTGGTTTGTTTTGGGGGCACCTGGGTGGCTGTGTTGGTTTCAGCTCCAGTTGTGATCTCAGGCCCGTGATCCTCAGGGTCATGGGATCAAACCCCATGGTGGGCTCTGTGCTCAGCCTGGGAGTCTGCTTGGGATTTTCTCTCTCCCCCTCTGTCCCATTCTCCACTCCCGCCCCCCCCCCCGGCTTGTGCTCTCAAATAAGTAAATTTAAAAAATATTTTAAAAATTGGGTTGTCTTTTTAATTATTGATTTATAGTAGTTCTTTTTTTTTTTTTAAAGATTTTATTTATTTATTTATTTGAGAGAGAGAGAACACATGAGAGGGGATAGGGTCAGAGGACAAAGCAGACTCCCTGCCGAGCAGGGAGCCCGATGTGGGACTCGATCCCGGGACTCCAGGATCATGACCTGAGCCGAAGGCAGTCGCTTAACCAACTGAGCCACCCAGGCGCCCGATTTATAGTAGTTCTTTATATTCTTTAGGAATTCTATATATAAAATCGTTTCTGGATTTATGTATTGGAGGAAATATCTCCTGCTGGTCTGTGGCTTATCTTTTTGTTCTCAATGGTAACTTTTAGTGAACAGGAGTTTCTTATTTTAATGTAGTCCAGCTTATTTTTTTAAAGATTTTATTTATTTATTTGACAGAGAGAGAGAGAGCACAAGTAGGCAGAGTGGCAGGCAGAGGGAGAGGGAGAAGCAGGCTCTCCACTGAGCAGGGAGCCGGACGTGGGGCTTCCCAGGACCCCAGGATCATGACCTGAGCCGAAGGCAGCCACTTAACTGACTGAGCCACCCAGGCGCCCCAGCTTATTTTTTTTATAGTATGTTAGTAGCTTTTAATAGCTTAGTAGCTTTAGTTTTTAGCTTTAGTCTTCTGAATATTAATTTAAAAAAAATCATTGCCTACAGAAAACCATAAAGATAGTCTCTTATATTTTTTTCTTGAAGGTTTATAGTTTTACCTTTCACTTTTAGATCACTTTTTGTGATCTATCTTGAGTTAATTTTCATTTGTGGTATGAAATTGAGGTCAAGGTTCATTGTTTCTTCATTGTTTTCCAAGGTTCATGTTTTTCCAGTACTCTAGCTCCATTAATTGAAAAGATTGTCTTTTCCCTCACATATTTGCAATGATGTCTTTTTCGTAAGCTGAGTGGCTATATATGTGTGCATTTATTTTTAGACTTTGCTTCATTGGTCTTTTTTGTCCTTCCTTTGACCGTTGTCATACCATCACATAGTAAATCTTGAAATCTGGTTGTGTAAGTACTTCAAGTTTGTTCTTAAAAATGGAACTTGGCTACTCTGGGATCTTTGCATTTCCATATAAATTTTAGGGTCAGTTTGTTAATTACCACCAAAAAGCTTGCTGGGATTGGGATTGGGATTGCATTGCACCTACAGATTAATTAGGGGAGAATTGGCATCAAAATAATACTGAGTTTTGCAAACTGAACTGTGGTCTATATCTCCATTTATTTACATCATGAAGTATTTTTCTCATTTTTAAATTTATTTCATTGGGGAGTGTATGTGTTATGAGTGCTGTGTATTGTGTAAGACCGATGAATCACAGACCTGTACCCCTGAAACAAATAATACATTATATGTTAGTAATAAAAAAAAGAAAAAGAATTTATGATTTTATTAGTCTTTTTTTTTTCTTTTTCTATTGAAGTATAATGAACATGCCACATTAGTTTCAGATATACAATATAATGATATAACAATTCTATAACTTATTCAGTGTTCATCAAGATAATTGTCCTCTTGAGCCCTTTATCTATTTCACCCCTACCCCCAGCACACCTCCCCTCTGGCAACCACTAGTACTAGTTCTCTATTTAAGAGTGTTTTGTGTCCAGCTGCCTGGGTGGCTCAGTCGTTAAGCGTCTGCCTTCGGCTCTGGTCATGATCCCAGGGTCCTGGGATTGAGCCCTGCATTGGGCTCCCTGCTAGGCCTCCCGGCCTGCTTCTCCCTCTCCCACTCCCCCTGCTTTTGTTCCCTCTCTTACTGTCTCTCTGTCAAATAAATAAAAAAAATAAAAAAAAAAGTTTTGTGTCTCTTTTTTTCTTTGTTTACCTTGTTTCTTAAATTCCCTATATGAGTGGAATCATATGGTATTTGTCTTTTTTTTTTTTTTAAAGATTTTATTTATTTATTTGAGACAGAGAGAATGAGAGACAGAGAACACGAGAGGGGGGAGGGTCAGAGGGAGAAGCAGACTCCCCGCCGAGCAGGGAGCCCGATGCGGGACTCGATCCCGGGACTCCAGGATCATGACCTGAGCCGAAGGCAGTCGCTTAACCAACTGAGCCACCCAGGCGCCCCTGGTATTTGTCTTTGACTGGCTTATTTCACTTAGCATTTTACCCTCTAGGTCCATTCATGTTGTTGCAAATGGCAAGATCTCATTCTTTTTTAAAGATTTTATTTATTTATTTGACAGAGAGATAGCAAGAGCAGGAACACAAGCAGGGGGAGTATTGTATATATTGTGTGTGTGTATATATATATATATATATATATATATATATATATATATACACATCGCATCTTCTTTATCCATTCATCTATGCATTCATCTATGAATAGGCATTTCTGTTGCTTCCATATTCTTGGCTATTGTAAACAATGCTGCAACAAACATAGGGGTGCATGTATCTTTTTGAATTAGTGCTTTCATTTTCTTTGGATAAATACCCAGTAGTGGAATTACTGGATCATAGGATAATTCTATTTTTAATTTTTTGAGGAACCTCCATACTGTTTTCCACAGTGGCTCCCCCAGTTTGCATTCCCACTAACATTGTACAAGGGTTCCTTTTTCTCCACATCCTTGCCAACACCTGTTGTTTCTTGTGTTTTTGATTTTAGCAATTTTGACAGGTGTGAGGTGATATCTCATTGTGGTTTTGATTTGTATTTCCCTGGTGATTAGTGATGTTGAGCATCTTTTTATGTCATTTCTGGTCTTTAGTTTTCAATATATTTTACCCATCTTATATAAGACTTATTCATTATTTGATTTTATATTATTATATAATAAATGGTGTTTCCTAAATTTCATTTTCTATTTGTTTATTACCATGTAGAAATATAAAAGTCTTGAACTTATATCAGACAACCTTACTAAATTCACTTCTTTATTGTAGTTTTTTGTTTGTAGATTTCTTTGCATTTTCTGTATATAATCCTGTTAGCTATGGGTAAAGGCAATTTGACTTCTTTCTGATCTTTATACTTTATACCCACCCTTTTATTACCTATATTGGCTAGAACCTCCAATATAATGGTGAGTAGAAATGATGATAGTGGACAGTCTCATTTTTTCCCCAACCTCAGGGGAAGGTATTCAGTATTTTACCATTATGATTGATGTTAACTGTAGGTGGTGTGTGTGTATGTCGTGTTTGTTGCTTGCTTGCTTGTTTGTTTTGGGGTTTTTTTGGTCATAGATACCTTTTATCATTTTAAGGAATTTATGTTCTATTCCCAGACTGCTGAGAGGTTTTTTAAATGAGGAATTAGTGTTAAATTTTATCACTTTTTCTGCATCTGTTGAGATGATCCTGGGATTTCTCTTTTTTATTTTGTGTATGCAGTGATTTACTTTGGTTTCTGAATGTTGAGCCAACATTGTATTCTTAGAGTAAACCCTACTTGGTCATATATATTTACGCTCTATATATGTTTTAGTATTTACCTTGCAAAATTATTATTTTTTGAATTTTCACCTATGTTTATGAGAGGTGTTGGTCTGTAATTTTCTTTTCTCATAATGTCCATGTCAGGTGTTGGTAATAGGATTATGATGGCCTCATACAAAGACTTCATGTTTCCTTTTTCACTGTTTGCTGAAAAAATTGTTTTAGATTGGTTTTCTGCTACTTTTAGCCTGTATGATCATTTATTTTTCCTCCCTTTTATAAAGCTTGTGAAGTAGTCCTCAAAACAGGGTTGTGGTTGTCTTCCTTTATAGTTGAGGAAACAAGCTTAGAGAAAGTAAGCAGGGTTAGGCAGCTGGTATTTACTGAACTGGTATTAAAAACCAGTTCTGCCTTACTTCAAAGCCCATGCAGCACAGTGCACCTGGAGGAAAATGACTGACCCAAGTCTTCATAGGTAGGTCTTAAGAAATACCAGGAGTTCTTTTGAAAACCTCTTTTGAAAACTTAACTTTCTGCTCGTCTGAGAGTCACACTAATGGTGCCTGCGTCTTAGCTGTTTGTGAGGGTTGTGGCTTAAAGGAGCTAAGCTTTATAATTCTCTGTTGGCTCTGTCAAATGAAAAGTCCATCCATTCCAAAACTGAACAAATCAGTTTTATTTCTCTGTGGGAACAAATGGTTACTTGGAATTTACTGGAATTCCTCTTTTTCCAAATCCACATAGTCCTGGCAGAAATTCTTTGGCTTTGTAGAAGTTCAGATATTTCCAACCTTGACTTTTTCTAGCATATGATAGGTTAAGAGTCAGCTCACCCTATGCAGACAGGTCCAAGGATACGGGGAAAAGCTTCATACAAGGGAAATACAAGGTGATTTTTAAGACTTATATAATACTTTATATATCCCCAAGTTCAGTCATTCTCATCAAAGAGCCTTTCTTATAAAGAGAAATTTTAACTTTTATCTCATGTGAAAGCATCTTTCTGTTAAATGATATAAAATACATGAAAAGGTATACCTTGTTTGTTGATTACTAAAGACTTCAGATTTTCAATTAACTATTTACTAATGACTTCTCATTCTGTAACTATTTACATTTTATTTTTACAATTATATTGGAAATGTTTGACTCCTTTATGAGTTCTCAGCAAGTTATAATGTTGTTTAATCACTAAAGTTTATACTGTGCCAATCGCATCATTTTATTTCTTCATATGAAAGACTCAGTAAGTTTGTCTCATTTCCAGTCAACTTAGTGAGAAAGTCTGGCTCCCTTTGAAGCATTTTTAAAGCATAAAGTGTTATTTAGTGAAACCTACAAAAGAATAGTATTAGAGAAGGTAGTTCCTTTTAGGAGAAAAATGTTCTATGTTAATAAGATCTCAGTACTTTACAGCTGTAAACTTTTTCAAGAGACCATTTAATCCTTCTAGTACTTGTGATATTCCTATCTCAAGGAGATTATTTTCCTGAGAAATACAGCATTTACTGCTTTCTAAAAATTTTTTATTAATTATGGATGCCTCCAACAACAGAGATATAAATTTAGTTTAAAGGAATAGCTGTTATTTTTAGCCTTGTCACCTTAAAAATTTAATTGAAGTATTGACCTACCGGTTCTTTTCCTTCTCTTTAGTTCTGCTGGTAATAGTAGACTGTTACTCTCTTTGCATGCTATAGATCTGTTATGTGGACTCTAATATTTACTAAGGCTGTTTATTAGTGTGAGAATTAAGGATTTCATTTTGATTTTTATATAAAGCTAAACACGGATCAGCTTGAGAGTTACTTATTTGTGCTGGATAATAAAAGTTTTGGAGGTTCAGTATTTCAATAGAATTGGAAACATTTGCTTTAGAAGTTGTATTAAAATTCTGAGATAGAAGAAGTTGATTGATTTTAGTACAATAATGCTGTGAAATGAAAAATAAAAAATTATCAAGGTAAGCTGCCAAAAACAACTATTTAATAAGGAATATTAATGTTGAATTACTTATGAACTGAAAGCTCTAATTTTTTGCCCAAGATTAATATCATAGTACAGTACTTTCAAAACTACCCTAGAGAAGGCTTGCCAGTTTTTCCCATTTTTAGGGTATTATTTCTTAAAATATTTGGTGAATTAAAAAAAAAAAAGATTCCTGAAATTCCTGAAGTTTTACCTCTCTATGGTCTCGCTTCTAATGTTCAAGTGATACTCTTGCTAGTAAGATCTCCTAATAAGAGTGAATTTATTCTCCTGTTGTAGACGTTCTGATATCATTATTTCATTTTCTGTGTTTTATCGTGGTTCAGTTATTTAATGGGAACCTGACACTGTGAAAGGGCAAAAGGTTAGCTGGAAGAGAGGAGAGATGAAACTGAAACTAGAAGTGGTTAAATATACACTAGTCAGTTATCAGTTACTCTTTGCATAGTATCTGCAGTATCCATGGTCAGTTTTAAATTGGTACTGGCATTTCCTTGTTTTTCAGGAGTGCGGCTTAGAGAATCCCCTTTGGTCATTCATTAACAGATCCGAACGCCTATTTTGTACATTTCTGTGAACAGCCAGGTCATCGATTGTCCTCAAGTGATAGGAATCAATTTTAATATTAATGTTATAAAATATAAAGAACTTAATCTTCCCCACTGGTTTTGTTTTGTGTATTTTAATGACAAAAATAAATGAATTTATTAATATCCTAGTTCTCTCCCATCGGCATGAATTAATCAGTTTAGCTGTTTCTCCTGTTAGCATTTTCTTATGTTTTACTAAATGAGAAGGCTAAAACGAGTAGTAGAAATTACCTACATTGCAGTTATCTCTGGATTCCAGTTACTTACACCATCTCTTTACAGCTAATAATCAAAAATAGTTTCAAAAGCCCAAAAAGTTTTAATATAAAAATTCTGTTTGATTTTTGGCATGATTTTATTTCTTTCAAAGTAACACATGCACACAGTTAAAAATCAAATGGTACTAAAAGACTTAAAATGAAAATTCCATTCCCCTTTCTAGTTTTTCCTCCCTACACTCTAGCCTTGCTCTGCAGACAAAATCACTGCTAATTCTTTTCACTGTTTATTATGGTGTTTATCTGTATAATTTAAAATAATCTGCCTCTCTGCCAGTATGTTGGCTTCAGCAGTTCTTGTGATTGAGAGTTTAGGTTTCTTAGAATCCTGTCCTTCCACTCTTGTTCCATTCTCTTACTGGAGCTATGTCACAATTTTAAAACCTGTTTTTGGTGTTTGTATGCTTTGATTATGGAACTAGTGTTTACTATTGAAGTAAGTAGTCTTTTTTCTTTTTTCTTTTTTTTTTTTTTAAACAACCAGTGTTACTGTTAAAGAGGTCAAAGCTCTTCTGATTTCCCTCCGGAAGCATTTAGGATTTTCTTTACCCTATTTTGTGGTGGTGTGTCTTGGTATGGTCTTTTTTCAATCATGTGCTGAATTCGATGGGTCTTTTGACTTAGAAGATTCATGCATTTTAATTTTGGGAAACTCTCCTGTGGTTTCTGGTACTTTCTTCTTTTCCCTTTTTTCAGTTCCTCCTTTCTGGACTTCCTATTAGTTGGACAGTATATCTTCTAGATTGACATTGTATCTCCTAGATTAATTGCTTAATTAAAAAAAATTTTTTTCCCTCCCAGGCGCCTGGATGGCTCAGTTGGTTAAGCTCTCTGTTCAGTGGACAGCTTGTTTCTCCCTCTCCCTTTGCCCCTCCGCCCCGCTTGTGCTCTCTCTCTCTCTTTCTGTCAAATAAATAAAACTTAAAAAAATTTTTTTTCTTCCCAGAGTCTACCTCTTAGGCTTTTTTTTTTCTAGTTGTCCTTTACTTCATCTTCTACTGAATTAAAAAATGTTTGTTACCATAGTTTATTTTTTCAAAGGAATTTCTTGTTCTCTGTTCCTATTTTAATATTATGTTTTTGCTTCATGGAATAAATATCTACTCTTACCTCTCTGAGATTATTAATAACAGTTTGATTTTGTTTTTGTTTTTCTCCCATTTCTTAATTTCTTGTGGCTCATTTTGATCTTTGGCTTTCTATTAGTCTTCTCCAAAGCATACTTGTAAATACTTTGATTTGGTTAATTTGGGAGATGATTCCAGGAATTATAATGAGAGAATAGGGAAGTAAGAAAGAGAGGAAATCTAATAAAGTGTATTGATTGAATGGCTTTCTTCTGTGGGCAGTTGAGGTTCAGTATTACTGGAGACCCTCAGAAGGACTTTAGAACTGTGCTATCTAGTACTAACTACTAACCACATATGGTTATTTAAATTTAAATAAACTAAGGGCACCTGGGTGGCTTAGTCAGTTAAGCATCCAACTCTTGATTTCAACTCAGGTCACCATCTCAGGTCTTGAGATCCAGCCCCACGTGGGGCTCCACACTCAGCGGGGAGTCTGCTTGTCCTTCTATCTGTGCCCCTCCCCTTGTGCTCTCTCTCTCTCTCAGATAAATAAATAAATAAATAAATAAATAAAATCTTAAAAAAAATTCTCTCCTTTTCCCTCTGCCTCTCCCCACCTCTCTAAAAACAATAAGTAAATTCAAATCAAATAAAATTAAAAATTCAGTTTTTAGTCACACAAGCCATATTTCAAGGGCTCAATAGCCACTTGTGGCTAGTGGCTACCATATTGGACAGTACAAATATAGAATATTTCTATACTGGTTAGAACATACCTCAGAATTTCAGCCCCACTGAGGTGTGGGAAAACTGAGCTCTTTATCTACCAGCCTCTTCCTTTACTGGTTAAAGGTTGCTCCTGGAGTTGTGAACTTCCTGTCACTTCTGACGGGCTTCTAATTGGATTGTACCAGTCTACTTGCTCTCTCACCTCTTTTTTTTTTTTTTTTTTTAAGATTTTATTTATTTATTTGACAGAGAGAGACACAGTGAGAGAGGGAACACAAGCAAGGGGAGTGGGAGAGGGAGAAGCAGGCTTCCCGCGGAGCAGGGAGCCTGATACGGGGCTCGATCCCAGGACCCTGGGATCATGACCTGGGCTGAAGGCAGACGCTTAACGACTGAGCCACCCAGGTGCCTCTCTCACCTCTTTTCTCCTGGGCACCTGCTGACACTAAATGCACAGTTTATCTAGTTGATTTTCACCAGTTTTAGGGAAGTAGTCACTTGATTGTATATGGTGGAGATAGTCTTTTATAAGCAAAAATAATGTAGATTTTCTACCAAATGCACCAGATTTCCAAAATTCTTTCCCAAAATTCTTCGGCAATTGCTATTTTTAAGTTCTGTCTTTGGAGGGTTCTGTGGAGTAAATTGATTTTCTTATTCAAATCCCTTACTCTAGGCATTTAGGTTTCAATCTTCTGGGACCTACAAATTACCACCCCTTTAGAACTTAAGAAAAAAATTATGATATGCAGTAGACTTTTGAACAGCATGGGGGTTAGGGACATCAACTCACCTGTGTAGTTGAAAATGCATGTATAACTTCTGACTCCCCCCAAATTTAACTACTAATAGCCTTCTGTTGACCACAAGCCTTGCCAATAACTTAAACAGCTAATTAACACATACTTTGTATGTTATATGTATAATGTACTGTGTTCTTACACTAAAGTAATTTAGAGAAAATAAAACATTATTAAGAATATCATAAGGAAGACAAAATACATTTATAGTCCTGTATATTTATTGAAAAACATCCATGTACAAGTGAGCCTTCACAGTTCAAACATATGGAAAAGCATGAAGAAATATATACTTGTAATTCTTATTATACTGGGATAATCTCAGGTCGGTGGTGATCATTGTCTTTTTTTTTAAATGCCCAGAATCTTTCATTTGATTAAATTTCAGGAGACTTGCCACCACTCATTGATAGCAAGGCTGGTAGTGTATTGTTTTTTCTCCTCTACTTTGCTGTGTTTAGTTTGCTAATATTTTATTGAGAATTTTGTCTCTATTTGCATAAGAGATCTTGGCATATAATGTTCTTTTCTTATAATATCTATTCTCATTTTAATGTTAAGGTAATACTAGACTTGGGGGGGGGGCACCTGGGTGGCTCAGTCGTTGGGTGTCTGCCTTCGGCTCAGGTCATGATCCCAGGGTCCTGGGATCGAGTCCCACATAGGGCTCCCTGCTCGGCGGGAGGCCTGCTTCTCCCTCTCCCACTCCCCTTGCTTGTGTTCCTGCTCTTGCTGTCTCTCTCTCTGTCAAATAAATAAATAAAATCTTAAAAAAAATTAAAAAAAAAAAAAACTAGACTTAGGAAAAAAAGCCAGTGAGTGTTACCTCTTTTTCTGTTATCTGGAATACTTTGTACAAAACTGGGATTAGTTATTCCATAAATGCTTAGCTGAACAATGCAGTTTAGGCCTAGTTATATTTGTTTGTGTGTATGTCACACTCCTTTGTTCTAATATTATTTTTCCTAAAGTACATTTAAAAAAATAGTTCTTTTAGTTATGATCTGCTAGTAGTAAGCTCTTTTTGTATGTTTGACAGTTTCTTCAAAACGTTCTTGAGGCATGCCTGGCTGACTCAGTCTGTGAAGCGTCTGCCTTCAGCTCAGGTCATGATCCCAGGGTCCTGGGATCAAGTCCTGCATTGGGCTCCCTGCTCAGCGGGGAGCTTGCTTCTCCCTCTGCCTACTGCTCCCCCTGCTTGCGTGCTCCCTCTCTCCCCCTGGCAAATAAACAAAATCTTAAACACACACACACACACACACACACACACACACACACACACTCTGGAATGACAGTTTAGCTAGGTATTGAATTCTAGATTGACAGGTTTTTTCCCCCTCTTGAGCTCCCCCCCGCCTTCTTCTTCAAATATCTTTTGAAAAATTTCCAAATTTCTTCTTTCTAATGTTTGGCATGATGATCAGGTGGCTTGCTATTTAGTTTGAGTCTTACTTAAATATTAGGTCTTTAGATCTATAAAATGGCAACTAATTTTTAAATAATATCCCAATTTCTAGTTAGATACCAGCAATATTTATGACAAGAAGCATTTTATAATCTCAGATATCTTTAATTTTAATGGCAAGAATTTTTTCAAAAAGTTGAACCAGCATTTCTGAATCATGACTCTGAATTAGAACCTATTGACTTAATGGGTTTGGAATAGGCGTCCAGGCCTGGATTATCTTTCAACGTGCCCCAGATAATTCTGATATAGAGACAAGGATTAAGAAGTACTGAGCTACTGGGGTACCTGGGTGGCTTAGTTGTTAAGCGTCTGCCTTCGGCTCAGGTCATGATCCCAGGGTCCTGGGATCGAGCCCCACATTGGGCTCCCTGCTCAATGGGAAGCCTGCTTCTCCCTCTCCCACTCCCCTGCTTGTGTTCCCTCTCTCGCTGTCTCTTTCTCTGTCAAATAAATAAATAAAATCTTTAAAAAAAACCCAAACAAACGAAGTACTCAACTACAAATTGATCTGAACGTTCAGTGAAATTCTAATATAAATTTCAGTGTCTTTTTTTTTTAAAGGAATTAAACTTATATGGAAAGACAAATTAATAGTCAAAGCAATAAAGAAAAAAACATAGTTGGACTTAGTGCTACCAGATTTTAAAGTTTACTTAAATACAGCATGGTAGTACTGATAGGATAAACATAGTCGGTCAATGGAATAGAATTGAGTGTCCAGAAACAGATCCACACATATAAGGTCAGTTGGTTTTTGGCAAAGGTACCAAGGCAGTTCAAAGGAGGAAGGTACAGTCTTTTCAAATGTGCTAGAACAACTGGATAATGTGTATGGAAAACAAGTAAACACTGACTCTCATACCATACACAAAAAATGGGTTATAGACTAAAATTTAAAAATAAAAAACTGTAAGGCATTTAGAAGAAAACAGTGAACATGAAAAATACAAACCATGAAAAAAAATTAACTGGATTTCATCAAAATGAGTTCTTTGGTATCTATCAGTAAGAAAATGGAAAGGTAATCTCTGGCATGGGAAAAATATTCATGATACATATATCTGACAAATGACTTCTATCCAGAACATTTAAAGAACTCTTACAACTCAATAAAAAGAAAAATGATCCGGTTAAAATTAGGCAAGAGATTTGAATGTTGCTGGTAAGAGTGTAAAATGGTACATACCCATGGAAAATATTTTGGCAGTTTAGTATATGATCTTTGATTCTTTCACTAGGTATTTACCAAAGAGAAATTAAAACATATATAATTTTAAAAAATTGTTCATACATGTTTATAACACTTTTGTTCATAATAGCCCTAAATTAGAAACAACCCAAATGTTCATCATAGGTGCATGAGTAAACCAGTTGTGGAGTATATTTCTTTATGTAATACTAGTCATTAATAAAAAGGAATAAACTTTGAATACACACAACAACATGAGTGAATCTCAAAACATTAACAGAATCATCATGCTTAATGGGAGAAGCCATATACAAAATAGTAAATGCTATATAATTCAATTTATTATATTATATTCTAGAAAATGAAAACTAATTTAAAGTGTCAAAAAGCAGATTGTTATTGGGGCTAGTGGTAAAGAGAATTGTCTGCAGAGGAGTGTGAAAGAATTTTTGTTTGTAATGCACATGTTTTGTACCTTAATTTTGGTGTTGGTTATATAGTAATAGTTGTCAAAAATTACCATATTGCCCAATTTTAAATGGTAAATTTTACTTCAGTAAATTTGATTTTAGAAAAAGGAACACTGGATTAGAATCCCCTGTTCTTGACCAATTACTGTAGTATATAATTATGTGTCCTTTTAATAAGCTTTTACTTATTACTTTAATATTATGGGTATACACTAAAAGTTTATTATTATTAAATTGTTATAATAAAATACAATTATAGAATCAAAATTGCATTTCAAGAAGAATTGTAACTGTTCCTTTTAACTTTGTGTGTTGGATGGGGTGTGAGTGTATGTAGTCTTTAACTATAGGATATCCCTCCTCCCCCGACCCTCCAAAAAAAAAAAAAAACAAACAAACACCAACTGAAGAATAGTAGCTTTATTTTCCGTAGTGCAGAATAGAGCAGGCAAAAGTAATTTTGAGAATGAAATTGTAGATTCTAGATTTGGTTGTGTGACTTTAAACCCATGATAGTGGTCAAACTACAATGTTTATGGTTGAATGTATGTTCACAGTGTATTTACCTTGTATTTCCTGTTTATGGTTGAATGTGTATTTACAGTGGAGAAAGTATATATGGTCTTCTCTCTTTTAAAATAAAATATTTTAACCTTTAATTGAATGTTGATATAGCATGAATGTTAAGCATATGTTACAATTACACCCTGTTGTATATTACTGGGAATATCTTTTATTATATAACAAGGTGAAAAGACTGTATACACTCTTTAAAAATGTGGATAGTAGGGGCGCCTGGGTGCCTCAGTCGTTAAGCGTCTGCCTTCGGCTCAGGTCATCATCCCAGGGTGCTGGGATCGAGCCCCACATCAGGCTCCCTGCTCCGCGGGAAGCCTGCTTCTCCCTCCCCCACCCCCCTGCTTGTGTTCCCTCTCTCGCTGTCTCTCTGTCAGATAAATAAATAAAATCTTTAAAAAAAAAATGTGGATAATAGGTATTTCTAGATCTTTAATGTGAGCCTACTAGTGACAAAAAAGTTTAACCACTGTTTTGTATATGTTGAATTAACTCCTGAACAAAATAAGATTCAATGAGCATGTTGTTAGACTGTTGGAGTGATTGGACTCAGATGAGGAAGTGTTGAGTCAGGCACTCCAGGACTTTGGCTATTGCCCTGGAAACTGTTTGCATCAAACTTGCTAACAATAACCTCCTCCCTCCTTCTCTTCCTTTTCCCCCTCCCTTCCTCCCTTTCTTCCTTCCTCTCCTCCTCTCCCTGCTATCTTTTTGATGATGGCAGTACAAGTTAAATTTGTATACTCATCTAGACTCATGCTTGTGTAAATAAAATTTATTTTTTAAAGATTTTATTTATTTACTCAAGAGAGGCAGAGAGAACACAAGTAGGGGAGGGGCCAAGGGAGAGGACCAAGCAGACTCCCCACTGAGAGCAGAGCCCCAGGGGCTGGATCCCAGGACGCTGAGAGCATGACCTAAGCTGAAGTTAGACACTTAACTGACTGAGCCACCCAGATACCCCTTGTGTAAATAAATTTTTTTAAAAATTGAGTTGAATGAGGGGCGCCTGGGTGGCTCAGTCGTTAAGCGTCTGCCTTCGGCTCAGGTCGTGATCCTAGGGTCCTGGGATCAAGCCCCGTATCAGGCTCCCTGCTCCACGGGAAGCCTGCTTCTCCCTCTCCCACTCCCCCTGCTTGTGTTCCCTCTTGCTGTGTCTTTCTCTGTCAAATAAATAAATAAAATAAAATAAAATAATTGAGTTGAATGAAGAAAGCATATCAAAACTGTAATTTTAAGTAGACTTTATTATACAGTACTAGATTAATTTTTTTTTTTAAGATTTTATTTATTTACTTGACAAAGAGAGAGAGTTAGTGAGAGCAGGAACACAAGCAGGGCGAGTGGGAGAGGGAGAAGCAGGCTTCCCGCAGAGCAGGGAGCCCGATGCGGGGCTTGACCCCAGGACCCTGGGATCATGACCTGAGCCGAAGGCAGACGCTTAACGACTGAGCCACCCAGGAGCCCTAGATTAATTTTTTAAAGTATTACATTTTCTTGGCATCTATAATTCAGTTAAGGTAGAGTGAAATTTGCTGTTTACTGAGGTAACTTGGGTAAATTAAGTTCTCTGTTTCTCAGTTTTCTCCTTTGTAAAGTGGCAATGATAACAGTACCATAACTCCTAGTGGTGTTGTAAGGATTAGATAAATAAAATTTGTTTCTCATCCGATTATGACTATTTTTATAAATGTGTTCTAAGCAATATAATGTGTTTTAAAGAAAAATACTGATGATATGCCATTTTCAAAGAAACGAAAAGATGTTTATTGTAAATTTTAGATCATATATATGATTGAATTTTAAAAATTGTGTATGTTGCCAACATATTAGGTTCATGTAATAATGTTATACATAAGTGCAATATTCATTCATTTTTAGAGTTTTTGGCCAATTTCATAGATTTCAAAGTAGCTGTAAAGATACAGTTTTCATATATATACATACATTAGCATCTTTGTGAATGCGATATTAGAATATATCTCAGACATCTGACAGCATGTAATGACAAGATTGATTTCTCCCTTATTGAGTCACCTAGCAAATACTGAGTACCTGCTGTATATCAGATGCTGGGGATACCACAGTGAATAAGACTGTGACGATCCCTGCTGTCATGGAACTTAGATTTCATTGTTGAAGGAGATACCGGAAAGAGTGATTGGAGAAGACAACACAAAAGAGGGGGATAACTTGAGATAGTGATAAGTCCTGAGAAGAAAATAAAACAGGTTGATAGGAAGGAATGGAAGGACTACTGTAACTTACATGGCTATAGAAGGCCTTTGTAAGAAGATGTTTGATCTGAGACTTAAGTGATGGGGACCCAGTCTGCTGAAGACCTGGGGATGGATTTTCCAGTCAACGGGAATAGAAGTGCAATTGCAGCATAGGACTGAGGAGCTTGGCGTATTTGATGAATATTGCTTCAGGGTAGTGACTGGGTGGAAGAGTAATAAGGGAGAAGGAGTGTGAAGACAGGCAGGCACTAATGTGTCACATGTAGCCCTGGGGATCATTCCTTACCGACCCTGTGAACCTTGATGCTACCAGCAAAGAGGAGAATGGAAAATAATGTGCTTGGTATTAACAGTGGGGCTTTTAGGAGACAAAATATCCAAGAAGGTTTTTACTGGGAATTTGGAAGTATATGAAAAGAAATGATCATTAATTTTATAGGTTCTTGAATTAAACCAGGCTCGATTCCTGACTTCTCTTTAGGGAAATATCAAGTGTCAAAACGTGTTTTGAAAGCAGCAGAGGAGGTAATGGGCACACCACCCTCTCTTTTGCTCCTATTATCTATTTATTATATAATTAAGTAAATATATGCATATATACATGTATGAAGATGTGTATATGTGTTATATATGCATGTGTTATATACATCTTCATACATGTATATATGTGTATCTGGAGATGGATGTAGACATGTACATATAAATATTAGTAATTTTTCATGTTTTGTGAATACTGTTGCAGGATATGGAATTATCATTTATATAGAATGTGCAAACTATGAAGTTGATTAATAACTTTCTATTTTGGATTAATGTACTTGGAGGAATTGCATTAATCTTTTAGTTGCTGGAACATGTATTCTTTGTTTCACTCGGTAATTTATTTGAATATGCATTTTATTATGGAATAGATTGATTTAAGTTTTTCAAGATGAGTTTAACTTCTGTCCTGTGGGTATGTGATTTTTCTCTTTATGTTTCCTAGCCCACAATCCACAAGTCAACTGTGCGGAAATTTTGTGCCACTGATAATTAATAGAAAAAAAATATATGGGAAAACACTAGGCAAATGCCTACTATGTGTATGTATATAAAAATTGCTAGTTTCTCTTTCTGGATTGGACAATAGAATTGGAATATCAAAAGATATAGTTTAATGCTCTTCCTAGCAGGTGATAATTCCTTTTATTTCACTTTCAGTTGTGATAGCTAGTTCACCTCTGGTATCGTCACAAAGTTTTAAAAATTGTAAACAATTCATGCTTGTGGTTAGCAATTCAAATGCTAGAATGAGATGTAAAATGGAAAGTAAACGTTCCTGACCCTTGTAGCCTTATTTCCCAGAGATAAACCTTAACAGTTTTTTGGGTTTCCTTCCGGAAATGTTCTGTTTATGCAAGCTTATGTAAGGGTATGTGTGTGTGTGTGTGTGTGTGTATAAATTTACATATATAGAATATCTTCCTCTCCTTTCTCTTTTTGTACATACAGGTTCTGCAAAACTATTCTGCAGCATTTTTGTCACTTAATACATATTACATATAGCTTTCATAGTTCTGTCTTGTTCTTTATAATAGCTGCATAGTAGTCCATTGTGTGAATAAAATGTAATTTATTGATCTTGTTTCTTCTGTTGGTAAACATGTAGATTGTTTCCGGTTTCCTTGTAATGTTATATTTGCAGCTTGTATAAGTTTACCTGTGGGTATATGCCTTTAAGAGTTTTAAAGCAGTTGCCAAATTGTCTTTCAAAATAGGAGCAGTAGTTTATATGCCTTACAACTGTGCTCCAGTACTTTCCCCTTTATATTCTGTCTAATGCATGAAAAGAAAAACAGTTGACAGTAGGTAGGTAAATTTTAGTGATGATCAGGAAGTGTTTTTGGATATGATTAAAGTGTCAGTTATTTTCATTATTTTCTCTTAGGATCTTGGAGCACCTGTATATATACTTTACTTACATGGTAAAAGTTGAATTGTGCATTTTATCCCAAAGATGACAGCTACAGTGCTCAGCATAGTTGGTAGAAAACAAGTCATACAGGACATGAATAAGCTGAAGTGATTAAAATTAATATTTAAAAAAATATTTAGTTATATGCAAGCTAAAGTTCATGTAATTCAAATAACAATAAATACATTTTTAGACTTCTCAGGGTAGACTTTATCTGTCATTAAATAATAGTTAATATCAATTTAAAATGAATTATTAAAATGGATTTAAATTTTGTAGCCATCATAGTACTGATTGGATCAGGTAAGAATCATCAATGGATGATAAATCTATAGGAAACTCTTAATGAGGAACAGGATATTTGAATGATTTTAAAGTGTTCCCTCACAGATTGTTTATTAGTGGGAAAGGAAAAAATAGTAAGCATACAGAGGAGAAATCAGGCAGCATCTTGATCCAGTGTCATGAAAATTAATATTAGCAGTAAGGGGTAGGTGGACACTGTGTGGTTCCAGATGTGATTCTCTAAGCAGTATTAATATTTCAACCAGGATTGAATAATCTGAACCTAATTATGAAAAACATCAGACAAATCCAAAATGAGGAACATACTATTAAAAATAAAAAAGTTATTTATTTTTTTATTTTTTTTAAAGATTATTTATTTGAGAGAGCGAGAATGAGAGAGAGTACATGAGAGGGGGGGAGGGTCAGAGGGAGAAGCAGACTCCTCGCCGAGCAGGGAGCCTGATGCGGGACTCGATCCCGGGAATCCAGGATCATGACCTGAGCCGAAGGCAGTCGCTTAACCAACTGAGCCACCCAGGCGCCCCAAAAGTTATTTATTTTTGTTTTTATTTTTTTGAGAGAGTGCAAGCATGAGTGAAGGGGGGAGGGGCAGAGAGAGAGGGAGAGTGAGAATCTAAGCAGGTTCCACACCCAGTGCAGAGCCTGATGCAGTACTTGATTTCATGACCCTGAGATAATGACCTGAGCTGAAGTCAGGAGTCGGATGCTTAACTGAGCCACCCAGGCGTCCCAAAAGTTATATTCTTAAAAAAATCAGTGTCATGAAAGGCAGAGGGAAGATTTAGAAAGGTATCAGATTAAAGGAGACTAAAGAGACATAACTAAATGTAATATCTGACTGCAGGAAAAACTATAGGGTATTATTGGATCAGTTGACAGAATTGGAACAGTATAGTAGATTTGTACAAGTATTTAGCAATGTTGGTATTCCTGAAGTTAATAACTGTAGTGTAGTTACATAAGAGAATATTCTATTCTAAGAAATTTACACTCTAGAATTTAAGGATAAAAAGCATCATATAAGCAGTATTCTCTTAAAAAGTTCCACGGGGAATATATATATGTAGAAAGTGTGCACAAAAGAGTGCATAAATGATAAGGCAAATAGGACAAAATGTTAACAATAGATGAGTCTGGGTAAAGGACATACAGGGCTTCTAGGCACTAATCTTATTTTTGCACAACTCTTTTGTAAGTTTGAAATTATGTTCAAGTTAAATCTTAAAAAATAGATTAAAGGGAGCCTGGGTGTCTCAGTTGGTTAAGCGACTGCCTTCGGTTAGGGTCATGATCCCAGAGTCCCAGGATTGAGTCCTGCGTCAGGCTCCCTGCTCAGCGGGAAGTCTGCTTCTCCCTCTGACCCTCTCCCCTCTCATGCTGTCTCTCTCAAATAAATAAATAAAATCTTTCTTTTTTTTTTTTAAGATTCTATTTATTTATTTGACAGAGAGACACAGCGAGAGAGGGAACACAAGCGGTGGGAGGGTGGCAGAGGTAGAAGCAGGCCTCCTGTGGAGCAGGGAGCCCGATGTAGGGCTTGATCCCAGGACCTTGGGATCATGACCTGAGCCGAAGGCAGACACCCAACGACTGAGCCACCCAGGCGCCCCAATAAAGTATTTAAAAAAATAGATTAAAGTTTTTTTTTATGTTTGTAAAGATGACTTTCAAGAGCTGTTTATAAAAACAAAGATTTTTGATCAGTAGTATTTTATTATGTATTAAATAGGGAGGAATAATTCCAAAATGTAGCTAAATCTCATTAAGTCAGAAATACTAATTCTTTGTCGAGGAATTTCTCATGCAGAACAACAATGGCTGCTATAATTAGCAGGTGTTAAATATTGGGTTGCAAAGTAAATATTTTTAAGAATCTTTAGCTGGGAAGGATTAGTGTGGGCTGGATGTAAGGATCCTGAAGAAGTTAGTGTAGTAGTATTGGAGATGAGGTGAGAGAGAGAAATGGAAGTGGAATGGATAGAGGAGAATGCAGAGTTGGAGAAAGTGAATTTGGAAGTTATCCATTGGAACCACTGTAGAGCAGTGGTTCCAATCTTTTCCTCCCAAAGGTCACTTATTATATCTCGTTGATTTTTTTTTTAAGATTTTATTTATTTATTTGAGAGAGAGAGCACGTGCAAGAGAGAGCTCAAGCGGGTGGGGCAGGGGAAGAGGGAGAGGGAGAAGCAGCTCGCGCTGAGCAGGGAGCCCAACATGGGGCTCCATCCCAGGACCCTGAGATCATGACCTGAGCCGAAGGCAGACCCTTAACTGACTGAGCCACCCAGGCGCCCCATATATCTCACTGATTTTTAACATGTGCTTTTTTCTCTTCATATTTTAAAACCACTGAAGTGTGGATGTGCCTTACAATCAATGACATCTGACTATCAGTGTCAGCGTGTGTAGGACTGCCGACCACACTAACTCACTGACTCCATCTTTTTCTTCATCATCCTCCACCCCTTCCTGCAAGGGCCTCTCTCAGGACGACGTGTCTCAGGCCTCTTGGAGGTTAATGTGTGCCCTGCCCCGAATGTGAGAAGGCTTGCTCTGATCCTCCTGAAGTGGAGCACAGAAGGCACCACTTGAGGTAACTGGTGGAGATCTTCTGGTGCACAGATGATGGCACTTTAGGTAACTGCCTTATGACCTCACCACCACACCCCTGGCTCTGTAAAAGCTGGGGATTAAGGTCTGGATTTGACAGGGGATGTGGTTGGAGAATGGCTGCAGAGTGCCCTGTCAGCTCCCCCTGTCAGTAAGTTACCCTGAATAAAACTCTGTATAAGTGGTACAGAGTGGTTTGTGACATTTTTTGGTTTCAGAGTGCCTTCTCAGCCTGGAGGCTACTTTACTGACCATCCTCCATCTTGTAACAGTGTGGATTGAAATTAATTGTTTTTTTTAAAAGATTTTATTTATTTGGGCGCCTGGGTGGCTCAGTTGGTTAAGCGACTGCCTTCGGCTCAGGTCATGATCCTGGAGTCCCGGGATCGAGCCCCGCATCGGGCTCCCTGCTCGGCGGGGAGTCTGCTTCTCCCTCGGACCCTCCCCCCTCTCATGTGCTCTCTCTCTCTCATTCTCTCTCTCAAATAAATAAATAAATCTTTAAAAAAAAAGATTTTATTTATTTGGCAGAGAGAGACAAAGCGAGAGAAGGAACACAAGCAGGGGGAGTGGGAGAGGGAGAAGCAGGGAGCCCAACGCGGGGCTCGATCCCAGGACCCTGGGATCACGACCTGAGCCAAAGGCAGGCACTGAACGACTGAGCCACCCAGGCGCCCCTGAAGTTAATTCTTCCATAAATGTTGTGTGTTTGCTTCTGCCAGCAACCTGACGCCATTTTATTTTTTTTTAAGATTTTATTTATTATTTGAGAGAGAGAGAAAATGAGTGGGCAGAGGGAGAGGGTGAAGCTGACTCCCCACTGAGCAGGGAGCCCAACATAGGGCTCCATCCCAGGACCCAGGGATCATGACCCTAGCCAAAGGCAGATGCTTAATCGACTGAGCCACCCAGGTGCCCCAACGTGAGGCTGTTTTAAATTAAATTTTGTGGTTCATTTTTTCCGTACTAGTAGTATGAATTCAGAGTACAACTCTGTGTAAGTTCTCAGTGGTGGTTCAACTTTGGAGGGGAGATACCCCCGTTCCACTCGTTCAAGGTTGAGAAGACAAGTTTCTGTGTTGTTGCTTTCCATGTACAGTTGACCCTTGAACAGTGCGGGGGTTGGGGGCACCAACCCGCCTCACAGGCCAAGATCCGTGTATAAGTTTTGATTCCCTCAAAGCTTAACTGCTGATAGCCTACTGTTGACTGGAAACCTTACCAAGTCCTTAAATGGTCGATTAACACACATTTTATATGTTGTGTGTATTATATACTGTATTCTTACAATAAAGGGACCCAGGGGAATCCTTCTAAAGGTAAATCAACACCCTGCATTTATAGTTCAAATCCCCTTAAGCCATTTGTCTTGGCAAGAGGTTGCAGTGTGAAGTCATGGTCCGTTTTTGGTGTTGAGGAAATTTGGGATGACATTATAGAATTGATGAATGAACATACATAGGCCTTGGAGTTGGAACTGGTTTTGAATCTTCTGCTGCTTACCTTTGCAGGTTACTTAACCTTTCTGAACCTTAGTTCCCTCATCCAGAGAATGGATATGATCATACCATTCTGATGACATTATTGTGGGCCTACAACCAGACAGTATATGTAAAGGTGTAATGAGGCATCTAGTGCACGTGTGGTGCTGGATAGATGGTTGTTTTTTGTTTTTTGTTTTTTTGGTTGGTTATGAAAGTTGAGGTTTTTGGTTTCCCAGGATATCCCCTTCTACCTAATCCCTTTTGTTTTAGAAACATGTCGTGGTCACCCATTCCCCATTGCCGCCAAAGTGATGGGCACATTACTCATCTTGGCCAATCTAGGTTAATCTGAATTATAGATATAATGGGCATAGGGATAAAATGACATTTGCAGTTATTTGTGGATTGAATCTTTACTGTCTCTACTTAAGAATCTCAGAGTGAGTAGGGCCTAATTGGTCTGAAGCTTAAGGGGTGACCCAGAATGTGGGCAAAAGGATCAGAAGGATGCTGAGTCTGTGTCCGCATTCTCAGCTGGTAAAAATGGTATTTGTGTTTTCCATTGGGATGGTCAGCCAGAGATCTTCACCTGGCCACATTCACATAAAAGTTTGCAATTTGATTAGGATTTGAGAACATGTTAGGGAAGGAAAAAAAATCCCATTGAAATCATCCTGGACACTGAATAGTGTGGTAGAAATGAATATAAGCTGAGAAGCCAAGAAAAGATGTAGTCATTCTTCCAAGTCTAAGGATAGCTATATCTAGACAATAGTGTATAAACTCCTACCATTTGTATTTGCTTTCATTTTTTGATGTACGTTTGTTTTTAAATTTTGCTCAAGATTGGAAAAGTGGTTTATGTGGGTATGTGAGAGATGTGTTTGTAAATTACGTGATAATTCTTGGGTGCCTGGGTGCCTCAGTCAGTTAAGCATCTGCCTTCAGCTCAGGTCATGATTCCAGGGTCCTGGATTCAAGCCCTGCATTGGGCTTCCTGCCTCGGGGGGGAGTCTGCTTCTCCTGTCTCTCAAATAAGTAAAATCTTTAAAAGATGATAATCCTGTAAATTGACTTAATTTTCTTTGTAAGTGGTTGCATGGGAGAATTGAATACAAGTCCTCCTACTAATGTCAGATTTAAATAATGCCTTAATATAATGTCTTAAATAATGAACTATCTGGTTATACTACAGATTGTCCCATGATTCCCATAACATATCTCATAAAGTTGTACAAAGAGGGAGATTGAGATTCTTTACTGTTAGACTCTTGGACTTATTTCATTTAGTATTTATTTTTAAAATTTGAATACCAGTTATATTCCAGACACTGTGATAAATACAGAGGATACAAGAAATAGTTTATGCCTTGGGCCAATTATATTCTCAGAGAGATTTAAAATCTCTTTTTTAAAATTTATTTGAGGGGCTCCTGGGTGGCTCAGTCAGTTAAGTGTCTGCCTTTGGCTCAGGTTGTGATCCCGGGGTCCTGGGATTGAGCCTCGCATCAGGCTCCCTGCTCAGCGGGGAGCCTGCTTCTCTTTCCTGCCCACTCCTGCTCACTCGTCTTGCTCATGCTCTCTCTTGCTCTCTCTTTGTCTCTCTCTCAAATAAATAAATAAAATCTAAAAAAATAATAAGTAAAGATTTATTTATTTGAGAGAGAGAGTACAAGCAGGGGCGGGGGGAGAGGGAGAAGGAGACTCCCAGCTGATGCGGGGCTTGATCTGAGGACCCCTGGATCATGATCTGAGCCAAAAGCAGACACTTAACCAATTGAGCCACCCAGGTGCCCCAAGATTTAAAATCTTTACACAAGTATTTATTACTCAAAGCATTATATATTAAGCACATTTTGCTGAGTATAAGCTAAGTGTTTTAAGGTCTGAGAAGTGTCATTGAAGTCCATTTGGGGTGTGTGATTGATTTTATGTGTCAACTAGACTGGGCCATGGGGTGCCCAGATATTTGGTCAAGCATTATTCTGTGTGTTTCTAGGAGAGTATTTTTGGATGAGATCAGCATTTAAATAGGTAAATGGAGTAAAGCAAATTGTCCTCTCTATTGTGGGTGGGCCTCATCCAATCACTTGAAGGCCTGAATAGAACAAAAAGGATGACCCTTCTCCCAGTAAGAGACAATTCTTTCGTGCTTGACTGCCTTCAGACTGGGACATTAGCATTTTATCTGCAGACTCAAACTGAAACATCAGCTCTTCCTGGGCCTCAGGCTTTGCTGGTCGACAGACAGGAACTATACCATCAACTCTCCTAGTTCTCAGGCTTCCTACTCAGACTGGAACTAAACCGTCAGATCTCTTGGGTTTCCAGCTTGCTGACTCACCCTGCAGATCTTGGGATTTGCCAGCCTCCATAATTGTTGAACCAGTCCTTTATAATAAATATCTATTTTTTTAAAGATTTTATTTATTGGGGAGAGAGCAGCAGAGAAGCAAGGGGATGGAGAGAGACAAAGCAGACTCTGCAATGAGTGTGGAGCCTGATGTGGGGCTGCATCTCAGGACCCTGAGATCATGACCTGAGCCGAAATCAAGAGTCTGGTGCTCAACTGACTGTGCCACCCAGGCGCCTCTATAAGTATCTTTATATCTGTATATTTCCTCTTAATTCTGTTTCTCTGGAGAACCCTGACTAATATGGAGCAAGTCAGAAGGGTATCACGGAGGAGGTGGAATTAAACCACAGGCTAAACTCTTGTATAAGCAGGATTTCACTAGGTAAAGATGTTAAAGGAAAACTAGAGGCAGAGGAAATTGCATCTGTGATAGGGCAATCTCAAGCAGTATAATTTGACTTGGATTTTAGGGTTTTTCTACTGCTGTTTTGCATTTCAAAAAAGTTGTAGGAGAACAGTAGTTTTACCACAACCTTGCTACTACCGGATGGTAGTGGTATATATGTACTATCCTTTTTTTCTTTTTTTGGCTGTACCAAGTGGATTGATTATTGGATAAAGAGGAAAGCTACTTTCTCAGCATCCTAGTTAATCTTACCTGTGATCATTTTCATTACTTTGCCATGCTCTGGTTCCAGGGAAGGGATGGTTAGATGTAGAAAGACAGACTGTATAAATATGTGTAAGTGTGTGTATATGTGTGGGTATTGCTATTTGTCTTGGTCTCGGCACGTTGCAAAGTCAAGATGATTGTATTCTTCCTGTGGTCCCATTTTAAGTTTGCTTTTCTGTTTGTGGATCTAAGTTACAAAAAGGCAAAGGTTTATATAGCTTTGAAATTCATGTTTATTATTGAGCCCATGAAATATGGCTAGTGTGGCTCGTAATAGAACTTTTACTTTTATTTAATTTTAATTATATTTAAATTGCCACATATGACTAGTAGCCACTGTATGGGACGGCACGGTTCTAGAGTTCAGCAGTTTTGATGTCTTTCTAGCTCTTTGAAGTTTAGAAGGGCTGACCAAGCAGTATTTTCTTTCACGTATAGTAAATACATATTTAGAATAGAATATTATTTTAAATTTATTTAACTATGTTATTGGCAGTTGCCCAGTAAATGAATTTTGATTTTTGGCAGTTCTCTAGTAAAATCAGGTGTTAATTGATTTATTTATACTCTGCCTAACACCAAATATTGTATGTGAATGTTAGAAAACAATATATTGAGAATATGATTAGTAAAATAATGATAAAAGAAAAAGAGCCATATAACAAAAGAATTAAGAATAAGGGCAGGAGAGGGAGAAAAATCTAGGAAAGTCTAGGTGGAGATAATTTGGCAAAAAATCTGTCTGAACCAGCTGTTAGGGAAAAAGGAGACCTCCAATAAAAAACAATACTTTTATATATAATAAACATGCTGTTTTTGTCAAGAGAGAAACTTTTCCCAAAGAAGAAACACAAGGACAAATTTATTGCAAATATTTTGTAAGGGATGTTGAATAGCATAAGGATGATACTGTTTTATAAAAGTTTTATAAATGATAGAGACATTTTCATCTTGTGTCCACATTAAACCTTGTTAGAAATTTGTGAAGACCAAAAGTCTGCCAACAGCCATGTGAGAGAACTTACAAGTGGATCCTTTAGCCCTCATTGAATCTCAAGGTGGCTGAAGCCCCAGCTGACAGCTTGGCTGCATAACCTCTCTAGAGAACTTGAGCCAGAGGCATTCAGCTAAGCCACTTTCAGATTATTTACCCACAACTGTGAGATAAAAATGTTGTTTTAAGCTGCTACATTTGGGGGTAAGTTTTTCACACAGAAGGAGATAACTAATAAAATACTGTGTGTTTATTTTATGCTATGGGTTTTTTTTTCTTTCTTTCTTACGATGAAGGTACTTGATAATTAAACTTTGAACAGAGTTTTCAAAATTTTAAAAATTATTTATGGAAGTACATTTACTACTTTATACAGTTGAAGGTATAATTATGAAACGGGCTGAAAATAGGTTAACTTTTACTAAGCCATCCTAAATGGCATCTGGCCATTTGAATGAATGAAAATAGCTAATAATAACAACTAACACATACTGAACTTTTTCTGTGTGTCAGAAACTGTGCTAAACATACTATGTACATCATCTTTAATCCTCATGAAATCCTATGAGGTACTTGAGGTTTTAACAGTTTAATTAACTTTCCTAAAGTTACACAGGCAGATGCATTCAGGACTGAAAGTCTTCATGCCAGTGTAGCCAGGGTACCATCTGCCATCAGATGACTTCTCCCATGCAGAAATCCATGCAGCAAACATCTAAAGAACTCTTAGATTTTGATAGATGCTGGAGATCCAGAGGTGAAGGTAGTGAGACAGTCTCTGCTCTCATGACACAGTCTTCTGAAGGAAATAGACATCCTAATAAGAATATTTTTACGAACTGAGGTGGGTGCTCTGAAGGTGAGTTTGTGAGACCGTTGAATAAAAAGCAAGGTTGTGTTGCAGGTGAGTAATGGCATGTTTAGGAATTGAAAGAAGGCCAAATATGTTTGTAGCACAGGAAACAAAAAGGAAGAGTGGTGTGAGATGGGCCTGAAAAGATATACATGGGCTACATTGGCAAGGCCCTGGAGGGTGATGTTTTGTTCTTCCCCCTAAGGGGCCATGAGAAGCTATTGAAAAGTTTTGTGTAGTAGATGTTGAAGTGTTCTTTTTGAAAAGACTTTTGTAGCCAAAGCATGAAGCAATGAAGACAGTTCATTGTAGGGGTACCGGAGTGGCTGTGGGGAGACTATTAGGAAGCTGTTGCACAATCCCAACTAAAAGATGAACTAGGGTGATGGCAAAAGTCTTGTCAGAAGCAGAGAGAGAGGGGTGTCTGGCTAGTTCAGTCAGTGGAGCATGCGACTCGATCTCGGGCTGTGAGTTTGAGCCCCACACTGGGCATAGAGATTACTTAAAAATGAAAGAAGAAGAAACAGAGATATTCAAAAGATGTACAAGATAAAACCAACAGGACTTGGTGATAGATTGATTACCAGGGTTTGGGGGGAGGTGATAACAAGGATGATGAGAATATTTCCAGCTTGCCATCTGGATGAATTGGGGACAGGTTTGGTGGCAAAGCACACTATTAGTTCTTGAGCCGAATTTCAGATACCTTTGAGGTATCCATGGTGAAATCTTGAAATAGGTTGGATCTCAGAGAACTCTGGGCTGGAGATAAAAATGTCCAAAACGTGGGCAAATCGATGGAAATTTGAGAGCTAGTGAGACGAGAATAGGTTCTTGAAATTGAGGAGCTCTAATATCAGTTAGCCAAACTGAAGAGAATAACTTACAGAGCAGACAGTAAGAGGATTCTTTTAGTCATGTACTGATTCATTCAACAAATGTTTATCGAGTGCCTACTATGGGCCAGGCAATGTCATAGGACCCAGGGATCTAGCAGTGGACTAGACGGTCAAGGTCATAGAGCCTACATAAATAAAGTAATTTGGATAGGGGCAAGTGCTAGAAGGAAATAGGAAAGGAGTATGTGACAGCAACTGAGCTGGGAAAGACTAGAAGAGGAACAAGGTTTTTGATGAAAACAAGAATGTCCCTTTAGCCATGCGACTTCTGAGGTGTCGGGTAGCCAAGTGATGACTAGCGGCTATTGCATGCTAGTAAATAGCATTGCCATTCACCCCATTTGGCAGGCCAAAACTCCAGCAGTCATTGTTTATTCCTTTCTCCTTGGCTTTTATCCCACATTCAGTCCATTAACAACTCCTAACAACTTTATCTTTAGGATGCGAGCCCAGCCTGATTACAATGATTATACTGGTACTATCTCTAGGCCAACCCACCATTTCCTCTTGCCTAGACTATCACTGCAGTAACCTTTTCTCTTTGGTCTTTGAACTTCTGGTCTCGTCCCCATGTAATCTGTTCATCCCATTGCAGCCAGAGTGATCCTTTTTTTTTTTTAAGATTTTTATTTATTTATTTGACAGAGAGAGAGACAGTGAGAGAGGGAACACAAGCAGGGGGAGTGGGAGAGGGAGAAGCAGGCTTCCCGCCAAGCAGGGAGCCTGATGTGGGGCTCGATCCCAGGACCCTGGGATCATGACCTGAGCCGAAGGCAGATGCTTAACGTTAGACTGAGCCACCCAGGCACCCCTCAAGTTTTGGGTTTTTTTTTTTTGTTTTTTTGTTTAAGTAAACACATTGGCTTATTTTTAAGTTAAACAGATGTTAAGGTATTTTATAATTTAAAATGAGCATAAAGGTAATTCAGTCACTGAATTCAAGTTTTTGGTTTTTTTTTAAAGATTTTATTTATTTGTCAGAGAGCACAAGCAGGGGGAGTGGCAGGCAGAGGGAGAAGCAGACTCCCCACTGAGCAGGGAGACTGATGCAGGACTTGATCCAAGGACCCTGGGATCATGACCTGAGCCGAAGGCGGACGCTTAATGACTGAGCCACCCAGGCGCCCATCCCCCCCTTTTTAAAGATTATTTTAGAGCGAGAGCCTGGACACATGTGCACATGCCTGAGGTGGCAGGGAGGGGCAGAGGCGGAGGGAGAGGGAGAGAATCTCCAGCGGACTCCTTGCTGGGCACTGAGCCTGACATGGGGCTTGATCTCACCAGCCTGAGATCATGACCTGAGCCAAAATCAAGAGTTGGATGCTCAACTGACTGAGCCACTCTGGCGCCCCCAGAGTGATCTTTTAAAAACTAAAATCTTACCATGTCACTTCCTTGATCAAATGCTCCTGTTTTTGCCTATAACAGTTAAGTGCTTTACAACAGTATAATGCTCTATAAGATTTGATCACTGTCAACTTTTCTGACTTCATATTCAAATGTTCTTTCACTCTACTTTAGGACCCTTTGCTCTTCTTTTGAGGTATCAGAATTATTCCTGAGTTCAGGGCATTTGTTATTCTGCTTAGAATGCTCTTCCTCCATATGTTCACATAGCCTGCTCCCTTCATACTGCTTTCTGTTCAGGTATAGCCAAGTAAGAGAGGTCTTTTTCCTGACCATCCTATATAAGTAAGCCTCTCTCTGTATCTGCCTATCATTCTGTATTCCCTTAACCCACTTTATTTTTCTTCATTCTACTTATTAAATATATATATACTGGCAGGCCAAAAACCCCAGCAGTCATTCTTTATTATTTATACATATTATATTTCTATATAATTTATCATATGTAATATTAGCTTATTATGTATATGTCTGCTTATTATCTTTCCTTTTCTCTAGAATACAAAGACATCTGTCTTATTTATCTCTGTATCCCAGGAGCCTAGAATAATGCCTCATGCATAATATATGTGTTCAATAAATATTTGATGAATGAATGAATGGATATATAAGTCCAGAGCTCAGGGGGAAGTTCAGTGCTGAAATGTAAATTTAGGAGTCCGTAGTCCACAAATGGTTTTTAAAACCATAGGATTGGGGCACCTGGGTGGCTCAGTCAGTTAAGTGTTTGCCTTCAGCTCAGGTCGTGATCCCGGGGTCCTGGGATCGAGCCCCGCATTGGGCTCTCTGCTCATTGGGGGGTCTGCTTCTCCCTCTCCCTATCTGCCGCTCCTCCTGCTTGTGTTCTCCCTCTCTCCCTCTCTGTCAAATAAATATAAAATCTTAAAATAAAACCATAGGATTGAATGAGATTATCAAGGGACAGTGTGTAGCCAGAGCAGAAAAGGGGACGCAGAATTTAGCTTTGGGCTACTTTTCCATGTATAAATCAGGCTAGGAGGATCCGGCAAATTAGGAGGAATGCCAGAAGAGATAAATCATTGAAACAAAGAGAGGAAATGTTATAAGGACACAACTGTGTTGAATGATACTGAAAGGTTGGCCAAGATGAGGGTTGCGAATCAACCACTAGATTTGGCAAAATAAAGGTTGTTCATTGGCCTGCAGGAGTTATTTCAGTGGAGTGGTTGGGATAGAAACCAGATTTTAGAAGAGTGAATGATAGGTCAAGAGGTAGAAAGAACAAAATAGAGAACTCCCTTGAGAGGTTTTGGTGTGAAGGGGAACAGAGAATTGAGTGACTGTTGAAGGAAAGAAATGAAGTCAAGGGAAGGCTTAACTATTTCTCAGGATTTTCTGAATTTGGCATCTACCCATCTTGGTTATCTCCTCTTATACTGAGGTCTAGCTGTCATGAGTTAACTGGATGGAGGATTGGCTCATAATGTCTTTTTGTGAGGTGGCAAAGCCTAGTTTCCGCTCCAAACCTTCTGTCTATGAAGGTGCTCTTTCTTCCTCCATTTCTTAGAATCTGGTAAACGCTTCCTGTTTCCTTAAATGATAATTCTTTAGTAAATTAAAGTTTTTCAACTGATTGCTTTTCTTGATGGTTTTATTGTATAACCACTGTAGTTTCTAGTGTCAATATTGATAGTAATTGTAATAAGATGCTAATGTATATTGACATTTACTATGTATGTGGGACCATTTGAAGAGATTTATATGTATTGTATTCAAAACAGTCCTGAGTGACAGGTACTATTATTATTCTCAACATAGGATCCAAGGATATGAGGTACAGAAAGTTTTAACTTAATTTCCTCAAGATTATATAGTTAAGTGGTTGTCAATGTGGTCATAGAGCTTTTGCTCTTTTTTTTTTTTTTTTTAAAGATTTTATTTATTTGAGAGAGAGAGAGTGAGAGACAGAGAGCATGAGAGGGAGGAGGGTCAGAGGGAGAAGCAGACTCCCCGCCGAGCAGGGAGCCCGATGCGGGACTCGATCCCGGGACTCCAGGATCATGACCTGAGCCGAAGGCAGTCGCCCAACCAACTGAGCCACCCAGGCGCCCCTAGAGCTTTTGCTCTTAACCACTAAGCTATCTCTACATTAAAAAAAAAAGTCTCCTTTTCAAAGCAAATGTCTCCCATTTCCCAGTTATGTTAAGTAAATATGCCTTTGGTGAATTACTTTGATAAAGTCAAGAATTCTCCACTTCTTAAAAGATTTTATTTACTTATTTGAGAGAGAGAGAGGGAGAATGAGTAGGGGAAGAGGCAGGGGAAGAGGGAGAGGCAGACTCTCCACAGAGTATAGAACCCGACAGAGGGTTCAGTCCCAGGACCCTGAGACAATGACCTGAGTCGAAGTCAGCCACTTAACAGACTGAGCCATCCAGGCACCCCAAGAATTCTTCATTTTTATATCTATTGTATGAATGTATGTCTTGGACTGGGTTGCTGGTAATTCCATTATTTTTTTTAATAATCAGGTTTTAGGGCTAGGTGGGACATTTAATTAAATAATGAATGGAATAAAATTTACTAATCAGATAAACCTGTTTTCTAAATTGCATTTCCCCCCTTGTATCTTTTTGGCCTCTTTTGGCTCTGAACTTTAGTTTTAAATTTATTTGTGCTTGCAACAATAAGCACTGTTTATTTAATGTGTAATTTTACTAACCTTACAAGGTTCACCATTTCCAGAATGTCAGAGTAGCCATTATCAAGTTTACACTTCTCAAATATACTCTTTTGGATTCATGACATTCCATTTTGACAGTGATAAAGAGCATGCTCAAAGGCATCATTGAAAGGGAATGTTAGAACTGTTTATGATAACTCTACAAGTTTCTTCCATTTATCTAACATAAGGTCTATCGACATGCTTACTATAGAGTATATAATACATAGGTATGTTTTTATAAAATCATTTATTAGTAATATGCTTCAGTGGCAAGTAGAAGAATTTGTAGGAATTTACATTTTGGTGTTATCTTAGGACTAGAATTTAAATTTTTTAAATTATGAATTTAAATAAGCTGTTTCATTTCAGGTGATTGGCCAAACCAACCGTGGCTGATAAAAGTTAAAAAGTTGTTCTAATATTGAAAGGCTAAAAGCTTATTTAAATAAGTTGTTTTTTGCTTTTGTGAAAGTCGCATTTAAAATTGAATGAAAATATTATTACTGCTGCAGCCGTGAAGAACTTGCAAGAACATAGGTTTAGTCAGTACTCTTCATGTTAATGGTATAAGAATGCCTGAGAGGCAGTGAGGAGGAACAGAGAGAATCAGAGAAAAGGAAGAGAAATATTTTTTTGAACACCTATTGTATTTTAGGCAAATCAGTGATAGGACTCTTATATTATCTCATTTAATTCTCACAGAAGTATTGCAAGGTAAGTATTAATCATTCCCCTTTTACAGATAAGAAACCTGATGTTGCAAAGGTTATCTTGATAAAGATCACATAGATAGAATTCAAATCTAGATCTATTTGATATTCAAGCCCAATCTATGCTGTTGCTTCATAGAGTTGTTTTTGGTTTCTTTCTTTCTTTCTTTTTTTTTTTTAAAGTAGGCTCCATGCCCAGTACACAGCCCAGTGGGGGGCTTGATTTCATGACCCTGAGATCATGACCTGAGCTGAAATCAAGAGTTGGTCACTTAACCAACTGAGCCACCCAGGTACCCCAGAATAATTTTATTTTTATTTTATTTTAATTTTTTAAAAGTTTTTTTTTTTTTAATTTAAGAGAAAGAGAGAAAGCACGAGCAGGAGGAGGGGCAGAGGGAGAAGCAGGCTCCCCACTGAGCAGGGAGCCCAATGTGGGGCTCGATCCCAGGACCCTGGGATCATGACCTGAGCTGAAGGCAGATGCTTACCGACTGAACCACTCAAGCACTCCAATAATTTTCCTTTTAAAAAGGACCAAGAAGGGTGCTTGGGTGGCTCAGTTGGTTAAGTGACTGACTCTTGATTTTGGCTTAGGTCATGATCTCAGGGTCCTGGGATTGTGGGACTCTGTGCTCAGCGCAGAGTCTGCTTGAGATTCTCTCTGTCTGCCCCTCTCCCTGCTTACTCTGTCTCTCGCTCTAATAAATAAATAAAATCTTTAAAGAAAATATTCTGTCATAGCAGAATTTCTATGATATTTACATTTTTATTCACTTGGCTCTCGAACATTAAGGTATTAACACTCCTATATAAGCCTGCCGGTCTTTTCAAATACAAGTACTGAGTTGCACAACTGCCTCATCTATCAGAGTGCTATAGAATAATTAGAAGTGATTAAAGTAGATCTGTCAAACGTACATATCATTGGTGTTTTGTTGGGGCTCAGACAGCTTTTATAGAAGCATGCTTTCAGACTGTGTTCACTGCCACATTGAGGATACCCATAAACAACCTCCTGTTTACTAAACCTCTACCCAGTTCATTTATTGTCTGTAGGAGTCCCTGAGTTAGAGAACCTTCTCTAGTACCTCTGATACAGTTTCAGATAAGGGCAAGTTCACACCTTTCTGTCTTGTCTGTCTGTCTTTCTTTCTCCCTCTCCTTCTTTCTTTCTTTTTTTTTTTTTTTTTTATGTAGGCTCCATGCCCAACGTGGGGCTTGAAATCACGACCCTGAGATTGAGAGTCTCATGCTCTGTCGACTGGGCCAACCAGGTGCCCCAAGATCAGACATTTATTTCTTGGACATACTTTTCCTTAGCATTTATTTTAGAATGCCAACAGTAAATGCATTATTGACCAATGTGGATATGTAAGAAAGCATCCCAATCCCTTCACTGATCAGATTCATAGTTTAATTGTTTTAGGAATTTCAAATAAAATGATAGTAAATGTATTAATCTGATGATGCTGAAATTGACTGAATATACTGACTTTTATGTTACTGGTTGTTTGTTTGCATTTTATAACATTTCAAAGATCACATTGTGCTTATTTTCCCAGTGACCTCTGACCAAAAGCAATAAAGTTCTGTTTTGGGTGGGACTTGGCTAGTTGTAGTTTCTATAATAAGGGATTTTGCTTTAACAAAAGTAAGTCCTACATTTTACTGCCACCTTTGCTTACTTCTCTGTTTTATCCTGTCTTGGTTGTAGAAATTAAATACTACATAATACAATACTGAGATCTTATGACTTTTCATACTTTAATTTGCAAGCATAAAGTTTGGCTGAGGGCGCCTGGGTGGCTCAGACGGTTAAGCATCTGCCTTTGGCTCAGTTCATGATCCTAGGATCCTGGGATCAAGTTCCACATCGGGCTCCTTGCTCAGCGGGGAGCCTGCTTCTCCCTCTGCCTGCCGCACCCCCTGCTGTGCTCTCTCTGACAAATAAAAATCTTTTAAAAAAAGAAATCTTAAAAAAACCTTAAAAAAAAGTTTTGCTGAAACATTTGTAAGACCAAGCTACTGTGAGATAAACAAGATTGATATTCAGTAGTTGGTTGATATAACTTTCAGGACTATACCCATTGTATAATATATAATTTCTATATGTAAGGGCAGAAACAAATTTTGAGTATAGAATCATAGTCCCAAATTTTGTTCTGCATTTGAGTGTTCAAATGCTTTGTAACATAATGCATGACTAAAATGATCAAATAAAATATTAAGTAGGGGTATACAAATTAAAGTTCTTAGTTGTGAATAATAGAAATCAACTCTGGCTGTTTTGAGAACTAAAAAAATAAAAAAATAGTGGAAAAAATACTGAGAAATTCACAGAATTACTAGGAAGGCTGGAAAACTAGGCTCAAAAAAAGTGAGGAGGCAAGAATACTAGAAGTTAGGCAGCAGACAAGACTCAGCCCAAATCACAGCACCTCAGTCTGGTGAATATGTGCATGGCTGCCACCAAACAGTGAATATTCACTTGCTTCCTGACTGCTGTAGCCCATGAATGCCTTCCATCACCTCTGACATTGATGTTGCTGCCATCAGTTTCCACCTGTCTCCAGAATGGGTTCTCTGGTGTCCCCTGTATTGCATACAGTAAAAGGCAATCAAGTTAGATCAGTGTGTCTCAGTTCCCTGTGTTTTGTGTTTAGAATTTTGTTCATATTCTAAATAAATAACTCTTGGTTATATCCTACCACCATCATTTTACATTTGTATAATACTTTAAAGTTTTAAAGCATTTTTCTTTGTATCCTTACAACACCCCTGTATAATGTCAATTTTATAGATATGGAAACTGAGGAGTATAGGGGAAAAAATGACTTCAGATCCATCTGCGAAGTAGTGATTATGTACTTTTTTTAAGGACTTTTGGTATATAACTAAGCATGCTTAATTTTTTAAAATGTATTCTGAACCTTTTATTTAAATGTTCCTTATTTTTTTTAAGTAGAAAGACATTAATGTTTGGAACTGTTTAACTGTCAGGCTGTAATTTAGTTTTCATAGAGAAACTGCCCTCCTTGAGCTTATATGCTAGTGGAAGGAGACAGAAAATAAACGTGAAAAATAATGGTCAGCTGTTGATAAGTAAGTGCTACAGAGAAAATTTAAGGAAGGAAGGGTAAAAGGGAACTAGTTCTAGGTATGGGACAGGGGAGTTGGAGTTTAAACAGAGTCTTTGAGGAAGACCTTACTAGGAAGGTGACATTTGAACAAAAAAAAGACCTACTAGAGGCATGGGAGGGAGGCATGCAGTATCTTAGAAAAGAACATTACATGCAGGTCCAAGGCCCTGAGATGGGAGTGTGTCTGACATGTTCAAGTTGAGGCCAAGGGAGACAGTATGTCAAAAGCTGGAAAAGCAGAGGGAAGAGTAAAAAGAGAGAGAGAAAAATAATGAAAACACTTAGAAAAATGTGACCTTTTTTTCCTTATGTCTAGATTGCATACTGGTACCTAACTTTACTGAACGTTTCAGTTGTTAATAGGAATTGTTAATGCTTAATCAGCATGTCAGGGGATGGGGTTTGAGCAACTGTATTTTTAATTGGGGCAACTACATTGAGAACCATGACTCTAGACGAGTTCAAAATGAAGAACAGATCAAATGAAATATACTCAGAGGAACTACCTTTCTAATATATGATTTTGGAGGTCTTTTTTAGTGTCCTTTTTTTCATGGTTAGATAACATTGAGAGGAAAATAATGATGTTTTAAAATACCGTTGTTCAAGATAACTTAGTAGGATGGATCATTTGTGTTTGCCAAATCAAACAGAACAATTTAGAATATATCAGGTTAGCATTCTAGAGCTGTTTTGTTTTGCCTTGTATAAAATACCGATCTTTAGATTGATTACATGATTTCTGTTTTGTGCAGTTTCATAAAGACATAATGCAATTATTTCAATTCCCATTGTTTAGATGCATTTATTAATATTTTTTAAATGCACATTATGAAAAATTCATTTTGGCAAATTGATAAACTGAGCTTATTTTGGGACAATAGTATCTGCATTGCTTAACAAAATGACAGTATAAAAATGGCATTCAGATTTCTCTTTGTAAGATGCATGAACATTTTTTTACTTATTAGGTTGTAAGTTTCACTAATATTTGTCAACAAAGAGTTACAACAAAAAATTTATGAGGATGCTATAGTGTCAGGTGTACTGAAATTTTAGGAGTGAATGTTTTATCTTACAAAAAGGTGTCTTTTAGGATGGTCTAAAAGAAGAGACAATAAAACTCCCAATTGTGTATTTTTAAAAATTTCTTCTCTGTCTCCTGTCTCTTGTCTTTTCCTCTACTTTCTCTATTTTACTCCTATTCTCTCCAGTTTATTTCTTTTAATCCATCAAAGTTGGAAATTGACAAATAGTTTTAGTAAATTATGAGATCTGAGGTCTTTGTGAGTTCTCAAATCCACAAGTACAATGACAGTGATTGTTAAGGCATGACTTTTAATTACTTTTTTTTTTAAAGATTTATTTATTTGAGAGAGTGAGAATGAGAGAGAGAGAGAGTACATGAGAGGGGGGAGGGTTAGAGGGAGAAGCAGGCTCCTCGCCGAGCAGGGAGCCCGATGTGGGACTCGATCCCGGGACTCCAGAATCATGACCTGAGCCGAAGGCAGTCGCTCAACCAACTGAGCCACCCAGGTGCCCCGACTTTTAATTACTTTTAATTACATATTATCCAAGCTGGGCGGAATTCTCCTAGCAGATAAGCCTAGTTGGAGTCCTACTTTAGCACTTTCTATTTGTCCTGTTTCAGTAACTCCCATGAAGTGATAAAGGTTTTTGTATAGGGTCACTCTGTGGGAAATGGTCCTGAAAAGGGAGCCATTGGTAGTGATAAAAGAAAATGAAAAAGAAAAAGGCTAAGAAAGATCTGACTTTTAGCTAGAAAATGTAAGTTTAAGAGACATCACAGGGTGGGATGTCATTTTGTGCAGAAGCTTGGGTTCAGCCATTGACCGCACCACTACCATTACTTTACAGGAGGAAAAGGAAAAGATATTCTGTTTCAGAAAGTGTTCTTTTTGTATTAAAAAGTACTTGAAAGAGAACACTTGGGGCGCCTGGGTGGCTCAGTTGGTTAAGCGTCTTGTCTTCAGCTCAGGTCATGATCCTGGGGTCCTGGGATCGAGCCCTGCATCAGGCTCCCTGCTCAGTGGGGAGCCTGCTTCTCCCTCTCCTGCTTCCCCTGGTTGTGTTCTTTCTCTCTCTATGACACAAATAAATAAATAAATAAGATGTTGAAAAGAAAGAGAACACTTTACTGAAAACTAAAGATTATTAACATTCAGTGTGACGATATACATAGGAATCACCTTAACTCAAAATTTTAAGTATCGTTTTGACTCAAACATATCATTTCTTTTCAGATTGAAATTAAATGCAGCTTATATATCGATGACAATCTTGTTGAACTTACTGGTTCTTATAACTTTTAGATTGTTTTTCTTGGAGTTTGCGAGTAAACAATTTTATCATCCGTAACAGTGATAATTTTTCTTTGTTTCCTATCTCAGTTATCTCTAATTGCAAAGTCAGCACTTCCAAGACCATACTTTTCAGCATCTATTGAACAGTTACATGCTTTCCCTTTTGTAATGGATTAATAAGGTGAAGTATTTGAATAGGTGCTCAATACTGAATTATTGTTGAATTTTTGGAGCATATGATTTTATTCTTTTTCTACTAGTGTTTTATTATGAAAAATTTCAACACAAGGAAGTAGAAATAGTTCAGTGAGAATCTGTATATACTGTGCCTGAATTCAGTAATTGTTTACATTTTGGTGTATTTGCTCAAATTTTCTAAACTATTTGAAGCCATTAGTAATTGTGACACTTTACCCTATATATTTTATATGGCATGCATTTCTAAGAGTAAGGACTCCAACATAACCATAAAATCCTATCACATCTGAGAGTACTAATAATGATTCTACAGTGTCTAATTCTTTATTTTCCCAAATGTCCCAAGAATATCTTTTATAGCTCTCATTTTTTTTTTTTTCTGAACTAAGCTAGGTTTATACATTGCATGTGGTTGTGTCTCTTTCATCTAGAACTGCACCCTCCCCACCATCTTTTTTTCCCAATGAAGTGACTCTGAAGAATCCAGGACAGTTGTCTTGACAGATACTGTCCCTGTTCTCACAGAGCTTTTTACTAATACAAGAGACAAACAATAAATATACAGTTTCATACGTAATTTATAAATATGTAGAATTATATAGATGAGAAAACTGAGAAGTGTAGATATTAAGTTATATCTTATTCAAGATAACACTGTGGATAAGTGGCCAAGCTGTATTTGAACTGGGTCTGGTTTCAGAACTCACTCTATTTCAACCATTATCAAGATGTGTCTAATTTTAAAATGTTAAAGAAAAATTTGAGCCTGTAAAATTCAGGTGAGATTTTTACTTTTCACTGATGTATATTTTTCTTTTTTAAATTGTAGACCAATAATGTTAAATTTATTATTTATTTGTCAGAGCACAAGCAGGGGGAGTGGCAGGCAGAGGTGGAGGGAGAAGCAGGCTCCCCGCTGAGCAAGGAGTCCAATGCAGGACTCCATCCCAGGACTATGGGATCATGACCTAAGCCGAAGGCAGACGCTCGACCTACTGAGCCACCCAGGTGCCCCAGTTTGGGCAGAATTTAATCTTCTCTTCTAATTTTTAAAAAAATTTGTTACACATAATCTGTTATCTTGTAAGAAAGACTCATAGGCAGTTAAATTCTCTTCAACAAACACCTGCAGATCAGATATGTTGGTGATCCGAGAAGAAACCCATATATTTGTGATTCTTTTAGTCAGGAATCATCCCGGACTTATAGGTGATTTCTGTGAAGTATGGAGACTAGAATAAATTCTTTAACTCTTTCCAACTTTGGTCTTAAAAGTTTAGCTACAGGTTTTAATTAATATTTGCTTTGGACGTTAGGATACAAGTAGACTTGTTATTTGTTGTGACTGCCATAGCCAAAAAGCCAGGAAATATTAAATGTGTGGATATTACAATAGAGGTGTTGAAGATACTCCATTTAATTTTTCTATAAGATCTGCTGGCTATTTAGGTACTACTACATCAAATATTTTTTTTTCAGTATGTTCAGTGTTTGCAGGTTTTTTTGGTCATTAGATCCAGATTGTTAAGCTTTGTCGGGGGCAGGGGTTGGAGGTGTGTGTGAGGTATGTAAAACACATTGGCAGAGTGTTAATAGCATTAATACTTACTGTGCTTACTTTTTGTTCAAGCACAAGCACTCTGATAAGTGATTTCCACCCATTATTTTCCTTAATTCTCATACTACTAGCCCTTTGAAGCAGGTACTATATTTACTCCATTTTTTTTGCCAAGGTCACATGGCTATTATGTAGCAGAGTCTACATTTGAACTCAGCTTTGGGAAAGACGTACTGTATTGCATTGCTACTACTACCTGTTCAACTCTATTCTACAGATGAAGAAACTAAATTACAAAGAGGCGAAGTTATTTTCTTTCAAAGGACTTCCTTGGCTACTTGGCCCATCTAAGACGTCCTTGACGTTTTTCTCTCTCCAATAAATGCAAACAGTGTGCTGCTTTTCATGATTCTAAACATTAATGAAATTTGGCTAGTTTGATATATTTTATATGTAAAAATAATATAAACATGTACAAAAGCATGAAAACTTAAGAAACCACCTATGAAGTCCTAACAAAATCAGTATTGTTTTGGAACTGCGATTTGAGAATGTCTTTATTTGGATGCTAATTTGGGTCCTTTTTAACCAAGATGGGATACAGGGACACAGGGATAACTAAGAGATGGTCCCTGCTTATGCTGGTCTCTTTTCTGAAATGAACTAACCTTCCATACTGCTCCACTCCCCCTGCCCCTATTCTTTCTTCCCCTTTTCTCCCTCTTTTCTTTTTGGAGTAATCAAATCCCATATACCTTCTTCCTCTGGCTCCCTTAGAAGCAAACTCTTCTTCCTTTGAATTTCCCTAATAATTTAAGGCTTAACTGTTTTTTCTCTTGCTTAGTATACTCCTTTGTTTTGCTAAAGTACATTTTCAAGCAGCCTTTGAAGAAAGAATATGTGGACCATATGCTTTCTGAATTCTTCCATACTTGACTATGACTTTATTCACTCCCAGACTTGATTGTATAGTATAAGTGTAGTTTCTAAGTTGTTGAATATTGTTTTTCAGAAGTGTGAAGGTTCTGTGATCTTCCTTCATCCAGTATTGCTGGAAGTTGAATTGTAGTCTGATTCTTGGTAGGTGGATGTTTTTTCCCCCCTCTCTGAAAGTAGAGGGAGTGGTTAGTACCCCACCTTCTTTGTTGACAGGAAGGTTTCTGAATTGACTTCGATACTTTCAATCCTTCAGAGTAGAGGTAGTATAGAACTAGTAGTTGAGAGCATAGATTCTGCAACCAAATTGCCCAGATTTTAAACCTCAGCTTCATCATTTCCTTGCTCTATGACCTTGGACAATTACTCAATCCTTCTGTACCCCAGTTACCCCAGCTCTAAAAATGGAGATGATGGTAATAAAAGCACCTGCCGCCTAGGATTGCTAGAATAACTTAATATTCATACATCCTTAGGATTATACTAGGTACATAATAATGAATTAATAAGCTACAACTTATGGGCCAAATCCAGCATATGTGAACTAAGAATGGTTCTTACTCTTTTAAAGGATTGTTAAAAAACAACAAAAAAGAATATGCATGGCACAAAGTTTAAATATTACTGTCTTGCCCTTACAGAAAAAATTTGCTGATCCCTTAACATATTATATGTGTTTCTTAAAAAGAAAATTGTAATAACCTATTGCTGAAGAATGAGGAAGATAGGAAGAAAGTACTTAAAGTTCAGGTAATCTTTGGTTTTCACCCCAAAATTGTTTTATCCCACCTAACCTTTTTTTTTTTTTTTAAGATTTTAATTATTTATTTGAGAGAGAGCTCATGAGCAGGGGGGAGGGGCAGAGGGAGAAGCAGACTCCCCACTGAACAGGGAGCCTAATGTAGGACTTGATCCTAGGACCCTGGGATCATGACCCGAGCCGAAGGCAGACGCTTAACCAACTGAGCCACCCAGGTGCTCCTATTCCACCTAACTTTTATTAGCCTTTTGGATTTTAATAATTGTGATATAATGACATATCAATTATAGTGAGCACTTTAGTTTAAAGAAATGTATTTTATTTATTAGAAAGCGAGCATGAGAGCTCGTGCGTGTGAGGTCGGAGAGGGACCCAGGGAGAGGAAGAGAGAGAATCTTAAGCAGACTTCTCTGATGAGGGGCTCGATCTCACATCCCTGAGATCATGACCTGGGCTGAAATCAAGAGTTGGACACTTAACCAACTGAGCCACCCAGGCGCCCCTAAAGAAATATATTTTAAATGTTGTAGAATTATGTTTTGATATTTATTAATTTGCCTTTTAGCTTTCTAAGAACTAGATTTGTTCTTCAGCACTTCCTTTGTCTTCAGTGTAGGGTCTGGGTAATTTGTTTGACGAATAACCGAATTTCTCTTTTGTCTCTTTCCTTTCATTATAATTAAAGTTAAACTCATGGCAGAAAAAATTTAAAGGGTAATTTCAAGGAACTGTTACTACAGAGAAGAAATTAAAAATGTGTTTAGTTTTAAGTTTACTGATTAAATAAACCATTACCCAAAGATGTCACTGGGAGATCTGTGGAATACACTGTGGTTGAACAATCCAAAGGAATATAATAAGGAAAACTTGAGAAAGAAACATGGAAAGGAAGATAATAGGAGTAAAAAAAAAGATTTGGCAATAGTAGTACATAACCAAGAAACGGTCCCTCGTGCTGTTTGGTTATATTCTTGGTTAAAGAATTTTAGGAAATTTTGGAAACTGAATCAAATATTGTTCTAGCCTCCTCTTTTGAAAAACCAAGTGACAGTTATGCCTCAACTCTACTGTTTTCTGAAATAGGGTGTTCATGCTTGAGATGAGCCATTATGGAGTAAAGGTAATTTCTGATGTAATATATCTGAACTTCAGCTTGTGGCATTTCTGTTTTCTCAAAACACGTGTTTGTCATTACTCTTTTAGAAAGTCTGTAGGCTTCATCCAGGAAAAGAAACTTAACTACAACCAAATGAACCTATATTATTGCCTGGAATAAAAAACTTTGACTTTTATAACTGTACTTTGGGATCTCTCCGCCCCCCCACTTGCATTTTGCATTGGGAAATTTTAGGGTAGAATATATACACTGGACTTTATCATAAGACCCTTGTTTTTCCTAAAATTACTGTTTTGTCAATCTATAAGCAGTTTGGATATTAGCATTCATACATCAGACAATCCAAATCAATGTTACATTCAGTGATATTCCTAGTGTTTTTTGCTGAGATCAGGATTTTTATTCTTCATTTGTTATAGTTCAGCTTCCTTTGATTAGACTTTAAAATCCACTGTTACTTCCACCTAACTGGATTCTTATGTTTAACAATTTATAGACTCTTAAACTTAGCAGCAGTGAATTGATCTTAATCTTACAATTAAATTACTTCAGACTGTGTCACATGGTTCATAGGTTGTAGTTTATTCAATTTTTAGAAACACAGAATAATTAAGCACTGCAAGTTTGTTTTAACACACTTCTGTTTGGGGCGCCTGGGTGGCTCAGTTGTTCAGTGTCTGCCTTCAGCTCAGGTTATGGTCCCAGAGTCCTGGGATCAAGCCCCGCATCGGGCTCCCTGCTCAGCAGGAGGCCTGCTTCTCCCTCTCCCACTCCCCCTACTTGGGTTCCCTCACTCACTGCCTCTCTCTCTGTCAAATAAATAAATAAAAATCTTAAAAGAAAATAAAGCAAAGTTCTGTTAAAAATCTTTCAAGTGTATTACATACATACCTTAGTTTAACAACCACAAATATGCTCTGTGATATTTAATTTTTCTTGGTAATAAAGAGTTTTAACTATTAATATATTAAACTAGTACAGTATATACAAGGGATTTCTTAGTACAGTATATTCATTTTAGCCCAGTAGCATCCTTCAGATGAGGAAGATCATATATACAGAGGTTATGTGACTTGCCCAAGGTTCTGTGGTTAGTAAATAGTAGAGTCAAGTCTTGGGACTTTTGTGAAGTGCCTTTATCTTTAATACTGTGATTTCTATGCATAGAGAAGGTATGAGATGATAGATTAGCTGCTTCTAATCCTAATAATAATACTGCTAGACTAGCTGTTTTGAGTACATTCCTGATACCAACTTATTCTATAGTTGGTCTCGTGATCATAAAGGCAGAATAAAGAAAGCACAAATATACAGACCATAGAATTCAGAACTAGAAAGGGACCTTAGCTTTTTAGTGCAGTGGTCCCCATAACTGGCTCTACCTCAGAATCAGCTGAGCAGGACTTAACAGTGCTGTGTCCCTATCCCTGCTCCCAGTGATTCGGATTTAATAGGCTTAGTGTGGAGTCTAGGGATTTGTCCTATTAAAAGTTTACTAAATGATTCTCACAAAGTTTGAGAACCTCTGCTAGCCCATTCCTTTCTTTTATAGACAAGGAAACTGAAAGCCAGAAAGATTAGAAGATAGTGCTGGTAAGTGGTAAAACTGGGACTCTCAGGTGTTCTCTTGAAACCTAGCTCAGTGCTTTCCAATGTCAGGGACGTACCTGTAACTCCTTAGGTACTGTCTTTTGTTGGGGACATTGATAGGTCCTCCCTAAGTATTACAGTACTGAAGAAAAGATAATAATAATAACAATAATTTTTGTCAATAATTTTTTTCTCTATTATGAAAATCATTATTTCAGTGGTACTTACACACTGTGTTGGTTTAACCTTTTTAGTAGCGCTTTTTTTTTTTTTTAACCTCCCTTAAATTTTTGTTGTTTGGTAATTTGTGATACTGTATTTTCTACTTCAAAGCTTTAAAATACTTCTTCAGAAGCTAATCCATAGAACTGAATGGACTTTATAACAGAAGGTGGAAAAAGTTAAATTATAAGTGATAAACTTTCTTGTAGTTGGGTAGTTTACAACTTTGTGACTGTGTCTGAGAGACTGTATTGATTGGTGATAATTGGTGTTAATTTTGTGATTAGGAACCAAACCATATGTTTGGCAGAAGGAGAACACAGTAGTTAGAAGAAGGCTAATAATTAAAATGGCTACCACCACTCACTGAACTCTTCATATATACTAAGCACTGTGTTAAGTGCTTCACAGACATTACTTTATCTAATCCTTTACAATAATTCTTGGAAATAGCTGCCCTATGGGAGATTTTTTTTTTTAATCAAGGATATATGGTCCTTATTTGTCTCTTAAAATCTTTTGTTTTAATGTCTGTTTTGTCTTGTTTAGCCACCCCAGCTATCTTTTGCTTACTGTTTGTGTGGAAAATCTTTGTCCATCCTTCCAATTTCAACCTATTTGTTTTTTGTTTTTTCCTTAGTAGTTACCCTGGGGGGTACAGTTAACATCTCATTACAATCAAGTTTGTATTAATACCAACATAATTTCAATAGTGAACAAAAACTGATCCTTTACAGCTCTGTTCCCTTTTCCCTTATATCATTATTGTCACAAATTACATCTTCGTGCTTTATGTTCCCTCTTTAACACAGTTATACGATTATTGTTTTATGCATTTGCCTTTTAAATCCTATAGAAATAAAGGCGCCTGGGTGGCTCAGTCGGTTAAGCATCTGCCTTTGGCTCAGGTCCTGATCCCAGGGTCCTGGGATGCCAGCCCTGAATCGGGCTCCCTGCTCGGCGGGGAGGCTGCTTCTCCCTCTGCCTCTGCCCCTCCCCCCTGCTAGTGCGCTCATGCTCTCTCTCTCTCAGATAAATGAAAATCTTTAAAAAACATAAATCCTATAGAAATAAAAGAAGTTACCAAAATGCAGTAGTACTGGCTTTCGTATTTACTTACCTCAGCGACCTTTACCATTCTTTATGTCCTTATATGACCTTAAATTACTTTTTAGCATCTTTTCATTTCATCCTAGAGGACTCCCTTTAGCATGTCTTGTAGTATGGATCTAGTAGTAACTAACTCCCTCTGTTTTGAAAAGTGTTCAGAATGCCTCCTAGAATTTCTGTCTAAAGGATGGGTGACTGGGACCTTTATCACTCAGTCTTGTCCTTCATTGGTTGAGGATTGCCCTCCCCCTTCAACCTGGGGAACCTAATTTGCCCCTATTTCCAGGCTGTGTTTGCTCACAGGCTGAGGGGACCATTGTAGTGCCATTGAAAGTCCTGAGATGGGGAAATGGAAGAATGAGCAAATGCTTGTTTGAAGTGCCATTCTGTTAATATGAGGGGAATCTTCCCAGGATGGTCCACCATAGCTATGACTAAAAGTAGGCCGAGGAGCTGTGACGTGGCGCCTGCTACCCTCATCTTTTGTATTTTATGGATTCTGTCTTGTGAAATTAATTACATTTGTTTGTTTCTAGGATTCTTTGGTGGTTACCAGTCACCTCATGTACTACTGCTCTTAGTATCCTCTAACTAATTTATCTTTTTTTTTTTTTTTAAAGATTTTATTTATTCATTTGAGACACAGAGATAGAGAGAGAAAGAGAGCATGAGCAGGGGGAAAGGCAGAAGCAGGCTCCCTGCTGAGCCAAGAGCCTGATGGGGGACTTGATCCCAGGACCTTGGGATCATGACCTGAGCTGAAGGCAGTTGCTTAACCAACTGAGCCACCCAGGCGCCCTAACTAATTTATCTTGACAGGGGCTTCAGACTTAACCTGTCTTGGGCTTTAGTTCCAGCATTACAGTGTGTGTTCAGCCTTTTCAATCCCTGACAGCAAACTGGGACAATTTAGGAGTTAAAGAGTTTTGTTTTCTCTTGCTTCAAATTATACTGTCTTCTGAGATAAGCCTACTTTTTTTCTTTTGTTCTTTAAGCTATCCAAAACATTAAAAAAAAAGAGAGAGAGACTTCCTTTTGTTTTCTCTTGTGTTTTTCAAGCAATGGATATTTTTGAGGTTTGGCCTTTTTGAATCTACTGGTCAACTTAAATTTCTTTTCCTATCTGTCTTAAAGTTCCTCCCTCCATTGAGTTTGATGCTATGGAATCATGGCTATATGTACTGTGAAATTTTTGAAATGTTTTCTCAAATGTAAGGAGACACGTGACTGTGTCCAGACTTTCTGTATGACCATCCTAAACACTGAGCTGACATGGTCACTGTTCGCATCTTCTCTTTGGTTCCAGCTAGCCCCGACCTTTCAATAAGCATTTCTGTCTTCATGCAGTACAGACGCATCTGTCATTCTGTCATTTTTGCTCTCCTACCCCATTCTCTTCTTTTGCCTCATCCTTCTTTCCTTCTTCCTCTGAAAGCTATCTAGAAGGGTCTGTGGACTTTTACATTCTGAACTATCCTCGTTGCTCTTATTTATCCCCTTGCCTTGGGACCCTTATTTAGTGATTATAGCTAATCCGATAAACTATTTGTGGCTCAGATATTTGGAATGATGGTGTTTGGAAGTGGTAACATAACTTATTTGTGTTTTGTCAGTAACCCAGGATCTCTGTCACCACCCCCTTTATTTTTTTCTTATCCGTGAGGCATTGGATCACAGGAAATATCAACTGGCTATTAACATAAGGGAAAAATAATTCAGTTCTTTGGAAGGAGAACTATGAAAGTTTCTACTCAGGTGATTTAAAAAAAAATCATGTCTATATAGTTTTATCAGTATATATTTTGAAATCATTTTATTTTATGACTAGTTAAAGGAAAAGTTAAAAGAAAGGAAGGAGAAAGAAAAGCATTGAGTAGCACAGAAGAAAATATTTAAGGAATAGAGAAAACAAGGGAAAATCAGAGAGTATGTTGTGGGGTCATATTAAGTATGACAAAGTAAGTTCTGCATTTCTTAGGGTAAACTGGAATAGAGGGGTGGGGGGAGACAGTCCAGCCTAGGTACCAGCTCTAATCACTGTCACCCAAGGGCCAAAGATGTGATTGATTTTTGGGATTTCAAGCAAGCCACTGTGGAGAGAGAGGGGAAGGAGGGAGGGAATGGAAATGAGTGTGTCCATATGTCCATCCTGGTCATGGGAAATCTCCCATAACAGTTTTCAACAAAGACTTGTTAATTATGGTGAAGTGGTATAGATGTAATGATTGTTGTGTAGATGTAATGAACTTGGTATATAGCCCAAGTGTAAATGGCTACTAATACCAGCACAGCAGTGAAACTTGCTTTCTTGGAAAAGAGCTATCATAGTAATTTGTCTGTTGTTCACTTGCCTTTCCCTCATACATGTGGAATGAAATGTATGCTGCATGACTTTCTGAGTATTGTAAAAGCTTTCTTTATTTTATTTTATTATTTTTTAAAGATTTTATTTATTTATTTTGAGAGAGAGAGAATGAGAGACAGAGAGCATGAGAGGGAGGAGGGTCAGAGGGAGAAGCAGACTCCCTGCCGAGCAGGGAGCCTGATGCGGGACTCGATCCCGGGACTCCAGGATCATGACCTGAGCCGAAGGCAGTCGCTTAACCAACTGAGCCACCCAGGCGCCCGCTTTCTTTATTTTAAAAACCAACTAGTGAGATAAATGCCAAACCAACCTAATCTCAGAGTATTCAGTAATTTGTGCTAGGGTGTTTGGAGGAAACTTTTCCATAGTCTGCAAAAATTTCATGTTAAGAAGGTGACGTTCCTATAAATACTTTAGCAGGTCATAGTTTTCTTAGGCTTGCTTTGATAGCTGGCTTTTATTTTCTCATTTATCTATTCATATGCATTTGTTTGAGTGCCTTCCATGAACCATGTACTTCGTTAGTCACTGAGGGTAAATAAGGCAGGAACCTTGCCATCAAAGAGTTCAGGAGATAAGATGGAAATGTAAACAAATAATGAATTTTATTTTATTTTTTTTAAAAGATAGAATTTTAATGTTAAAATACAATTGAGTGCTCTCAGGATTTTTTAAAATGAAATCTCTTCTGTAATAACATTTGATATTCTGATAATCCTTGGGTCATAAATTAAATAAACCATTGGTGTCTAAAGTTGACATGTTATTCTCAGACAGCAATTCCGATTTCCTTAGGCTGAAAATTATGTTTGTCTAAGAATCCAATAACTTTGATTTCCTTAAGTAAATGTTAAGCTAAGCATCCATCCCCGTATCATCAGCATTTTCTACAGACAGAATTGTTACTTCTATGCCTCTCTACTTAAATGATAGAGGCAAGGTAATTTAATTGAAAAGTGAATGAAAAGCTTAAAAGTACCCATTTTAGGGGATCAGAGGGGAGCAGGAATTCCCCATCTGGTCACAGCTAGCATATTGTTTTCAAACTTTTTTTTAGCATAATGAAAAAATAAGTTTATAATTACAGATATGGTCTATAAAATTAAAAACTCCCTCATATTCATTATTGTTTTCCTTAGAAAGGTAATGAATAACATTTTCTGCATTGTTCATTCAACTCAGGTGTTCAGATATTTTAGTAAGTAAAATGTACATAAAACCTTAAGATGGTTACTTTTCTGGGGAAACTTAAGCAGGCACTAGAGATTTTTAAATCTTCACTTGATGTTAGATGACTAAATGGTGTCTTGCTTTGGAAGTTAGAAAACAAGAATTGTTATGAAAATAGTTTATTTCACACCAACAAAATCTTATTGGCTTATTTATTTTTATTGTTGAAGAAAATAGAGTGATCTTGGAAGCTATGTTTTAGGAACTTCCTGTTTGTATTGTGTTAAGTAACATACACTTTTTTTTTTTTCTTCACAGCAGCTCTTATAAACAAAGACCTAGACAAAGTAATATGGGTTGTGAGAATGAACTTGGCTCAGTAGATAGGCAAAGACTTTAGAAAGCATTTTTGGCACAGAGGGATAGTTCACTTTTCATGAATTAGTTGTTCCTTTCTGACTTGTATGGGTATTTATGGAAATTCAATGTTATTTTTTCCCTTGATAATTGGATAATTTAATTTGATAATATAATTTTACTGGATAGTTTCTTTAACACTTTAGTTTTAATGTTCATTATTCCTTAACTTTTTGTAAACCTTTAAGTCAAGAGAACTCATTATTAACATCAAACACTAGTAGTAAATAATGTTAACATTTATTGAGATCAATTTTTACAGTAATACATAAGGCCTTCATTTGATCTGAATAACCTGAGTATGAGTGTTATTACTATTTTATAGATGACATTGCTTAAAAGAACTCTGCAGTTAGTCCTTTGGAAAAATGAACTGTATTTTGGAAAGTGAGCAGCCATACCTCCAATTTATCTACTTTATACACATGGATTTTTGTATATGACAACATTCCTGTTAAACTTGCCATTTATAAATCTCCTCATCCTTAATTATTATTTTTATTAATGTCATTTTATAATGTCAGTCTCTTTAGACTTCAGCTTTCTAGGCATCTTTGACTATGCACCCCTGGCCTCCCCTTTGCTCTCTCGCAAGTCAGGATGTAGCTCAGTTTTGGAAAGACAATCGCTGTAATATATCCACTATTGTCTATTGTATATTTTGAGATTGAACTTTTTCTAAATGAGAGAACCACCCTCAACCATTGTTAAACACTGAATGACTTTGGAAATTAGCTTATGCTGCAGACTTGATAATTATTTCTTAATGGATTCAACCTAAAATTACAAGGAATAACAATACTTAAATGCCAAATTTATGCTGCAATAAAAGTAATTTTGATGAGAATGAATGTTGTTTGAATCACAAATAATGTCAAGCTGTTTTATATGCTTCACATGTCAAAAGTTAAAACAAGAAGTGGGATCTACATTTCCACACCAATTTGCAGCAGATATATTTCCAAGATCAAAGTAAAGTTCGGGCAGTGGTTTTTGGAACTCAGTGCAAGTAAAGGATTTTTTAAATTTCAAAATCCATTTAACTGCCCAGTGAAGGAACTTTCAAGTAACCTTCTATTGGAACAATGTAATGACAAGCTGAAATGCACATACCAGGAGAAGAGTCTAATTCTATGAATACCTTTCAAATAATGAATATGCTCAATTAAAATCATATGCTTGTGGACTGGTGTCAGTATTTGGTGTATTTATATCAATGAAAAGACATTTTGAAAGGTGGGATATGTAAAATCATACGGGTGAGCATTAAAATCATACAGGTGAGCATTAATAGATGAACATTGATTTTGATGATAGAGAATACCAACTTTGAGTCACAATGAAATAAAATGTTCTCCTCCCCAAGTAATTCCATTCTTCTTATCGGCAGACTGGCATTATAAAAATTTATACTCACTGTTATATTTTGCATTTTGTCAATAAAAACTATACATTTTTCTGTTGTTAATAGAAGTACTTACATAGTACTGATTTTGTTTCCTGGCTACACAGCCTAAAATATTTACTGTCTGGCCCTTTACATTAGAAGTTTGCCAACATGGAGCTAAACAGTGATTACTTTGTTTTTAAGTGATATCATACTTATCCAAACACAAAAGAAAGAAATCTCTATTGGTGGGGTTTCAACTATTAGCAGAGAAAAAATAACTCTACTTCATTCTTGGAACAGACTTTAGATGACCATTTAATCCAGTTTAATCCGAATTCCTTATTTTGTGATTAAGAATCCAAGGTTTAGTGGGAGCTAGTCATTGGTAGAATTGAAGGTAGAACTGAAATGTCTTATTTTCTGTTCAATGTCTTTTTATTTTTTTTTTTTAAGATTGATTTATTTATTTTGGGGGGGACACGAGCAGGAGAGGCAGAGGGAGAGATAAAGAGAGAGAGAAAATCAAGTAGACTCCGCACTGAGCACGGAGCCTGGCACAGAGCCTGATCTCATGACCCTGAGATCATGACCTGAGCCAAAGGTAGACACTTAACTGACTGACCAAGAGTCTGACGCGCTCAACCGTCTGAGCCACCTAGGTACCCCTGTCCAGTGTCTTTTTAGTATCCTTTATTTGTATGCAGGTGTTTATGCTGGGTGCTAAGGATGACAAAAAAGAAGTATGAGAAACAGAGTCTAAATCATCAAGGAACATAATCTAGTTGAGTAGTGTACCATTCAGGTTCCCACCAAGAAACAAATGGCACACTAAAATGGAGAGAGGTTCATTTAACCAAGGACAATTTGTAAAAGTGTGAGGGAGGTAAGGGAAGCAAGCCTTATTACCACCCATGGCCTAAAGAGACAAGGAGTGGCTGTAGGAGCTACAGGAGAGGATCCCCAACAGAAGCTGAAGCTTTTCATGGAGGAATCCAGCCACTGCCTGACTGTACTGTATAGGAAGGAGCACCTCCTTTTCCTCCTGCCCTTTCATCTCCGCTGGTGTCTCCTGTAGTCTTCTTCGAAGAGCTGGATGACAAACAACCTTTTGATGCAGTCCAAGAAGGTCAGCCTCCCAGGGAAAACTGCCATTTGGAGAATGGATTTGAAGGGACAAATGGAGAATATCCAGCCCCAGGAGCATGATTGTTTATACAACAATACATGGTAACATCTACTAAGCGTGAGCAATCCAGACAACAGTATTTTAGACAACGGCATATCGACGGATAAAGTATTTTATGAGCATTTTTGTAATGGTTTACATTTTATAAAGTACACTCTTATTTTACCCTCACAATAAATTTAAGACAGTGCATTCTTTTCTATACTGACATCTGGAACAAAAGTAGTGCAGTCCTTGGTATTCTAAATTGTAGGCTTCTCTTCCACTGTATGAAGTTGTTTAACTCTCTAATAGAAACAGATGTTGTTTTAAGTGGTTAAGAACTTAACTTTAGCAGAAGCCCAAGTAATAAAAGCCAGGAAGGCAAATAATGTTTTACAAGTAAATTCATCATTTTCATATTTTTATAACCTGGTCTTTTCTATAGGGCGAAAGAGACTTACATAGTAGAGATTCTCAGCATAATAATGAAATGTGAACGTTCCAGTATAATACTGAGATTAAAATTCTGGGTTTTGTAGTACGAAAAGCCACAGTTTGAATTCTGGCTCTGTCACTAACTTGCGTGTAAACTTGGGCAAGTAATTAGTGTGTCTCTCAGCCATAGTCAACTGCCAAAACAAGAACAACAACCGGTCTTGAGTGACATAATAGCATATAGTATGCTCTCAATAAATTTTAGCTAGCTATTAGTAGCAGTATTGATAGATCCCATGACCAAAATTTCAGATTTATAAAATGTGATGAGTGATATTTATAGGTTAATTCATTTTACATGTATTTAGTAAGCAACTGTTATGTGCTATGTACTCACTTCGCTAGATATTGAGATCACAGTTGGGAACAAATCAGACCTTGTCCTTCTAGGGACTGAAGGTACATAATTTGCGTCTGATTTGTATTACTAATTGGTGAATTAGTAAACAGTGCTGATGCTGACATACCTGCTGCCAGCCTAATGGTTTATTTAGCTATCCTCATTAACCATCAGCATACCAAAAAGGCTAGGTTAGTTTATTTTTTAATGGCTTTGTTGTCACGAATTAGCACAATTTGTCACTGTGCTAGCCTCACTAATATCAGCAAAACACTAGGTTGGTGTGCTTTAGTCCCCTAATGAATGAACAGCTGTTAATTTGGGGGGGGGGGAGACTATCAAGTTAAAAATAGAAGTATTTTTAAGATTCTAATATATTGATGACTGACAGGTCTTAATATAACTATCTGGTTTCCTTTTTTATGCCAGTTGGAGCTACTCATGGTAACTATTACTTGTGCAACACTATCAGAAAGCTCAATTTTTGGAAAATAAATTTATTTCACACTGAACAGTCAGAAGTCGCTCTCAGTTTGTATAGGCTCTCTAGAAGTTACTTGAGGCTTGATTTTGATCTGTCAGTTTCTTTAGCTGATCCATATCACATTATAATAAATCGTAATTCGTGTTAAGTAATTCTCAGACTTTTTATTTTATACATGGAAGATTAGTGTTTAATGGTCTCCAACATGGAGATATTTTTCTTAAAATGTGTCAAATTTATCTTTGTATTTAAAATTTATTTTATTTTATTTATTTATTTATTTATTTTTTTAAAAGATTTTATTTATTTTTTTGACAGAGAGAGACATAGCGAGAGCAGGAACACAAGCAGGGGGAGTGGGAGAGGGAGAAGCAGGCTTCCCGCAGAGCAGGGAGCCCGATGCGGGGCTCGATCCCAGGACCCTGGGATCATGACCTGAGCCGAAGGCAGACGCTTAACGACTGAGCCACCCAGGCACCCTTAAAATTTATTTTAAAAAGTCATTTTGCACATGCAAAACATAAAGCTTTTAGTATATACTGTTTCACAATTTTAGGATATACTGTGAGGATCCTTGGGGATCTGAGGTGTTTTTTTTTTTTTTTATAGACTAGAGGTTCTATTTTCATTTTCAAATCAAGTCGCTGTGGGTCTAGTATCTTTGTTTGCTTAATTTTAAGCTCTGTTACCATGACAGAACTTATTTACTCAACTAATGCCTAGCACTGTCAAACAGATACTGCTGGCAACTTGAATAATTTCTGTCTGCCAATAAAATCCCAAATAAAAATGGTAAATTTTCATTTTAAATGCAAAAGAATAGTTATGTTACTATACATTGATTTTAAAATTTCTTTCTTGGTTAATTACAATTTACTTTGATGCTTTTATGACAACTTTCTTTAATATCTTTATCTCCTAAACTTAACATTCAGTTGTAATATAAAGGCAGATAAGGGCCTAGTAAATGTATCTCTGTTAAAATTATTAACAATAATAACAATAATTATTATTTAAAATTTTATCCATGTAAAGTTGTTTAGATTCACACAAGTGACAGGAAAATACCTGTGCTGCTTTCCAATATAGTCATTTTTGTGTGAAATGCGTTTTATGCTTTGGAGATGTAGCCGTTTGGCAGAATCAGAGTTCTTTGTTTCTGGTCTTGAATCTTTACCATACTGGCAATGTGCTTGTTCATACTGAATAATCTATTTCTGATTATTTCAAAATTAGCTTGCAGTTGCTGTTTCCAAAAAGCTTTATTGTTTAAAGACTACTTTCACTGTGGCCTTTAAGTATGTCTTCTGTTTGAAGAGGCCAGATACATCAACTGAGATTAAGAAATAGGAAGTAGAGAATAAAACCAAGGAAAATAAGGTTTAAGTCAGATGTAGAAAGTGGTAAGCGGATTTTAAGATCTACCTCCTCCCACCCCCGCCCATTGGTTTGGGGAGATAATGAGATGTGAGTATAGTTGGACAGATGAGTTGATAGAATTATAAAAGGTAATCAGAGAGAGATGTTTGTATTTTCTTTGCAGAAGGCCTGCCTCACTTAAAACCAAATAGCTCCCCACCCCCCCCTTTTTTTTTAATTTGAATGTCTGCCTGTAGGTAGATTTTTTCAGTTGAATGAGGTTAGGTGCAGAGGTAAGAAAGACAAGGAAAATAACTTAATCATTCTGGTCCTTGTTTTCTTTATCTGTAAATGAGCATATTGGAATTGTTGACTTCTAAATTCCGTTCAGCTTAAATATACTCTCAATATTTATAACAGGATAGTAACATGATACAAATGGTTTTGAAGATTGATTTTATTGTATAAAGTAGATGTAATTGTTAGGAAAATTGGAGGTGGTTGTAAGTGATCCAGGCTTGATGTAATAAAAATGTAAAAAATATAGTGATGACAAAATCAGAAATATCTAGATTGATTAGATTGATATGAGGAAGAAGAGAGAGGAATTTTTAAAATGAGTAATTCATTCAACAAGTTTTTTAATCTAAGTTTCATTATACATTTAAAAAACTACTGATCTCACAGAATGAATATGAAGGTTGACTGTAATAATGTATATAAAGCTCCCAACAGACCCCCTACCATAATGGACATACATGTTTTCATCTCTTTTGTTGCAGATGGTTTGCCAGACCATATGGTTTGCATATGATGCCTCTTGTCTTTTAACTAGGATTTACTTTGTTTTAGTTGCAATGAGACAGAAATTTGAGGACACTGAAAGACTGAGACTGACCATTTGTTTTCTTTCTTTCTTTCTTTTTTAAAGATTTTATTTATTTATTTGACAGAGAGAGACACAGTGAGAGAGAGAACACAAGCAGGAGGAGTGGGTGAGGGAGAAGCAGGCTTCCCGTGGGATCATGACCTGAGCCAAAGGCAGCCGCTTAACGACTGAGCCACCCAGGCGCCCCTATTTGTTCTTTTTCAAATGCATGACCCAAACAATATTTAGATATTACCTACAGGGCTTCCCACCCTCTCTCCAAAGATGGATTGGACAGAACCCATGTTTGAAAATGGGAGACTTCAACAGCCAGAATGGTCCTGGGCCCACAGCTAGCTTTGATAGTTCTAATGATCAAAGGCAGGGTAGGATGGGTAGACTGCAGAGAGGTAACAAAGCCGAGAGTTGAGCCCTTGAAAGGAATTTCTAGCTTTTTCCTCTTTTTTCTAAAAGAGTATTCCAATCCTCTTCAGTATTCCTCTTGAGGCAGAGATTACACATTGATGATGAAATATATTATAATCTCTGCCCATGGTAAAATACCATTAGGACTCTCCCATTGTATTATTTGGGAATACAAAGGCTATGTTTCTCTGTAAACATATTAGATGAGACATAGATACAAAAGAGCCAAAGAGCAGAGTTCCTGAACAAAGGGATTTCCAGCAGATTTTGCATGTGTTATTTTTTTATTTTTCCTCAGTACATATATGTAACTATTTCACCAGTACCACCTGTGTCTTGGTTGGCTCACCATTCTTAAGTTTAAACTATAATTCATTTGTCCCCAGACAAATTTTAAAGGGCAGCCAGAGAAGAAATACATGCTGTATTTGCTTTGTTAGTCAGAGGGTGTGCCTGTCTATAGGACCAGCTAGTTCCTTTCTTTTACTTGAATGTCTGTGATTGTGGATCTTTTAGTTATGTGAGCCCTATAGAGTTGATTGGGAGGAAAAGAGCAACCAAGACTCCTCTGTTTGAGTCGTAAGTAGGTAGGAAGCAGTATAGTACAGTGTCTGAAAGCCTGGGCTCTAGCATCAGTCTACCTGTTACTGTATGTAGAGATGGAGGGTGTCTTTAGATTTGGTTCTAAGACCACCATCGTAGGTTGATCTCACATCCCCCCAGAACGCCCTTGTGATCTCCCGATTTTCTGTCCAGACCCAGGATCAAGTTTGTAGCATATTTTTGTTATCGAAGTGAGGAGCCATTTTTTTCTGTTTTGGTCTTGTTCATAAACCACACTTAGAATTCTAGAATATTTATGGGCGCCTGGGTGGCTCAGTTGGTTAAGCGACTGCCTTTGGCTCAGGTCATGATCCTGGAGTCCCGGGATCAAGTCCCACATCGGGCTCCCTGCTCAGCAGGGAGTCTGCTTCTCCCTCTGACCCTCCTCCCTCTCGTGCTCGCTCTCATTGTCTCTCTTGCAAAAAAAAAAAAAAAAAAATTATAAAGAATTCTAGAATATTTATTAGGATATGCCTTATGCAATCCTGAATTCTTCAAGTGTTTTAGTAAGGTTTTAAAAAATATTAGCTGTTATTAATTTAATCCTCTTATTTGCTTAAATTATACTAAAAATCACATTGTAACTTAAAAGGAAGAGATTTTATTTATTTATGGTAGGGGGAAAATAGAAATTATTTTCTTTAAAGGCTTACAATTCAATTTTTCCAGTTATTTTTGGCACATTATCCCCAGAATGTATATCCTTTGGTGAGAATATAGAGTCTGTGTCAGGGGTGGAGATAACATTTTGTTCAGTCATAGGCTAGAGAAAGCAGTTGAGGCATGCACCAAGATATATATATATCCAGAAAGACATAGGTCCGGAGGAAGAGCAGGTAGGTAAAACTTTGAAAACCTGTAGAGAGAATAAGAGATTAAGAACACTGGTAAAATTGAAGCTATTACATATTATCCTTAGAAAATGGCTCTCTCTGCTTGAATTCCCTCAGCACACTAATTAGGCCATGGTATGTGGAACTGTTCTGTAACTTTTAAATGATTATGAAAAATTGTGAGGTTTAAATAAAGGTATTTTACTCCGTTCAGAGCGTCAAATGATAAAACAAAATAGTCTCCTAAGAGCTAATGAACAAAGATTTTAAGGGCTTATTAGTTTATCAGTAAGACATAGAGATTTAAGTAATTGGTACTTTCACAGGTTAAAGCTCTGTGTATTTCAAACAATGTATGACTTCAGTACTTTTGTATTATACTCACTCAACCTATGTTTATTCCTGTCCCTTTAAATGTCTTTGTCTCCGGTTTTTGTACTCTTGACAGGAAAAAAGTGAAACTTGTATTTCAGTTGCTACTTTATAAAATCTGAATTATCAGTCCAGCTTCAGAAAATCACACCTTATACTACAGTATTATGTAATTTATTTCCTTTTGAATTTATTAAGAAAAAGGAAAGGGGAGTGAATTTTATTGGTACTTGCCTGTCATGTTCAAGGACCAGTAAAAAAAAAACAGTGTAGCTAGATCAGGTCCTCTTAAGAGAGAATTATAGGGGAGGAATTGGAAACAACAGGCAAACATCACTCTTTTGAGGAATTTTGCTCTAAAGGGGGGCAAAGAAATGGAACAGTGGCTGGGTGTAAATGTGATCCCGAGAAGGTGTGTGTAGGTGAGATATGAGAAATCGCAGCGTGTTTATAATCTAATAGGGATGATTTTGGAGAGAGAAAATGATGTTGTAGGAGAGAGGGAGAGAGTAGCTTGTGACTGTCTTCAAGTAGGCAACATGGGATTGGATCTAGTATGTTTATGGAAAAACTGGCCATTGACTAGAGCCCAGAAAGTCCATCTGTAGTAACTGCATGAAATGGGGGCGCCTGGGTGGCTCAGTCGTTAAGCGTCTGCCTTCGGCTCAGGTCATGATTCCAGGGTCCTGGGATCGAGCCCCGCATCGGGCTCCCTGCTCGGCCAGGAGCCTGCTTCTCCCTCTCCCACTCCCCCTGCTTGTGTTCCCCTCTCTCGCTGTGTCTCTCTCTCTCTGTCAAATAAATAAAATCTTAAAAAAAAAAAAAAAAGTAACTGCATGGAAGTTGGGATCAGATTTTACAGGGTGACTTGATAAATAAGAACAGGGTCTTTGGGAAAAGAAAGGTCTCATAATAAGCTTGAATAATTATCCTTCTAGCGTAGTAGAAAGGGAATAAAATTGGAGGGAGATAAAATTTGAGTTCAGATTCTAGCTCTGTGATTTATTAGCTGACGTGTGAACTTAGTTACACCATCCCTGTACTATTTGGGGGTGCAGAAATAGAATTCATTTCAAGGTGGTTCAGATAAAAAGATTTTAATGACAAATTGACTTTGAGAGAATGACCAGGGCTAAGAGAATGGACGAGAGATCTTAGAGACTATCAGCCCTAAAAAGCTATTACCTCCCCTGGGGCTGCAGGAACAGGGGTGGAAATGGTGTTCTAAGAGTCACAGCTTCAGCTATGAAGGGAAGGCCATCTGGTAAGAGCTGTAGTCACAAGGGGTGGGAGGGGGGGGCAGCTATTGCCAGGGACAATGGTAGGCATACGTAGGCAACAGAAAAGAACCTTGATTTCTCTTTCCTCTCAGATTCCAGTTTCCTGTTGGTGGATCCCAGCCTAGGCAGAAACCAGCTGCATGGGAGCTTAGGTGATGCAGAATATGGGGATCAGCCTCCCCAGCACAGTTTTAGTTAGGTTAGCACTTGGGCTATCCATTTATATTTTTGGTTTATGTTCAATAAACACAATCATAGAGTGAAATGGTTTCTTTATCGGGCCTACGTTGGAAGGCATAGAACTAGAGTAAGTGGGAAATACTGAAATTCAGTCAGTTCCATTAGCATAGATTTGTACACATAAAGCTCAAGTAAAATGTAATTAAGAAATATGAGAATAAAGGGTATTGTAACAGTTAATTCACAGCTGTACCATAATATTTTTTGAATTTCACGGAGTATAACAGTTCTGTGAGTTTGACTTGAAGGCACATATATGTTTTTCTTTTTGGCTACATAGGGAACAATGAAATAAAACCTCATTGACGTAATAGAACCTGATAACATCTCTGGTTGTGCTGCTGATATTTCACTGTGGTATTGGTGGTTTTGTAGAGCTCTGTAAAGCATGTTGGACTTATAAACACATTCAAACAGAAACTTATCAGGACTCAACTTTTTTTAACCACAGAGTTGAATTTATATGAAGGCACAGTCTTGGGTTCACTTTATCAAATCCACTAAAAAAAATTTTTCTTGGTAGTATATACCTCACACGCTACTTAGAAAGCTGTTTTTAAAATTAGTTTTAAACAGATAACCACAGTGTTGGAAAATATATAATAATTTCTGATACTCTATATGAGCTGAGAAGGAAACATAATAAATATTGGAAGCTCCTAAAACCGCAATTAAAATTTCATACTTTCATTACATGGTGTCTTCTAATATAGTAGAACCATATTCTGAAAACATACCGACCCACCATAACTTCTTTTTCTGTGATGATTAGAAATTTAGCTAATTTAAATTATTTATTTTTATATTTAAATTATTTACAGAATCTACTTTGGTATTGGTACTAAAGTTTAGATGCCTAAAGTTTTGCTGACTTGGGAACAACATTATATATAGGACATACACTGTTTGCTTGGAAGTAAGACTTTAAAAGAGCTATTTATTAGTATATGGGAGGAAAGAATGTTTCCGCCAATTTTTCTTCAACTTTTAATATCCATGTACGATATACTATGTATTCAGTATGCATGGTAGGTACCTGCCAATTTTAGACGAATGTATAAAAATGATTCATTATAATTTTTAAAAATTAAAAAATCAATATTTTTATATCAGTGAACATTGTTTGCAACATTAAGGGTATCTCTGTTGTAGCTCACTGATGAGAATAAATAGGTTGTGTGTTGTAAATTCATTCTATATCCAACCAGATTCTTTTCTTTTCTCTATTTCTCTTAAAATAGAAAAATCCAAGCAAAATCATAATTCGGCGATGAAAGGCAGCAAGTGTTTTTGGCTATTGGTTCTGAATACTCAGATTCAACATGGATCCTGTAGTTGTAAAGAGATTTCTCACTGAAGATTATTTTCAGAGCTGTGTCAGTTGCTAATTTAATGGCCATTATCATACTTAAAAGCTTGAGAAATAGGGGTGCCTGGGTGTCTCAGTTGGTTAAGCACTCGATTCTTGATTTCAGCTGGGGGATGTGATCTCAGGGTCGTGGGATTGAGCCCCACATCAGGCTCCAGGCTTAGCCGGGAGTCTGCTGGAGATTTCCCTCTCTCCCTCTTGTCTCTCTCTCTCAAAAACAAATCTTTAAAAGCTTGAGAAATAGAAGTTCTGTGCATTTTATTGACGAAAATGCTTCTATTATATTTGCTATTTATGTTTATATTTTATATTTGTTTTTTAATATTTTTATATTTGCTCTGTTTTCCACAACACACTGAAAGGATGTATACTCTGTGGCCAAAAATTGAGTGCAGTTACATTTATGCTATTTCTTAAATGCTGAATCATGACCAGCATATGTGTTTCAACCACTAGGTGTTTTCTGTGAATAAAGTAGTGTATAAACTTGCAGTTAGGAGATATTCTCATTGTTTAGCAAGACTTCTCCTTGCTGTACAGATAACTGATTTCCTCAGAACATATTCTAACACACGTTTCTCAGTTTCTGTCAGAGTTCACAAAATAATCATTAAATAGGGGGAAATATACCCTTGTAGTATGGGTTTTCAGTGATAGACACATAAAAACTTGTCTACCACCCTTCCTCATAAGTATTGCACATACATAACAAGAGTTGATTCAGACTTAGCACATGAGTGCATTTATCCAGCAATAAAGTGAAATATCTGCTGTATGCAAATGTGGCATCATATGCATCATAGGCCTTTTCTGTGATACCCCAAGGTGTCATATGGTAAGTATATGTTGGAAATTATTTGATGTGTTCTCTCTTCCAGCATAATGCTTATCGTCTGTGTGGCTGGTTTTACAAGTCTCTCGGCTATAGTTTATCTTTTTTTTTTTTTTTTTTTTAATATATGCGTTTGCATTGAGGAGCACAGAATCTGGATGGTGCCTCTATAATTTTTGTCTCTTCTAAGAGTGAAAATCTTCAGATTCATATAAGAAAGCATTATGTTCTTGTTCTAGAGAAATTCTGTTGGTTTACCAAAAAGATTTTTATGTTTTGTTTGAATATGTCCGAAAAGTTTCCATTGCTTCCTATTATCATTATTTGATAAAGTTTCAAAGTGGAAAACATGTGGAAGAATATAGGGTAAATGAATTACAAGTCTAAAAAAAATTAGCTTTTAGATAGTCACTGTTGTATGTCTTAGTAATATTTTCATTTTTGTGGATTTGTGTGGTATTTGCATTAGATCTGTATTCCATTTGCATTAGAGTCTTGTTTTTGTTTTTAAGATTTTCTTTATTCATTTGGGAGAGCACAAGCAGGGGGAGAGGCAGAGGGAGAGAGAGAGAAGCAGACTCCCTGCTGAGCTGGGAGCCCAACTTGGGCTCTCTCCTAGGACCTAGAGATCATGACCTGAGTGGAAGGCAGACGCCCAACCATCTGAGCCACCCAGGCTGCCCCTAGAGTCTTGTTCTTGAGCTAGGCTTAGCATTTATTCTGAGTTATTTATGTTTCTGTTTTTATCAACACCTTAAGCTTTAGGAAACCAACTTTGAGCCACTTCTTTTTTTGATTGGAGATATAGTGCAACACAAGGAAAAGAATACAAATTTAATAGATGTAAACAAAAATATTCCAATGACATAAAAATGCTTCAGTTAAGATGATTTGTAAAGACTAACACAGGCTTTAGGGCACCTGCCTAGCTTTTAAGAATATAATAGTTATTACAATGAAGATGGTGAGATTTCTGTGGAAATCAGAATTAATCTTATATTTCATAATTTTGAAATATATGTAAACTACATAGATTCCTTTTTTCGTCTAAATATTCCAGACCACTGATGAACAACAAGTGATTTATAGATCATAATCTGATAAATAATGGCTAATAATGGAGTATTATGTTTGTTTCCTAGTTTAAATTTTATCTAAGTCCTAATATTATAGAGCCATTGAGCAGTATTTTCCTTAAGGATTTCATTATTTTTGAATCTCTCTCAATCTATGCTGTATTATTAGTTCTCCTACTGTCCTGGATCATTCCTATCAGGAACAGACAAGCTCTAAACCTAGAGCTTTTTTTTTTTTTTTTTTTTTTTAAGATTTTATTTATTTATTTAACTGACAGAGAGAGAGAGAGACAGTTAGAGAAAGAGGACAAGCCCGGGGAGTGGGAGAGGGAGAAGCAGGCTTCCTGCCATGCAGGGAGCCCGATGCGGGGCTCAATCCCAGGACCCTGGGATCATGACCTGAGCCGAAGGCAGATGCTTAACCAACTGAGACACCCAGGCGCCTCTAGACCTAGAGCTTTTGTTAACCATGTCACAACAACAAAAAGTATTAATCCCCACGTTCTTTTCCAACTATTATCCCATTTCATTCTTGCCATTTACAGCACAATTTCTCAAGAGTTTTCACTAGTCACTGTCTTCACTTCTTTCCCTTCCTAAATTCTTAATTTTTAAGTAAAGCTTCATAAATACTTGTAAAATATGCATAAAGTTTAGACGAAAGATAACAAACACCAGCTACTCTCCATTACCATTAATTTTGAACATACCCTAACTTTGAAGTTCCCTATACGCCACTCCCGGATCCAGTTTCCTTCTCTTCTCCCTTAGAAACAGTCACCGTCCTAAATTTCTTATAGTTTCCTGTATGTTTATATTCCTAAAAAGTATATTTCAGTACATTTTACATGTATGAAATTATACTGTATGTATTCTTCTGTGACTTTTCTTATTCAATCTTATGTTCCGGAATTTATTTATACAGTATGTAACTGTACTTCATTTATTTTCACCGTTGTATTCCATGGTATGAGTATTCTCCATTTTGTTATGGATAGACATTTGGGTTATATCTAGTTTGCTTGCTACCCCAAACAGTGCAGCTATGTGCAGTTAGGTTAAACTGTATAGCAAAGTCCAAGTTTTGGAAAGATTTTTCTCCTAATCTGTTGTGGATTAATGCTTTTATAAAATACACTAAAAATGTTTCAGCAATGTTAAATTGCTATAAAAATTTCTAAACATGTACCCTTAATTTCTTTCTTTATCTTACTGTAGAGAACACTTGGTATAACAATGCTTTAATATATACCTAGCTGCAGAATACCTGGACCATACATCTTCCACTATGTATAGGCAATAGGCAAAAATTTTGTTCTCTCAAAATCACTAATTGCTAGTTGTTCAGATTAAACAGAAGATGATCTACTAGCAGTTTGTGACTTTCACTGTATCTCTTTTTCAGTTCCTAACATGCAGGGAATTTCAGACAGAGACCCCCAAGAGCAGTTAGAATAGGATGAACATTACCTCTTGTGTTACGGCCGCAGCTTCTGAGTGGGCATCCTCAACCTGTCTCTCAGAATATAAGCTAATGTTGCTTCTGTAAGCAAGAAGCCAGACTACTTTATATCAGTATTTCTCAAACTTATTTTCATTATCATTCCTTTAAGGAGCTGTTTTAGACATTTTTTCCCCTCTAATCATTCCTCCTCTTCTATGAAATTTACTATTGTAGATCAACAGTCTCTCTGTTTATGTACTGTGGCATTTGGAGGGCTACAACCGTTTTATTATTTTTAAGATTTTTTTTTTTTTTTTTGTCTCCTAAGAACCAATTTTCACCTGCTTGGGAGTGGTAGGACTACCTTAAGAATGCATGATATGAATACAGATATGGTTCTGGCATTAGAGTACAAGCGTTTAAAAAGATAGTATTTAATTATCAGATAGGTGAATGAAGTGGGGAGCAAGGAAGACTCAATGTTAAGGAACTGTCCTACTGAAAATGTACTTGATTTAGGAAAAGATCAACTTCTACTTAGACTCATGAATTGGAAAGTGAGGAATAGGCATTTGTCACTGTTTGATGGCATACTTTGTAGAAGAAATGTAGAAGTATGGATTGGAGGACAGTACAGTTAGGCAAGTTTGTAGATTTAGAATGCAAATTAGTGAATTGATGCCTATCTCCTAGGTCATTTTTGGTGACCCATCATGTGGCTCTGACTTCACGCCTATCTATTCTGTGCTTTTATTGGTGACTTAAGAAAACCTCAGATTTACAAATGTTGAGAGGAATGGTGAATAGGCTAGTTGACATCCTCAATCTCAAAAGAAAACTTGGGCAGGCTAAGTTAAGGACAGAAGTAAAGTATTGCAGTTGGGTCTAAAATACCAATTGTAGGGGCACCTGGGTGGCTCAGTCAGTGGAGCATAGCAATACCAAGTATAAAAGAAACTTAGGGATTTAAGTTATGTTACTCTTTAAAGAAAAAAAAAAAAAGATTTATTTATTTTAGAGAGGGAGAGAGAATGGGGCAGAGTGGTAGAGGGAGAGGGACAAGCAGACTCCCAGGTGAGCTCAGGAGTCCCACGCAGGGCTCAGTCCCAGAATCCTGAGATCATGACCTGAGCTGAAATCAAGACTCGGCTGTTTAACCAACTGAGCCACCCAGGTGCCCCAAGTTACGTTACTCTTAATTTGAGTGTTCTGAGAAAGTAATTAACATTTTAATCTGCATTAATTAATGTCTCTAGAATCTAGAATGTATGCTGGTCAAATCCCAACCTTAAATAATTATGTCAGGATTACACTTAGGGCCATATAAAATACTGCATATATTTAATGAGTCTACTAATATTCATGAAATACTTTGCATGTAGTTATACCACAGCCATTCTGTGGGTACTGGTCCATGAGTTTTAGACTTAGTTATAGTATGTCTGGATGTTTTTTGGGAAGAAATAGGTTTCTTTTCACTGGCAAGAGATGACTTTCTGCAAGGATGTTGACAAGGAGATGGTGATAATGACAACTACAATTTTTTGAGTGATTCAGGGTGGGTATATCATCTAAAAGAGGGGTCAGCAAACTATATAGCCCACTGACCAAATCCAGCCAGCAAGCCTGTTTTTTAAGGCTCTCTAGCTAAGAATGTTTTTGCATTTTAAAGCGTTGTAAAACAAACAAAAAGATTGTCTCAGTGACCTTAGATGGCTTGTAAAGCCTAAAATATTTACTATCTGTCCCTCTACAGAAAAAAATATGCCAACTCCTGATAAAATATTGGACCAGTGATAGAGTGGATAACACTTTAAGATCTTTTGCAGATAGAAGACAGAAAACCAAGGATAAAAAACAACACAAATAGTTCACTATTCGGGTGAGCCTGGGTGGTTCAGTTCATAGACTCCTGATCTTGGGGTTGTGAGTTGAGCCCCCCGTTGGGGGTAGAATTTACTTGAAAAAAAAAATTGTTCAGTATATAGAAATCAGGTGATTATATTACAAATTAAGTTTAAAGTAGAGACTAGGGTTCAAAGCTATGTAGAAAATTGAAATTATAATCAATTTATTTTGGCAAAAGGAGACCTATTTATTAAGTAAACTCAAGAGAAATTTAGGATTAATTATAGATAGCAGTTACAGATTGCCAAATTAAAGCTAATGTTTTCTCCTTGAGCATAATGACTATTGAAAGGAGACGTGGCCAGAAAGCTTGCTGGGGAGAAAAAGGACAGGAAAATACTAGTCTGGGACTAAGAAGTTATCATTGATAGCCTATAAAGGAGACAAACAGGAAAACCATCACTAATTATCTGCATATCAAAAGGGTTGAGTGTTGCTTTTTATAATCCATTACTTTATACTTAATCTAACCCCAAGGACAAGCTTTTTACTGCTTTTGAGAGATCTGCCTTATTAGTAAGGAAATAGCACCACCCATGGACACTGGTTTAGAATGATGAGTGATGATCCTTTGAAGATGGTGGGGGGGAGGGAGAGTGTCTGATGATTTGTGATTTTTCTTGTATTTTTAGTAACTGGGTGTTATTTTGATTTGTATTTTCCTTTTTGTGGTAATGGATATTTTGAAGGTTAATATATCTTATTATAGTGACTTTATTCTGACAGTTTTCTTGATTTCCCAATCACAGGGTCTGTAATTTATGGAATATTCTTTCTATAGATAATTTTATTCTCACATCCCCAATTGTTCTCCCAAACTGTAAGCTATCTTAGGTATCTGTAATTGAAGATGTTCCATTTTGTCTTTACATGTATTTGTTTACTTCTGGTTTGTAACTAAATGTATTTTTTTTTTTCCAGATGATTCTTTGGGATTGGGACTTAAAGCAATGGTATAAACCTCATTATCAGGTAAATATAGTAAATATCACTAATAATGCCGATAATGAAACTTTTTTTAAAATTGAAGTATAGTTGACACATAATGTTAGTCTCAGTATACTGTAATGAAACTTTTGACATTTTGTTATTTTTTATTTTTATTTTTTTATATATATTTTTTATTTTTTTAAAGATTTTATTTATTTATTTGAGAGAAAGAGAACATGATGGGGGTGGAAGGGCAGAGGGAGAGGGAGAAGCAGACTTCCTGCTGAGCAGGGAGCTGATGCGGGGCTCAATCCCAGGACCCTGGGATCATGACCTGAACCGAAGGCAGATGCTTAACGATTGAGCCACCCGGGCGCCCCCCTCAAAAGGAATTTTTATATGTTAAAGTAGACTTACAGGATCCTGGTGGGGGTGGGGGAAGGGGGTCAGCTAGGATTGCCTTTTGCCCTTAGCAAAGTATTAGTCAGTTGAGTCTCTGGAGGAATGTCACTTTGCCTGTTTCAAGGACTTGTCAGTGGGCTGTAGGTAGTAAGGAAATTTAATAATTTTTCCTTTGCCTTTGTTTTCCACATCACTGACTTCCAGCAATTAATTTGGCTTATTTATGAACTTTATATATATAAATGGAGTCATATATACTTTTAAGCTTTTTTGATCACTTAAGTAATACATATTTATGTCAGAAGAATTGAAAATAGAAGTGTAAGAGGAAAAAGAAAAATCACTCCTAAATATCAAGCAATAACTATGTTAATTATGTTAACTTTTGATGTATATCTTTACAGATCTTTTCCCATTTCCCCATTGTATTGAAATGTGTGTTTGTGTATTCTATTCTAAAAAAATATTATAATAATTATAAATTATATGTAAGTATATAACATAAATATTAACAAAATAGATAAAATATATAAATATAATTATTTGTAATATAAAATATATTTATTATAATTAGGTTGTAATATGCTGGTTTGAAACCTGATGGTTTTCACTAATAGATAAACATTAATAAATATCAAATCTCTGTCCTTTATATTTACAGAAACATTACACCCGTTTATTAGATTTATGTAGTTGTCTCTATCCCAATTTTTGAAAAATGAATATTCCTTTCAGTGGGTTTTGTTTTTAAGGTATGAATGAGAGAGCCACAACAGCCCATAAGAACAAAATATTCTCTGGGTTTTGGTGAATAAAAAACATAACTATTGCAGTCAGATAAAATCAAGAAGCCCACTTCTGACCCAAAAAAGCCTGGCTCTTTGACCTACACAAGGACTTTCTCATCAGTCATACTCACCAAGATCCTCAGTTTCCAATTAAAAGAGTATTTAAATTATTAGTAAAATCTAAAGATAAATAAGCAGTAATGGTTAAGAGCATAGACTGGTAGTCAGACAGACTGGTATGTGATATCAGGCACCTTTCTCCCTTTTTAGCTCACCTAACCTCCCTCTTTTCATTCACCTCTTTTTCTTTCTTTCTTTCTTTCTGTTTTTTTTTTTAAGATTTATTTATTTGAGCGAGAGACAATGAGAAAGTGCGTGCACGTGGGCGCAGGGGCGGGGGCTGGAGGTGCAGAGGGAGATGGAAAAATTCAAGCAGAGCCTGCCACGGGGCTTGATATTTTAAAAATATGTATATATATAATATGTATATGTACCACTGGATTTTATTTTTTGTTTTGGAATTTTGAATCCATGTTTGGCCTATAATTCTTGTTTTTCATAATGTTCTTGGCATGTTTTTGCTATAAATAGCTTATAGTGGCCTCATAAAATAAAGTGGGATATTCACTCTCTATTATCTAGAAACATTTGGTAAGATTGGTATTCTTTCTTTAATGTTTGAAAGAATGCTGTGGTGAAGCCGTCTCAGTTTGGAGCTTTTTTTTTTTTTTTAAGATTTTATTTATTTATTTGACAGAGACATAGCGAGAGAGGGAACACAAGCAGGGGGAGTGGGAGAGGGAGAAGCAGGCTTCCCGCGGAGCAGGGAGCCTGATGTGGGGCTCGATCCCAGGACCCTGGGATCATGACCTGAGCCGAAGGCAGACGCTTAACGACTGAGCCACCCAGGCACCCCAGTTTGGAGCTTTTTTTATGAACAAATGTTAAATTATGGATTCAGTTTCTTCAGTAGTTTTAGGCCTATTCTGGTTTTCTGTCTCTTATTACAGTTTGGTTAGTGGTGCTTTCTAGGAACAACTTTTTTTGTTGTTCTCTCCAGCTGAGACTGCTGAAAGCTCTACTTTACTTTCAAAATAGAAATCTGTTTGACAATTTTTGCTTGCTTTCTCCATCTCAGCCACTGTTTGCAGATTGGCAAATGCCTTTAGGGGCAAGCAGCTCTGAAGTCAAGCTTGCTGCTTTTTCTTCTCTCTGAGATCTTGCTTAGCCTTTAAAGCCCTGCCTGTCTTGATAACCCTGATGTTTTGGTCTTCCAGCCTCCTGTGACTACAGAAAGCTCTGCTGTTTCCTAGGCTCTTAACTGCTCTGTGTCGTATCCTCTCTGCCCCGGCCAGTTATGAGTCCATAGCAGAGTCCTTGAGGGAAAAAGTAGCACAGTATGGTGGATTCATTTTAATTTATTAACTCTGAGTTCTTGTTCTTTCAAGGCCCAGCTGCTTGACTGTTCTCTGATGCCTTGAAATGGGTGCTATTTTTATTTTATTTCAGCTTTTCTAGACTAGTTATTCTAGGCAGAAGAGTTGGTTTGATACAACCTCCTTGCTGAAAAATAAGGCAAGCCTCTTAAGTCACTCTGAACCTATTTTGTCATCTATACATTGGGAATAATACCAATTTCCTCAGAGGGCTGATTACGATAACAACAACAGCAATAAGTGCCTGGTGGGATAGTAGCACTCAATAAAAATGTGAGCTAATATTATGTTAATATATAATAATGAATTCTATGTATCTCTGAAATTATAGTGTAAGACAGGATTTAGCACAGTTTTTTTCTATAAAGGGCCAGATAGTAAATATTTTAGCATTTGCAGGTGATACACAGCCACCTCCCTCCTCCTCCTCTTCAGTCATCCTTTAAAATGTGGAATCTATTCTTAGCTCTCTGGGCAGAAACAAGATTTGCCACATATAAGCCAGTGGGAAATAGGAATTTAAGTTCAGATTTAAAAATTTGTCACTCTTGCTTACTGCACTCCCCTCACCCAGAATAAAAGTTGAAGTCCTTATCATGGACCTAAGTGACCTTACACAATATGGTCCCTCACTTTATTCCCATTTACTTCTCTGACCTCGTGTTGTACTAATTTCTCCTTCATTTACTCTGCTCCAGTTACTTGGGCCTCCTTATTCCTCAAACAAGCTAGGCATGCTGGGCCTCTGGGTCTTCACACTTGCTGGTCTCCCTGCGTGGAATGCTCTTTTCCCGTATCTCTGTCAGTTCTTAATGTAAAAATTGTCTTTTCACCTTCTCTAACATTTCAGTGCCCTCCATTACTTCCCTTTCTCTTTCCTTGCTTTACTCTTCCTCTCAAAATCTGCTCAAAATCTGTGATTCTCCTTTGCTCATATCCGTTAGCCTGGAATCTTATGTTCTCAAAAATTTGGTCCCCACATGCCTCTCCAACCTTATTTTCCAGTCCACTTAAAAAAAAAAAAAAAAAAGCCTGTACTTTAATAATTTTATGTTCCCTGTACTTTGCTCTTTTACTGCTTTTGTACCTTTATGTGCATTCTTTCTTGATGAGCTCCCCCAAATACATTTTTAGTTTTATTGTAAAATAACTATTTCTCCCTAATCTTTAGAAATAAAATCCTACCAAATTAATATCTCAGCTCAAATGCTACCCCTTCCATAAAGTTTCTGTTAACCATTCAGATTAAAGTTTATGTATCTTCTTTGAACTCTGATGCCACTTTATCTGTATTTTTATTTCATCACTCTCCATAATATTAATAATAGTACTACTTACTGTATTTTACCTCTATGTACCATACATTGCACTATGTGCTCTGCATGTATCATCAGCTTTAATTCTCCCTGCTCCTCTCCACTAAGTATAACTATAAACTCTGGAAGTAACAAGAGGCAACCAAAGGAGAATTCTGAAAAATGGAAAGAGGAGGGTGGACTGGTTAGAGACCCCAGTAATGGAGAAAAACTGTAGTGATGGGGTTTCTTATAACCCCTGCCTAACAGCAAAAGGTGATTCAGGTGGGCTTATTCCTTCCCCAAGATGAAATGAGAGTCCTGCCAATAACACCAAGTGAGTCTAGTTGCTTTAGCAAGGGAAAACTGATCAGGAACTCCACTGACAATAAGAGGTCAAGGGAGGGATTCTCATTCCCTACTGAGCAGGAGACTCCCTTTACCCAGTGAGAGACTGGGTGGCCAGGGGGCCTGGCAGAGGGGATACGGCCACAACATGTGTCTAGTCCAGAAGGTGCTCTTTGTCCCTGTGGTCTGGAGACTCTCTTGCCCCACCGAGAGGTACCAGGTGGCTCAATGTGATGAAATTCCTCCCTCTTCCTCCCATCTCCTCACCCACAGAGGTAGCGGCAAGGACCAGTGGGAACCCTAGTGGGTCAGAGAAGTAAATGGGAATAAAGTGAGGGACCATATTGTGTAAGGTCACTTAGGTCCATGATTGAAAACAATCAGACAGACTAAAATACCACTGTGAATGCCCTGAAAACTAAATTGTCATTAGAACCACAGCCTGAAAAAGTAGACCAGGACCTGCTGCTAAATCTAAACAGAGAGACCACCTCCCAATACAAAAGATTTAAATAGGACCCAGAGTCTTATAGGGTAATAGCCAAAATGTTGATGATAAAATAAAGAAATCACTTTTCATACCAAGAACCAGGAAAATCGCAACTTGAATGAGAAAAAAACAATCAATGCTTAACACCAAGATGAATCAAATTTGGAATTATCTGATAAGAAATTTTTTCTTAAGATTTTATTTCTTTTTTTTAGAGAGCAAGAGAGAGAGAGAGAGAGAGAGCAGGAACAGGGGGAGGAGCAGAGGGAGAGGGAGAAGCAGGCTCCCTACTGAGCAGGGAGCCTGTTGTGGGGCTCTGAGATCATGACCTGAGCCGAAATCAAGAGTCGGGTATTTAACCAACTGAGCCATCCAGGTACCCCCGACAAGAAATTTTAAAGCAGTATTCTAACAAGCAATTACAAATAAACAAAATAGAAAATCTCAACAATAACAAAAATACAGGCACACCCCTTTTATTGTACCTCACAGATACTGTGGTAGGTTTTGTTTTGTTTTGTTTTACAAATTGAAGGTTTGTAGCAATCCTGCATCAAGCAAGTCTATTTTTACTGTTTCAGCAACAGCATTTGCTCACTTCATGTTTCTCGAACACGTTTTGGTAATTGTTAAAATATTTCAAACTTTTTCATTATTATACTTGTTATGGTGATCTGTGGTCAGTGATCTTTGATGTTACTGTTGTAATTGTTCTGGGGTGCCATGAATCATGCTCATATAAGATGGTGAACTTAATAAATATCGTGTGTGTTCTGACTGCTCCACTGACCGGCAGTTCCCCCATCTCTCGCCCTTCTCCTTGGCCTCCTTATTTCCTGAGATGCAACAATATTGAACCTCAGTCAGCTAATAACTCTACAAGGCCCTCTTAGTGTTCAGGAGATAGTCACATATCTCTCACTTTAAATGAAAAACCAGAAATGAGTAAGCTTCCAGAGGAAGGCATGTCGAAAGCCGAGATAGGTCAAAAGCTAGGCCTCTTGCATCAGACATCCAAGTTGTGAATGCAAAGGAAAAGTTCTTGAAGGAAATGTAAAAGTGCTACTTCAGTGAACATGTGAATGATAAGAGGGTGAGACAGCTTTATTGCTGATAGGGAGAAAGTTTTAGTGGTCTGGATAGAAGATCAAACCAGCCACAACATTCCCTTCAGCCAAAGCCTAATCCAGAGCACGGTCCTAACTCTCTTCAATTCTGTGAAGGCTGAGAGAGGTGAAGAAGCTGCAGAAGACAAGTCTGAAATTAGCAGAGGTTGGTTCGTGAGGTTTAAGGAAGGAAGCCATCTCCATAACATCAAAGTGCAAGTGAGTGCTGATGTAGAAGCTGCAGCAAGTTATCCAGAAGATCTAAGCTAAGATAATTAATGAAGATGGTTACACTAAACAACAGATTTTCAGTGTAGGTGAAACAGCCTTCTACTGGAAGAAGATGGCACCCAGGACTTCCACGGCCAGATTGAAGTCAGTGCCTGCCTTCAAAGCTTCAAAGGATAGACTGATTCTCTCAACTGGGGCTAATGCAGCTGGTGACTTGACATTGAAACCAGTGCTCATTTACTGTTCTGAAAATCCTAGGGTCCTTAAGAATTATGCTAAACATACTCTGTGCTCTGTAGTTGGAACAACAAAGCACATCTGTTTGCAACGGTTTACTGAACATTTTAAGCCCACTTTTGAGACCTCCTCAGAAAAAAAAAAGATTCAAATATGATGCTCATTGACAATGCACCTGATCACCCAAGAGCTCTGATGGAGATGTACAACAAGATTAATATTTTCATGCCTGTTAACACAACATCCATTCTGTAGCCCATGGAGCAAGGAGTAGTTTTGACTTTCAAGTCTCATTATTTAATAAGTACATTTTATAAGGCTATACCTGCTATAGATAGTGAATGATTCCTGTGTGAGATCTGGGCAAAGAAATTGGAAAACCTTCTAAAGGATTCACAATTGAAGAGGTCAAAATACCAGCATTAACAGAAATTTGGAAGAAGTTGATTCCAACCTTCGTGGATGACTCTGAGGCGTTCAAGACTTAAGAAAGTAACTACACGTGGTAGAAATAGCAAGAGAAATACAATTAGAAGTAGAGCCTGATGATGACTGAATTGTTGCAATCTTATGATAAAACTTGAACGTATGAGGAGTTGCTTCTTATGAATGAGCAAAGAAAAGTAGGGTTTTTTTTTTTAAGATTTTTATTTATTTGCGAGAGAGAGAATGAGAGGCAGAGAGCATGAGAGGAAGGAGGGTCAGAGGGAGAAGCAGACTCCCTGCTGAGCAGGGAGCCTGATGTGGGACTCGATCCCGGGACTCCAGGATCATGACGTGAGCCGAAGGCAGTCGCTTAACCAACTGAGCCACCCAGGCGCCCAAGAAAAGTAGTTTTATGAGATAGAATCTACTCCTAGTGAAGATGCTGTGAAGATTGTTGAAATGACAGTAAAGGATTTAGAGTATGACATAAACTTGAAAAAGCAACAGGAGGTTTTGAGAGGATTGACTCCAAGTTTGAAAGAAGGTCTACTGTGGGTAAAATGCTATCAAACAGCATCACGTGCAACAGAGAAACTTTATGAAAGGAAGAGAACTGAATGCAGCTAACTTCATTTATTTTAAGAAATTGCCACAGCCACCCCAACCTTTAGTAACCACCACCTTGATTTGATCAGTCTGCAGCCATCAATACCAAATTCAGGACCCTCCACTAGCAAAAAGATGACAACTCGCTGAAAACTCAGATGATGGTTAGCATTTTTTAGCAATAAACTATTTTTTTTTTTAGAGGCGGGGAGAGTGTGGAGGGGTGGGGCAGAGGGAGAGAGAGAGAATCCTAAGCAGGCTCCACACCTAGTATGGAGCCTGACACAGGGCTTGATCTCACAACCCTGAGATCATGACCTGAGCCGAAATCAAGAAGTCAGATGCTTAACCAACTGAACCACCCAGGTGGCTAAATAAAAGTATGTTTAAATTAAGGGATGTACATTGTTTTTCTTTTTGACATAATGTCATTGCACACGTAATAGACTACAGTATGTTGTAAACATAACTTTTATATGCACTAGGAAACCAGAAAATTTATTTGACCCACTTTATTGCGCTATTTGCTCTATTGCAGTGGTCTGGAATCAAACCTGCAACATCTCTGAGGTAGATCTGTAGAAGTTATAAAAAAGAAAAAAATGAAAACTATGGAACTGAAAAATGCAATAATGGAAATGAAAAATTTGCTGAATGGGCTTAGGAGAGTGGAGATGACAGAGGATAGAATTTATGAGCTTGAGGATAGAGCAACAGAATTTACCTGATTTGAACAACAGAGAGGAAATAGATGGAAACAAGATGAAGAGCTTTAGGGATGTGTGGGACAATAACAAGAGATCCAAAATTCATATTCGTGTCTGAGAAGGAGAGAGAGTTTAAAAGATTATTTGAAAAAATAATGGCTGAAAACTTCCCCAAATTTTGCAAAAGAAGTAATCCTACAAATTCGAAAAGATAATGAATCCCAAATACGAAAAACCCCCAACAAATCTGCAAGCCATGTCATAAACATTTGAAAACTAAAGACCAAAGAAAAAACCTTGAAAGCAACTAGAGAGAAATGACACATGATCTGTATGGGAACACCAACTCAAATAAGAGATTTCTCATTTGGATGTGGGGAAACAGATGCTATTATAATACAATTTGTGGAAGTATAGATTTAACCAACATACAGGAGGGCAGTTTTATAGTAATGATCAAATTGTAGCATGTTCATTTACTGTGGTTCAGCAATTCAATTTTATGGGAAGCTATTTGTCAGAAGTATGCTTAATTATCTATAGTGACATATATAAGGAAGTATTTATTTACAAAGATTAGAAATAGCTGAGCTATCCCCTAGTAATAGGGAATGTTTTCAAATAAAAGCTAAGGCAAAATAATACTTCACAAGGAAAAAAAAAATTCCCCAAAGAGCAAAGACATTATTTAGCTAATTATTGCTCTAACAGTAAGTTATTACTGTTCATAACATTTCTTAGTTCTGAAATGTGTTCAAGATAGTTAATAAACAGTTTTATGGTGAACTCATTACATTTGATAATTATGAATTTTAGATACACTCAAATGTAAGTTTAAGGTAAAATAAAAGCAACAAAAGTAACATTTAATTCACTGTTGATTATCCATGCACTCATTTCTATGGTAATTGAGTTGAACATCATATATATGTATTTTCAAGAAGTAAAAATCATGCCTTATGTAGACATCAATGAAATATTTATTCTAAATTTAAAAAATAGCTTTCCTATCCACTCTTTAAGGCCAAGTGTGATGTTACCCTTCCATGAAGTTGTTGGTGACCATTCAGTTCAAAGTTAATTACTATCTCCTTCAAACTCTGATACCTTTTTTCTGTATTTTTATCCTCTTATTTTCCATAATATTGATGGTTATACTGTGACTTATTGCACTTTAAATATATTCCCTTATGTGTTTTACATGTATTCTCAGACTAAAGTGTCATGTCAGCCCTTCATGAGGGAGTTTTTATAATCTCCATTTTAGGGTAAAGAAACTAAAAGGTTCAGATGTTAAATAACTTGCTCAAAATCATACAATTAGGATTAAAGTGTAGATTTCAAATTCTGATGTCTTTGCAACAGAGCCTCGTCACTACACTCAACTTCCTCTTAAGTGTGTAAGGTTAACTGAAAGGACCACTGGATGTACATAGTATATGTATATCGACTTAATAGAGTGTTTCTTAAATGTTAGAGTGTTTTCTTAACAAATCTATAATATTATTTTTTCTTTTCTTTTCTAGAATTCTGGAGGTGGAAGTGGAGTGGATCTTTCAGTGCTAAATGAGGCTCGCAATATGGTGTCAGATCTGCTGATCGATCCAACCCTTCCCCCACAAGTTATTTCCTCCCTGCGGAGTATCAGTAGCTTGATGGGTGCTTTCTCAGGTTCCTGTAGGCCAAAGCTTAATCCTCTCACGCCATTTCCTGGATTTTACCCCTGCTCAGAAATAGAGGACCCAACTGAGAAAGGAGATCGAAAACTTCACAAGGTCAAGATACCGTAATCAGCCAGTCCTACTTACCACGTTTAATATTTTCAAATTAAAACTGCTCCTTTATAGCTTAGATAAAATACAATTTCTTTTTTCAAGGATCAGCTTTTTTTATACAGTATATTGAGCTGTTTGGGACTTTGGAGGTGGTTATAAATCTCAAATAATTTTAAATGAGTATTCAGCTTTTATTCTAAGTAACTTTCCTATAATCAGCAGTTATAACTTCATTGGTTATAATTATTGATTATCGTTGTCACTGTTTTTAAGTAGAAAACACCACACAAATTTAATTCCAGGCCTGTATAACAAACCAGTGGTCCTATCATGTCATTAATCTGTTGTATGATTTAGAATCCAGGAATTGTTCTTATTGAACCCCAAAGAATTGATTGTTACAATATTCATTTTATGAATTACATAGCATTATTTTATAAATTAATTTTCACATTTTCTTGGTCTCTGTTTTTCCCCCTTTACTCACTAGAGATTGCTATAACCCAATAGATATTGATTTTTCCATCATTAAATATGGGATTAATTTTTTTTAAATATCAATGCTTCAAAATAGGATTTTCTTTAAGAAATAATAAATACTATTCTAAATAGGTCTATATTAGTGCTTGTTCAGAGGGCAATTAAAATTGCTTTATTTGACTAATCAATATCTTTATCAATAGCTAAAATCATAAACTTTAGAAATAAAAACATTTTAGAGATTATTCTAGATTAATTTATTCTGCAGGTAAAGAAACTAATCAAGAGAAGATAAAATTCAAATCAGTTAATTTTGTTCATTGTAATGTATATAGAGCTTAGAAAAAGTTAAATACAGTTTTGAAAGGATTTTTTTTTTTTTAAGATTTTATTTATTAATTTGAGACAGAGAGAATGAGATACAGAGAGCATGAGAGGGAGGAGGGTCAGAGGGAGAAGCAGACTCCCTGCCGAGCAGGGAGCCTGATGCGGGACTCGATCCCGGGACTCCAGGATCATGACCTGAGCCGAAGGCAGTCGCTTAATCAACTGAGCCACCCAGGCGCCCATAGTTTTGAAAGGATTTTGATCAGTTAATTTCATTGTGTTAGTTCTCAGCATTAAGATGTAGAAATGTTGAGAAATTAAGCCCAATTAGGGCTAAAGTTTGATAATTACTGATCATAAATCTAGATGATAGGTGATTATGTGATGCTTCCATTTTTAAGAAATATATACAGTAGCACTTGCCTTAGTCAAAATCCAATTAACAATGTTACTTAGTTATATGGCATTCTTTTTAGCACTCTGCCTATGAGAAATAGGTTAATCACAAGCATCAAAAAGTGACAGTAATAAACTCATCAATAAAATAACTCTAATATATTCTTGAGTTAGTTTTCACTTGCTATGTTGCTCTTCCTTTGTATTTTCCATTGATATTTGATGTTTTGAATAGTAGTTTTTTTCTTTTTTCAATTGAAGTATACTTGACACAACAGAAGGGCAATTTTTAAAAATAATAATTCTTAGAAATCTTAATCAGAAAAATATTACTGATACCAATATTATGTTTGTTACTATGTTTACTGTGTAAAAAAAAGTGTACTGGTACATTTTAGAAACATTTTAAACAATATTAATTAAACAGGATGCCTAAGTGCCTCATTTCCTGAACATTCTAGTTAATCAGGCTTATTTTTGGTACTGGAATCTACTGATAGGAGTAAGTCCTATAAGAACCAGGAAGTAACCCTTATTTCTTTTCTTTGTGTTCTTTAACTTCTTTCTTGAATTTCACAACTAATTTGTCTCTGCTTTTGGGAAAGAATAGAAAAAGCCTGATACTACTCCAGAAAAGAACAATAGCCATTTATGAAAAAATAATTAGTAAGGAAAAGGGAGTTGTAAGAGATAATTTAATGTAAATGTCTTATGTATGTGTTAAGAACTAAGAGAGACTATATGGACCTAAATTATAGCCAGAAAGGATTATGTTCCACAAAGAATGTTTTCACTGTGAGTCTAACTACGAACCTTTACAAAATTGACAAGCGGGGCGCCTGGGTGGCTCAGTCGGTTAAGCGTCTGCCTTGGGCTCAGGTCATGATCCCAGGGTCCTGGGATAGAGCCCCACATCGGGCTCCCTGCTCAGTGGGGGGCCTGCTTCTCCCTCTCCCTCTGCCTGCTGCTCCCCCTGCTTGTGCTCTCTCTCTCTCTCTCTAATAAATAAATAAAATCTTGAAAAAAAAACCGACATGCTTGGGAAACTTAAACATAGGAGATGCTTATCTCTGAGATGGTTTCAGTATTTGCTAATGGGGGAAATTCAGAAGAAGCAAAGACAGTTTTATGTAAATCTCAGTAAAACACCTATTCAGTGGTTAAAAAAAAAAGAATACTTTGGTTAATTGGCTGTTTGGATCAGTTTAGAATATTTTCAAAAATTAAGGTAAAATATTAATGCTATGGTGTTCTGAGTTTGTTAATTGAAAAGATGTACATTAGCCTTATACTGAAAATAAAAAAGGTTTAGGATATAGGGCTTATAGTCCCTGATCCTAAGCTTGACCTCTGCAATTGTTTTTCAGGGTAAATCTTTCATATTTGCTTTTGAGATTGTCAAGTGTTTATTTCTCATGCAGAGAGGGAGTGAAGTGTATAAAAGAATAAAGATCTTGTTAAATTGTAGGGAGTTCAGAAATCATTTTTTAGTGGGAGGAACACTAAATAGAACAACAATATAGAATGTAGAATTTGGAGTAAATTTGATGTATTTTCAGAGTAAAGTGTTCTATTTCTCCTGTACATGTTAAAAATAGACTTTGTATTGATATTTTCACACGTCATCTTTACTAATACATATACAGCATATCTAAGGGTGACAGTTTTAACCATTGTTACATTATTCAACAGGGACTAAATAGTAGGAGTAGTTTACCAACTCCACAGCTGAGGAGGAGTTCCGCAACCTCAGGTCTGCCTCCCGTTGAACAGTCTTCAAGGTGGGAACGCAATAATGGCAAGAGGCCACACCAAGACTTTGGCATTTCAAGGTAAAATCCCCAGTCTTTTAAAGAAACTTGAGTCCAGTGCATCCATTTTGTCTCTGTTGAATGAAGTTTGAAATAACTAAAAGCAGAAAGGAACAGTTGAAGTATTTTAGATATAGGTCAGCACGGGTAGAAATAAGGCATGATAGAGAAACTGATTCTTAAAAAGGAGGCTAACGTGTCTTCTCCAAAAAGTGCAGTACGTTGGGTACAAAGCATGCTGAGGCCTTAAGAAGAAATCAGGAAGGCAGTGTAAGGAATCTGGGGTCAGTTTAGGACAGGGCAGTGAGAAAGCTTTAAGATTAGTATTAGTCGCCATTACGGGGACAATCACAGCCATTCAGTGCACAGTGTCAAAAGACAGGTCAGCAGAGTGACTGACTTGTTAGGGGAAGAGCACATTCCCAGGGCTCACCTCAGATGTTAGATACAAGGTAGCAAAACTCTTCCAAACCGTGTTCGTGCTGGAGGACTAAGACTACTCCTATATTCTGTACTCACTTGAAGAGTGACTTGGAACTGACCAGTGCTAATCCTACACATGAAAGGCATCAGTAACTCCAGCTAAATGAAGCTGGGAAAATGCAGGGGCTGAAATTTTCTGACTGTAAATATACCCATTTACCCTCATAACAAAGGATTCACTACTTTGTTTTTCAATAGTCAGAAACATAGTGATCTCCGGTGTGAGTTAGGAACTTCTCTTTGGTCACTCATCTGCCTATGTTAACAGAGTTAGAATTAGTGTAATCTTTCTGTTAAACCACTGTTGTTACTGGGCATGTGTTATACTTTTGCTAGAACTGTGTAGTTACACATTTGAAACAGCAGATGGCAGGATTGGATCACACGGATTTGTCTGTTAAAAGTTGCATTCACGCTTATATAGGAAATACGATCAAATAATGTTCCAGATTTTGTGTGATTTTTAAATTTGAATCTTTTATAATCTATTCAAGTAGATGAACTCCTTTTTTATAAAAGAAAAATAGAGTGAAATGATAAATAAAACAGGAAGGGATTGATGTATAAAAAGTATAATCCTGGAGAATGCAAAGCTTGCCTGGAGCCTAAACATGACAGTATTGGTTTTTGGAGGGTTTTTTGGTTTTTTTGGTTTTTTTGTTTTGTTTTTTTTTTTTTTAAAGATTTTATTTATTTGCGAGAGAGAGAATGAGATAGAGAGAGCACGAGAAGGAAGAGGGCAGAGGGAGAAGCAGACCCCCTGCCGAGCAGGGAGCCCGATGCGGGACTCGATCCCGGGACTCCAGGATCATGACCTGAGCCGAAGGCAGTCGCTTAACTGACTGAGCCACCCAGGCGCCCTAGGCTTTAGTAGCTTTAACTGAAGAGACCTGCGAATCTGGTATCACTAGGGCATTCTTCTTGACTTTATTAGAGTACCCCAAAACTGAGATCGCATGGCCTACATTTTTGAGTCTTGATTTGAAGGCAGCCTTGGATTCTGATTATAGCTTCTCTGACTGTGATTTTAAATGACCCTGACCGTACTTTCAACATGGTTCCAGTATCGAGCCTCTCATTCTCTGAAGCTCTGACCGAAACCAAATTGCTCATCCCTCCAGGTGCTTTTTCATGTTAGTGTTTTTCTGCCCTTATTTCCTGACATAATGCTGCTACCCTCTAGTTTCGTGGTTACTTTAAAAAAATGGATTTAACTAGAAAACTTGGTGTCATCTTTGCATCCTGTCACCTTATCCTGTAGATACCAGTTGTCAGGCCTGTGTCTGCATCTCGTTTCCTCTCTGCTCCCTCTTCTCCTTTATCACTTTGCCTGCACTGTTTCATGCTTTCTTTACTCCTTACCTGAGCTATTATCCTCTTAATTGGCCTTTCCATTTCTAATATCCTTCACTGCCTGATCCATCTCCTACCCTTCCACCACAAATCTTCCTTAAACAAAACCTTGATTATTCAGTTTTTCTAGTCATTATGTTTTGGACCCTTTACCAATGCCTATAGAATAGTGCCGAAATCCTTAGCCTGGGATGTGAAACCCTGTTATTCCCTCATGACAAAGCTGCACCCTTACTTGGAATATTTAAACAAACTAAAAGACATGAGCAGTCTTGCAAAGAATGAGAACAGAAAAATGACTCGGAAAGCTCTCTAAGTGAAAACAATATGTGACTTGCACTAAACTCTTCCTTGAACTTTTTCTGATAATTTTGTTTTTAGTTTAACTCATTTGAAAATTAAGCTGAATTATAGTTTCCAGCTCACCTTGTTTGAGTAAAGAGTAATATAGGATTTAATTTTGCTTTCCTTCATGCTTTGTCTGGAGAAAAAAGTGAAGTATTATAAACCCTATGATAGCTGTGATAAAAGGAATCTAAAGGAAGAAAACCAGAAGGAAGAACAGCCACTGTATTATCTACCCTGAAGAGTTTATCACTTTTCATCTCTTACAGGAACTTGAAATTTTAATTAAGAGGGCCATTACTTTACAACACCAAAATACATCAGTCTTTCTCTATTTATTTGAAACTCCAGTCAAGAGTAACTCTTTGCTGTTCCCTCCATTTGTCCGCTTCTATGCCCCCCGGTAGTTGTTCTCTCTCCCTGGAACAGGTCTCACTTTAAGAATAACACCCTGATCTCCTCCTCCCTTGATTTCTAAGGAGAAGTAATCTGTTTCACCTTGGAATCTCCTTAACACCTTTTCTTTGCCTCTTTTATGGCACTTTCACTTTCTACCGTGAGTTAGTCATTACTGTTCTTCTGAGGCCTGCTTGATTGCTGTGATGAGTTTGATTGCATTAAAATGGATCTTTGAAGATAAACAGCTGCTCAACAAATGTCCTGCAGGAGTATAGTGTCCATATTATGACAGTGGATGTTGCCTTCTGCTGAAGTTTCAGCTGAAGGTTCTCTGGTCAGGAAGTTCCAGGAGATGTGAAATAATGCTTTTTTGGGTTAGCTGACAATTGGATTACCCATCTCTGAGTTCTAGGATTAGTAGCTATGGTTAAAAAATGGCTAAACTTGTATCCTTGGACTGACTGCTAGGACCCATCCCTCCCTGTGGACAAACAGAACACATTTTAGAGCTCACAGCTCACTTTCTTTGAACAGACTTTCCCTGGGGAAAAATAGGCAAATCGTTTTCCAAAACTCCCTGGGCTGTCAACTATAGTTACTCCTACACTAAAGAGACTTACCTTTAACCTATTCCCCAATTCATCCTTCATCTCCATAACTGCTCTGTAATTCAATCTAATAATTTGTTAGGAACTATGTTCCCTAAATAATGTACTAGGAACCAGCTTCTCAATTCTGTGTCTCATAATTTATTAGAGATTTATACCAATGCCTGGATACTATTTGAACTGCAGAGGTTTAAGAGGGCTAATGGTGTCATCTCACTCAGTTTCTCAAGAGAATAGCTCTGTGAATCTGGACATCATACAGCCAACAAATTTATGCAGGTTCTCACACACCCACACAAGATGATACAAACCTTATCCAGGTAATTTGCATTGGTTATCTAAAAATCAACTCTTAACATATGGCTTAACTCTGTGACCATAACTTTTGACAATCTCTTGTAATGATTCCCAAATCTGACTTCAGTCATCCTCCTACCATCTATTAATAAACCTTGAGACTCCTATCCTTCTTGTCCTCTGCTTTCTTCAGTATTTTACGTAATCTCATTGGAGTGTACATTTATCTGGTTGTAGGCCAGAAATTAATGAGACGATTCTAGAACTCAGCTGAAAACCTGTAATTTGACCTGTACCTCTCAATTCTAAACGGCTAACTGAATGTATAGTATACTTCAAGTATTAGAAGACTCTGGATCGGGCGCCTGGGTGGCTCAGTTGGTTGGGCGACTGCCTTTGGCTCAGGTCATGATCCTGGAGTCCCGGGATCGAGTCCCACATCGGGCTCCCTGCTCGGCGGGAAGTCTGCTTCTCCCTCTGACCCTCCCCCCCTCTCATGCTCTCTCTATCTCATTCTCTCTCTCAAATAAATAAAATCTTTAAAAAAAAAAAAAAGACGACTCTGGATCAAGGTAGGAAACTGTGGAGCAGTGCAGTGGGTTTTGAAAAGGAGAAAGTCTTATCTTTGTTTTGAATATTAATCAGGGGGTAAACTTTGGTAGAGTACACAGATTTTTCTGTTTGAATATAGCCCTGAGTGGTATTCTTATGTGCTTCCCTAGTCTCCCCCACTTGTGAGCAAGGAGTACTAAATACAAAGAACAATTGAGCACAAGCAGGGACATGAGTTTATTGGGGGGTATTATTTGCATTGCCTCTTTTTGTCACATCATCAAATTATCATTACTACTGGCTTGAGAATAAAATATGATAGACTCTAAAAGTTAGATGTTAAAAGTTTTTACCTCTAGGAGAGAAGGTGGGTGGGGGGATGGGGTAACTAGGGGATGGGCATTAAGGAGGGCACATGATCTGATGAGCACTGGGTGTTTTATGCAATTGATGAGTCAATAAATTCTACCCCTAACACTAAAAAAAAAAAAAAAAAGCGTTACATCTAAATCTCTAATTTTACAGATGGAGAAACACACAAAGCTAGAATCAGAATTGTTTTGTGGAAGGTGTGGGCAAGACCTTCTAAAAATAGGTAGAAAATAAATGCTTTCTCCTTTTAGAGTCAAAGAAATTAGAGGTTGAATTTTAGCTCTGCCACTGTGAATTTTAGCTGTGTGAATGGGGGGACGTTACTTAGCCTCTTGATGTCTCCATTTCCTTATCTGTTAAATAGGAGATTAAAAAAGATAAACATATGTAAACTACCTAAAACAATGAATGGTACATAATAGATACTTAAAATAGTGCTGTTGTTATAATTTTTGTTAATGTCAATAAGGAAGTTTTAATGGTCGCTAACTGGTTTTACGTGCCTTCTCTTTTTGTAATACAGAATTTTTTTCTCCCATGGGGATATAGAACAAACTGGATTTCTAGAAAAAGATCCAAGGAGAGCCTCAAAGCAAGAGTTAGTGAAAGAAAAAGAGTCCATTCGCCCAAAACTGGGGAGCAAAAATGATCTGTTCTCTAGGAAGCTGAGACTAGGAACCTAAAGAGATCATTCACTTATTCCACAATATCTGTCGAACACCTGTATCAGGCACTGAGCTAGATCCACTGGGAATGTAGAGAGATGTGTTAGAGCCCGCAAAGAAAATCACAAAATAATGAGGGAAAAGAATCTGTAAGCAGTGAAATTATAATACACTATGGATAAATGTAATAGGACATGAAGAAAAACCTTTTAGGTCACAGAAAAAATAGGCCTTCCTTGAGTAACGGGGTATGGAAGTACAGAAAAGATGAAGCAGTTGGAGAAGAGCTTATTGAGAACTTAGCCTACACTAAAAAATACTGAGTGAAAAATAGAGAATCTAGATTTGTCCTTGAGCCTGTGGTGAAGTGCCCACATGAGGAGCTGACAGAAGAAAACAGGCTAGTGAATATTGAAGAAAATGTAAAATTTATGGTGTACTTCATACATGCTTGGCACTGGAAAGCTTTCAGATATATAATCTTAAATTGCATTTTACATATCACATTGCTGTAGTGTGTGATTGCCTACCTATGTTTAATTTCTTCATAAGAGCTCTAAAACCTACAATAAATATTTCAGTTATAGGAAATGACTGAGTTAATGGGTAATCAATAGCTGTGAAGAGAGGAAGCAGGAAATAATGAAAACTGTATTATTAGGCCAGTGATTTTCAGTGAGGTCCCTGGACCCAGCAATGTCAGCGTCACCTAAGAACATACTAGAAATGCAGATTACTGGCCCTGCCCCAGACCTACTGAACCAGAAATCCTGGGGGTAGAACTAGCCATCTGTGTTCTAAGAAGTCCTCCAGATAATATTGATAACCTGCTTTATACCAGGGTTCAGCAAACTACATATGGCCTGTGGGCCTAATAGAGTCCATAACTGTTTTGAATTTGTTTTTGTTTATTGCAAATAAAATTATACTGAAACACAGTCATACTTACTTGGTTATTATTATTTGTGGCTGCTTTTTATGCTACAGTGGCAGGGTTGAGTAGTTGCAAAGCCAAAAGTTTTTACTACTTGATCCTTTACAGAAAGCATTTGCTGGCCCCTGCTTTAGGCGTAAGTACTAGATAGATGTCTAAACTCTGAATGTATAAGCAGATGTTTCCTAGTTGAAGTGAAGATCATGAATAAAAAAGAGGAAATTTCCCATGGCTTTAAAATTCTTAATCTGTTATCTTTCCCTTTTAGTCAAGGATCCTATCTAAATGGGCCTTTTAGTTCAAGTCTACTGACAATCGCGAAGCAAAGGTCATCTTCTGTATCCCTAACTCACCATGTAGGTCTGAGAAGAGCTGGTAAGAAGTCATTCTTTATGATTTAAATGTGGGAGGTCTCAGTATCTGGTAGTGCACAATTTTTTCATTATACTTTTAGAGCTAATTTTGAATACCATTTTATGTGTCCTAAGTTAACACGATTAAGCAGTTTGGATTGGCCATTAGTTGACCATTTGCTCATTCATTCGTAATGCTTTTTGAACATCCACTGTGCACCAGGCACTTTGTTAGGCACTAGGGACTCAGGGATAAAATACAGAACTACTTAACTAACCTGAGTAGTTGCAGAGCCCCAGATTCACATATCCAGAACAAGGGAAAATTGTATGGAAAGGGTATTCTTTTGTAGTGTGGCAATTACCTTACTGTGAGAGTGGAAAAAACCTGACTATATCCTAGTAAGTCATTCTAATAGAATTTTTCCCATTTTATTTATTTATTTAAGGTATAATTGACATATAACAGTATATTAGTTTCAGTTGTACAGCAATGATTTGATATTTGTGTATATTGCACAATGATCACTCCAGTGAGTCTAGTTAACATCTGTCACATTACATAGTCACAAATTTTTTTCCTGTGACAACTTTTAAGATCTGCTTTATTAGCACTTTTCAAATATACAGTCCAGTATTATTAACTGTAGTCCTCATGCTGTACCTTACAGCCCTCTGATTTATTTATTTTATAACTACAGGTTTGTTCCTTTTGACCCACTTCACCCATTTCACCCACCCCCCACTAATTAAGGAATTTTCTTTAACTCAAGAGATTATAGAACACTTCAAAATATTTTAGATGAAAGTTACAGATACAACATAGCAATAACGGAACAACACTGATACCTACTTTTAAAGTACATTATGTCTGGTAATGGAATATACATACAAGTACAAAATTCTTTTATGATGTTGTATATAAAATAAAAATCAATAAAACGTGAAGAGGCAGGAACATGTTACTGATAAGAAAAGCCGACACTAGAAGGAGATCTACATAAGATATCGATGTTGGATTTAACAAAGTCTTTAATGATTTTTTTTTTAAAGATTTTATTTATTTATTTGAGAGAGAGAGAATGGGAGAGAGAGAGAGCATGAGAGGGGGAGGGCCAGAGGGAGAAGCAGACTCCCCGCCGAGCAAGGAGCCCGACGCAGGACTCGACCCCGGGACTCCAGGATCATGACCTGAGCCGAAGGCAGTCGCTCAACCAACTGAGCCACCCAGGCGCCCTAAAATAATGATGTTTTAAAAGAAATAGAAGGAAAGATGGACAAAAATGGGTTGATAATTTTAACACAGAACTGAACACACAGAAAAGAAATAGTGGACAGTTTAGAACTGAGAAATGTGGTTGATTAAATTATAGGATGGTTTAAGAACAGATTGGACATGACAGAAAAATAGAAAATATCCAAACTGAAACAGAGAGAGGGAAAAAAATATATAGATAACAGAATACTTATGGCTTCTGGTTCTGCATGTTAAGGAGCCTAGAAGCCGTCATTCTGTCCTAATAAGTAAAAATCTGAACAGACTAAAAAATCACCTCTTCTAGGATCTGTGAGAGAGGTGAGGAGACAGGGCAGTGGGTTCCTCCAAGATTGGCGAGATAGGCAAATACAGGAAGTAATGACTTACTGGAGCAGAGACTCACAAGGGGCAACTCAGAACCACTGCCTGGAACCAGTGCTGGGGTAGGAAAGCCTGAACTGAACTGTATCTGGCAAATTGCTGGAGGACAACTCTGAGAATTAAAAACTCCAGGGAGACCCAGTCATAAGGAGCCCCCCACAATTTTGTGAGATTCACCTCCAGGAGCTTGACCGGATTCTTTCAGAAATAGTGGAGAAAATGCTGCTATCAGGGGGCAAGGAAAAGGAACCATGTTTAAATACACCAGAGCACTTTTCCTCTTCTTAACAAGGCTGCCCTCAGGAGAAACTAGTCAACCAGAGCCTAATCGGCTGAGGATTTATCAGAGCCTGACTAACCTGGGGGAAGGGAAATACTCAACTTCAGTCAGCTCTAGTCATTCTCCCACCAAAGGGAGAGGCAAAACAAAAACAAAAACAAAAAAACCCAAAACCCCAAAACAAACAAACAAAAACAACCTGAGAAACACTTGTGAAGTTCTTAGTCCAGCAACACAGGCTCACTGAAAGACTGAGATCTAATCACAGGACTATACAACACTTCTTGCCTCAGACCTCAGCACCATTTCACTAAAGGCCTATTTACAGCAGTTTCTTTTACCTGGTACCTCATGTCTGGCTATCAAGAAGAAATCACAAGGTGTACCAAAAGGTAAAAACACAATTTGGATAGACAGAGTAATCTATCAGAATCAGATAGGGATGTTGGCATTGTCAGACTGGGAACTTAAAACAACTATGATTAATATGCCAAAGGCTCTAATGGATTAAGTAGATAATATGCAATAAGAGAGGTGGAAATCCTAAATAATAAAACAAAAATGAATGCTCACAATCAAAACACTGTAACAGAAATTAAGAATGCCTTCAATGGGCTCATGAGTAGGCTGGACACAGCTGAAGAAAGAATCTCTGAGCTTGAGGATATGTCAACAGAAATCTTCAAAACTGAAAAACAAAGACTGAAAAAACAGAATATCCAAGGGCTGTGGACAACTGCAAAAGGAATACCAGAAAAAGAAAGCAAGAAGGAAGAAAAAAAATATTTGAGACAGTAATGACTGGGAATTTTCTCAGATTAATATCAGACACCAAACCATAAATCCAGGAAGCTCACAGAACACCAAACAGGATAAATATCAAAATACCTAGGCATAGGGGCGCCTGGGTGGCTCAGTTGATTAAGCGACTGCCTTCGGCTCAGGTCATGATCTTGGAGTCCCGGGATCGAGTCCCGCATCGGGCTCCCTGCTCAGCGGGGAGTCTGCTTCTCCCTCTGACCCTCCTCCCTCTCATGCTCTCTGTCTCATTCTCTCAATTAAATAAAAATAAAATCTTTAAAAAAAAAAAAATACCTAGGCATATTGTTTTCAAGTTACAGAAAAGCAAAGATAAAAAAATCCTTAAAAAGGCCAGTGGGGGTGGGGAACAACTTACCTGTAGAGGAACGAAAATAATAATGACATCAGACTTAACCTTCATAAGCCATTCAAGTGGAGTGAAACATTTAAAGTATTGAGAAGGGGGGAAAAACAACACCAACCTGGAATTCTGTACCCTTTGAAATTCTACCTCAAAAGTGTAGGAGGACTTTCTCAGACAAATAAAAATTGAGGGAACTTGTTGCCAGTAGACTTGACAGACAAGAAATAGTAAACAAGAAATATTAAAAGAAGTTCTTTAAAGAGAAGAAAAGTAATAAAGGTTAGAAACTCAGATCTAAATGAAATGAAATGAAAAATAAAATGAAAAATGCCAACCTGGAATTCTTTATCTAATGAAAATATCTTTTAAAAATTAAAGCAATGTATTTTTTCATATAGACAAAAGCTGATAGAATTTATTGCTGGTAGACCTGCAATACTAAGATTCAGCAAAGTAAGTAGTAGCTTAGGTAGGAGGAAAATGATCCACACTAAAGCATATACTGGCAGGAATGAATGAAAAGCACTAGTAAGCCTAAATACATGGGTGAATATAGTGAATATTGATTTAAAAACACAATAATAACTTCCTTTTAGCATGCGTAATATATGAAGGAGTCAAATATATGGTAACAAGGGCTTATAAAGGGTGGAAGAGGGGTAAATGGATTTAAACTAGTAAAAGTTGTAAAAAGTATAAATTTGAGAGAAAGTAGTACTTCAGAGATGCACATTGTAGTATCCAGAGTGACAACGAAAAGAATGAAAGAAAAAGGTATAAATAAAAAATGAATATAAGAGGTAACATTGGCGTGATTTTTTAAAAAACAAACAAAAAATAATCCAAAAGAATCCAGGAAAAGATAAAAGACAAAAAGAAGGAACAACTGGGGCGCCTGGGTGGCTCAGTTGGTTAAGCGACTGCCTTCGGCTCGGGTCATGATCCTGGAGTCCCGGGATCGAGTCCCACATCGGGCTCCCTGCTCAGCAGGGAGTCTGCTTCTCCCTCTGACCCTCCTCCCTCTCATGCTCTCTGTCTCTCATTGTCTCTCTCGCAAATAAATAAAATCTTAAAAAAAAAAAAAAAAAAAGAAGGAACAACTAAAAAAGAAATAGGAAGATAGTGGATTGAACACTATATCACATTAAACATACACTTTGTGGTTGGAGGGGAGAGGCAGGGATCTGCCAGAGTTGTTAAGCATATTTTTAAAACATCCAGTTTTCAACAAAAAATTGAAAATACACTCCAGTTAAACGACAAAGATTGTCAGGCAGCTAATAATACAAAACTCAAGCATATGCTCTTTACAAGATGCACACTCTAAATCCAAGGATGCAGGTAGGTCTGATCTCAGAGCTATAATATACATGAGTTAAAAATCGACAGAACTGAAGGGAAAATAGAGAAATCCATATTCGTAATTGGAGATTTTAACTCCCCATTCTCATTAGTAGAATAAGCAGACCAAAATATTAGTATAGACAAATGAAAGGTTAGAGCAACATGACTTGACTGACTTGACGTATTTGACTGCAAAACACTACATTCAGCCATCCCAGGATGAATATGTTTTCCAAGAATACACACAAGATGGAGGACAGTAGACCATTTGTTGGACTATGAGACAAGTCTCAATGAGTTTCAAAGTATTAAAACTCTATATAGAGATTGACTTCAGGAACGGCAGAGAGAAGATCTCCTAAACTCACTCCTGCTAAAATCAACAAAAAGGCAAAAAATGAAACTCAGCCATTTCACAACATTGGGAATTAACAAAAGCCTGAGAAAAAACTAGAAGTCCTCTGTATAAGAGAGACTGCTGAGCCTGGGTAAGCCCGTGGGTCCTGTGACATCTTATTTGGGGGCTACCCCATCCCCTCTTTCTCCCTCAGTGGCACTGTTGCTAAAAGCAGGTAACATTGCTACGATCAGGGAGATCTGACCTCTTTTAGAACTCCACTGAGAGTATATAGGAAACTCCCTGTTCCACCTTGAAGCTCCTTGGGAAATCTCTATTCCCCGTGGGTATTTGGACTCAAGAGCTCAGCTCTCTAAAAAACAAACAGAAAACCCAAACCTTGTGCCAGGCAGCATTGTAACTGCGTAAGGCTGTGATTTCAGGGGTGGCAAACAAGAGCTACCTGGGAATTTAAAAGGAAATCCTGGATACTAGTCAATGACCATAGGGAACTTGAGAACGTCTGAGAGATTCCTGGGGAGTCTACAAGGCTGTGCACATGCGTAGGAGAAGGCCCCAGGCACTCACGTGGAGCTGACCTAGAGGCCTCTCACAAGCAGCACGTGAAATCCAAGGCTGTTTCATAAACTAAAGTTTGAAGTGTGTCTTTTTCAACAGATTCTCTTCTACAGTTGACATATAGGCAAGACATTTAAAGAAATCTTTCAGACTCATCATTGATTGACAACAAAATTATTCTGATCCATGGGTGATTTACAGGAAGTCAAGCTTAAAAAATAAATCAAGAACTTAAAGGTAAAACAACAACAACAACAACAACAACTAGCAAAGAACTCAGTGGCTACACAGTCAGAGAAAACAGAATCTACATAATTAGTCCAGGAAAGTCATTCAACAACCAGAAGCAAGAAAACAAACACAAATCAGCAACATAACAAACCTTGGGTGTGGAAGGGATCTGATACCAGAATTGTTAAAATATATTATCTAAAATGTCCAGTTTTCAACAAAAAGATATGAAACATGCAAAGAAACACATTTTTGCCATGTACAAACAAATTTTTGTCAACAGAAAATTTCCCTGAAGGGGCTTGGATTTTGGATTTGGACTTAAATGACTTAAAATCTGCTATTATAAATATGTTTAAAGTACTAGTGGAAACCATATCTAAATTTTTTTTAAGATTTTATTTATTAGAGAGAGCACAACTGGGGGGTGAGGTGGAGGGGCAGAAGGAGAGGGAGAAGCAGGCTCCCCACTGAGCAGGGAGCCTGACATGGGCTTGATCCCAGGACGCTGGGATCATGACCAGACACTTAACTGACTGAGCCACCCAGGCGCTAATATCTACAGTATTTAAGAAGAGTTATGACAACAGTGTCTCATCAAAGAGAATATAAAGAACTAGAAATTATAAAATGAAACTATAAAATAATTTTGATGTTATAAAATAATTGCCACTTCTACTCAATATTAGATTGGAGGTTCTAGCCATAGCAGTCAGGTAAGAAGGGATAAAAGGAATAGGTAAAACTGTATTTGCAGATGATATCATGTATTTATAAAATCTGAAGAAATTCATTAAAGTCTATTACAAACCAATAAACAAGTTTATGAGTATGGCAGGATACAGGATCCCAATGCAAAAATCAATTATATGTCTATATACTAGCAATGAATAATGCAAACTGAAATTAAGAAAATAATTCCATGTAAAGTTAGTATTAAAAAAAATAAAATACTTGGAATAAATTTAACAAAATAGTGTAAGACCTGTATACTGAGAACTGTAAAACATTGTTGAGAGAAACTAAAGGTCTAAATAAATACAAAAATACCCTGTGTTGGTGGATCAGAAAACGTAATATTGTTAAGATGGCAATACTCTCCAAATTGTTCTAGATTTCATGCCATCTTTATTAAGTTCTGAGATGGTTTCTTTGCAGAAATTGACAAGCTGATCGTAAAATTCAAATGGAGGGACGCCTGGGTGGCTCAGTCAGTTAAGTGTCTGCCTTTGGCTCAGGTCATGATCTCCTCTTGGGATTGACCCCATGTCAGCAGAGAGTCTGCTTCTCCCTCTCGCTCTGCTCCTTCCCCCTCAACTCGTGCACTCTCTCTCAAATAAATAAAGTCTTAACAAAATAAAATAAAATTCATACGGAAATTCAAGGGACCCAGAATAGCTAAAGCAATTTTTAATAAAAAAGAAGAAATTGGAGGACTCACACTTCCAAATTTAAAACTTATTACCAAGCTATAGTAATCCAGAGTGGTACCGGCATAAGGATATTCCATCTCAGTGGGATAGAATTGAGAGTCTAGAAATAAGTCCTTACATGGTCAACTGATTTTCAACAGCGGTGCCAAGATGATTCAATGGGGAAGAAACAGTGTTTTTAACAAATGGTGTTGAGACAACTGGATATACACAGGAAAAAGAATGAATTTGGAATCCTACCTGTTACCATACTCAAAAATTAATACAAATGCATCATAGACTCAACTGTAAGAGTTAAAGCCCAAAACTAGTAGAAGAAGACAGAAAATTTTTGTGACTTTGGGTGTCGAATACAGCATTCTAATATATGACAGCAAAAGCACAGTTCCTGAATGAGAAAAACTGATAATTGGAATTCATTAAAATTAAAGACATTCATATTTCTACAGACACCTAAAGAAAGTGAAAAGACACAGGATGGGAGAAAATATTTGCAAATTGTATATTTGATAGTGTCCTGGTATCCAGAATTTACAAAGATGTCCTACAACTCAATAATAAAAAGACAAATGACCTCATTAAAAAAGATATTTCTCCAGAGAAGATACACCAGTGGCCCATACCACACGAAAAGATGTTCAATATCTTTAATTATTAGGGAAATGCACATCAAAACCACACTGACCCAAGACTTCATACCCACTGTGAGGCCTGTAATTTTAAAGACAGACAAGAACGAGTGGTAAAAATGTTCCAACGTGGGAACGCTGACACATTGATGGGAAAGCGAAATGCTTCAACCACTTTGGAAGACAATTTGGCAGTTCAGTACTTGAAGAGAGAAATAAAATTGTGCTATCTTCATGAGTACAATTTTATACGGCCTTGAAAATCGGAGAACTGCAATCATACCCAACTGCCTAGAAATACCTTTTTAAAATGTAAGCAAAGCATAGAAGAAGCATGTATATTTACTGTCTAATTCAGTTTATAAAGTTAGAAAATAAGAGCAAAACTAACCTAAATTGTTAAAAACTGCATACTTATGTGGTATAAATATAGAGGAAGGCAAGAAAAACAATACCATACAAGTCAAAATATGATTTCCTTTAATGAGAAGACGGGGAGCTAGAAGATGGGGTTTCTGATCTCTGGCCATGCTTTATGTCTTAGTTGAGTGGTGAGCATTCCCATTGTAACTTTTCCATATGTATGTTATATTTCACACTAAAAAAGGTTTAAAATTAAAATGGTGAATCTATATCGTAGAAAGCATTTTTTTAAGGGTTGCTAGGTTTTTCTCTGTTGTATCAAATTTCTACCCTAAGATCATGTTACCCTTTATTCTTAGCCCGTCTGTCAGGATTTTGGACACTCACTATAATTAGAGAGAAGAGGGCTAGAAATTGGAACCTCAGTTTCCGGTTAGTAACTAATCATTATGACAGGCAAGACCCTTCTTGTCTGGTCCTCAGTTTCCTCTTCTGAAACATTAAATGGGCTGGCCAGATTTAAAAAAAAAAAAAATCCCATTCAGCTCTAACACTGTATGAAGTTATGGGAGCCTCTCCATAAACCAGTCTGATAGAACAGTAGAGGCAGCTCTGCAAGAAGAAGTATGATCTCCCGGTGGTAACTGTGTTAACTAAATCAAGTTTTTAGCCTTTTTTTTTTTTTCCCCCACATGGGAAAATGAAAATACTACTTAACTCACAAGATGATGAAAATAACACATTGTATTAAATAAAATAACACATTGTATTCGGGTTCTCCGGAAAACTAATAGAATGTGTGTATATGTATTTACAGAGAGAGAGAGCGAGAGAGGTGGCTTATTTTAAGGAATTGGTTTGCAGGATTGTGAGGGTTAGCAAGTTTGAAATTGGCAGGGCAGGCTGTCCAGCTAGAAATTCTAGGAGAAGTTGGTACTGCAGTCCTGAATCTGAAAGCAGTCTGGAGGCAAAATTCCTTCCTCTTTGGAGAACCTCAGTCTTTTCTTTCAAGGCCTTCAACCAATTGGATGAGGCCCACACACATGAGGAGGGAGAGTAATCTGCTTTACTCAGTTTACTGACTTAAATGTTCATCACCTCTGAAGAACACTTTCACAGCCACATCTAGCCTGGTGCTTGACCAGACAGCTGGACACCGTAGACAGCCTCGCCGAGTGACACATAAAATTAACCATCACACACATACCACTATGCCTGAAAATATCAGAGCTCCTGAATAACTGTTACTTGCTTTCCCCTCTGATTCACACTTTACTTGGATCTTCATTTCCAAATAAAGTTTTAAATCTGCCTACCTTTCTCCAGATATACCCATTCTACCCTGAGTTCAGGGCACTCAGTGAAGGTTTTTGGAGCAAATCAGTAGCATTAGAGATGTATTTCTGAAGCCCTCTGTTTTTTTCATGTTTTAGCAATGAGCACTTGTTTGTATTCTCTACTAGTCACTAGGTTTGTTGAGTTGCAGGGATAGTATCTTTTTCTCCATTGTTAAACCCAGCACATTTTCTACCATATAGGAGGCTCTCAGATATTTGTTAAATGAATGAATGAGCTGGAAAGATATGGATATATTTTTAAAAGGAATCTGATGTTACATTAACATATAATTTTGTCATTGCTCAGCTTGCTTAATGTTGTTAAGAACTTTCGTTCTTCAATAAACTTTGGTAGCAATACTTTGTTCATGTGGATAATAAGCTGGTAGGGATATAAAATGTGAAAGATAAAGGCCAATGTGAATTAGGAAAATTTGTGCCACACTTTGTACATTTTAGTTACACTGTTAATATCTGTGCCATCTTGCTGCAATATTTATTTCACACTCACTGATGATGACAAATAATGCCTACAATGTCTTGAAGATAGCTCCACGTAGAAATCTCTTTTATCATTTAATTGTAAATACTTTGCTTTCTTTAAAGAAGTTGTTCTTTTTAAATACACAGAGACAATAAACGCCTATGTGTGCATACATATTTATTTATTGATCTCTTCCCTCTCTTTTAATTTTTTAAGGTGCTTTCCCCAGCCTGAGTCCTGTGAATTCTCCCAGCCATGGACCAGTGTCTCCTGGCTCTCTAACCAGTCGATCACACATAGAATTTCCTGACACTGCCAATTTTCTTACTAAGCCAAGTGTTATTTTACACAGATCTCTGGGCAGTGCACCCAATTCACCAGATACTTATCAGCAACTCAGAAATTCTGATAGCAATTTGTGTAACAGGTAAGTTTCCCAAATTTTCATTATTTCTATTTAAAAATACGTTACTTTCATAAAATATTACTAGTTTTCTATTTGCTTAAGAAGATTATCTTTATCGAGTAGTTTTTATTCTTAACAAACTTTTTCTCATTTTAGTGCTATTACTCATTTTCCAATTAAGTGATATATAGTGGTATTCTATCCATTTCAAGACACCAGTAAATTATGAGAATTATTTTGGTGTATAATACCATACTACCCAGTTCATATGGTGTTTGTTTTCATTTTTCCATTTTTTATCAGTAATAAGTGTTTACTTCAGACCTCAGGGCTGACTTTCAAAATATGTTATTCTCTTCAGGGACACAGGATGCCTTCTAGGATAAAGCCTACCTATTAGGTTTATCGAGAGATTGGACTTGTATGATATTTTGCAGTAGGATCTTGGTTAAAAATTAAGCAGATTTTCTAATTGTATTTAGGCCAAAATTTGCTTCTCATTTATAAAGGTATATTTCTCTGTTTTATTCTATAAGCTGTGGACATCAAATATTGAAATACGTGTCAACATTCGAATCTGAGTCTGGTGCAGACTGCCATGGTGGAAAGTCAGGTGAGTTTGCAAAAGTCATGTGTGTTTGAATTTCAGAGCAATTTCTGACATTGTTTTAGAAGTTAATAAATGAGTGAGTTTAACTTCAGTTTATCCATCTTTAAAATGAAGATCTAATGTTTTACCTACTTAGGAGATAAGTTGAGGAGTTACTAGGAACGAGTTACAAATAACAGATGGTGAAAGTGTTATTTCACCACATGGGGCCAGCACAATTGGATATTCACTTGTTAAAGGAAGAATTTGGACCCTTACCTTACTGTATACATAAAAAGTAACTCAAAATAGATCACAGACCTAAGTGTAAGAGTTAAAAACTTGAAACTTGTAGAAGAAAATATAGGATATAGTCTTTGTGACCTTGAGTTGAATAAAGCATTCTTAGATACCACACCAAAAGCACAGTCCATGAAAGAAAAGAATGACAAATTGGGCTTCAGCAAAATAAAAATTTTTGCACTTCAAAAGACAACAATAAGAAAATGAAAAGACAGACCACTGATTGAGAGAAAATATTTGGAAATTATATATCTGATTAGGTTTTATATACATAATACATAAAGAACATTTATAATTCATTATTAAGAAGTCAAACAGCTCAAAAAATGGGCAAAAGATGTCACATATTTTGGTCTGAGTCATTTGGTGAAGGATATAAACAAATGGTTAATGAACACATGAAAAGATGAATGACATCATTAGTCATTGCAGAAATGCAAATTAATACTACAGTGAGATAGCACTACACTCAAACTAGACTAACTATAATAAAAAAGACAATACCGAGTGTTAGCAAGGATGCAGAGAAATTAGAACCTTTATGCATTGCTGATAGGAATATAAAATGGTATACCCCTTTGGAAAACATTCTGACAGTTTCTTTAAAAGTTACACATAAATTTACAATATCACCCAGTAATACCATGGCTTAGAATTTATCCATGAGAAAACATATGAGCGCTCAAAGACAAGATTGTGGATGTTATGACATTATTGATGACACTGCAAAACTGGAAATGATCCAAATGTCCATTAACTTGTAAATGGAGAACTATCGTGGTATATCCATACAATGTAATTTTATTTAGCAGTTAAAGGAACAAACTTCTAATACATGACACTGCATGGATAGACTTCAAAACATTATTCTAAGTGAGAGAAGCGGGCTCAAAAGATTTCATATTGTATGATTCTATTTATATGAGATGCTAGAAAAGGTGAATTTATAGGGACAATATCAGAACAGTGATCACCTAGGATGAAAATAGGGATTAACTATAAATAAGCAGGAGGGTACTTTTTGGGGTGATGAGAATATTCTAAAATTGTCATATGGTTGTACAACTCTGTAAATATACTAAAATTGTTGAATTATACACTTAAAATGGGTAGATTTTATAGTATGTTATTACATTATACACACACACACACACTTCTTTGGATTGAATGGTATCAGCTGGGAGATTCTCACTTGAGGACTCTCATGTGATTGCAGTCAGATATTGGTACGAGTGACAGTCATCTGAAGGAATGATTGGGCTGAATTTCCAAGATGGGATTACTCATGTATCTGCTGATTATTGACTAGTCCATCTAAATATGATCTCTCTGTGGGCTTCTTCCAGCATGTTTGCTGGATTCTAGGAGAGGAGGAAGTAGAAACTGCCAGTCAAATTAATGGCTCAACCCAGAACAAAGCATTACTTATGCCATATCCTATTAATCAGAGCAGTCACACAGGCTGTCCAGATTCCTGGGGCTTAGGAAATAGATGCAGTGTCTTGTTGGAGGAGCAACAGGAATACATTTCAAAAGAGTGCAAGGGGGGGTAAGACATAGTGTTGTGGCCAACTTCGGAAAGGAAATTATTACATTTATTTCAACTGTTTTTATTACTGTTCTATGTAAGATAGAGTTATTAGAAGTTTGGATCATTAAAATACGTATGGGGCTCAGCCATTTAAACGTCTATCTTCGGCTCAGGTCATGATCTCTGGGTCCTGGGATCGAGCCCCGCATCAGGCTCCCTGCTCATTCGGGAGTCTGCTTCTCCCTCTGTGCTCCTCCCACCCTCTCAAATAAATAAATAAAATCTTTAAAAAATCTTAAAAAAAACCCCGTATTTAATGAACCTCATATGTCATGATGGCTATTTTAGAATATTATTATATATATTTTATTAGTAGTATTGCCTTAACTTACCAAGAGTAGTTGTATATTCTAAATTTCATTTGTTAAATGCTTTTCATTGGGGAAAAAATAATATTTTCCAAAGGATATTTCCTGATCATCATTAGTTAATGATTTTTTAGTATATTCAATTTTAGATTAAGATTTGACTAACATTTATTGATCATTTATTATATGTAACATCTAGTAAAACAGATGTTGTTATCCATATTTTACAGGGGAAAAAGCTTGCCATTATCAAGTACAAAATCAGGATTTGAGCCTAGTTCTTCTGAAACTCAATTCTGATATGTACTCTTAAAAACTCTTTTACCTAGGGGCGCCTGGGTGGCTTAGTCGGTTAAGCATCTGACTCTTGGTTTTGGGTCAGGTCATGATCTCAGCATCGTGAGATCGAGCCCCACGTGCTCAGCATGGAGTCTACTTGAGATTCTGTCCCTCTCCCCTTCTCCCTCCCCCTGCTTGTTGCATGCATGTGCATGCTCTCTCTCAAAATAAGTAAAGTCTTAAAAAAAAAAAAAAAAAACAACCTTTTACTTAGGAAAACCCCCTACATATTGAAAAGTAAATGAATCATAACTTTATAACTTGATGAGTATTCACACACTTAACATACCTGTGTAACCACCCAGATCAGTAAACTAATAAAATATTACCAGCACCTCAGAATTTCTCCTCATGCCCCATTCCAGGTATACCCTCTAAAGATAACATTTGTCTTGGCTTTCGATACTCATATGTATCAGTTCTGGTATGTTGTTGAACTTTTCATAAAGAACATCACAGATTATGTACTTTTGTGTCTAACTTCCTTCATTCAACATTATATTTTTAAGAATCATCTGTCTTGGGCACCTGGGTGGCTCAGTTGGTTAAGCGACTGCCTTCAGCTCAGGTCATGAACCTGGAGTCCCAGGATCGAGTCCCGCATCGGGCTCCCTGCTCAGTAGGGAGTCTGCTTCTCTCTCTGACCCTCCCCCCTCTCATGCTCTCTCTATCTCATTGTCTCTCTCAAATAAATAAATAAAATCTTAAAAAAAAAAAAAAAAGAATCATCTGTCTTGTTGCATGTGGTTGTAGTTAATTCTCTTTGCTCCATAGTGTTCAGTTGTGTGAATATACTACATTTACTTATTCTACTGTTGATGGGTTTTGGGGAAGTTTCCTGTTTATAATATTACCAACAGAATGAATATGATTTTTTTTTTTACATGTGAATGAATGCTATTTAGCTACTGGTGCTGCTTCCCTTTTCCATGAGATTTGGGAAAAAAGAGCCATTATTAATCACATTGGTAGAGAAATAATTCACAATAAATGATACTGTGTTTTAATTTTTAGATGTTCCTTGATCTCATTCATTTATAATTATGAATCTAGAGTTTTCATAGCCAAAACTCAAACAATTTCAGATGTTGGACATTGCATACATCAAATTGCTAAAAACTTCCTATTGATAGGGACTTACTTTTCCTTTTTTTTTTTTTTTTTTTAAGATTTTATTTATTTATTTGACAGAGAGCACAAGCAGGGGGAGAGGGGTAGAGGGAGAAGGAGAAGCAGGCTCCCCGCTGGGCAGAGAGCCTGACGTGGGGCTCCATCCCAGGACTCTGAGATCATGACCTGAGCCAAAGACAGATGCTTAACCAATTGAGCCACAGGCACCCCATTTTATATTTTTTTATAAGTAATTTTCCTTATAAAACTATGCATATAGGGCAAGTTTTATTCTTATCATTACTCTATGTATTTTTTGAAAGGTGACGAAGATAGCACCATTCCCTCAAAACAATCATTCAACTGCACAGAAGCGCAGGAAGTGGAAACAGAGAACAGAGACTACAGAAAATTATTTTTGGAAGGTGATAATCACCTAACAGAAGAGGCACAGAATGAACAGCAACCAAATGTAAAAGATAAACTTTCCATATGATTATGTTAAGGTGAAATATAACATTAGTTTAGTACTAGTTTCATTATCTTTGCCCAGAACAAGATTTTTAATATAATAGTACTTTTAAATTTTTTACTGAAAAGTCCTTATATCATATTAAAGAAAACCTTGGGTTAAAAATAATAATTACAGTTGACCGTTGAACAAGGCTGGTATTAGGGGTGCTGACCCTCCCACATGCAGTCAAAAATCCACATATAACTTTTGACTCCCCCAGAACTTAGTTGCTAATGACCTTCAGTTGATCAGAAGTCTTACTGATAGCATAAGCACATATGTCAACACATATTTTGTATATGTATTGTATACTGTATTCTTACAATAAAATAAGCTAGGGCAGAGAATGTGATTAAAAATCCTAAGGATGAGAAAATGCAGGTACTGTATGTGCTGTACTTACAGTATTGGGAGTACTCTATTTACAGCACTGTACTACAGAAAGTCCAGGTGTAAGTGGACCTGCATGGTTCAAACTTGTGTTGTTCAATGGTCAATTGTACTTCTGAATCCATCATCCTAGAACAGCAAAGTGCATTCGTTGTAAAACGAACACATGAACATATTTTAGTTTTACAGTAGATATATTACTTTCTATGCTGATATTTTCTTCATTGTATATGTTAAAAGTATGAGGAACAGGTGCACAACGCATTAAAAAACAAAATCTACTTACTTAAAATAGCAGTGTTTTGTTCTTAAGTTCCAAATTTAAGCTTTTTAGGGGAAAAATCATCCATTCCTATTGGGAGTTAAACTAGTAATAAATACCAGTATAAGATAGGAGTGTCTTTCTATTATCCTTTGATACCTGTAACTTCTAAAATACAAATAGTGGATTTTAGACTTGTATATAGTGTTTTGGAAAGAAAATATTTTTATTTATAAAACTACTGTGAAGATTAATAAGTCTTCTGATGCCTAGAAGACATTTTTACATTTTTCTGAAGATAGTATTTTACAAAGAGGGGAAATTGGAAGTACAGATTATATTTGAGAATAACTTTTGTTGAAAATAGTATTGACCATTTTTTAATGTTCAGTTTTGAGTGCTCTCATTTAGATGTGGATTTAACAATATTTTTAAAAGGTAAGGTTAAGTTGGTTTGTTTTCTCCCCCTATATGTGCAGATTGAACAGGAAGCATCACTGGATCTGATTTTAATAGAAGATTATGATTCCTTAATAGAAAAGATGAGCAACTGGAATTTTCAAATATTTGAAGTTGTAGAAAAAATGGGAGAGAAATCAGGAAGGATCCTTAGTCAGGTTTGTTTAACATCTCTACTTTTTTTATTTTTTTATTTTTTTATTTTTTTTTTAATTTTTTTTTTTAAAGATTTTATTTATTTGACAGAGAGACACAGTGAGAGAGGGAACACAAGCAGAGGGAGTGGGAGAGGGAGAAGCAGGCTTCCCGCTGAGCAGGGAGCCCGATGCAGGTCTTGATCCCAGGACCCTGGGACTATGACCTGAGCCGAAGGCAGACGCTTAATGACTGAGCCACCCAGGCGCCCCTCTACTTTTTTAAATTATAAATTAATTTTTTCTTGAATCTTTATAAAACGCAAAGTCTAAAAACGTGTACTACTGGGTTAAGCACAAGTTCAACATTGTTCGCTGAATTCTTTTTTTCACAAATGAAATTTTCAGTAGAAAATTTGAAAAGAGAAACCTATATACATAAACCCATATATGAAAATAATTATTGTATGTAATATGTTTCATGTAATTTTGTTTGAATAAATGAAAAGTAGTTTTTTGGGCCCATATTAGTGGGATTTAGTTTTACTACAGAATAAAGAGTTACTTTATATTGAGCCCTGCAGTTGAAAGGGACATGAAAGGTGAGCTAGTTCTAACCACTGAAACCTGTGCTTATTTTTTTCACCTGCCCTCCCTGTGCTTTACCCAAGGCCAGATGATTCATTTCATGCTAGAACCGTGGAAAAATAGTTCTTTTCTAACCACCCAGACTCAGGGTTCCCCCTGAGAAATTCATACAACAGCATCAGATTAACCTTCCCAAAATATCACTCTCATTATCTTCAAAATATCTTATTTATGAAATGTACAAGCATAAGGATAAATTTTATGGAGGGCATATGGTTTCATCTCATTGAAGTCTTTAGGGACAAAAATGTAATAAATACATTGTTCTGACTTCTGTTAACACCCAGGACTAGAGTAGAATAGATTTCATATGCCCCTTAATAAATTGTAAATAAAAAAGCTAAAGGGAAGAATGGAAAAATTTTAAAACTGGGACATGATATGGTAATCTTCCTTTGGTTTTCAAGGGTTTTAGGGTGATGTCTTCCTTTTTAATGTTTTGAAAAGAATTTCTTGTATCTTGTAAAGAAGTTTTTAATAAATTATTAACTTAAAGACATATATACATGGTAACATTCCCAAATGCAAATCACAAAAACATACTCTACTCAACTACAAATAGAAATTCTGATTTTTAAAGTAAATTTTATTTTAATTGACATTTAGGTTATGTATACCTTATTTCAAGACACTGGCTTATTGGAAATATTTAAAATCCCCACTCTACAGTTCATGAACTATTTTCGTGCATTGGAGAATGGCTACCGAGACATTCCTTGTAAGTATCAGCAGATCTTATTACTTAAGTTCAGATAATACTGGTTTTGAAACTATTATTTTTCCCTTCAGATCTAAACACTTTTTAAATTACATGTTTGGAAAAATTTAAGTAATCTATATGCTGCTACCTAGAGCTAATGGACCACTATTAACATTTTGGTATATTTTCTTACTTATGTTTCATAAAGTGAATCATAATATAGACATATACTGTGCTCTCTCCCTTAATTATTATATGGTGTACAACTTTCTATGTTAATAATTATTCATCTGAGTATCTTTTAAAATGTTTGGTAATTAAGTCAAGAGTGTCAGAAAATTCTTGACTTCAAAATATTTTAAAACTATCCATAGAATTTCTGTTTTTAACGGTGTCCTGACCTGATTAATTGCTAATGGCTATTTGATTTTATGGTAAAATATAATTTGAATTTCATATTAGGAAATGATACAGGTTTCCTTATACATCTATATATTCTACAGTTTCCCTTCATATGGACACGTTATGGGAAATCACTTACATAAACACAGAGCAAATTATTCTTAAATTGGTATAACTCATTAATAATGATGATCCTTAATGTGAGTTATATGTGCTGTAATTTCCACTTACAAAATATGCTTTTTAAAAAGTGACTGCATTTTATAAATAGAATAAACTGATACTTTATTTTTTTTTTAATATTTATTTATTTATTTGAGAGCGTGAGCACGAGCAGAGGGAAGAGGCAGAGGGAGACGGAGAAGCAGGCTCCCTGCTCAGGACTCCGAGATCATGACCTGAGCTGAAGGCAGATGCTTAACCAACTGAGCCCCCCAGCCTCATTTGAAGTGATACTTTAAAATGGACTTCAAAGGAAGGAGAATGGGGAAAATAAAGAGGCAATAAAGAGTCTTTACTATCAGCTCCAAATAGGATGTTAGAAAAGAGCCTCTGCATCTAACTTTTCTAAACTTTAGTATCCAGGTTTGTAAATGGAAATTACAGTAGTCTCTACTCCATAGATAGCGATGAGATAAGCCATGGAAAGTGCATCTCAGAGTCCCTGGTGTATAGTAAATGGTCAGTTGGCTATATGAATAATTAAGCTCCTCGCAGATGGACGTCATGTCGTGTCATGGCCTGAACATTTACTATTGTGTCATCTGCTGATTCTACCTGGGACTCACTAAATATCTGTTGAAGTGTTGCACTTTTATTGCATATCAGCTGTGACTGTAATCATTAGATCTATGAAGATTATGTCATTTAATCCTTGTTGGAAAGTTTATATTATCTACCTTTCACAGGTGAGAATAAAAACTCAGAAGAAACTTTCCCAAGATCATAAAACTCTTAGAAATGGCAAAAGCTGGGTTTCACTTGTAGGTCTTGCCTTCTCACATAGTGATATTTCAGTAAACCAGTGTTTCTTGATCATGTGCTATGTCTCAGATGCTGTTCTGGATGTTTTCATATGCCATTTTAACATTTCATCTTTCCAGCAGGCCTGAGAGAGAGGTGTGTCTCATCTTTTCTTTTTTCTTTTCTTTTCTTTTCTTTCTTGTGTTTTTTGTGGTGGGGAAGTTCAAGTATCCAGAATTTGTAAGTGTTGCCTGTGTGCAAACATGGGTCTCCATAATCCAGACACTATTTACATAGTATTTTTAAAGCTACAAAATAGCAACCTTCAGTAAATTTTTCAGTGCCTTTCTTTTTTTTTTCTTTTTAAAGATTTTGTTTATTTATTTGAGAGAGAGCAAGAGAGAGAGCACACATGAGCAGGGGGTAGGAGCAGAAGGAGAGGGAGAAGCAGGCTCCCCACCGAGCAGGGAGCCCGACACGGGACTCCATCCCAGGACCCTGGGATCATGACCTGAGCGGAAGGCAGCCACTTAACTGTCTGAGCCACCCAGGCACCCCTCAGTGCCTTTCAGTTAGCCCTTGTTACTTGCCTTTCCTTTGACTATCTTACTATGTTTTCATAGTATATGTGAAAGTTTTTAAAAGAACTTTTTAATACATCAAGAGACTTTAAAAAAATAAGATGAAACAAGGGTTCCTGGCTGGCCTGGTCACTAGAACGTGCTACTCTACTCTTGATCTCAGGGTCGTGAGTTCAAGCCCCGCGTTGGGCATTGAGCCTATTAAAAAAAATTAAAATGAAATATAATATAATTGTGGGAAGTTATTCCAAGCCATACATTTTATTTATGTGGATATAGGATAGTAGAAAATTATTGTACTTTAAGAAATGTCCTATGTTAAACATAACATTTTTATAAAACATTTTGGTGACTTTAGATCATAATCGCATACACGCCACAGATGTCCTGCATGCAGTTTGGTATCTGACAACGCGGCCAGTTCCTGGTTTACAGCAGATCCACAATGACCACGCAGCAGGAAATGAAACAGGTACTTCCGTCTACAAATCTTCCTTTTAATTATTTGTCTAGAAATAATAAATCAAGCTATCTCATTTCATTACCTCTGTTCTTCTAAAAATTTCACTAAGTAACTTTTGGTACATGTAAATGAGTATATAAATTTTGATGCATAATAATGGCATGCAAATTAGGAAACCTAGGACCCACCTTAAGAGCTAGGTTTAGATGAAATACTGTTGGATCTACCATGTTTCTTTTCTGTGTCCCGTCCTGCTGCTTGCTATCCAGAATAGTGTGATAATCGTTTCTTTGGTCTTTTCTTTCAATTCTTGGTTTTCTGTTTTAGGTGTATCATGTAAATTTAAAATATATAACCTTCACAATGAAAGTGGCCATACTTAAAAGCCTCATGTAAACATTTAAACAGTGACATTAAAAACCTTTCATAACATTTATGTTTTGCTCACAAAGAAGTTAATTCTCTTCATCATGAATACAATTATTTGTACAAATGTAATGAATTTACATAACATGGTTGGTTCTCTTAGTCTAGTTTGTAAAAGAGGGGAGAACTACTTCGGCGAGATACACACACACACACACACACACTTAGTTACTGATGCCTGGAAATGTGATCATGCTGATCAGGGCAAACGTCATAGACTTAGCCATTGCTTTACAGTGTTTGGTCATTGAGTCCAAAGTTACTGCCATTACGTTTTCTGCCATTCCCTATTTACTCTTTCTTAGCCCTCCTCATTCCTTCCATTAGTTCTGCGCTTCCATCAGATCATTTTCTTCAGCTTTTTTGTTTGTAGGTGTATTTATTTTCTTAGAAGAATATTTTCATATTTTAGCACATTTGACGATAGTGATTGATTTTGTCTGATCCTTATTATCAAGAGGAAATAAGGTTCCTGCTATACATGGGAGGATGTACGTCCATAACCCAGGGGATTTTTTGGCCTTTTTGGTACTCCCATGTCCAGTGACAAAAGATAATGGAAAACTACAGTAATCCAGTATCATCAGGATCTCAATAGTGCAGACCCTTGAAAATATAGATCATTTCCCTAGGCAAGTACCATGATCAGTAGAGATGCTGGCTGAGGACAAAGGGAAAGTGGAATTGTTAGTGGAATAAGAAAATGATAAATCTCAAGTACAGCTATGTGACCAGTTTCAGAAGTGAAATCTGTTAATGGCTCTCTATATATTTTCCTTATTGATATTTATTTTATATAATAAGCAAATTTTTTCTTCCTCTTTCTCATTCTCCTACCACCCAAATATTGGTGGACATTTGGGTTCTTTCTACTTTGGGGCTATTATGAATAATGCTGCTATAAGTATTCTTGTACTAGGTTTTGTGTAGATACGTTTTCATTTCTAGCTGTGGAATTCCTGGGTCATAAGATGATTCTGTGCTTAACATTTTGAGGATCTGCCAAAATGTTTTCCAAGGTGGCTGCACTATTTTATTTTCTCACCAACAATGTATGAAGAATCCAGTTTTTCTCCACTTCTTGTTATTATCTTTTTGATAACCATTCTGGTGGCTGTGAAGTGGTATTTCATTGTGGTTTGGATTTGCATTTACCTAATGGCTAATATTGTTGAATGCCTTGCCATTTGTCTTCTTTGAAGAAATGTCTGTTCATGTCTTTCATCCATTTTTAAATTTGATCATTTGTCTTTTTATTATTGAGCTGTAGGAGTTCTTTGTATATTTTAGATATAAGTCCCTTATCAGATTTATGATTTGCAGCTATTTTCTCCCATTCTGTAAGTTGTCTTTTTACTTTCTTGATAGTGTCTTTTGAAGTACAAAAACTTTTAATTTTGATGAAGTCTAATTTATCTTTTTCTTTTGTTGCTCATGCTTTTGGTATCATATCTAAGAAGGGTTTTGCCTGACCCAAGATCATGAAGATTTACTCCTATGTTTTCTTCTGAGAGTTTCATAGTTATAGGAAGTTTAGGTCTGTGACCCATTGGAACTAATTTGGGGGATAAAGGAAGAGGTCTTTCTTTTGCACATGAATATCCAGTTGTCCCAGAACCATTTGTTGAAAAGAGTTCTTTATATATACTCCACATAGTCAGCTCTTAAGTGTTACTAAATCAATTTCTACCTTATAAGATTGTGAGCATTGAATGAAACAACATGTATGAAAGAGCCTGACATCATGCAGGGCACATAGATGGCTCTCAGCATGGTCTTAGCACCCTTGTGCAAAATCAGTTGGCCATAAATATGAGGGGTTATTTCTGGACTCTCAGTTTTAGTCCATTGATTTTTATGTCTGTCCTTATACCAGTACATTATCTTCAGAGCTTTGTTAGTAAGCTTTGAAATTGGTAAGTTTAAGTCTTCCATCTTTGTTCTTTTTCAAGATTTTTTTGGCCATTCTGGTTCTCTTGTATTTCCATATGGATTTAGGTCCAGCTTGTGACTTTCTACAAAAAAAAAAAAAAAGGCAGCTAGGATTTTGATAGGGATTATGTGGACTCTGTAGATCATTTGTGGAGAGTATTGCTATTTTAACAATAGTAAGTCTAATGGTCCATGAGCATGGGTGTTTTTTCCGCTTATTTAAGTCTTTAAATTCTTTCAACAATATTTTTTAGTTTGCAGAATACTGGTTTTGTACTTCTGTTAAGTTTATTCCTAAGTATTTTATTCTTTTTGGTGCTAGTGTAAATGGAATGGTTTCTTGGGGCTCATTTTTTGATTATTCATTGCTATCACATATAAAAATAATTGATTTTTGCATAGTGATCTTTCATCCTGCAATCTTGATGATCACCTTTATTAGTTCTAATAGTTTTTTAATTGATTTCATGGTATTTTTTCTATATACAAGAGCATGTCATCTATAAGTAGAGATAGTTTTACCTCTTTGTTGTGTGTTGGTCTCAGCCTGTCAATAACCAGTGTTGTGGCTGGCCCAGCTCTTGTGGTTATTATGATTGCAAGATGCCCTTTACCAATAACCATCAAGAAACTTTAAAAAAATAATGGTTATAGGAATTGAAAATTACACAGCATAGCTGGGACCACAAAGCAAGGTCACAGGGGGAGAGAGAGAGAGAACATGCACAAGCATGCATGCAAGCAGATGTACCTGAGGTTTATTGGGGTCAAGAGTAGGGGGGTTTTTGGGCGCCTGGGTGGCTCAGTTGGTTAAGCGACTGCCTTCAGCTCAGGTCATGATCCCAGGGTCCTGGGATCGAGTCCCGCATCGGGCTCTCTGCTCCTTGGGAGCCTGCTTCTCCCTCTGCCTCTCTCTCTCTGTCTCTCATGAATAAATAAATAAAATCTTAAAAAAAAAAAAAAAAAAAGAGTAGGGGGGTTTCACTGGCTCACTCTTTATTGGTGAATTTAAAGCATAAGAGCAGGAATGTAAAGCATGGATAGAGAAAAAACCAGCAGCCCACATGTGTCCTTTCTGTGGCTAAAAGCGTAATGATGAAGAACTATCATTTAAAAAAAAAAAAATTTTTTTTTAATTCATGTGATGGCAAATATTTAGTGAAGTAAATTATGATAAAGATCGTTTTGGACTCTGACAAGCCAGGACATTATTCCTAGTTTGCCACTGATGAAGTCAATCCGTGAAATTTTGTATCTCTCTAATATCTTTGTGGTTTTATTTGCTGTCTACTCTAAATATAATTTATTTTTTCCTTCTTATACTTTAAGGTCATTTTAGTAAAAGTAATAGAATGACCATCTAAATAGATAAAGCCACTAAAATACAAAAAAAATGAAGAAATCAATCGTAAGATATTAAGACATGGAAAGCACAGTGTTGATAATGAAAATATTGTTTCTAACTAGAAGATAAAAAGAATTATGTTATGAGACATTCCTCAGTTTTCTATGTCTTTTCATTTTCCGTAGTTTTTCTTGCCATTGTCTTATAAGGGGCTTCATGGAAAAAGAGAAGGGAGGAGAGATTGTAGTCAGGGCTACAATGAAATGTAATCTCTCTAGTAAGATTTGAAAAACATCTATGTTGAGAAGCTTAGTTTGTTAATACATTAAATTCCTAAATCTTCATACAGTTTCCACGAAATTTTATTCTCTAGATTGTTTTTTCCTGTTACTTCCTATGCCCTGGCCATTATCTCTAGTCCTTCAATAATAAATGTTCAGAAAACCGGAGGTTTTAAAAAATTATTAGCTCGAGTAAGAGAGCATCATAAAAATCTCATAATGTCTTTATAAAGTAAGTGACTTCTGCGTCATGTTTAACCTTGTTTCTCTCTAGTAGCATGTGTGTTGGAAAGAATAGACTGTTTTAAGTCCCTGTTTATAAATAGAGTGTATTTCTTAGCTTAGTCAACAAGTAAGATAAATAATCATATTGCCTATGGGGAATCCCCTCCTTAGTCTCATTTTGTGAGGAAGTTTTGTGTCATGCTGGCTTATTTTGCTTGTTCCTCAGATTCTGGTGGCAGAATGAACCCTGGGCAGTTGGCTTACATTTCTTCGAGGAGCTGCTCTATTCCAGACGAGAGCTATGGTTGCCTTTCTTCAAACATTCCTGCGCTGGAATTGATGGCTCTCTATGTGGCAGCCGCCATGCATGATTACGATCACCCAGGGCGGACAAATGCATTTCTAGTGGCTACAAATGCCCCTCAGGTAGGAAATACGTTTTCAGAAAGATTCAAGAGTGATTCTGAAATTTCACAAGCATGTGGTATATCCTTTTGTAACCCACCCTTCAGTTGACTCAGATAGCCATTCCATCTGCGTGGTAATTAATTGGATTTTAACACATGGCACTGACATGAGATGTGCCAAAGAATGAAGAAGAAATTACCTTCTCCCACTCGAAAATAAATAAAATGGTCATCAAAGAGTAACTCGCTGTTTTATGAAATTCTGGAAGCCTTGCTGCCAATATTTTTGCCTTTGATCAAATTCATAGGACTGACTGATGTAAGCCTGATTCTTCCTTCTTCCTTTCTGTGGCTAAAAGCGTAATGATGAAGAACTATCATTTTCGTTGCTGTCCTCTTTTTTCCTTAAGACTCAGACTCTAAATCTCTTAGTGCTGCATATATTAGTGTGTGTAAACATTTCTTCTAGTATCACGTTATTTTTGTATCCAGTACAGCTGATAAGGTACAAGATTCCTCTACCGTCAAAATTTGCATAAGAGGTAGGAGCTCCCACAAATGGATACTGTAATAGCAGTAGCTTTAGACATTAGGGCTTGGAGCTAAATCCTTGGTTTTAAGTGGTTGTGGGTGTTTGTTTAGGCTGGTGATTCCTGAAATGTCATCTTTGTTTCTAACTGTGTGCCTTTCAAAGAACAAGTGACTGCTTGCTGAATTCAGCTTATGTCTTCACTTCATTGCTCTGTGTATAAACCTCACTTCTGATTTTTTCATCTTCTGTAGCCATCCTGTGTTGCTCTTCACACTTCTCTCTCCCACACTCTCACTATTTAAAAGAAGAGGAGATCGGTTCTCTAGCCAGAACAAGAATAGGATTCAGAGACAGAGAGGGAGAGAGTGTTTAAAATGCTACATGATTCATTTCTCCAGTGAGGCTTTATCTACTAATAGCTCATGATTTCTGCAGGTAACTTTTCAATGAATTTTTATCTAGATACTAATATTTGTCCACTTTCTAAGAATAGCTGAGGGAGAGATGACAAACTAAGGACAAATGCCTCCTCATGTGCATTGCCATTCTGCAGGAAGCAGAGGTGCATTCTCTGTCTCGCCTCACACTCCATCGTCTTTAAAAACCTGGTCCTGTGGGGAGTCGTGGAGCTGGGTGGACGGGGCACAATGCAAAAAGCACTGGTCTTGAGATTAAGAGACCCGAGTTGGATTTCTGATTACCTGGTCGTTAACCGTGTGATCTTAGGCAAGCCACCCTTGTCTTTCTGAACCTCAGAATACAGACCTGATATGATTAAGGGTAAGGGGACAACATAATGGGACATTTTCCATTTTGTGTGTTTGAGAGGCTCCTGAATCAGGTATCATATAGACGGAAGTTACTAACTCTTCTCTTTCACTCTTGGCTTTAAGTCATTCGTCAGCTTCTAGTACAGGTCAGTCAGACTTACTACCTCTCCTTCAAGGAGATGCTGAGTGAGCCAACTCCAGTGTTACCTCTCTCACCTGCAGATAAAACAATGATATGTGAAAATCATTCCTACAAGTTATATGCTCGAAACTGTTGTGCTAATTAAAAGAAAAATGTGAGGTCTGGATATAATATCAGTAATACACAGAATTTCTAACTTCTCGTTGTTAAGGACCGCCAGTAGAGGAAACAATGGGAAGTGTCGGAATGGAAAGGAAGTTGCCAGGGAGTTCAGCTCCTGAGAAAGTATAGTCTTCCACCCAGTCTCCTTGCTTACTTCCGGCTCCCCTTTGGTCTGTTCCAGACCCTCCGCAGCATTCACCTCAGTCCTGGGAAAAGTCATTGTAATGGCTCGGTGGTCATACCTGATTTAGCCCCTGTTGGGTCTTCTGCCTTTATTCACCCAGGTCCAGCCTCAGTGGCCTCCTGGCTGTTTTCTTCTGTATCCCGGGCGCACTCCCTTACTGAGAGCCTTGGCACTTCCTGTCCTCCCTGCCCGGAGTGCTCTCTCCCCACACATCTACATGGCTCACTTTGTCACCTCGTTCCATGTAACATTCCACGAGCCCCCTCCTGGCGCTCATTATGTTCCTAACCTGCTTTATGTTTTCCATAGCAGTGATCATTCAGCATACTATGTATTTTGTTTCTTGTAGGTCTCTCCTCAGTGGAATATGGTTTCATGAGAATAGGGATTTTTGCCTTTTATTCCCTAATACCTAGAATAGTGCCTAACACATAAAAGTCATTTAGTAAGTAGTTGTTGAATGTTGAAGGATGCCTGATTTCTTTGCTCTGCAGGACTGCTAGCTTGTCTGAAATATACTCTGTTCTTCCCAAAGTAATGAAATTCACGAGACCTTCTTCAGCTAGTGCGTGTGAGATAAGGACCCTTCTGTGAAAGCGTGAGGTGTGTTTATTAGGTAATAAAGTAGGTCCTCTCATTTTGGGAAGCTCAGTGGGTCTAATTAGGCCACAACTAGTGAAAAATGTTACTGCTTCAGTGGTAGTATATAATACCACCAACTGGATCAAATGTTCTTCAGTCTCATGGTAAGGAAAGTACACTGGGAAGGTATAGGAGGATTATTTTATATTCTTGCTGTGAAAGAAGGTGAAACATTTAGGTTTATCCTGAAGAGATGCCAGTATTAAAATTCTAAGAGATTTCTGAGCTATTTCCACATGAAAAGCTGGCTAAAAGATGGAGATTAGTGCCTGAGGTATTAGAGTTTGAGAATATTTTCATGATATTTGGGGTAAAAGGAAATGAAATTTGAGGTTGAGATTTGTAAATTGGAGACACTCATAAATGTTTTATCTCCCAAAATACGTATTAAGATGGGGACTAAACACATGCATTTGACTCCTCATTATAACAGAAGAATAGGTGGGGAAAGTATTATCATCAGAAGATTAAAGAGTTTTCCAGAAACTTCTATTTCTGGAAAATGAAAAACAGATGACTATGGAGAGGTGGAAGTATATTAGAGGTGGCTACAGCTTAAGTGGAACTCTGGAGAGACTCCTGATGCCATTTGCCCTGGCTTGCTACACACACACACACACGCACACACACACACACACACGACCGTGTGCACGTGCACCCCCAATCCCTGTACACGTACACTACACATCTTTATATAAAGCTACTACGACCCTGCATTTACCTCCAGGCAGAAACTCATCCCTTAGGTATTGAAGAGAGTAAGAATTACTTGTTGTGAGTAGTAGTACTCCAGGGTAAATCCTTCTCATTCTGGAAACTTAACAGCTGACAACTGGTCTCATAACTGTAAAGCAAAACCTACTAAGTAACAAACGCCATCCACATTCATAGAGTTCCTACTCATCTTCCCAAATTAAAGAAGAGACTCAACACCAAAATAAACAGAAGAGAATCTAGAATTCTTTTTTTTTTAATATCAACAGATAACCCAAGGATCACTAGACATGACATTAACCAGTAGCTTGGAAAGAAAAGGCTAAAATGGACATGGTAACCAACTACAAGGTGGGGGGAAATCTAGGGAATAGAAAAGCTGTTAAGTTTTTCAAAAAGATATTCTCAGAATTGGAGAAACACTGCGTCCCTAAGAACAGGAAGCTATGAAAAAGGAAACACCAGCGAACAGATTAGAGCTCTTAGGAACTAAAAATACTACTGCAAAAAAATTTTAAAAATTCAACACAAGCCCTGGAAGTAAACTCCAGGTTACCTCTCCCAGAATGCAGACCAAAAAGAGAAAGAGATGGAAAATATCATGAAGGGAAAAATGGGGCTTGGTGGACCAGGTCATGAACTGACTATTGGAGTTCCAGAAAGAGACAGTCTTTGGATCAGAGGGGTTCAGCAGGTCCCAGAGAAGTTGAATGGGGAGGAAAAAACCTGCACATGGAGTGCCATGGTAAAATGTCTTAAAAAAAAAAAAAAAAGGAATTCCTAAGAGAATGACAGCAGTACACGTTTTATGAAAGAACAAAAATCCAACTGGCACCGTATTTTAGCAACAATGGATGCTTGAGGGTACCGGAATAAACAATTATTGGGTGCCTACTGGGGGAGAGGCACTGTTCTAGGCATTATTATTGAACAAAACAGGCCAAAAAACATCTCTGCCCCCATAGAACGTACACTCCAGTAAAGCAAGAAAAAGAATAAAGAGTGTATGTAGGAGGCAGAGAGACGATTATGACGTAGATGCTAGGAAAGAAGTAACCCGGGAAGGGGATGGGGAGTGTTGGCCTAAAGATACTATTTTCAAGTTAGATTTCTGTATCCCGCTAAGCTACAGCTGAGTGTTAAGAGCAAAATAAAGAGAATCTCTGATATACAGAAATAAAGTAAATCACGTACCCATTCACCCTTAGAAAGTTACCTAAAAAACACGTCTTAGCAAAACAAGGGTGATAAGGAAGACAAAGGATCTTAGAAGATACAGGATTACCAGAAATTTGAGAACAAACCCAGAGCTTCAGGATAAAGGGATACCAAAATGACAGCTGTTCATCTTGACTATTTCTTTTTTTCTTTTTTTAAAGATTTTATTTATTTATGTGACAGAGAGAGACAGCGAGAGAGGGAACACAAGCAGGGAGAGTGGGAGAGGGAGAAGCAGGCTTCCCGCGGAGCAGGGAGCCCCATGCGGGGCTCGATCCCAGGACCCTGGGATCATGACCTGAGCCGAAGGCAGATGCTTAATGACTGAGCCACCCAGGTGCCCCGATCTTGACTATTTCTTTAAGGAGTACTTTCTCTCTCTCTCTCTCTTTCTTTTTAAAACTAGCTGTTTTGTTTTCTGTAGCACCTGATTTACTACCTCTGTTGGATTTTTTTAAGTTAAGAATTTTTTTAAATGAAAACAATTTTTCTTAATCCAAGATTTTTCACTTTTCGGAAGTACCCTCTTTAATCTCATGACTAGGACCTAGAGACTTTTTAATGTTTCCTCTTGTCTCTTGTGTTTCAAAGGGGGACATTTGCTCAGATTTGTCAGCCTCTTTGTGTGATCTAAGTCTTTGATATGTCTGCTGAGTTTTCTCTTTTCATTTATTGAAAGGTGTTTATTATTTGTTGAGTTTAATTCTATCAGTTTGTATTAAATCCTGTTTCACATCTTTCCAACTCAAAAAGAGGGTGAAAAACAAATTTGCTTTGCCAAATTAGAGATTTGCCTGTGGAGCGAAGGAAGGGGATCCCTAGCTGGAGAGAGCAGGGATCAAGATGCTTTAGCACAGGGCGCCTGGGTGGCTCAGTTGGTTAAGCGACTGCCTTCGGCTCAGGTCATGATCCTGGAGTCCCGGGATCGAGTCCCACATGGGGCTCCCTGCTCAGCAGGGAGTCTGCTTCTCCCTCTGACCCTCCCCCATCTCGTGCTCTCTGTCTCTCATTCTCTCTCTCGCAAATAAATAAAATCTTAAAAAAAAAGAAAAGACGCTTTAGCACAAAGTCCAAGCATAGTTACTGCAGCTCCAAATTAGCGGGGGCTGGTCTTCCCTCTCTGGTTGTCAGAAAGCCCTCAGGAAAAGCCAGCTGAGGCTTCACCATCTGTTTTACCTAGAATGTTTTTCTTACCAGGTTTAAGCTTGGCTTATTGTTCTGTGTGTTCACTGAATATTCTTCCTAAAGTGGAACGCTCATTTGCCTCCTACTTACTGCTCCATGATTGTATCTTGCCTCTACTCGTCTATGAGGTAGTGGGTTTATTGGGGTACACTCTGTCCACTTATTCTCCAGGTGGGTTTTTCCTTCTCATGCAATAACTTAGTTGGCTTCTCCTCAATCCATTCCCACTTTCCCCATGTATTTGAAATTTCCAGTATGATGATAATACCTAGATTTTAAAATTGATTCAGATTTTTTTTGCCCCTATTTTATATTTCTTTGGTAATTTCAAAGGGCAGTTTGAATGATGAAGAAATTCTGAACTTATTTCTTTTCCTGATCTTGCTAGCCAAGAGTTTATTACGTCAGCTAGCTCTACAGGGCACTTACTCTATGTTGTGCTTTATTGAGTTGGATGTTTGGTTACTTCTTCCTGAACAGACAAAGCTGTTCTAATAGTTTATCAGTTTTCATCAGATTTGAATATGAATTAGTGAAATCACTATTAAATATAAAATGACCCCTTAGGGAGTCTTTGAAGCTTAATCTTTCTCTTTGAGGTTTATGATCTTTGGAAGTTGTAATAAGGCTAGTATAAATTTTTTTTGACATTTTTTTATTGACATATAATTGATAATGTAACATTGTGTTAAGGTGTACATGTTCATTTGATATACATATCATTGTAATACTACCATGATGTCACCTAATATATCTTTTTTGTGAGTACATTTAAGATCTAGTCTGTTAGCAACTTTCAAGTATATAATACAGTACTATTAACTGTAATCACAATGCTGGGCATTAGGTCCCCAGAACTTTGTCATCTTATAACTGAAGTTTGTACCCTTTGACCAACATCTCCCCAATTCCCTCACTCTCTGGTCTGTGTTTCTATGAGTTCAGCTTTTTAAGATTCCACATATAAGAGATGCCATACAGTATGTCTTTCTTGATTTAACTCACTTAGCATTGTGCTCTCAAGGTCCATCCATGTTGTCTCAAATGGCAGGATTACCTTCTTTAACATGGCTAAATAAATATTCCATCTCTCTCTCTCTCTCTCTCTCTCTCTCTCTCTCTCACACACACACACACACACACACACACACACCCCACATCTTTATCCATTCATCCACTGATGGACATTTAGATTGCTTGCAGCCTTTATATGTCCCATTACAAAGCTTAAATCATCATTACTTTCATAAAATCAAATGGTGTAAAAAAACAAATGATGTTAAGTATCTGTCTTATATTTAGACTATGGCTTATTTTCACAAATCACACATAAACTTATTTAATTTAGTTCCCAGAATATGTATCTTTTTTTTTTTTTTTAGGATTTTGTTTATTTATTTGAGAGAGAGAGAACAAGTGAGAGAGAGAACACAAGTGGGAAAGGGCAGAGGGAGAGAGAGAAGCAGGCTCCCCACTGAGCAGGGAGCCCGACACGGGATTTGATCCCAGGACCCTGAGATCACGACCTGAGCCGAAGGCAGACGCTTAACTGACTGAGCCTCCTAGGCACCCCCCAGAATGTGTACCTTAATGTGGATTGCATTCTATTTTTATCTGTCCTTCTTTCTTATTAACAAGAAGCTCTGTGAAAACAGGGACAAGTTTTTTTTTATTCCTAGCCTTTAGCACTGTGAACGTTTTTTAAATAATTACTATGCTTATTTAATAATTTTTTTAATTGCTTGATTTTTAGAGATAGAAGAGGCTCTAGCTATTCTATAAGCCATTGGTTTTTTTAAATCTGTATTCCAAAGTTCTAGAGTCCTGAGGGTCTTGCATTGAAATGAGGTGGATAAGAAGTGAAGAGTTGCACACCAGCTGAACCAGAGGATTTGTGTTACCTGTTTCATGCTTCTCTTACTCCCGGGCCTGTGCCCGGATCGGAGTGTAGGAATGTGTTCTTCCTGGACATGCAGGACTGTCCCTCACCCGGGACAGTACTCCTGCTTCCTCTTTGGTCATCAGCACCACTGATCACATGCTAGCTGAAGAAGAGAAATGTGTCCCTACACCTGCTCTCCTTCTAAAGACTTCACTAACAGAAGCTTTATCTAAGAAGGTTCATTGGATTCAATGAAGTAGACCTCAAATATCAACTTTACATCTCCTGAGGGCAGCAGATGACTTGGGAGACGAATTACCCTTTCACCTACTAGATGTAGATGCCGGCAAGGTCTACCTTACCCTTTTTGTACTTCGGTAAACTCATTTAGAAAATGCCCACAAGCCTTCTTCACAGATATTAAAATGCTTGGCATATAGTAGTTACTCATTGTTTGTATTCTTCCAACCTAACTCTGTTTATTATTAAAGATTAATATCTCTCAGACGCCTGACTCATTTTTATTACTTTTCAGGCAGTTTTGTACAACGACAGATCTGTTCTAGAAAATCATCATGCTGCATCAGCTTGGAATCTGTATCTCTCTCGCCCAGAATACAACTTCCTTCTTAATCTTGATCATGTGGAATTCAAGCGCTTTCGTTTTTTGGTCATTGAAGCAATCCTTGCCACAGATCTTAAAAAGCATTTTGATTTCCTTGCTGAATTCAACGCCAAGGTTGGTGACACAACTTACTGACTGGTTTCAGTGATGGAAATCACTATTGTCAGTATTACTGCTAAGTGTTTTTTATAATGTTAAGTTAGAATTAATACTACTCATAAAATCATAATACCTGATGTGATACGATATATATGTCAGTATTTTTTAAAATAACTTTTTTTGTTATAACATGTCTTAAACATACTATCACTTGCTACCTTTCCTTTCTGACACATAGACTTAAAATTTTCTTTCACATGGTGATAAGCCAGTTCATGATGTCAAAAGCTTTTAGGGGCAGACTGGAGAACGTTGTGCACGGTGCCAAGTAAGTTATTTTATGAAATTAAAGATGTGTTTCTCTGAGCCAGTTATGTGTCCCTCACTGCACCTGTTAATCCCTTCTTCCTATTAGTCTTTAACTGGCTGGTGTGGGAGAGAAGTAGCCTCCACTCTTCCACTTGAGAATAATGTGCTCATTGAACGAGTCCTGGGATTGCCCTCTCTGCCCAGTCGCGCCAGCAGAGAATAAGGAGAGAACAGGTGGAAATCCCTGCCGTCAGGGATTCACAGTCAGTAGGGAATTGAGAATCACTGTCCTCAGGTGACAGGGGTACTCCCTGGAAGGTGTTCTGTCCCTCTGAGAACCACTGCTTTACAGATTACTGCGGGAAGGCTGCTCCCGCTTTGGCTGGCAGGAAGCTGTTGCCGATGACATTTGTGACAGAAAGGAGAGGTGTACCTTCGGGCTGGAGAAACTGGTAACAAGGGAATACTAGATTTAACCCCCTCTGTGGCGACCCTATATGTGGCTGTCGTGATATCAAATACTTCTAAAAATCAGCGAGAAATCCATGTGCCTTTAAAATTATTTTATAGTTGTGTAGCTCTATTTAATAATAAAATGCATTTAAGTGCTTAAGTCAGAGTAATAGAAATTTTCACAGGTAAAAGATCACCTAGTCCAATACTTTTGAATCTGTATTCCTCAGCGGTTTCTATTCCATAGTCTCTCAGGAAAATCCCATACCTACATGGTTTCAATCAGAAAAGCTTTCAAGTGTTTTCTGTAGTGGTGGTCTACATAAATTTTCCTTTGACAAAAGGGTTTGGTGCCCAAAATACCCTCAAAGTTCAGAAGCCACTGATCTGGCCCATTTACTTCATTTTTTACAAGAGAAAATTTGAGTTTTTGAAAGGCAGAGTAATTTGCCTAATTAGTGATGATAATTACATTTCCTATGAACAAAGCATTTTTCATCTATTAATCCTCATGGTAATATGGCTAGATTGGTACTACTTTTTCTGTTTTGTAGATGAAGACAGATTCAAGGAGATTAAGTAATTTTTCCAGTATTACACAATGAATAAATCATTGAGTCGGGATTTGAAACGAGAGGGATCAGCTTTTAAGACTTGTGTTCTTTCAACTACATATTTTCCTTTCACAGCTGAAGCCAACTTCTCTGTGGATCCTAAGTGTTCTTTTTTGCAGAATTAGTTACAATTCTTAAATGATTTATTGATGTTTTACGTATACATATATATTAACATGTATGTGATATATACACGTCACAATTTTCTGTGGTAATCGCGAATATTGAAACCTATGGTTTGTTATGTTTTTATGGTGCTTTGCTTCCAGTGAAACAAAATCATGACACTTCAAAGGGAAACTTAACCCATATTCCTTCCTGTAATTTAGACGGGAAGCAGTTTTAAGATAATTTGGTTAAAAAGACAAAACTGTGGGCGCCTGGGCGGCTCAGTTGGTTGAGCGACTGCCTTCGGCTCAGGTCATGATCCTGGAGTCCCTGGATCGAGTCCGCATCGGGCTCCCTGCTCGGCGGGGAGTCTGCTTCTCCCCCTGACCCTCCCCCCTCTCGTGTGCTCTCTCTCTCTCATTCTCTGTCTCAAATAAATAAAATCTTTAAAAAAAAAGAGTCAGAACTGTGCCCCAGAACCTAAAATGATTGTTTGTCCAAAATAGGCCAACGATGTAAATAGCGACGGCATAGAGTGGAGCAATGAGCGTGACCGCCTCTTAGTATGCCAGGTGTGCATCAAGCTAGCAGACATCAACGGCCCGGCGAAAGCTCGGGACTTGCATTTGAAATGGACAGAAGGCATTGTCGATGAATTTTATGAGCAGGCAAGTTGAAACTTGAGATGGGTGGGATTTGGGGAGCTGCCATCTGAAGACACAAGTCTTTGGGATTTGGATAGCTATGTTAAATGTTTGAAGTCTGGTTACTTGGACCAAAACCGGTTAGAAATTGTAGAATTTGCGCTGGTCTTAGTATTTTCTCAGCTCTCTTTTGCTGATAAAATTTAAAAAATAGCTCATTCCCAACTGCCATGGGTCGAATGTCCCTTGAGGCTAGAGGTAAGGTCTCTCTTAAAACCCTGAGTGCCTATAGCTTTTCCAGATGTAATTGTTTTTAATTGATTCAGGGTATACTTGGGTTGATATTCTTTAAATATAATTATTTTCAACTCTGCTCTAGAAAGACTGCTGACTGCCTTAGAAACACCCACTGGGTAAAAGTCCTGGCAGAGGGGAAGACATTTGAGGGCTAGAAATGGGGATAAAGTGGGTATTTCGTGGTTTTTTAGGATTCAAAGATAAAAACATGCTCTTATAGGTTTTAAAATCGTGTCTTTAAACTGATACTCCTGTAACTGAACTCAAGTTTGTATGCCCCCCACGTAGCAAAGCCAGTCACTGAGATGTTGAGTATACATCAGAGAGTTTGAGAGGCAGCCAAACTAGGAAGGGCAGGCCTCAGATTTGCCTCCTCAAAGTGGGAGAGTCGGGAACATGTAAAGGCAAATGAAAAGGATGTGGGTATAAGGGAGAGGAGCTGTGGGATTTCAAAATCAAGGAAAGGAAGTTAGGAAGTAGAAAAGGGTTGAAGTCCTTTCATTGTCTGCACCTGTATGGAGCTTCCGCATATATTTTCATGTGACCCAGGACCAGAAAATGGCATCCTCAGCATGATAGAAGGGAGGCGGGGGGTTAGGCCCTTCTACATTAAAAGTTTATCCATTGGACACTTGTCCGTGCTCAGAGAAGGTCAGTGGTCCTGACCGTTCTGGCTGGTTTCTTGGTAAAGCCTTAAGTCTCTGCCAAACCACTAAATCAACACTCTGCTATCGTGAGGTCGGGCAAGAACATCATCTATAGAAACATGGTGGCAAGCTGCATTCCAAGAACAAGCAGATTTGGTGCACTTATTAGTCCCATTAACCCTTTGGTTACTGGTTTCACTACCACTTTACAGACTCTTTATCGGTTTTTTTTGTTCAATTCTGAAGCTCCCTACAACATAGAAGTATATGGATTTCCCCACAAGCCAGCATTTCATTATCTCCAAAATACCGAATACATCTTCTTGACTTTGGAATTGCATTCCTTGGGAATCCTTGTTGACCCTAATAATTAGGCAAGATCAAGAGGTCTACCAAATGAGGCCTTCAAGACAGAGTTTTCTTACCAGGAGTCGCTACTCCAGTAGGGGTGATGAATCTGTTATACCGTGTTACACCTGGACTGCACTGAAGAGTGAATGTGCAGTGTCTTTCACCCACCTCAGCTAAACATCCCACCACAAGGCTTACTCTGCTATTTACAAGTTACAAAATACTATACGGTGAAAAAACCATGGGAATACATAAGTATTCCAAGATTATTATTTACTATTTTGATACATTTGAACGAAATTATATATAATTTGGAGATCTAAATGGTTATAAATATCTACCTAAAGGTTGCAATATACTATTTGCATGTCCCCATTTTCATTCTCAAAGATAACTGAAGCCGGCCTCAGACTTCAGTTTGTATTCACGAAAGAATTTTACGTTAAGGAAAATGCCACCTTTATATTATCTGTGCAAACAGAGGTAATAAAATAGTAGTGTATGCCAATTTTAGAAGACTAATTCAGTAAAAGAACATTAGAAAATTGGTAAAACCTAGAAGACATTTGTGATGTTACAAAACGGAAGTTTTTTGTTTTTTTTGTTTTTAAATCTAAGAAGTTGTGAATGTTGTTAATCATTTAGCAGTTGCAATAAATGTAGAGGAACCCCCCCCCCAAAAGAACATTAGAAAAGTTCATTTAGACTCCATTTATAATTTAAGTATATAGAATGCTTATTAAACTTAGAATCCATGCTTGAGGTTGAAGCCTGGTTTCTCTTCTTTACCAGCATTGTGACCTTAGGTAAGTTATTTGACCTCTGTGCCTGTTTCTTCATTGTTAAAATAGAAATATTTGATGGTATCTACCTCATAAGGTTGCTGTGAGGATTGGGTGAATTAATAAAGTTCTTAGAACAGTTCCTGACACATAAATGCTCAGAAAATGTCAGCTATTATAATTCCAGATCTATCACTAAAAACATTATTTCAGACAGTTTTACTTAATCTAAGTTTCATTATTCACATGTTAAGGAAGTAATCTAAAGTCCTACTCAATCTTCATCAACACTATTAAATTCCTTTCTCAATCTGGTTATACTCTTAAGCATCCTTCGGATGTGGATGCAAAATTCTAATCTTCCCCAACTTTTTATTTTATTATCCTGTCTTTATATCCCTCTAGCCATTTAAGTGCCATGGGCTTAGAAAAGCCAAACTCCTATTTAAAAAAAAAAGAAAAAAAAAGCCAAACATAAAATTGTAGAATCCTGTGGAATAAACCCAACTGAGGTTTTTTTGTTTTTTGGGGGGGGGGGGCGTTTTTTGGTACACAGTGGTTTTCTTCCTCACAGAAGGTAAAATCCTAGATTTTTAATCATGGGCCAGTCACTAGAACAGTTTCTGGTTGTTTCCCTAGGACAGTGTTGCCTCATCAGAGAGAGACGGCTGCTTGCCTACACAGTTTATACATTCTGAAGTTTATTCATTCCCCACCAGTTCAGACAGTAGGAACAAAAAGGTCAATAGTACCCTTTGGGGAATGCTCAGTACCGTGCTAAATACTTAATACTGCTTTTCATCCTCATAGCAACCTTGTAAAGTACATTAAGATTTTACACATGAAACGGGCATAGAGCTTGCTCAGCACCGCACAGGTAGTAGGTGGCAAAAGCAGGCTTTGAAAACTGCATCTGTCTGGTTTCACATTACGCTCTCCGAAGCCCTGGAGACCACAGGGGGAGGGTGTCAGAGGGCAGGCGGTTGGACCCCGACTCCTCACCTCAGCCACCCATACCTCTGCTTCTGCTGTTAGAAACGGGTAGGGTGTTGAAAGGCAATTGCAAAATTCAACTCTGGGCATTTAAGGTACAACAACTGGGCTGATACCATCTCCCCCTAGGAGAAAGACATAAAATTTTTCAGGTTGTTAGATTTGATTTTTGTGTGTGTATTTTTCTTGTTCACTGAACATCAATCATCCTGGTTAACTGGTGGGGTGTGAAAATAAAATCTTGTTTAGGATTTCTCAGATATTGGAGAAATTCATACAGTTGAAATGACAGTAATTAGACACTTCTTTGTAAAACTTATTTTGATGTAGACTATGCATATTAAAAAAACCTCAAGATAATTTTAACAGCAAAGCTCAGTGGTTATTCTTTCAACAGTTCAAAATGTACTTTTCTTTTTAAAATGATCAGGGAGATGAGGAAGCAAACCTCGGTTTGCCCATCAGTCCCTTCATGGATCGTTCTTCGCCTCAGCTAGCAAAACTCCAAGAATCTTTCATCACCCACATCGTGGGTCCTCTGTGTAATTCCTACGACGCGGCTGGTTTGCTGCCGGGTCAGTGGGTAGAAGCAGAAGAGGACGAGGACACCGAGAGTTGTTACGACGAAGAAGATGGTGAAGAATTAGATACAGATGATGAAGAACTAGAAGACAGTCTAAATCCTAGTAAGAATATAGGGATGCTGTAATTTCTTAAATGGATCTTTGCAGTTAGTAACATTAAGTTTGGATCTTTGTTTTTAGGGTGGTTTTTTTTGCCGGGGGGGGGGGGAGGGAGAGAGAATCCCAAGAGGGGTTCGATCTCACAACCCCGAGATTGTGACCTGAGCTGAAATCAAGAGTCAGATGCCTAACTGCCTGAGCTACCCAGGTGCCCCTGGATCTTTGTTTTTAAGCTACAGATTAAGGAGTTCTATCTTGAGTACTCTCTGAATGTTCAGATTGAATGGTCTCTTGAGTAACTAACTCCTGTGTGCTGGGGAACGTGCTAATGCGGTCGCATGCGGGCTTGGTTAAAGTGGTGTCTCTTGGGGCGCCTGGGTGGCTCAGTCGTTAAGCGTCTGCCTTCGATCGGGCTCCCTGTTTGGCGGGAAGCCTGCTTCTCCCTCTCCCACTCCCCCTGCTTGTGTTCCCTCTCTGGCTGTGTCTCTGTCAAATAAATAAATTAAAAAAAAGTGGTGTCTCTTTGGGGCCAGTCCACTTCAGGAGGCTCTACCTTTGCACGCACCGTAGGGCTGTGTCACCATGGCTGATTTTGTGAGGTGAGGTGTTCGCATGGCTAGTGCTCCCCCACCTGCTAAAATCTGCCCTTCCTAAAGACTTGGAAGATGGAACACAATAGTTGGGAGAAGAGGAAACATCTTCTCTAGCCCTAAGGGGAGAACCAAGTTTTGTGTTGTTATGGATTTGAATTGCCAAACTGTAGGGACATAGTTTTCTATATAAAGCAGTGAATATAAATGGAAAAAAAAATTCGTCACCATTGTAGCTATAAATGAAATCCGTTATTTGCTCTTTAAAGTAGAATTTAAGGGGTGCCTGCGTGGCTCAGTCAGTTAAAACGGCTGCCTTCGGCTCAGGTCATGATCTAAGGGTTCTGGGATCAAGTCCCACATCGGGCTCCTTGCTCAGTGGGAAGCCTGCTTTTCCCCTGCTTGTGCTCTCTCCTGTTCTGTCAAGTATATAAATAAAATCTTAAAAAAAAAAGAATTTAAATTATATCTAGCATTCCAAGCAGGCTATAAATGAAAACTGATAACATAATTACAAAGAACTACCCCCACCTCCCCAGTTGTATTCAGGATTAGCATAATAAAGAGTAGTCTTCTACCTCTACCCTCTGAGCAGCATCATGGACAAAGTTGACTGGCTTCCAAAAATTATTTATATTCACTGAAACCTTGATACTGGTGTTTAATTCAGTACTTAAATCCTAAAAAGGTTGTTGAACTTCACATTGCTATCATTCATTTCTCCCCTCTCACCCCACCCAGTCTTCCCTAATCCCCTTCTCGGCTTTATTTTCATCTAATAACACCACCATCTCATGTTTTGCTGCTTCTTTTGCTTACCTAGGTCTTTCCATTAGAAGATGAGCTCCATAGTGCAGAGATTATTTCTATCTTACTGTTCTGTGACTACAACCCCAGCACCATATATAAGTGCCTGGGAAATTATAGGCACTGGGATATTTAGTGAATGAACGAGGGAATTATATCACTATGATTACAATATACTGCTTTTAAATTTCACAGAACCACGAAGGAGGAAAGGCAGACGGCGAATATTTTGTCAGCTAATGCACCACCTCACTGAAAACCACAAGATATGGAAGGAAATGATAGAGGAAGAAGAGAAATGTAAAGCTGATGGGAATAAACTGCAGGTGGAAACTCCTTCCTTACCTCAAGCAGATGACATTCAGGTCATTGAAGAAGCAGATGAAGAGGAGGAGAGACAGTTTGAATAAAAGAAAAGGCATATCGTAGAAGCCTGGAGGGCTGTGCCCGGAGTCAGAAATCCCTGCCTGGCACTCAGGGGACAGACCCGACACAGACCATTCCTGCTACTGGGAGAGGCCCCCGCTGCTGTGTGCACTCACCACACGGACGACACAAGCATCCTTAGGGCATGGCTTCCGTTGACTCATGTTGCAAAGCTCTTCGTTGAAGGCTTCACTGGTATACCAGTACTCTGTCATAATAATGCTTTGCCGGGTAGTAAGCTCTTCTTTTTCGTGAGCGGTAGCTAGAACTAAAAATGCAAGTGACTTCAGTTTCCAAAGTGGCCAGAACTTTTTGCTTCCGTGAAAAGAGGATTCATAGTGTTTTTTTCTGAATGTCTTTTAGGTGTTTTGAACATTTTGGCGGGAGCGGGGTTGGGGTGGCGGAGTCAGTGCCTGTCTAAAAAGGAATCCAGTGTTGCCTTTCAGAGGGTCTGTTCAATGCAAGACACCGTTCAGTGCTGTGCTCCCAGCCGGGTTTATCCATGAAAGACTGAGTGACCTTTGTTAAATATAATAGAATCCAGGTGCATCAATTTCTGATGCTTCTTACTGTTGCGTGTTACCTACTATGTGTGTTTGAGTTCTGCTCAGAGTATTCAGGTTTACCATGGACATCAGAAGTCTGAATTCCAGTCTTACTGACTTACATTCCATGGTTGGATTTTTGAAGCTGTTTCGGGTGTAACAACGAAGGGATTTTCTTCTTTAGTCAAAACTGTTCTTACTACTGTTGCTCAGGATTCATATTTTTAAACATTTAGTTTAATATAAACACAGATTTGTCAGAAGAAAAAGGAATTGTCCTAAAAATGTTAACCTTTTATGAAATGAGCATTATTCTTTCTTAGATAAATTTGAGTCTAATCAAAAGAAATAGGAGCCCCGAAAGCCACAGCGAATAATTGGAATATGCTTATGTCTGGATTCATGTTAGGTGTTGTGCGTTTAGTCACTGTAAAACTGATGCTTATCCTTGTGCATTTCCTGCCGCCTCGAGACGACACGACAGAAGTGACCTAGGACCACTCAGTACCTGCTAGAGCCCAGCTGTGAGTCTAATCTTTAAAAAAAGTGGGAATACTTAATTGCAAAGAAAATGGACCATATTTACAATGTTCATGAACTCCTAGGGTATAGATATGTACCTGAGTCATGAAAGATTTTTGATGATCTAAAGAACAGCCTAAATGATAACAGGATGGGAGACCAATCTTTTTTTTTTCTTGGAGGCCCTATTTTGGATCTGTGTGGCTTTTGTAGACAGTAAAACAATTTTCCAAGATGATTCCTTTTAAGTATAATGTCAGGCAATTTCTTACCTACCTAGAATATTTGGCATATCTCAAAGATATAAAGATCTACAGAAATGTTGGAAGTTTTGATCTTGTAAAATATTGAATGAATCACCAAGCTTTATTTATTAGACGTGTTGAGTGCGAAGTTCCTCCCTGCCGCTTTTGCTACAACTGCCACATAATTTGTAACCTGGTCGCACATTACTAAGTAATAAAATTTTAACTAATTTATTGAGTTTGCACTTAAAAAATATATATCCTGGGCTCTTACTTCCCTGGTATACATTTTGCATCCTGCGTAAGTATATTTCTGCTATTGCAAAGTACAAGTGTATAAATTCACATGTGCACATATGCATAATGAGACTCAGATTTCCTAATAAAATTTTGTATTGGGGTTAATGTATATATTTTCTCAAAAGGAATGTTTTTATTAAAAATACTGTTACCAAGAACTCATTTTTAAATAATTTAAATTTAATCTTTGCTAAATAATTGACATATTAAAATAGACCAAAGAAACACTAAGAAGTATCCTTGCTGAAACAAATTCATAAACTTTAAGAAATGAATGTGACTATATTAAGTATATACAGTGCTATTAAATGCAATCTTACTTGAAAAATTTCCATAAGGGATTCCTGGGTGGTTCAGTCGATTAAGCATCTGCCTTCGGCTCAGGTCATGATCCCTGGGTCCTGGGATCGAGTCCCCTATCGGGCTCCCTGCTCTCGGGGAGCCTGCTTCTCCCTCTCCCTCTGTCTGCCACATCCCCTGCTTGTGTTCTCTCTCTCTGAAAAATAAAATCTTAAAAAAAAAAAAAAATTGACATAAGCAATATTATATATTCTATTTTGGTTACTACTGAATCAGATTAATTTTATTATAATTTTCATCATGAATTTGCTGTTTTAACTCACTGGTCTTAGAAATAATTTTGTAGTGCTATATCTGCGTACTTACCCATACATTATTTTTCCATATAAAAACAAACTACTTTGTAAAGTTATTTCCTGATTTGAAGGCTATTTCCTGCTATTCTTTGTTAGTGCTGTTGGCCTTTGCTATTTTTATAAGAATCCTGTAAACTCTAGCATTGCTGAAGTCAAAAATTTCCTCTCGCTAGATTGCATCTCATAGGAACGAACTTCACAAAAGAGATGAATAAAGCCAACTCTGGTTTCTTTCTTATAGTTGCCAGGCTAATCTGAGGAGCTCTAGAGAGTGGGTGGGGATGGCGCAAGAATTATGATTTACCCTGGAGGTAATTGCTTGTGGAAAGAGATTAACAGTATGTGTGGAGGGCGCCTGGGTGGCTCAGATGGTTAAGCATCTGCCTTTGGCTCAGGTCATGATCCCAGGGTCCTGGGATCGAGTCCCACATTGGGCTCCCTACTCCTTGGGAGCCTGCTTCTCCCTCTGCCTCTCTCTCTCTCGCTCGCTCTCTCTGTCTCTCATGAATAAATAAATAAAATCTTTTAAAATAATAAATAAATTAAAAAGTGTGTGTGGAGGCCCGGACAAGAACACATCTCCACCTTGGAGGAGCCGAAAGAGGTTGAGGGTGGCTGGCAGGGAGTGGTAGAGAGAGGGTGGCTAATGAAGAGCCTGGTAAAGCATGACATGCCATTTAAACTTTTTTCCTCAAGGAAATGGGGGACTGAAAAAGTTTTCATCTGGAAGAGTGACCTGATTACATTTACATTTTGTAAAGATCGTTCAAATAACATACTATGTCAAATGGAAGAATAAGATTAGACATGGGGAGATCTCCCTGATCTGGACATGGGAAGATTATAGGACAACAGAGAAGTGAGTAGACTGAAGATTTGAGATGGAGGAGAATCCGTTTGCCCTGGTGATAACTGGATATGGTGGTTAAGAAGACCGTCGGGACTTTCAGATTTCTGCTTTGGGCGACTGTGTATGTCATTCACTGTGAGAGGGTATACCCAAGAAGGAGTAGACTGTGGATGTGGTGGAGGGACAGGGGTATGTGTATATCCTATTGGTTCTCTTTCTCTGGAGAACTTTGCTAAAAGTCACCAAACACAAGGAAACAACCCTAAAGGAGAATAACAGTTTTAGACTACCCAATCTCTGCAGATGCTGCATTGCCTTATCAAAACAATATGAAATAACCATGCATGAAATGTTTAAGGAAATAAGATACAAAATGACAAAAAAAATGAGCAAGCAGTTAGAAATTTAAAACTCACCAGGTACGAGGGCGCCTGGCTGGCTCAGTTGGTGGAACATATGCCTTCATCCCAGGGTTGTGAGTTCAAGCCCCATGTTGGGCATGGAACTTAAATAAAGATTCACCAGGTACAAGTAGCTATAAGACTGATGACAAACTTCTCAGTACCAAAAATGGAAGCCAGAAGTCACTACAACATTATCTGCTAAGTGCTGCGAGGGAAAAATGAATTAAAAAAAAAAAATCTGTCAACTTACAGTTAATCACCAAAACTACCAAAAGTGAGGGTAAAATAAAGAGACATTTTCAGATAAACACTGATCTTTTCCCATCAACAGACTTAATCTAATGAAATTTTTAGAGCAGTACTTCTAAAGTTTGCTGTAATATACATATAAATCATTTTGTGATCTGGTTAAAATGCATATTCTGATCTAGTAAGTCTGTAGTGGACCTCAGGAGTCTGTATTTCTTAAAAGTAGGTCCCTAAGAGTGGAGTTCTTTAAAAAGTTCTCAGGTGCCTGGGTGGCTCAGTCGTTAAGCGTCTGCCTTCGGCTCAGGTCATGATCCCAGGGTCCTGGGATCGAGCCCCGCATCGGGCTCCCTGCTCGGCGGGAAGCCTGCTTCTCCCTCTCCCACTCCACCTGCTTGTGTTCCCTCTCTCACTGTCTCTCTCTCTCTGTCAAAATGAACAAATAAAATCTTAAAAAAAAAAAAAAAAAGTTCTCAGGTGATATAATGATGCTACTAGTCTGTTGACCACATTTAAGAGTAGCAAGATTCTAAAGTGCATACTTCAGAAAAGAAGAAAAATGACCCAGAGGGAAGATAGGCAATGCAAGAAGGAAAAGTAAACAGATTAATAAACAAATTTAGGTAAGTCTTAAATCATTATTTATATGAACTAAAAAAATATTTTGTGTGCCTTAAAATCCTGGATAACATGTTAATCAAGAAATAAAGTTAAGGGTCTTACATGGTTTCAAAATGGAAATTAAGATACTAACTTTAGACTTTGTTAAATTAGGAAAAATGCAAAAATTAAGGGAAACTAAAGTTTTAAAAAGTATATAACTTCTAAACTGGTCGTGGTAGGGGAGTAAAAAACCTGGAATTGATAAAAATGTCATAAACGAGTAAAGAGAAACAATAGGACAAATAGGGGGAGAAAAGGTAGGAACGAATTTTAAAATATCAATACCCACAAGAAATGTAAATAGTATTTTGGATTGGCACACCTAATCTGTCAGGGTTGTTTTCAAGCCAGCGTGTAGTAGTACTTACAATGTACTGTTAAACATCGTTCTCAGTGATTTGATGTTAATTTATATTATCACCACCATTTTAAGGCAGATATTGTATTACTACCTCTGTTTTGCAAAGGCAATTTATCAGGTACATAAAATACATGTACTTACCCAATAAAATAGTCTCAAAGATGAATAAATCAAAAGTTGGTAGAACTACAGAGAAAAATTGTCATTTCTACAACCTGGATGGGAGATTTAACACAGTAAGTTAAACAGGCCAAAAGTTAATAAAAATATAAAACAGCACAGTAAACAGTCTCATTAGACATATACAGAACATAAAACCCAGCAAACAAAATTTTTGTCCTTAAAAATCCAAAGAACACTTTAAGTTGACTACATACTTGTGTATAAAGCAAGTCCTAATAAGCTTCAGAGAATATGTATCATACAAATACCATGTTCTCTGACCACAAGACCATTAGTCTTCAGTTATTTTTTGTTACTTATTTCTATGTATGCTTGATAGATTAAAGAAATTGCTCCTAAATAACTCCAGGCTAAATAAATCATAATGGGCATTTAAGGGTTGCCTGGTTGGCTCAGTCGTTAAGCGTCTGCCTTCGGCTCAGGTCATGATCCCAGGGTCCTGGGATCGAGCCCCGCATTGGGCTCCCAGCTCGGGGGGAAGCCTGCTTCTCCCCCTCCCATTCCCCCTGCTTGTGTTCCTGCTCTCGCTAGCTCTGTCAAATAAATAAAATCTTAAAAAAAAAAGGGGGGGGGCATTTAAACATAAGTAGAGGTGAATGATTAAAATACCTGTACTACTTTCCAAAAATTAAGATGTGTTGAAAATGGCACTTGAAGAGAAACTTAGGGCATTAGAGGGTTATATTAGAAAAAAGGCTGATAAGTTAATGAGCTAAGCATCCAGCTTAAGTTAGAGAAACAGAATATAGACATATTAACAAAATGAAGGATAAATCATGATCTCAGAAGAGCAGAAAAAACATTTGATAAAATTCATCATGTTTATGATAAAATATCTCAACAAAGTGGGTAATAAAAGGAACATAAGACCATAGATGGACAAGCCCACAGCTAACCTAAAATAAAAACAAGACAAAGATGCCTACACTCGCCACTTTCATTCAACATAGTATTGGAAATCCTAGCCAGAGCACTCAGAGAAGAAATAAAAGCTTCCAGTTTGAAAGAAGTAAAATGTAAAAAAAGTAAGTAAAGAAGTAAATGTAAAAAAAAAGTAAAAGTAAGAAGTATAATATCATGTCCTCTCTACTTGCAGATGACATATTATATACATATAGAAAACCCTAAAGACTTCATAAAAAAAAAAACAACTTAGAATAAACAAGTTCAGTAAAGTTGGCGGGTACAAAATAAAAAATCTCTTGCCTTTCTATAAACCAATGAAATATCTGAGAAATTAAGAATCCCACTTAGAATTTCAAAGAGAAAATACATAAAAATACAACTAAGAAGGTGAACAATATAGGGGCACTTGGGTGGCACAGTCAGTTAAGTGACTGACTCTTGGTTTCAGGTCAGGTCATGATCTCAGGCTTGTGAGACTGAGCCTGGTGACCGGCTCTGTGCTTAGCACAGACTCCGCTTGGATTTTTTCTTCCTCTCCCTCTGCCCCTCCCCTCTATGCTCACGCACATGCTCTCTAAAATAAATAAATCTTAAAAAAAAAAAAAAAGTGAACATACACGCTAAAAAATGTAACACATTGAAGAAAAATGAATAAATGCAAGATTCAGTGCTCATGGTTGAAAGAATATTGTTAAAATGTACAGACAAAAAAAAAAAATGTACAGACCACCCAAAACAATCTATAGACTCAATACAATCCCTACCAAATTCCAGTGGCATTTTTAAGATTGAGATATAGGGGCGCCCGGGTGGCTCAGATGGTTAAGCATCTGCCTTTGGCTCAGGTCATGATCCCAGAGTCCTGGGATCGAGCCCCGCTTCGGGCTCCCTGCTCGGCGGAGAGCCCCCTTCTCCCTTTCCCTCTGCCTGCCACTCTGCCTACTTATGCTCGCTCTCTAGCTCTCTGTCAAATAAATAAATAAATAATCTTAAAAAAAAAAAAACTGGACCACTTTCTCACACCATATAGAAAATAAACTCAAAATGGATTAAAGACCTACATGTGAGACCTAAAGCCATAAAACACAAAACGGGCAGTTACCTCCTTGACATTGATATTGGCATTGGTTTTTCTGATAGGTTAGCATGAGCAAAAACAAACAATTGGGACTACATCAAACTGAGAAGCTTCCCGCACAGTGAAGGAAGCCACCAACAAAACAAAAAGGCAAAACTCAGTGGGAGAAGATATTTGTAAAGGCCCTATCTAATAAGGGGTTACTATCCAAAATATACAAAGCACTCATACACTTCAATAGCAAAAAACAAACACCACAAAAACCAAAACCCAATCCAATTTAAAAAAATGGGCAGAGGCTCTGAATGGACCTTTTCCCAGAGGAGAAACAGATGGCCAAGAGGTACATGAAAAGTGCTCAACATCACTAGTCGGGGAAATGCAAATCAAAATCACAGTGAGTGATCACCTCACACCTGTTATCTCCTGTCTTTCTGATAGTAACCATTCTAACAAGTACGGGCAAGAAAGAGGAGAAAAGGCGACTCTTGTGTGCTGTTGGTGGGAAAGTAAACTGGCATGGCCACTAAGACAAACATATGAAAGTTATCCCCAAAATAAAAAAAGAACTACCATATGATCCAGCAAGTACGTGCACTTCTGGGTATTTATCCAAAGGAAACAAAAACACTAACTCAAAAAGGTGCATACACCCCCAAGTTCATTGTAGCATTCTTTGCAATAGTCAAGACATGGAAGCAACCTAAGTGTCTACTGATGGACGAATAAATAAAGACAATGTGGCATATATGTCCAACGGAGTATTCAGCCATAAAAAAGGAAGAAATCTTGTGACATTTGTGACAACACGGATGGACCTTGAGGTCCTTAATCTAACTAAGTGTAAAAAGTCCGTGAAAGAAAAATACCAGACAATCTCCCTTATATGTGGAATCTTAACCAATGACAACAAACTCAGGTACAGAGAAAAGATTGGTGGTTGCCAGAGGTGGGGAAGTGGACAGAATGGGTGCAGTTCGTGAAAAGATACAAACTTCCAGTTATAAAATAAATAAGTCCTGGGGATACTATACAACATGGTGACTATAGTTAATAATCCTCTATTATATATTTGAAAGTTGCTAAGAGTAAATCTTACAAGTTCCCATTGCAAGAAAAAAAATTCTGTGGTGATGAATGTTAAGTGCATTTATTGTGGTGATCATTTCACACTATATACAAACATCAAATCATTATGTTGTATACCTGAAACTAATATATATCAATTATATCGCACTTGGGAGATTGAGTTGGGAAGGGGGAGACCTAGTAAGGAGGTCAGGGGAAACCAGCATGGTAGACAGCAAGATGCTTGCTGCTCCTGGCTGCCAGACTAATTTCTAGATCCTGCTTGCTGGCAGACATAGGGCACTCAAGGTGTTGTTAACACTGTGTAAATTGAGTCTGGAAATGGACAGGACTGAGCTGGAAGGCCCCCATTCTTGCAGCTGAGCTCAGCAGGAGAAAAACAGGCAGCAATTGAAGGAGGGGGCATGCCGCGGTGGCTCAGTCAGTTGAGCGTCTGTCTTCAGCTCAGGTCATGATGCCGGGGTCCTGGGATTGAGCCCCACATCTGGCTCCCTGCTCAGCGGAGAGCCTGCTTCTCCCTCTGTCTGCCACTCTCCCTGCTTGTGCTCTCTCTCCCTTTCTCTCCCTCTCTCTGACAAATAAATAAAATCTTAAAAAAAAAAAAAAAAAAAAGAATTGAAGGAGGGATAAAGAGTTTCCCAAACAAAAGTTAAAGAAGTTCTGGGCGCCTGGGTGGCTCAGTTGGTTAAGCGACTGCCTTCGGCTCAGGTCATGATCCTGGAGACCCGGGATTGAGTACCGCTGGGCTCCCTGCTCAGCAGGGAGTCTGCTTCTCCCTCTGACCCTCCTCCCTCTCATGCGCTCTCTCATTCTCTCTCTCTCTCAAATAAATAAATAAATAAAATCTTTAAAAAAAAAAAAAATTAAAGAAGTTCATCACCACTAACCCGGCCTTTTATAAGAAGTGTGAAGGAGATTCTTTAAGTGGGAAAAGAATAGGCCATAAGTAGAAGAATGAAAATTATGACAGAATAATTTCACTGGTAAACTCAAACATGTAGTAAAATAGCAGATCGAGATTGATCACTTATAAAGCTAGTATGAAGATTAAAAGACAAAAGTAAAATCAACTACATCTACAATATTTAGTTAAGGGAGACACAAGTGAAAGGATGTAAAATAATGACAGCAGATACATAAATTGGGGGGTGGGATGGGAGTAAAAATGTAGTGCTTTGAAGAATGTGTTCAAACAAGGGCCCCTGGGCGGGGCTCAGTCGCTTAAGTGTCCGATCTTTGGTTTCAGCTCAGGTCATGAGCTCAGGGTCATGAGATCGAGCCCAGACACTCCCAGCTCCACTGGGAGACTGTTTCCCCTCTCCCTCTGCCCCTCCCCCTGCTCATGCTCCCTCTCTCACTCTAAAATAAATACATCTTTTTTTTTTTTTTAAATTTATTTGACCGAGAGATACATAGCGAGAGAGGGAACACAAGCAGGGGGAGTGGGAGTGAGAGAAGCAGGCTCCCCCCTGAGCAGGGAGCCCGATGTGGGGCTCGATCCCAGGACCCTGGGATCCTGACCTGAGCCGAAGGCAGATGCTTAACGACTGAGCCAGCCAGGTGCCCCTAAAATAAATACATCTTAAAAAAAAAAAAAATATGTTCAAAAATATCAACTTAAAATATACGGCCATATACATAGAGTGTTATATATGAACCCCATAGGAAACGCAAACCAAAAACTTAGACACACACAAAATAGAAAGGAATTCAAGCATAACACGAAAGATTGTTATCAAATCACAGGGGCAGAGAGAGAGCAAAAGAAGAAAGAGAAGAACTACAAAAACCACCAGAAAACAATAACCAAAATGGCAGTAAGTACATATCTATCAATAATTTTAAACGTAAATAATTACTTTCAATGCAAGTGGACTAAATTCCAATCAAAACACATAGAGTGGGTCGCCTCGGTGGCTCAGTCAGTTAAGCATCTGCCTTGGGCTCAGGTCATGATCTTGGAGTCCTGGGATGGAGCCCCGCATCCAGCTCTCTGCTCAGTGGGGAGTCTGCTTCTCCCTCTCCCTCTGCCTACTTGTGCTCTCTCTATCAAAAAAATAAAATCTTAAAAAAACAAAACAACAACACATAGGGTGACTGAAGGGATTTTTAAAAAATTTAAAAATGGCCCATCTATATACTGGCACAAAAGACTCACTTCAGACCTAAGGATACATAGACACTGAATATAAAGGGATAGAAGAAGAGGGGCGCCTGGGTGGCTCAGTCGTTAAGCGTCTGCCTTTGGCTCAGGTCATGGTCCCAGGGTCCTGGGATCGAGCCCCGCATCGGGCTCCCTGCTCTGCGGGGAGCCTGCTTCTCCCTCTCCTTCTGCCTGCCGTTCCCCCTACTTGTGCTCTCTCTCTCTGACAAATAAATAAAATCTTTAAAAAAAAAAAAAAAAAGGGATAGAAGATATTCCATGCAAACAGAATCAAACAAGAAACTGGGGTAGCAATACTTCTATCAGATGAAGTAAACTTTAAACCAAAGATTATAACAAGAGACAAAGAAGGGCATTACATATTAAAAAGGGATCAATCCAACAAGAGGATATAAAAATGGTAAGTGTCTAACACCCAATATAAGAGCACTTAAATATATAAAGCAAATATTAACAGACAAATGGATAGTAATCCAATAGCAGGGGACTTTAACACCCCACTTACAGCACTGGATCTAGACAGAAAATCATTTAGGAGGGGCACCTGGGTGGCTCAGTTGGTTAAGCAGCTATCTTCGGCTCAGGTCATGGTCCCAGGGTCCTGGGATCAAGACCCACATCGGGCTCCCATGCTCGGTGGGAAGGCTCCCGCTCACGCTCCTTGTGTTCCCTCTCTTGCTGTGTCTCTGTCAAATAAATAAAATCTTTAAAAAAAAAAAAAAGAAAAAGAAAATCATTAAGGAAACAGTGGCTATGAATGGCATCTTAGACCATAGGGACTTAACAGATACATAAAAGGACTTTCTATCCAAAAACAGAAAATGCACATTCTTTTCAAGTGCACATGGAACATCTTCCAGAATAGATCATGTGTTAGGCCACAAAACAAGTCTCAATAAATTTCCGAAGATTGAAATCCTATCACATACCTTCTTTGACCACAACATTTCGAAACGAGAAATCAATTACAAGAGGAAAACTGGAAAACACAAACATATGGAGGCTAAACCACATACTACTAAACAACCAATGTCTCAGTGAAGAAATCAAAGGGGAAATCAAAAATACCTTGAGCCTGAAGAAAATGGAAACACAATGGTCCAAAGATCTTTGGGATACAGCAAAAGCCATTCTAAAAGGGAAGTTTACAGCAATACAGCCTACCTCAAAAAACAAGAGAAATCTCAAACAACCCAACCTTACACCTAATGTAACTAGAAAAAAAAAAAAAGGAGAAAAAAAAAACCAATAGAATGAAGGAGATAATAAAGATCAGAGTAGAGATCAATGAAATAGACACTAAAAATAAATAGGAAAGATCACTGAAACTAAGAGCTGGTTCTTTGAAAAGATAAACAAAATTGATAAACCTTTAGCCTGACTCATCAAAAATGAAAAAAAAAAAAAAAAGTTGGGGGGAGGGCTCAAATAAATAAAACCAGAAAGGACAGAAGTCGTAACAGACCACAGAAATATAGAAAATCGTAAGAAACAGCTAGAGAAATGATGTCAACAAATAGGACAACCTAGAAGAAATAGATAAATTCCTAGAAACATACTACTTTCCAAGATTGAATCAGGAAGAAACAGAAAATCTGAACAGACCTATTACTAGTAATGAAATCGAACCAGTAATCAAAAAGCTCCCAATATAAAAAAGTCCAGGACCAGATGATTTCAAAGGTGAATTCTACCAATATTTTAAAAAGTAAATACCTATTCTTCTCAAACTAGTTCAAAAAATAAATAATCGAAGAGGATGAATTCTATAAGGCCATCATTCTATTCCACAGTTCATTCTATAAGGCCAAATTCATTCTATAAGGCCATCATTACCCTGATATCAAAACCAGAGAAAAACACAAGAAAAGAAAATTACAGGCTGATATCCCTGATGAACACAGGTGCAAAAACCCTGAGCAAAATATTAGCAAATCAAATTCAACAATACATTAAAAGAATAATTTACCATGACCCAGTGGGATTTATTCTGGGGATGAAAGGCTGGTTCAGTATCCACAAGTCAACCAGTGTGGTATACCACACTAATGTAATGAAGAATAAAAATCGTACGATCATCTCAATAGATGCAAAAAAAGCATTTGACAAAATTCAACATCCATTCATGATAAAAGCTCTCAACAAAGTGTGTATAAACATACCTCAACATATTAAGGGCCATATGTGACAAACCTACAGCTGAATAATACTCAATGGTTAAAGGCTGAAATCTTTCCCTCTAAGATCAGGAATAAGCCAAGGATGCCCACACTCTTGCTACTTTTATTCAACATAGTATCGAAAGTCCTATCCACAACACTCAGACAAGGAAAAGATACAAAATGCACCAAAATGGTAAGAAGTAAAACTCACCATTTCCTGATGACATGATAAATATAGAAACACTTAACACACCACCAAAAAACTATTAGAATAAGTGAATTCAGTAAAGCAGCAAGATACAAATATACAAAAATCTGTTGTTTCTAAGCACCAATAACAAACTGGCAGGAAAAGAAATATCATTTGCAATTGCATCAAAAAGAATAAAATACCTAGAAATAAGCTTAACTCAGGAGGCGAAAGACCTATACTCTGAGAACTATTCCATACAGATGAAAGAAACTGAAGATGACACAAGTAAATGGAAAGATATACTGTGCTCCTGAATGGCAAGAATACTTTTAAAATATCCGCACTACCCAAAGTGATCTATAGGTTCAGTGCAATCCCTATCAAAACACCAAGAGCATTTTTTGCAGAACTAGAATAATCCTAAAATTGGTATGAAACCACAAAAGACCCTGAATAGCCAAAGCAATCTTGAGAAAGAACAAAGCTGGAGGTATCATAATCCCAGATTTCAAGATATACTACAAAACTATAATAACCAAAACCCTATCATGCTGTGGGTGCCTGGCTGGCTGCCTCATTAGTGGAGCATGTGACTTTTTTTTTTTTTTTTTTTAAGAGAATGAGCAAGCACACATGTGTGCACTAAAGAGCTGGTAGAGGGAGAAAGGGTCAGGGAGAGAGAGAATCTTAAGCAGGCTCCATGCTCAGTGTGGAGCCCGACTCGGGACTCCATCTCATGAACCTGAGATCATGACCTGAGCTGAAATCACAAGTTGGCTTAACCGACAGAGCCACTCAGGAACCTGAGCATGTAACTCTTGATCTCAAGGTCATGAGTTCAAGCCCCACATTGGGGATAGAGTTTACTTAAAATATATATGTAATTTAAAAATACAAAAATACAAAAACAAAGATAATGGTTGATCATTAGCATTCAAAAAAAGCAGTATCATCCTGGCACAAAAATAAGCACATAGAATAATAGAACAGAACAGAGAACCTGGAAATAAACCCATGCTCATATGGTCAATTAATCTATGACAAAAAACATACAATAGGGAACATCTCTTCAATAAATGGTGCTGGGAAAACTGGACAGCTACATGTAAAAGCATGAAACTGGACCACTTTCTCACACCATATACAAAATAAACTCAAAATGGATTAAAGACCTGACACCATAAAACACAAAGAAAACATGCAGTTACCTCCTTGATATTGATATTGGCATTTTTTTGATAGGTTGGCATGAGCAAAAACAAACAACTGGGACTACATCAAACTGTAAAGCTTCAGCAAGACAAAAAGGCAACTCACTGAATGGGAGAAGATATTTGTAAAGGCCCTATCTGATAAGGGGTTACTACCCAAAATATACAAAACACCCATACACCTCAATAGCAAAAAACAAACACCACAAAAACCAAAACCCAATCCAATTTAAAAAAATGGGCAGAGGCTCTGAATGGACCTTTTCCCAGAGGAGAAACAGATGGCCAAGAGGTACATGAAAAGTGCTCAACATCACTAGTCGGGGAAATGCAAATCAAAATCACAGTGAGTGATCACCTCACACTTGTTATCTCCTGTCTTTCTGATAGTAACCATTCTAACAAGTGCGGGCAAGAAAGAGGAGAAAAGGGATTTTTTTTTTTTTTTTAGATTTTATTTATTGGGACTCCCAGGCGGCTCAGTTGGTTAAGCAGCTGCCTTTGACTCAGGTCATGATCCTGGGGTCCTGGGATGGAGTCCCCCATCAGGCTCCCTGCTCAGCGGGGAGCCTGCTTCTCCCTCTGCCTGTTCTGCCTGCCACTCCCCTTGCTTGTGCTCTCTGACAAATAAATAAAATCTTGAAAAAAAAAATGTTGTTTATTTGGGTGGGACGGGGGGAGCAGCGGGCGGGGAGGGGAAGGGGCGGGCTCCCTGCTGAGCAAGGAACTCAATGGGGGACTTAATCCCAGGACCCTGAAGTCCCAAGACTCGAGCTGAAGGCAGATGCTTAACCGACTGAGCCACCCAGGAGTCCCAGAAAAGGGAACTCTTGTGTGCTGTTGGTGGAAAAGTAAACTGGCATGGCCACTAAGACAAACATAAAGTTATCCCCAAAATAAAAAAAGAACTACCATATGATCCAGCAAGTAAGTGCACTTCTGGGTATTTATCCAAAGGAAACAAAAACACTAACTCAAAAAGGTACATACACCCCCAAGTTCATTGTAGCATTCTTTGCAATAGTCAAGACATGGAAGCAACCTAAGTGTCCACTGATGGATGAATAAATAAAGAAAATGTGGCATATATGTCCAACAGAGTATTTAGCCATAAAAAAGGAAGAAATCTTGCCATTTGTGACAACATGGATGGACCTTGAGGTCCTTAAGCTAAGTGAAGTCAGAGAAAGGAAAACACCATACACGGTCCCTTATATATTGAATCTAAAACCAAAACAAATGAACAAAAATAAGAACAGATTCATAAATTCAGATATTAAACTGGTGGTTGCCAGAGGAGAGGGTGGGAAGGATGGGTGAAGTAGGTGAAGGGCATCAATAGGTATGAACTTCGTTATAAAATACATCAGTCACGTGGATGTGAAGTGTAGCTCAGGGAATACTGTCGAGAATAATAACATTGTATGGTACAGATGGTAAACACTATGGTAAGGGCTCCCAATATATTTAAATGCTGAATCACTATGTGGTTCACTTGAAAGGAGTATAATATTGCATATCAATATTTCAATTAAAAAATAATTAATGTAATTAAACATATTAACCAATCAAAAAAGAAAAAGGGGTGCCTGGGTGGCTCAGTTGGTTAAGTGACTGCCTTCGGCTCAGGTCATGATCCCAGAGTCCTGGGATTGAGTCCCATATTGGGCTTCTGGCTCAGCAGGGAGTCTGCTTCTCCCTCTGACCCTCTCCCCTCTCATGTTGTTTCTCACTCTCTCTCGCTCTCAAATAAATAAAACCTTAAAAAAAAAAGATCATCTCAATAGATGAGATAAATAATTCACCCTTTTATCATTTAAGGGAGAAGGAAAGAATGAAAGAAGGAAGGTAGGTATGAAGGGGGAAAAAGAATAGAAGCAAACTGATGTTCTAGGGGCATGAAGAAAAACTACAGTAAATGTCATTAATGGTAAAATGTCATTCCTTTAAACAGATGAGAATGCTCACTATCCTCACTTCATCAACAATGTATTACAGCTTCTAAACTTAGTAAGAATGACCATAATAATTGGAAAGGAAGACACAAAACTGTCATTTTTATAAATGATATCACTGTTTAAGAGAAAATTCCAAAGAATTGAGAAACATTTTTTCAAATTAATTGAAAGTTTAGTATTTTTGTCATGTGCTATCAGTGTACAAATTTCTACCCCATTTTTTGTAGAACAGTCTCAAATTCTGCTGTTACCAATTTCAGTTTGGAAATGGTCCTCAAGCTTAGGGTCTTAGACTCATTTTAATTCTCTTGAAAAAGCTTTACATGGTTAAAATTCCCATTTGGTGTTTCCCAGGTTTTTTAGGATAAGATTTTAATGAGAATATTCACAATTTCATCAGGAAAACAATTAAGTGGGTATCTGTTTGCTGAAGTTTTATCTTTATTTTCCCATAACAGCTGTTTCATATTATCGGCTTGAATGAAGACACAGATCAATAAAGATATGAAAATCCACCATTAAGTTGATGAAATTCATGAAGAATAAACATGATTCCCTGCATTTAAGTTCAAATAACTGCTATTAGTAAAGGATAAATGAAGGGCTGGTTTAATAAGATCACTACTAATAAAAGCACTGGGAGCTGTTATTAATTACCTGTATTTTTTTTTTCTGGTTTAAAAAAAAAGACCAAGGTGGGGGGCGTTTCTTAAACTCCATTCCTCAAAATACTGGGTCTGTATCCACTCCATTCTGAAATAGCCAGGCGATAGGTTTTAAACAAAACAAAACAAAAAACCACTGGTAACTAAAAGAGACCCAGAGAAGAGTGCTAAGGACCAAATCATGTAAAGAACCTAGAATAGTTAGCCTGTAGAAGTAGATTCGCAGTGGAACGCAAGCGAGAGCTTTCTTCAGATGTTTTAAGTGGAGGCCACATATTTAAATACCTACAAGACCAGATAGAAGTGATAAATTAATGACGTGGACTTGGTGCAGTAAATATGGATAAAGCATGTAAAAAGCTGCAACTAAGCTATAATTGATTTTTGCCATTCAAAATGCCAGTCCAGCTTTGATAGAACTTCATTTTTTAAAAGAAAAGCCTCAAAATACAGATTTTTATAAGTCTCAATTTTTAAGTGTTAAGTTTTATTTTAAAATTAAACCTAAAGTTTCTAGAATCAATTCCAGTGTGGGAATGGGGTTTCCTCACATTACCATCAAGTAATTAATTCTCCAACACCAACTGGGTGTCCTACAATTCAACTCAATTCCGACACTATTTACCCAGACATAGCATCACATTCCACAAGTTAAGGGCTCAGTCCCACAAGGCTGTCCTCTGCTTCAGACACCAATCACTGACTGACCCACTGACTACAGATTGGAGATTCCCACAATCTCCTCCTTGGGTTCCATTAATTTGCTAGGGTCCTTCCCCGAGCTTAAAAAAATCCATTTACTCACGAGTTACCAGTTTATTTCAGAGGATATTAGAGGATACAAACCAACAGCTAGCTGAAGAGATACAGAGGGTAAGTTTCCAAACAAAGGAGCTTCTGTCCTTAACGGAGTTTTGGACCCAGCACAATAGCACATGAAAGCATTCTGGTTCACCAGCTAGAAAGTTCTCCAAACCACTTCCTTCTCAGATTTTATGGAGGCTTTATTCCACAGGCATTGTTAATTAAATCATTTACCATTGGTGATTGATTCAACCTCCAGCCCTGTCTCCTCCCCGGAAATCAGGGGGTGGGACTGAAAGTTCCAATCCTTTGATCATGATTGGTTCCCCTGACAACCAGTCCTCACAGGCATTACCCCAAAGTCACCTCATTAACATAAACCCAGCTGTGGTGGAAAGGGGCTTGTTATGAGTAACAAGAAACCCAGTTCACCTTTATGGCTCTGAAGCGTTTGTTTAGAAACTGAGGACAAGAGACCAAACATTATACCAAAAGATGCTCTCATTGCTCTTATCACTCAGGAAATTCCAAGGGTTTTGGGAGCTGTAAGCCAGGAACTATGAACGAAGACCAAATACATATGAGAAATATATTTTTGTTGCATGAATGGCCAGATATATTCCTTATAAATCTCAACATTACAGACCTCTTATTAATCATTACCACACATGATTTGAAAAATATTTGAAAAACATTTGGAACATTTGAAAAATATTCAGTATACAGGCTCACTGCTTTAGAAGATAATTCATAATGAAATGTTTTTAAATTAAAAATGAGTGCAATGGGGGGCACCTGAGTGGCTCAGTCGGTTGAGCATCCGACTCTTGATTTCAGCTCAGGTCATGATCTTGGGGTCATGAGATTGAGCCCTGAGTTGGGCTCAGTGTGGAGTCCACTTGTCCCTCTCCCTATGCCCGTGCCCCACTCACAATCTCTCTCTCAAATAAATAAACAAAATCTTGGGGCGCCTGGGTGACTCAGTCATTAAGCATCTGCCTTTGGCTCAGATCATGATCCCAAGGGTCCTGGGATCAATCCCCATGTCGGGCTCCTTGCTCAGTGAGAAGCCTGCTTCTCCCTCTCCTACTCCCCATGCTTTTGTTCCCTCTCTCGCTGTGTCTCTCTCTGTCAAATAAATAAAATCTTAAAAAAAAAAGATTCTCTCTTAAAAATAAAAAAAAAAATTTAAATGAGTACAATGGGTAAAATTTTTAACATTTTTGTGAAATATGCATGGCAGTATACAGAAATACATGCAGCAAAATAAGATACTATGAACACCATTATGCAGCAAACATTGCTGTCTCCCCAGAAGCTCTCACATGCCTCTTCTCCATCTCAATCTCCTCTTCTCCCTGCTGAAGACACTCACCTGATTCTCTTTGTCTGAAATGTCTTTCACCTTTTGGAGTGAAGATTATCATGGCTGAATGTAATATTCTAGATGATTTTCTTGCAGCATTTAAAGATATCATGCCTTTGTCTTCTGGATTGGCACTGTTTCTATTATGAAATTAGCTATCAGTTTTATTGTTGCTTTGAAGTGATTTTTTTTTTCTTTTCTATTTACCCTGTATGGCGTTCATAGGGCTTCTTGAATCTCTGGCTTAAAGTCCTTTATCAGTTTTGGAAAATTCTTAGCCATTACATCTTCAAGTATTACTTCTGTCCCATTCTTTCTCTTCTCCCCCTCTGGGTTTTCAAGCTCACAAATATTAAATGTTGTTATCTCCCTTACATCTCTTACACATTTTTCATTTTCCATCCTTTATCTTTCTATGCTTAATTCTAGCCACTTCTTCACTACATTTCAGTCCACTATTAAATCTATCCACTAAGTTCTTATAATTTAGCTAATTTATGGTTCAGTTTTAGAATTTTCATTTTATGATTTTTAATTCTCTGATGAACTTTTCAATCTTGAACATTATGTTCGCTTTCCTAGAAGCAGAGCCTGAGCTAGGGATTCTTGTGCAACTGATTTATTGAGGGAAAACTTCTGAGGGGAGCAGGATAAGGCATGGGAAGAAGCCCAAGATAATTGATGTGGTTGAAGTCCTCAGCCTGATCCCATAGGATGGAGTTCTGAAACACCAATAGCATTATACAGTTGTCCTCTTTGAGGCAAGTGATGTGTATATTTAACTTAAATACTCCTGAATTAGTCAGTTACTGCCTTCTGGGGCAGGGATGGGAGGGTTCAGGCTAAGCTCCTAGGGAATTCCAGGAGAGATGACCTCATCAATTGAGGACAGTTCTTCTGGGAAAGAGTATGAGCAGCTTACACGTGGGAGTATGAATAGGGGTATAGGTGGAGTGAGTGAATCCACCTAGTAAATAAATCATGGTAGAGGACTAAGAGTGGGGCCCCTGGGTGGCTCAGTCGGTTGAGCGTCTGCCTTTGCTCGGGTCATGATCCTGGAATCCTGGGATGGAGTCCCATATCCCATATCGGGCTCCCTGCTCAGTGGGGGGCCTGCCTCTCCCTCTGCTTGTGCTCGCTCGCGCTCTCTCTGTCAAATAAATAAATAAAATCTTAAAAGAGAGAGAGAGAGAACAAGAGTGTCCACTACAAATGTATTAAGCATGTTTATTGTAAAGTTTGCAGTTGATAATTCTATTATCTGGATCTGTTAAAGGTCTTTCTGTTGTCTGTTGTTTCTTTTGGTTTTAGTCATTATCTTGTCTCCTTACATGCTAGTTATCATTGAGTGCCAACAATGTATATGAAAAAATTGAAGAAATATTTCAGGCCTAGGATTTTTATCTTCCTCCAGAGAGGATTTGTTTGCCTTTGGCAGGATGCTGGGGCATTAGTATTAGTAATCTTGAATCACCTTAGTCCAACCAGGGACTGAAGTAAATCAAAGCTGGGCTTCAACTTCAGTGTAGCCCATTTTTTCACTCTTACTCTGAGAGGATAGCTTTTTAGGGTCCCTTGGTAGGCTATATTCTCCAAGTTTTTGGCCCCTAGCTCTGTGAATCCATCAAAAACTGTGCTTAACTTCTCAGCCTTTGAGTTGCCTCCCCCAGATTGGTTCCCAGCTCCAGGAGAAAATGAGTGTGACACAATCCAAGCACACTTCTCCAGATTTCCTCTTTTGTTTAGATCTTGCCCCAGAATTCTTCATTACCTTGTTGTTATGAGCTTAATTGTATACCCCCAAATCCATGTGTTGAAGTCTTAACCCCCCAGTACCTCAGAATGTGACTATAATTGGAGACAGGGCCTGTAAAGAGGCAATTAAGTTAAAACGAGGCTATTATGGAGGCCCTAATCAGATCTGATGGGTGTCCTTATAAGAATATTGGTTATGTGTGTGATTTACACATATATATTTCTTTGCATCTCTGTTCATGAGTGAGATTGGCTTACAATTTCCCTTTCTTTAAATAGACATGAATTTGTATCAAAGTTATTCTAGCATGAAAAAAAAATCATTTGGGGGGGTGTGCCTTCTTTCCCTATTCTCTAGAAGTATTTGTGTAAGATTGTCATTAGAATTCACTGGTGAATTCATTTAAACCTAGAATTTTTTTTGTCTACAAAGAAAATTTAAAGAAAATTTTTGAGGGCGCCTGGGTGGCTCAGTTGGTTAAGTGACTGCCTTCGGCTCAGGTCGTGATCCTGGAGTCCCGGGATCGAGTCCCGCATCGGGCTCCCTGCTCGGCGGGGAGTCTGCTTCTCCCTCTGACCCTCCTCCCTCTCATGCTCTCTGTCTCTCATTCTCTCTCTCACACAAATAAATAAAATCTTTTTTTTTTTAAAGATTTTATTTATTTATTTGACAGAGAGAGACACAGCGAGAGAGGGAACACAAGCAGGCGGAGTGGAAGAGGGAGAAGCAGGCCTCCTGCCGAGCAGGGAGCCCGACGCGGGGCTCGATCCCAGGACCCTGGGATCATGACCTAAGCCTAAGGCAGACGCTTAACGACTGAGCCACCCAGGCGCCCCCAAATAAATAAAATCTTAAAAAAAAATAAAGAAAGAAAATAAAGAAAATTTTTGAATTTAAAGAAAAAGTTGAATTTATTTATATATATGTATTTTTTTTTAGATTTTATTTATTTATTTGACAGAGAGAGAGTGGCAGACAGAGGGAGAGTGAGAAGCAGGCTCCCCACCGAGCAGGAAGCCCAACGTGGGGCTCCATCCCAGGACCCTGGGATCATGGCCTGAGCTGAAGGCAGACACCTAACCGACTGAGCCACTCAGGTGCCCCCCAAATTTTGAATTTAAAGAAAATTATGAATTCAATTTCTTTATTAGTTATAGCACTGTTTAAATTTTCCATTACTGTTCCTGTCAGTTTTGGAAAGTTGAAAAAGTGCTTCTCCTAGGGCAGTGTTTCTATATATATAAGCTGCACATTAAAATCACTTGGGACCTTTGAAAATAAGCATGCCTAATTTGTGTCCTTAGCACTCCCAATTTAATCTAGGTATTAGTACTTTGTAAAAAAAGATGAATTTTAATTTTCAAAAATACTTTTGTTTTTTGTGGTTTCAGTTCTATTCATTTATATTTATATAGTCACTATATGTATTTGTATTATATATATAATAAGTACAATTACTGATAATCAAAAACTTAATAAAAGATGAACACATACTAAGATGTCTCATTTCCATCCCATCCTCATCTACCCCTTTCTCTCAGTTACCTAGGAATGACCATTTTCATTAGTTTGTATTAATCCATCTAGTGCTTTTTATTCAAATACAAGTGCATACGTGCACAAAAACACATTTTTATTCTTCACTTTATACAAAAAGGGGACATATTCTATACATTGTTCTTTGTATTCATTAGCTAATGCTCTCTAAGAAATCACCCCAAAATATACTGGTAATAATCATCTATTGTAGTTCTTATGAGTCAGGAAATGGCTACCTGAGCACTTCTGGCTGAGGATCTCTCCCAAGATCACAGTCAGATGCTAGCTGGGTCTGTAGTCATCTGAAGGTTTGAGGAGGATCTATTTCCAAGGTGGCTCACTCACATGGTGGGCAAGTTGATCCTGATAATTGATGGGAGGCCTTCAGTTTCTCTGTATGTGAGCCTCTCAACTGGACTCCTTGCACGTCATCATGACATGGTGGCCAGCTTCCCACAGAATGAGAGCTCAGAGACCAAGGTGAAAAATTGCAATGCCTTTAGACAAGCCTTGGAAGCCACCATTATCACTTCCATCACATCCTATTGGTTACATGCACCAGCCCTGATTAACAAAGTTCTGTTATACTAGGTGGGGATCATTTCTATATAGTGATATGGAGAGATCACCAGGATAAATGATGTCAAAGAAAACAAAACAAAAAAAGGAAAACCAACATACAGAATGTAGACCCAGTCTCCAAAAATGTATGTCTTATTTTATAGTGTCTGGATTTTGAGTTGTAATTAGAAAGGCTTTCTCATTCCAAAGTTAAAGAAGGATTCACCCATGTTTTCTAGCATTTTTATGGCTTTGTTTTATAAATTTAAACTTTTGAGTCATTTATAGTATATCAAGGCATATGCTATGAAATACAAATCCAAACTTTTAGCCGTTTCCAAATCACTACAGAGTACTCTCAATATCAATACCATTTATTAAAAAGGTCCATCTTGGGTGCCTGGGTGGCTCAGTCGGTTAAATGTCTGCATTCGGCTCAGGTCATGATCTCAGGGTCCTGGGATCGAACCTCGCTTTAGGCTCCCTGCTCAGTGGGGAGTCTGCTTCTCCCTCTCCCTCTGCCCTTCCCCCTCACTCATGCTATCTCTCTCAAACAAAAATCTTTAAAAAAAAAGTAAAATAAATAAATTCATCTTTGTTTCTGTTTCACTGACTTGATTTTTTTAATGTATTTGGATTTTTCTTTGTTATTTTTCTGTTTATTCATATCATTATTATGCTATTTTATTTATTTAAAGATTATTTTAAATATTTTATTTTTAAGTAATTTTTCACCCAACATTGGGCTCAAACTCACAACCCTGAGATCAAGAGTCACATGCTCCACCAACTACGCCAGCCAGGCACCCCCATTAGGCTATCTTATTATTCAAACTTTATACTAGAAACAGCTGTTTAGAAATAGCTTGTCTATAGGGCCTTTGGGAAGTGATTAGGTCATGGGAATGGAGCCCTCGTGATGGGGATTAATAGCCTTATAAAAGAGACCCCAAGAGCTCTCTCCTTCCTTCTGCTATGTAAGGACACAGAGAGGAGACAGCCATCTATGAACCAGGAAGCGGTCCTCACCAAGAGTCAAATCTGCTGTCATTATGATCTAGGACTTCCCAGCCTCCAGAACTGTGAGAAAGAAATTTCTGCTGTTTATAAGCCATCAGTTGATGGCATTCTGTTATAGTAGCCTGAACAGACAAAGACACTGTGCCACAGTAAAATATTTTTTATGAAGGGAAAATAGATTCGTAGGCTTTGAGAGACCGTACAAATGAACAATGACCAGACCACAGAACTTTGATCCACAACCTTTGCATCAACCAGTCCAGAATGGTCAGGATTTGGTCAATTACTGACAACTTCTCTATTTTTTTGCCCCTACTTCCAACTCAGGACCAACTAAGAAAAGCCAGTATGTTCCCCAAACCAATCACGTAAGATGCCTGCCCTCTAGTTAGCCTCTCTCGTTTCCCCAAATGGACGCCTTCCAAACATAGCATACTTGAAGCCATGCCTTTTTATTTCCAGTATAAAATTTTCATATTCCCTTGCCTGTCTTTAAGTCTTTCCAAAACACAACTGATGACTCCTTTGCTATATAGCAAACTTTGAATAAATAGCCTATGTTTGCTCAACCCCCCACCAAAAGAAAAAAGAAACAGCTTGTCTAGTTCTATTTAAAAAAAAAACAAACACCTGACCACATTAAATGTATACATTAACCTATGGTGAACTGACGTCTTTATGTTGTCTTCTTAAGAATATTTGTACAAGGGCGCCTGGGTGGCTCAGTTGGTTAAGCGACTGCCTCCGGCTCAGGTCATGATCCTGGAGTCCCTGGATCGAGTCCTGCATCAGGCTCCCTGCTTGGCGAGGAGCCTGCTTCTCCCTCTGACCCTCCCCCCTCTCATGTACTCTCTCTCATTCTCACTCTCTCAAATAAATAAATAAAATCTTTAAAAAAAAAAAAAAAAGAATATTTGTACAAGTCTCCTTTAGGCTCTTTCAAGAGTGTTATGTTTATAATGTTTTTCCCACTCATCTTCTACATATTCTTGTTATATTTATTGCTATTGCTATTTCATTTTTATCGATATTGAAAAAACGGTACTTTCTCTTTCTCTTTCATACACCTAATGGTTGCTGGACATAGAATAGCTATTGATGTTTTTGTATTTTAATTTTATATTGTTACTTTATTGAATTATCTTTCTATTTATGCTCATGGATTCTATGGGATATAGTCATACTATCTGCAAATAGAAATACTTTTACTTTTTCCCCCCCATGTCTTTCAATCTAATGTTGTCTAATTGTGTTAGCTAGTACAATGTGAAAACAGTAGTGATGATAGTGGACTCAATTTCTTGTTAACGTTAAAGGAAGAGTATAATATTTCCAATATTTCCACTTCAGATTTGGAATGTGTATATATACTTTATATACATATATTTACAAATATACAAATCCTTTTTAAATAGGTATATATATATGTATATATTCATGTATTCATTCTACCAATCTGTATTTTACTGTATGTAAAAAATCTTTTTTAAAAAATGACTTTTCAGCATCTATGAAGATATCCACCTCAATTCTTTGTATATGATTAATAATATTTCCTAATGGTGAACCATTCCTATGTTCCAAGACTAAACTCTATTTGATCATATACATTAATTTTAATTTATTGTATTTTATTTTTTTAAAAGATTTTATTTATTTGGCAGAGAGAGAGACAGCGAGAGAGGGAACACAAGCAGGGGGAGTGGTGAAGGGAGAAGCAGGCTTCCTGCTGAGCAAGGAGCCTGATGCGGGGCTGACCCTGGGACCATGAACCAAGCCGAAGGCAGACGCCCAACAACTGAGCCACCCAGGCGCCCCCATATACATTTATTTTAAATGTAGTGGTGGATCTTTTCTGAAGAATTTAATTAAATTTGTATTGATTTCAAAAAAGCATTTTAGAATTTCCTTTTTGTTTTTATGCTATAGGACAGCTCAAATTTTTTTTTACATTTTATTTTATTATATTTAATTCCAGTATAACTAATGTACAGTGGTATATTAGTTTCAGGTATACACTATAATGCTCATCATAGTGTACTCTTAATCCCCTTCACCTATTTCACCCATCCCCCCTTTTGCCTCCCCTCTGGCAACCACTAAGAGTCTGGTTTTTTGTCTTTTTCTGGTTCTTAAATTCCACATATGAGTGAAATCATGACATTTGTCTTTCTCAGACTGAGTTATTTCACTTAGCATTGTACCCTCTAGATCTATCCATGTTGTTGGAAATGGCAAGATTTCATTCTTTTTATGGCAAAGTGATATCCCATGGTGTATATACACACCAATCTTCTTTTCCATTTATCTATCAATGGATTCTTGGGTTGCTTCCATATCTTGGCTATTTTAAATAATGCTGCAACAAACATAGGGGTCCATATATCTTTTTGAATTAGTATTTTCATATTCTTTGGGTAAAGACCCAGTAGTGGAATTACTGGAGCATATGGTAATTCAATTTTTAATTTTTTGAGAAACCTCCATTCTGTTTTCTATAGTGGCTGCACCAGTTTGCATTCCCACCAACAGTGTATGAGAGTACCTTTTTTTCCCATATCCTTGCCATTCGGTAGGTCGTCTTTTTGTTTTGTTAACTGTTTCCTTTGCTGTTCAGAAGCTTTTTATTTTGCTGTAGTTCCAATTGTTTATGTATATATATATATTTTTTACTTTTTTTAAGATTTCATTTATTTGAGAGAGAGAGCGAGAGCAGGAACACAAGCAGGGGGAGTGGGAGAGGGAGAAGCAGGCTTCCCGCTGAGCAGGGAGCCCCACACGGGGCGCTATCCCAGGACCCTGGGATCATGATCTGAGCCAAAGGCAGACGCTTAACTGAGCCACCCAGGCGCCCCCAATAGTTTATTTTTGCTTTTGTTTCCCTTGCCTGAGGAGGCATACCTTAAAAAAATGTTTCTATAGCCAATGTCATAGAAATTGTTGCTTATGGACTCTTCCAGGATTTTTATGGTTGTGGGTTTCACATTTAGGTCTTTAATCCATTCTGAGTTTATCTTTGTATTATGTGTAAGAAAGTGGTCCAGTTTCCCCAACACTGTTTATTGTAAAGACTATCTTTTTCCCATTGCATATTCTTGCTTCCTGTCTTGTAGATTGACTATAAAAGGGCAGGTTTATTTCTGGGCTCTCTATTCTGAATGATTGATTTATGTGTCTATTTTTGCACTGGTACCATACTGTTTTGATTACTTGTGATAATCTTGTAGTATATCTTCAAATCTGGGGTTGTGATACCTCCAGCTTTTTCAAGATTGTTTCAACTATCTTGTGGTTCTACACAAATTTTAGGATTATTTGTTCTAGTTCTTTGAAAAATGCTGTTGGTATTTTGATAGGGGTTGCACTGAATCTGTAAATTGCTTTGGGTAGTATGGACATTTCAACAGTACTTTTTCTTCCAATCCATGAGCATGGAATATCATTCCATTTGTGTCATCTTTAATTTCTCATCAATGTCTTATAGTTTTCAGAATACAGGTCTTTCACCACCTAAGTTTACTCCTAGGTATTTTATTATTTTTGGTGCAATTGTAAATGGGATTGTTTTCCTAATTTCTTTTTCTGCTACTTCATTATTAGTGTATCAGCTCAAATAGTTTTTTGAAGGCTACATTTTTGGCAACTTCTTCTTTTATGAAACCTGATCTGTTGAACCTATTTCTTTTAGAGTCAATATTGGTATATATGTATGTATTCATTTATTTATTTATGAGAGAGAGAGGCAGAAGCAGAGAGAGAATCTCAAGCGGACTCCACACTGAGCAAAGAGCCTGACGTGGGGCTTGATCTCATGACCCTACAATCACAATGAGCTGAAACCAAGTGTTAGACACTTAACCAACTGTGCCACCCAGATGCCCTAATATTGGTAAATTCTATTTTCGTAGTTTGATTCATTCAGATCTTCAAACTTCTTTGCATTGAGTTTTGTAAGTTTATTTTGTATGATTATTAAAATTGTTTCCGTGATTATTTTCCCTTATCATTTCACATTTTGAGTATTTATTCTTTCCTCCTTTTCCCTGATTAATCAAGTTAGCTAGTGCTTAGTTTGCTTGTCTAATTCCAGAGTCAGCAAATTTTTCAAATCAGGTGGATAGTAAATATTTTAGGCTTTTCAGGCCAAAATATTATCTAGGTAGAGTGAAAATTTTCTACAAAATTTTTATTGATAACATTTGAAATATAATAATAATTAAGTACTTAAAAAAGTAATATTGATTAATTAATGAGAAAAAAGGAATTCTTCTCTGGGAGATAAAATTTTGCTTAATTGGGGCTCAAAGTTCATTTTTCCTATCATCAAAACATTACAAATATTCATCTGTTAATGTTGATCTGTAATGAGATTCACAGATTTCATATTTGAAGGTGCCTTTTCAAAGATGGGCACTGTCAAATACTGGTATCAATCCATGAGCATCTGATTTTAATTGAGTATATTAATTACTGGGAAGGCATTTATAGAATTCTATTAAATTCTTCAATATTTGCCTTTTTCCCATGTCATTACTTTACAGACTAATCACTTGCATTGGAAGTTAGATGGAAGCACTTTGATTGCATAAATAAATTTTGAAATATGGAAATTTCCTTTGCACTTGCATTCAGTTCTGAAAAAGTGCTGCTGGAACTTTAGTTTGAGCTCACAAACATATCTGCTGGAGAGATGTGTGGGAATGAAGGCCTCATTTTTTTGTTTTAACTTTTGACAGCACAAGTATATAAAGTAGCTTGATGTTAAAACTGACACTTGAAAAACACAGGTTTGGACTTAGTAGGTCCACTTATATGCAGATTTTTTACAGTACAGTACTGTGAATGTATTTTCTCCTTCTTCTGATTTTTTTCTTTCTTTTCTTTTTCTTTCGAGAGAGTGAGTGCATGTAAGTAAGGGGGGAGGGGCAGAGGGAAAGGGAGAGAGAGAATATTAAGCAGGCTCCATGCCCAAATGCGGAGCCGAACGAGGGGCTCGATCTTCTGTCCTTCAGATCATGACCTGAGCTGAAATCAAGAGTCAGACGCTTAACTGGCTGAGTGACCTAGGTGCCCCTCTTATGATTTTCTTTCTTTTCTTTTTATTTTTTTTTAAAGATTTTATTTATTTGACAGAGAGAGACACAGAGAAAGAGGGAACACAAGCAGGGGGAGTGAGAGAGGGAGAAGCAGGCTTCTGGCTGAGCAGGGAGCCTGATGCGGGGCTCGATCCCAGGACCCTGGGATCATGACCTGAGCTGAAGGCAGACGCTTAATGACTGAGCCACCCAGGCGCCCCCCCTTATGATTTTTTTTTAAAGATTTTATTTATTTATTTGACAGAGAGAGACACAGCGAGAGAGGGAACACAAGCAGGAGTGGGAGAGGGAGAAGCAGGCCTCCCGTGGAGCAGGGAGCCTGATGCAGGGCTCGATCCCAGGACTCTGGGATCATGACCTGAGCCGAAGGCAGACACTTAACGACTGAGCCACCCAGGCACCCCCCTCTTATGATTTTTTCTCTGATTTATTTCAAGAATACAGTATATAACATACAAAATATGTGTTAATCGGCTATTTACATTATCAGTAAGGCTTCCAGTCAAAAGTAGGCTATTAGTTTTTTGGGAAGTCAAAAGTTACGCCCAGATTTTCAACTGCACAGGGGTTGGTGCCCCTAACTCTTATGTTGTTCAAGGGTCAACTATACTGTGATTCAAAGCGTTATTAGGTTGTTGAAACAACTTCACCTCAATATGTTTCCTATGTAAGTACTGTTTTGCCACAAAATTTTAGGTTAAACTCAAGAATGATCAAGTCTGCTCTAAAAGCTAGTGTCTAAAGCCATTCAGTATTTGATAACAGTGGTTGAGGGTGGTTGTTCTTATTCAGAAAAATTTCAATTTTGGTCCCGAGCTAAGAAACTTGCAGTAACATTTTATGGTATCACTGCTAAGTCATTGAATTGTGGCTTGGTAGAGCAAGTCAGGATAGTCAGCTTCTATTTCTGACAAAAACTCACAAAACAATGATTGTTAAGTCCATGAGAATAAATGAAGTTCACCATTGATAACACCAGTTTTGTAATGTATGATAGATTGAAGTATTTTGTGCAAAGTACCTACTGATGAATCACAATTGGTTTATGCCTTTTTATGTTCTGCATGTATTTTTACTATCAGTTGTAACGTATCTTAGCTGATTCTATCTCAAGTTGTACTGAATTAGTGTTTTCTCATCTTCTTTGAAAATATCCTCTCCTGTAGTTGTTTGATGCAGACCAGTCACCGAGACTAAATTTTCAGTCCAACTTGGCATGGATTTCTTGAATAAACGACAACTGAACAGTATGGGTAACATCTGTTTACTCATCAAGAGCCTGGAAAATCACTCAAAATCATCTGCATTGTTTTTAATTGACTATCAACATTGCTCCAATGTCCTCAACTCTGAGCAACTGTTCTCACTCAAAGACTACGAGTCTTAAACAAGTTTGTTTTCTGGACACATTTCTTTGGCTGCTTCGATTAAACATAATCAATTCACAAGTAATAAATGTCTTTCTCTGCTTGGATAACAAATGAGCCACTCAGAAACTTACTTTGGTTGCAGCTTCATTTTCATTTTTCATGAAGAAATTGTGAGAATGTTAGATTGTTAGAGATCATTAAAAATACCTAATTTTGGGGGCGCCTGGGTGGCTCAGGTCATGATCCCAGGGTCCTGGGATCGAGCCCCGCATTGGGCTCCCTGCTCAGTGGGAAGCCTGCTTCTCCCTCTCCCACTCCCCCTGCTTGTATTCCATCTCTGTCAAATAAATAAAATCTTAAAAAAAAAACCCCAAAAACCTAATTTTTCTGACCATTGCTTTCCTATGAGGGATAATGTGATGAGTGCTTAGTATGGTAGTGCCGAAGCATACTGTCTTCTTTTGGCAGAGCTCCAGTGCTATTCTATAATAAACATGTTTTGCCACCTAATTTGGTTAAAATAATTCACACTCCACTATGCCCTAAAAGCATGACATTCAAAATTCACTTTTTTTCTCTCTTCTTGTTTTTGTTTGATGTGAGGAGTATGCACTGGTAAAAAAATTAAAGTTTAAGGTTTTTAAATAAAATGCTACAATACGGAGATATGCATAGAGCTGGGAATGCTGTCATGTTCCAACCACATCACTGCAGTGTGTCAAGCAGCATGCCAAGGGGTAAGACATGAGGGTGCCACATACACTTTCTGTCACAACTACTCAACTCTGCCATCATTGCCCAAAAACCGGTGTAGGCAATCTATTTTTAAAAATGAGTGTTTCTGGGGCGCCTGGGTGGCTCAGTTGTTAAGCGTCTGCCTTTGGCTCAGGTCATGATCCCAGGGTCCTGGGATCCAGCCCCACATCGGGCTCCTTGCTTCACGGGAAGCCTGCTTCTCCCTCTCCTTCCACCCCTGCCTGTGTTCCCTCTCTCGCTGTGTCTGTGTCCAAAAAAAAAAAAAAAAGAGTTCCTGCATTCCAATGTTAACTATGAACACTCAATTTGAAATTCAGAAAATTTTCATGTTCCACAAAGTATTTTTTCAACCACTTAAAAATATGAAAGCCATTCTTAGCTTGTAGGCCATACAAAACATAGTGAGCCAAATTTTGACTGTAGGGTATAATTTGCTGACTCTTGATCTAATGTATTGATTAAAAACAAAAAAAAGATCCGGAGTGCCTGGGTGCCTCAGTTGGTTAAGCGTCTGTCTTTGACTCGGGTCATGATCCCAGGGTCCTGGGATCAAGTCCTGCATCGGGCTCCCTGCTCCAGGGGAGGCCTGCTTCTCCCTCCCTGGGATCAAGTCCTGCATCGGGCTCCCTGCTCCAGGGGAGGCCTGCTTCTCCCTCCCCCACTCCCCCTCCTTGTGGTCCCTCTCTTGCTGTGTCTCTCTCTGTCAAGTAAATAAATAAATAAATAAATAAATAAATAAAATTTAAGGAATGGAAATTTCATAGTGCCCTAGTCATAAAATATCTCTTTCAGGGAAATTTATAATACTATGTGCACATATTAGAGAAGAGGAAAAGTCTCAGAACAATATTCTAAGCTCCCATTTAAGAAACTAGAAAAAGAGGGGCGCCTGGGTGGCTCAGTCAGTTAAGCGTCTGCCTTCGGCTCGGGTCATGATCCCTGGGTCCTGGGAATGAGTCCCGCATCGGGCTCCCTGCTCCACAGGACGTCTGCTTCTCCCTCTCCCACTCCCCCTGCTTGTGTCCCCTCTCTGGCTGTGTCTCTCTCTGTCAAATAAGTAAATAAAATCTTTAAAAAAAAAAATAGATACAAGGTAAAGAAAATAAATAGCATGTTCTTTATTCTCTGTAGATTTATGAAGGTTATAATCATCCTAGAAAAAAACAGTGATAGTAGTAATCAAGAGCAAAATAAGACCTCCTTAATTTTGATTATAATCTATTCTAGTTCACTAAATTTCTTTCCTAAGACCACCAAGCTTCCAGAATCCCCAGTCTGTAGAGTTCAACCTAGGCATTTGTAGGAGAAATGACAGTAAGTAGGAGGCCCAGGGATGAGAGATTTGCTGTGCCAAAGGAAAAGCAAAGATCAAAAAGTAATTTGAATGAACACAATCGTCAAGAGTCAGGGAAGCAGGAGGGAAAGTTGCTTGGCTTAGCAAGTGGTTGGAGGGCAGTGAGTTAGATATTGTAATTAGTCTGCTAGTCAGGAGTTCCTCTTCTCCTTATAACTCTCCTTATTTTTGTATAGATAACTATATTACCCCAATGTAGCACATGTACTTTGGGGGAAGCCAACTCCATCACTGGCTCTAGTAGTCAGGCCTAAGTGAACCATAATCCCACTCAAAAGACAGAGTTTTAAAAGATGGGCACTTAACTTAGTTAGGACCTATGGGACACAAAGAACAGTTTTGGGAGAATATCTGAAAAGCTCCCTCACTCCCCCAGAAACAACCCAAGCACAGTCTAAACAAGGAGGCAAAGCACATGGACTTCCATGAGTCAGTCTTAAGATAAAGCTGATACCATCTGGGACGCAAAATGCAAACAAGCAGATCTTTGATGATACCATGGAGTATGTAGGTCATACCTACTCTAAAACTGCCACACTACTGCCAAATTTCTCCTTTATTATTTAAGTAAATTTGCCCAGGATTTTTTCCTCTTGCAACCAGAAACATCTTAATATATCAGAGATGCAAAGACTCCTGATTCATCACAGAGAAACTTGAAAATATTCAACAGATGAGGTTATTAAGGTTAAATTCATATTTTTAACAGAAGTTGTTGTTATGTGCATTTACTCTAAGGCTGCAACTATTCATGAGCCAAGTTACAAGAGCAGAAATCCTTGATGTACAACCTTAGAGGAAATCATGTTAAAAAAACTATAAATGGGTGAATATACCTACCAGTTTGATCAGGACAGTCACAATTCACACTTATTTTCCTGCCATCATTATTACTAGAAGCCCATAATGCTCTAAAGCATGTTTTTTGGATTTGTAAAATATTCTCTTCAGAAAAGTAACAGTAATCCAAGGAAATGGCTGGAGACCTTTAAAAGGTAAAACGATTCCATCTTTAAGAACTGTGATTGGTTTATGAAGAAAGTGTACTAGGAAAAATGTCTGTGTCTATGAAGAATTAATACTTACTTTCGGGTGTCATTTTTTATTATAATTACATTATTGTAATTTCCTTCTACTGAACTGGTGCTATGGGGATGAATACTTGGGTCACAGGGACCCTCATCTGTAATAAGAACAAGGTAATTCTTATGCACACATAATAGGGAGCAAGATTTGAAAGCACTGGCAGGTTCTTAAATACACAGATATTTATTCTATTATCTGCCACTATGTCTAAAATACCTCTGTCCTCCAAACTCATTTATTTAGGTTCTAATTTCTTTAGTCCTCTATTAAACTGGACTCCTACCACACTACCCACTAATGATAATATCTTAACAGAAGGGAACTGGCATTGGCATTTGGAAGCAAAGCCCCCAGGACAGGAGCAAGATGGAGTCAAGAAAGAAGGGGTACCTGGTGCTCAACAAGAGGCTGAAAAGTCAGGCTCTGCTTAGGGCATCCATGGCCTAGCTTACTTAGGCAACACCTGTCATTTGTACCTTTGTTTTCCTCCACAGATAATTCCACCTCAGAAGTCACAAAAGCTTGGAAAAAACCATACTTAATACTTATTATTGCTTTAGTACTACTTTCAAAGACTGTGTTCGTTTGGCTTTATGATGCTGTGATTTTTGTATAAACACACACACTGGTTAGATAATCAAGGTTCAGGGGTAAAAGGCAACCAGATAACCTTTTCCCACAAGATGGCCAGCACTTTCAGCGTCTTTCTGCACAGATGAGATAGGGCTGGGGTTGCAATGTCATGCCTAATCTGGGCTTCAGATCTGGAACCAGCCCGTGCGGGAAATGCAAGTGAAACCGCTGGAGCAATGCTGTGAAAAACAGGAACATCTCCATCCGAGCCAGCTGCTCTCCAAGGCAATGTCTTTTCCCTAAACAGAAAAGAACAGACACAATTTTTTAAAATCCATAGTATTTACCAAAATTTACGTCTACTATATGGGTACCATTCAGGAAATCTGGTATTTAAAGAAAGTTAGAGGCAGTTATGTTTATTAAAGAGAATAACAATTGGCACTTCAGCTCCCAGAGCCCATTTCTTTACCTTCTCTTGTCAGATCATGGGCTTCTGTAAGCTTATTAATCCACTTCCACACTTCCCTTGGACTTTGCAACACAGCCCAAGATATGCCATGAAAGACCCAATCTCAGGCATGCCATTTTGTTCTAGATCCAGGAGAAGTGTATTTCATTTCAAATGACTAAATGTGAACCCTTCCCCAATGAAAGGAAGAGTTTTCAGTCTGTCTTCCATGGGTCTCGTGGTCCGTGGACTTTTTCACGGACAGCAAGAGGAACCAAGCAATATTTTTGGAGACGAGGTACAATAAATAAGGAGCCAAAAAAGCTATGTTTCAGTTGCACTTCAAATTCTGATGTCATTTCTTTCCCCGGGTCTCAGTTTCTCAAGCTACCTATTACTGACTTCTAGCTCTACAAGTTTTGATTACAAGCTCAAATCCACAAGCAAAAAAGTTTCAGAAGAAGCCAGAGCTTCTCAACCATTTCTTTCTAGTTACTAAGTTAAGTGTTGAGGAGAAACAGGTGTTAATGACTTTCTAATTAAACCAGTCTCTCCTGTAAGAATCAATGCTGTGTTTTTAGAGTTGGAATCCTTAATCTACAACAGAATATTTCAGATTAAGATGTCATACATGATCAACCATTATCCTGTCCCAAAGTCGTGTCTCTGTGAAAGTTCTCTTACCTAGGGAAAAAGGAACCAAAGCCTCCTTCTTGGCAAAATATCCACTGCTGTCCAGAAATCGCTCAGGAGAGAATATTTCTGGGTTTCTCCAGTACTTTTCATCAAAGTGTACAGAATAAAGGTTGGTAATTACTGTTGTGCCTTTAGGAATGGAATAACCACGTACAACTGCATCTTCAGAGGTTGCATGGAAAATCCCTAATGGCACTATATTACAGAATCTTAAAACTTCATGCAAAACTGCCTCCGTATAAGGCATTTTGCTTTTGTCATCCCAAGAAGGCTTCCCAGTGGGTCCCATAACTAAATCGATCTCTTTCTGAACTTGTCCTGTCAGAGAAAAAGTGTTCCAGTTATTATGCAATTCTTAGAACTATATCCAAAGTAATTTCCCTTTGGGTAACCTATAATAAGTCAACAAGGTATGGTTACAACCAGATTCAGATTTTTCATTATCTGGGAGTTCTATCTGAAAATATGCCATATATTGTGTGCCACCAGAAACCAATGCTCTGAGTACCTTTGCTGTGAAAAAAAAAACACTAAAAGTAATAAAAATAAAAATTAAACAAACCTACAATTGAAATAACATCACTCTCAGCGAGGGAAATAGTGAAACATAAAACTTGAATTAAAAAAAAAAGCAGGGTTCAGGTCCTAGCTCTGCCACTTCCAAGGGCTGATCTTGGGCAAGGCAGCTAGTTAGCCTTTTCCCTCATTTTTATAAAACAGGCATAAGACCTATCTCTGAGGTTTTTACATGACTTGAGAGAACAGATGTGAAACTCTTTATAACTATGAAATGTTGGGGCGCCTGGGTGGCTCAGTCGTTGGGCGTCTGCCTTCGGCTCGGGTCATGGTCCCGGCGTCTGGGGATCGAGCCCTGCATCGGGCTCCCTGCTCCACAGGAGGCCTGCTTCTCCCTCTCCCCCACTGTGTTCCCTCTCTCGCTGTGTCTCTCTCTGTCAAATGAATAAATAAAATCTTTATTAAAAAAAACAAACTATGAAATGTTTTTCTTCTTGGCTAGCACAGCAGAAATTCCTAAATAAAATGCTTTGTACATAGCCAAAGACTCTAAAACATGTGTGAGTCCTAAATGTAGGGACAGTCCTGAGATCAAGAGGATCCTCACCTTGAATGTTAGGATAAAGGGCCATGAAAAGAATTGCCCACCGTAGCACATTGGTTGTAGTTTCGGTTCCAGCAATGATGAGTTCACCCACGGAAAAAATGAGGTTTTCTTTGGAGAAAGTACATGATGGGTCATTTTTACCTTGATACATCTCATCTAAATAAGCATCGACAAAATGCTGAGGTGACTGAGGCTTTCTGTTGATGGAAGCTTTTTCAATAAGCCTGGAGAGAAAATCATAGACCACAGCTGCATTTCTAAATAGCTGTTGATGTTTTCCAAAAGGTAAGATGCCAATCCATGGAAAGGCATTATACAGGAAGACTGAGGCACTGGCAGCCAGTTCCACATTTTCACTAAATAACTCAATCATGTGCTGAAAATCAGTGTCTTCATAAGTGAATCGTTCTCCAAAAATGATCAGATTGGTTATGTTTGAAACAGCATTTGTTATTAATTGTTTAAAGTTAAATGGTCTACCTTTGTATGTTTCAATAAAATCAATAAAAAATTTGGTTTCTTCTAAGATTTTAGATTCAAAAGACTTTTGGCCATATCCAAAATAGCGAAAGCTATTTACAGCTAATTTTCTGTGATCAACCCATCCTCGGCCATATCTGGAATTGAGTAAGCCTGGAAAAAAAACAAAGTATTAAAAAAACTTTATCATTCCTACATTCCTGTATCTAACACCTGAAAATGCTATGGAGTAAAAAAGGATGGTTAGTCATTTTTCTCCAAATTATCTTTCTATAAAACTAAAACTAGACCAAAAAAAAAAAAAAACCAAAAACTAAAACTAGACCTAGTGCTTAAGCCCTGCTCTTTGCTAATCATTAGCCACAGAATATTGTCAACAGATAAAGCTGGTCTTCTTTTTATCTGGAGACAGGCAGAAAAGACCTGTAATTCTCCTACCACAAGAAACTGGACAGTCCTATGTAATTCATCCTAGGTGAACTAGACCCGATGACTTTATTATCTAGCTATTACTCTAAGCCTCATCTACAAAAGACAAACCACTGCATGTTCTATGGGCAAATTTTATCTTGGACTAAGAAAACAACTGAAAACCATCCTTGTAGGATTAGAAAATTTTCTGTTTCTGTTTCTAGATTTTAGAACACAGATTCTCTCCTGTTAAAGGCATATGTTACCTAACAAGGTAACTCTGGAAGAGGCTAAGGAAGCCTGAATGAGGTGTCAGTGTGGTAGAAATACTCAAGAAAAAAGAAGGATACTATGAATTGAGTGTTTGTGTCCCAACAAAATTCACATGTTGAAGCCTAACCCCCAAAGTGATGGTATTAGGCGGTGGGGCCTTTTGGGAGGTAATTAGGTCATGAGGGTGGAGCCTCATGAGCTAGACTGGTGCCCTTATAAGAAACACAAGAAGAGATGACTGTTCTCAGCTGTGTGAGGATACAGGGAGAAGACATCTGTTTCCAAGCCGGGAAGTAGGCTCCTTCTAGACACCAGATCTCCTGGCACCTTAATCTTCGATTTCCCAACCTCCAGATCTGTGAGAATAAATGATTGTTGTTTAAGACACTAAGTCTGGTATTTTTACTAAAGCAGCCCAAACGAAGACAGGGCAAACATGAAACTCAAATTTCTAATGTTGATATTGCTGCCTTAAAGTTTCAGAGTCTCCACAGTATACTCTGCTCTTATGATGTGGCTACTACAGAATATATTCCTTTTAAATTATCAAGATGCAACCCTATGTTTATTGCAGAATTATTTACAATAGCCAAGATATGGAAACAACCCAAGTGTCCATTGATAAATGAATGGGTAAAGAAGATGTGGTATATATATTCCAAATGGAATATAACTCAGCCCTAAAAAAGAACGAAATCTCGCCATTTGCAACAGCATGGATGGATCTAGAGAATATAATTCTAAGTGGAATAGGTCAGTCAGAGAACGACAAATACCATTTGATTTCACTCATATGTGGACTTTAAGAAACAAAACAAAGAAAAAAGAGACAAACAATACAACAGATTCTAAAATATAGAGAACAAACTGGTGGTTACCAGAGGGGAGGTGGGTGGGGAGACGAGTGAAATAGGTGAAGGGGATTAAGAGTACACTTATGATGAGCACTAATATACGGAATTACTGAATCATTACATTGTATACCTGAAACTAATATGACACTGTTGTTAGTTATACTCGAATTTATTTTTTATTTTTTTTTATTTTTTAAAGATTTTATTTATTTGACAGAGAGAGAGAAAGCTAGAGAGGGAACACAAGCAGGAGGAGTGGGAGAGGAAGAAGCAGGCTCCCCGCAGAGCAGAGAGCCCGATGCAGGGCTCAATCCCAGGACCCTGAGACCATGACCTGAGCCGAAGGCAGACGCCCAACGACTGAGCCACCCAGGCGCCCCTATACTTGAATTTAAAAAGTGATTTGCAAAAAATTAAAAAAAAATTACCTATCAAAGAAAAACAGGGGTGGGGCACCTGGGTAGCTCAGTCATTAAGCGTCTGCCTTTGGCTCAGGTCATGATCCCATCGAGCCCCACATCGGGCTCCCTGCTCGGTGGGAAGCCTGCTTCTCCCTCTCCCACTACCCCTGCTTGTGTTCCCTCTCTCGCTGTGTCTCTCTCTGTCAAATAAATAAAATCTTTAAAAAAGAAAAAAAGAGAAAAGCAGGGGCACCTGGGTGGCTCAGGTGGGTTAAGCATCCGACTCCATTTTAGCTCAGATCACAATCTCAGGATTGTGAGATTGAGCCCCACCATCAGGCTCTGAGCTCAGCATGGGGTACACTTAAGACTCTCCCTCCCTCTCCCTCTGCCTCTCCGCACCATGCTCTCTCTCTCTCTAAATCAATCAATTTTTTTAAAAAAAGATTTTATTTATTTATTTGACAGAGAGCACAAGCAGGAGGGAGTGGCAGGCAGAGGGAGAAGCAGGCTCCCCACGGAGCAGGAAGCCTGATGCGGGGCTTGATTCCAGAGCTTGAGCCCAGAACCCTGGGATCATGACCTGAGCCAAAGGCAGACGCTTAACCAACTGAACTACCCAGGCGACCCAAAATCAATCAATGTATAAAAAAGAGAGAGAGAGAGAGAGGAAAACAGTATCTTTAGCACATATATATAACATGCACTTTACTCAAAATTTCATTCATAATTGGTACATACATAATTGGTACCTTTGATGAAAAATGTCACTTTCTCTTGTGTACATGAGGTACCTATAAAATTTACATTTCAGCAACTTTTGTGCAACGGTTTTTGAATTTGGAGCTTATGATAAAGCTAACCATACAAAAGGGGGTCTTTAGTGCTGGCAGCCATCTTATGTTCCCATAGTCCATTGTCTTTTCTATACTCCCAGATGACCATTCAACAAATACTCATTCATCATGTATTTATGGAGCACCTACCGTGCTCCAGGCAGTGTTCTAAGTGTCACAGATATATCAGCAAACAAAAGAGGCAAAGATGCCTACTCATGGACCTTACACACTAGTGACAACAGGCAAATGAATGAATTATTACAGCAAGGAAGGAGACACAGGGTGGTCAGGGAAAACCTCACTGAGAAACTGACATAAGTAAAGATACAGTACATGAGGGAGTGAGTCAAGCAGATATGCAGGGAAAGATCCCTGCTTCGAGGGAACAGCTAGTGCAAAGCCCTACAGCAATGTATGCATATGAGATACATGTACAAGAGGATACAGAGGAGCCTTGTTATAACTCTGTGCTGGCCAAGCATGGGCTGAGCCCACTTATAGGGCAACTTTTACCCAAAGTGTGGGCTTTGAATTCTCAGTTCCAAGTTCAGTGCATATGTATTTACAAAAACACACAATTTTCTACTTCTTTTTCTCTTACTGTTTTTTGAAAATATCAAGTCAAATGCTTATTTCATCTTTATGATAAAAATAGTCCAAACTACAAAACTATAGCTTTGAAAAATATATAGTATATACTTTATCCCAAACGTTACCCTGATAACATCATCTTTCATTTTCACAATTTCTTTAAAGGTCTTCTATTATAAATTGTGCCATAATTTCTTCTTTGGCCTAAGTATTATTGAAAAGAGTATTAAGAAGCTGGAAATTTGTGTTTTATTTTATTGCTTTCAAGTATCATTATCCTCTGGCCTAACAATTTGTCCTTTAAAACTGCTGTTTTCTTTGCATTAGTTGATTTGCTTTGTAATTCAATATATGGTTAATTTTTATTTTCTTTTCAATTCTTTAGTCTATGTAAGGCAAATTTTGTTACATTTTTCTTTGAAATTGAGTGTGAAGCTCTCATTAAATTAGAGAGTTTTGGACACCATCATTGTAAAACCCTTACACTATTAAGTATTAAAACCACTGTATCTGACTTCAACATTCTAATTTAGGCTTTCTGCTCACCTATTCTGTTAACCTTCAGCCTTCCTCCCTTGTTGAATATCAAATCATCCAATGCTGATCAACACTAAACCAAACAGAAGCTAATCCTTTACACAAATCCCACAATTCTTCATTTACATGTCATACTGGTTAGTAGTTAAGAAAGGCTGCTTCACATTCTATTCTGATGGTAAAAATGTCACCAAGTACTCAAGACTGGCTTTAAAAACCACTCTTGATTCAAATGTGCATGCACATGTGTGTTCCTAACTTGCTTCACAAAACTTGCAGGTATCATTAAATGCTAATTCTTTAAAACATTATTTACAATATTTATTAGACAGAATTACAACAGCAAAATGAGCATGTACTGGTCTAAAATATGGGTGTAATGCAGCCTGAAAGGTCTTCAAATATTAAGTTCTGTAACCTAAATTAATTCTTTCCTGCTAATCAGTACAACAGAACCTACACTCTAAATACTAAAGTTACATCAAATAAGTAGTGTAATTTAAAATAGTAAATCACTAAATAGGTGAAAATAAACATACCTCCCATTTTTGTCATCTTCATGAATAAAGGAAGGCATGGTCTGTCTGCAAAAATCTCACTTTGATGAACAAGGCATTCCTTTACTACATCATAGCCATTTAAAACCACAGCTGATATACCTCCAAGATCTAAACTGAAGATCTTTGAGAAGAAAAGAAAAACAACATTTAAATGACAAAATGGAGAAATATAACTATGGAAATCCACCCGTGCTAAGCCCAGTTCTCCCAGTATTTGTTACTTCCCTGAAAATGGAAGGATTTATTATTCAACTGACAATGTTTTGAGTGCCTTCTCTCTACAAGGCATAGCAAACACTACGATTTCATTACCCGGTTAGTGCCTAAAGACATAATCTTATAAATGGTATAAGGAAGAGAGTACTGGGCTCATTAAGCCTGGGTTCTAGTTTAAGCTTTGTCATTAAACAAATATAGGACCCTGGGCAGAACCCTTAACCTTTTTGGCTTCAGGGTTGCCACAGAAAATACGATACTTGATTCAGATGCTCTTTTAAGATTCATTCCAACTCAATGCATTCAATGAGCTCTAGGAATCTCTTTTTATTTCCAAGATAAATGAGGAAGCAGCACCATCTATATATTATTACTCCAGGCTTAGATAGGGGAGGGAATTAACTGAGAGATAAATTTGAAGTATTTTATAATTAGGCTCATTTGTATTTGGGTCTCTGAATTCCATGAAGTTAACAAAGATGGCCCCTAAGGGAATCTGACCCTGGAGAAAAGGCATTTACCACATAGGCACAGGCGGGTGCCCCTCAGCTAAAGGGAAGGCAAGACAGAAGATCCATCCTATGCCTTGCTGGAGCTTCTCATGTGCTTCATGTCAGGTTCACTTACAATAGAACACCTCCTGTAGTCTATTCTAGCTAGTCCAATGAGGGAACAATGCTACTTTATCAGTGGGGTGCAAAGACTGCTTATCTTCATCCTCTCAGGGCCTGGCTGAGAGCTTTTTAGGGCCAAAATACTGAGTCAACTCTCATCTCTTTGCAAATAAGTAGAGCAGATTTAACTATGGTTTACAATACTTTGGGGGGGAAAAACCCAAATAGAAGTTTAATGGAAAACATAAGTTCAGCAGAAGTAATTACAGGAAAAAAACATGAAGAAGACCTCCAAGTAGTAGCAGAAGCAACCCACTTAACAACGGAGTCTTTGGCAAAGGAATAGGCTCTGCCGACCAAGCAATAGGAACATCCAGAACCTTGGGGAAGTAGCATGGACTGCATGTGACAAGCAGTGGTATTAGTCAAAAGTGGCAGTGTAAGAGTTTCAGTGCCAAGAGAATGGCGACCAGCTGAGCAAATGTGGGGCTCTTTCAGTTCTCAAAGCAGTAATGGAATGGTCTTAAAGTAGTTTCCCAGAAGTGTAATTTTAACAGATAGAAAGTGAAAAATGCCTCCTCTTGTGTGTCTTCTCTAATCTCAATACTCTCTACTCTTAACACTCTTGACACCAGCTGTGTGGGTTTTCCACACCTCAGCAATTCTGGGACACCAGCTAGGTGTCCTAGAATTTAACTCAATTCTGACACTACCTACCTGGAGATCCCCCAAGTTAAGAGCTCAGTCCCACAGGACTGCTCCCTATCTCTACTTCAGATGCCATTCCCAAGTCCAGGTGCTTCTGACCAACAGGCTATAAATCAGAGGTTCCCACGACCTCTCCTCCTTGGGTCCCATTAATATGCTAGAGTGGCTCAGAGAATTCAGGAAAATAATTACTAGATTAACAGTTTATTATAGAAGGATACGACTCAGGAACAGCTATATGGAAGATATGCATAGGGAAGGTATGGGGAAAGGGGAGGGGAGCGGAGCTTCCATGTTCTCCCCAGGCATGCTCTCTATCCTCTACTCACCTCCACCTGTTCACCAACATGGAAGCTCTCTGAACCCCGTAATTCAGGAATTTTTATGGATGCTTTATTACCTAGGCACAATTAATTACATCGTGGGCCACTGGTGACTGCTTCAACTTCCAGCCCCTCTCCCTTTCCCAGAGGTAGTGGGGGTATGACTGAAAGTTCCAACCCTCTAATCATGATTGGTTCTCCTGGCAATAAACTCCCATTCTAGGGACTGTCCAAAAATTCCTTCAAGCGTAAACTCAGGTGTGGTTGAAAGCGGTTTGTCATGAATAACAAAAGACACCTTTATTACTTTTTACACTTAGGAAATTCCATGGAAAGGAACAAAAACCAAATATGTATTTATTATAAATCACAGTATCACAGCAGGAAAGGATGGTATCAGTGAATAGGCACCTGTTCTGATGCAGGACAACAAGACCGATGGAGGATGGTAGAAGACCCTGGGATTGAAAGCTGTGTTAATATGGAGCAAGAACAAACAGGAGTCATATTGCAGGGTAAAGCTATCAGGTGTGGACAGTATGGATTACAAAGACCAAGGAGGAGCCATGGTTTGCGCAAGTTGTTATACAATCCACCTTGACTCAAAAATTTGGTCCCTATTTGAGGGTAAAACTGGGGAAATTGTCATTTGAACTAGCATCTATTCTGGTATATGCTGTTTTCAAGGACTTTTGGTAAAGGTCTGTGAAACACTTTCCTTCCCTTCTAGAAGTCAGTCTGTGATCATCAAGTTTCTTCCCCTCCCTGCAAACCAGCTCTGCCCACAATTTTTCACTGTCTCAGGTAATGAGCACTCCATTCATCCTTCCAGCTGTTCAGGACCCAAATTACTGCCTGTGTCGACTCTATTTTTCTCCCCAGCCCCACATCACTGCTTAGAGTCACGTTGCTCCTATTTTCAGAATATAAACAGGAGATGGCAATTTCTTACCCTTCCATCCCTAACACTCTGATCCAAGCCACCTTCATTTTCCCTCATGTTATCACAACAGCCTCTCAACTTGTCTCTTTATAGGTGATTCTCAATATTACATACTCCTGATTCATGGCCTTTGTGCGTGTTCTTTTGGCCTGGAATGTTCTTCCCCTAGTTATTCCTAGAGTTTACTCCTTCATTTCCTTTAAGCCTTTGCTCCAATGTCTTCTTTGCAGTAAGGCCTGCTCTACCTCAGTTAAAATTCTACCCCTTAGCCTTCTCCATCTCCCTTCCCCTAATTTAGTTAACTTCACACTCTGTACTCTGATGTATTATATCATTTACTTATTCTATTTATATTGTCCATCTCCTCCCCGTCCACCTCAGCCCCCAGGAGAACATCAGCTACACCAGGACAGGGATTTTTACCACTGTTTTGTTTACTACTATATCTTCACACCTAGCACAGTACGTAGCAGATGCTGATAACTGCTAAGTATATGCTGAATTACTGAATAGTGGTGAAGACATACATTTAAGTATACTATTACACAACACCATGGGTGAAGGGCTAGTAAGAGAGGGATGTGAAAAGTGCCATTGATGAAAACTGATAAACACTTTTCAATCTTTGCTTGGGCTGTTTTCTCATTTGAAATGCCTCCCTTGACTGCCATACTGTCCAAACCATACCATGTCTTTAGGGAATATCCTCTACGAAGCCTTTCTTGGTGCATTCTCCTTCTGTTTATTCTGGGGATGCAAGACTGTTTCAATATTCAAAAATCAATCCAAGTGATGCACCACATTAACAAAATGAAAGATAAAAATAATATGATCACTTCAACAGATGCAGAAAAAAAGCATTTGAAAAAATTCAACATCTGTTCACAAGAAACCTCTCAACAAAGTGGGTTTAGAGGGAATATACCTCAATATAATACAGACAATATATGACAATCCCACAGCTAACATCATACACAATGGTGAGAAATTAAAAGAGTTTTTCCTTTAAGATCAGGAACAAGACAAGGATGTCCACTCTCACCACTTTTATTCAACATAGTACTGGTAGTCCTAGCCACAGCAATCAAACAATAATAATAATAAAAGGCGCCAAAATTGGTAAGAAAGAAGTAAAACTATTTGTAGATGACATGATACTATACATTGAAAACCCTAAAGACTCCACCAAAACACTATTAGAAGTAACAAATGAATAAGTAAAGTTGTTAAACTGATAAGAACAGATACTACACTTGATCTTAGCCAAAAGGCCGAGAAGCGATGAATAAGTTGTAGATCACAAAATCAATATACAGAAATCTGCTGCATTGCCATAACTAATAATGAAGTAGCAGAAAAAGAAATTAATAAAACAATTCCATTTATGGTAGCACCAAAAATGATATCTAGGAATAAATTTAACCGAGGAGGTGAAAAACCTGTACTCTGAAATCTATAAAACACTAATAAAAAAAAAAATTGAAGATGACACAAATGGAAAGATATTCCATGTTCATGGATTGGAAGAACCAATATTGTTAAAATGTCCATACTACCCAAAACAATCTAAAGATTTAATGTAACTGCTATCAAAATACAAACAGCATTTTTCACAGAACTAGAAATCCTAGAACAAATAATCCTAAAATTTATATTATATAAAAGACCCTGAAAAGCCAAAGCAATCTTGAAAAACAAAACTGGAGGTATTACAATCCCGGATTTCAAGATATATTACAAAGATATAATAATCAAAATACTATGATCCTGGCACAAAAATAGACACATAGATTAATGGAACAGAAAACAGGGCCTAGAAATAAACCCACGATTATATAGTCAATTAATCTACAACAAAGGAGGCAAGACTATGCAATGGAGAAAAGACAGTCTCTTCAATAAATGGTGCTGGGAAAACTGGATCAATACATGTAAAGAATGAAACTGGACCATTTTCTTATACCATATAAAAAATAAACTCAAAGTGGATTAAAGACCTAAATATGAGTCCTGAAACCATAAAAATCCTAGAAGGGAAGATAGAGAGTAATCTCCTAGTCACTTCCTTAGCAATTTGTTTATGGATAGGTTTCCTCAGGCAAGGGAAACAAAAGCAAAAATAAACTATTGGGACTACACCAAAAGAAAAACTTTTACACAGCAAAGGAAACCATTAAAAAAACAAACAAAAACAACAACAAAAAACCTGAAAAGGCAACCTACTGAATGGGAGAAGGTATCTGCAAATGATATATCCAATAAGAGTTTGATATCCAAAATATATAAAGAAATTGTACAACTCAACACCAGAAAAATAATCTAATTAAAAATGGGCAGAGGACCTGAATAGGCATTTTTCCAAAGAAGACATACACATGTCGTAAGACACATGAAAAGATGCTCAACATCACTAATCATCAGGGAAATGTACATCAAAACCACAACGAGATATCACCTTATACCTGTCAGAATGGCTAGTATCTGGGGTGCCTGGGTGGCTCAGTTGATTAAGTGTCCCTCCTCTTGATCTCAGCTCAGCTCTTGATTTCAAGGTTGTAAGTTCAAGCCCCAAGTTGGGCTCCACGTTGGGCATGGAGCCTACTTAAAAAAAAAAAAAAAAAAAATGGCTGGTATTAAAAGAAAAGAAATAATAAGCGTTGGCAAGGATATGAAGAAAAAGGTACCCTTGTACACTGTTAGTGAAAACGTAAATTGGTGCAGCTACTGCAAAAACAGTATGGAAGTTCCTCAAAAAATTAAAATTAGAAATAGTATACAGGGGCACCTGGGTGGCTCAGTCAGTTAAGTGTCTGACTCCTGGTTTTAGCTTAGGTAGTGACCCCAGGGTCGTGGGATCAAGCCCTGAGGCCAACTCTGTGCTCAGCAGGGAGTTTGCTTCCCCTCTCCCATTGCCCCTCCCCCAATGGCGTGTGCCCATGAACACTCTCTCTCTAAAATAATCTTAAAAAAGATAGCATACAATTCAGTAATTCCACTACTGGGTATTTGTCTAAAGAAACTGAAAACACTATTTCAAAAAGATATATGCACTATGTTTATTACAGCATTATTTACAATAGCCAAATATATGGAAGCAATCTAAATGTCCATCAATAACATGAATGTATGAAGAAGATGTGATATAATGTATACATATATAATGGAGTATTACTCAGCCATAAAAAAGATGAGATCTTATCATCTGTGACAACATGAATGGACACAGAGACTATTTTGCTAAGTGAAATAAGTCAGAAAGAATCTAAAAACAAAACCAACAAACAAAAGCAGAAACAGACCCCAAAATACAGAGAACTGGTGGTTACCAGAGGAGAGGGGGTGGGTGGATGGACAAAATGGATGAAGGTGAGTGGGAGGTACAAGCCTCCAGTTATGGAATAAGTCATGGGAATGAAAGGTTCAGCATAGGGAATATATGAAAAACATCTTCCTATTCTGCAAGACAGCATTTCACATAATTGGCTTTTTTTTTTTTAAAGATTTTTATTTATTTGACAGAGAGAGAGATAGCGAGAGCAGGAACACAAGCAGGGGGAGTGGGAGAGGGAGAAGCAGGCTTCCCGCCGAGCAGGAAGCCCAACACGGGGCTCGATCCCAGGACCGCGGGATCATGACCTGAGCCAAAGGCAGATGCTTAACGACTGAGCCACCCAGGCGCCCCACATAATTGGTTTAAAGATACTTTTTATGTTATAGGCCTAATAAATTGTTTTGCAATTAATAACCAAGAACATTTGAGTAGTTTACTGTTTCTAGCTATTATCATTACTCATGAGGCAAAATTAAAATTCAGAGAAAAGTTACACTCAATTCCTGGAGAACCGGAAGGTTGACAATAAAATATAAGAATTATATAATTTGCTTTGCGTAAAACCACTTTCCCTTTAACAATGTCAACCATGAGAGCGGTGCAAGAACCTAAGATAATTCTCGTAAACACTGGTTCAAATAAAGACTTCCGCCCCAACCTGAAATACCACAATTGCCAAACGGCAACACCATACTATTCCTTCAAAGCACTCACAATTTGTGGTCGATATTTAGAGTTGCTCTCTCTCACTGGGCTCTAACTCCCTAAAGTCAGGTAGTGTCTGCCTTCCTCGCCTCATCCCCAGCACCCGGCACCCGGCCGAGCCTGGCAGCTTGTTGTTGCTGCAGAGGCACGAAAGGATTCCATACAAAACAGGTGAGCTCAGCCCGGGCCAGTGCTCTGGAAACTTCTGCCTCCTTCCGAGGTTAGGACATCGCTCCAATCGCACGCGTGAGTTCCGGCCTCTTCCCCCGCAGGGAGCGGCGGTGCGCTGCGTGCGAGTCCCTCAGCATTGCTGTGCGGCGCTTTCCTTCTCTGCACAGCGCGAAAGGCCGGAAGTGGCCGAGCCGGACGGTTGCGAGTTTACGTCGGGGCACCTCGGAAGGCAGGCTGGCCCACCGCCGCGCAGTCCCAGTGTTGGCTATGAGGATGTTCCTGGCCAGTCGGGCCGACCCCGCTCGCTTCGCTGTAGGACTCCGCACCGATTTTTAGTCATTAATTCACTCGTTCTTTCATAATTATTTTCCAGAGACCATCTTGGCCAGGGGCCTTACCTGCGCTTTCCCATCCCCATAGCAGACGCCTAGAGCAGCTATCCTTAGATGCAAACATTTAGGAACGTCCTATTAAACATTAATCTGGACGTAGAACTTGGATGCCCCATTTTCGCGAGAAGCCACGGGTAGAACCGCACACACGTCTAGCTCCCACCGGCTGCCAAAAACACCCCTCCGAACCACAGGCTTCCCAAAACAGCCCGGGGCCCCACTGCGCAGGCGCGGAGCACAATCTTGGCGCCCTCGGGGCCCATGCGCAGGCGCGCGAGCACTACCAGGGGATCCCGCCTGATCCCGCTAGGCGTCGGAAGGGTGGAGGTCCTGGCTGGGCGGGGTTCCCCTGGAGGGGCGCGGCCTCCAGGACTCCTACCCCCCGACTGGGGAAGCCTGTTCCCTCCAAGTCGCTAGTACACGGAAGGGAAGTCTAGACAGGTCGGGCCCAGAAGCGGCCGTCAAGTCCACCCCTGAGGAAGGCCCGGGCCCTCCCAGCCCGCAGCCCGTCGGGCTGTACCTCGCCGTACATCTGGCTCTGCTTTCTCATGTAGACGTGGGGGAGCTCGCCCGAGGCGGCCAGCGAGTAGATGTTGCCGATAAATGGCAGCCCCGACGGCCCGGGAGGGAAGCCAGTCGGCCGCCTCTGCTTCAGCAGCTGGCGGATCCCCAGCGCGAAGAGCAGCAGAAAGAGCGCGCCTCCGAGCGCCGTGGCGCATGCCTCAGCACCCGGAGGGTCCCACATCGCCGGGCCGGGGGCTGGTGCTACGAACCCCGGGGCCTTGGAGCTGGTTCGCCCTCCTGCCCCGCCGCATTCCTATTGGTCGGACACCCCGAGGTCCCGCCCCCGTTCCCTGGCCTTTGGTTGGCTGCTCCGGACAGTTACTCCTGGCTCTGTGGGGCTCAGAGTCTAGGTGCAGAGGCGGGTGCCACCCTTTGGATCTGGGCGTCGCTCCAAGCGACCTCGAGCCTCTGGGCTTTTCCAAGGTGTTGACCCCAGGGCTTGGGGAACGCTTCTGCGCAACCTCCGTCACTGGGCTAGGAGGGTCCTTCCTCCCTTGCGGCCAGCCCTTTCTGAAGGTGAATTTTTAGGAACTATTAAATAAGGCACTCTTTTTTTTTTTTTAATTTTTTTTTTTTATTTGTTTATTTGACAGAGAGAGACACAGCGAGAGAGGGGACACAAGCAGAGGGAGTGGGAGAGGGAGAAGCAGGCCTCCCGCTGAGCAGGGAGCCCGATGCGGGGCTCGATCCCAGGACCCTGGGATCATGACCTGAGCTGAAGGCAGACACTTAACAACTGAGCCACCCAGGTGCACCTAAATCAGGTACTCTTAAATAACCTATTTAAGAGCGGAAAAACTGCAAAGGTTATCAGAACTCAGTCTTGAACTAAACCTGATAATCTTCCGAATTAACACTTGAGAACTGACTCATCAATATTAAAAAAAAAGATCTGTCCTCTTTTACTCATTTGTTCCTTCATCATTATGAGGCATTTTTGTATGTGTTCCCCTAAGAATTATGATTTCGATATTTAGGTAACCTGAGTTAATCATGTATGTTTTCACTCCTTTCTGGTCTTCCCAAACTGGTTACTTCTTGGCAATCATTAGTCTGCAGTTGCCTAGGAATGGTACTTGATGTGGGAAACAAAGAAGGAAATGTAGAGAAAATCAAACGTCCTTATAACCTGCAGCCCATTGACAAATATTTGAGGCTGGAGGAGTGTAACATTCTTCCAGGAAACTCCCAACTTTCTTAATGTTAATGCCTTGCTAGAGGGAAGAATAACCTTGGTTTGACAATAGCAAGGCCTCAGGTATCCCGAGAGTCTTCTTTAGCATATGAACATCCTTTTGGAACTTCCCTTGTCTTTACTTCCTCCAACCTCAAAGTGTATAATCAGTTGCTCCTCCCAATCCGCCGGGGCAGTAGCTCTTTGTCCCCAGGGGTCCTTTAATTTAAAAAAAAAAAAATCACCTTTTTGCACCAAAAACATTTCAAGAATTCTTTCTTGGCCGTAAGCTCCGGATCCCAACAACACTACTCCAAAAACATGCCATTTGGCGCTGGAACATGGGGCTTTGAGTCTTTTCATCTGGACTCTGAGCCGCGGTGCCAACTTGGTGAGTGTTTTCCTCTACTTACTACTTAGTTTTCCTCTACCTTTACTCTCATTTCAGGGGCTTTTCAAGGAGTACAGTCTTATTAGAACGCTTTCATGTGGATTGCTCAGGCTGCAATCATCTAGCCCGTGGCTACTCTATGGGGAGGAGAAAGCCTGCCTTCTGGCTGATAGTAACCTGGCCTGAATGGTAATAAGACCCAGAAACTTGATGCCCTCTCTATTCCTGTCCTTATACAAAGTTGTCTGTCCTGGGCATGCGATGGCCACCTCAGTCACCAGGACGGCTGTCAATCTTAAGACTCCCGTGTGTTCCTCCTTATTGGTCTAATGTGATACCCTCCACATCTGTAGTCTAGGCACTTCTGGCCACAAGACCCTCACTGGGAGCTGGCCAAAACCGGTACCCGATTGAATTAAAACCCAACTGGGGAACATTTCCTAGCGAAGTTGGCTATAAAGACTTCATGTGTTGGGATGTCGCTTAGAGCATGATGATTTCTATCTTTACTGTTCTCTGTCAATGTCCTCTGCTAACTACTTAAGTTACAAAATTGGGTATTTTCCTCTTGTAAAACTTTTCTAGTGTCTTCCATGGGTTAAAAATGGTGAGTTCTTTGTGGCCCAAACTCGGTCCATATGCCAGCACCCACTATAGTCTCGAATGTGATGGGAAAGCGGGGGCGGGGGAGGAGGGCAGGCAGGACCTTTACGGCTGGCGGTGATCTTAGTGATTTTGTCTGAGGGACGCTTCCAGTCGCTTTGACACCAGGAACCTCTGACCTATCCTGCGCAAGGGGCACCACCCAGCAGTCGGGGGGAATTTTCTTGGTAATGGACCTTCTTTTTTCAGTCCCCAAGGACTCTCCCTGGGGATGCCTTTTAACCCACTGGAAACAATTCGGATTGTAAGATTTAAGGAAGCGAAGCTTGAAAATCTGTGTCAGCTTCAAGCTGACAGGCTTTAGGACCGGGAGACCTCTTTCTCTGCACTCTTGGCTTTTATCTGCCTTTCCCTCCCCACCTATTTCTTCACCACCTTGGATGCAGCCTGCCTAACTGGTTCCTACACCATCTGGGTGCCTCTGGCACCATTGGCTCATCCTACCCTCGCCGTTGAGGAGCGAAGAACACCCCCTTGAACTTAACACCACCCACTTCAGATTTCCCCACCAGGGTCCCCAGTAAAAACTAACAGTGCGGAGCAAATTGGTTGACTTTTAAGTGGACCCAGGTGGAACATAATTTGGTATTTAAAGTAATTGAAACTTTTTATTCTACCAAGATTTACTAAAGATCAAATAAGCTCATGTTATCTCTGTTGCAATTTGTTAGCAAAAAGATGATTTAAAATGATGGTTAATTTTGTTTGTCTGTTTTCATGGGTAATTGTTAAGATAGCTTTCAAAGTCTTTGGCAACCTGAAACTTTAAAGTTTTACTTAGATAATAAATAGGATTGAATTCATTGGACATCTAGGCCTTTTTCAAATGAGATAAAATACTAAAGCACTGATTGCTGAATGTAGGTTTGTGCTTTTGACTTCTTATTGCAAAGAAACTAAGGATATTTGAGTCTGTTTGAAAACATGCTTTGTGCTTAATAGATTCATAAATTTGCCAGCTAAAGAATTCTGGTGTGACAGTTCACAATTGGTTACTACTTAGTTTTCACTGAGACTAAGGTCTCTAAGAGTTAAAATTCTGATAAATGTAATTAAGACTGATGAGAATAAGGGAAGCAACTGAATGAAAAATTGTAGGTTTATGAGGGAAAATCTTTGGAAGGGAATTTTATATGTGGTCAGGACTAAAGTTGAATGGATTTTAAAAGTACGGTGGTATAAGACTGAAATTCTGCTTTTCTCTCTTAAAAAGACAAAGTTTTCTTGAATTGTTGCTCTATGCTTGATAAGAAAATGTAAACAAAGTTTTTTCTCTTTTGTCTGCCTAGAAAACCAGTTTCTAGGTTTTGTCTTTGATCACTTGGTTAAAACTTCTCAATATTAAATGAGCTAAGTTTTGCTAATAACTATATAACCCTACACATTTGCCTTTGGAATCTCTTATTGTAACCTTGGTTAAATGAGTAAGTTTTGTAATGATCTGTAATCTTATTCAGGCATGTGTTATAACTTTGAGGTTTTTAAACAAACTTCCCAAGATTTAAATTGTAAATGAAGTCTAATAAGCCTTAGGTTGTATTGCTTGGATAAATACTATAACTATCCTAGAGATGATAAGCAATTCCTAATGTTTTAATATGTTCTAGTATCAGGCCATCATTTAATATTCTGATCTTTGAAGTCTTAAGTGTCACAGAAATAACCAGATTTCCCTGCCAGCTGTATTGTAACCTCTCATCAGATCTTTAACCATGTCCATCTTTGAGTCTTTCTGTTATTTATAATTATTGTTCGTATTCTCTTGCAAAACGTGTTTCATCTTCAAGGTGATTCAGAAAAAGGACTTTTGACAAATACAGGTTTTTAATATCTTTAAAATCCCAAAACTAAAATTGGTAAGAATTTCCAGAACTAACTAAACTGAGGAAGATTATAGTTTTTGTGACTTTTGTTTAAAACATTGCTGGTTCTCTAATATTTGCTCTTCCTGACTAAGGAAACTTCCTCTTAAGATATCTGTGGTATAAAAAATAAGATAAAATATTCCTCTGTGAACAAATTGAAGACTAACTTTTCTCTCTACCTGAACCCTCTGAAATTCAAAAGGTCTCCATAAGTATTCTTTATCTCATGGCAATTACAGTCATTTGCATAAGGTCAATAAGAATGTGTTCTGCTTGTAACAGGACACCATTGGAAACATTAGTTATTTTACCAAGGCTTTGATGGGAGTGTCATATTTGAGAGACATGCACAGACTCAGATATGACCAGACAGCTTTAAGGAACTAAGGTTGACTTTATGAAGCATGAAGCCAACACTTGAAAATGTTGGCCTGATAACTTTTTGTTTGTTTGTTAAAGATTTTATTTATTTATTTGAGACAGAGTGGGTGAGGGGCAGAGGGAGAAGCAGACACCCCAGCTGAGCAGGGACCCCAGTGCGAGGCTCCATCCAGGGACTCCAGGATCATGACCTGAACTGAAGGCAGACTCTTAACTGACTGAGCCACCCAGGTGCCTCATTGGCCTGACACCTTGCTTACAGAGTTCCCAGAGGTAAGTAAAGAACGTCACTTCCTGGCAGGTGCAGGAAACTCAGGATATATTGGGGACCTCCAGAAGAGGAATTTGCCCAAATCTGTAGGTATTCCAGGCCTGTCTGATGGCAAGCACTTGGCTTGGCTTCTGGCCTAGAGAGGCTACTAAAAGTTCAACCTAGAGATTCCTTATTATAAAAAGTCCCAGCAAAGCAAATTCTAAAAGATCTATATGATCAGTCACTACTTTTGCTGAACTTACATAAGTCATGAAGACAGGTTTGTTAGAATTAGATGTGTTTTATAATCAAATTAGTCCTGATATGGCTATCTCTGGTTAAAAATGAGGGTTATTATAGAGAGAAAATGTTTCAATAACACATCTTTGTAAGGTACTAGATTTTAAGCATTGAGACTCAAGAAAACTGGCTTACTCAGAAGGGGGAGTGTCCCAGAACAATCAATAGGGTTAAGTCCCTTTGAGTTACTATATGGAAAACCTTTTCTCACTGTAAACCTATCAATAGATGGAGACTATAAGACTCTGTAAAATTATTCACGTGGAACCAGGTTAATTCATAAATCTCTAAATGATTACACAAATCATATCCTCTCTAAACCAGATCTGACAGTCACTAGCAACTCACCCCATATGAACCCCAGAAACATGGTTTATTTAGACGATCACAAGTCTAATATAGCAGGGAATTTAACTCCAAAATGGTAGGGGCCCTACTGGATGGGTCATATTATGTGCTCCCACCGCCATACAATTAGAGGGACACTCTTCATGGGCTCATATATCTAGAATAAAACCTGTATCTCCTTCACCGGAAACCAATGCGCAAACGTGCCTTCTTATTCCTGTGAACCTGTGGAAGACTGCAAATTTCTTTTCAAATGACATTAAAGGATTGGAGGGCAGGAAGAAAATTTTAGTTAACTATCATAGGTCTTTTTATTCAGAGTTCTCTTTCTTATTATAACACTAACCTTTTGTTGTCTTTTCTGGTGTCTCCCTCCCTGGTGCCAGGATTCCTTCACCGCCATAACTTCCAGCTGACACAAAATCCTTTCTACTCAAGGAGGTTCATATATGTTGTCTATCTTGGATTGGCTGCCTCTGCCTTTGGTAACTCCTATATATAAATTCCCCAACAGACCAGTGTTGACCCAGAGGTAGGGACATTTCTACGCCCTATTCTGCAGGAAGAATTTACAGAAGGTAAGACCTTCCACCCTCAGCAACCTTAAAAATTTAAGAATCAAAATGGCTCAGGGCAGTGCCGGGGATGATTTGGGAAACAGGTAGAAGGAAATGTAGATAAAATTAAATGTCCTTCTAACCCACAGCCCATTGACAAATACTTGAGGCTGGCAGAGTATAACATTCCTCTAGGAAGCTCCCAACTGTCTTAATGTTAATGCCTTGCTAAAGGGAAAAAGAACCTCGGTTTGACACAGGTATCCTGTGAGTCTTCTTCAGCATATGAACATCCTTTTGGAACTTCCCTTACCTTTACTTCCCCCAAACCCAAAGTATATAATCAGTTGCTCCTCACAATCCCAGGGCAGCGGCCCTTTCTGCCCAGGGGGCCTGTCCTGATGCTTTAGTAAAACCACCTTTCTGCACCAGAGACGTCTCAAGAATTCTTTCTTGGCTCTCAGCTTCGGACCCCAACAACACTACTCCAAATCACATCAGTACTTACTATTTAAGTTTGCTAAATTACCTGATTGCTTATTTGGGAATTCCCATTTGGTATTTATTCCTATTTCTCTTTACTACTGAGCAGTTCCTTGCAACATAGGACCTATCCAGGCCTGGGACTCCACTAACCACTTCTTCCAGCTGTGATCAGCAGTGGCAAGAGTGTTAGGGTCCTCAGTAGCTCAAGGCTCATTGATATAACAAATACTTATTGGATGCCTATTATGTTGTGGTATCCTAAGCAATGGAGATAACAGAGGTCAAAAGAGCAACAAAGTCCCCATCCTCCTAGAATTTACATTCTTGTGGAAAGGAAGAGGAATAAATAAAATAATTTTAGATAATTATAATCAAGTGAAAAGTGTATGGTGAGATACCTTAGTGGGTGAGAGATGTCAAGAAATGTCTCTTTAAGGGCCCCTGGGTGGCTCAGTTGGTTAAGCGACTGCCTTCGGCTCAGGTCATGATCCTGGAGTCCTGGGATCGAGTCCCCCATCGGGCTCCCTGCTCAGCGGGGAGTCTGCTTCTCCCTCTGACCCTCCCCCGTCTCATGCTCTCTCTATCTCATTCTCTCTCTCAAATGAATAAATAAAATCTTAAAAAAAAAAAAAAAAGAAATGTCTCGTTAAGAAGATGACATTTGGGGAAAAAATGACATTTGAGCTTAGATCAAATGATAAGGAGATGTATTAATTTCCTCCTGCTGCTGTAACAAATTACCACAAATAGTGGCTTAAAATACACACACACACACATTTATTATTTTACAACTTTTGAGCTCAGAAGTCCAAAATGGGTCTTCCTGGGCCAAATGCTAGGTGTGGTATGGCTGCATTCCTTATAGAGGCTCTAAGAATCCATTTCCTTGCCTTTTCTTTTTCTTTTTTTTTTTTTAAAGATTTTATTTATTTATTTGTGTGAGAGAGAATGAGAGAGAGCACATGAGAGGGGGGAGGGTCAGAGGGAGAAGCAGACTCCCCGCCGAGCAGGGAGCCCGATGTGGGACTCGATCCAGGGACTCCGGGATCATGACCTGAGCCGAAGGCAGTCGCTTAACCAACTGAGCCACCCAGGCGCCCTCCTTGCCTTTTCAGGTTGCCCATATTCTTTGATTTGTGTCCCCATTCCTCTGTCTTCAAAGCCAGCAACATCAGGCTGTCCTTGTCCTGGATCTGACTGTATTCTGCCTTCCTCTTCCACTTACAAAGATCCTTGTTATTTTGGGCCTGTCTGGATAATCCAGGTGATCATCCTAGAGTCACCTGTTTAGTGACCTGAATTTCATCTGCAACCTTATTTCCCCTCGCCATGAAACCTAACCTATTCATAGGTTGTGGCCATTAAGACGTGGACATATTAGGGGGGAGGAGCAGTATTCTGCTTACCACAGGAGGCAAACCTTAGGGAAATCTGGGGGGAAATCTTCTAAAGAGAGAATATCAAGAGCACAGGTCCCCACATATTAAGCAAGCCCTATCTTCTCAGAGTGTTTCCAGTTTCTCACTTCTATATTTCTGATGCGAATACAGTGGAGATGAAGCCAGCCAATTAGGTGATCTTAGAGTTTGGCTGTTTAACTGTTTGGAGCTCACTGATTGGTAAGTGGATATCCCCAGGGTCTGAAGATCTATTTCACAGGATCTCCAGGTATGGAATATCTACCTATTGAAACAGGGTGTTCATAGCATCTCCAGCCACAGAATATTTACCGGATTACCTATTACAAATGCCTGATATATTATTACCTTTAGAGATTCCTTAAAAGTCTCAGACGTCAGCCCTGCCTGCCTTCCCCAACATCAGGTGTGCAGTGTCTGGGCTGGCTACAGCTGTTATGCAGTATTGGTATACAGTTAAAGAATCGTCCCTTTCCATCATTTATTTATTTATTTTTTTAAAGATTTTTCTTTATTTATTTGTCAGAAAGAGAGAGCAAGTGAGCACAAGCCAGGGGAGCGACAGGCTCCCTGCTGAGCAAGGAGCCCGATGTGGGACTCGATCCCAGGACCCTGGGATTGTGACCTGAGCTGAAGGCAGACGCTTAACTGACTGAGCCACCCAGGCATCCCTCCATCATTTATTTTTTTAAAAGTATTAATCTTCATTTCAAAAATAACTTTCCATTCACTTAAAGTCAGGAGCGTTCCTTCTTTGGCATTCTCCCCTGCTACGTTCACAGGATAACTGGAGTCCTGACAAGCAGTCTGACAGACTACCAGCGCTAATGAGATGCTTCCTCCTTCACCCACACACCTCTTGGGACATAGTCGTGGTAGAGGGCGGTGGTCCTCAGGAATCATTAAACGTCCCTCAGAACACAGATCCTTTCTTGTCACCATTTACCATGTTTCCTCACTGCTCAGCAAAGAAAAACCGCTTACTTTGCTCCCCCTCCCTGCGTTTTCTCCCTGAGTGATAGAAAATGATCAATAAAGTTTGTCTATGGATTTTATTATGACAAAGATGTTGGGTGGGACAGGAAGTAAGGGATTTTACTGTTTCATGGCAGGAATCCATCTTCAGTTTGCAGGGTGGAATGGATGCCTGAGGAAATGTGAAAACCCTGTGTATACGGCTCTGAACACTTCTGTGTGTGGAACAGTAACCGTCTCAAGAGAGGACAGTGTTGCTGGATTGGAGCAAGGGCCTCTTTCTTGGCCTTTGGAAACAGTCCCTCCAGGGCTCATTCTGAGGGTGTCAGATGAGTGTCTTGAGAGCTCCCTGCCAGTTGTTGGATGGCTGCAACTCTGGCCTGAGCCCTGGGTGTTCACCTGACGTTCCTCCCCCAGTGTACGGTGTTGGCAACCAGCACAAATGCGTTTCTTCTGTACATTCCATTATGTGCACTCACACCTGTATTTCACCAGAATGGGAGGAAATGAGAGTCAGAGGAAGCACTGAGGTGAGCCATATTGGAACCTGAGGCAAAAGAAAAAAAACAATACTGATCTTGACTTTTAAATTTTTTTTTAAAAGATTTTATTTATTTATTTGACAGAGACACAGCGAGAGAAGGAACACAAGCAGGCGGAGTGGGAGAGGGCGAAGCAGGCTCCCTGCTGAGCAGGGAGCCTGATGTGGGGCTCGATCCCAGGACCCTGGGATCATGATCTGAGCCGAAGGCAGATGCTTAACGACTGAGCCACCCAGGTGCCCCAACTTTTAAAATTTTTATGTCTCTCTCTCTCTCTCTCTCTCTCTCTCTTAATGTAAGCACTAAACCCAACCTTGGGCTAAACACATGACCCTGAGATCTGGAGTCTCATACTCTAACAACTGAGCCAGCCAGATGCCCCCAAATTTTGATACCTTGTTCCTCATGGATTTTTGCATTAATTTAGATTGTGAAGTGTTAACACTGAAATGTTTTCTTGATTATGGAGCTTTTTGGTGCTCCCTTGAATTTTGCTCCCAAAGTAAATAAATGCCTCACCCGAGTCCTGACCATGGGAAGTAGAGTACCCAAATGATGGTTTCAATGACAAAGTGGTATGTAGGAACAAGAATGAGAAATGACTTTTTCTAGACTTTTCTAGACTTTTTCTAGACTTTTCCCCAAAGTCTAGACAGCTGTAGAGAGATCACATTTCTCCCAGGAGTCATTCCTGCCATGTCCTGGAGATGCTCAGCAGACTACCCCTGCCACTGCCTCTCCTCCAGTTCCCTCCTGGACCATCTAATCTTGACATCCTCTATCCTTTCCTTGTATTTAAATAGAAGTCTGGGGCACCTGGGTGGCTCAGTCGTTAAGCGTCTGCCTTTGGCTCAGGTCATGATCCCAGGGTCCTGGGATCGAGCCCCGCATCGGGCTCCCTGCTCCGCGGGAAGCCTGCTTCTCCCTCTCCCTCTCCCACTCCGCCTGCTTGTGTTCCCTCTCTCGCTGTGTCTCTCTCTGTCAAAATAAATAAATAAAATCTTTGAAAAAAAAAATAGAAGTCTAAGTGGATGAACCCTTTATGACCATCTTGTTGAGGACCCTTTTCCAAATGTGGTATCTGAGACTCAGAGGAAGTGTAATGCTCTTTCCAAGGGCACACAAGACAATCCCAACACAACCAGAATGGACTTGCCACATGTTCCTTCTGTCATTCATCCCAAAATTATTCAGCACCTACTAGATTAGTTGCTAGGGATGTAATGGTGAACAAAATCAGTCATGGCCACCACCTTCCTGGGATTTACAGTTTATTAGAAAATGCAAACATCAGTCAAATAATCCCCAATAGATATACCTTATGAACAGTTTTCTGAAGTAAAGAACAGTTTCGTAAGCCTGTATATACCACAGGAAATGTGATCGGTATTGGGAGTTAGAAACTGAAGTCTGGAGCATAGAACTAGCTTGTTCCCAGGGACTTATCTTCCCCAGGATTATGTTCACTGCAAATTTTACTGAGATTCTTCTCAAGCTACTGGTCTTCTGTGGGACATTGAGTGCCAGGTAAAGGAAAAGGGATGTGAGTGTAACAAAATTCATTCTTTAAAGTTCGTATCAGTCAGAGTCACTTAAGTACCAATTTGAAGCCTTCTTACTCTTTGCAAATGATTTTTTATTTTTATTTTATTTTTATTTTATTTTTAAAAGATTTTATTTATTTATTTGACACAGAGAGAGATAGCGAGAGCAGGAACACAAGCAGGGGGAGTGGGAGAGCGAGAAGCAGGCTTCCTGCCGAGCAGGGAGCCCGATGTGGAACTCGATCCCAGGACCCTGGGATCATGACCTGAGCCGAAGGCAGACGCTTAACGACTGAGCCACCCAGGCATCCTGATTTTTTAAAAAAGATTTTTATTTATTTATTTATTTATTTGACAGAGAGAGAGAGAGAGACAGCGAGAGAGGGAACACAAGCAGGCGGAGTGGGAGAGGGAGAGGGAGAAGCAGGCTTCCCGCTGAGCAGGGAGCCTGATGCAGGGCTCGATCCCAGGACCCTGGGATCATGACCTGAGCCAAAGGCAGACGCCCAACAACTGAGCCACCCAGACACCCCTCCAAATGATTTTGATAAAGATTCTTAAATTGTGTTTCTAAAAACAGTAACTTATAAGCAAAATAAACAAGATGAAACTGAACATGCTCATTGAAGACTAGTTATTTTAATTAAGAACATTCTTTTTTAAGAGTATAGGGGGAATGTGTAAATGTATTGGGTGATTTGGCTAAGTTTCTTTTTTTAAAAAAGATTTTTAAATTTATCAGTTGTTTATTTGAGAGAGAGAAAGAGAGCACGAGGAGGGAGAGGGGCAGAGGGAGAGGCAGACTCCGCTCAGTGGGGAGCCCAACACAGGGCTCCATCTGAGGACCCTGGGATCATGACCTGAGCCAAAGGCAGATGCTTAACCTACTGAGCCAACCAGGTGTCCCAATTTGGCTAAGTTTCTAACACACAAAAAAACTGCTAGAACTTGAAGGATTAACTTCGGTTACCCAGAAACCTTGCTTTGGGAACCCTGATTCTTGGACGATGACAATGAAGGACAATCAAGATAAGCCTTATAGCAGTGGCTCCCAGAGCACCCAAGAGGAGAGTCATATGACTTTTGCCTTTGAGCCAAAAGTAATTTTAATCATTGTGGAACATAATCTGAGCCGTTCTTTGATGTCCTGTATGGAACTTGTTCACTTCTTGGAGTGACCAACCTGCTCCATCACACTGCATTTTGGGCCATCCTATTCAGCTCATTTTCTTTGAATAACTTTGAAAGTATCTCCTGTTCTTCAGAAGAGACATTTGTAGGTGGCTGGTGGGACAGAAGGTTTATTTCTCTGGGGTTTGAAGACTAGCATTTTGAGTTATGAGAGAGGGAGTGGGCAATTTTCTGGGCCTACAGGAGATGAAGGGCCATTAAGACTTACCACAGGAATACCTGGCTTCCTATTTTCTGCCTACTCCAAATCATCCCACCCCAGGTCTGCTCCAGACTGCCTTCACTGGGGAGCCTTAAAATGCTCTGGACCTTAGTGGCCTACACATCTGAGCCACTCCAGCCTTCAACCCCTTATCCCTCTGATCAGCTTTCACCTCTCAGTGCCTTCTCTTTTTCATTACTTCTTTGGTGAGAATGATTTCTGGAAGGTAAGATTCCTGTCTTATTCTCCTGAATCCCCCCATCCTTACACATGGTTAGGCACCATGGGCCCCAAATCCATGCCAGATGATTGGCACTGGGAAAGTCTCCTCTGTCAAGACTAGAGGGCCCTCTGGGGAGTATTGGGAGCCGATTTGCAGGCTCCAACGGAAGACATGTTTTGTCTCTAGATTGATTCATCGGCAAATGCTTCGGAAGCATTTGTCCAAGCAAGGCATGGTACTATCTGCACTCAACTTGTTCTCAGAGAAGCAAGGGCCCAGACACAAGGGCGAGTGTGTTTCAGAGAAGCAGGAATAAGGCCTACTGACCCCTGGTCTGAAGGGCATAGTGCTCCTTCCTCTTTAACACTTTTCTGAGAATCTCTCACTCCTCCTGTCTGGGGGATGGAGCAGTAATTCTCTTGATTATGCCTCCTTCCACAATAACACAACCTTGCACCCCTTGGCAACACTTCCTGAAGGCATAGAGTGAACTGATGTTATAGGAAAGTAGAGTAGGGTCAACATGGCACAAAGCTTACAGCAACTTTAGAGGATTTCAGAATTGGAAGGAACCTTAAGAAACATTCAATCCAATTCAAGCTATATTTTACACATGTGGAAGCTGAGGCCCCGAGTGGACAGATTCACTCAAGGTCACATACTCAGTTGGAGGCAGGAACAAGAACACAGTGTGCTGATTCCTGGGGCTGTCCTCTTTCCATTTGCTCAGGCTGCCTTAATTGAGTCAGAGTGAGTTACACCTCAGGTTTGACAATACGAGGCACTCCAAAGTCATTTCACAGATGTTTGAGTTCCAATTTAAGCAAAATGGACTAATTTGGCTAAGCAGATTTATAAACACAGAATAAATTGAGTGGAGAAATTTTCTGCTCTTTTAATGTCTCTTTTACTTTAATCTACTTAATTATTTAGGAAAATTTAGGATTTACTCTGAAATAAGTGAGTAAATACATAATTTTCTGCTGCAAAACTAAAAGTTTCCCATGCATATCCCGCACATATCTTTGGGTAATTTATGTTCTGACATTTTGTCTTTCATTATAATCAGTCTGGTTCTGAAAGACCTGACTATTTTCTTTTGAACACATCTATTTCCCTAGAGAACCAGATGCGTTAGCAAATATGACAGAAGATAGAGAATACTGTTTGCTAATGTATTTTAGTAAAAAGCCTATGGTGAAATTGCATAAATGTTGATTTTTAAATTGAGACAAGTTGGGAATATCATTCCTGAATTTAAGTTTAACAATTCATAGAATATAAGTATCTCATTTTTGGTCTAAAGTTTTAGTTTGTGGTCTAAAGTTTTAGTTTAGTTTGTTGTATTTACGTGTTGATATCTTTAGAACACAATCCTACAATTAGACTTATAGTCAAGCTTCCAAAATTTCCTTGTGGTACAGCTATATAGATACTATAATGAATATCTTCATACTGGTTCCCTGTGTTTGGGATAATTTTCTTTGTGTCGATTTCCAAATGTATAATTATTAAACTTATTAGTGAGGGTTCTCCAGGGAAACAGTACCAGTAGGATTTAGATTTAGAGACAGTGATAAAAATATAGAGACATGTAATTATAAGAGGAGATGTATTATAGGAATTGAGTTATGTGATTATTGAGGCTGAGAAGACCCATGATCTACTCTCTGCAAACTGGAGTACCAGGAAAGCTGGTCGTATAATTTAGTTTGGGTCTGAAGGCCTGAGGAACTGGGGAGCTGATGGCCTAAGTCTGAGTCCAAAGTCCAAGAACAAGGAATGCCAATGTCTGAGAGCATGAGAAGATAGGGCAGCAACAGCAGTTGGAGTCACCAGCTGGTTAAGCTTATCGTTATCCACTGTCATTCTCCAAGAATCATCTATTCTCTGCACCATCCAAATAGGAAAATTGAATAGGGATGTGTGACAATCACCAGTCTTGCACCTTTCAAGTCCTTGATGGTGGCACTCACTAGTCTCTATTCTCTTCAAGGATGCAGTATTGCATTCGATATACTATTTTTCTCGGTAGAGGCTGTTCTGATGACTTTCACTTGGCCTTTCCCATTATAGTAGCCCTTACTCCACAATTCAGGAAACCAAGGTGGGGATTCTTCCAGTTCTAAGTATGTCTACTCCAATTATAAATTCTGGAGATGGGGAAATAACCACAGAATGGGTTCAGAGACCCACTGGACCACTGTGAAATGGACCTGAGCTAAAACTCCATTGATCACCTGACTTCCATAAGCCTATACTCTGACTGCAGGGCCACAGTGACGTTCCAGGACCCCTGGAATTAGTGTCAGTTTGGAGCCAGTATCCAGTAGTCTCTAAAAGATCAGATTATTTCGTTATCTTCAATGTACAGTTATGCTGGTAAAAGGCTGTAGGTCTCTTTGAGGAAGGCTGGGAAAAAGATTAGCAGTATGAATTTTTGGTAGTGTACCATAGTCCTTCCTCAAGGACCTTCATTCAAAGGGTTCTTGGTCTCTAAACTATCTCAATTCCAAGAATTGATTGAGGGTCCATGACTCTCTGTTTTCATTATTCAAAGTTAGGTTTTTCTTACCGTGATCTTAAACTTTTCTGCTTATCCAGGTCAAGTAAGAATTTAGTAGGCTTCCTGTTTGTCTCACTGCTAGGACTCCCATGATAAACTAGGTAATGCCGTGGGTCTGCATAAGTCACTATTTTGATTGCTGCTTTGACTCGTCCATTACAGTAACCATATGCACCTGCTTTTGATGGTGAATGCTGTCACAAGGCTCCTGCCACCCTGGGATCCAATTACTCCCACTGCATTTAGGTTTCTCAATTGAGTGGCTTGCAGTTCTCACTGTAAGGTCTGGCCTACAGAGAAGAGTGACCACAGAGCACTTCAAGGATGCTAGGGCTCCCCTGTGAATTAATTTCTCAGTGTTGGTGAACGTTATGTCATCTGGGCCCTCCCACTCTGGGGGAGTAGGTTTTTAAATGACCGATTTACTCTAGCATTCCATCTCCTTAAGCCTCTGGAATCCCTTACTCTGCATTAAAGCAAGGGAGGTCAAACATTTCCAGTTCAGTCATGATGGGCCATCTTTTGGTCCATGTTTCAGCCAACTAAACAAACAAACAATTAGACCCCCCCCCCTTTTTTTTTAACTACCTGAACTACAAGATTAAGGGCAGAATTTCTGCTCCGTGAGTCCGTATCGATAAATTTATCCTGACCCAACTTTATGTTCCTTCCACTCTTATCTCATACTCTTAATATCCATTCCAACACATATTCCCCAGATTTCTGCTTGTATAAATTAGAAAACTCAAATAGTTCTTTTGGAGTGCAGTACACCTCCTCATGGGTCATACTCTGTACCTCACGTTTAGGGGCCTGCTGGGACTTGAGTCTAGTTAGAGGTCTGGAAGCAAAGAGTGGAGGTGGCGTTGGGTTCTGAGGAGAATCAGTGTTGTGTTACATGTCAACTGCCTCAGTGCAGGGGGGGGGGCATTATTATTTCCTCGGCTTACGTATCTTTTCATCTGGCTTTTCATCTGTATCCTTTATCATCTCTTTTCATAAACTGGTAGGTATGTTTCCCTGAGTTCTGTGAGCCACACTAGTAAACTAATTGAACCTGAGGAGAGGATCATGGGGAAACTCTGATTTGTAGCCAAGTCAGATAGAAATTGTGGGTAACCTGAGGATCTACTACTTGGGATGGGCATCTGAAGTGGTGGTGGGGGGAGCACTCTTGTGGAACTGAGCCCTTAACCTGTGGGATCTGACACTATCTTCAGGTATATAGTGTCAGAACTAAATCATAAGCCACCTAGCTGGTGTTGCAGACAATAATTTGGTGGGGAAAACTGGCACATGTCTGATGTCAGAAGTGTTGGGAGTGCGGTAGTAGTGTGAGTAAAGGAGATGCACAAGAAAAACTGGATTTTTCCCTAATACGCTACTGGATTACTAAGAGTTCCCACGTGGGTACCCTGCTCCCTGGATTCTGGATTTCTTGGCTTCCCAAGAACAAGTGCCACATTTCTCTCTGATCATACCCTAATATACAGCAGACTAGCAACCATTTCATTTTCTTCCTACTTTCTGAATAGGCCCTTTGATAGAAGGCTTTTGGTTCTATCCTTCCAAAACTATAATCTCTATACAGTTTGGAATGCTCCAGTTAATTAGAGCTGTTCAAATCCTGCCAAGATAGAGAAAGGGCCAGGCTTAGAAAAATATTGTCTTGCTCACACATGGGTTGATCCAAAAGCAGTGTTTTAACCTAAGCTCTGAAATATATTTCACTATTATCTTAGGAGAAATGAACTTAGAAAAAAATGTATTTTTGCCTTCTTGATATTTTACTCAATTTCAGAACGTCATAATAAGCCCTCAGCTATGAGCCTAGTGATTGCCTAGAACTTGCACATAAATTTAAAATCTGGGGCACCTGGGTGGCTCAGTCGTTAAGCGTCTGCCTTTGGCTCAGGTCACGGTCCCAGGGTCCTGGGATCGAGCCCTGATTGGGCTCCCTGCTTGGCGGAAGCCTGCTTCTCCCTCTCCCATTTAAAAAAGTTCTTAAAAATGTTTTTAAAAAGTTTGAAATTATAATAAATTATCAAACAAAGGGCATGAGTAAATATATAAGTCATTAAAAAGGAATTACAACTTAAAGAATGGAAGTGTATAGCCCTATTCTTTTTTTTTTTTTTTAAGATTTTATTTATTTATTTGGCAGAGAGAGACACAGCGAGAGAGGGAACACAAGCAGGGGGAGTGGGGGAGGGAGAAGCAGGCCTCCTGCCGAGCAGGGAGCCCAATATGGGGCTCGATCCCAGGACCCTGGGACCACGACCTGAGCCGAAGGCAGACGCTCAACGACTGAGCCACCTAGGTGCCCCCCTATTCTTTATAATAAAAGCAAAATAAAACAACTGAAATTCATGGCAGCTTTGTTCAGAAAAGGCAGCTGGACACGGCCCAGGTGTCTATCAACAGGAGAATCAGTAAACACCTATGGTATATTCATGCCATGGGATACAGCTCAGCAGTAAAAGGGAGAAGAAAACCTGCTCATACTTGAAACAGCAGGGAGTAATCTTAAAAACATTTTGCTGTGTGGAAGAATTCTTACCCAAAGAGTACATGTTGTATGATTCCATTGATGTGAAGTTCTGGAATTGGTACAAGTAAACTATGATTTAAAAAATTGAAAACAGGGGCGCCTGGGTGGCTCAGTCATTAAGCGTCTGCCTTCGGCTCAGGTCATGATCCCAGGGTCCTGGGATCGAGCCCCGCATCGGGCTCCCTGCTCGGCGGGAAGCCTGCTTCTCTCTCTCCCACTTACCCTGCTTGTGTTCGCTCTCTGGCTGTCTCTCCCTGTCAAATAAATAAATAAAATCTTAAAAAAAAATTGAAAACAGTGGTTGCCTTTGGGACGGGTGCAGGTATTAGAGGCAGGGTTTGATGGAAAGAGTCATGAAGCAACATTTGGGCATAATGGTGATGTCCTGGGTATCTTGATCGAGGTTTGTGTTTCATAGGTGTATACATTTGTCAAAACTCATCAAATGGTACATTTAAGACCCTGAACAGCCAAAGCAATCTTGATAAAGAAAAACAAAGCTAGAGGTATCACAATCCCAGATTTCAAGATATACTACAAATCTGTAGTAATCAAAACAGTATGGACCGGCACAAAAATAGACACATGGATCAATGGAACAGAGTAGAGAGCCCAGAAATAAACCCATACTTTTATGGTCAGTTAATCTATTACAAAGGAGGCAAGAAGATGCCGTGGGAAAAAGACAATCTCTTTAACAAATGGTGTTGGGAAAACTGGACAGCTACATGCAAAAGAATGAAATGGGACCACTTTCTTTCACCATACCCAAAAATAAACTCAAAATGGATCAAAGACTTAAATGTGAGACCTGAAACCTTAAATACCTAGAAGAACACATAGGTAGTAATTTTTTTGACACTGGCCATGGAAACATTTTTCTAGATATGTCTCTTCTGGCAAGGGAAACAAAAACAAAATTAAACTATTGAGACTACATCAAAATAAAAAGCTTTTGCACAGTGAAAGAAACCATCAACAAAACAAAAAGGCAACCTAAAGGGGGGAAGATATTTACAAATGATATATCTGATAAGGTGGTAATATCCAAAATATAAAAGGAATGTATACAATTCAACATCAAAGACAGAAATAATCCAGTCAAAAATGGACAGAGGACCTAAATAGACATTTTTACAAAGAAAATATCCAAATGGCCAATAGACACATGAATAAATGCTCAACATAACTGATCACCAGGGAAATGCAAATTAAAACCACAATGAGATATCACTTTACACCTGTCAGAATGGCTAAAATGAAAAACACAAGAAATAACAAGTGTTGGTGAGGAGAAAAAGAAACCTTCATGCACTGTTGGTAGGAATGCAAAGTGGTGCAGCCACCGTGGAAAGGTGTATGGAGGTTCCTCAAAAAATTAAAAATAGAACTACCATATGATCCCATAATTCCACTACTGGGTATTTACACAAAGGATATGAAAACACTAATTTGAAAAGATATCTGCACCCCTATGATTGCAGCATTATTTACAATGGCCACAATATGGAAGCAACCCAATTCTCCACTGAGAGATGAATGGATAAAGAAGATATGGTATATATACACAATGGAATATGACTCAGCCATAACAGAGAATGAAATCTTGCCATTTGCAACAACGTGAATGGATCTAGAGGATATAATGCCAAGTGAAATAAGTCAGTCTGAGAAAGACAAATATCACATGATTTCACTCAGGTGTGGAATTTAAGAAACAAAACAAATGAACAAACAAAGAAAAAAACCAGACAAGGGGTGCCTGGGTGGCTCAGTTGGTTAAGCGACTGCCTTCGGCTCAGGTCATGATCCTGAAGTCCCGGGATCGGGTCCCGCATCAGGCTCTCTGCTCGGCAGGGAGTCTGCTTCTCCCTCTGACGCTCCTCCCTCTCATGCTCTCTGTCTCTCATTCTCTCTTTCAAATAAATAAATAAAATCTTAAAAAAAAAAAAACAACAAAACCAGACAAACAAAAAAAGCCAGACTCTTAAATGAAAAGAACAAACTGGTGGTTGCTAGAGGGGAGATGGGTGGGGGGATGGGTGAAACAGATCAAAGGGATTAAGAGTACACTTACCCTGAGGGGCACTGAGAATGTATGGAATTGTTGAATCATCTTGTACACCTGAAACTAATATAACACTGTATGCTAATTACATTTGAATAATAATTTGAAAAACCAAACAATATGCTTGCTGTAATGCTGCAATGCAGCTTCAAGACAAGGAGCCTGCCCTCCCTTTGAACAACACAGCTCCTCAAGTCTCTCACATATGGATTCCTACACTGCCACGTGCTTACCAGTTGGGGGAAACATCAAGTTATATTCAAAATGTATATTTAAAAATTACAAATTTATTAAATAACTTTGTAATGGTCATATACTTTAGAAAGTAAAGTTGAGAGTTTTTATATGTTTAGCTATAGTGTCTGAACATGAATCTTTGAAAGAATTCATAAACGGAAAGGTCAATACATAACTTCTGTACAAGAACCAACTAGTCACAGTGAAATTAAAAAGAGCAGGACAAATATTTGCTTTACATGTTAGAGAAATGAATTATTACATATAAAATATAAAAGTTTATTCTGAGATATATAAATACCATAAATGCACCCTTATGGGCAAATGACATAAACAGAATGAAATGCTGATAGTGAACAAATGGAAAAATATTCAGACCATAACAAAATTCAAATAAACAATGAGATAGGGGCTCCTGGGTGGCTCAGTCGATAAGCATCTGCCTTTGGCTCCGGTCATGATCCCAGGGTCCTGGGATGGAGCCCCGCATCGGGCTTCCTGAGGAACTTCTGTTCCCTCTCCCATTCCCCGCTGCTTCTGTTCCCTCTCTCACTGTGTCTCTGTCAAATAAATAAATAAAATCTTAAAAAACAAAAACAAAAACAAAAAAAACCCACAATGAGATAATGCACAAGCAGGGGAAGCAGCAGAAGGGGAGGAGAAGCAGGCCCCCGGCCAAGCAGGGAGCCCAACGGGGGACTCGATTCCAGGACTCAGAGATCATGACTCAGGCCGAAGGCAGGCACTTAACATCTGAGCCACCCAGCTGCCCCATGCTCATACCTTTCTGAGAGGGGACATAAAACAGGAACTTGATACTATGTACTAAGAACCATAAAACTGTCCACACCCTTTGACAGAGTAATTTCATTCATTGTAATTTAGGTGGAGGAGCTAATTCACCAGGAGGGCAATCCCTAGGTATGAGGGTCTTCACCGTAGCATTCTCTATAATAGCAGAACTTCAACCACCTAAATGCCCAACAATAGAGAAAGTAGAAACAGTGAGGTAAGTTGTAGTACATTAATGGGATGGAATATTCTACAGTTAACAGAAAGAAATAACTATGAAGAATATCAGATAGGGTAAAGAGTTGTTCAAAATAGCATTCTGAAAAACAAAATATCCAATTATGTAGGTGCTTTGCTCATAGCTCTTTAAGATATGCCAGTATGTGTAGGACTATGAGAGAGCAGAGATAAATAGATTGTGTTTGTTCCTGCTCCTTCCCATTGAATCATGGAGCTGATAAATGTTCTTTTGGCATTGACACACTTCTCTACCTGCATTGTTCGCTCTTTTTTTTCATTGTTCTGTCTTACCCATTTATTGAATGAGTATGCTTCTCCAAGGACACCCATGTCACCTAGAAAGAAAACCAACAGATAAATTTATTCATTAATTATGGAGCCTTTATTTTGTATTCAGCACTGGGATACAATATGATCAAGATCTATTCCCCTCTGCTCATTGAACTCAGTTTACACAAACACAGATAAGGAGGTATTTGCAATATAGTATAGAAGTTCATAAACTGATAGGACAGAAAAAAAGGGAAGCTAACCGGGAACCAGAATTCTTAGGTGTCAAATATTTTCTCTCTTCAATGGGATTTTTCATTTAAAAGGGGCTTAAGGGATTTGCATTTTTAATTACTCCACTTTTCTCTACATCACACATTTCCCTCCTTCTGGCTTCTCCCTGAGAGACATAAAAATGTTCCTCTCTCCTCCAAGGCAAAAATTGAATTTTTACTTTCACACTCCCTCTCATTATTTTTCCTATAACTCTCCTTCCTTTTAGTCCCAATTCCATACCTCTTTCTAATTTCATGCAATCATTCATCCAGCAACAATTATTGACCGTGAACTAGAGATGTACCAGCTCTGGACTAGGTGGCCTCTGGGGCAGAGGCAAGAGCATAGAAGATTCATGACCATTGGCTCCCTAGTGGACAAATGGGGCAGGATTTGACCCCATCTAGGGAGATGTAGCCTGACTAGGTACCTCACAACACTCTGACCAGGCTGCATTGTAGGCCCTTGGGCAAGAAAATACAGGGTAGAGGGCTTTGAAAATCCATTTTTTTTTTTTTTATCAACTTCTACCCCACTGCTGTCATTTAGACAACTTCCTCTGAAGTTGCCCATATGGAACAGTGGTTGCAGCAGTGACAGCAGCCGTTGGCTCCAGTGAGAGATACAAGGCTGCAGGTCTTCCTTGTAGACTAACCACTCCTGGTCAGGGAGGCCCAGCCAGGAACCCTGCAGGAAATGTTGGAGACTTCGGAGGGAGGCATTTTCAATTAGGAAAGTCCCCAGGGCAGGTGATGGAGGGGTTCCCTCTTCCCTGCTTTCCTACAACCTTCTTCCTCCCCTCTCCTCACTCCCTCTCCCGGATACTCAGCCCTGCTCTGTCCTAGTCTCCCAAAGGAATCCGTGTAGTCTTTTTTTTTTAAAATTTTTTAAAAGATTTTATTTATTTATTTGAGAGAGAAAGAATGAGAGACAGAGAACATGAGAGGGAGGAGGACCAGAGGGAGAAGCAGACTCCCTGCTCAGCAGGGAGCCTGATGTGGGACTCTATCCTGGGACTCCAGGATCACGACCTGAGCTGAAGGCAGTCGCTTAACCAGCTGAGCCACCCAGGTGCCCCAGGAATCCATATAGTCTTATTCCTACTCAGTTGAAGAGAGAAGTTCTCACTCTTTCAAACTCTTGCTCTGAGATCAGGGATCCTCCGCCAGTGTATGGGGGGATCCAAGATTAAGATGCCTGATATCAACCCTCACTGGTGCCCTCCTGGGATCCAGAACTCTTGAGTGAAGAGAAGAATCATTCACCAGGGAATGTTTTCATGTTATTAAACTTCTCCATCTAGAGGGATGTGCACAGGGTTATCTTGTTTATTTATCCATCCTTAATCCACTTATTCAATGGAGATTTATTTTCACCATAGACAAGGGGAATCCCATGTTTCTTTAACAAGTTGTGTTTAGCCCAGCAGCAGAGATAAATAATGTACACGTGGCCACTCACTGTATCTGCAGCTCAGATGCCACAGCACTGTCACTCTTCCCTTGCCCTATGTGTTCAAGTTCATGGTCATGAAACCATATCACCTGGAGTATACAAGGAAGATAATTCTGGGAGGAAAGAGAATTGGACTGTAGCCACTCCCCTGATGGAACCTCCAAAACCAGGATGGACTGGTCTGTCCTAGTCAAGGCCAAAGGACAGGAAAAAGCCAGGACAATGAGATGGTGTGAGAGCACCCAGGGGTGGACTGGGTCATCTGGAAGAAATGTTGTTTCTGGACATGGTGTACTGCTAGAAACAGGAAAATCCCTAGTTAGCAGCATATGTGCACACCGGGGGAAATGAAGAAGAGTATGTGTGAGTATAACTCAGAGGTGTCATAGGAGCACCTTAAGACTGAATTTCAGAGCAGAAAAGCTCCCCTGAAACTGGGAACAAGACATCACTGGCTCCACGTTGCCTGGAACTGTGATTTACAACCAAGGCAGGCCCACTCTGTTTTTATTTCTGTACCACTTTACATATGGACCCTTTTCCCAAAATGCTCTTCATCTTCTCTCTTAGGTTTTAAGGCTCAGATTTCCACTCCTCCCTCCAAAGGAAATAATCCCTCTCTCTTCTGTTTTTTTTTTTTTTAGTTTTTTTTTTTTTTTTTAGTCTTTCCCCACATTTGGGAAATTCTTTGTCATTATTTCTTTAAATAAATTCTCTTTCCCCATCTCCCTCCGGGACCCCAATTATTCTGATACTTGTCTTTGATAAATCCCCATAGTTCATGTAGTTCATGTAGGTTTTCTTTGCTTTTTAAAAATCGATGTTCTTTCATTTTTGTCTGTGTTGTTTCAAAATTCCCATCTTCCAAGGCACATGTTTGTCCTTTCATCTGGTGTGCCCTGATGCAGAGGCTCTCTACTGCATTCTTTGTCTCATTCATTGACCTCTACAGCTCCAGAATTTCTGTTTGTTGCTTTTCTATCATTTCAGTCTTTTGGGGAAATAATTCATTTTGTTCATATATTTTATTCCAGATTTCATTGAATTGACTTTGAGTTTTCTTATAACTCATTGAAACTTCATAACTGCTATTTTAAGTTCTTTATCAGTTAGAGCGCAATATTCCGTGCCTTTGAGCTCACTTGCTAGAGACTTGTCATTTTCTTTTTGTGATGCCATTTTTCTTTGATTTTTTTCATATTCCTTATTTGAAGTAGTGGAGACCTCCTTAACTCTGCTCGTTGCCTTCAGCAGATGGTATGTTATATTCTATGGCATTGTTATTTTTTAAAAAGATTTTTTATTTATTTATTTGAGAGAGAGAGCAAGCAAGAGAGAGCGCGAGAGAGCGCATGAGCAGGGGGAGGAGCAGAGGGAGAGGGAGAGCAGACTCCCTGCTGAGCAGGGAGCCCAATGCAGGACTCCATCCCAGGACCCTGTCATCATGACCTGAGCCAAAGGCAGACTCTTAACGACTGAGCCACCCAGGCGCCCCTATGGCATTGTTATTAACAGAGTTTTTCCTCTGTGCTTGTGAAGCTGAACCTGCTCCACTCTTTTTGCTCTGTCCTGTGGCGGGATTTTTAAGTTTTTAGGTTTTCTCTGGTTCATGAAATTCACCAGGCTGGTTACTGGAAACCTCTCCCGTATTCCAGAAGGTGGTGCTATAGCTCAAGTTTGTGGTTTCTTACTTGCCTGCCAACCACGGGCTATTTTCTGAGGGTGCTGTCTGCAGAGAGCTCTAGCAAACACACCTGGAAGCAGGCACAGGGAGCCTGCAGCAGGGTACCCAGAGGTGTGGCTTTAGCAGTAGTGCCCTGGGGGCACCTAGCGACCGGGTAGGGAGATCTGGTACTCTGGTACTCCCAGAGGCTGGTGAATGGACTTCCGGCGGAGCACAACCCCTTTAAGGTGGTTTGAACTTCTTACCTGCCTCTTTCCTAATATCCTCACTCCCCAAGGTTTAAAATTCCCATTTTAGTACTCCCAGCGCTGATGGAGACAAATGGGTTTCTCCAGTCACGATCTGCCAGGCTGGGGCAGCCAGGTACTACTCACCGCTTTCCTTTTCCCCGTGGGAGAGGTCACCACCCCCAGATAAAGCAGCCTTGTTCACTGTTTCCTTGGGGAGGAGGACAAGCGACAGGAGATTGTCTCTTACTGCCTCCACTGCAACCAAATTCATATTTTTTCTTTTCTTCTTTTTCTCCGATGGTGTGTCTGAGCCTGGACTTCTACAAGTTGTCACGCAAGTGGGAGTGCCTGCCCCCGTCTGCACGCACCCGATTTTTGCCTGAGGGCGGCTAGAAGGGTCCAGTTCTGTGTTCTGTTATGGAGGTTTGTCTGTCTCTTACCAGGAGCCGTGGTGGGTGAGATTCCTCCCAGGTCCCTTGGAGTAAAGTCCTAGGACCCAAAAGACCAATCAAGGCAATTTTGTTCATGAATGGATGACTGATTCATTGACTAAAAAGGGGGATAAAGAGGAAGAACGGTTTGCCGCCATGTTGCTGACATTAACTCTCTTACTGCTTTTAGTTATCGGATCCCCGTGGTCTCCTCTGATTCTTTAACAGCTTCGTAGTCTTTCCTAGCTTTTTCATGACTTTGACTTTTGAATGCACTGATCATATATTTCTTAAACTGCTCCCAATTGATGTTATCTGATGTTTTCTCATGGTTAGATAGAGGTTATGGATCTTGGGAAGGAATATCCCAGAAGAGAGGTGGCTGTCTCATTGATCCCATCAGGCAGTTCATGAACTCAATCTGCTTCAGATTCTCTCTCCCTCTCCCTCACTCTATCTCTCTCAAATAAATAAATAAGATCTTTAAAAAAACAAAATAAAATGACAGTTAAAAAAAGACATATTTACAATGAGCCATAATATGATGTGGTATGAACCACGCTAGTGGCATGAGCCAAAACTCTCAGAGGGCAAGGACAGCATCCTTCACCTCTCTGCCCTTAATGTCAGGCAAAATATTTGGCATAGAGGACTTCAGCACAGACTTCTCTACCAAATGAATCCATGCTCTGGGAGCTCAGAAGACAAAGCAGAAGCCTTGGATACACTGTAATTTAAATCTCTTAGGATTTAATATAAGCTCATTGGGGACAGTGGTTTACTTTCTATTTTTTTTTCAAAAATTTTATTTATTTATTTGAGAGAGAGAGAGAGCAAGCACGAGTGGGGATGGTGGGGAAGAGGGTGGGGAGAAGCAGGTTCCCTGCTGAGCAGGGAGCCCAGTGGTGAGCTCAATCCCAGGACATGGAAATCATGACCAACCAGAGCTGAAGGCAGAAGCTCAATCGACTGAGCCACCCAGGCGCCCCCACTTTCTCTATATTTTGTTGATATATGTTTGGGATTGTTAGTATGATAGTTATCTTTCATGAAAATTTCTTTACAGTCATTGTTAATCACATTTTTAAATAAAAATCTTTCCTATCATGAAGCACACTGTAACATGAAAAGAGTAAATCTCAGATGCTTATCTTGCGAACAGTAAATTCCTAATTATCTATTTCCATCTGAGTCACAGATATTATGGGACAAATTTCCTTCTTTATTGCTCCCTTTTCCCACCACCTACCTGCACCCTGTCCACCTACCCTAACTCCTAACTTTTTTTCATATGCATTTAGAAAATCAGAGTAATTTTATCCTTAGGCCAAGCAATACACCAGTAGACTGGTGTGAAAATCCTGTAATGTCAGATAAAGTAAATGACTGTGAGGTCATAACTAACACTGTTCCTTCTATTAATGTGTGTAGTTTATGCTAAAGTATTTTATTTCTGAGGCCAATTGAAAGATGAGGTAAGTAATCATGTTGGCTATGGGAACACTTAGCATTATTGTGGGACATTAAAGCTGTTTTATTCTTGTATTTATGGTTCTTCCGATTCTTGTGGTGGAGTCAAACTTGGTCAGATTACTTGCTTTTTCTTAAAGAGTTTTACGACTCCAGATGGAAGCCCTGGCTGCCTGTCCTCAAACCTCATTGGAGTTGGTGGCTCCATGTGTGACAGCTGTCGTGCACCAATATGATCACCCAGGGAGGACAAACGCACTTCAAATACCTACAATGCCCCTCAGGTAAGAAATACTGTTTTAAAGAAAACTTAGAAAGTAATTCTGATACTTCATAACCAATCTGTACTCTGTAGATGCATTTGAAAGTATATTTTATGATAAAACCTAAACTCAAAATAAGAAATACAGGGAATGTAGAAAAGGAAATATAAGTTCCTATTTCCCAATTCTTAGGTCAATAATTGTTGATTTTTGAATCATGGATATCCATATTTTATTGTTTTTCTGAATCTGAAGATTGTTTTTTTTACTTGAACTATGAATGTGGAGGTGTAATGCTCATGATAGTCCCCATGGTGTCAAAAAGCTGTTGTAGTTGCATGATCACCAATATTTCTTTAATGAATGAGAAGCAATTTATTTTGTTTTGCCTTTTACCTTCCATTTAGCACAGCACCCAGTTATTAGTAGTTATTCTTTTTATTATTTTTCCATATGAGATATTGAATCTTCACATAACTGATGAGTAAATCTAGAGTGGAAAGGTGAAGCAACTTTTCTAAAATCACATTAGTGTTGCAGATGGGATTTGAACCTAGATTGTTGTTCTAAGCTTAAGTTCTTATTGTTAATTAAAATCTGTCTAAAGCTTTGGGTCAAGAATTAGATGTTAAGTTTATCAGTAGGAAAATACTTAGTCATGGCTCAATCCAAGTGAGCTGTGACACTCTCTAAAAAACTGTATCCTCGGGTCTTTCATGCCAGGGATGGGGGTTACATACAGATTTGCATTTGAATATTACTATGTCTGTTGTTTTGTATGAAAGAATACTTAAACTAATATAACAAAGCAAGATCTAAAGATACAATGTGGAGTGAACTAAAATATTATGTTGCTTCTTCTCCATTCTTCTACCAATTCAATTTCATGATTCTATAACACATTGATAAAATGTCATAATAAGATAAGGAGTTAGGAGATAAAAGGAAGCACAGAAATTCTGTTAATATAAAATGAATTACAGAATGCTTCCAGAATGAAGCTGATCTTGATCAGTGTGAAGAAGGAAAGGGAGGATCTTATTGTGAAGATTGATAGTCTAGAGTTAGTTCTCCAAACTTGCTGTGCATCAGAATCACCTGAGGAACATAGTAACTATACAGTGCTCAGACCTGACCCCAGAGATTCAGATTCAGTTGGCTTAGGGTGGGGCCTGGGAATGCTGCATGTCTTTATACTTGGCTGATGCTGGTGTAATAAGCCTTCGGACATTTTTTTTTTTTTTTTGAACACATAGGTTTAGGACCCAGTCCAAAGTTTTGTTTTTGTTTTTCTTAAATTTCTTTTTTTAAAAAAGATTTTATTTATTTATTTGAGAGAGAGAGAGAATAAGTGGAGAGGAGAGGGAGAAGCAGATTCCCCGCTGAGCAGGGAGCCAGATGCGGGGACTCCATCCCAGGACCCCAGGATCATGACCAGAGCTGAAGGTAGATGCTTAACCAACTGAGCCACCCAGGTGCCCCTTCTCTTAAATTTCAATCTTCAGCATTTTAAAGAAGTTTTGATGTCATTCTCTCTTACCATCAGATTTTTTTCTGGCTTTGAGGATTAAAAAAAAAAAGATCTTATTTATTTATTTATTTGAGAGAGAGAGAGCAGGGGGAGGAGGGAGAGGGGGACAAGCAGACTCATGCTAAACCTGGAGTCCGAGGAGGGGCTCGATCCTACACCCTGAGATCATGACCTGATGATGGAGAGAGAGAGAGAGAGAGAGATATTGAGGGATTTATTGCAAGGAATTGGCATATGCAATTGTGGGGGGCTGGCTAGTCAAGTTCAAAATTTCTAGGGCAGGCAATTAGGAAAGAAAGGTTGGAATCTCTCAAGCAGGAGGTGACACTGCATTTCATAGTTGAAATTTCTTATTCTGCAGGGAAACTTTGTTTCTGCTCTTAAGGCCTTTCAACTACTTGGGATAGACCCACTCTGACTGTGGGGGATAATCTACATAAAGTCAACTGACTATAGATGCTAACTGCATCTATAAACTACCTTCACAGTAACACCTCAATTAAAGTTTGATTGAATAACTCAGCACTATAACCTAGCAAGGGACACATAAAACAGTATCACAGCAATGCTTGGAAAATGCTATGGTAGAGAAAGTATAAAATACCAAGGACAGACACAACAGGAGCTTTTATCTTATACTAAAGGAGAATCAGATGTTTTCCTGAAAGAAATGACAATTAAGGTAAGACCTGAGAGATGAGTAGGAATTAGATAAAGAGGTAAACAGAGAATATTCTGGGATGCGATACCCAGAGACCAGAGGGAGAGAAAGCTAGAGATGTAATTTTCTCTTATCAGATTTTTTTCTTTCTTTTTTCAGAATACCTATGAGGTGATGGTTGTTCTTTAACGGGAGCCACAATTTTATTCTTTTTTTTTCTTTTGTAATTATTATATTAACTTGTAATGTCCTTAGTGCTGAACCAGATGAAACTCCATTTTCATGTTTTAATTAGCATTCCCAATTCCTGGTGAGATGAAGCACCTTTTCATAGGTTTAGTTGACATTCAGGTTTCCTCCTCTATAGATTGCCTGTTTGTAACCTTTGCACATTTTCTATTGGATACGTTTCTTTTCCTTATTCATTATGTGTGATTTTTTTTAAAAGATTTTATTTATTCATTTGAGACACAGAGATACAGAGAGAGAGCATGAGCAGGGGGAGAGGCAGAGGGAGAGGGAGAAGCAGGTTTCCCGCCGAGCAGGGAGCCTGATGTGGGGCTCGATCCCAGGACCCTGGGATCATGACCTGAGCTGAAGGCAGACGCTTAGCCATCTGAGCCACCCAGGTGCCCCCATTATGTGTGATTTGGATATGACTAGAAATCTTTTGTCTTTATATGCACTGCAGATATAGTCTCCCAAGGAACACCAGTCCAAACTAGGAGGAGCTTTGTAGACTACAGTTTGCAGGTGAGTGCAAGGGGACCTCATTAAGTCAGAGAGTACTGGGGTGATCTCGATTCTGGACCCAAGTCTCACTTATAGGACAGAGTCCTCATATTAAGCAGGAACAATGGGGGCAAAGGAAAGAAGAGGGTAAAGGAGATAGCACATTTCACAAAGTACAGTATTTTTAAACAATTCAGATAAATGACAGAAGAGGGAGCTCTAGAATCTTGAAGCTAGGAAAACTACACTGGCTTCTAGTACAAAAAACTCAATCTCATTGAAATATAAGCAACAAGAAAGAAAAGCAGTCAAACACATTAAAAATTATTATCAGTGGGGACCAGGACAAATAAAAAAGGGGTGCCTGACTGGCTTAGACAGTAGAGCATGTGACACTTGATCTCAGGGTTGTGAGCTCAAGCCCCACATTGGGGGTAGAGATTAATTAAAAATAAAATCTTAAAAAAATTATTATCAGAAAAAAAGGACAATTAGAAGCAGAACAACATTCTTTCAAGCAATGTAAACACACCAGAAAGACATGATAAAATAAAGGAAAACTATAGTATTTTAAATAAATAAGCTAAAAGAAGAAAATAATAGAAGGAATAAAAGAACAACTTAAATTGGAATCAAAATAACTCAGAAAGAATGTTATCAGAGAAAAGAAAACATGAAGACTTGAAAATGAAGCTTAGAAAACCAAGGAAAGTGTTATAAATAAAAGAAACTAAACTTGAAGCAATATATTAATTAATAAATACCACGGGCCATATGTAAAAAGAAACAGAAAATGGGAAGGAGGAAAATTTTAGGGCGCCTGGGTGGCTCAGTTGGTTAAGTGACTGCCTTCGGCTCAGGTCATGATCCTGGAGTCCCGGGATTGAGTCCCACATCGGGCTCCCTGCTCAGCGGGGAGTCTGCTTCTCCCTCTGACCCTCCTCCCTCTCATGCTCTCTGTCTCTCATTCTCTCTCTCGCAAATAAATAAAATCTTAAAAAAAAAAAATTATACATGAGAATATATTGCATTCTTAGGCAGTAAAAAATGAAAGGTTAAATCAGGGTTTTGCCTGCTATTGGATAATCATAACCATATGGTACCAGTAGGGCAAATGTAAAGGTGGTAAAAATCATTTATGTGTTAAGATCTGAAGAGCCCTCCCAATGCTAAGAGGAAAAAGAATTTCTCTCACTGATAGATGAAGTTCCATTATTAGACGTTCAGTCCTTTGCTTTAAGCCTTGTCCTTGGCACATTGGAAATATTCAAAGCACTTGGCTATTATGATAGAAATGGTAACAGCACACTCAGTGTCCTTTAACCTTCCTAGTTATTTGGAAAACTAAGGCATAACTGTTCCCACACTTCCTTAAAGCTGCTGTCTGAGAGCAAATTTTGTCCAATTAAATGTCTTTTGTGGGACTGGAAGGCAGAACTACAAACATTATTTTTTTAACATTTTAGTTCCCTGTGTGAAATTCCATTCTACCTAAAATACCTACAAGTAGCTTTTATTTCTAAAACTGATCCGGACTCTCATAGATGTGAATAAGCATGTCTACTGGGGAGAATGGATGAAGCAATGTGAGGGAATAAAATTTCTCATGAAAGCATGAGCTCTAAAACATGGGGACAGAACACGGCTCACGAGAAAACCAGTCCCATTTCATATGTGACTGAAAGATGGCTTCTTTAAGAACTGATTCTCCTGGAAGAACTTACCAAGGCTGGTCTTCTCCACAAAAGTAAAATAATAATCCTTGGTGTCTCCTAACTAAATTCCAAGTAAATCTCATTGCCATCACACAATGTCCTTCATCTGTTCTTGGTTCTTTTATATTCACCTCCTTCCCATTTTAAGAAGTTAGAAATGTAAAATAGCCTCACAGCTATTTTAGTTAAATGTTACTATTTTCTAAACACATAAAGAAGCTTAATCAGTAGAACCACTTTCCTAATATGATCTATACTTGATCTAATGACTAGATATGATCTAACTTTATCCCATACCTGGTAGGACTGCAGAGAATAAAAATTAAATGGAAGAGGGCCAGTCTGAACATTTCATGCTCAACATACATGACAGAAGTAGGAATAAATTTTCTTAACAACCTCCTTCTATTCTGCCTCATCTCCTTCAGGAACCTGGTATCCCTATTCCTTTTTCTTTTTTTTTAAAGAAATGAGGGTTTTTTGTTTGTTTGTTTTTATAAATTTTATTTATTTATTTGTCAGAGAGAGCACAAGCAGGGAGAGGGGCAGGCAGAGGGAGAAGCAGGCTCCCTGCTAAGCAAGGAGGCTGATGTGGGGCTCGACCCCAGGACCCTGGGATTGTGACCTGAGCCAAAGGCAGATGCTTAACCAACTGAGCCACCAAGGTGCCCCTGGTTATCCCTAAGCATTTCATGGCAGTATTTTGGCCAATGAGAACTCCCGAAGTTCTGAGGCAAAAGGAACAGGTTATTCCTACGATTGCCACAGGCAAAGCAGTGAAAAGGAGAAACCACTCTAGCCCATGGTCTCTGGGTCTCTGCTGGGCCCTTGGGCTCCTTGGGGAGCCTATTCTTCACATTCCCATTGTAACTGGAAGTTCCTATGGATGGCACTTATTGGTACTGAAGAGAAGTTGGGCACTGATTCCTTCCCTGTGTTTGATGACTGCTTCATGGGGTGCTGAGGACAACTGGTCCAGGGCTGAGGGGCTTCCAAAGGGCCTTTATGGTCTTCTGGGTCTTTGATGCTGAAGACTGACTGTGTTATAGAAGTCAATACAAGACCTAACATTTGCAAGTTGATTGATTTCACACCAGCTACAAGGATATTTGCCTGGAAATAGAAACATAATTTCTACTTGTATCCTTGGAGCCCAATTATCCAGGGACACACCGCTCATAAGATGGCAGCCTGGATTGCTGGGCTCGTCCCACACAGTGGACTTGGGTCTTCACCACGGCTGCGCCTCATCAAAGAAGCTGCAAGAACACCCACTCATCAGGTGTCCCCTTGCCTGCAGACCTCCTTTAAATCAGACAAAGCTGAGGAGAAGAAACCAAGAAACTCGCTCTGGATAGGTGGCATAGGTGTTACAACAGTACATGGCTGCCACTGGGACCACGACTGAGTTCTCACTCTGTCTGTAGGCTCTGCACTCACACACAGCTCTCACCTGCTTGGCTGTTTTCCATTGGTGCCCTGAACACGAGTTAGCTAAAGCTGTTGTTGCAGAAGACCATGAAGTTCCTGACCATTATTTGTAAATGCTCACTCGTTATCTATTTGCTCTGTGTTTACACATAATTCTGGCAAGCCCTGTTTCTGTTCTCATCAGTACAGACTAATTGTGTAGATGTCCAAAAAGCCTTTTTATAGTTATTGACCAGTATTTACAGGTTTGCATTCAGTGCCTGTAAGCTCTTTGTTCCTATAGTTTGCAAAGCATTTTATCTAGTTTTCCATACAAGTTGATATAAGTTGGCACTTGAAAGAGTGAGCTTTCGGTTACATCATAATAATAGCCATCAATTTGAGTGCTTCCTCCATGCCAGGCAAAGTGCTAGGTGCTTAAGATAAGTTGTCATTAATTCTGCTGGACAGTGAGTCTGCAACATGGCCAGGTGTGCTTCTGAGGGGTTTGGGGAAGGCAGATTCCTTCTGCTTGGCTTTGGCAGTTGGTTTTATTTTGAGAATTAAAGACACATGGCTCTCCTCTTAAGGTAGAGGACTATGTACTGATTTCATTTAATTTATCGTATTGAGCTGATGTAGTTAGATAAATAATAATAATAATAATAATAATATTATTATTATTCTTAAGTATCTGCTCTGTGCCAATCAATGTGTCTGTTTTTTAACATAAAATATCTTTATTCCAGTCAGGTAGTTATTACTATCCACATTTTATATGGTGAGAAACACTGGCTCCAGGGGAGTATCATCTGCTCAAGGACAGTAGGTGAGGGATAGAGCCAAGACTCAACTCCACTTGCATGAGAACCTAAAGCCAGACTCTTCCCAATCCCAGATCACTCCAGTTAGAGAGGAAATCCCCTTAACTGCAATTTATGGTTCCTAAACACTGCCCGAAGGGACTCACCTCTGCAAGGAGCTTTCTGGTATAGTGGGAAGGTTCTTATTTCTATCCCTTTTCTCCGTGGAACAGTGATCTCAGCCAGGGAGAGGAGAGCCATTCTGCAGCCTATGCGTCTGAGTCGAGAGAGAATTTTAATCATCTAAGAGGAACCCAGCCAGAGTAATTCCTAGACTTCACTGGCTGAGTCCACCTCTCAGAATGACCTGGCTCTCTTCCACTGCGCTCAGTTCTTTTCCTGGCAGCTGAAGGTACTGTAAACACAGTCTCTGTACCTTGGAAGTGTTATAGGACTTTTTTGCTCTGTCGGTGCCCGTGGTTCTTGGTCACACCACTTCAAAGAATGAAGAGGTAGACCAGACAGAGTGGTGGGCAGCAAAGCAAAGTTTACTGAGCGATAGCAAAGTGACAGTACAAAGCTCCCAAGGAGAGAGGGGACCCGAAGGGGTTGCCACTGGGAGTTTCTAAGTCTAGGGATTTTTATGGGCTTGTTGGTGGGCTGTTTCAATCTGATTAACCCTCCCTGTGCCTGTCATCCAATCAGATTTTTGTCACCTATCATATTGGAAAGGGTGGAGGGCTCCTTCCAGGGTGGTGTAAAATCCTTTTAAGGGTGGTTTCCTCTTAGGGTGGGGGCCTGTTGTCCCTGCCTGCCTGCCTTCCAGTCATCCTTCATCATAAGGAACCTCTCCCGGTACCTACAGCAAAGAAGGTGCGGTGTTGGGAGAGCACCCTTAGGGCAATTTGACTCCACTCTGCAGGAAAGTCAGCTGGCTATAAGAGTCCCGGAAGACCCCATGAACATGAAATCCCATTCCTTCCTTCTGCCATAAATGTCTTTCTCCTGTGTTGTCTATTCTAAAAGCCACTGATGTCATCCCTTTGGTTCTAAGCTCATCTGGCTATTGGAAGGCTAAAGGTGACTATAGCTGGGTATTCCACACACGCCGCCCCCCACCCTGTTCCCCGGTCAGTTAGGCCATGATACTATTTCAGCATTTTAGGCTCTGGTTAACTGGTTTCTCCTGAGGGCAGGCCTTCTAGAGAAGAAGCTCTCGAATATTAAAAAATGGTTCCTTTCCCTTCCCTCTCTGGGAACACTAGGAGGTTTTTCTCTGTTATTTACTCCAGGAGGTGTATAGCTCCAGGTGGCAAATCCCACCAGTGGATTTTTCTCTCATATGTACTGTGAGAACCTGGTCAAGTTCCTAGGGGTAAAATGCACACATCACATCTGTGGGGAGTCCCCTATGAATGAGTGTCCCTGGAACTTTTTTATAAAGATTTTATTTATTTATTTTAGAGAGAGAGGGAGGAAACGGGAGTGGGGAGGGGCAGAAGGGGAAGAGAAAGAATCTGAAGCAGTCTCCACACTGAGCAGGGAGACCAAGGATCATGACCTGAGCTGAAACCAAGATTCAGACGCTTCACTGACTGAGCCACCTAGACACCCCTCCCCTGGAGATTTTTTTTTTTTTTTAAAGATTTTATTTATTTATTTGACAGAGAGAGACACAGCGAGAGGGAACACAAGCAGGGGGAGTGGGAGAGGGAGAAGCAGGCTTCCCGCTGAGCGGGGAGCCCGATGCGGGGCTCGATCCCAGAACCCTGGGATCGTGACCTGAGCCGAAGGCAGACGCTTAACGACTGAGCCACCCAGGCGCCCCAGCTTTTTAAAAAATAATTAATTAATTAATTAATTGTATTATTTATTTATTTTTAAGATTTTATTTATTTATTTGACAGAGAGAGACACAGCGAGAGAGGGAACACAAGCAGGGGGAGTGGGAGAGGGAGAAGCAGGCTTCCCGCCAAGCAGGGAGCCTGATGTGGGGCTCCATCCCAGGACCCTGGGATCATGACCTGAGCCGAAGGCAGACGCTTAACGACTGAGCCACCCAGGCACCCCTATTTTTTATTTTTTTTATTATGTTATGTAAGTCACCATACAGTACATCATTAGTTTTTGATGTAGTGTTCCATGATTCATTGCGTATAACAACCAGTGCACATACCCTCCTTAATACCCATCACCAGGCTAACCCATCGCCCCACCCCCCTCCCCTCAAAACCCTCAGTTTGTTTCTCAGAGTCCATAGTCATTCACGGTTCATCTCCCCCTCCAATTTCACCCCCCTTCATTTTTCCCTTCCTTCTCCCAACGTCCTCCATGCTATTCCTTATGTTCCACAAATAAGTGAAACCATATGATAATTGACTTTCTCTGCTTGACTTATTTCACTTAGCATAATCTCCTCCAGTCCCATCCATGTTGATGCAAAAGTTAGGTATTCATTCTTTCTGATGGCTGAGTAATATGCCATTGTATATATGGACCACATCTTCTTTAACCATTCGTCTACTGAAGGGCATCTCAGCTCTTTACACAGTTTGGCTATTGTGAACATTGCTGCTATGAACATTGGGGTGCATATGGCCCTTCTTTTCACTACATCTGTGTCTTTGGGGTAAATACCCAGGAGTGCAATTGCTGGGTCATAGGGTAGTCTATTTTTAATTTTTTGAGGAACCTCCACACTGTTTTCCAAAGTGGCTGTACCAACTTGCATCCCCACCAACAGTGTAAGAGGGTTCCCCTTTCTCCACAACCTCTCCAACATTTGTTGTTTCTTGCCTTGTCAATTTTTCCATTCTAACTTGTGTAAGGTGGTATCTCAATGTGGTTTTGATTTGAATTTCCCTGATGGCTAATGATGATGAACATTTTTTCATGTGTCTGTTAGCCATTTGTATGTCTTCTTTTGAGAAGTGTCTGCTCATGTCTTCTACCCATTTTTTTTATAAAGATTTTATTTATTTATTTGACAGAGACAGCGAGAGAGGGAACACAAGCAGGGAGAGTGGGAGAGGGAGAAGCAGGCTTCCTGCCGAGCAGGGAGCCTGATGCGGGGCTCGATCCCAGGACCCTGGGATCATGCCCTGAGCCGAAGGCAGACGCTTAACGACTGAGCCACCCAAGCGCCCCTTCTGCCCATTTTTTGACTTATGTATTTTTTGGGTGTTGAGTTTGAGAAGTTCTTTATAGATCTTGGATATCAGCCCTTTTCTGTAGTGTCATTTGCAAAAATCTTCTCCCATTCCATGGGTTGCCTCTTTGTTTTGTTAACTGTTTCCTTTGCTGTGCAGAAGCTTTTTATCTTGATTAAGTCCCAAAAGTTCATTTTGGCTTTTGTTTCGCTTGCCTTTGGGGATGTGTCTTGGAAGAAGTTGCTGTGGCCAATGTCGAAGAGGTTACTGCCTATGTTCTCCTCTAGGATTCTGATGGATTCCTGTCTCACATTGAGGTCTTTCATCCATTTTGAGTTTATCTCTGTGTATGGTGTAAGAGAATGATCGAGTTTCACTCTTCTGTATATAGCTGTCCAATTTTCCCAGCACCATTTATTGAAGAGACTGTCTTTTTTCCTGCTTTGTCGAAGATTATTTGACCATAGAGTTGAGGGTCCATATCTGGGCTCTCTATTCTGTTCCCTTGGTCTATGTGTCTGTTTTTGTGCCAGTACCATGCTGTCTTGGTGATCACTGCTTTGTAATATAGCTTGAAATCAGGCAACGTGATGCCCCCAGCTTTGTTTTTCTTTTTCAACATTTCCTTGGTGATTCGGGGTCTTTTCTGATTTCATACAAATTTTAGGATTGTTTGTTCCAGCACTTTGAAAAATGCCATGGAGTTTTGATCGGGATGGCGTTGAAGGTATAGATTGTTCTGGGCAGCATAGACATTTTAACAATGCTTATTTTTCTGATCTATGAGCATGGAATGTTTTTCCATCTTTTTGTGTCTTCTTCAGTTTCTTTCATGAGTGTTCTGTAGTTCCTAGAGTATAGATCATTTACTTCTTTGGTTAGGTTTATTCCAAGGTGTCTTATGGTTTTTGGTGCTATTGTAAGTGGAATCGATTCTCTAATTTCTCTTTCTACAGTTACATTGTTAGTGTATAAGAAAGCAACTGATTTCTGTGCATTGATTTTGTATCCTGCCACATTATTGAATTGCTGTATGAGTTCTAGTAATTTGGGGTGGAGTCTTTTGGGCTTTCCACATAAAGTATCATCACTGTGAAGAGAGAGAGTTTGACTTCTTCTTTGCCAATTTGAATACTTTTTATTTCTTTTTGTTGTCTGATTGCTGTTGCTAGGACTTCTAGTACTATGTTGAACAACAGTGGCGAGAGTGGGCATCCTTGTCATGTTCCTGATCTTAAGGGAAAGGCTCTCAGCTTTTCCCCATTGAGAATGATATTCGCTGTGGGTTTTTCATAGATGGATTTTATGAAATTGAGGAATGTTCCCTCTATCCCTATATTCTGAAGAGTTTGAATCAGGAAAGAATGCTGTATTTTGTCAAATGCTTTTTCTGCATCAATTGAGAAGACCGTATGGTTCTTCTCTCTCCTCTTATTGATGTGTTCTATTACATTGATTGATTTGCGAATGTTGAACCACACTTGCATCCCAGGGATAAATCCCACTTGGTTGTAATGGATGATCCTTTTAATGTACTGTTGGATCCTATTAGCTAGGATTTTGTTGAGAATTTTGGAATCCATATTCATCAGGGATATCGGTCTGAAATTCTCCTTTTTGATGGGGTCTTTGCCTGGTTTGGGCATCAAGGTAATGCTGGCCTCATAGAATGAGTCTGGAAGCTTTCCTTCTGTTTCTATTTTTTGAAACAGCTTCAGGAGAATAGGTATTATTTCTTCTTTGAATGTTTGGTAGAATTCCCCAGGGAATCCATCAGGCCCTGGACTCTTGGTTTTTGGGAGGTTTTTGATCACTGCTTCAATCTTGTTACTGGTTATTGGCCTATCCAGGTTGTCAATTTCTTCCTGTTTCAGTCTTGGTAGTTTATAGGTTTCTGGGAAGGCATCCATTTCTTCCAGGTTGCTTAATTTATTGGCATATAGTTGTTGATAATAGTTTCTAATAATTGTTTCTATTTCCTTGGTGTTAGTCCTGATCTGTTCCATTTCATTCATAATTTTATTAATTTGGGTCCTTTCTCTTTTCTTTTGGGTAAGTCTGGCCAGTGGTTTATCGATCTTAAAGATTTTATTTATTTATATATCTTTATTGAATATATATATAAATAAATATATATATTTATTTATATATCTTTATATATCTTTCAAAGAACCAGCTTCTAGTTTCATTGATCTGCTCTACTGTATTTCTGGTTTCTAATTCATTGATCTCTGCTCTGATCTTAATTCTCTTCTAATGTGTGGCTTGGGCCTCATTTGTTGCTTTTTCTCCAGTTCTTTAAGATGTAAAATTAGTTGGGGAATTCGGGATTTTTCTATTTTTTTGAGTGAGGCTTGGATGGCTATGTATTTCGCCCTTAGGACCACCTTTGCAGTAACCCATAGGTTTTGGACCAATGTGTTTTCATTCTCATTGGTTTCCATGAATTGTTTAAGTTCTTTTTTGATTTCCTGGTTGACCCAAACATTCTTAAGCAGAGTGGTCTTTAGCTTCCAAGTGTTTGAATTTCTTCCAAATTTTTTCTTGTGATTGAGTTCCAGTTTAAAACCATTATGGTCTGAGAATATGCAGGGAATAATTTCAATCTTTTGGTATCGGTTGAGACCTGATTTGTGACCCAGTATGTGGTCTATTCTGGAGAAAGTTCCATGGCGCTTGAGAAGAATGAGTATTCTGTTGTTTTAGGGTGGATATATAGAACATTCTATATATATCTATGAGATCTATCTGGTCCAGTGTGTCCCCCTGGATCTTTTAACTCTCACAGTTGTCCACACTGAGCCTCCAGCAGCTCACCAGTTAACAGTCAGGTTGTCCTACCCCAGCACTGGCTCCAAGCACTGAGGTCTGCCCTTGTTGAGTGTTTGTTTTAGTAGGACATTACTCCCTGTATTCATCTGTCTCTCCAATCTTGGGGGCAAAGGTTTGCCCTGTGTTCACCTCTCTTAAAGATCCTAGAAGAGTTGTTCTTTTTCCCCAGTCTTTTCAGCTTTTCATTGTTAGGACAGAGTGGCAACTTCCATGTTCCCTACATGTGGAATGCAGTGCAATCAATTTTCAGTTGGGATTCTTCAGGTAGTTTGACAGCTCAGAATCCCCCCAGGCTGAAGAGAATGAATTTGTGGTGTTGTTGCTACTCTGCTGCAGTTGTTATTGTTGTGGTTTTGGTGTTGTTGCTGAGTCTCATTCATACTCCAATTGTGTAGAATTGAAGGAGTAACCCATTAGGTGTAATCCTTCTAAATGCACAAAAATTCACATAAGAATTTTCAACCAGGTACAAGACTCTGGCACACCCTGATAAACCATCTTTTTAAAAAACTTTAAATGAAAAAATGCAGGAATCTAACTTACAAGAATGTAAATACATATTACAGGTAGAGTTTATCAACTTGCCATGAAATTGTGTTTCCAAACAAGATTGTTTCCAACTTACCCTGATTTCTAGGTATAATGTTATGAAATAAGATAATAAAATCAAGGGAAAAATAGTCAAATGACTTTTATTTTATTTTATTTTATTATTTTTTAGAGAGAGAGAGTGTGTGAGCAGGGAGGAGCAGAGGGCGAAGGAGAGTATCTTAAGCAGACTCCACACTTGGTGAGGAGCCCAATGGGGGGCTCAATCTCATGACCCTGAGATCATGACCTGAGCCAAAGTCAAGAGTCAGACACTTAACTGACTGAGCCACCCAGGGGCCCCTATTTCATTTTATTCAAAAAAAATTTTACTATTTTTAAAATTCCAGCATAATTAACATATAATTTACATAATACATATTAATTTCATGGGTATATATGGTGATTCAGCAATTCTATTCATTACTCATCACAAGAACCTATTCACCCACCCCCCCACCCACCTCCCCTCTGGCAATCACCAGTTTGTTCTCCTTATTTTAGAGTCCATTTTTTTTTGTTTCTCTCTTTTTTTCTTTGTTTGCTTTGATTCTTACACATATGAGTGAAATCCTATGGTATTTCTCTTTCTTTGGCTGACTCCTTTCACTTAGCATTATGCCCTCTAGATCCATCCATGTTGTTGTAAATGGGAAGATTTCATTCTTTTTCATGGCTGAGTCATATTCCATTGCATATATACCACATCTTCTTTATCCATTCATCTATCAATGGACACTTGGGTTGCCTCCAAATTTGGCTACTGTAAATAGTGCTGCAATAAACTTGGGGTGCATTTGTCTTTTCAAAATAGTGTCTTCGTATCCTTTGGGTAAATACCGAGTAGTGGAATTACTGGATCATATGGCAATTGTATTTCTAATGCTTTGAGGAACCTCCATACTGATTTCCACAGTGGGTGTACCAATTTGCATTCCCACCAATAGTATATGTGGGTTCCTTTTTCTCCAAAATCTTGCAAACATTTGTTTTTTGTGTTTTTGATTTGAGCCATTCTGACAGGTGTGAGGTGATATCTCGATGTGGTTTTGACTCATATTTCTCTGGTGATTAATGATGTTGGGTTTCACGTTTTTCACGTTTCTGTTGGCCATGTGTATGTCTTCTTTGGAGAAGTGTCTTTTCATGTCTTCTGCCCATTTTTAAATTGGATTCTTTGCTTTTTGGTGTTGAGTTGTACACGTTCTTTATATATGTTCAATACCAACCCTTTATTGGATATATCATTTGCAATTCTCTTTTCCCATTCAATAGGTTGTCTTTTAGTTTTGTGGATTGTTTCCTTCATTGTGCAGAAGATTTTTCTTTTGATATAGTCCTAATAGTTTATTTTTGCTTTTGTTTCCCTTGCCTGAGTACTCATATCTAGAAAAATCTTTCTATGGCCAATGTCAGAGAAATTACTGCCTGTGCTGTCTTCTAGGGTTTTTATGATTTCAGATCTCACATTTTAACCCACTTTGAGTTTATTTTTGTGCATGTCATAAGAAATTGGTCCAGTTTCATTCTTTTGCATGCAGCTGTCCAGTTTCCCCAACACCATTTGTTGAAGAGACAATCTTTTTCTTACTGCATATTACAGTCATAGATGAATCAACCTCCTTTGTCATAGATGAATCAACCATATAATCATGGGTTTCTCTCTGGGCTCTCTACTCTGTTCCACTGATCTAAGTGTAGAGATACTGGCCTTTAAAGTAAAGCTTGAAATTGCTGGAAGTCACCCTAGCACCCTCTGGGTATGCACGCCGATTCCAGTCACACATCCCCAGCCCGGGTTTTGTAGCCACCAAAGATCTCAGAATGAGAAATGAATATTGGCTCTGAAGGCCTAAGGCATACCTGGCAGCCACAGGGAAAGTCCTGAGCCTGCAAAGTGAGGTGGCCACGAAACTGGCTCCTAGAGCAGTCATTTTTTACCCATTCTGCAGTCACCTGCATTGGTGAAAGGTAGGGTTCGTTCTCTCATCAGAAAAGTGCAGTGCAAGGACACATAGATTTACAAATGATTTCACAGGGTTCTTAAGTTTGAAACCTCGAGTCGTGGAGTGGAAATCGTTTCTGTGAAAGGATGTGGCACCTGAGAGCAGTCACCTACAAGAGCCCCAAGTGGCAGAGCCCAACCTCCATGCCACTCAGTCTCTGCTGTGCCGCCTTCACCAGTTTGGCCCTGCGCCTCCAGGTGGAAAGCCTATGGCCAAACTCAGGGCGTAAACTGCTGAGCCCCAAAGTCCCAGATTGGGTCTGTGTGTAGTCTCTAAGACGCACTGAGCTTGGGATCCACCATCCTGAGCCCTGTCCCTTGCTCAGCTCACTTTCCTTTGCTCTGTGCCTAAGTGCATTTGCATCCTTTGAACCAAGTCTTCCATCGCTGATTCCCCCCCAGCCTTGCCAGTATACGGACGCTATACAGAGTTCTCCAGTTGGGAGATTTTATTCCCTCGTGGCAGTGCCGCGCCAAGGGTTAAAAAGGAGGAATGCTGAATAAGGACATCTTGGAAGCAGGGTGTCCCCAAGCAGAGGCCACCAACTAGCAAGGGGAAGAGATGTGACACAAGGTAGGTGTGTCCTAAAGTGCTGAAGCTTTTGGGGACTGAGGAGAGGGGTGCCCCATGGTTCGTGTCACTGACGGCACACTCGGGGCTAGTCTCTGCCTGGCTGGGGGTCTCTGCCTGCCCCCGTAGCCCCGTGAGGCAGCCTCACCAACTGCGTTCACAGCCCGCCCTGTCGGTGGGGGGATTTGCAGCTGGGGGCTGCCAAAACACCAGCAAAGGCTGCACTTGCAGTTGCGCGCGGAGAATGTGTAGAGGCTGAGGATTGTGCACTGCGTGCTCAGACTTGGAGAGCCCGGCGACAGTGAGAAGCTTCTTTCTAGGCACTCTATGTGCTGAGGGCAGCAAATCAGGACCTCGGACTTTCCCGGGGAGGTTGGGAGTGAAAAGATCAGGTGGAGGGGTCCTAAAACCCTCCAGTTGGAGGGGTCCAGGTGCTGCATAATTGCGTTTTAGGGTATGCACTTAAAATTGACAGTCGCTGCAGGTATGATGATGGCAGATCGTGATCATGCTGTTTGTGCGTGGGATCCCATGAGAAGCGCAGAGAAGTTTCAAGGATTGCCTGTTTCAGAGCGATCGGCACACAGAAAGATCTAAACTTGGTTTCACTTGATAATCAGGCATGAGCTCAGTGGAAAATGGTTTTGATTCATTTCTTCTCTTTATTTTATTCAAGAAGGTTGAGAGGATAGTCAGGGGGACTGAGAAGATCCCTGACTCGCTGAAACTCCCAGTTCTCCTCCCGCAGGAGAACAGGAAAAAAGTAAGTGGGGACTCCAGCTCCCACCCCCAGACAAAGCTAGAGACAGACAAGACCCAAGAATACCAACTGACCGTCCTTCAGTTTGTCCTCCGTGGGCAATGGCCAGAACACTTGGGGCTCAGCCCTCAGACCGCCTCAAATAGGACTATTAGGGAGTCCATGGTCCTTCTTGGGAGTGGTGGGGGTCTTAGTCTGCCAGAGGTGCCCCTATGGTGAAGACATCCACCACACTCAGGAACATGGTCTTGTCAGGGATCTGGGTGAGGCATGCGGAGCCCCAGTTATACTTACACATGCCTTCCACCATGGCGGGCATGACTGGAGGGTTCCCCTGACAGCGTGTAAGGAGCTGGAACGGGCTCCTCGGAAGATGATCAGGAAGTTGTTGGCCATTGATCTTCTAAATTTCCTTGAGAATGAACTTCTATAGTTTGTTTGCCTTGCCCTCCAGGCAGCAGTGTTACAGGGCTTTGTGGAAGATGATCTGGTAGGACCAACTGGTGCTGGGCTCTGCGTCTAGCCCTGAACCTGTGTGCTCAGGCACCCACAGCAGGGAGGAGACATTGCTGCCATTCCCCAGTTGTGGTGGTCGCAGCTAGGAGGCAGAAGACCAGCGCGGGGCGCGGGGCGGGGGGTTGGCGGGGAGGTGGCGCATGAGTCCCACTGGGGATGGAGTCCAACACCGTGAGCCTCTTCACATCAAGTTATGAAATAAGATTATAAAACCAAGAGCAAAATACTCAAGCGACTATTTTAAAATCAGTATTTTCCTTGGCGACTTATATATTAAATCGTGTTCTGTGTAGCCTCAATTTAGAGAGGTTCCAGGGATAGCTGGACATAATCTAAGCAGCCCGCACGCGTGAACGTCTAAACTTCCTCGAATCTACTCGGTAAATCAGGGATGGACTCAGAGGGGAATGGTTTTGTAGTTCACGCTAGGAGAAAGAACCCGCCGTCCTGCCAGCCCGCCATGGGGAGAGAGTTTTACACACCCGATCCCCAGTCCCGAACTTCCTCCCTCACGGTGGGGCAGCACCAGGAGTTAAGATGGAAGAAAGCGGCACAGAGGCATCTTGGAAAGTCGGTGTCCCCGAACAGTGGCCACCGAATTAGAAGGGAAGGAGATGTGGTACAAAGCAGGTGTGTGCTATGAAATGCAAAGGCTTCTGGGGACTGAGGAGAGGGGTGCACCGTTGCCCGGATCACATACGACGTACCGGGGCATTATTTCCGCTGTGCCTGGGAGAACCACCTCACTGGGGTCTCTGCCTGCACTGCACAGACCCGTGAAGTAGTCTCCCACCCACTGTGCCCGCAACACCATGCTTGCCGCGGGGACCACGGCTGCCGCGGGGACCACGCTTGCTGCCACGGCCACGCTTGCCGCTTCGGCCACGCTTGCCGCCACGGCCACGCTAGCTGCCCGGGGAGAGTATGTAGAGGCTGAGGCTCACGCGCGGCGCTCAGACTCAGAGATCCTGGGAACAGTGAGAAGCTTCTTCCTCAGCACTCTCGGTGCTAAGGGCGGCAAGTCAGGACCTAGGACCTCCAGGTGAGCTGGGAGTGGAAAGATCAGGTTGGAGGGGTCCTAAAACCCTCCATTTGGTGTGTCCTGGAGAGAGTGGAGGTGCTACATGAGAGAGCACGCTTACAATTGAGAGTGAGTGCAGGTATGATTTCAGCAGATCATCACCATGCCAAGTGTGCATGTGATCCCGTGAGAGAGAGAGAGACTCGGAGGCAGGCTCGGGCCGCGATTCACAGTGAACCCACGTGGATGCCCCGGGTGTCAGACCCCCTGCGCCGGCTTGTGCTCTGGGGAGTGCGCACATGTTTGAAGACAGAAATGAGTTTGTGGGAAAGCTTTGCATGTGAGCTTTAGTATCCGCAGGGACTCTTCAGTACCTTCGAGCGTGCTCTGCTCTCTAGTGGAGGACTGAAGTGCAGGGGAGGCGGGCACAGGACTGGAATTGCACGCCACAAGGACAACTTGGCAAACAGCAGCCAGAAGCAAGGGGCAGCTGGGCAAATGGCTCCAGCAGGGTGAGGAGCCAGAGGTGATGGATGACAGGATAGGAAGAGGAAGGGCTAGAAGTCCGTTTGGAGGCTTGGGAAGCATCGGTGCCTAACACCTTCAGGCTCAGGCCCAGCAGGGCTTCCAGGTCCTCCTAACCCACATGAGAGACCACCCAGCACGAATCCAGGAAGCCACACAAGGTGGGAATCTGGAAAATTGAGATTGCGATTTCACAAAGTCCCTCTTTGGGCCTGAGGGCTCTCGTAAATTCCTCCCCCACTGGGGGACAGGCACATGGCTACTAACCACAGTATGTTCTCAAGCTGGGAATATGGTCCGCATTTCAAAGATGAGTACATTGAGGTGCTGAGAAGTTAATTGCCCTTGACCTTACTGCCTGGAATTGAGTTCTACTGACAAAGTTCTTGCTATCACTCCCATCTCTTGCTTCCCATGAGCTTTGCCCCTCTGTAATTCCAGCTATCCGAATTAGACACCCTGCTTGTGTCCAGAATCAATGTTGCTGTACGTTGTTAACCATCCAAGCCTCATTTGGACGGGGGATCTAGGGTCAGACTTGGGGAGCTAGGATGCCCTGCTTCCTGGATCTTGCCCTATACGACTGCACCTCTGGGGATGGAGAGGGGCGCACGTTCAAAACCCAGCAGAACTGAACAGGTGAAATTTACCATGACGTCAAACTGCCCTCAACTTCCTGCTCATATTAAGGGTATTTCTCCTCAGTCCCCACCATCCCTCTCCCTCCCTCCACTCCCATCAATGACCTCAATGCAAATACAAGTGGGATGGTCCCGCGTAATGTTCTAGGTTCTGGACGTAAATGGGTGACACAATCCAATGGGGTACGAGATCTGTCCTCTCATTGGTTGCTCAGAGCTCCTGGACCACCCCAGACCCAGAGCGGCGGGAATAAGAGCAGCTGCTGGTGCTGGGAGGCAGCAGAGCCACCGCTCCACTCAACTGTCCCTGCCGCTTCCACAGCGCCATCGCCTGACGCCAACGCTGCCGCAGCTGCCACCGCCTGGGCTCCAAGCCACCTGCTGCCTGCTGCCAGGTGAGCCCCGAGATTCCTGCTTAGCTGTGTGATTCTCTCTCCTTCTTCTTCCCTCCCTCTTCTGCATTCGTCTTTCTTGTAGCTGCTCTCCCTGCGTGTCTTAGAGTCTCTGTGCACTTCTGTCTGGGTCTCTTCGTCACAAAATCTCTGTTACTCTACGATTCATCGCAGGCTCCTGCCTCAGGTAACACTGGACAGTCTCGGTTCCGGGACTCCCTGCTTCACTCCGCACTGAGACAGGCTTCAGTCTTGCTGTTCTTGCTGCACTTGGCTCAGGACCCTGGAGCTCCACAGACACCGCGCACACAGTGGGACGCAAGGGTGCTCACGGATCCTGTTTGTGCCTAGTGGTCCCTGGGAAATCATTTCAGAACTTTGGCCAGCCTCAGTGGGGGTCAAATAGGCTCAAAACCCTGGAGGCAGGCAGCCTTGAACAGCAAGCCCCATTAGTGAGTTCTGGGAGCTTTTCCCCCTTGCTTTAAGTCCTAGCCCCAATTTAAGACTCTGCTTAAGCTTGGTTCTTGCAGGTTCTTTGCCAGAGTGCGGAGCGGGTGAGCAGAATTTGTTTCTTTAGTTTCTCTAAGATTCCATCGGTAGAGTTATTTCCTTTTTAGTTACCTCCCCACGCCCCGCCAGGTATAAGCGAAAGCCCTACACAGGGAGGACAGTTCTGGGTTGTGATATGAGAGCAGCTTTGGTGACAGGGTGCTCAGAGATTGTCTTCAATGGAGACCTGGCCATTGTGAGAGTGTAGGGTGGTGGGGAGGGGGCTATGGACAGAATCCTCTTCATTCAGTTGTCCTGCTAGGATAGCTTTGCTCTCAGTCATCTGTCTTTGCTAAACTATGTATGCTACAGGCTCACTGGATCTTCCAGCAGTCCACTTCCCTGGTGAGTTGAAAGAATCGTAGAGGAAATGACATGACCAGCCTGAAGCCACCATGCCAGGGAGTTATAGTTAGGAGCAGAACTAGAGCCCAGGTGCTTGGGCTCATAGAACTTCAAACTGGTACAGAAGGTGACATCTTTCTTCCCTTGCAGAGAAGCATCATGGGCTTCTGGAAGTTCTCTCCTTTACTGGTTCTCAGCGTCCTGGCCCTGTACCAGGTGGGCGTCCTCCAGGCAGCACCATTCAGGTAAGACAGCCCTGTCAGGAGTACCCTCCCCTCCCACTGCTCCTGGGATCAGACAATTCCTTTCTCAGAATTGTGGTGTGCTGAAAGTTTACCAACTGGTGAGGGGGGCAATGGGGGAGTGTATATTTATCTGATATAAAGAATGTGTAGCACATAATTGAAAAATAACAATGATATACAATATTCTTTATTATAAATTTCATACAACTCATTGAGTCTCACAGAATGCTTTTGTTATTTTTACCAGGAAGCCTGGCTGCTTACTCTGGGGAGACAGGGGGGACTCAGAGCTTGCATTGGGTTTTCTTTCCCTCCCCAGGTCAGCTTTGGAGAGTCGTCCAGACCCTGTGCGCAATGAGGAGGAATTGCGACTCCTACTGGCTGCAGTGCTGAAGGACTATGTGCAAATGAAGGCCCGTGAGCTGCAGCAGGAGCAGGAGACTGAGGGCTCCAGGTGAGGCTCCCCACCCGGCTCAGCTCAGGGCAGCCCCTCCCTCCTGTCATGCCCAGGAAGGCATATCCCAGGAGGTAAGAGAGAACACAGCCGGACAGGAGGCCAGCACACTGCCATTGTTCACCTGGGCCTGGGGCCCAGCTATTCTCAGGCTCCACTGACAACAGAGGTCACACAGAGTCTATGGTTAAGAGCACATGGACAAAGATCCCTTTCTGAAAGCAGTTGGGAAAGGTATGACATCCCCCACTCTGGAAATTGGGCTGGTAGTACTGAGGGGACTTCCCAGCATTGGAGGAGTTAGGACTGGTTACGTGTGAACCTCTCACTCATAATCTTCTCTTCTTTCTCCATCTTGCTCATTAGAGTCACTGTCCAGAAGAGATCCTGCAGCTCTGCCACCTGTGTGGCCCACTGGCTGGGAGGCTTGCTGAGCAGAGCTGGAAGTGTGGCAAACACCAACCTGCTGCCTACCAGCATGGGCTTCAAAGTCTACAATCGCCGCCGCAGGGAGCTTAGGGCTTAAGCAGTGAAAGGACTCCCAGAAGGAGGTGACTGCCCTTCTAGTGTCAGATGGGAGGATGGAAAACTGGGTATTGCAGGGGTGCAGTCCACACTTTGACCCCCTGAGAGTCCACATAGTAGAAAAAATCCACAGGGCAATGTGCCCACTCCAGGGTGTGCAGGGGGAACAGGGAGTCCCAGTAGCTGAAACTCCTAGAATTTAGGTTCATTCCCCTCCATTGACCAGTATCTCCCTGTGACACTGAGATCATTTGCCAGAAAAGATAGATCTGTTTATTTAAATGACTGTCCCCTGCACTTATAACTGATTATTCTATCTTTTGGGTTTGAAAGGTAATGACATGCTTTGGGTGTAAACACTATAATGTCATGTACATCTGAATTCAGAGCCTACTCCTGGGATCATGAACTGAGTTTGCCTTCTTCTAGCTGTATGACCACAGGCCAGACGCGTTTTCCGAGCCCATTTCTCTGTCTGTGAATCAAGGACAACAATAGTATCTACTTGCCAGTATTAATGTAAAGACTGAATGAGATAATAGATGTCAATATTTTCACAATTAATAAGTTACTAAATTCTGGCTGTTATATATTTTTTTCTAGGTCACCATGAAGCAAACACTACTTCCTTTAATTTATAATGAATGCAACTCATAGGATAAGGAGCATGGAACACACATACATCTGCATGCTTAATATTAAAAACACTGTCTGAAATAAACTAAAGCTAAATAAATATAGAATAAAATCATTGCAATTACCTAGTGTGCATCTTTTTGTATTTGATTGTTCAAGAAATATAACAGCATGTCTCACTGGCTTCTCTGGTAGCAAAGATGGGCCCTGTCAGCCAACCTGTTGATGTTGGCAATCCTGCGAAAGCTCAGGGGGACGGGGAGTAGCTGCCTGGTGGGTGTCTGGGGGCACATAATAGATACTGTGCCTGCACGGAACTCTCTGAAGAAATGTTGTCACTGGTGAACTTCGTCAAGATAAGAAAGGGTTTTCGATACACTTAAGAGGAGTGCTTACTGCTATGTATGGTGTTTCTCCCAGCAAAGCCTAGAGACCTGTGAAGGCTTTGTCGAGCAGGCTGACCCATGAAGCAAATGCAACATGCTTGGGATGGGACGGGTCCTCAGCATCCCAGAGCGGGATGAGAACTCTACTCTATACATCTCAAAGACAATTCCCTTTTATTGTCAGAATTCCCTGGTCCCCAAAGATAACAGAGGTTATCTGTGCACTTCCCCTTGACTCAGGTTTGCCCTTACCAGCCCTGCCTTTCCTCCCCATCAGCACTCCTTATACACCCCAGAGCCTGCGAAGCCCTTTAGAAACAATGGCTCAGAGTCTGAGATGCCGTCACAGACCTGCAGGCCTGGAAAGGTCAGCAGGTGTCATCCAGTTCACCTTTTCTTATTCTCTGGGGTGCTGAGAAGAAAAGTACGCTGCTCAAAAGCCTGCAATATGTTTAACAGAGACATTCATACCTTTAACAAGTACTCATTGAGTGGCTGCTATTTGCCGGACACTATTCCAGGCCCCAGGAATACGGTGATGAACAGAAGAGACAGAAGCCCTGCACTCTAACTGGGGGAGATTAGGGTGATATATGCTCAGTATTGGAAGGAGTCTGGGATGTCCGAGTTGAATGCCTTACCTGCTGTAGGAATTTCCCAGCGTCAGCATCCCTGGCTCCTGCTGGGACTGTCAGTGACATGCTGCTGACTGGCTCCCAGGGGGACTGTGCAGCCAGTTTCACTGGTGGATGCTCAGTTAGGTGAGGTCTTGTAGTTGGAAAAGTCACCCCCTTCTCCGCACTGACTCTAGTTATTTCCTCAGGAGCCCCTAGAATTATGACCCTCATTTCCATTCACTCTATACTCCACACTGTCACCCATTTTTGCTGGAAATCACCCAGAGGTCTCCTTTATGCACAAAGTACTCCATTGACTCCGCATTCCATGGAGGAAACACCTGGGACATTGCAGCAGCTTCCAAGGTCCACACTGATCTTCCCTCCCCTCCCCTCACCACCAACCCCATGACCTACCTGGCCTCATCTTGGACTTCCCTCTCACACACTGGCCTTCTTGCTAGGCTTCAACCCGCACCCCCAGGTACCAACCCCCTCAAGTGTTTCCCCTTGCTGTACCTGTGGCAAAATGCCCCCACCCCATACCCCATTTCCTCCAGATCTTTACTCAAATGTCATCTAGCCTGGTCATCCTTTCTGAAACTGTACCTCACCTTGCCAACACACCCTAACCCTCTTCTCTGCCTTATTTTTTTCTCTTTACCACTTACTACCTTCTATTCGAGGATATTATATATTTTTTATTTAATTACCTTGGTGTTTGTACCCCACTCCATAAATAGTGTAAGTCCCACATGAGCAGGGATATGGCTATTTTGTTAATTGCTTAATTCTCAATACACAGAATAGGATGCCTGGTAAAGGTAGCACTCAAATATTTATTGAATGAATGAGAGAATGAATGGAGTTATGTCTTCTCTCTTTATGTTCACGGTCAACTCTCAAGTCCCCTCTCGGCTTGATTTTCTTCAGGATAGACTGTCCAGGGTCCTTCATCTTCAGCAATTCAGACACCTGGACCATGAACCCTTCAAATGCCTGGATGCTTCTGCAGTGGCCACCAGTCACTCTACCTCCTGCCTCAAGACCTCCACAGGGCCTGCTCTTTGGTTTGAGCACCCTTCTCGCCCTACAATTCTCCTCCTCCAGATTCATCTGACCAGCTTTTCTTCCTCCCACGCTGTAACAAGGCAGACACGCAGGGTGCTCTCTAGGAGTGATACCTGAGACTAGGCAAGTAAGTTCAAATCAGAAGGGGAAATAGCTGAGAAACCATTTTAGTCTGGGGTCCAAAGCAACTTCACCAGTACTTAAGCTAATACTGCATTGAATTCCCACCAGAACTCTGGATACTTCTCCATTGACTCAGACTCACAGATCTCAGAGTGACTAATGAACCTTCAAACCACGACATATGGTGCACTGGCTCAGAACCCTAAGAAGCTATGTAAAGAGTAGGTAAGGAATCAAAGTACAACATGGACAGACAGAAGACTTCTGCTGGGCCGCAGCATCAGTCCTGACAACTCAAAACCACTGGGCCATTGTAGCAGAAGAATGTCCTTTAGTATCATTAAGACTCATGGCAAACACTCAGAGCTTGAGAATATATGCTGTGGCTGATTGAATTATTGCTCCCAAGTCTTCACTATGCATGGTAGTATTACATATGCTTAGTCTTGCCATGGCCGCGTGGTAGGTGAAATGGACATCCTGCCCCTTGATGTTGGGCTTGGCCAAGTAGCTTGATTAGGCTGATGCGATGTTGGTAGACATGGTAAAGCTGAGGCTTGAAATGTGTTTATGTGTTTGGGTTTTGTGCTCTTGTGATACTGCCATCACCTTGAAAAGTACATGCTTAGGTGTCCTTTACCCTTTTAGCCTGGACTCCAAAACGAGGCTTGTGGAACCACACCTGACCTGCAGTCTAGATCCACATGCAGCCAACACCAGCTGAGATCATCCTCATCCCTACTACATGCCCATGACCAAGAAAAATAAGTACTGGCTTTGGAAAGCCATGAAGATTTCGAGGTTGTTTATATCTGTGGCAAAAGCTAACTGGTATTTATGATTTGGAAGTTATAAAAGTTATAAAGTGACTGTGTACCCCCACAAACCATATGTTGAAGCTCTAACCCCCAATGTGACTGTGTTTGGAGATAGGGCCTTAGGGAGCAGTTAAGATTAAGTGAGGTCCTAAGGATAGGGTCCTGATCTGGTAGGACTGTTGCCCTTATAAAAACAGAGAAAGATATCAGAGATCTCTCTCTCTTTCCCTCTCCACGCACACACAGAGAAGGGGCCTGGTGGGGACACAGTGAGTAGATGGCCATGTGTAAGACTGAAGGTGAGACTTCACCACACAGCAACACTGATGGGACTTTGATCTTGCAATTCCAGCATCCAGAACTGAGAGAAGTACCTTTCTGTTGGTAAGCCATCCAGCCTGTGCTATTCTGTAATGATTGCCAGAGCAGACTAATACAGGGGTCATTAGGTGGTGAAATTATTTCTGGTACCACAGCTTGTTTTTCCTCTTATTGAGATTTTGGGCTTTATGTCAATTTGCTCAATGTCCAAATTAGGAATTTTACTCGTTTCTTTTTATGAGTTCATTTGCATTTTGTCTCCCTAAAATCAACTTAAAGAATGTTCATTTTGTTTTGGTTCCAATCTCCTGCTGCTGAAACTGGATAATATGTACCATAGATAATGAAGTGGTTTGCTCATATAATGGATATATACAACACACTATAGAACAGTGAATATAGATATATGTACCAACCTGGATCAATCTCACATATAATATTGAGTACAAAATAAAGCAAGTCTCAAAGGATACATACCAGATGATACTATTTCTATTGAATTTAAAACATGTATATCATTACTATACAAAACCTACGGATATATACAGTCATTCACAGGGAGAATAAACATCACATTCTAAAAAAAGTAACTTTACAGGGTGGGGATGAAATGTCAATAAGAGGGGTATTTAGTCAGCACCCATGAAAGTTTTGTTTTATTGTGTAAGCTTGGTAGTTGGTATGTAGAAATGGTCATGATATTTGTGTTTAGTAGGAAAAAATTTCATAAGTATGGGTCTTTTATATTAAGGCAACTGTCATTGATTTTTTTTAAAGATTTTATTTATTTATTTATTTGAGAGAGAGAGAGAGAGAGAGAGAAACAGCATGAGAGGGGATAGGGTCAGAGGGAGAAGCAGGCTCCCTGCCGAGCCGGGAGCCCGATGCGGGACTTGATCCCAGGACTCCGGGATCATGACCTGAGCCGAAGGCAGTCGCTTAACCAACTGAGCCACCCAGGCGCCCCTGTCATTGATTTTTAAATGTATAAGTTTTAAATACACAAAGAGGATCTGTTCTGTTCAATGGAAAGCATGAAAAAGACGCCCAAAATATATAGTGAATACGCAATTGAGAAAAGATGGCAATAATAAATACTCATATAGCTTTAGAATAGTGATATATTAAAGTCACCAATTAAGAGCCAAGACTATGAGGTTGCATCTTTTTAAAGAATACAACAGTGTTTTTTCCACAAAAGAAACATTTAGAACAAAGGACTCAGAATTAATTAAAATAAATGGGTAGTAAAAGATATGTGACAAATATGAACAAAAATAAGTTGAAATAAGTTCATAACCTAGGATCAAAATAGAATTCAAGGAAAAAAAAAACTTATTGGAAATGGAAAGATGTCCTATGGTGGGAAAAGGAGCCAAATGGCAAGAAGATATATTGATAATACACACACATGCACCCAACAACATGGCCTCAAAATATGTGAAACAAAACCAACAGACCTGCAGTTGAATTATGTGTATCAAGAATTCCTGTTTTGGAATTAATGTACCCCATTTAATAAGCCATTAGCTTTTGGAATCACCTCCAAATGCATGGTTCAACATTGGCTCAGCAAACCCCCCTGACAACATGATAGGTTTGAGAAAACATAGTGTTTACAACCACAAAGGTGTGACAGAGTTGATTAATAATAAGATTATGTCTACTTTTCCCAAAACCATTTATGAAATAAATGTCTCACATTGATTTATAACACTGTCCTTCTATGCTAACCTCCTTCTGGTCATTCTTTTCTCCTCCATTGATAATTGCCTATGTACTAGTAATATGGTTTCATTACTAGTAGGACAAAAGTACTTCAGCTTGTGTTTTTCAAAATGTTCTTGGCAATTTTTACACATTTATTCTTCTAGAAGAAAGTTAGAATAATTGTCAGTTTTTAAAAAATCCTGTTTGGATTTTGGTTGGCATTGGGTTTTCCAGGTAGACAATTGTATCATCTGTAAATAATTGTAAATCTTTGTTCATATTTTTGTTCTTTTGGTATCATGTAGAACTTCCTGACAATGTTGAGGCAAAAATGATTACAGTTATCCCTGATGATGAAGGCTATTGATTTCATTTTATTTATTTTTTAATTATTTTTTTATTAACATATTATTTGTTTCAGGGGTACAGGTCTGTGATTCATCAGTCTTACACAATTCACAGCGCTCACCATAGCGCATATCCTCCCCAGTGTCCATCACCCAGCCACCCCATCCCTCCCACCCCCCTCTACTCCAGCAACCCTCATTTGTTTCCTGAGATTAAGAGTCTCTTATGGTTTGTCTCCCGTCTGGTTTCATCTTGTTTCATTTTTCCCTCCCTTCCCTATGATCCTCTGTCTTGTTTCTCAAATTCCTATATCAGTGAGATCATATGATACTTATCTTTCTCTGACTGACTTATTTCACTTAGCATAATACCCTCTAGTTCCATCCACGCCATTGCAAATGGCAAGATTTCATTTTTTGATGGCTGCATAATATTCCATTGTGTGTGTGTATGTATGTGTGTGTATATATATACATATTTTTTTTTACCTTTTGATTATTTTAGTTTTTATTTTTTTCTCCAACAATGACTACCTACACAAGATAAATATGCCTAGAGGTCCTGAGATTTGTATACACACTGATTCTAGTCACTGTCACAGAAACTTGTCTGGATCCATTTTTAGAAGAGGCACATTCTATCTACTTGGATGCAGTCTCCTCCACATCCTATTAAGCCAGTGTTTCTGTATCAATTATGGCTTCCCCTGCACACTATGGTCTTAAAACCAGTGACCCTAGCCCAATAGATTGTGGACATCAGGGCACATAGCTGTTTGTAAAGCTGAAGAAGATACCCCCTCAACAGCGCTGACATCCCCTGTGATGTCTCCTTTGAGTAAGGGGAAGAAATTCCTGCTCCTTTCAGAAGCATCTGAGGATCTCCCAACTGCCCCCTCCTTGGGGTCATCACTGAAACTCCTAAAACACAAAGCATCCAGATCTCAAATGAAAACTAGAAAGCCCTGAGTTTTTCAGAGGTTGTGGGGCAGCAATGCAAATTTGGTCAAAACTGGCAAGCTATTTTCTGCCATCCTCCTTAAGCACAGACAATTTGAGACTCCTAAAAAGTTCACCCAGCGATGCTTGTTGAGCCCAAATCCGTATATAAACTACCCCATAGAGTAAGTAGAAATCTAAGATTAAAGAGGACTTAAAGAGTAAGGTGTATATATATATATACACACACCACCTTTTCTTTATCAGTTCATCTGTTGATGGACCTCTAGGCTCTTTCCACAGTTTGGCTATTGTGGACATTGCTGCTATAAACATTGGGGTGCACATGCCCCTTCGAATCACTACATTTGTATCTTTGGGGTAAATACACAGTAGTGCAATTGCTGGGTTGTAGGGTAGCTCTATTTTAACTTTTTGAGGAACCGCCATACTGTTTTCCAGAGTGGCTGCACCAGCTTGCATTCCCACCAACAGTGTAGGAGGGTTCCCCTTTCTCTGCATCCTTGCCAACATCTGTCACTTCCTGCCTTGTTAATTTTAGCCATTCTGACTGGTGTGAGGTGGCATCTCATTTAAGTTTTGATTTTTATTTCCCTGATGGAAGGTTACTAATTTCAAATGGAGCTTCTTTATCATCCTAAGAAAGTATCTTTCTTCTTATTGTGTACTGAGAGTTCTTAAAAATCATAAATGAATATTAAATTTTATTAAAATGTCTTTTGGTACTAACAATAATCTTAGGGCTTTTCTCCTCTGACTTGTTATTATGATGATACATTTCCAGGCACAGAAACTCATAATCACAATTAATATTTTTGAGTGCTTACTACATGCTAGGCTATAGTAAATGCTTCACAATATTAACTCTTAATCTTTACAATGACTGCATAAATAGATAGTATCATAGTTCTATTTTATGGATGAAGAAACTGAGATACAGAGATATTAAACAGGTTAACCAAAGCCATACAGCTATCAGATCCGTATCAAGATGTAAAACTCTTCCTAGGCTATCAGGCTCCACAGTCTGGTGTCTTAAATCACTATACCGCTTTTTGAAAAACTCTACTTGGTCAGAAGATATGTATTAAAATATACTTCCAAATTCAGTGTGCTTGTGATTAAGGATTTTGTACTACCATTGTTAAGTTAAAATTGGGACTATGCTGGGGCGCCTGGGTGGCTCAGTCGTTAAGCGTCTGCCTTCGGCTCAGGTCATGATTCCAGAGTTCTGGGATCGAGCCCCGCATCGGGCTCCCTGCTCCACGGGAAGCCTGCTTCTCCCTCTCCCATTCCCCCTGCTTGTGTTCCCTCTCTCGCTGTGTCTCTCTCTGTCAAATAAATAAATAAAAATCTTTAAAAAAAAAAAAATTGGGACTATGCTAATGTCATCAAATGACTTAGCAAACTTTTGAAATTTTAATATGCTTCAGGACAATATAAAAAGCAATGAAAACTATCTGAGCTTTAAGTTTTATATAATTCACCTGTAACTTATTTACAGAGTTCCTTTAAGTTTTACCTTTTCTCACAGAGTTCTTAAGGTTTTCAATTTCTGCTATGGTTATTCTACTCTATTATTATTCTATCTATTCTTGATTTACATATATTTCTGTGAAATTTGCTATTTTAAATTTTTTGCATGCATTAGCAACCTGTACTTTTTTATTATAATTTAAAATCTTCATATTTGACATCATCTTTCTTTTCATTCTTGGTGTGGTATATCTGTATTTTTCCCTATTTCTCTCCCTCACTTTACCAGAAATTTCTATTTAATTGAACTTTTCAAGAAAGAGCTTTAGTATTTTTCAATTCTGCTATCTTTTTTCTTTTTAATTCACTAATTTCTTTGCTGACCACTTAATTCCTTCTCCCAGATAACTGTTGAAAAGTTTGTTGAGCTGGTCTCTTCCTAGATTTCTGAGTTGAATTACTAAATTAAATTGTATGTATTCTCTTTGTCCTGATTACTTGTATTTAACCACTTCTTCCCACCCCCACTGACTCTTCCTGATCCAAGTCTCCATCATGTTTTATATGAACTATAACAACAACCTCCCAACTGATCTCCCTGTTTCTACTCTTTTTATGTAGACAATTCTGGAGTGATCCTTTTAAAAAATAAGTCAGATTGTGTCTATCCTCTGCACAAAACCTTCTGCATTACATGTACATTACATTATACATTATTACATTTACTTATATTGTTACATATATCCCCATCTCACTCAGAGTAAAAGTCAAAGTTCTATGGTAGCTTAAGAGGTCCTGCATGATCTGACCCCATATCATTTCTCTGATCTCCCTTCCTGCTGACTAACCCACTGCTTACTCCACTCCCAGCTTCCTGAGGGCCTTTGAACTAACTGTTTTCTCTGCCTACTATGCTATGCCCCCAGTGTTTGCATGACTGACTCCCTCCTTTTCTTCAGATTTCTGGCGAAACATCACCTTCTCAGAGAAGGCTTCCCTCAGTACTGCATACAAAATGAAATCCCTCTCTGAACAATCTCCATCTATCTTAATTCACCTTTATTTTACCCAAAAAACTTATCACTATCTGCAATATTATGTACTTGTTTTCCTTTTTTGTCTATGCCCTTCCATGAACAATGTAACTCTATGAAGGAAATTACATGTAACTTTGGCTATATCTCAGGAATCTAGAAAAATTCCTAGAACATGATAGGCCCTCAATAAATACTTGTTGAGTTATAAATAAACTATGAAACTTTATAAAGCTCTGATTCTCTTCTCTAAGTTTATCTTTAACAATGTGCCATGTAATGAGATGTAAAGATCTCACTCTTTAAATAGTCTGCAATTTTTGTTTTGATTTGCACTGTGACTTAAAAGTTATTAAGAAGAGCACTTTTAGGTTTAAAAAGCTTTTAAAATTATACTTTAGTTATTCAGTTCCAGGTTTTTGTTTTGAGATTTGATATATATAATTTTTTTACCTGGGAAAATTGAGATTTTCTACAGGGCTTATTATATGATTCTTTCCCATAAATATTTCAAGGATATAAGAAAACAGTTTTTCCCTGAGATAAAAAATATTTGTATCTCTAACTACCTATATCTATAGGTAAAAAATAAAATGGCTAATTATTCATATATATTATTTTTGCCTTGTCATTGATCTTGCAAAGACTAAGAGAAGGCAATAAAGTTTCCCAATACTATTTTGTTTCTAAACTATCCCTTCCCTTGCTTCCCTTGCATGCTAAGCCTTTTAGGTTTACATATTTTTATTTTTTCTTACCTTTATAAACAACTTTAATGAAGTATAAAGATAAAATTATATACTTTGAACTATATTTCAGTGAGTTTTACCAAGAGTATGCCACATTATCTGTGTAACAATTATCCATGTAACAAAAAAGATATGATATATTCATCATCCCAGAATGTTCCTCATTTCATTTTCAAGTCAATATTCCCTAAACCTCTGCCATACACAATCACTGATGTGATTTCTATCATTGTGGATTCATTTTTCCATAGACAGATGGTATGTACTCTCTTGCATCTAGCTTCTTTCACTCAGCATAATGTTTGGGACATTTACTTATATTGTTACATATATCATATATAACTATTTGGGGGGGTTAATTGGGTATATTAGTTGGATATTAATTACAAGGCACTGGGGAAAAAGTGTTAAGTATCATTCCGTTATATACCAAAATTTGTTGTGTGGACATATGTATTATTTCCAGTTTGGGTTGTTATGTATGACACTCTTCTGAACATTCGTGTACAAGTGTTTCTATGACAGGCTGAAGTCATTTCTCTTGGATAAAGTAGCTAGAAATTACATGGTAAATGCCTGTTTTAGCTAAATCGACTGTGCCGGTTTACAAATGGCTATGCCATTTTATACTCTCCCAGCAGAAATTTATGCTCATTTGCCCTGCTCCCCACATCCTTGACAAGGCTGGATATTTTCAATTTTAGCCATTCTTATTATACTGTAGCAGTACCTCATTATAGATTTTAATTTTTATTCCCCTGATGATTGGTGGTAATTGAGGATCTTCTCAGGTCCTTATTAGTCATTGGTTTACCTTCTTTTGTGAAGTTCCAGTTCCACTACTTTGCCCATTTTTAATTGAGCACATTATCTTCTTGAGTTGTAAGAGATCTTAATGTATTCCAGATACAAGTCCTGCTCCCTTTTGGGGCACTGTTTCACTCACCTGCTCACACTTCTCTCCCTCTTGAATCTCTTCTTCTGTGAGAAGCCAGATGCCATAAAATGCGGCCACTCAAGCAGGCTATATGGAGGGGTCCATGTGTCAAGGAAAGGAGGTCTCCAGCCAAGAGGCAGTGAAGATAGAGGCCTGTCAATGACCAAGTGAGAGAGCTCTTTAGAGGTGGTTTCTGCAGCTCCATTTGAGCCTAGATCTGACTCTAGAGCCAGCTGAGAGCTGGACTGCAACCTCAGGCAAGATCCTGAGCCAAAACTACCAGCTGAGCCTCTCCCAAGTAGCAGACCCTCAGAATTTGTGTGAGATAATGAATATTTGTACTTCTGAGCTGCTAAGTTTTTAGGTAATTTGCTACACAGCTATGGATAACTAATATCCATCCAAACCATGACAATTCTACTTAATCCCAATTTTGGGAAAGCCTATTCAGTGGAGTTGGTTAGATGTGCAGACCTGAGTTCACTTTGGAAGCCACAGTTCCCAGAAAGGACACATTGTCAGAATTGTTTCCCCTGGTTTCCAAGCCCTGATCAGATTAGGTACAATGGCAAAAGCTGCTTCTACTTCAAACAAAATTAAGTCCTTCTGTTCTTTTTCATTATTGAGTGCTTTTTACAACCAGCCTCTTTCTCTGAGTTATCAATGCTTTCTATCCTATAGTTACTGTTTTATCATTATTATTTCTGCCTTTAAGATTCTCATGATGGGACAAAACCATTAAGGCCATGTGGACCAACCCACATACTTGAATCTTCTCTATAACGTTCCCCCAAGTCATCTTCTAGTATACCTCTAAATTATGAGGTCACTATCTCCTGGGATAGCTCATTGTATCTTTGGATCATTCCTTTAGAAAATTCCTCCAAAAGTAAGCAGAATTACTTGCTCTGCTCTCCTGCTTCACTTGGTTCTCAAGAGATTCATCCTTGTGCAGACTCTCCAGAGAGAATTGGCTGTGACTGAGAACACACCTCTTAAGCAAGAACTGATTATTGTTGGGGATTTAAAACAAACCATACTTTCTTTACTATGATAGCCCTTGCTTGACTTGTTTTCTATGAGCTATTTTATTAGCTGAATCCAGTCTACAAAATTATCTATTCATTCTCAAGAATGTATCTGTCATAAGGGAGAAAGCTCTTTAATTATTTGGATTCTTAGATATTTCTGTGCTGTTCTTGAAACTTTTCTGGATATTTCTGTAGCAGCTGCTGCATGTAAGTGATGGATAGAGCTAACAAATATCTTGTCCTTGTCTCTGTAGGGCCCTGGGTCAAGCACTGTCCATCTGGGTGTCATTTCTCCTACTCAGGCTTGCAAGGACAATTATAAGATTAATTTTTTTTCCATAAAGGCAGTGGGGTAGGTACTCTAGAGACTTCCTGGAGAGTTTAGTTCTTCTGTAGATCTAGGAAGGCTATAGGAGTGTTTTTGGCCAACAATGGCCAAATCCTACACAAAACCCTTAACATAGTCTACAAAGCTATGTATGATGTGGCACCGATTATTCCAGCCACAATTCTCACCATGCTCTCCTTCCCACTCTGAACTCCAGTTATACTGGCATTCTTTCAGTTTGTCAAAATCTCCATGTTCTTCCTACCATGGGGCCTTTTCACATGCTATTTCCTTATTCCAGAATCCCTTATCTTCTTTATTCTCAGTTGACTTATTCATCTTTTAGATCTCAGCTAAGTGTTGCTTCCTCAGAGAAGCCTTCCCAGATAACTACCCCCCTGAGTCTAGGTTATAGTTCTTTATATTTAATATAAAAAAGTGGATGTACCTTTCCTTTAGTTCACCATTTCAATTTTAATTTATACATTTATTAGTGTGAATATTTGATTAATGTCTACTTCTTCTTAGGCTTAAATTTCCATTCACACAGGGACTGCATTTTGCTCTCCTTGTAACACTTAACATAGAATCAAGTATAGTAGGTGCTCAATAAGTGTTTATGGATTGAAGGAAGGGGGCAATTAGAACTCATTCTGATTAAAAGTATCCTTTGGGTAACACAGGAGGCTATATCTTAACCTAATTCAGATAGAAAAGTTTTCCTAGGAATGACGTATTACATTACAACTCTAAAAATGAACAGGATTATGTCAGAAGAACAAAACAACTGGGGAAGTAAGAAATAATAAGAGCTTGAATGACCTCATCAGTCATTGGATTAGGTCTAGTCAATTATTTCTTCTCTGCAAATGAGAACATTTGGTCCATCTGTCCAAATATAGGAATTTACTGAAGATCCCATGAAGAATGGTAGGAGCTTTAAAACTGAATAGGAAATGAGCTTAAAAAGTAGCAGGTGGATGCCAGACATCTCCTGTAAGGTAGCCAGATCTTTTTCAGAGCATCACTGAGAAAGACCGCCTTTGTTGGAGTGTGCCTCCTCAAATCACTTATGACTGGATGTCTGGAAGTAGCAGAACATCCGGGGGCCAGAGGTGAGGATTTGAAAAGGAGATGTGATGCCAAATCAGAGCAGGATCAGTAAGGCTATTTGCCGGTTAGCCTCTTGAAGACTGGGCCCAGGGTATGTCCTAGGAATCAAGGTAACTCCACAGAACCCTAGAGAAACCAGAAAGCAGTGTCACATACACCAGACCTAGGGAACTGACAAGGAATGCTGGGCTTGTTTTTAAGGCAGGTATGATATCTAGGAGATGGTGTTAAGCTTGGCTGATTCTAAGAGTGATGAAATAATTCAGCCTCATCCAGACTCAAATGTTTAAGCCCTAGTCCCTAATGTGATGGTATTTTTAGATGGGGCCTTTGGGAAATAATTGGGTTTAGATGAAGTCAGGAGTGCAGGGCCTTCATAATGGGATTAGTAGCCTTTTACAAAGAGACACCACAGAGTTGCATGCACTCCCCACCCCTCTCTGTACTATATGAGCACACAATGAGAAGGCAGCTCCCTGTAAGCCAGGATGAGAGACCTCACAAGAACCTGACTGTGTTGTTACCCTGATTTCCAATTTCCAGCCTATGTAACTAAGAAAATAAATGTCTGTTGTTCAAGTCACCCAGTTTATGTATTGTGCCATAGCAGGCTGCAACTAATATAGTGGCAATACAGAAGTGAACAGGAAACACATGGTCCCTACTCTCATTGGTGGATAAATAGGGAAGATAGCCAACATTATCCTAAAATATAACTAATAACAGGGGTGCTTGGATGGCTCAGTTGGTTAAGCATCTGCCTTTGGTTCAGGTCATGATCCCAGGATCCTGGGATGGAGCCCCATGTCGGGCTCCCTGCTCAGCAGGGAGCCTGCTTCTCCCTCTCCCTCTGCCCCTGCCCCCACTTGTGCTCTCTCCCTCTTTCTCAAATAACTAAATCTTAATAAAATAAAATAAAATAAAATAAAACTAATAGCAGGTTCTTCTGCAGCACAGGTATATTTAAAAAAGATGTAGCCTGGCCAGAACTAGGGGAAAAGCTGCCTTAAGAAAGAAACTTAAGTTGGGTATTCATCCTTTCTGATGGCTGAGTAATATTCCATTGTATATATGGTACCCAACTTTTACATCAACATGGATGGGACTGGAGGAGATTATGCTAAGTGAAATAAGTCAAGCAGAGAAAGCCAATTATCATATGGTTTCACTTATTTGTGGAACGTAAGGAATAGCATGGAGGACATTAGGAGAAGGAAGGGAAAAATGGGGGGGGGAATTGGAGGGCGAGATGAACCATGAGAGACTATGGACTCTGAGAAACAAACAGGGTTTTAGAGGTGAGGAAGGAGGGGGGGATTGGTTAGCCCGGTGATGGGTATTAAGGAGGGCACATACTGCATGGAGCACTGGGTGTTATACGAAAACAATGGATCGTGGATCACCATATCAAAAACCACTGATGGTGACTAACATAACATAATAAAATTTAAAAATAAATAAATAAATAAATAAATAATAAAGAAAGAAACTTAAAAAAAAAGGAAAAAAGAAACTTTAATTAAGGATTTGAAGATTGAAAGGCTATGGTGGGGGTGGGGGAATTGAGGGGCATTCAGGCATGAAGCCCAGGGGCACAGTCTTGGTATCCATGGGATGACAGAGCCTGCTCATACCAGTTTATGTAAGTCATTGTCAGCATCTCTTCCCAACTTTGTATTCAGTGATAGCTCATTGGGAGCTGAAAACCAGACATGGTGGGAGTATTTTTACATGGAAGAATTTTGCAAAAACTACAAATCAGGCCTTTTCTTTCCTGACAGCCACCAGTTGTTAAATATTTACCACACGCAACTGTAAAGCATGTTGAAGAAACAGAGTATAGCAAAGTTGAGACAGGGAGTAGAAGATAATGTGGAAAGAGAGGCTAAAAATAGACTTTTATGGATGATACCCAATCATCAGTTTTTTTTTTTTAAATATGCTCAGTTTTTATAACCAAGGATGAGAATGATGAGGTAATAGAGTGTCTTGTAGGCAATAGTAAGAGGTTGGTATCTGTATTAAGATCAAAGGTAGGGGGGAGGCTTCTGGAAAGATGGCATAGTATGAAACAAAAGGAATCATCCACCTACCTAGACAAAATTGTACTTGCAGAATCTGTCTATTTTGAAACCCTGGAGTCTATTGAAGGCTTCCAACATCCCAGAGAAGGCTTGGTCAGTAAATTGCAGTTAATTTTGGTCAATTTTAGCTCTTATCACAATAGCAGCTATCTCTCTCCTCCCCTTATAGCCTTATGGCAGGCAACTGTGCAGATGTTCCTGAAGCAGCTTGCACACAGCTTGTGGGAGCCAGGGTAAGCTAAAAGGACCCTGTTCTCCAAATATTAGAAACATGTTCTCTGATAGCTGTTTCTGATCACTGAGGGTACACACACAGTCAGGCAGTCATTATTGTTATACCTCCCCTCCTGTTTCAAGCCACATGCATCTCCAGCTAAAGTTTCTTCCAGTGGATTTAATGGGCCAGCTGCCTTTCCCCCACTAATTTATCTTTCCTTTTTCCCCCTTTTGGGAGCCATACACAAATGCCAGATATTAAAAAAAAAAAAAAAAAAATGGGTGCCTGAGTGGCTCAGTTGGTTAAGCAACTGCCTTCGGCTCAGGTCATGATCCTGGAGTCCCGGGATCGAGTCCCGCGTCGGACTACCTGCTCAGCAGGGAGTCTGCTTCTCCCTCTCCCGCTCCCCCCTCTTGTGCTCTTTCTCTCTCTCACTCTCTCTCTCTAATAAATAAATAAAATCTTTTAAAAAAAAAAAAAAGGCAAGCTAAGTATGGAGAAAATAAGAGACTGTGCATCCCCAGGGAAAGGCTTAGAAAAGACCTGAGAAGACCTTAAACTTACACCTAAAGCTGGTCCTTGGCACAGAGGCAGCCTACCACAATCAAAATAACAAAAACAATAAACAAGAATAACACAAAAACAGCCAACCCTGTAGAAGGGAGGGAATCTAATTTTCAAATTTTTCATATTATTAGATTCAAATGTCTAGTTTCAACAAAAAATCATGAGGCATACAAAGAAACAGGAAGGTGTTGCCCACTCAAAGGAAAAAATAAAACAGCAGGAACTATCCCTGGAAAAGACCTGATGGTTAATCTACTAGACAAAGACTTTTAAAAAACTGTCTCAAAGATGCTCAAAGAGCTAAAGAAATCAAGAAAACAATGTATAAATAAAATAGAAAACAAAAAAAAAATGAAATTCAGGAGCTGAAAAGTACAATAACTGAAAAGAAAAATTCACTAGAGGGATTCAAAAGTATTTGAGCAGGGGCACCTGGGTGGCTCAGTCGGTTAAGCCTCTGCCTTCGGCTCAGGTCATGATCCCAGGATCCTGGGATCGAGCCCAACGTCGGGCTCCCTGCTCGGTGGGGCATCTGCTTCTCCCTTTCCTTCTGATCCTCCTCCCCGCTTGTGCTCTGTCTCAAATAAATAAATAAAAATCAACAAAACAAAAATATTTGAACAGGAAAAAGGAAGAGTAAGTAGACCTGAAGATATGAAAATGAAAATTACTGAAACTGAGGAACAGAAAGAAAAAGATTGAAGAAAAGTGAGTGGAGCCTATGGGATCTGTGGCAAACCACCAAACAGACCAAAATGCACATTGCTGGCATCCCAGAAGAGAGAGAAAAGGGGGCAAAGAGAAAATCTGAAGGAATAATGCTTAAAATTTGTCTAAATTTGATGAGACATTCATTAACACAGCCAAGAAGCTCAACAAACTTCAAGTAAGATAAATTCAAAAGACCCACATCAAGACATATTATAATCAAACTTTCGAAGACCAAACACAAAGAGAGAATTTTTAAAGCAGTAAGAGAGAAGCAACTTGTCACATACAAGGGATTGCCAAATAGAATATCATATTTCTCATCAGAAACTTTGGAGGCCATATGCCCCCCTATGTTGACTGCAGCAATATTTACAATAGGCCAGATATGGAAGCAACCTAACTGTCCACTGAGATGAGTGGATGAGGAAGATGTAATATATATATACACAGTGGAATATTACACAGCATTAGAAAGAATGAGATCATGCCATCTGCGACAACATGGGTAGATCTAGAGGGTGTTATGCTAAGTAAAGTGTGTCAGTCAGAGGAAGTCAAATACCATATATTTCATTCATATGTGGAATCTAAAAAAGAATGAATAAGCAAACAGCAGAATCAGACCTACAAATACAGAAAACAAACTGATGGTTGCCAGAAGGGAGGGGGTTGGGGGCTGGGCAAAATAGGTAAAAGGGAGTGGGAGCTACAGGCTTTCAATTATGGAATGAATAAGCCGTGGGAATAAAAGGCATAGCATGAGGAATATAGGTGATGATATTGTAATAGCATTATATGGTGACTGCACTTATAGTGAACATAGCATAATGTACAAACTTTTCCAATCACTATGTTGTATAACTGTAACTAATGTAACATGTGTGTCAACTATACTCAAAAAAAAGAAAAAGGAAATTTTGGAGGCCAGAAGACAATAGGATTATATATAAAAGTCACTTTAAAAAAATTGTCAACATAGTAGCAATGTCCACAATAGCCGAACTATGGAAAGAGCAGAGATGTCCTTCAACAGATGAATGGATAAAGAAGATGTGGTTCATGTATATAATGGAATACTACTCAGCCATCAGAAAGGATGAATACCCACCACTTGCGTCAACATGGATGGAACTGGAGGGGATTATACTAAGTGAAATAAGTCAAGCAGAAAAAGACTATTATCATATGGTTTCATTCATATGTGGAACATAAGCAATAGCACGGAGGACCATAGGGGAAGGGAGGAAAAACTGAAGGGGGAGAAATCAGAGAGGTAGACAAACCATGAGAGACTCTGGACTCCAGGAACCAAACTGAGGGTTACAGAAGGGAGGGGGATGGGGATGGGGTAACTGGGTGATGGATATTAAGGAGGGCACATGTGGTGATGAGCACTGGGTGTTATATGCAACTGATGAATCACTGAACACTACATCAAAAACTAATGATGTACTATATGCTGGCTAATTGAACATAATAAAAAAATGAAAAAAAAAACCTGTCAACAAAGAATCTGGTATTTGGCAAAACTGTCCTTCAAAAGTGAGAGAGAAATTAAGACATACCCAGAAAAAAAAAAGCTGAAGGAGATCATTACCACTAGCCCTGCCCTGCAAGAAATGATCAAGGGTGTCCTGCAGAGGGAAATAAGACACTAGACAGTAACTCAACACCATATGAAGAAATAAAGATCTCAATAAAGGTATATGCACACACAATAATAAAAGCTAGTATAATTTTAACAATGAATTATAACTCCAATTTTATTTTTTATATGATTTAAGAGACTAATATATTTTTTAAATAAAAAAATAAAATAAAAGGGGTGCTGTTGTGGTAAGCCATGGCCAATGGCTAAGACTCTAGTGAATATAAAGTGGAAGAGTACAGGTATGTATGACAACAGGTGTATCAGTCAGGGTTCTCCAGAGAGACAGAAAAACAGAAGCTGCAAGAGATGTTATTTATAATATACAAATATATATATTTTAAACCACATATATATGTAAATTATAATTAACTGGGTCCTCTGCTCAGGGTCTCACAAGGCTGCATTCAAGGTACAGACCAGAGATGCAGTCTCATCTAAGGCTCATTGTCCTCTTCTAAGCTCATGTTGGTTATTAGCAGAATATGTCCCCAAATCCACAGAACTCATGGTGGTTTGCTTCTTCAAGGCCAGCAGTGGAATATCTCTCTTCAGAAAAGAAGAGTTTCTCTTTTAAGCATTTTCACCTAATTAAGTCAAACCCACCTACGATAATCTCACTTTTGATCAACACAGAATCAATGGATTTGGGACTTTAATTACATATGCAAAATCCTTTTACTTTGCCATCTAAGGTAACCTAATCACAGAAGTGACATCCATACTATTTATAGGTCAGGTGGAAGGGACTGTGCAGTGGTATACCTGAGAGTGGGAATCTTGGGGACTGTGTCAGAATTCTACCTAGCAGAATCCACCCTTTGATTCCGTGATTCATGCCCTGCTTACAGGCAAAAATACATTCACTGTCTTCCCCTGTTTCCAAGAATCTCATTTCATCACCTCAGTGTCCAAAATTCCATCCAAATCAATTCCAGGTGTAGACGAGGTTCCTGGATGTAATCCATTAAGTACAACTCCCGGGACAATTACTTTCCATCTGTGGATATGTGAAACTAAAGAGACAGCCCCTTACACACCAAACACACAATGATGGGACAGACATAAGATAACAGTTATAGATATTCTGGTTCAAAAGGGGCAGGAAATGGAAGGTAACAAGGAGTAATTGGTACATAGTAATTCTAAAATCCACTGGGCAAATGTCTCTTGATTAGGTTTCAAGGCCTGAGAACAATCTTCCCTGGCTCTCAGCTCTGCCCTCTGAATCATACTTCCTTTTTCATGAAAGATAACACATTGGCAGCTCTGTGGTTTTGTAAGTTGGCTTCTAACCAGTAGAATTTGTGGGCCTAAGAATCTCATTTAATTTTGTACATTTCTTGTACTTTTTAGTACAAATTGGCAGTGTTTCTGCTAAAACTTTTTTTCCCAAGAACCTTGCAGGTGTTGCTCCACTAGACAAAAGATACACCCACAAATCTTGTCAAGAAATTCATTCTCTATCCTTGGCTCCTGCTGAACCAGTTAAGGGACGATGTTCTTAAGTCTCCAGGAGACCCTCTGACTTGATTGAAATGATCCGTGAGGCAGACTCGGAATCTCTTGAAAGAACACGGTATGACTGAATACTCTGATCTTTTAATCTTTCTTAGGTTTTAGCAAAACTGCTATAGAATAATGACTCCAGCCTTTTCTCTAGAGCATGTTTTCTTAAGACTGCATCTCTTAATTTTAGCATCTTCTGCTATCCAGAGACACAGATTTTTTTCAAAATCAGATTTGGGTTCCTTTTTGCTCAAGTGTTTCAAGAGTTCTTCCCGCAATTTCTCTCTTCTCAAATTGTACTATAAACAAGAAAAAAACCGGGTGGCACTTTCAACATTTTGCTTGGAAATCTTAGCTTTCTACCAAAGTCCATCACTTACAATTTCTCCTTTTAACATAACCGCAGGAGCCAATTGTGCTAAGTTTCTGTCATTATATGGTAAAAACTCCCCCTCCCCAGTTTCCAAGAACATATTCTTTGCTTCCTTCCAAATCCTCACCAGCAGTGTCCATAAAGTCCAGATTTCTATTACAGTCTGCTCAGTGCAATTTGAACTTTCTCATGCATGCTTTTCAAAACTCTTCCAGCCACTGCCTATTCTCTGGTTCTACAATTGCTCTCTATTCCTGTGTATTTGTTACAGCATGATACCACTTCTAGGTACTAACATCTGTGTTTATCATCTATTGCTGCCTAACAAATTAGCACAAACTCAGCAGTTTAAAAAAACATACATTCCTGCAACTATTGCCTTAGTTCCAGCCCTCATTCACTTCATGCCTGAATTATTGCAATAACTTCCTCCTGGCTTCTTGCTGTGGTCTGGTTCTCTCCCATTCACTCCACCCTCTTCACTTAAATAAGACAATCTGATGTTGTTGCTCCTGTACTCAAAGAACTCCTGAAGTTCTTATTGTCTATAGTCTTTGACATAGCATGAAAGATTCCCAGCCTATACTTTCAACTTCCGTTCATCCATTTTTCGGGTACTACTACTACTCACTATTCCCCAAATATACTGGACATAGCCCTAAGCCTTTGTGTTATCTCCTCTGCCTGGATTGTCCATCCACCTGTCCTCTTCCCTCATCTGCTCAGCAAAGTCTTCTCTGTCCTTCTTTGCCCAGTGTATATGGTATCCCTTCTGTGATGCTTGCAATGACATCCTCACTCTTCACTCAGGCAGAATTGTTCTTTCTTTTGTACTCTACAAATTCATGTCTCAAAATGTGATCCATGCATTAGCAGCACTGGCATCCCTAGATGACTCATATGCATTATGAGTCATATCATTATGTTAAAATATAGATTCTAAATCAGTAGATCTGGGCTGGGAACAAACACCCCAATGATGCCAATGCTGCTGATTTAAAGACCACACTTGGAGCAGCAAGGTTAACAGCATTTTTATTATAGTTCTGAATACATGATAGTTAACACCTCTGTCTCCTTTCTTATATTCTAAGTATCTTTAAAGGCAGGGGTTGTTTATCTCTTTTTTCTTTGCCAGTCTCCAGAGTGCCTCACACAGCACTCAGCAGCTGGAGGATGATAATAACTTAATACCTGTGTTTTACGAAAAGAGTTATGTACAGATCCCTTATACAAGCTGTGAGCATTAAATGTACCTGTTTGAGACTGTGCAATAACCTTGGAAGGAGAGGTGGTCAGGAATAAGAAAAGGGGTCTAAGGCCAATCCTTTAGATGAAGACTCAGAACAGAGTCTAGATCAAGAGGGATCTTTGGGGCGCCTGGGTGGCTCAGTCATTTAAGCATCTGCCTTTGGCTCAGGTCCTGATCCCTGGGTCCTGGGATCGAGCCCCATGGCTGGCGCCCTGCTCAGCGGGGAGTCTGCCTCTCCCTCTGCTCCTCCCCCTGCTCAGTCTCTCTCTCTCTCTCAAATAAATAAAGAAAATCTTAAATTTAAAAAAATGAGGATCTTTTTTGGTTGCTCTTTGTTTTTGTATTCAAGTGTCTTAATCCTTTTTACACCAAAGAAAAAGATTAAGATCAGTGATAACTCATCTTTAACACCTAACACTGGTAATTCTTTTTCTTTTCCTCAATTTTTCATTATAAAATACACATAACATGAAGTTTCCCATCTTGACCATTTTTAAGTGAACAATTAGTGGTGTTATACACATTCATAATGTTGTGTAACCTCTACCACTATCCATCTCCATAATTCTTTTCATTCTGCAAACTGAAACTGTACCAATTAAACACTAACTCTCCATTCCCTTCTTCTAGCCCCTGGCAACTGCCTGAAAACTGGCTGTCTTCCTTTCAAGACTTATTAAGGATAATTGAAGTCACAGACCGCATAAAAGTAGATGTTATTTGGAGTGACTGTCATTTCTCATAAGCAATTTTAAAGTCCAAGTTTTTTTTTTTTCTGTGAGCACACAGCTCCAAATTATGAAGTAAAATAGTGGAAAATAAGATTCTATTTATAAGTCCGTTCTATAAACAAATTTCCACAACCTTCCAGAAGTGCAGGAGAGGAAAACAGAAAACAAAAGACTACAGGAGATAATACTTTCCTCCCACTTCCAAAAAAAAGGCGTAGTATTTTAACAACTAATACTAACTTTGAGACTTTGTCAGAATTGGGAACCGCCTCTAAGATAATGGGAGATCTTTAGGGGTGTTTCACAACTAGGATAAAAATCAAATGCTGTCGTAGCTTAAAGAGTTATTATTTTGGGGGGTTATCAACTTAAGTGTAAGGCAGAGCCAGGCATACAATATCTCCTCTTTTTCCTCTGCCCTTCTTACACCTAGTAACACAGTTTAGCCCTATTCCATTTTACCACTCCAATAGAGAGCTCTCTTTGTAAAGAAACATGGTCTCCTCAAATAGTTGTACCAGCAAAACTGATTATTTGCACCAAATTCTTGTCCACTGTACTAGATCTACTTATCCTAAGATAGCAGTCTTCCAACACATTTATAATTTAATTTGTAATCTCTAATTATAGGAAATTTACACCCTCCCCCAAAAGACTGTTCATAGTAAATACTGACCTCCTTTCAGTTCAAACATCTGTATGTGAAAAACTTAGTTTCCTTTCCTGCAAGAAAGGATTTAAAATAATAGGTTTAAAAATACTTTTAAATTTGTTGGCCTAATAAATCTGCTCTATAATTAACAACCCAGAACATTTGAATAACACTTCACTGTTTTCAGTTACTGTTCTCATTATGCACATGAGGAAAAATTAAAATTCAGAGAAGGTCAAGTTTTATCAACCTCTAGTCTCATGATTTCACATCTTATGAGTCCTCTAGGATATTATGATGCTTTTACCAATACACCAGAGGTCAAATGTATTAAATGAAAATAAGAGAAATACTCAATTCTTGGAGAACTGGAGAGTGGACAATAAAATCTAAGAATTATGTGTGCTTAAGTCCAACTTTCCCTAGCAATATAAAACATTAGTAAGCGTCCACAGAAACCTAGTATAATCCCTGTAAACACTGTTCAAATAAAGACTTCCGCCCCAACCTGAAATACCACAATTGCCAAACAGCAACACCATACTATTCCTTCAAAGCACTCACAATTTGTGGTCGATATTTAGAGTTGCTCTCTCTCACTGGGCTCTAACTCCCTAAAGTCAGGTAGTGTCTGCCTTCCTCGCCTCATCCCCAGCACCCGGCACCCGGCCGAGCCTGGCAGCTTGTTGTTGCTGCAGAGGCACGAAAGGATTCCATACAAAACAGGTGAGCTCAGCCCGGGCCAGTGCTCTGGAAACTTCTGCCTCCTTCCGAGGTTAGGACATCGCTCCAATCGCACGCGTGAGTTCCGGCCTCTTCCCCCGCAGGGAGCGGCGGTGCGCTGCGTGCGAGTCCCTCAGCATTGCTGTGCGGCGCTTTCCTTCTCTGCACAGCGCGAAAGGCCGGAAGTGGCCGAGCCGGACGGTTGCGAGTTTACGTCGGGGCACCTCGGAAGGCAGGCTGGCCCACCGCCGCGCAGTCCCAGTGTTGGCTATGAGGATGTTCCTGGCCAGTCGGGCCGACCCCGCTCGCTTCGCTGTAGGACTCCGCACCGATTTTTAGTCATTAATTCACTCGTTCTTTCATAATTATTTTCCAGAGACCATCTTGGCCAGGGGCCTTACCTGCGCTTTCTAATCTCCACAGTAAACACCTAGACCTCAAATGCAAACATCCAAGAACGTCCTCTTAAACATTAATTTGGTTCTAGAATCCGGACTCCTCGTTTTCCCAAGAAGCTGTGGGTGGAATCTAACTACGAAGGCATGCAGCCCCGCGAGGCCGCGAAGCTGGATCCGTGACTGGTTCCACTGAAGATTGTGCCTGTCGCGTCCACGTCGCGTCCCAGCGTGGCCTAGGCATCATTGCGCAGGCGCGCGAGCACCGCCTCGGCGCCCTGGGGGACCTGGGGCCTACTGCGCAGGCGCGGGAGCACAGACTCGGCTCCCTCAAGCGCCCCCCCCCCCCCCTTCCTGGGGCCCACTGCGCAGGCACAGGAGCATTACCCAGTCCTCTTGGGCGGGAAGTTTGAACACTGATCCACCTGGGCGTCGGGCTGGTGAGGGCCCTGGCTGGGCCGGGTTTCCCTGGCGGGGACGCGGCCTCAAAAACTTCTACCTCCAACTAGGAAGCAGATTTCCCTCCAAGTCGGGAGGGGGCTCCCGACAGCTCGGACCCAGCAGCAGCTGTCAAGTCCACCCCGGAGGAAAGCCCGGGCCCTCCCAGCCCGCAGTCTGTCAGTCTGGTATCTCACCGTACACCTGGCTCTGCTTTCTCATGTAGATTTGGGGGAGCCTGCCCGAGGCAGCCAGCGGGTAGATGTTGCTGATAAATGGCAGCCCCTACCACCGAGCAGGGAGAGCAGTGGAAAGAGCGTGCCTCCAAGCACCACTTCGCCTGCTTCAGCTCCGGGAGGGCCTGAAACTGGGACTGCAAATCCTTCAGCCTCCCCGCACTCCCACTGGCCTGATACGCCAGTTCCATGGCCCTTGGTTAGCTGATTGAAGGGCCCTGGCGCTCCGTAGGACAGTAACTCCTGGATTTGCCTGGCTCTGAACCTGCTGTGAGGAGGTGGGTGCGACCTTCTGGATCTAGGCTCTACACCCAGTACGGCACCGAGCCTGAAGGCCTTTTACAGAGGGTTGACACCAAGGGCACTGAGGACATGTCAGCATCGCCTCCCTCACTGGGCTAGTGGATCCTCCCTCTCTGTGGCCTGCCCTTTATTAAGGTGTCTTTTTAGGAACGGGGTCCTAAACTAAAGAGATTATCAGCATTGTAGTCTTTTGCTGAACCTAATAATTTTCAAAATCTCCATGAGAGAATTGACCATCAATATAAAAAGAAAATAACCTATTTTGCATGTTTTACTCATCCGATTTTCTTCCTCCTTATTGAGGCGGTTCAGAATGAGCCTCACCAAAATGTGCCATTTTGGCATGTGGGTTATTTTGAGCTGAAGACAATCAAGGCTTAAAAGATCCAGGAAGAACTTTTTACCTTTCCCTTAACTGCCTAAAATAACTTAGAGAGCCTGGTCTAGGAAGGGGGCTATCACCAGAGATAACTACAAAGAGTACAGGCTAGGTGTGGTAAGCTGGGGGAAGGTTAGCAAGACCTGTTTGTTTAAGTCAGTGTCCCATTGTCTCTGCATAGTATAACAAACATCTAATTGCTCTTTTTTTTTTTAATTAAATTTATTTATTTATTTGAGAGAGCGAGAATGAGAGAGAGAGAGAGTACATGAGAGGGGAGAGGGTCATAGGGAGAAGCAGGCTCCCCGCTGAGCACGGAGCCCGATGCGGGACTCCATCCCGGGACTCCAGAATCATGACCTGAGCCGAAGGCAGTCACCTAACCAACTGAGCCACCCAGTCGCCCTCTAATTGCTCTTCTTAAAGTCCTGTAAATTATCCTCCTCTCCTTTGAAGCCCCAGGCCCTTATCTCATTCCCTAGCTTAGTTTGGCATATATGCCTCAACTGCCAGACTTGCCCTTGGGTCTCATATTTTTATGGTGCTCCTATACATATGAAATTAAATATGTTTTTCTCCTGTTAATCTATCTTATGTCAGTTTAATTAATAGAAGGGCCACAAGAATCTAGGAAGGTAGGGGAAAATATCTGCCCCACCCCCCCCGTATGTTATGAGGCATTTTTTGTGTGATCCCTTAAGAACATTAAGTAACATTTATGTGTTTAACTCAGATTAGCTATCTTTCCATCCTGTGGTCTTCTAGTAAATGGAAAAATAATTGTGAGAGATTATGCTAAATTTAGTCCTCAATTTTTTATCAGAGGCCAGTGGAGATGACCCAGGATGGATATGGGATTGCAGGTGGAAAACAGTGATGTTGAGGCACAAGGAACAGGGGAATACCATATGCCGGATGGTTGAGGTTAGTCCTGCCTGCTTTCCCCAACATCATCAGGTTTGTAATGTCTTGGCTGGCCACAACTGTTACGCGGTATTGGTACTCAATTCAAAAGTGTCCCCCTTCTATCGTTTATTTTCAAAAAGGATTAATTTCTATTCCAAAAATATCCTCCCATTCATCTAAAGTAAGGAACATTCTTTCTTGGGCATGCTCCCCCAGCTGTATTTGCAGAGGAGACCTGGAGACCTGACAGACTAACAGCACTGATGAGATGCCTTCTCCCCCCGCCCCACATCATCCCTTGGGAGATAGTAGGGAGTAATCTCAAAAGTCACTAAACATCTCTCAGAATAAAGATCCTTCCTTGTCACCATTTATTATATTCTCTTAGTGCTTAGCAAAGAGAAATAGCTCCCTTTATTCCTCCTCTCCACATTTGCTCCTAGAGTGATAGAAAACGATAAACACATAAATAAGTTTTGTCTATGGATTTTAATATGACAGGGATGTTTGGTGGAGCAAGAAATGAAGGATTTCACTATTTCATGGCAGGGATCCATCTTCAGTATATAAGGTAAAATGGGTACCTGGAGAAATGTGGAAACCTTGTACACAACTCTGACATTTCTGTGTGCACTGTTGTGCACATTTCTCCTTATTGAGGTGTTCCGCCTCAATAAGGAGGAAGAAAATCGGATGAGTAAAACATGCAAAATAGTAAGGTTATTTTCTTTTTATATTGATGGTCAATTCTCTCGAAACAATGGTTTCGACAGAGAACAGTGCTCTTGTGCTCCAGCGAGAGCCTTTTTCTTAGCCTTTGGGAATTGTCCTTCCATATCTCATCCTGAAGGGAAGCATCAGGTGAGTGTCTCAAGGGCTCCTTGTCAGTTCATGGGCAGCTAAGACAGTGACCTGAGCCCTGGGTGTTTAGCTGACAGTGAACAGTAATGCAGCCAACACCAGTGTGCCTCCTTTGCACATTCCATTATGTGCATTCACAGCTGTGTTTCATCAGAATTGAAAGAGTCAAAGTAGTGTCAAGCCAAGCCATATTGGAACCTAAGACAGAAGAAAAAAGCAACATATCTGATGTTGACATATTAAAAATTTGATATCTTGTTTGTCATGGATTTTTAGCATTAATTTTGATTTTTGAAGTGTTACATTAAAATATTATTGAGATTTAGGGACTCCCTTAAATTTTGCTCCCAAGGTAAATGCCTCCCTTTCCTCATGCTAGTCCCAGAACTAGGAGGTAAAGTACCCAAATGATGATTTTGATGACAAAGTGGTATGTAGGAACAGGTTTGCCCACTTGGATTTTCCTGGCATTCCTGAGAATCAGGAGCTGACCAGGGACCGGCAAAGCAGTGGAACCTCTGGGTGGGATTTGAGGAGCCTTATAAACGTCTCTCTTTGACCACTAAAAAAAAAAGTAACCCAATTTGCCTTAAGTTCAAGTTTTACCAAATAATTTATGAATTAAACATTCCCTAGAAAAAGCTAAGTTGGCAAATGCAAACCCTGATAGCAGGAAGTGAGAGGAAGTTTCTAAAACTGTGCTTATCCATGCATGAGTTTATTTCAACATTTTCTTAGAGGCAAGACAGAATGGGAGGCATGATGACACTGATTTGTTGGAGGTGGTCCTGTGGTAATGATGATGGTGGTAGGTATGGGATTTTAAGAAAGAGATGCAGAAAGGAAAAGGAGGGTTTTAATGAGAAACTTATTTTCTTCACAAATTTTCCAAAGTCTAGACAGCTGTAGAGAGATCACATTTCACCCAGGAGTCATTCCTGCCATGTCCTGGGGATGCTCAGCAGACCCACCCCTGCCACTGCCTCTCCTCCAGCTCCCTTCTGGACCATCCCCTAATCTTGACATTCTCTATCCTTTCCTTGTATTTAAATAGAAGTCTAAAGTGGATGAACCCTTTATGACCATCTTGTTGAAGACCCTTTTCCAAATGTGGTAACTGAGACTCAGAGGAAGTGTAATGCTCTATCTAATGGCACACAGGACAATAGTAGCAAAACCAGAAATCTGGCCTCTGGACTTGCCACATATTCCTTCTGTCATTCATCCCAAAATTATTCAGCACCTACTAGATTAGTTGCTAGGGATGTAATGGTGAACAAAATCAGTCATGGCCCCCACCTTCCTGGGATTTAGTTTATCAGAAAATGCAAATATCAGTCAAATAATCCCCAATAGACATACCTTAAAAACAGTTTTCTGAAGTAAAGAACAGTTCTGTAAGCATGTATATACCACAGGAAATGTAATCAGTATTGGGGGTCAGAAATTGAAGTCTGGGGCATATAACTAGTTTATTCCCAGGGACTTATCTTCCCCAGGATTATGTTCACTACAAATTTTACTGAAATTTCTTCTCAAGCTACTGGTCTGTGGGACATTGAGTGCCAGGTAGGAAGGAAAAGGAAAGTGGATATAACAAAATCCATTCTTTAAAGTTTATAGATATCACTCAGAGCCACCTCAGTCTTAATTTTAAGGTCTCTTACTCTTGCTTTGCAAATGATTTTCATAAACATTCTTATATTGTTCTCCTGAAAACAGTAACTTGGAAGAAGCAAACAGTAGATTGAATTATTATTAAATATAACCACATCAATGTCAGAAATGATACCTGACAGTCTAAATATGAAAAAGGAAATGATAATTATAAAATACAGATGTAAGAGAACAAAAAAACATTTGCCTCTAGGATTCTTTAGGTTGGGGAATATCAATCCCACACTTCTCAAAACCAAAGATGAGGACATCACCTCTAGGACACAGAACACAATAATTCATGTTTTTGTGAATTAAATATACTCATCAAAGAAGACTAAAGTTATTTTAAGAACATTCTTTCATAAGAGTGCAGGGAAGTGTGTAATGTATTTTTAGAAGGTTTGACTAAGTTCCCAAAACACAAGGAAAATACTCCTAGCACTTGAAGGGTTGACTTCAGTTATCTAGAAAATATCTTTCAGAAGCCCTGAGTTCCTGACAGTGATGATGAAGTACAGTGATGACGACATGAATCCTCATGGCAGTGACTTGCTGAGGCAGTAGGCATGCCCTAGCTCCTCTTTCACTGGTTTTGTGGATCAGTACTCTCAGAGGACATAAAAAATGATTCATCTGGTCTTTGCCTCTGAGCCAAAAAATAATTTTAATCATGTGGAACATAACCTGAGCCATTCTTTGATGTCCTGTGTGGAACTTGTCCACCTCTTGGAGTGACCAACCTGGTCCATCACACTGCATCTGGGCCATTCTATTCAGCTCATTTTTTCCCCGATAACTTTGAAAGTATCTCCCGTTCTTCAGAAGAGGCATTTGTAGGTGGCTGGTGGGACAGAAGGTTTATTTCTCTGGGGTTTGAAGACCAGCATTTTGAGTTATGAGAGAGGGAGTGGGCAATTTTCTGGGCCTACAGGAGATGGAGGGCCAGTAAGACTTACCACTGGAATATCTGGCTTCCTACTTTCTGCCTACCCCAAATCATCCCACCCCAGGCCTGCTCCAGACTGCCTTCACTGGGGAGCCTCAAAATGCTCTGGACCTTAGTTACCTACACATCTGAGCCACTCCAGCCTTCAACCCCTTATCCCTCTGATCAGCTTTCACTCTCAGTGCCTTCTCTTTTTCCTTAATCCTTTGGTGAGAATGATTTCTAGAAGGTAAGATTCCTGTCTTATTCTCCTGAATCCCCCCATCCTTACACATGGTTAGGCACCATGGGCCCCAAATCCATGCCAGATGATTGGCACTGGGAAAGTCTCCTCTGTCAAGACTAGAGGGTCCTCTGGGGAGAGTGTTGCAAGCCAATTTGTAGGCTCCAGCAGAAGACCTGTTTTGTCTCTAGGTTGATTCATCAGGCAAATGCTTGGGAGGCATTTGTCCACAGCAAGGCATGGTACTATCTGCACTCACCTTGTTCTCAGAGAAGCAAGGGCCCAGACACAAGGGCGAGTGTGTTTCAGAGAAGCAGGAATAAGGCCTACTGACCCCTGGTCTGAAGGGCATAGTACTCCTTCCTCTTTAACACTCTCTTCTGAGAATCTCTCACTCCTCCTATCTGGGGGATGGAGCAGTAATTTTCTTGATATGCCTCCCACTGCAATGACACATCTTTGTGCCTCTTGGCTACACTTCTGGAAGGCATAGAGTCACCTGATATTGGAGGAAAGTATTGTAGCACGAAGCTTAGCACAAAGCTTACAGCAACTTTAGAGGATTTCAGAATTGGAAGAAATATTAGGAAGCATTCAGTGGTCATAGAACACAGATTTGTGTGCACAAACCACTCAAATATCATTTTGGTAAGAATTGCACTACAGCTCAGGGCCTGTGACAACACACAATCAATTTCCATCCCCCACGTCTCCCCCCACCCCATGTAGGCTGAGATTATCAGGAAGATGCAGCAGTAACATGCTGGTCATAACTGTGCCAAGATATCCTCACCAGCAGTTGCTGATTTTGAAGGGGAAGCATTTAGCAACCCTTCAAAGAATTAACTGTAACTCTGTCTTTGTAGAGTTAATGATCATACCCATTTTCATTACTTTATATAAGGTGCTAAACAAAAAAAAGCTCTAGGTTCTTCACCACATTTCCCCCCAATACAAAATAAAATTGAGGGCATGTTGCATATTTCCAGTAAGAAAAAGGAAGCATTCAATCCACTTCAGGCTACATTTTACACATGTGAAAACTGAAGCCTTGCAAGAACAAATGACTTGCTCAAGGTCATACACTGGGTCACTGGCAAGAATAGATCACAGTATGCTGCTTCCTGGGGCTATGCTCTTTGCATTTTCTCAGACTGCTTCCACTGAGTGAGAACTAATCCTAAAACTTGATAATATGAGGCACTCCAATCCAAGCTGAGTTCACAGATGTTTGAGTTCCAATTTCAATAAAATGAATAGGTTTGTTTAAACAGATTTATCAAGGAGGGAGCTAAGATGGCAGCATAGTAGAAGGACATAGGCTGGCCTTGTCCCTTGAACACAGCTAGATAACTATCAAATCATTCTGAATACCCAAGAAATTGACCTGAGCACCGACAGAACAAACTGCACAATGAGAGGGAGAAAAGAGCCCACATCGAGGAAGGTAGGAAGTACAGAGACATGGTTTGGGGGAGAAACTGAGTGGGTGCTGTGAAAGGGAGGGAGCCCTGGCCACAGAGAAAGGTGAGAGAGTGGAGTACACAGGGATGTGCACAAAGGCATTGGCTGGGAAGATGAGAGGGGCTGATTTTTATGAGTTTTTGTAGCCAGCAAGTCTCAAAGACCAGAGTTTTAGAGGTCAGCAGGCTTGGCTGGGATACAGACCTGAGGGCACTGCCCTACTCCTGGAGAGAAGGCAGGCAAGCAACCTGGGGCAGATGGCATGATTTGAGGATCTCCTAAGGCACATGGGGAGACTGTTCACTCTTCTTAGAGCACATCTGTGAGAGGTGGTAATGGCAGAGACACCTCTCCAGGGACAAACTAGCTGGTGGACACCCATTCCCCCATCACCACCCCTCAGCATAGGTGCAGAGACACCTGCTGAGGGCAGCTAACCTGGACATTGACTGTTTAACCTGCTTTGCTTCAGGTCCCACGTCCCTGTGCTCTGGTGCCACTGCTCTTTTTGGTCAAACCTGCATCAGTTCAGTACGGCAAGACAGTCCCCCAGAAGACCAGTTCAGGTCCCTGCCACACCAGATCCCTAAATTTAGATTTTTAAAAGTCATCAGGCTTAGCTAGGATAGAGCCCAAAGTGAACTGTGCTACTCCAGGCAGTCAAACAACCTGGAGACAGCGTGAAAACATCAATCTGAAAAATGCCTGGGGTGCACATGGGGAAATATTTGCTCTTCTGGGAGTGCTTCCCTGAGACCAGCAAGCATGGAGGCCTCTCTCTGGTGACAGAGGAGTTAGCTAGTGCCATTTCCCTCCCCTGCCCCTTAGCATAAACCAACTTCAGTAAACAGCACAATGCCCACACAGGCTGCCTAAACCTGTTCACACCAAGTCCCACCCTCCTGCGCTTTGCTGGTACTGCTTTTCTCTGGCAAGTGTGCCTAAGGACCATAGCAGAGGGCCTCTTCCCCAGAAGGCCAGCAGAAACCTCTGCATGCACCATGTCAACAAACCAAAGAGTTCTGCAAGGCTTCAGTTCTAGTGGAAGTAGCATCAGGTCTCATTTAACAAGCAGACCAAAGCATGCCAATTTCAAACTTGCCACATTCTGGCTAAGGTCCAAACACTGCCCACTGCAGGCAAGGAAAACCTCTCCAGACCACTGACCTGAGGGAAGAAGCAGCCAAAACACAGCAGCAGAGTAGATGCAGCACACACCAGAGACACTCCCTGAAGCACCAGGCCCTAGATACTATATAACCTTTTCTTCATAAAGTCATTACTCTCAGGAGCATTCCACATAACAGGGTTTTCTAGCACACAGAAAAAGAGACATAGACAAAATGCCAAGATGAAAGAATTCATCCCAAAAGAAAGAAAAAGAAAAGATCATGGCCAGAGATCTAATTGAAACAGATATAAGCAATATGCCTGATGGAGAATTTAAAGCACCAACCATAAGGATACTCACTGGGCCTGAGAAAAGCATGGAAAACATCAGGGAGACCATTACTGCAGAGATAAAAGAGTTAAAAAACAATCAGGCAGAAATTTAAAATGTAGTAACTGAGATTCAAAACTGACTAGATGTAATGACCACAAGGATGGACGAAGCAGAAGAATGAATAAGTGATAGAGAAGATAGACTAATGGAAAATAATGAAGCTGAACAAAAGAGAAGGAAGAACTATGGATCACGAGAAAAAGACTTAGAGAACTCAGTGACTCCGTCAAACGTAATACCATTCCTATCTTAGGAGTCCCAGAAGAAGAGAGAGAAAAGGGGGCAGAAGGTTTATCTGAGAAAATAATAGCTGAAAATGTCCCTAATCTGGGGAAGGAAACAGACATCCAGATCCAGGAGACAGACAACTCCCATCAAAACAACAAAACTAGGCCATTACCAAGGATAAATGGTAAATACATTAATTTTCTGCTGCAAAACTGAAAGTTTCCCATACATTAATATCTTTGGGTTATTTATGTATTGACATTTAATCTTTTCTTACAATCAATTTGGTCTTGAAAGACTTGACTACTTTTTCTTTTCTTTATTTTTAATTTTTTTTGGTTTCAGAGGTAGATTTTAGTGATTCATCAGTTACATATAACACCCAGCGCTCATTACATCAAATGCCCTCCTTAATGCCCATCACCCAATAACCGCATCCCCCCTCCACCAAGCTCCCCTCCAGCAACCCTCAGTTTGTTTCCTATAGTTAAGAGTCTCTTATGGTTTGTCTCCCTCTCTGATTTCATCTTATTTTATTTTTCCTTTCCTTCCACTATGTTAATCTGTTTTGTTTCTTAAATTCCACATGAGTGAAATCATATGATATTTGTCTTTCTCTGACTTATTTCACTTAGCATAATAACTTCTAGTTCCATCCACATCATTGCAAATGGTAAGATTTCATTCTTTTTGATGGCTGAGTAATATTTCATTACACACACACACACACGCACACCACCTTTTCTTTATCCATTCATCTGTTGATGGACATGTGGGCACTTTCCACAGTTTGGCTATTGTGGACATTGCTGCTATAAACATTGGGGTGCAGGTGCCTCTTAGAATCACCATATTTGTATCCTTTGGATAAATACCTAGTAGTGCAATTGCTGGGTCCTAGGGTAGCTCTATTTTTAACTTTTTGAGGAAAATCCATACTGTTTTCCAGAGTGTCTGTACCAGTTTGCATTCCCACCAACAGTTTAAGAGGGTTGCCCTTTCTCCTCATTCTTCCCAACATCTGTTGTTTCCTGATTTGTTAATTTTAGCCATTCTGACTGGTGAGAGGTGGTATTTCATTGTGGTTTTGATTGGTATTCCCCTGATGCTGAGTAATGTTGAGCATTTTTCATGTGTCTGTTTATCTCCATCTTCTTTGGAGAAATGTCTGTTTATGTCTTCTGCCCATTTCTTGATTAGATTATTTGTTCTTTGGGTGTTGAGTATGATAAGTTCTTTATAGATTTTGGATACTAACCCTTTATCCAATATGTCATTTGCAAATATCTTCTCCCATTCTGTAGGTTGTCTTTTAGTTTTGTCAGCTGATTCCTTTGCTGTGCAAAAGCTTTTTATTTTGAGGAAGTCCCAGTAGTTCATTTTTTCTTTTGTTTCCCTTGCCTCCGGAGACGTGTCTAGTAAGAAGTTGCTGTGGCCAAGGTCAAAGAGGTTGTTGCCTGTGTTCTCCTCTAGGATGGTGATGGATTCCTATCTCACATTTAGGTCTTTCATCCATTTTGAGTCTATTTTTGTGTACGGTGTAAGAACATGGTCCAGTTTCATTCTTCTGTATGTGGCTGTCCAATTTTCCCAGCACCGTTTGTTGAAGAGACTTCATTGGATATTCTTTCCTGCATTGTCAAAGATTAGTTGACCATAGAGTTGAGGGTCCATTTCTGGGTTCTTTATTCTGTTCTGTTGATCTATGTGTCTGTTTTTGTGCCAGTACGATACTGTCTTGATGATTACAGCTTTGTAATAGAGCTTGAGGTCCAGAATTGTGATGCCACCAGCTTTGGTTTTCTTTTTCAACATCCCTTTGATTATTCGGGGTCCTACCAGGTTCCATACATATTTTTAAATTACTTATTCCAGCTCTGTGAAAAATATTGATTGTATTTTGGTAGGGATTGCATTGAATGTATAGATTGCTTTGGGTAGCATAGACATTTTAACAATATTTGTTCTTCCAATCCCTGAGCATCGGGTGTTTTTCCATTTCTTTGTGTCTTCCTCAATTTCTTTCATAAGTGTTCTATAGTTTTCAGAGTACAGATCCTTTTCCTCTTTGATTAGGTTTATTCCTAGGTATCTTATGGTTTTGGGTGCAATTGTAAAAGGGATTGACTCCTTAATTTCTCTTTCTTCTGTATTATTGTTAGTGTATAGAAAGGCAACTGTTTTCTGTGCATTGATTTTATATTCTGCCACTTTGCTGAATTCCTGTATGAGTTCTAGCAATTTAGGGGTGGAGTTTTTTGGGTTTTCCACATAGAGTATCATGTCATCTGTGAAGAGTGAGAGTTTGACTTCTTCATTGCTGATTTGGATACATTTTATTCTTTTTGTTGTCTGATTGTTGAGGCTTGGACTTCCAGTACTATGTTGAACAACAGGCGTGAGGGTGGACATGTCTTTTGTGTTCCTCACCTTTGGGGAAAAGCTCTCAGTTTTTCCTCATTAAGGATGATATTCACTGTGGGTTTTTCATATATGGCTTTTATGATATTGAGGTATGTTCCCTCTATCCCTACACTGCAGAAGAGTTTTTATCAAGAAATGATGCTGTATTTTGTCAAATGCTTTTTCTGCATCTATTGAGAGGATCATATGGCTTTTGTTCTTTCTTTTATTAATGTAGTATATCACATTAATTGATTTGTCGATGTTGACTACCCTTGTAGCCCAGGAATAAACCCCACTTTGTTGTGGTGAATAATCCTTTTAATGTACTGTTGGATCCTATTGGCTAGTATCTTGGTAAGAATTTTTGCATCCATGTTCATCAGAGATATTGGTCTGTAATTCTCCTTTTTGGTGGGGTCTTTGTCTGATTTTGGGATCAAGGTAATGCTGGCTTCATAGAATGAGTTTGGAAGTTTTCCTTCTATTTCTCTTTTTTGAAAGAACCTACTTAGGATTCTGTCTCTCCCTCCCCTCTGCTCCTCCTCCCCTCCTCTCCCCGCACTCGCACATGCCTACACGCTCTCTGACTCTCTCAAAAGAAAGAAGAAAGAAAATATAGGTAGTTAATCCTCTCAGATTATTTTAGAATGTATTATAAAATACAACTTCTAAGGATGCCTGGGGTGTTTCAGTTGGTTAAGTGGCTGCCTTTGGCTCAGGTCATGATCCCAGGGTCCTGGGATCGAGTCCCGCATTGGGCTCCTTGTTCAGCAGGGAGCCTGCTTCTCCCTCCACCTGCTTGTTCTCTCTCTCTCTGCTTGTTCTCTCTCTGTCTGACAAATAAATAAATAAAATCTTTAAAAAATTAAAAACAACTTTTACTTTTTAACTAAATTATGGAAATTGGCCATCATTTCCCAAATAAAAGTTATACAAATGGTTATATGCTAAACTACAAGTAAGATAGTCATGGAGGAAATACCTTGATTGTTTAAAAAGCTCTTATATAAGAAAATCTTTGAAACGCTCATGAAATTATTAAGCAAAGGACAAGAGGAATTACAACTGGTGAATAAAATATAATAAAAGTTCACAGAGCGCCTGGGTGGCTCAGTTGATTAAGCGACTGCCTTCGGCTAAGGTCGTGATCCTGGAGTTCCAGGATCGAGTCCCACATCAGGCTCCCTGCTCAGCAGGGAGTCTGCTTCTCCCTCTGACCCTCCCCTCTCTCATGTGCTCTCTCTCTCTCTCATTCTCTCTCTTTCAAATAAATAAATAAAATCTTTAAAAAAAATAATAAAAGTTCACAACCTCACTCATAATAATAAATGCAAAATAGAATATCTCCAAAATCCATAGAAGCTTTATTGAGAAAAGACAACTGGACACAGCCCAGGTATCTATCAATAAACACCCGTGGTATATGCACGCAGTGGAATATAGCTCAGCAATAAAAAGGGAAAAGCAATAAAAAGCCCTGGTAGTGCTTGAAACAACAGGGAGGAATCTCAAAAACATGCTGAGTGAACGAATTCTTATCCCAAAGAGTACATATTGTATGATTCCATTGTTATGAAGTTCTGGAATTGGCATAAGTAAACTATGATTCAGGAAATTGAAAACAGTGTTTGCCTTTGGGATGGGCACAGGTATTAGGGGCAGGGTTTGATGGAAAGAGTCATGAAGCAACATCTTGGCATAATGGTGATGTCCTTTGTATTGATAGAGGTTTGTGTTTCATAGGTGTTTGCATTTGTCAAAATTGATCAAATGGTATACTTAAGATTTATATATTTCATTGTATTTAAATTTTATGAAAAAAGACTAGTAAATAAATATTGAACTCTAATGCAGTATGGTATCTATGTGTACTAGAAGTGAATACCAAGACTGTCTTTATTAGTGTGTGCTGGGGATCCTCCACCAGCATCCTTATGAACATCACAGTGAATGAGTTACTAGATGGCTGGGAGGTGGCCAGCTCTTGTGTGGTATGAATTGAGAATACCCTGGGCCTGGGTAAGTCTGGGAGCACCCAGTGAGAATGACTGTCCTTAGCTGAATTCAGACACTTGATAACCTTCTAGCCTGCGGCGCTTCCTGCCTTCCTCTAGAGGATGGGCTGACGTGTGTCAGCCTCTTTAATTCGCCCAGATGGGGGCAACAGGTAAACTAGCCTGGACTGGCTGACCAGTGTAGCTCTGCTAACAGAGGTCTGGCATAAGGCAGCTGTGCAAGTGGCCTCCAGAGAGGCTGCCTCTGCCCTGATGGATGGGTGGGAAAGAGGAATGACCCCTCCTCCCAGGAGGAGTCAGCGGCGCAGCATCCATGGAGTTGTAGGCTGCAGTGAGGGGTGACTTGTTATTCTATGAGAGGGACACTGCAGTGGGTTTCACTCCTCCCTCTGTGGGTCACCTCGGCAATGCTGCCTTGGGAAGAGCAGTAGTCCCAAGAGAGGTGGTACCAATATTGGGTGAGTCCGCCCATATCCCCCTTTGCCTACCACCTGGCTACCACCTGGTGTTTCAGTTAGACCAGCCCCTGTCTGTAGCCTTCCTGGACTCTGATTTTGATCTGGAGACTGTTTTAGAGGCTGTCAGTTTCTCCATGGGTAGACTTGATTCTAGTTATGCTTCTACTTGGTTCTAATCATCCTCCGACTCTGCCTGTGGTCATTCCCCTTGCTAGCTGTTTGGTGGCACCAAGTCTCTGTGCCCAAGGCTCCCAGAAGCAAAAGAGCACCACAGGTGGCATCCTGTGCACCTTGAAAGGTCCAGTTTGGTGGAAACCTGGCTTGGTCCAAAGTTGGGGTGTGTCCATTGGAAACCATCCCTAGATTGCAGCAGTATGGCAGGCAATTTCAGGAAATGGGTATATTGGGGGTCTAACCACAGGGGAACAGGTGAGGAGACACCCAGATCTGAATTCAAGCGAGGTTGGCAATGCTCAGCTCCTGCTGAGGGCATGGCTGACTCCCTGAAGAACCTCAGGCTCTGTACCTGTCATTAAATGTCTCTGAGACCAGTAAGGTGCAGAGCATGTGTGTATTTCTCTGAGTTATTGAAATTAATGATAACCTTGTGTTGGGAAAGAGGGTCCCAGATTTCTCAATAACTGAGGAGGCAAATAATGAGCCCTGTTTCAGCCATATCCCACAGAAATCCCTCTGGGTACACTAGACCCATGGAATGGGGCACAGGCTCGCCAATGCCCAGCAAAACCAGAAATCTCAGGCCTGGCTACCTCTCCCTGCACTTTAGAGCTACAAACCGTTCCCATTCATGGACACCTTTGAACTTCAAGGCAGCCCATTGGTACAGAGGAAAGAAGCCTTAGAGAGGGGTCTCTTTACTTTGCTGAGGTCACACAGGGACGGAGATAGCACTGGAAGCCTGGTCTGTGGCAACTCTGCCTCACTCAACCTCTTGGGGAAGGGCCCCAAAAGACACAAGGGACCCTAGGAGACATTCTGAGGAACCCCATGCACAAATGCAGAGTAGTGTGGACCCCGGAGATTTAAATTTGTAGAAGGAGACAAAACCAAAGACTGCAGAAGGGAAAACTGCAATATCCCCTCCCTCCCCCCGCCAACTCTACAGACCAGGAAGGGTGTGTGTAGAGATATTTCCTGAGGGAGGTATGAAGAGTTGGCAAGACTTAGAAATGAGGCCCGAAGAGACTTGGGGAGACTCACTTTGATTTCTGATGGGTGGTTCTCCCTCACAGACTCCTCCCCTAAGAGGGTAAATCTCAGGTAGAGCAGCTGATCACCAGAAGATGGCAACAAAGAACTGTCCAGATGTGCACTAAGAGCTCCTTACAACAACATGAATTAGATAATCCATAAAAAAGAAAACTCAGGGGTGCCTGGGTTGGTTAAGTGTCTGCTTTCTGTTCAGGTCATAATCTCAGGGTCCTGGAATTGGAATTGAGCCCTGCATCGGGCTCCCTGCTCCGCTTTTCCCTATCCCTCTGCTGCTCCCCTTGCTTGTGTGTGCTTTCTTTCTCTCTGTCAAATAAATTAAAAAAAAAAAAAAGAAAAGAAAACTCATATAGAACTTATGGAAATGTTTCTCATTTATGAATATCTAAATTCATCCAAGAAAGTAAGCATAATCCCTAAGGCTTAATTGCTGCTGAAATGTCTTGGAGACATTTGTTGCTCTTTAGTGTAATATTGAAAAAAACTGGTGACAGTGGATATCCTTGTTATGTTTACAAACTCAAAGGTAAAAGAATTCACTATTAGACCATCAAATATGATGATAGCAGTGGGATATTTCATATCTTTTATCAGAATAAGAAAATTCTATTAGTTTTCTGAGAGTTTTTATCAAGAAGGGTCTTAAATCTTATCAAATGCTTTTCCCACATCTATTGAGATGATCATATGTTGTTCTTCCTCTATTCTGTTAAAGTCGTGAATTATATAGATTTTTTTAATGTAAAACCAATCTCACGATCCAGGAATAAGCACCATTTGGTCACAATTACTGTTATTTTTTTTCCATATTGATGGTTTTGCTTTGATTTTTTGTATAGGATTACTGCATCTATATTAATGAGATACATTTGCTTGTATTTTGCTTTTCTTGTAATGTCCTTTCAAGTTTTGGTGGGATTATACCAGCCTCATTTAATGAGTGGGGAAATGGGGAAATGTTTGTTTTCCAAATAACTGTTGTTCAATTGGTAATATTTCTTCCTTCATGGAGGTTTTTTTGTGAGAGGGATTTAAACTATACATTCAAGTTCTTTATCATATAGGACTATTCAGATTATCCATTTCTTCCTGTGTAAATTTTGATAACTTGTCTTTTTCAAGGTATTTTCCCATTTTATCTAAATTATCAAAATTACTGGCACAAAATTATTCATAATGTCTTCTTATTTTCTCTAGAATCTCTAGTGATGTTTCTCTTTTTATTCCTGATATTGGTAATTTATGTTCATTCTATTTTTGTCATGCTCAATTTTGTTAGGGTCTTGTAAATTGTATTAATCTTCTAAAGAACCAACTTTTTAAAACGTTTATTAATGTTTTTTTTAGTAATCTCTACACCCAACGTGAGACTCAAACTTATGACCCAGAGATCAAGAGTCACATGCTGTTCTGACTGAGCCAGCCAGGCTTCCTTCAGAGAACCAAATTTTGGCTTTGTTGGTTTTTCTCTATTTTCTGTTTTCTATTTCAGTAATTTCTGTTCTTTATTACTTTCTTTTTTTCTCCTTTCTTTGGGTTTAATTTGTTTTCTTTTTTCCTAGCATTTTGAGATGAAAACTGAGGAAACTGATTCTCAATTTTTCGTTTTTTAAAATGTATGTATTTAAGGCATATTTTTTATAATTTTTAGCTGTAGCCCCACAAATTTTTCTAGTCCATATTTTCATTATCACTTCAAAATATTTTCCATTTTTATTATGATTTCTTCTTTATACATGGGTTATTTTGAAGTGCATTGCTTAATTTCCAGATATTTGTGTATTTTAAAATCATTTTTCAATTATTGATTTTTTATTTATTTTCACAGTAGTCACAGAAATACTCTCTATGATTCCAATTCTTTGAAATTTGTTGAGAATTGCTTTATGTTTAGCATATATTCTATTTTGGTAGATGTTCAATGTGTATTTGAAAAGATCATGTATTCTGCAGTTGTTGAATATAGCATTTATGCAGTGATCTTTTGTTGTGACTAGGTACTGCACAAAGAGTTGTGGGCAAAAGAAGAGATAAAAAAAAATGTAGTCAAGGGACAAATACACACACACACACACACACATTGTATATGCAGAACAGGGATGCCCAAAAGATGTCAACATCCTAGAATTCTGAAACCTGAATATAAATTAAATTATATGGCAAAGGGGAATTAAGATGGTCAGTTAGGTCAAGTTGCTTAATTGTGTTCAAATCTCATACTGCATTTTTTTAAAACTGGTTTTTCTGTCAGCTACTGAGCTAAATGTGTTCAATTCTCCATCTATGATTGTGTATTTGTCTATTTCTCCTTAATTCAGTTAAATTTTCCTGTATGTATTTTGAAGTTATACTATTTAAAATTTAGGATTTTCTTTCTTACTGTTGAATTGACTTATTTTAAGATCTTGAAATGTCCTTTTTTATCACTAGTAATACTTCTTATCTTAAAGTCTGCTTATTTGATAATAATGTAGCCATATTGGATGCATTATGGTTAGTGTTTTTGTGGCATGTCTTTTCCCATTCTTTCTTTCTACATATTTAAACAGCTTATAGCTAGGTCTTATGTTTTTTTTGACAGTCTGACAATCTTTGTGTTTAATTGGAATGTTTAGTCCATAATTTACATTTAATATAATTTCTATTATAGTTAAGTTTGTCATTGTCCCATCTGGTCTTTGTTCCTTCATTCTTTTTTCTTATTTTGTTTTTTATGAAATAAGTTTCCTTCTTATTTCCTCCTTTCTCCCTACTTGCCTTCCTTCTTTCTCTTGTCCTTTCCCTTCCCTTCATTTATTCTATTTAATTCTTCTATTAGCTTTTCCTAAAAAGTCTACTTTATTGATATATAATTTACATAAAATTAAATATACTCATTTTATAGTTTGGCAAGTTTTGACAAATATAGCCACCGTTACAATCAAGATCTAGAACATTTTTATAATGCTAAATGTGCTCTCTTGCAGTTAATTCCCTCTTCCCTAGTACCTGTCAAGCATGGATTTATTTTCTCTCACTATAGCTTAGTTTTGCCATTTTGTATAAATGGAAGCATATAAGATGTACTCTTTTGTGTCTTGCTACTTTTACCCAGCATAATATTTTTTCAGATTTATTGATTGTGTCATATTTGAAGGCTGAGAACCCTTCCTAGCAGTGTATCAGAGTGCCTGTTTCTGCTCAGCCTAGACAACAGAGCATGCTGTCAAACTTTTGAAGTTTTGCTTATCTGGTAGGTAAGCAATGTTATCTCAATAAATTTTAATTTGTAGTTATTGTTGTTGTTGGAAGTCAAGCTAGAAATCTTTCATCTGCTAAGTTGCATTTGTACTTCTTTCTCTGGGAATTGTCTACTCTAGCCCATTCTTCTCTAACGTTGTTGGTTTTCTTCTCTATTTTTAAAAACTTTTTATATATTAAGGATACCAACCCTTTATGATACAAGTTGCAAATTTCTTCCTAGTTTGCTGGGTTTTTTAAGCCTCACTTTCCTGTGTTTTTTTTTTCCCCATGCAGAAGTTTTATTTATATGACATCAGATATCTCAGTCTTTTCTCGTTGTTTCTGAATTTTTTAGTCACAGTGAGGAAAGTTTTTTTCTACTTGCTGATATAGAGGAATTCTCTTCAGCTTTCTTCTAATACTTCTATGGCGTCATCATTTCTATTTAAACGAATGATCCATTTGGAGTTTATCCTACTGTATGGTGTGAGAAATGGATCTAATTTTATCTTTTTCTATAAAGCCCTCCAGTTATATCAATATCACATTTAAAAAAAAATCCACCTTTTCCTTACCCATTTGAATTACTGCTTTTATTGCACAAATTACCATATGCTGTTGGTTTATTCTTTTATTTTCTATTCTATATCATTCACCTATCTGTGCAATAATAGTACACTTATCATTCCAGTGGCTTTTAAATTTATCTTCATATCTGTTATGGCCAGCCCCCACTTACTGCTTTTCTTTTTCAAGATTTTTCTGATTATTATTGTTTCTTGGTTCTTCCAAATGAGCTTTGTAGTGAACTTGTCTAGCTTGTAAAAATACATGCTTCTATTTTTATTGGAAATTTTATAAGGTAACTTAGGGAAAACTAACATAGATTTAATGTTAAGTCTTTCAACTCAACAAGGAAGGAAATTTCTATTTGTTCAAACCTATGATGTGACTTTCAAGAGTGTCTTATTTTACACATTTAGGTTGTGGCTATTTCTTTTTCTAGGTATTTTCTTCTTTCCCTTTTTCTTTCTTTCCTTTTGTGTTTTTTTGTTTTGTTTTCCTATTTAAAATGGATTTTTCTTATCCATTATATCTCCTAACTACTTTTTGTTTTAATCTATGGAGATTAGTGGTTTTGTACACTGAGTTTATAATTAATTTGTCACTTTATTAAAGCATAATTCTTATGATTCTTTTGGGTTTTCATTTAATTTTATCATCTACATCTACAAATAAAGATGGATTTAGCTCTTCCTTTATAATTCTTATGCCTCTAATTGCTTCCTTTGTTATAATTTCATTGGCCAAAACTTCTAAAATGTTAGATGTTAAATTCACACTTTTAACCGATATAGATATTTCATGCTATAAACCTCACTCTGATAACTACTATAGCTATATACCACAGATTCTGATATGTTGTGTTTTTATTATTATTCTTTTAAAAAAAATTCTCTAGGTAAATTTGGATTTCTGTTGTGATCCAAGAGTTGTTTGATAGTGTAATTTTAAACTTTCTAGCTGAAAGATTTTTAGAAATTTTGTTATTAAATATCTATTTTAAAAAATTTTCCCTTTTCTTAAAATTCTAATTATTTTACTATAATATGCCTTGGTGTCAATCACTCTGGGCTGATTTTCCAGAGTATACAGGGTATCTTTTCAGTATGTAATTTCAAGTTATGTTTTATTTCAATATGGGTTTCTCCAGTGATTGTTTTTTTAGTATTCTGTCCTGTTCAGTTGATTAGGTATTCTTCTTTAGGACTTTATACACATCAACATACACACCATTTTGCTGATGTTCTGTATCACATTCTCTTAAATCTTTTTAAATTTTTCATATTTTTTAAATTAAAAATTTTCTCCTTTCCATTTCCGTTTCTCTTTATGTCCTAACCATGGTATTTACTAACATATTACTTCTAGTTTAGTCTTCATTTCCAAAATATTGTTTCTTTTATTTCTAATATATTTCTTAGTTTTGTAAGCTCCATTTTCAAATCTTCCTGTTCTTTTTGTTTCTCCAATAATATTTCTGAATTATTTTGATTCTAATTTAAGTTGTTTTTTAAAATAACTTCTTATTATTTTTAAAATTTCTTTTGCCTTATTTCTTTAAAATATTAGAATATAGTTTTCCGTTATTTTGTGGGCATGTCTTTCTGGCTTGTTTTCATTGCTTGAAAGAATGTTATCCTGCTCCTAATTTTCCTTTTTTTCTGATTAATAATTTTGAATGGATTTGATGCTTTTGTTTCCTATTGCTTATATTTCAGTGAGATGAATTTACCTGTAGTAGAAGGGAGGACAGCCAGCATAGTTGTTATAGCTTCAGAGTTCAAATGCTCAATTTTCTGTCATTTATTTGAAATGTAAAAAAGAAAACAACAACAAAAACAACAAAAAACAAGAAAAAAACTGGGGTTTATGAGATGTGCTGTCTCCTTTACCCTTTTCTTTCCTTTGCCTCTGTTGTTCCTGTTCAATATGGGGACTCTGTCCTAGAAGTGAGACTTGGGTCCAGATCACCCCAATACTCTCATGACTTAATGAGGTCCCCTTGCACTCACCTGCAAACTGTAGTCTACAAAGCTCCTCCCAGTCTGAACTGATGTTCTCTGGGAGACTATTTCTGCAATGCATATAAAGACAAAAGATTTCTAGTCATATCCAAATCATACATAATGAATAATGAAAAGAAATTTACCCAATAGAAAATGTGCAAAGGTTACAAATAGGCAATCTATAGAGAAGGAAACCTGAATGTCAACTAAACCTATGAAAAGGTGCTTCATCTCACCAGTAATTGGGAATGCTAATTAAAACATGAAAATGAAGTTTATCTGATTCAGCACTAAGGACATGACAATAAGCTACTAAAATGATTACCAAAAAAAAAAAAAAAAAAAGAATCAAATCTTGGTTTCTGCTAAAGAACAACCATCACATCATAGGTATTCTGGGGGGAAAAAAAGCCAGAAAAAAGATCTGGTGAGAAGAGATCTTAGTGCTCTCTCTCTGGCCTTTGCTTACACTATTTCCACATTCCAGAATATTCTCTATCCAATTCTTTATCTAGGTAATTACTATTCATCCTTCAGGTCTTATATTAATTGTCATCTTTTTAAGGAAATACCAGACTCCCCTTAGACTAAGATTGATGCCTCTAAGATGTGAGTCCTTGGCACTTTATACTTTCACTATTATAGCATTTTCCAAACGTTACTGTAATGGTCAGTTTTATGTGTCACCTTGGCTAGGCTATAGTACCCAGTTATTCAATCAAACAGTAATCTAGGTGTTGTTTATGAAGGTATTTTGTAGATATGATCAACATCTACAATCTAAGCCAACTCCTTGTACTAAATCTCTTTGTATATATGTGTATATGTGTAAATATATATATTCTACTGGTTTTGTTTCTCTGGTGGAATTTTGCCTGATAAAATTACTATGCCAAATTATATAATTATCTATATCCTTTCATATTAAAGACACAATGGTGTCTATTTTTTGTTTACCTTTGTATTTTCTAGTGCCTGGAATATAGTATATGCTGAAAAGAAAGCTGTTGAAGAAACTAAAGAATTTCTTATCAAGATTGAAGAATGTAAAAGACCCAATATGGAAATCTTCAATACAGCTGTAAGGAACCCAGGTTAGTGTACTATGAGGTTGGAGAAGGAAGAGGCTAAAAGCCTTGTAGATGCTTTTATGAAGTTATTTACTTATTCATTTATTCATTCATTTATTTATTCATTTATTCATTTATTTATTGCTTGCTTGCTTATGTGAAGTTCTGACAAACACCAAATAGTAACCTTTCACTCCTTGGAGAAATTATCCTTTTGGTAAGTCACTGGAGTGTCCCTCCAGTTTTCAAAGTTGTTAGCAAACACTGAAATAAAGAAAGCTGACCTAGGAGGCAGTCATTTCTGTACAAAAAGGAAAGAGTCAACCAAATACTACCAATCTAGTTAAGTGGAAAAACTTTGATTTTTTAAAAATGTAAATATTAATATATCAAATAGCCCATAATCACATATCTAGGAATCTTACCCATTTTCATTCCAATGAAAACATGAAAATAGAGCTTCATCTATTCAGCACAAAAGATATTTCAATAGCCTAGTATGATAATTGCAAAAGAATGAACAAGAATCTTGGCTTCTAATACAGAACAGACATTTACCTTGTAGGCATTTCAAAATAAAAAATGAAAAGAAGCCAGGAAAATATCAGATGACAAAGAAAGGAATCATTACTTTTAAAAAATGCTAAAGATTGAAATTAGAAACAAACAAAAAACCTCCCGTGTCCTAAACTTAGGCTTTCCGAAACAAGTCTGAAGGCTTACTATATTGCAACAATTTGGGTTTTGATAAAGACATGTAATCCCAGGCCCCACCCTATCCTAACTGCATCTGAATCTCCAGGGATCTGGTCTGAGTATCGAATAGTTACTCTTCTCCTCAGGTGATTCTGATGCACACCTAAGTCTAGACGGTTAGTCTTCACAACATATCTTTGTTTTCTTCATCTCACTGGTCAAGGTCATCTTCCTTCAGGAAGCCTTCTGTGATTTTTTTATCTACAAGCAAGACTTCTGTGCTTCCTTTTATCTACTAACTCCTTATCTTAATATGGTATTAATCAGAGTGTGTCATTTTATACAACCATGAAATTGAATTGGTAGAAGAATGGAGAAGAAAATAGCACAATGTTTTAGTTCTCTCCACATTTGATCTTTAGCTCCTGCTTTGTTTTAGTAGTTCAAGTATTCTCTCACAGAAAAACAGACACAGTAATATTCAAAAGCAAATCTATATGTAACCTGCATCCCTGGCAAGAAAAGTCCTGGGATACAGTTTCTGGGAGGGTATCACAGCTCAAATTGGAATGAGCCATGACTAAACATTTTTTTACTGATAAGCTTTACATAACAAAACCCTTGACCCAAAACTTTAGAGAGTTAATTAATAATAAGAATTTAGGCTTAGAACAAAGACCTAGGTTCTAATCGCAGCTGCAACACTAAAGTGATTTTTGAAAAGTTGCTTTACCTTTCCACTCTAGATTTCATCATCAGTAAGTGAAAATACAGTATCTTTTATGGAATAATAACAACAATTATAATTATTATAGTTGTTATTACTGTGATCATTAAGTGCTATGCTTGCAACTACCACAGCTTTTAGTCAAAATAAGGACCAGCATGAATATTACATCTCCAGAAAGAAGACAAACTTGTGGTTCTAGCCAAATATTTTTTCAGAATCAGATCAAAGAAAAGTGATAAAACTTTGGTGTCCTGTTTCAAAAATCAACATACCATAATATTTTGAACTATTTATCTATCTAGAGTTGAAGAAGGTATATTTTGACTGTGTAGATTATATTTTCCAGCAGTGGCTGCAATATTTTCCATCCCACCTGCTTTTTTTAGAACCTGCCACGTTTCCATCAAGAGATGAGTTTATGTCCCTTCCTTTTAGATCTGTAAGGAACTTTGTGACTAGCTTAATGAATACACTACAGCAGATGGCACAGGATAAGACTACTGAGACCAGGTCATAATAAGCAGTACAGCTTCCAACTAGCTCTGTCCCTCAGGATCCTTGCACTTAGAATCCAAGTATTGTATCACAAGGAAGCCCAGGCCACAAAGAGTAATCCGTGTAGGCAAAATTAAGGGTTCCCAACCATCAGGCCGAGCTGAGCTTTCAACTGAAAGCCAGCGCCAACCAGTTGAGTGATCCATCTTGGAAATGGGTCCTTGAGCCCTCAGTGAAGCCATGGCCATATGATGCTGTGTGAAGCAGACATAAGCTTTCTTTGCCCAACCCTGAACTAATTTCAGATTTCTGAGCTAAATTAATGACTGTTTTTATTTTAAACCATTTAAGTTTTGGAGTATTTTGTCTGTAGCAATAGATTACTAGAACAATACCTACTTCTATAGAACATGTTATGTCAATAGCACATGCCATCATTTCTTAAGTTACCCTGTGTGGTGTTCGGATGAAGTATTTGAGCATTTAATTCAGCTGAAGGATGTTATTCAAAGAAATGTAGGGTTTTCACATGGAATTTATATAATGGGTATAAGTTTAAAAAGAATGTGTGTTGGAAGATGTACATTACCATGCTATTTCTGATAGCAAGAAAAAGGAAAAATTGTGATAATTATTAATAGGTAAAATATGGTACATCAACACATGTAATGCTATACAGAAACTAAAAACAAGATACAGATCTAAATTATAAGTGAAAAAATGAAAAATACAAAACTGTATAGAATGATCCTATTTGTATTAAAATGTGTAAATATTTATCTAGTTGGCAAAGAGAAACATTTCTGAAAGGAGACTAAAAATCCCTCTGAGGTATGGGACTGTGGAAATGAATCGGGAAATAACTTCTATTTCCTTTTCTACATTCTCTGTACTTTTAAATTCTTACTTTGAGTTTGGGTTTTAAAATAAAAAAACTTTCAATTGCATAAAAATAGTACAGTTTTGCTATAGAGTATTAGAATTACTTTTCAAGTTTTCTTTAAAACAGAATTTCTTAACTGAAGGACATCGATAGGGATTCAAAGTACATTTGTCTTCCTTGGGTGATCATATTGGTACGACAGCTGTCACACATGGAGCCACCGACTCCAGTGTGCTGAGGACAGGCAGCCATGGCTTTCCTCTGGAACAGTAAAACTCTTTGAGAAAAACCAAGCAATTTGACCAAGTTCAATTCCACCGTAGGAATCTGCAGAACCATGAACAGAACTGAAACAGCTTTTGCCTTTAACTTTCCCACAATAATCCTAAGTATTCCCACAGCCACATGATTACTTATATCAAAAATAAAATACATTAGTATAGAAACTCTGTGTGACCATATAAGCATAGCATAAAGAACTACACATGTTAATAGAGGGAACAGTGTTAGTTATGACCCCACCATCACTTAAACATTAAGAATTTTCTTACCAGTTCCCTGATGTATTGCTCAGGCTAAGGATAAGATTACTCTGATTTTCTAGACACACATCAGCTAGGAGTTAGGGTAGGTAGCCAGGGTGCAGGTATGTGGGGGGAAAGGATGCAATAGAGAATGAAATTGACCTCATATCATCTGTGATTCAGATGGAAATACCATAGATAATTAAGAATTTAATATTGTCAAACTAAATAATATTTCAGATAGTGGTAAGTTGTATGAATAAGAATAAAGCTGAATAAGGTGGACAGAGAATGAACAAAGAAGGGATACCATTTTGTGTATAGTGGTCAAGGAAGCCTTCACCAAGAAAGTGACATTTCAGCACAGTTCTGAAGGAAAGGAGGGAGATAGTCATACAGTCATTGAGAGGACAGGATTCTTGGCAAAATAAAAAATAAAAAAATTAGTAAGTGCTAAGACCCCAAGAAGGCCGTAGTGGAACAAGCAGTGGGTTAATTAGCAGAAAGGGAGATCAGAGGAATGATGTGGGGTCAGATCATGTAGTACCTCTTAGGCTACCATAAAGACTTTAACTTTTATTCTGAGTGGATGGGAAGCCTGTGAAAGGCTAGCTTTCTAGCAGAGGCTAGACAAGACATATGTTTTACAAGGATCACTCCAGAATTGTCTATATAGCAAAAAATGTTCAAACAGGGAGATCAGGTGAGAGATTGTAATAATCCAGGTAAAGCATGGTGGAGACTTGGATCAGGATGGAATCAGTGGAGATGGGAGAGAATTGGTTAAACACAAGTGATCAAGAAAAAGGAAATATAAGTTATTTGATTTAATAATTAAACTCAGGGGCGCTGGGTGGCTCAGTCGGTTAAGCATCTATGCCCTCAGCTCAGGTCGTGATCCCAGGGTCCTGGAATCAAGCCCCACGTCAGGCTCCCTGCTCAGGGGGGAGCCTGCTTTTCCCTCTCCTTCTGCCCCTACCCCCAACTCGTGCACTCTTTCTCGCTCTCTCTCAAATAAATAAAGTTAAAAAAATAATTCAACTCAGAAATCAAAAGACACCAGCTAACCAAATTTTCCATCATCTGAGTAAAGGGGGATTAAGTAGGCAGGAAAGAAATGAGTAAATTAGAAACCAAAAAGATATATAGTGAAAGATATACATAGAAATAAAAAATAAATACTAAATCATGTTCTTTGAAAAGTCCGATCAAAGAAATTTTTGGTAAAGTGAGTAAGGAAAAGGAAAAGGGAAAATACAGATACATAACATTCAGAATGGAAAAGAACATATAAACAAATATGAATACCTTAATTTATACTGAAATGTATAATTTGCTAATCATGCAAAAAATTAAAACTAACAAGTTTCACAAAAATATATGTGAATCAAGAATAGACAGAACATTTTTGTATTCTGTAAATACCTAGTAGTGCAATTGCTGGATCATAGGGTAGTCACCCTGATGTTTATAGCAGCATTATCTAAATAGCCAAATTATGGAAACAACCCAAGTGTCCACCAACTGATGAATGGGTAAAGAAGAGGTGGTATATATACAATGGAATATTACTCAGCCATCAGAAAGAATGAAATCTTGCCATTTGCAATGACATAGATGGAGCTAGAGAGCATTATATTAAGGAAAATAAGTCAGAGAAAGACAAATGCCATATGATTTCACTCATATCTGGAATTTAAGAAACAAAACAAATAGCAAAGAGGGAAAAAAAGAGAAGCAAAATGAGAAATAGACTCTTAACTATAGAGAACAAACTGATGGCTACCAGAGGAGAAGTGGATGGGGGGATGGGGATGAAGGAGTGCACTTGTGATGAGCTCCAGGTGCTGTATGGAAGTATTGAATCACTGTATTATACACCTGAAACTCATATTACACTATATGTTAATGAGAATTTGAATAAAAACTTAAAACAATGGATAGAATAACAACAGAGTAGAATAACCATAGCAGAAATTGAAAACCATGTTAAGAACTATGTTATAAAAGGAATTCTGTGAGAATGTTTTAGAAGTGTATTATATAAAGGCACAGATAGTTCCCATGCTATTTACATTGACCTCAAACAGAAAAAGTTCAAAAGTTTGCCAAATTAGGGGCACCTGGTGGCTCAGTTGGTTAAGTGTCTGCCTTCGGCTCAGGTCATGATTCCAGGGTCGTGGAATTGGAATACCTAGCATGTAGTAGGCACTCAAAAATATTAATTACTATTAATTTCTATGTTTGGAGATGTATTGTTTCTATTAGTAAGTTAAAGAAGAAAAACTATAAGATAATGTTGTTAGATACCAAAAGATATTTTGATAAAATTAATATTCATTTATTTTTAAAAATTTCTAGTACACAGCAAGAAGAAAGATACTTTCTTAACACGAGACAGAAACTCCATTTGAAATCCGTAGCCTTCATCATCAGGGATGCCTCTTTTTTTTTTTAATTTTATTTATTTATTTGACAGAGACACAGCGAGAGAGGGAACACAAGCAGGGGGAGTGGGAGAGGGAGAAGCAGGCTTCCTGCTGAGCAGGGAGCCTGATGCGGGGCTCAATCCCATGACCCTGGGATCATGACCTGAGCTGAAGGCAGACGCTTAATGACTGAGCCACCCAGGTGCCCCATCAGGATTGCCTCTTATCATCAACATTGTCAAGAAGTTCTACATGATACAAAAAGAACAAAAATATGAAATAAGATTTATTATTATTTACAAATGATCCATTTGTCTACCTGGAAAACCCATTGTGAGCCAAAATCCAAACAGGATTTTTTAAAAATTGAGAATTATTCTAACAATTAATAATTATTCTAATTATTCTGGAAGGAAAAAAAGGTGTAAAAATTGCCAAGAGCATGTTGAGAAAGCAAAGTATGAGGTGCTTTCGCCCTACTAAACTGTTACTGGTGCATAGACACTAATACGAGACACAAGAAAGGCCAGAAGAAGATAGCATATGATAAGGGTGATGTTTCAAATCAATGTGGGAATTATTGGTTAATTAATAAATGGTTTTGTGAAAAGTAAACATAATCTTATTATTAATAAAATCTATTGCCCTTTTGTGAGTACAAATACTATGTTTTCTGAAATCCATCATATTGTCAGGTGGTATTCACAGAGCCAACTTTGAACCATGCATTTTGGAAGTGATTCCAAAAGCCAATGGCTTGTTGAGAAGCGTAAATTCTATAACAAGAATTCTTGATATATATATTTCACCAGTAGTTCCGTCAGTTTTTGTTTCACATAATTTGAGGCCATATTGTTGGGTGCATGTGTGTGTATTATCAATATATCTTCTTGCCACTTGGTTTCTTTTCCCACTAGATGATATCTTTCCTTTTCCAATAAGGCTTTTTCCCCTGAATTCTATTTTGATCATATATTATGAAGCTCGATTTATTTTTCTTCATATTTGTCTTATATATCTTTTCCTACCCATTTATTTAAAAAAAATTTGAATCCTTCTATCCTAAGTATTTTTTTTTTGTAGAAAACATCATTGCTAGATCCTTAAAAGAAAATGCAACTTGATAGTCTTGGTCTTTTATTTAGTGACTTTAATTTTTATAATTATATTAAAGCTATATGAGTATTTATCACTGCCATCTTTTCTCAAATTGTGCATTTACTTTATTTCAAGGGTCTTTTTCATGCTTTCCATTGAACAGAACAGATTCTGTTTCTCTATTTAAAATTTATGCATTCTTTTTAAGTTTTATGGTGGTTGCCTTAACATAAAAGACTCCTACACATGACATTTATTTTTCCTAAACATCAGTATCATGACCATCCATATATGCCACTACCCGATTTAGAAAATGATGCCTAAGGAAACAAAACCATAGCAGGTGCTGCCTTTATACCCTTCTTCATGACATCTTCTTCCCACCCCCTCAAAGTTAATAACTTTTTAAAATATGTTGTTTATTCTCCCTACACATGACTATATTTTTACTACACATGTCTGTATACATAAATTACGTATAGTGATGTTATGCATGTTTTGAATTCAATACAAATGGTACCATCTGTATGTATCCTTTGCAAATTACTTTATTTTGCACTCAACATTGTATGTGAGATTTATCCAGGTTGATACATATATTTATATTCACTGTACTATAGTGTATTGTACATATCCATTATTTGGATAAACCACAATTAATTTATCTAAGGTATAGATTATCAGCAGATAGATATGTAGATACATAGATAAGGTATATAAGTGTCTGTGTATTGAGAAGTAAGCAATTAACAAAATAGCCATATCCCTGCTCATGTGGGACTTACACTATTTATGGAATGGGGTACAAACATCACACTAATTAAATAAAAAATATATAATATACTTGAATAGAAGGTAGTAAGTGGTAAAGAGAAAAAAATAAGGCAGAGAAGAGGGTTAGGGTGTGTTGGCAAGGTGAGGTATAATTTCAGAAAGGATGGCCAGGTTAGATGACATCTAAGTAAAGATCTGGAAGAAATGGAGTATGTGGTGGGAGACATTTTGCAACGGGTACATCAAGGGTAAACACTTGAGGGTGTTTGGTGCCCAGAGGTGCAGGTTGAAGCCTAGTAAGCAGGCCAGTGTATGAGAGGAAGTCCAAGATGAGGCCACGCAGGTCATGGGGTTGGTGGGGAGGGAAGATCAGTGTGGACCTTGGAAGCTGCTGCAATGCCCCAGGTGTTTTGCATCAGACTGTTAAACACCATTAAAGCAAGAATGGTGTCTACCTTGTTCACCCTTGTATTTCTTCTGCCTAGAATGGAGTATATGCTCAAAAAACTTTTGAATCAAGTAAAGAATTTCTACTGAGACTCAAGGATATAAGAAGCCCTTATGAAAATTCTCAATACATTTTGGGTAAACCTGCTTAGTTCACTATGGGATTGGAGTAAGAAGGGGCTAAAAGCTTTCTAGATGTTTCTAAGAAGTTCTAACAAATGCTAAATAGTAACAGTGAAGCTTTGGGGAACTCATCCTTATGGTAAGTGATTGCAGTATCCATCCTGTTTTCAAAGTTGTAGTAAACATTTAAAGAAACAAAATTTATTCTAGGAGTCCGTCATTTCTGGTACTAAAATGAAAGGTTCAACCAAATACTACTGCTTCAGTTCAGTGGCAATAAATTTTGATATTAAAGGAAGTGCAAATATTAATACATTAAGTACCCATAATTATATTCTATTTTTAAATCTAATAAAAATATGGAAATGGTGTTTCATCTGATTCACTGCAAAAGATATTACAATCTAATATGATAATTGCAAAAGAATGAATCAGAATCTTGGCTTCTAATAATGAACAGACATTGCCTTGTAGGTATTCCAAAAAAAGAAGAAGGAAAAAAAAAGCCAGGAAAAAAATGATGGCAGAGAAAATGACATCAAAAGTTTAAATATATGGTAAAAATTGAAATAAAAAAAATCTCCAGAGTTTTGCCCTAAAGCTATGTTTTCCAAAATACTTATTACATTAACATTATGTAGGTATTGATAAAAACACATTCCCAGGCCCCACCCCATGCCAAATGAGTCTGAATTTCCAGAAATCAGGTCTGAGCATTGAATAGTTAGTATACTCTCCAGGTGATTTTGATGCACAGCCAGTTTTGGGTTGAACCCTAGGCTGTCATCTGCACAATATATCTTTCGTTTTTTGTTTTTTTGTTTTTTTTCATTTCACTGGTCAAGACCAGCTTCCTTCTGGAAGCATCCTGTAATTTGTTTTATATTAGCAAATTTCTGTGCTCCCTTTTATCTCCTAACTCCTTATCTTATTATGGCATTTAATCAATGGGTTATAGAATCATGAAATTGAATTGGTGGAATGGAGAAAAAGCAACACAATATTTTAGTTCTCTCCACATTGGATCTTTAGATTTTGCTTTTTTAGTTCAAGTATTCTCTCACACAGGACAATAGACATTGTTATATTCAAATGTAAATTTATATTAACTCACATCCCTGGCATGAAAGAGCCTAGGATAGTTTTGGGGGGAGGGTATCTCAGCTCACTGAGATTGAAACTGAGGATTTTTCTACTTATAAGCTTGACATGTAAATCATGACCCAAGCTTCTGACAGGTTTTTTTTTTTTTTAAGATTTTATTTATTTATTTGAGAGAGAGAGTGAGAGAGAGAAAGAGCACAAGAGGGGGGAGCGGGAGAGGGAGAAGCAGACTCCCTGCCGAGCAGGGAGCCCGATGCGGGACTCGATCCCGGGACTCCAGGATCATGACCTGAGCCGAAGGCAGTCGCTCAACCAACTGAGCCACCCAGGCGCCTGACAGGTTTTAATTAATGGTGAGAACCTAGGTTTAGAACATGATTTAGGTTCAAGTCCCAGCTGTGACACTAATGTGATTTTTAGAAAAAAATTGCTTAATTTTAAATTTAATTTAATTATGATTTAGAAAAGTTGCCTTCACCTTTCCACATCTAGATTTCATCATCAAGTGAAGATAAAATGTCTGATATGGAATAATAATAATAATAGCTAATAATCACTAGGTGCTCTATTAAATGGAAGGTGAATATGAAAACAAAATAAATTGTTTCTCATCCATTAAAGAAAATTGGTGATCATGTAACTGCCCCAGCTTTTAGCCTTAATAGGGAGTTAAATTGAGTGTTCCAGAAAGGAAGACAAACTGATGGTTCTAGTAAAATACCTTTTCAGAATCAGATCAAAGGAAAGACAACAAAACTTGGATATCCTTGTTTCAAAAATCAACAACACCATTTTATTATGAATTATCTATCTGGAGTTGAAGAAGTTATCTCTTGACTGGCAGACTGTATTTTCCAGCAGTGCCTGCAACATTATTTCCCATCCTACCTGCTTTAAAAATAAAAAAAAACCCTTGCCATATTCCCATTAAGAGAGAGAGTTTATTTCTCTTCCTCTTAGACTGGATAGACCTTTGTGACTAGCTCAGTGAATACAGTTCAGCAGGTGGCACATGATAAGACTTCTGAGGCTATGTCGTAAAAGGCAGTCCAGCTTTGTCCTAGCTCTGACTCTTAGGATTTCTGCCTTTGGAATTTCTCATTGCATGAGAAAGCCCAGGCCATGCAGAGAGACCCATGCAGAGAGAAACACAGGGTCCCCAACCTTCAGCCCCAGCTATGCTCCCAAATGACAGCCAACAATAACCAGTTGATTAAGTCAACTTGGAAACGGGTCCTCTTGCTTTCAGTCAAAGCACCCCAGCAAATGCCAAGCCCTGACCAAACTGCACATCTCTGAGCTAACAGAATGATTGTTTTGTTTTAATTCACTAACTTTTGGAGTGTGTTTTTTTTTATGAATCAGAAGATTTTCAGAAGAGTACATTGCTTAATTCTTTAGAACTCTTTTATCAGTACTACATGTCAGCATTTATTTAATGACCTTGTGGGTTGTTAGGAAGTAATAATCAGGCATCCAATGAAACTACAGGATGTTATTCAAAGCAGAGCTAGGATTCCTGCTCAAACTTTGTATATTTATATATCTGTGTATTGTCAGAATACTTTTCCTTCCTCTCTTTTTATTAGATGTTGAATAAATGAATGAATGAATGTATGAATATTGAAGATAGTCTAGTGTATGATTCAATTCAGGAGAAAGAGTAGGAGTAGTGAAGGGATTAGGGAATTAATTACAAAACTATGATAATAGATGAGTTGTTTGAGATTTAAGCCAATCACACGATGTAGTACATCTAGTGCCCAGATCTTGGTTTCTTCTCTTCATCAGTTCCTGCTCTTCCTTCAATCCTCATCATTAGGACCACTTTCTTGGGCCCTGAAAGTGGTTAAATCCCCTTGCTATATGTCCTCTAGCTCCATGCAAATTCCCTTCTATAATGCTCATCACCCCTGGCTGGAGGTGCTGGAGTGTGAGGCATGTCTTTCTTGGTTGCTTCTCCATCCCCAGCACACAGCATTGTAACCATCACACAGGGGCTGCTCTCTCTCTCTTCATTGATTTGAATTGCACACAGTTGCTCGAGGACACATAGTTGTTTTGTGTTTCTCACTGGTTTCAGCGTTTTGGTTTTTTGGCTGTTTATTTCTTTCATGTAGCATTATCGGATGGTTAGAGATTTTGTAAATTCCCTTTCTACTCCTCCAGAGTGAGTACAACTTGTGGGAGAATGGAGCTACTCACAAATATAAAATTGTATTATCTGATTAAACAATAGAATCAGAAAACGACGACTAACCTGATTCTCTGTGTCCCTGTGGGCACATGCTTGGAGAACACATGTATTTATTATCCATTTTTTTTTCTTACCCCACAACCCTTCTCTCTTTGCCTAATTCCTGTCTGTTTTTTACATCATGGCAGGGCTATCACTTCAGACAATTTGCACCTAGGCTGTCTAAATGACAACTTCATTCCCAGTGTCAAGTATAATGGTATCTAACACATGGTAGGAGCTCAATAAATGTTGTTGAATGGATGAGTGAGTGAATGAATGAATGGATGAAGGGATGTTGGGGAGATTTGATGTAGGATCTTGTTCAGGGGAAAGATCAGGAATAAGGAGATGACGGAATCAATCCCAAAGCTGTGTTGTGTTCTTTGACATTTAAGCTGACTGAAAGGTGCAGCACACCTAGCACTCAGAAACTGGTTCCTAAATACCATTCTCCAATAAAATGAAGCAGGAATTTTTGCAGAAATGGTTGATTCTAAGACTGAGGCAGGGAAAATACAGATGAGCCTGGAGCATCATATAGTGCCAGAAAGTAAGGAACTACTCATGTGGCCATAAGTGTGGGCAGAACTTAGTGACTGTCATGTAACAGACAGAATATGGAAAGGGAACTTAAGTAACTTTACTAACAGGTAAAACCTGGCAGGCACTACCTTAACCAAGACATCAAGGTTAATATCATTAGGAAAACATATTGACATCATGGACTCTCTCTGATACAATCAGTGAGAAAGATACCTCTCTTCTGGGATATTCTTCCCCCAAGATCCCTAACCTCTATCAAATCACATACACCAAAATTAGGTAACAAGTGCCTGACCAGTGTATTCAAAAATATCAAGATCATGGGGGCGCCTGGGTGGCTCAGATGGTTAAGTGTCTGCCTTCGGCTCAGGTCATGATCCCAGGGTCCTGGGTTCGAGCCCTGCATCAGGCTCCCTGCTCAGCAGGGAGTCTGCATCTCTCTCTCCCTCTGCCTGCAGCTCCCCCTGCTTGTGCTCTCTCTGTGTCAAATAAATAAAATCTTTTTTTTTTTAAAGATTTTATTTATTTATTTGAGAGAGAGAATGAGAGAGCAAGAGAGCACATGAGAGGGGGGAGGGTCAGAGGGAGAGGCAGATTCCCTGCTGAGCAGGGAGCCCGATGCGGGACTTGATCCTGGGACTCCAGGATCGTGACCTGAGCCGAAGGCAGTCGCTTAACCAACTGAGCCACCCAGGCGCCCAAATAAATAAAATCTTAAAAAAAAAAAGAATACAAAAAAGTATCAAGATCATGAAAAACAAGGAAATACTGAGAAGCTGTTAAAGAATTGGAGAAGACTAAGGAGACATGACAACTAAACCCAGTGTGGTATCCTGGAACAGAAAAGATATTAGTGGAAAGGCTGATGAAGTCTAAATGAAGTCTATGGTTTAGTTATTATTTCTGTACCAATGTTAATTTTTTAGTTTGATAAGTGGGCCACGTTTATGTCAAATGGTAACACCATGAGAAACTGGTGAAGGGAAGGGTATATGGGAAATCTGTGTTATCTTTGCACCTCATCTGAAAATCTAAATTTATTTAAAAAAAAGATTCCACACAAGACTTGGCTGCAGTGTCCACTTACAGGGAGTATAGGAGGGGAGGAAGGAGGCCAGTCTGATGTGGGGTCCATGAAATCTTGCCCCTCTAGCAGTGCATATATAATGCTACCCTTATCTGCATATTGCTTTAAATTTTATGGAAGGACTTCACATCCTTAAACTCACTTGACCCTCTCCATCAAGAGGAATGATAGCCAAGGAAGATGCTTAAGTTCATAGGGGACTAAAGTGAGCCTCTCTGCAAGATCTTATGTTAAAACGAGTATCTCACATTTAATGCTTGGTGTTTGGCATCTGTAGAGACCAAGGTGTGGACTCTGAAAGAAACTGATCTGGAAGAAGACTGCGACATCATTAATCAACACACACTAAGGAAAGAATCCGACAGGGATGGCATCCCAAACACTATGAATTTGTTAGCATGTTTGCAGGAGGGACCAGGGGGATGTAGGCCCAAGCTGTGTCTCATAAACTCAGATAATGGGATCTTCTCTTTGGTAAAGATCAATGCCTTAGGCTGCTTTGTTTTTTTGTTCTGATTCTGTTCTGTCTGATCAAGTAAGGCTTAAAGAAAGAACATTGATTACCCTTGTATTTAGCATTGAGCTAGAAAATTTAAAAGTTTTATGTTTTTTAATTCTCTCAAAACACGATGAAGTAAGCATTATTGCCCCAGGTTACATGGGGAAATCAGAGACCTATACAGAGGTTAAGCAGCAAACCTGCTTCCCTAGTAAGTAGCAGAGCTGGGAATCAAATCCAGGTATGTCTGATGCTCTGGCCCAGTTTCATTCCAGCCGCAGATGGTAAGTACACAGGGAAATGCCCCTCAGCCCCACTGTGCTCTTTAACCATCCAACCTGATGGTAAGATGTTGGGAACTCTTGGCAAAAACTGGCTGACTGGGGCACCTGGGTGGTTCAGTCAGTTGGGCATCTGCCTTCAGGTTGGGTCATGATCTCAGGGTCCTGGGATTGAGCCCCAAGTCAGGCTCCCTGCTCAGTGGAGAGCCTGCTTCTCCCTCTCCCTCTGCCCCTTCTCCCTGATCTTATTCTCTCTATCTCAAACAAACAAACAAACAAATAAATCTTAAAAAAAAACAAACAAAAAAACTAGCTGACCACTCTCTGGGATTGCATGATGGAGCACCCATTGTTTTATGGCAGAAACCCCATTTACCTTTTGAAGACAACAAGCTCTGTAATGAATGGACAAGCGGTGACTTCCCAATATTCATTTCCCCTTCTCTTGTCAGTTCTCCTGATAATTTGTTCAGTATTAATGCCAACCCTACCCAACCCAAGCCCTTTTGATTAAAGCTAACTCCACCCTGGCTTTTTTTTTATTATGTTATGTTAATCACTATACATTACATCATTAGTTTTTGATGTGGTGTTCCATGATTCATTGTTTGCATATAACACCCAGTGCTCCATTCAATACCTGCCTTCTTTAATACCCTGGCTTTTAAGGCAGGACATGGGATCCAGATTAGTGTGACCCCACTCTCTGGCCTCAGGGTCTGGTGGAGGGATGGGCATGCTATCAAAAATTGGGTCAAAGAGACTAAGAATTCATTTGCTGGGAGCCTCTGGGAAATATGCCTCTTTGCTCTTCTGAGGGGCTATTAGAGATATTCTTTCCTTTTTTTCTGTGATAGGAATGAGGAAGCATTGCAGCTAATCAGTTTGCCAAAGTGAAGTGGAGTCAGTCTTTGGGGAAAGTTGCACATGGAACAGAAAGTTACAATAAACCACACTTTTTGCTGTTCCCACCTTCCTCGTGAGCTAATCATTTTTTTTTTTAAAGATTTATTTATTTGACAGAGACACAGCAAGAGAGGGAACACAAGCAGGGGGAATGGGAGAGGGAGAAGCAGGCTTCTTGCTGAGCAGGGAGCCCGATACGGGGCTCGATCCCAGGACCCTGGGATCATGACCTGAGCCGAAGGCAGATGCTTAACGACTGAGCCACCCAGGCGCCCCCTAATCAATTTCTTTTATGACTTAATCCAGTTTGAGTTATTTTTTACCTTTTTTTTTTTTTAATTTTATTTATTTGTCAGAGAGAGAGAGCACAAGCAGGGGGAGCTGCAGGCAGAGAGAGAAGAAGGCTCCCCGCTGAGCAAGGAGCCCGATGTGGGGCTTAATTCCAGGACCCTGGGATCATGACCTGAGCTGAAGGCAGATGCTTAACTGACTGAGCCACCCAGGCATCCCCCCCCCCTTTTTTTTTAAAGATTTTATTTATTTATTTGACAGAGAGACAGCAAGAGAGAGAACACAAGCAGGGGGAGTGGGTGAGGGAGAAGCAGGCTTCCCGCAGAGCAGGGAGCCCGAAGTGGGGCTCGATCCCAGGACCCTGGGATCATGACCTGAGCTGAAGGCAGACGCTTAATGACTCAGCCACCCAGGTGCCCCTTTTTACCTTATTTTAAAAATCTTATTTAGAATCTAAATCATCTTCACTGACAACTTCCAAACTAAATTTTATGAACATTAGCCAGTAAGTAGGGTAACCATATAATTTATTGTAAAATCAGAACTTTTTTCAGGGACTATGGGAGCTATTAATAATTGCCGAGGAGCAACAGGTGTGAGCTGGGACCATCCTGGACAGACTGATATATGTGGTGGTCACTCTACCACTGAGGCATATGCTGGTCGCAATTCTGTCAGTGAATAAGTTGTAAGACTTTGGGCAATTGATGCTAGATCTCTGGATATCATTTTTTCAATATGTGGAATGAAATACGACATTCTGTGAGTCTAGGTGGCTTGTCTTTAGTCTGTACTATCCTGAGCTCACTGCTGGACTGGGACTCTGAAGGCTGCAATGTTCCTTACAGCAGAAATAGTGATGTAATAGTAATAATAATAATAGTCACTTTATTAGTCAGCTATTACTGCAATAATGCTGCATAACTAACAATCATAGAAATCTCAGTGGCTTATATCAACATTAATCTTCTTTGCTGATGACTCTGCAGAGAAATTTTCATTTGGCTGATCTCACTTGAGCTTGCTTGTACCCAGGCTGAAGAATCAATGACTTCTTGAAACATGCTTTTCTCATGGCACAGGGTGAAAGCCCCAAGAAGCCTGAAAAAAACCATTCAAGCACGTTTAAAGCCTTAGGTCTGACATACGTTATATCCACTCACATTCCATTGGCCAAAACAAGTTAGATGGTCAAACTCAATGTTACCAGGGCTAGTCAATAAAATCCACTTTAAGAAGGAGACATTGAAAAGCCACATGGTGAAGGGTTTACATATATAAATCCACTGTAAGGTGGAAGTGAAGATTTGGTTACAATAATTGGATCTAAAGCCCACCATGCATTGGATACTCAGTTACCAGGCACTCAAAATACATTGTCTCATTAATCTTCACAACACTTACATGGGATACATGTTAATATTTGCTTGTTGGATGAGTGTTTCCTTACTGGGCTATGCACAGTGGTTCCTTTGTAAAAGAGTTCTGATATTCAGGCTCCTGGAGAGCAGGCAAAGTAGCTGGAGGACTCTGTTAAGCATGAAGAGGGAGCTGGAGTTATTTCTTAAACTCATATAAGCAAGATGCACATCTGATCCCAGAGCAGCGAATGAACAGGAAAGCCTTGGTTTAGGTTGGAGGAGAACTTCCATTGTGGATGCTCGCCCTCCTTCTCCATCCCCCCCTCATCAACTGCGGACCTCCCTCTCAGGATCACTTCCTGTATGTCAGTATTAAACTTGTCCCTTCCCCTCCCCCAAGCACAGGCACAAGACCTGTGGCAGCTACACAGGTTAACACACTGCATGTTTCCTCATTGGGATTTTGCTATTCCACCAACCCTTATCTGGATATTAGTGAAGCATTAATGAACAAAAATTAGAAACCACAAAAGACGATAATAAAATTTGTAAAACGGTACACTTGATATCTAAGCATTCAAATGATGGGATTGCTAGCCTCAAGGAAAAAGTGAAAGGGGGAGAATCTAGGACAAGCGTGATTTTCAGTCAATGTTCAAATCCTTCCTCCTCCCACACATTTCCAAGACCATTTCCATGTCATAGTCTGGAGCCTCAAATCCTGAGTAGTTTGCCAAGTCATTATTCTTTAAAGGATGGGTGAGAAAACCTCATTTTCTGTTTAATAAATAATGCCCTCTAACAGGTACTACAAGATGTTAGGCCATATAATCTTATTTTATCTCAAATTACTGAATATCTACTATATGCCAGGCACTACAGTAGGTCAAAGTGACAATACACAGTCCATAGCATATATATACACAGATTTAATCTTTGAGGTGTTGACAGTGCTTTGAGTTATGAACAAGTACTGAGAGACACAATAGAGAAATTATTTCTTATGGAGGGAGGAGCAAGGCCAGAATAGGCACCTTGAAATCTAAGAGAGAAGAGGAAGATGGACAGTTTGAGAAGATTTGGAGAAGAACGTAAGATGGCACAGAGTATAAAAACACAGTGTCTCCCTCAGAGCCCTGGGTAGTTCCTGCATGGCTGCCTCAGGGACTGCTGTGGCTGGGGAGTGTTATGGATTGAATTGTGTCTCCCCAAAGAGGATGTGTTGAAGTCTTAACCAGAATTGACTATATTTGGGAATAAGATCTTAGCAGAAGTAATCAAGCTGAACCGCGGTCATTAGTGTGGTGTCCTTATGGAAAGGGCAAATTGGGACACAGGCGGACATGCTCATGGGGAAGATGATGGGAAGGGTCTCAGGGAGAACACCTTGGGAAGATGGAGGGTTGGAGTGATGCATCTATAACGCAAAGAACACCAAAGATGCCAGCAAACCAGAAGTTAGAGGCAGGGAAGGATTCCCCTACAGCTTTCAGAGGGAGCATGGCACTGCTGACACATAGATTTCTGAGTTCTAGCCCCCAGAACTGCGAGACAACACATTTCTGTTGGTGTAAGATGCCCAGTTTGTGATACTTCTTACAGCAGCCCTAGGGGACTCACACAGGGAATTAAGTTGCAGTTGCTTAGGGTTCTGGACTACCCACCCCCCGCCCCCCGTTTCAAACACACTGTCTTTATGCTTATGCTTCAGGGTTCGTTTGAGAAGTGGGGTTTCATTTATAAAGTGGACATGAAAACCACGGGTATAGAGCTTTGGGAGTGTGTTAGGTGGATATTTCCAGTTGCAAATCACCGAAAGCCTAGGCCCAATGTCTTAAATAGTCAAGAGCATGTATGATGGGTGTAATTCTACAAGTCTGCAGGTGATGTGAGGTCCAGGGCAGTGTGATCAAGGCTCTGCCTCCATTTCTGTGCAGTCTTCTGTAGACTTTTCACGTCATGGTTTCCTCCTCAGGTGGGCTCCTTTTAAGGGAGTCAAACAGCTGCCGGAGTCCCAGCTTTGCCCCAGCACACACTAGGCAGAGTGGGGAAGAACAGCTTTGACTGGGTGTTCCCAGCCAAGGCCTGGAGGTTCTCGCTGATTCCTTGAGCCTGCACTGATGACAGGCCTGTGTTCTGCACCCACTGTGACAGGAGGGAAGGATTTGCCCTGATTGCCTTAGTCCACGGTTTCCATTACCTTTTGCTCCATAACAGAACACCCCAAAATTTAGTGGCTCAAAACCACAACACGGTATTGGTTCATGATTCTGTGGGTCAGGAATTTGGGCGGGACTTGCATGTGCTGTTGCTGGGCTCAGTCACATGCTTAGAGTCACTTGGCAAGTCAGCTCAGGGCTGGCTGGTCCTGGAGGGTGTCGGTCACAGGTCTGCTGCTTGTCTGGGCTACCTGGGTCCTCTTCTCTTCAGTGTGTCCTCTCCAGCAAGCCAGCTTGGGCTTACTCTCATGCGCCCAGCATTCTGGGAGGGTGAACACAGAAGCTGTAAGGCCTCTTGACATCTACACTTGAGAACTGTGTGATGTAATTTCTGTTGCATTATAATGGACAAACCAAGTCCCCACCTCTTGATGGGAACTTCTTTAAGAATTTATGATGTTTAAAATCTATCACACCACCTTTACAGCTGGGGGAGGGGGGCTCAAATCACCTAAACCACTTAACTCCTGAACAGAATGGACATTAGGGAGAAGACTGGCTAGAAGCTGGAGAGGAGGCTAAAAGGTAGATTGCACTTAGGTTGTGAGGGGCTCTGTTTGCCTTGCTAGGTATTGTAGGAGTGCTGAAATGCTGACCTCCATCTTTGCCCCTTCATCCTGTGCATGTCCCCTCAGTGACCTCTCTCAGGGCTATGTGTTTCAGGTCCTTGGAGGTTAATGTATCCCCTGACTGGCCACAAGGAGGCTTGTTCTGATCTTCCCAAAATGGCACTCAGAGGGCACCACTTTAGATACCTAGTAGTGATAGAACTGGTGTACAGGGGGCGCCACCTTAGAAAATACCTTTTGACTTTGCCATAATGCCCCTTGCTCCTTAAAAGCTGTGGACTGAGGTCCAGAGTGAGCAGAAAATAGCTGCACAGTGCCTGTATTGTTCATCTGCCATACCTACCTTGTCAGTAAGTTACCCTGAATAAATCTCTGTGTAAAAGGTACAGAGTGACCTGCATCATGCTTTGGTTTCAAAGTGCCTTCTCAGTTTGGAGGTTACTTTCCTGTCCCTCCTCCACCTTCTAACAGGTGGAGTTTATCTTTTTGCTTGTGCATTTTACCCTGTTTTCTGTGACAACATAATTAATGATTCTGATGCATTCCAATTAGTAAACACGATTTAGAAGTGAGTCATCGTGGTTGTTTTTCTCAACCTGCAGATTAAGCATGAGTAATGTTTCCGGGGGGTTGGGGAGGATAATGGTCTTTCCTCTTAGGGACTGGGCTTGGTTGTAACTCACAGTCCCAGGCAATGGGGAGCCACTAATGTCCTGTTCCTAATTGCAGGGCAGACTTTCTATTCTGAGATTCAGTCTTAGGGTGCTCACAGGAGCTCTGAAATGTACTCACATCCTCCTTTATTTCCCCCAGTGTGGCACATATGTTGCTAGTTTGCGATTTTCCAGTTTCCAGCAGCACATTATGCCCAGAAACAATTTTTCTTCCTGTTGGCCTAGTCTGTGGGGCCAAGACCACCCCTGGTGCTCACACACTGTTCTCGCTGTCATGTTTTTTTTCTTGCTTTCTGGCCTTGACCAGGACAGCCCAGTCCATCCAATATATTTGTATATCAACCAGGAGGATGGCCACAATTCAATCCTCTTTCCTTTGAAAACTCCTCCAAGCATATTGCAACTGATATAATCTCCAATGACTAAATGAAAACAAACACGAACATATTGACAGGGGAGGGTAATATATCGGTGGCATCTGAACTGCAGCTACATGGAAATCTCACTAAATGCCACTGGGCTCTATGCAACTTGTCCAAGAAATATGGGATTCACCTTGTTTCTGTTGAAAATAAGTGAATTAGTATTGTATAAATGAACAAGATAACCCTGTGCAGTATACCTGAGGATGGAAAAGTTTAGGGACATGGATAATCTTCCCTGGTGGATAATCTCCACTCTTCACTCAAAGAGTCCTGGATCCCAGGAAGGCGCCAGTGAGAGTTGATAATAGGTGCCTTAAACTAGGATCCTCCCATACCCTGGGGGGAAGATACCTGAGCCCACAGGAAGAGTTTCACAGACTGATAACTTCTCTCTTAAACTCAGTAGGACTAAGATTATGAGGAATCCTTTGGGGGACTAGAACAGAGCCAGGGATGAAGGTCAGGGAGAGGGGATGGAGGAAGTGAACAGGGAAGAGGGAAACCCTCTATTACTTCCCATGGGGTCTTTCCCAATTGAAAATCCCACCCTGGAGCCTGCAATATTTCCTGCAGGGTTCCTGGCTGGGCCTCCCCGACCAGGAGTGGTTAGTCTACAAGGAAGACCTGGAGCCTTGTATCTCTCACTGGAGCCACCGGCTGCTGTCACTGCTGCAACCACCGGTCCATATGGGCAGCTCATGTCTGCTCCTGCATCCCACTGGAGACCACCCTTGCTGACTTCCATGTGGCTAATGGAACCTGGGCTCTGGAGGAAAGGGAGGCTATTTACAGTGAATTATTTAATTAGAACCAGGAGCAAGGGCCACTTCTGCCATTGTCTGGCAGGCTAATCCCAGGACAGCTCCAGATGACTGGGATTATTTAATCTGCAGAATCCATTAGGCCTGTCAAGGTGGAGAGTAGGGGGTGGACAGCAAATAATGTGGAAAGCCGTTAAGGGGTGTGACCTGCTTGCAGTTTCAACAGCAGCCCTAGGACAGGGAGCAGGCACTGGGGGACAGGTGATAGAAGAAGGAGGAAGGTACAGGGTGAGGTAGATCTGGGTGGCCCTCATGCCCCCCCTCAGGGACTTCTCACTGTTGCTTTTCAACATTGAATGCCCATTGGAATCTCCTGGGACTTCACAAAATGCTGGTACCTGGGTTTTACCACCTCCTCCAGATTCTGTTTAAATTGGTCTGGCTTGTGGCCTGGGCATCAGGGTTAGGATGCTCCAGGTGAGGAGACTGAAAGGGAATGGAGAGATTTTATCACTTCAGAGTGGAGAGCTGGAAGGACCCCTACAGAGCACAGCTTCTCAGGTGAGTAACAGGCCAAGAGGGAAATTACCTATATGGATGGATGGATTAGTGGCAAAGAAAGGGCCATAACTTCTATCCCTTGAGTTCCCAGGACAATTAATATTCCCATTTACCACTCTTTTTTCCCTTACCAGTCATGTGGCCTTGGTCATGTGTCATTTTGCTCACCTGTAAAATGGGTATCATCAACTAATCTACTTCTTTCCTATTATTGCCATGAGGATCAGGGTTCATGAAGATACTGTGTAAGCAGTCTAGGGAGGAGAGAAGAAACAGCAGAGTTTTGTCCCCACTCCATGCCTTCCCATTGCACCTAGAATAAACTTTAGACTCTACTCAGACCCACAGACCCCACGTGGTGGGGCTCCTGCCTATACCTCCAGGTTCAAATCCTGCCATTCCCATCTGTGTTCACCATGTTCTAGACACAGTGGCTTGTCTCTGCTCTGGAACACTGTGTTCATCCTTCTTTCTGCAATTTCTTTCTCCTCCACCTGGACTGCAAGAGCCCTCCATCTTTTCCTGTGGTTTTAATGATCACAACTAGCTTGACTGGCAGTGGGCTAAGCAGTGACAGCTCCATGTGGAATTAGAAACAAGTATGGATCGTGACTAAAAAGGAAGGAGAGTTTATAGAAAAGATGACGAGAGGGGAGTGTGGAGGTGAAACCTTGATTTTTACCTCGGGGGAGGAGCTAACATGAGGGAAACTTGTCCTGTGGGGGGAAAGTGGGGTAACTAAGGCAGTAAATTCCCAAAGCACCTTCTAAATGCAAAATGCCATTGAAGAGATGACATGTGACTCCTAAGGATTCTGGTTCTCACTTAGCTTCCTTTTTGTCCTATCACTTCATGGATATCTATACTGTATTGCAAATATTTCCTCATCCATCTGTGCGTACACTGTGAGCTCAGTGAGCAGAGGGGATCGGTCTTCACCTTTATTGTATCCCAGTGCTGAATACAAAACATGCTGAGTGACATGTGTGCCCTGGAGCAGCATGAATCCACTCAGTGAATGGGTGAGAAGGAGCAAGGGAAAAGAGAGGAAACAATGCAGGTAGAGGATGGTGTCCATGCTGAAAGGAACCTCACCAGCTTCATGATTCTACGAGAAGGAGCAGGAACAAACACAATCTCTTTTTCTCTGCTCCCCCCTAGTCCTTGTCTACGTACTGGTATATTTTACAGAGCTATCATCAAACATCTCCATAATTGGACATTTTGTTTTAGCAAAACAGTGTTTTGAACAACACCTTACACTGTCTCATATTCTTCATAATTACTGTGAGAGCTGCAGAATATTTTAGCCAGTTAATGTACTGCAATTTACGTCACTGCCTTCACTGTCCCTGTTGTTGGACGTTTAGGTTGTTTTCAATCCCTGCTGTTATAGAGGATGCTACAGTGAAGAACAGCACCCTCCTTGTGAATTATCTCCCATCTAAATTACAATAAATGAGATTACTGGGTCAAAGGGCATGAACCTTTTTATGGTTTTCAGTACATACTACCATGTTCCTAGTTTATAGCCACTGTCAGAAAGTTTCATCAGTTTCCCTGTAAACAGTGGTGCCAGTGTTATTACTACATCTTCCCTGCCAAGGTAAAGATATAAAAACGTTTTTGTTTAATTTGAATTTCACTACAGGCTGAACCCTTTCCCCTGTTCACTTACTATGTATACTTTGTACTGTTTATGTTATTTGCCATTAAGGGGGCATTTATGATATTTACGTATATTAGAATGAAAATTTTTATATATTATAACTAATAATCCATTTCTCTAACATTTGAGAGAAATACTTTTCCTGCTGTTTTCTTTTTCATTATGATTAGTTGGTTCTTGTACTGAGGTCATATATTGGTCTTTTCCTTTCAGAATTCTTTCTAAGATCAGAAACTCTTATCTAAGTAAACAAATAAAAACTCTCAATTCTCTTATGTGCAATTTTTGACCATTAAATTATTTAATAAATTTGTAATTTTAGATATACACTTTAGATATAATTTGATGTTTCCCCAACCTGTAAGCCAGTGGAAGTTTAGAGTCTAGATGTGAGACACTTAAGGAAAAATCTTGTTCAAAGGGAGGGCAGGCTCCTATCTTGAAGTTGCATTTCTCCAGCAAGCTCTCTGTTCTCAGTGACACTGCATGTGGTTTAGTAGCTTTATGATGGTGGGTGACTATAAAGGAGATTATGAATCGAGAAAGGCTAATGCTCTCCAGACCAGGACCCCACTGTGATTATTTTGGGCTCAAGGCACTTTTTTTTTTTTTTTAAAGATTTTATTTATCTATCTGAGAGAGAATGAGAGAGAGCACATGAGAGGGGGGAGGGTCAGAGGGAGAAGCAGACTCCCCGCCGGGCAGGGAGCCGGATGCGGGACTTGATCCAGGGACTCCAGGATCATGACCTGAGCCGAAGGCAGTCGCTTAACCAACTGAGCCACCCAGGCGCCCCTCAAGGCACTTTTGCATTCATGTTCTTCTCCTCCATAAAAAAATATTAGAAATTGTATTTTATATATTTTTTATAAAAGTGAATATAATTTTGGCTGGATTCATTATTGTAGGATTCTCTTTTTCTTATTTTAAAACACCTTAATTAAAATATTTTTTTATGGGCCACTAATCTGTCCCTATTGTGTCTAATGGATTAGTCAGTCCTGTCTCAAAGTCACCCCTTAGCACTACTTAACTTTATCTATCATCTATCTATTATCTATCTATCTATCTATCTATCTAAACAATTAGGTCTACTTCTTGTTTTTTCATTCAGTTCCTCGGATATACATTTCTATCTATATCAGACTCACAGTATTTTAATAATTATTGCTTTTATTTATTTATTTATTTTATTTGAAAGATTTTATTTATTTATTCATTAGAGACAGAGAGAGAGAGAGGCAGAGGGAGAAGCAGGCTTCCTGCGGAGCAGGGAGCCCGATGCGGGACTCGATCCCAGGACCCTGAGATCATGACCTGAGCCAAAGGCAGACGCTTAACCATCTGAGCCACCCAGGCGCCCCAATAATTATTGCTTTTAAAAATATGTTTTAATAGCTGTTAGAGTTGATTTATACCCCAGAGTTCATTTTAGGTCTCTAAACAACTTATTTCCAAAATGAGCTTTAGAACCCCTATGTTTATTATAACAGCAACAACAAAAAGCTCTGTTAAAGTTGCATTGTGTTTGTAGGTTATTACAAAGAGATATGACGTCTTTATAAAATTACAACAGTTTGATATTCTATTGCACAGTATACCATGACCATGCTACAGAGAGGGTTCAAAGGGAATCAAGAGAGAGGCAGGAAATAGGGTAAAGAACCTGTAGTCTGCTAGGGTGAGCTCCCAAATAGGGGTGCTCAGTGAGGCTGGGACACAAACTCCTGATGTCCACATAGTTCCAGAAGAAGGTTGTAAACCAGCACTGTAGGACAAATGTAAATTTATTTTTCTAATTAGGAAAATAGGAATGCCCTTGGGCAGAGATTGAAGACCATCCTTTGGCCAAATCTTCTCCTAATCTGCCATTCTAAAGTGGCTAGGGTAGCCCTCAGTATCATATTACTTATTAGTGAGTTTAAACAACAATAAAATTTTTTTTATGCCATTATCCGAAGACCAATAAATAGTGATAGAATAGGAAAAAGAGCTCAGGGGTGGAGGCTGACCAATACGGAACCACTTTGGGTCATCACTCATGATCAGTTAACTTTTCTCCTTTTTCTCTTATGTTTCCTTATAATTTTCTAAGTTTATAGTTTTCTAATATGAAAAACAGCCATTTTAGGATAGACTTGCAAAATTCAGAGGTCTTCTAAGTCCAAGTCTTTAATGATGAAAATTAACAAGCACTATAATTCAAGCTAATGACTTATAGCTGTTGTCTGTTATGAATAGACATAACTCTAATATAAGGGCCATTAGAGTAAATTGAATAACTTTAATGTAGAGAAAATTTGGATGTATACCATATTTGATAAATACAGAGGTTACACTTGGCAGACTGTTTCCCTTTATGAATCATGAAAAAGACCTATGCTTGGAAGATTTCAGTGCCTCCAAGAAAAAGATGAAAGATACATGATCTGAAACCACAAACTGAAAATTTCAAGGACAATGTTTTACTTCAGCTTTCATGTTATGAGGCACATTGGAGCACCTTGTTGGAACACCTACCTGTGGGTTTATGCCCACCTACTCTTTACACCCAGAATTACACAGTTATATCTTTATTTACTCAGAGAAGCCCTCCTCATTCAAATAAATCAAATAATGATCTATATACTTACTGGGGGATACCACATGAGTTCCCAACACTGATTAATGTTGATTAGTATATGTATATCAACAACAAAATCATCCAGTATTTATGGGAGCTTAATAGATTCAAAAAGAGTGGCCAAGCTGAATAAACAAAGAAAATTTCCCTTAATGAAGTAGGAAATTCAGTTTAAATTTATCATGAACTGGTCATCGTCCCAGACATCAAACAGAAGTAAATGTAAACTGTTTCTTGGAGATTTAAAAACCCAGGCCAATAAAAATTCTTGTTGGTTAAATACCAATGAATACAAACTAAAAATTTTAAAAATCACAAAATACACATGAAAGAAGTCATCATAAGTAAGAGTCATAAGAAATAAGAAACCAAAGGATCAGACCCACAAAGAATGCAGATACAGAAATTATTGTTTCAAAACAAATTTGTCCAATATTTTAAAACAAATTTAAAAAATGATGTTAAGAGTTTTATTAGTCAACTTGGGATACCATAACAAAATGCCACAGGCTGGTTGGTTTAAACAACAGAAATTTATTTTCTCAAAGTTCTGGTTGCTGGGAACTTCAAGATCAAAGTGTCAGCTAATTTGGTTCCTGGTGAGAGCTCTTTTCCTGGTTTGCAGATAGCCACCTTCTTGCTGTGTCCTCACATGGCAGAGAGAGTGAGCTCTGGTGTTTCTGGTGTTTAGGCAGCAACTCTATCAGATTAGGGATTCTACCTCGTGACCTCAATTCAACCTTTATTACCTTCTCACAGGCCCTCTCTCCAAATAAAGTCCTATTGGTGGTTACAGGTTCAGCATGTGAATTTGCAGCAGCAAAAACAAAAACAAAAACAAAACAACCTACAATAATTAAAACTAAAAAAAAAAAATCAATAGATGGGTAAAATAGAGTACTAAAGGTGAAGATAGAATTGGTTATCAGGAAGATAAGTTTAAAGAAATTCCCTGGACACAGTAGGGTAACAAAGAAATAGAAAATACTGTAAAAGTTAAGAAGCTTGGGAGATGGAGTGAAGTTTAATAGGTAACTAATCAAGTACCAAGAAGAGAGGATAGAGAAGATGGATGAGGAGCACTACTGAGATGCTAATGGATATGAATTTTCCAGAACTCATAAAAGTTCATGTAGCTTTAAATTCAAGAAGTCCTAGGAATCCCAAAGAGAATCAATAAAAAGAAGTTAACCCCTAGACACACTTAACAAAACTGTGAAAGACCAAAGATAAAGAAAAGATCTTGAAAGCAACCAGAGAGAAAATACAGATGACTTGCAAACAAATACCACTTAAACAGATAACTGATTTTGTAACAGTAACAGTGAAAGCCAGAAAGAAAAAGAAAGAGCAAATTCTCTGGGGTGGTTCTTATAATGGCAATAATCCCATTATGAGGGTCTTACTCTTATGACCTCATGACACTATGTTAAGTATTACGACAGAGAGCAAAATGGATGCAGCTACTATATGAATGGAACTTTTAGTCTAAGGGGGATAGACATTAATTAGATAATCATGCTAATAAATGTATAAACTACAAGTGAAAGAGTGAGGTGAAAGAAACATATATATAGTCTTTGAAATGAAATAAAGAATTATAACCTAGACTCAGGGTGTGGTCATCTGGGAAGACTTCCTTGAGGAAGCAATGCTTAGCTGAACTGAAAGAAGAGTTAGAGTTAATTGAGAATAAGGAAGATATGGGGACTCTGGAACATGGAAACAGTATATGGAAAAGCCCTGTGGTAGGAAGAACATGCAGATTCTGACAAATTGAAGCAAAGAGTAAGAGGGAGAGCATAGTGAAAAATGAGGCTGGAACAATAGTTAAGCGCCACATCATATATAGCTTTGTGGACTATATTCAGGGTTTTGTTGACTATCTTTATGAAGGCACAAAACGATACCTACAATCTTCCTAGATCTATGGATAAGCCAAGCTTTCCAGGAAGTCTAAAACTTCCCTCTTTATGGAAACAATTAATCTTATCATTGTCCTGGCAAATCTGAGTAGGGAGAGATGAAGCCCAGATTTATAGTGCTTGGCCCAGGGCCCTGCCAGAGACAAGGGCAAGATGTTTATTAGCTCTACCTATCGCTCACATGCAGCAGCTGCTACAGGAATATCCAGACAAGTTTCACCAAGAACAGAAATATCTGAGGATCCAAATAATTGAAGAGCCTTACTCCCTACCCCAGAGACATTCTTGAGAATGAATAGTTAATTGTCTAGGATGGATCCAGGTAATGAGATGGCTCTTATAAAGTCAGGTCAAGTCATACTAGGAACTTTTTAGTAAAGAAAATATAATTTGCTTTAAATCCCAAGAATTACTAGCCAGTCCTAGCTTGAGACATGTGTTCTCAGTCACAGCCAATGCTCCCTGGAGAATCTGCCCAAGTTGAATCTCTTGAGAACCAAGTGAAGCAGGTGACCAGAGCAAGTGGATTCTGCTCTCTATTGGAGGCATTTTCTAAGAGTCAGAGTGATCCAAAGATAGAATGAGCTACCTCAGAAGATAGTGATATCAAAATTTCAAAAATAAGCTAGGAGACCGCTTGGGGTGTTATAGAGGAGATTCAAGAATGTGGGTTTGTCCACGTGGACTTAATGGTTTCTACCCACCATGAAAATCTTAGAGGCAGAAAGAATAATGTGAACGAGTAGCAATAGGTTGGAGAACATTGAGAACTCAGAGAGATAAGCGATGTTGATAAAAAGCATCAATAACAAAAAAGAACAGAGGACTTAATTTTGTTTGGAGTAGAAGCAGCTTTTGCCATTGTACCTAATCTGATCAGGGCTTGGAAACCAGGGGAAACAATTCTGACAATGTGTCCTTTCTGGGAACTGTGGCTTCCAAAGTGAACTCAGGTCTGCACATCTAACCAACTCCACTGAATAGGCTTTCCCAAAATTGGGATTAAGTAGAATTGTCATGGTTTGGATGGATATTAGTTATCCATAGCTGTGTAGCAAATTACCTAAAAACTTAGCAGCTCAGAAGTACAAGTATTCATTATCTCACACAAATTCTGAGGGTCTGCTACTTGGGAGAGGCTCAGCTGGTAGTTTTGGCTCAGGATCTTGCCTGAGGTTGCAGTCCAGCTCTCAGCTGGCTCTAGAGTCAGATCTAGGCTCAAATGGAGCTGCAGAAACCACCTCTAAAGAGCTCTCTCACTTGGTCATTGACAGGCCTCCATCTTCACTGCCTCTTGGCTGGAGACCTCCTTTCCTTGACACATGGACCCCTCCATATAGCCTGCTTGAGTGGCCGCATTTTATGGCATCTGGCTTCTCACAGAAGAAGAGATTCAAGAGGGAGAGAAGTGTGAGCAGGTGAGTGAAACAGTGCCCCAAAAGGGAGCAGGACTTGTATCTGGAATACATTAAGATCTCTTACAACTCAAGAAGATAATGTGCTCAATTAAAAATGGGCAAAGTAGTGGAACTGGAACTTCACAAAAGAAGGTAAACCAATGACTAATAAGGACCTGAGAAGATCCTCAATTACCACCAATCATCAGGGGAATAAAAATTAAAATCTATAATGAGGTACTGCTACAGTATAATAAGAATGGCTAAAATTGAAAATATCCAGCCTTGTCAAGGATGTGGGGAGCAGGGCAAATGAGCATAAATTTCTGCTGGGAGAGTATAAAATGGCATAGCCATTTGTAAACCGGCACAGTCGATTTAGTTAAAACAGGCATTTACCATGTAATTTCTAGCTACTTTATCCAAGAGAAATGACTTCAGCCTGTCATAGAAACACTTGTACACGAATGTTCAGAAGAGTGTCATACATAACAACCCAAACTGGAAATAATACATATGTCCACACAACAAATTTTGGTATATAACGGAATGATACTTAACACTTTTTCCCCAGTGCCTTGTAATTAATATCCAACTAATATACCCAATTAACCCCCCAAATAGTTACATCTGATATATGCAACAATGTAAATAAACGTCCCAAACATTATGCTGAGTGAAAGAAGATAGATGCAAGAGAGCACATACCATCTGTCTATGGAAAAATGAATCCACAATGATAGAAATCACATCATTGATTGTATGAGGTATAGAGATTTGGGGGATATTGACTTCAAAATGGCATGAGAAACATTCTGGGCTGATGAAAATATTCTATATCTTTTGTTGTGGTGATAATTATATAGGTTTTATGGAACACTTTCATAAAACTCATGGAAATAAAATTCATGTGTATAATTTTATGTTATATAATTATAATTTTTACCTCATGAACAGTGATTTTAAACATAAGAAAAAATCATAATATGTAAACTAAACATTTTTAGGAATACAAGGGATAATTCACAGAAATTAAATAATACTTAGAAAATTTATTGCCTTCTCTTTGTCTTTACAAGATCAACTACCCAGGCAAAAATAATATATAAGAATATTATAATTATTTGCTTTAATTACATATCCATAGCTAGCTACTTAGATATTGATATAAAAGTTTTTACCTCAGGAAAAGTACTCTATTTTCTGTTACCATTAACACATTTATGGGAAAGGATCACATAATAAGCCTGATAGAAAATCTCAGTAGATTTCCCAAGCAAAAAATTATAAAGATCACTCTCTGTCAAACCTCAGTGCAAAAAACCTGGAAATGAAGGGTCATTTTAAAAGCTATTTTAAATTTGTAATTTCTCTACTAAATTACTTTTGAGCTAAAGAAAATTCAAAAGAAAAGTTAAAGACAATTTTTAAAATGGCAACTTCACATCTCAGAACATGATGCATGGTTAAAGATAAAGTCAGAGATGGGGTGCTGAGTGGCTGAGTTGGTTAAACGTCTGCCTTCAGCTCAGGACATGATCCCAGGGACCTGGGATCCAGTCCTACACTGGGCTCCTTGCTCAGCATGGAGCCTGCTTCTCCCTCTGCCATTCCCTCTGCTTCTGCTCTCTCTCTCTCTGACAGATAAATAAAATCTTAAAAAAAAAAAAAAGAAAGAGAAAAACCTAACAGAGTTTCCCTAATTTATTTATTCATTCAACAAATATTTATTGAAGGGTTATACTGTTCTAGAATTTTTTTCTCTGCTCCAGGGATATAGATTGAAAAAAATCTAATTTCCTTCATAGAGTTACATGCCGGTGGAAGTACATTGAACAAAACCCCCCTATAAATATATAATATCTCATACAGTGATAAATTCTTTGGATAAAATAAGGCTGAATAAGGTGGATGGAGAATATTCAGAGAGGGATGTCATTTTGTATATAGTACTCAGGGAAGCCTTCTCTGAGAAGCTGATGTTTCACCAGAATTCTGAAGGAAGGGAGGGAGTCAGTCATGCAGACACTGGGGGCATAGCATTGTAGGCAGAGAAAACAGTTCAAGGGCCCTCAGGAAGCTGCGAGTGGAGTAAGCAGTGGGTTGATTGGCAGGAAGGGAGATCAGAGAAATGATATGGGGTCAGATCATGCAGTACCTCTTAAGCTACTATAGGACTCTGACTTTGACTCCAAGTGAGATGGGGAATCTGCGGAAGGTTTTGAGCAGAGGATAGACACAATCTGACTTACATTTTTAAAAGGATCACTCCAGAATTGTCTATACATAAAAAGAGTAGAAACAGGGAGATCAGTTGGGAGGTTGTTGTTATAGTTCATGTAAAACATGATGGAGACTTGGATCAGGAAGAGTCATGGGGGTGGGAAGAAGTGGTTAAATACAAGTAATCAGGACAAAGAGAATACATACAATTTAATTTAATAATTCAATTCAGAAAACTAGGAGGAGACCAGCTCAACAAACTTTTCAACAGTTATCTGGGAGAAGGAATTAAGTGGTCAGCAAAGAAATTAGTGAATTAAAAAGAAAAAAGCAGAGTTGAAAAATACTAAAGCTCTTTCTTGAAAAGTTCAATTAAATATAAATTTATGGTAAAGTAAGTGAGGGAGAGAAATAGGGAAAAATACAGATATACCACACCCAGAATGAAAAGAAAAATAATGTCAAATATGAAGATTTTAAATTATAATAAAAAAGTACAAGTTGCTAATGCATGCAAAAAATTTAAAACAGCAAATTTCACAGAAATATATGTAAATCAAGAATAGATAGAATAACAATAGAGTAGAATAACCATAGCAGAAACTGAAAACCTTAAGAACTCTATGAGAAAAGGTAAAACTTAAAGGAACGCTGTAAATACGTTACAGGTGAATTCTATAAAACTTAAAGCTCAGATAGTTTTCATTGCTTTTTATATTGACCTGAAGCATATTAAAATTTCAAAAGTTTGCTAAGTCATTTGATGACATTAGCATAGCCCCAATATTAAACTTAATGATGGTAGTACAAAATCCTTAATAAATCACAAGCACACTGAATTTGGAAGTATATTTTAATACATATCTTCTGACCAAGTAGAGTTTATCAAGAAGCGGTATAGTGATTTAAGACACCAGACTCTGGAGGCTGATAGCCTAGAAAGAGTTTTACATCTTGATACGGATCTGATAGCTGTATGGCTTTGGTTAACCTGTTTAATATCTCAGTATATCAGTTTCTTCATCCATAAATGGAACTATGATACTATCTATGCAGTCATTAAAAGATTAAGGGTTTATTCTGTGAAGGATTTACTATGGCCTAGCATGTAGTAAGCACTCAAAAATATTAATTGTGATTATGAGTTTCTATGCCTGGAAATGTATTATCATAATAGTAAGTCAGAGGAGAAAAGCCCTAAGATTACTGTTAGTACCAAAAGACATTTTGATAAAATTTAATATTCATTTATGATTTTTAAAAACTCTCTTAGTATACAATATGAAGAAAGATACTTTCTTAGGATGATAAAGAAGCTCCGTTTGAAATCAATAGCCTTCATCATCAGGGATAACTGTAATCATTTTTGCCTCAACATTGTCAGGAAGTTCTACATGATACAAAAAGAACAAAAATATAAACAAAGATTTACTGTTATTTGCAGATGATACAATTGTCTACCTGAAAAACCCAATGCCAACCAAAATCCAAACAGGATTTTTTAAAAATTGACAATTATTTTAACTTTCTTCTAGAAGAATAAATGTGTAAAAATTGCCAAGAGCATTTTGAAAAAGAGAAGCTGAAGTACCTTTGTCCTACTAGTAATGAAACCGTATTACTAGTACATAGACAATTATTAATGGAGGAGAAAAGAATGGCCAGAAGGAGATTAGCATAGAAGGACAGTGTTATAAATCAATGTGAGACATTTATTTCATAAAAGGTTTTGGGAAAAGTAGACATAATCTTATTATTATTATTATTTTTAAAGATTTTATTTATTTATTTGAGAGAGAGAGAGAGAGAGAAAGCACATGAGAGGGGGGAGGGTCAGAGGGAGAAGCAGACTCCCTGCCGAGCAGGGAGCCCGATTCGGGACTCCGGGATCATGACCTGAGCCGAAGGCAGTCGCTTAACCAACTGAGCCACCCAGGTGCCCCGACATAATCTTATTATTAATGAACTCTATCACACCTTTGTGGTTGTAAACACTATGTTTTCTCAAACCTATCATATTGTCAGGGGGTATTTGCAGAGCCAACTTTGAACCATGCATTTGGAGGTGATTCCAAAAGCTAATGGCTTATTGAGTGGGATACATTAATTCCATAACAATAATTCTTGATACACATAATTCACCTGCAGGTCTGTCAGTTTTTGTTTCACATAATTTGAGGCCATGTTGTTGGGTGCATGTGTGTGTATTATCAATATAACTTCTTGCCATTTGGCTCCTTTTCCCACCATATGACACTTTTCCATTTCTAATGAGTTTTTTTGCCTTGAATTCTATTTTGATCCTACATTATGAACTTATTTCAACCTATTTTTGTTCATATTTGTCATATATCTTTTACTACCCATTTATTTTAATCAATTCTGAGTCCTTTTGTTCTAAATATTTCTCTTGTGGAAAAAACACTGTTGTATTCTTTAAAAAGATGCAGCCTGATAGTCTTGACTCTTAATTGGTGACTATAATATCCCACTATTCTAAAGCTATATGAGTATTTATTATTGCCATCTTTTCTCAAATGTGCATTCACTGTATATTTTGGGGGTCTTTTTCATGCTTTCATTGAACAGAACAGATCCTCCTTGTGTATTTAAAACTTACACATTTAAAAATCAATGACAGTTGCTTTAATACAAAAGACCCACACTTAGGAAATTTTTTTCTACTAAACACAAATATCATGACCATTCTTATATACCAACTACCTAGCTTACACAATAAAACAAAACTTTCATGAGTGCTGACTAAAATACCCCTCTTATTAACATTTCGTCCTCACCCTGTAAAGTTACTTTTTTTTAGAATGTGATGTTTATTCTCCCTGTGAATGACTGTATATATCCGTAGGTTTTGTATAGTAATGATATACATGTTTTAAATTCAATAGAAATAGTATCATCTGGTATGTATCCTTTGAGACTTGCTTTATTTTGTACTCAATATTATATGTGAGATTGATCCAGGTTGGTACATATATCTATATTCACTGTTCTATAGTGTGTTGTATATATCCATTATATGAGCAAACCACTTCATTATCTATGGTACATATTATCCAGTTTCAGCAGCAGGAGATTGGAACCAAAACAAAATGAACATTCTTTAAGTTGATTTTAGGGAGACAAAATGCAAATGAACTCATAAAAAGAAACGAGTAAAATTGCTAATTTGGACATTGAACAAATTGACATAAAGCCCAAAATCTCAATAAGAGGAAAAGCAAGCTGTGGTACCAGAAATAATTTCACCACCTAATGACCCCTGTATTAGTCTGCTCTGGCAATCATTACAGAATAGCACAGGCTGGATGGCTTACCAACAGAAAGGTACTTCTCTCAGTTCTGGATGCTGGAATTGCAAGATCAAAGTCCCATCAGTGTTGCTGTGGGTGAAGTCTCACCTTCAGTCTTAAACATGGCCATCTACTCACTGTGTCCCCACCAGGCCCCTTCTCTGTGTGTGCGTGGAGAGGGAAAGAGAGAGAGATCTCTGATATCTTTCTCTGTTTTTATAAGGGCAACAGTCCTACCAGATCAGGACTCTATCCTTAGGACCTCACTTAATCTTAACTGCTCCCTAAGGCCCTATCTCCAAACACAGTCACATTGGGGGTTAGAGCTTCAACATATGGTTTGTGGGGGTACACAGTCACTTTATAACTTTTATAACTTCCAAATCATAAATACCAGTTAGCTTTTGCCACAGATATAAACAACCTCGAAGTCTTCATGGCTTTCCAAAGCCAGTACTTATTTTTCTTGGTCATGGGCACGTAGTAGGGATGAGGATGATCTCAGCTGGTGTTGGCTGCATGTGGATCTAGACTGCAGGTCAGGTGTGGTTCCACAAGCCTCGTTTTGGAGTCCAGGCTAAAAGGGTAAAGGACACCTAAGCATGTACTTTTCAAGGTGATGGCAGTATCACAAGAGCACAAAACCCAAACACATAAACACATTTCAAGCCTCAGCTTTACCATGTCTACCAACATCGCATCAGCCTAATCAAGCTACTTGGCCAAGCCCAACATCAAGGGGCAGGATGTCCATTTCACCTACCACGCGGCCATGGCAAGACTAAGCATATGTAATACTACCATGCATAGTGAAGACTTGGGAGCAATAATTCAATCAGCCACAGCATATATTCTCAAGCTCTGAGTGTTTGCCATGAGTCTTAATGATACTAAAGGACATTCTTCTGCTACAATGGCCCAGTGGTTTTGAGTTGTCAGGACTGATGCTGCGGCCCAGCAGAAGTCTTCTGTCTGTCCATGTTGTACTTTGATTCCTTACCTACTCTTTACATAGCTTCTTAGGGTTCTGAGCCAGTGCACCATATGTCGTGGTTTGAAGGTTCATTAGTCACTCTGAGATCTGTGAGTCTGAGTCAATGGAGAAGTATCCAGAGTTCTGGTGGGAATTCAATGCAGTATTAGCTTAAGTACTGGTGAAGTTGCTTTGGACCCCAGACTAAAATGGTTTCTCAGCTATTTCCCCTTCTGATTTGAACTTACTTGCCTAGTCTCAGGTATCACTCCTAGAGAGCACCCTGCGTGTCTGCCTTGTTACAGCGTGGGAGGAAGAAAAGCTGGTCAGATGAATCTGGAGGAGAAGAATTGTAGGGCGAGAAGGGTGCTCAAACCAAAGAGCAGGCCCTGTGGAGGTCTTGAGGCAGGAGGTAGAGTCACTGGTGGCCACTGCAGAAGCATCCAGGCATTTGAAGGGTTCATGGTCCAGGTGTCTGAATTGCTGAAGATGAAGGACCCTGGACAGTCTATCCTGAAGAAAATCAAGCCGAGAGGGGCCTTGAGAGTTGACTGTGAACATAAAGAGAGAAGACATAACTCCATTCATTCTCTCATTCATTCAATAAATATTTGAGTGCTGCCTTTGCCAGGCATCCTATTCTGTGTATTGAGAATTAAGCAATTAACAAAATAGCCATATCCCTGCTCATGTGGGACTTACACTATTTATGGAGTGGGGTACAAACACCAAGGTAATTAAATAAAAAATATATAATATCCTTGAATAGAAGGTAGTAAGTGGTAAAGAGAAAAAAATAAGGCAGAGAAGAGGGTTAGGGTGTGTTAGCAAGGTGAGGTACAGTTTCAGAAAGGATGACCAGGCTAGATGACATTTGAATAAAGATCTGGAGGAAATGGGGTATGGGGTGGGGGCATTTTGCCACAGGTACAGCAAGGGGAAACACTTGAGGGGGTTGGTACCTGGGGGTGCGGGTTGAAGCCTAGCAAGAAGGCCAGTGTGTGAGAGGGAAGTCCAAGATGAGGCCAGGTAGGTCATGGGGTTGGTGGTGAGGGGAGGGGAGGGAAGATCACTGTGGACCTTGGAAGCTGCTGCAATGTCCCAGGTGTTTCCTCCATGGAATGCGGAGTCAATGGAGTACTTTGTGCATAAAGGAGACCTCTGGGTGATTTCCAGCAAAAATGGGTGACAGTGTGGAGTATAGAGTGAATGGAAATGAGGGTCATAATTCTAGGGGCTCCTGAGGAAATAACTAGAGTCAGTGCGGAGAAGGGGGTGACTTTTCCAACTACAAGACCTCACCTAACTGAGCATCCACCAGTGAAACTGGCTGCACAGTCCCCCTGGGAGCCAGTCAGCAGCATGTCACTGACAGTCCCAGCAGGAGCCAGGGATGCTGACGCTGGGAAATTCCTACAGCAGGTAAGGCATTCAACTCGGACATCCCAGACTCCTTCCAATACTGAGCATATATCACCCTAATCTCCCCCAGAGACAGAGTGCAGGACTTCTGTCTCTTCTGTTCATCACCGTATTCCTGGGGCCTGGAATAGTGTCCGGCAAATAGCAGCCACTCAATGAGTACTTGTTAAAGGTATGAATGTCTCTGTTAAACATATTGCAGGCTTTTGAGCAGCGTACTTTTCTTCTCAGCACCCCAGAGAATAAGAAAAGGTGAACTGGATGACATCTGCTGACCTTTCCAGGCCTGCAGGTCCGTGACGGCATCTCAGACTCTGAGCCATTGTTTCTAAAGGGCTTTGCAGGCTCTGGGGTGTATGAGGAGTGCTGATGAGGAAGAAAGGCAGGGCTGGGTAAGGGCAAACCTGAGTCAAGGGAAAGTGCACAGATAACCTCTGTTATCTGTGGGGACCAGGGAACTCTGGCAATAAAGGGAAATTATCTTTGAGATGTATAGAGTTCTCATCCTGCTAAGGGATGCTGAGAACCCATCCCATCCCAAGCATGTTGCATTTGCTTCATGGGTCAGCCTGCTCAACAAAGCCTTCACAAGTCTCTAGGCTTTGCTGGGAGAAACACCATACATAGCAGTAAGCACTCCTCTTAAGTGTATCGAAAACCCTTTCTTATCTTGACGAAGTTCACCAGTGACAACATTTCTTCAGAGAGTTCCGTGCAGGCACAGTATCTATTATGTGCCCCCAGACACCCACCAGGCAGCTACTCCCCGTCCCCCTGAGCTTTCGCAGGATTGCCAACATCAACAGGTTGGCTGACAGGGCCCATCTTTGCTACCAGAGAAGCCAGTGAGACATGCTGTTATATTTCTTGAACAATCAAATACAAAAAGATGCACACTAGGTAATTGCAATGATTTTATTCTATATTTATTTAGCTTTAGTTTATTTCAGACAGTGTTTTTAATATTAAGCATGCAGATGTATGTGTGTTCCATGCTCCTTATCCTATGAGTTGCATTCATTATAAATTAAAAGAAGTAGAGTTTGCTTCATGGTGACCTAGAAAAAAAAATAACAGCCAGAATTTAGTAACTTATTAATTGTGAAAATATTGACATCTATTATCTCATTCAGTCTTTATATTAATCTACTAGCAAGTAGATACTATTGTTGCCCCTGATTCACAGATGGGGAAACGGGCTCGGAAAACGCGTCTGGCATGTGGTTACAGCTGGTAGAAGGCAAACTCAGTTGGTGATCCCAGGAGTAGGCTCTGAATTCAGATGTACATGACATTATAGTGTTTACACCCAAAGCATGTCATTACATTTCAAACCCAAAAGATAGAATAATCACAGTTGTAAGTGCAGGGAATAGCCATTTAAATAAACAAATCTATCTTTTCTGGCAAATGATCTCAGTATCACAGGGAGATACTGGTCAAATGGAGGGGAATGAACCTAAATTCTAGGAGTTTCAGCTACTGGGACTCCCTGTTCTCTCTGCAGACACTGGAGTGGACACATTGCCCTGTGGATTTTTTCTACTATGTGGGCTCTCAGAGGGTTAAAGTGTGGACTGCACCCCTGCAATACCCGGTTTTCCATCCTCCCATCTGACACTAGAATGGCAGTCACCTTCTTCCTGGAGTCCTTTCACTGCTCAGGCCCCAAGTTCCTTGTGGTGACGGCCAAAGTCTTCGGGGCCCATGTTGGTGGGCATGAAGGTGTTTTTCACCATGCGCTCAGCTCTGGCCAGCAAGCCTTCCAGAGGATTGGTCCCACAAGGGGCATTGTTGCAGGGGCTCTTCTGGGCAGTGATGCTGATTTGCAGGATGGAGGAAAAGGGGCCCGTCAGTGAGAGGCTGTCAGAGAGAGAGAGAGATCCTATCTGCCCCATGGGATATTCATGGGAAAATGAGAGGTGCCTGTTAACGGTACATCTTTCCCCTAATCACAGTGATCGCTATAGAACTACATAGGCTTCTGGGGAAAATGCCATGATCACTTCCACAGACATTCCCAGGGGTGTCCGAAAGCCCAAAGTGGCTTTAGGTAGTGGCCATGGAACACAGAGCTGTAACAGCCTATCTTTCCTGTATAAATAAACTAAAAATCAAGCGAGGCTTAGAAGACAGAATTATAGCCCCACACTGACCCAACTCAAGGATTGTCTAGAAGCTACATTCCACTCAAAGGCACCCAGTATCCCTTCTTAGAAATAGAAAAATTCCTCAGACTTACCTGGAAGAGGAAGAGACTTTCCAGCACTGAGTCCCAGAGGTGCTTACCTGCTCCGTGCTGCTCCTGTCCGGCTACTTGAGGCTGGTCACAGGACTACTCACTACGCCCTGGATCCAGCTACCATGGGGCTAAGGCTACTTCTAAGCACAGGTCCCTGAGACTGTGAAGCCTGTGGTGTGGGCCAGAGCAATAACCACCACCGCTCAGGTCTTCTTACAAATATACTTTTATTCCCCAATGACAAACACATTCACAAGCAGGACTGAGAATCTGGGCTACGATTCCTCAGGGGAGTCACAGGGCTGCCCCCCCATCTCTTCCTCGGGGCTTCTTGTCTGGCCTAAACATCTTGCTCTCCTCCCATCTGAGGTTCCAGACATCCACTGCCACAAAGAAAACCACTGATACCAGCAACCGGAGAGGACCACATGTACCACAATATAGGAAGGAAGGGAGAAAGGAAATTAAAAAGTCGAGGGAGGGGATTGGTAGGCATCCCGGGTCATGCCAATGTGAGGGCCGTGGTCTCTCTCCAAGCTGCTGGCCATGACCCTTTTCTTGCCAGGGGCTCCGACCCCAATTGCAGTCTGAGGGAACGTGTGAAACTTGTTGAGGTCCTGTGTGTATGTGCCCAGCACACAGGTACTCAGATTACTGCACCGCTTAGCTCGGAAGCTGTCCAGGCTGCAGGGAAAAGACATGCCAGACAATACCATGCACCAGGTCTGCCCTGGAGGGCAGTCATGCAGAAGGTTGGGCCAGGGAGGGGGCACTTCGAGCAGAGGCGGGAGGGGCAGGCAGCAGGGCAGCTCACACATCCTCCATCAGGAGAACCTAGAGGTTTGCTGAACCCCAGGCAGGGTGGGGAAGGGCTGCGTGGGGAAGGGGTAGCCTTTTCTAGCATTCCTCATGCTGCATTGTGTCAGTCCTCATGCTCTGCACTGAGATTCTCGGGGTAGCTGCATGTGCATCACATGCCTCTGACCCACGGGGCCATAGCCAGGCCCGGGGCTGGTGTATGCTCCAAGCTCAGGGGACACGGGGAGGGAAGGGTGTCTGGCCCCAGGACAACATGCGAGTCTCCACAGATCCTACACAATAAAGACCCCAGACCTACCTCAGACACTGCTCTACCCAAGCCCACCCTCTGCAAAGCCTTTGGCTTCACCTTGCAAATGTGTGAACGCATGCCACATGCAGGTGCACAAGAAGCCTAATTTTTAAAGTCTCCTGAGATACATGTGGTCTGTCTGCCAGCTTCACAAGTACCCTGTCCTAACTCCTCCAATGCTGGGAAGTCCCCTCAGTACTACCAGCCCAGTTTCCAGAGTGGGGGATGTCATACCTTTCCCAACTGCTTTCAGAAAGGGATCTTTTTCCATGTGCTCTAACCATAGACTCTGTGTGACCTCTGTTGTCAGTGGAGCTGAGAATAGCTGGGCCCCAGGCCCAGGTGAACAATGGCAGTGTGCTGGCCTCCTGTCCGGCTGTGTTCTCTCTTACCTCCTGGGATATGCCTTCCTGGGCATGACAGGAGGGAGGGGCTGCCCTGAGCTGAGCCGGGTGGGGAGCCTCACCTGGAGCCCTCAGTCTCCTGCTCCTGCTGCAGCTCACGGGCCTTCATTTGCACATAGTCCTTCAGCACTGCAGTCAGTAGGAGGCATATTTCATCCTCAGTGAGTGTAGCAGGTTCCAGTGGGTTCTCCAAGGCAGACCTACAGAGGGGAAGCAAGCACAATAGAGGCTCTGAGCCTCTGTCTACCACTTCCCCTGGATCAGTAGCCAGGCTTCCTGTTCTCTGTGTTTTCCCTAAGGATATGGCCACCCCAAATCCTAGTGGACAGGGCATGAGTCCAATGTCCTTCCAAAAAACCCTGATTCACTCATAGTCAGGCAGTAGGGTGACCTTGACGTGGACTGCTGGAACTAGAATATATAGGTTGGTGAAAGTGATGGTTAGATTTTTCAGGAATATTATAAGCTTAGTGTTAAATTTAGCTATTATTAAGGATTAACTGATAAAACAATTAGTTTGAATCTGAAAATATTTGTGTAAGGGTGAGAAATTAGATTGAGAGGTCTCATATTAGATCTAATAAGAACAAATTCAGTGGAAAATTAGATTAGTATGCAATTCATTTCTCAAATTGTGCTTTAATTAGATAAATAGGTTTGCTATAGATACAAATGTTTGGTAAATAGCAATGACTGTTCCATAAGGCTCAATAAACTATATGAAATTTACAATCAAGAGTAGTATATACTATGTTTTTAAGTTGTATATAATATCTTTATAGTATAAAATGTGTATAATAAACCCTTATGCAGGTTACATGCATACCTTCCCCCCCTGAGAGCTGGTTGTTAACCTTTTAGCCCTCCAGAGAATGGAACGGTTTGATGCTAGGAGAAGTGGGAAGGGAGTACACTCCTGGCAGGGCTGTCTTACCTGAATGGTGCTGCCTGGAGGACGCCTGCTTGGTACAGGACCAGGATGCCAATAGCCAGGAACGGGGAGAACTTCCAGAAGCCCATGGTACCTCTCTGCAAGGGAAGAATGATGTCCCCACAGCAGTTCATAGTTCCATGAGCCCATTGATAAGAGTGAATCCTGATGTTCTTGTACATACTGATAAATATTTTATTATTTTTATAAAATAGGTTTGGAACTCCTGTGATTTCTGTGAGTTTTTGTATATTTCACCAATAATGAATTGATTGGAATCTTTGATTAAAAATTTTTTTTTCCTGAGCCCAAGGACCTGGGTTCTGGTCCTGCCCCTGCCTGGAACTCCCTCGCGTCATGGTTTCCAGTGACCATTTACCTTCCCATTGTTGTTTTTTTTTTTGTCAGTGAAGTGACTACTGGAGGGTCTGGTGAGAATACAGCATGCATTTGTTTAGCAAAGCTAAAGAGGTGTTCCTAGTGCCAAAGTGGGGAAGAGAGAATGAATAAACATCTGTACTCCCCACCCCAGACCCAATCTCCAGCTGGCCAGGTCTTCAGTGAGGACAGTCTCTGAATGCTGTCACAATAGCTTTTCCTATAATGCAACACAGAGCTGTCTTCCCTGTGTGGGGCTTTTGCTCATACCTGGTGGGGCGTGGGGAGGGAGCTAAAAGGGAATAGCTCTACCGATGGAATCTTAGAGAAACTAAAGAAACAAATTCTACTGCTCACCCGCTCCGCACTCTGGCAAAGAACCTGCAAGAACCAAGCTTAAATTGGGGCTAGGACTTAAAGCAGGGGGGAAAAGCTCCCAGAACTCACTAATGGGGCTTGCTGTTCAAGGCTGCCTGCCTCCAGGGTTTTGAGCCTATTTGACCCCCACTGAGGCTGGCCAAAGTTCTGAAATGATTTCCCGGGACCACTAGGCACAAACAGGATCCGTGAGCACCCTTGTGTCCCACTGTGTGCGCGGTGTCTGTGGAGCTCCAGGGTCCTGAGCCAAGTGCAGCAAGAACAGCAAGACTGAAGCCTGTCTCAGTGCAGAGTGAAGCAGGGAGTCTCGGAACCGAGACTGTCCAGTGTTACCTGAGGCAGGAGCCTGCGATGAATCGTAGAGTAACAGAGATTTTGTGACGAAGAGACCCAGACAGAAGTGCACAGAGACTCTAAGACACGCAGGGAGGGCAGCTACAAGAAAGACGAATGCAGAAGAGGGAGGGAAGAAGAAGGAGAGAGAATCACACAGCTAAGCAGGAATCTCGGGGCTCACCTGGCAGCAGGCAGCAGGTGGCTTGGAGCCCAGGCGGTGGCAGCTGCGGCAGCGTTGGCGTCAGGCGATGGCGCTGTGGAAGCGGCAGGGACAGTTGAGCGGAGCGGTGGCTCTGCTGCCTCCCAGCACCAGCAGCTGCTCTTATTCCCGCCGCTCTGGGTCTGGGGTGGTCCAGGAGCTCTGAGCAACCAATGAGAGGACAGATCTCGTACCCCATTGGATTGTGTCACCCATTTACGTCCAGAACCTAGAACATTCCGCGGGACCATCCCACTTGTATTTGCATTGAGGTCATTGATGGGAGTGGAGGGAGGGAGAGGGATGGTGGGGACTGAGGAGAAATACCCTTAATATGAGCAGGAAGTTGAGGGCAGTTTGACGTCATGGTAAATTTCACCTGTTCAGTTCTGCTGGGTTTTGAACGTGCGCCCCTCTCCATCCCCAGAGGTGCAGTCGTATAGGGCAAGATCCAGGAAACAGGGCATCCCAGCTCCCCAAGTCTGACCCTAGATCCCCCGTCCAAATGAGGCTTGGATGGTTAACAACGTACAGCAACATTGATTCTGTACACAAGCAGGGTGTCTGATTCGGATAGCTGGAATTACAGAGGGGCAAAGCTCATGGGAAGCAAGAGATGGGAGTGATAGCAAGAACTTTGTCAGTAGAACTCAATTCCAGGCAGTAAGGTCAAGGGCAATTAACTTCTCAGCACCTCAATGTACTCATCTTTGAAATGCGGACCATATTCCCAGCTTGAGAACATATTGTGGTTAGTAGCCATGTGCCTGTCCCCCAGCGGGGGAGGAATTTACGAGAGCCCTCAGGTCCAAAGAGGGACTTTGTGAAATCGCAATCTCAATTTTCCAGATTCCCACCTTGTGTGGCTTCCTGGATTCGTGCTGGGTGGTCTCTCATGTGGGTTAGGAGGCTCTGGAAGCCCTGCTGGGCCTGAGCCTGAAGGTGTTAGGCACCGATGCTTCCCAAGCCTCCAAACGGACTTCTAGCCCTTCCTCTTCCTATCCTGTCATCCATCACCTCTGGCTCCTCACCCTGCTGGAGCCATTTGCCCAGCTGCCCCTTGCTTCTGGCTGCTGTTTGCCAAATTGTCCCTGTGGCGTGCAATCCCAGCCCTGTGCCCGCCTCTGCCATACTTCAGTCATCCACTAGAGAGCAGAGCACGCTCGAAGGTACTGAAGAGTCCCTGCGGATCCTAAAGCTCACGAGCAAAGCTTTCCCACAAACTCATTTCTGTCTTCAAACATGTGCGCACTCCCCAGAGCACAAGCCGGCGCAGGGGGTCTGACACCCGGGGCATCCACGTGGGTTCACTGTGAATCGCGGCCCGAGCCTGCCTCCGAGTCTCTCTCTCTCTCACGGGATCGCATGCACACTTGGCATGGTGATGATCTGCTGAAATCATACCTGCACTCACTCTCAATTGTAAGCGTGCTCTCTCATGTAGCACCTCCACTCTCTCCAGGACACACCAAATGGAGGGTTTTAGGACCCCTCCAACCTGATCTTTCCACTCCCAGCTCACCTGGAGGTCCTAGGTCCTGACTTGCCGCCCTCAGCACCGAGAGTGCTGAGGAAGAAGCTTCTCACTGTTCCCAGGATCTCTGAGTCTGAGCGCCGCGCGTGAGCCTCAGCCTCTACATACTCTCCCCGGGCAGCTAGCGTGGCCGTGGCGGCAAGCGTGGCCGAAGCGGCAAGCGTGGCCGTGGCAGCAAGCGTGGTCCCCGCGGCAGCCGTGGTCCCCGCGGCAAGCATGGTGTTGCGGGCACAGTGGGTGGGAGACTACTTCACGGGTCTGTGCAGTGCAGGCAGAGACCCCAGTGAGGTGGTTCTCCCAGGCACAGCGGAAATAATGCCCCGGTACGTCGTATGTGATCCGGGCAACGGTGCACCCCTCTCCTCAGTCCCCAGAAGCCTTTGCATTTCATAGCACACACCTGCTTTGTACCACCTCTCCTTCCCTTCTAATTCGGTGGCCACTGTTCGGGGACACCGACTTTCCAAGATGCCTCTGTGCCGCTTTCTTCCATCTTAACTCCTGGTGCTGCCCCACCGTGAGGGAGGAAGTTCGGGACTGGGGATCGGGTGTGTAAAACTCTCTCCCCATGGCGGGCTGGCAGGACGGCGGGTTCTTTCTCCTAGCGTGAACTACAAAACCATTCCCCTCTGAGTCCATCCCTGATTTACCGAGTAGATTCGAGGAAGTTTAGACGTTCACGCGTGCGGGCTGCTTAGATTATGTCCAGCTATCCCTGGAACCTCTCTAAATTGAGGCTACACAGAACACGATCTAATATATAAGTCGCCAAGGAAAATACTGATTTTAAAATAGTCGCTTGAGTATTTTGCTCTTGGTTTTATAATCTTATTTCATAACTTGATGTGAAGAGGCTCACGGTGTTGGACTCCATCCCCAGTGGGACTCATGCGCCACCTCCCCGCCAACCCCCCGCCCCGCGCCCCGCGCTGGTCTTCTGCCTCCTAGCTGCGACCACCACAACTGGGGAATGGCAGCAATGTCTCCTCCCTGCTGTGGGTGCCTGAGCACACAGGTTCAGGGCTAGACGCAGAGCCCAGCACCAGTTGGTCCTACCAGATCATCTTCCACAAAGCCCTGTAACACTGCTGCCTGGAGGGCAAGGCAAACAAACCACAGAAGTTCATTCTCAAGGAAATTTAGGAGATCAATGGCCAACAACTTCCTGACCATCTTCCGAGGAGCCCGTTCCAGCTCCTTACACGCTGTCAGGGGAACCCTCCAGTCATGCCCGCCATGGTGGAAGGCATGTGTAAGTATAACTGGGGCTCCGCATGCCTCACCCAGATCCCTGACAAGACCATGTTCCTGAGTGTGGTGGATGTCTTCACCATAGGGGCACCTCTGGCAGACTAAGACCCCCACCACTCCCAAGAAGGACCATGGACTCCCTAATAGTCCTATTTGAGGCGGTCTGAGGGCTGCGCCCCAAGTGTTCTGGCCATTGCCCACAGAGGACAAACTGAAGGACAGTCAGTTGGTATTCTTGGGTCTTGTCTGTCTCTAACTTTGTTTGGGGGGGGCTGGAGCCCCCACTTACTTTTTTCCTGTCCTCCTGCGGGAGGAGAATTGGGAGTTTCAGCGAGTCAGGGATCTTCTCAGTCCCCCTGACTATCCTCTCAACCTTCTTGAATAAAATAAAGAGAAGAAATGAATCAAAACCATTTTCCACTGAGCTCATGCCTGATTATCAAGTGAAACCAAGTTTAGATCTTTCTGTGTGCCGATCGCTCTGAAACAGGCAATCCTTGAAACTTCTCTGGGCTTCTCATGGGATCCCACGCACAAACAGCATGATCACGATCTGCCATCAGCATACCTGCAGCGACTGTCAATTTTAAGTGCATACCCTAAAACGCAATTATGCAGCACCTGGACCCCTCCAACTGGAGGGTGTTAGGACCCCTCCACCTGATCTTTTCACTCCCAACCTCCCTGGAAAAGTCCGAGGTCCTGATTTGCTGCCCTCAGCACATAGAGTGCCTAGAAAGAAGCTTCTCACTGTCGCCGGGCTCTCCAAGTCTGAGCACGCAGTGCACAATCCTCAGCCTCTACACACTCTCCGCGCGCAACTGCAAGTGCAGCCTTTGCTGGTGTTTTGGCAGCCCCCAGCTGCAAATCCCCCCACCGACAGGGCGGGCTGTGAACGCAGTTGGTGAGGCTGCCTCACGGGGCTATGGGGGCAGCCAGAGACCCCCAGCCAGGCAGAGACTAGCCCCGAGTGTGCCATCAGTGACACGAACCATGGGGCACCCCTCTCCTCAGTCCCCAAAAGCTTCAGCACTTTAGGACACACCTACCTTGTGTCACATCTCTTCCCCTTGCCAGTTGGTGGCCTCTGCTTGGGGACACCCTGCTTCCAAGATGTCCTTATTCAGCATTCCTCCTTTTTAACCCTTGGCGCGGCACTGCCACGAGGGAATAAAATCTCCCAACTGGAGAACTCTGTATAGCGTCCGTATACTGGCAAGGCTGGGGGGGAATCAGCGATGGAAGACTTGGTTCAAAGGATGCAAATGCACTTAGGCACAGAGCAAAGGAAAGTGAGCTGAGCAAGGGACAGGGCTCAGGATGGTGGATCCCAGGCTCAGTGCGTCTTAGAGACTACACACAGACCCAGTCTGGGACTTTGGGGCTCAGCAGTTTACGCCCTGAGTTTGGCCATAGGCTTTCCACCTGGAGACGCAGGGCCAAACTGGTGAAGGCGGCACAGCAGAGACTGAGTGGCATGGAGGTTGGGCTCTGCCACTTGGGGCTCTTGTAGGTGACTGCTCTCAGGTGCCACATCCTTTCACAGAAACGATTTCCACTCCATGACTCGAGGTTTCAAACTTAAGAACACTGTGAAATCATTTGTAAATCTATGTGTCCTTGGACTGCACTTTTCTGATGAGAGAACGAACCCTACCTTTCACCAATGCAGGTGACTGCAGAATGGGTAAGAAATGACTGCTCTAGGAGCCAGTTTCGTGGCCACCTCACTTTGCAGGCTCAGGACTTTCGCTCTGGCTGCCAGGTATGCCTTAGGCCTTCAGAGCCAACATTCATTTCTCACTCTGAGATCTTTGGTGGCTACAAAACCCGGGCTGGGGATGTGTGACCGGAATCAGCGTGCGTACTCAGTGGGTGCTAGGGTGACTTCCAGCAATTTCAAGCTTTACTTTAAAGGCCAGTCTCTCCGGATGTGGAGGGAATGAGCTGAACTCATCCCTCAGGCATTCTTTGAACTTGTAAGAAGTACCTGGTGGTGAGCTGGGGGCCAAGGTTAAAAAAAAAAAAAAGTTCCTCTGTTTGGGCACTTAGCACCATGTCTTGCATACTCATAGGTACTCAGCTAATATTTGTGGAATGAGTGGAGATGAATCCATTCTGGCAAATTCAGCAGGCAATCTCACAACTACTACCACAATTCGAATTCCAGCCTATGGAAAATCCAGACTCAGGTAGGGCAGCATTCTGTATGGCTTTGGAAATGTTGAATGCAGAAATTTCAGATAGATTCCTCCCAGAGTCAGTTTCCTGATAGAACTTTCCAGGAATGAGACAGGGAAATAAGGGTTACCCCATGGGTTCTTTGTAAAATCTAGGTTCTCCTAGTGTGAAATACAAAAACATTCTCCTCTGAGTCCATCCCTGATTTACTGACTGAAGAAGTTAGAACTGAGTGTGCCCATTGCTTAGATTTTGTCCAGCTGTCCCTGAAACTTCTCCAAACTTAAGACTACATAGTACATGAGCTAATAGAATTTACCAAGGAATGTACTGATTTAAAAATATCCATCTGACTATTTGGCCCTTGACTTTATGATCTTATTTTACAACTTTAAGGCTGGAATCAGTGCCGGTTGGAAATAATCTAGTTTAAATGAACAATTTTACAACAAGCTGATAGACTCTAACTGTAATGTTTATTTCCATTCTTTTAAATAAGTTTTCCGTGCTGATTTAAAATTTTTTAAATTATGATTTATCAGAGTGTGCCAGTGTCTTGTGTCCAGTTGAAAACTGTTATATGAACTTCTGTGCATTTACAAGGGTTACACCTATAGAGTTGCTCCTTTAATTCTACACAATTTGAGTATGAATGAGACTCAACAGCACCACCAAAGCCACAACAATAACAACTGCAGCAGAGTAACAACATCACCACAAATTCATTCTCCTCCGCCTGGGGAGATTCCAAGCTGTCAAACTACCTGGAGAATCTCAACTGGAAATTGACTGGACTGCATTCCACACGTAAGTTGTTCAGAAGAAATAATAACAAGTAAAAGACTGAAGAGACTAAAAAAAATGAACAACTCTTCCACAATCCCTAAGAGAGGTGAGGACTTAAGGGCAAATTGCTGTCACCAAGAATGGAGAGACATACAGGTGATTACAGGGAAAGACACTTACACTGTCAGACCTCAACCTGGCACCACTGCTGGGGAGGAAAACCGGAACTGTCACTGATGAATTGCTGGAGGCTCAGCGTAGACAGCTCTGAACATTAAAAACTCCCAGGGCACTCAGGCATACCCCACTCGCCCCCAGTTGTGAGTTTTTCTTCCAGGAGTGGGGCCAGATTCTCACAGTAAAATATGGGGAAAAAATCCCCTGGTGCTTCCAGCAGTAGGAGGAGAAAAGGCACCATTTTGAAATACATCAGAGCTTTCCGTTTTTCTTAATAAGGCTTGCCTCAGGATAAACTAGTTAAGCAGAACCTGATTTGCTGGGGGCATATTCAGAGCCTAACTGACCTGCGAGAAGGGAAGTTCCCAACCATATTCAGCTCTAGCCTCCCCACGTGGGAGAAGGGAAATAAATACCCAGCTTCAACCCACTCTAGCCACCTCTACACCTGAGGGGAGAGAAGAAAACAGAAACACTGGTGAGGTTCACAGTCTGGAGGCTCACTGAAAGCCTGAGACTATAAATGCTTCCCCTCCCACCACACCTCACCACCATATTACTAAAGGCTTATTTACAGCAGTTCCTTTCATCTGGTACATCATGTCTGCCTATCAAGAAGGCATACTAAGTGGTAAAAAACACATATACAGAGTAAGCATAAGAAGCAGACATGGCGGAGATGTTGGAGTTATCAGACAGGGAATTGAAAACAACCATGATTAAAATGCTAAGGGCTCTGACAGATAAAGTAGACAGTATACAAGAACAGATGGACAATGTGAACAGAGACATGGAGATCCTAAGAAAGAACCAAAAAGAAATGCTAAATATCAAAAACACCATAACAGAATGAAGAATTTTTTTTTACAGGTTTATTTAATTTTAATTGTAGTTAGAGATCATACGGTGCAAAATGGGTTTCTGTTGTAGAATTCAGAGATTCATCACGTCCATACAACCCCAGTGCTCATCACAAGAGCCCTCTTTAATACCCATCCCCCATATAGCCTATGCCTCACCCACCTCCCTCCATCAACTCTCAGTTTGTCTCTATCCTAAGAGTCTCTTGTGCCTTCTTTCTCTCATTTTTCCCCCTTCTCATGTTTATCTGTTTCATTTCTTTTTTAAAAATTTTTTATTGTTATGTTAATCACCATACATTACATCATTAGTTTTTGATGTAGTGTTCCATGATTCATTGTTTGTGCATAACACCCAGTGCTCCATGCAGAACGTGCCCTCTTTAATAACCATCACCAGGCTAACCCATCCTTCCACCCCCCTCCCCTCTAGAACCCTCAGTTTGTTTTTCAGAGTCCATCGTCTCTCATGGTTCATCTCCCCCTCCGATTTCCCCCCCTTCATTCTTCCCCTCCTGCCATCTTCTTTTTTTTTTTTCTTAACACATATTGCATTATTTGTTTCAGAGGTACAGATCTGTGATTCAACAGTTGAAGAATGTTTTTGTTGGGCGTATTAGTAGGCTGGACATAGCTGAGGAAAGAATCTATGAGCTTGAGGATTTCTCAACGGAATCCTCCAAAACTAAAAAGCAAAGAGAACACAGACTGAAAAAAACAGAATAGCCAAGCACTGTGGGACAACACAAGAGGTCTAACATATACATAATGGGAATATCAGAAAGAGAAGAAAGGAACAGAAGAAATATTTGAAACAATGATGATTAAGAATTTCTCCAAATTAATATCAGACCCTATATGATACTCTAGTGCTGGATACATGTCATTATACATTTGTCCAACCCTATAGCATATACAATAGCGAGAGTGAACCTTAAAGTAAAATATGAACTTTGGGTGAATGTCAATGTAGGTTCATCAATTGTACCAAACTTACCATCCTGGTAGGAGATGTTGATACTGGGTTATGTCCTTCAATGAATGTGTGAGTGCAAGGGGAATACAGGAAAATTCTGCACCTTTCTATCAATTTTGCTGTGAATTGAAAATTTCTCCAAAAAATTAAACTCTTAAAAAAGTTGATTGTATTATGAAAAGAAGGGTAGAAACCAAAGCTTTCCATCAGTGATTTTATTGCTAAACATAGGAAGAGATACAAGACTTTTGAATCATTTTCCTAAAACATGGTTAGAGTTCGATTATGCCCTTACTGGGGGAAGGAGGGCAGAATTGGCTGCCAAAGAGGCAGGAAGTGAACCCTGGTGGGGATTTTTTTTTTTTTAAGATTTTATTTACTTATTTGAGAGAGGGAGAGAAAAAAGGGAGAGACAGAGAGAGAAAGAGACAGAGAGGGAATGAGCAGGGGGAGGGGCAGATGGAGAGGGAGACGCAGACTCCCCGATGAGCAGGGAGTCTGGCCCAGGCTCAATCCCAGGACTCTGGGATCATGACCTGAGCAAAAAGCAGACACTTAACAGACTGAGCCACCCAGGCACCCCCTGGTGGGGAATTTGCTGAGACCTTTAAATGGGTAGATCTCTGTAAACATTGGAAGAAGGGGACAAAATGTTTTGTTAATAATCTAGATATAAAATTATCTGGAAGAGGTTGCATGTGCAGTTAATATGAAAAATTCTATATAAAACAAAGCAAAACAATATATAAATACTACAACTACCATCAGCTGAGTTCCAGCTGTGTACCAGGCACTGTGTACTCAATATCTCATAGTCTCAAAAGTCTAATAAAATGGATATTATCTCTGTTTTATGGGCAAGGTGATAATAAGAGTATTTGGCTAGACTTAATTATATTTTCCAGTTGCTACTGAGACTCTGAGATACCTGAACATGGCTTATCTCTCTGGCCATATCCGGTAAGGGGTCTGGTCCCTGGCACTGACTCAGAGGAAGACATGGGCATGTCTGTCTGCTTCAGGGCTGATGTGATTTGTAGTGAGTGGCTCAATGACAAGGCATAAATCATTTAAAATTCCTGGAAGAATATTTGGGAGATTGACAATTTTGCAGCAGGAAAATAAATGTCAGTGCTGCCATTTAAGATAGGTAAATTGCTAAAGAATAAAACCCAAATCAATTCATAACAAGATTCATAAAATAAAAATTTAAGATGCTTCAGTGTTCTAACAGAACTTTAAATGATTAAACTTTTTCTATTCTGCATTATTCATTGTTTAATCTTTTCTGAAATTATGGTTAATTTTATAGAGTGTTTCACTTTGCCCGGGAACACAGTCAGGGAAGGGGTAGTGGAAAGAATGCAGAGGGTAAGGAGATAGGGTTCTAATTCTTACCTTAACATGAAGGGTGTGACTGAGAAAATCACTGAGGCCCTTATTTCCACGTTTGTCACATAAATATACTGTATCGAAAGATTCAGAAATTCTAATTCTGATATTCTACAAATGTGCTTTAAACTTTATGCCATCTTCAAAAGACGTTTCATAATACCAGGTCACTCCATATTTGACTTCCTCTACATAGTATCCAGGACAATCTCTCCATCTCAAGGTCCTTAATGAAATCACATCTTCAGAGTCCTTTCTGCTATGTAAGTAACATATTCAGAGTTTCTAGAGATGAGGGTGAGGACATCTCTGGTTGTGAGGGGGTGGGTCATTATTCTACCTACCACAGTAAGAAAATGCTGGGCTGATAGACAAGGACTATTAGTGCTAGAAGTTTGGAGAAAGAGGTTGCTGTGGGCTGGAGCAGAAAGTAGCTAAATAGAGGAGAGGTTACAGAGTCCCTGATAAGGGTATGAAGCAGGGAGTGAGGAGACAAGACAATTCCTCTTTATATCAGGTGCTGTCCTCTTCTATTGGAAAGGGAGCCCTCATGAATATGACCTGTATGGCTGTCTGCATTCACTCCCCAGGGAGGTTGTGTTTAGAAATCAGGAAATCTCGGCTGAAGAGTCCAAGATGGCGGAGGAGTAGGAGACCTGGATTTCGTCTGGTCTCAGGAATTCAGCTGGATAGGGATCAAACCATTCTGAACTTGCACGAACTCAACAGGAGATCGAAGAAAAGAAGAGCAACAACTCTGTATAGAAAAGCGAGCACTTTCTGGAAGGTAGGACGTGCAGAGAAGTGAATCCGAGGCGATATTCAGGAGGATAGACGGCGGGGGGAGAGCCTCCGTTGGCCACTTCTGGCAAGTGATAGAACCACGGAGCACAAAATCGGAACTTTTAAAAGTCTGCTCCGCTGAGGGACGTCACTCCGGTGGCTAAGCGGGGGGTGGAACCCTCTGGGACAGTGTGGTCTCAGACCCTCGGGGTCACAGAAAGACCGGGGGTGCCTGAGTGTGGCAGAGCTCCCAGGTAACGGAGCAGGGAAGCGGGCTGCAGAGGCGGAGCCCAGGCGCGGGCTCTCAGCTCGGGGTGGCCATAAACGGTGATCTGCGGCACAGTCGGGCCACTGCTCCTCCAGCAGGGACCCAACAAGCAGCAGATCCGGGGAGACTCACCTTCTTCCCTGGGAGGAGCAGCGCGGGAGTGCACTGCAGGGATCTGCTGGGTTTGGAGGCTGCATGCGGGGTCGGGTGCCAGAGACAGAAGCGCGCGGTCACAGGCCCGGCGAGCACCGGGTGCGGCCAGAGACCGCGGAGATGGGAGTGACTGACGGCTTTTCTCTGGGGGCTCACTGAGGAGCGGGGCCCCGAGTTCTCGGCTCCTCCGGGGCAGAGATTGGGAGGCCGCCATTTTCACTCTCCGCCTCCAAAGCTGTACGGAAAGCTCGCAGGGAACAAAAGCCCCGGAGAGCAAACCCGAGCAGATTACTTAGCCGGGAGGGGGCAAGGGCGGGGCAAATCCGCCTCCGGCAGAGACATTTGGAAACCATGGCAACAGGCCCCTCCCCAGAAGACCAGCGAGAACAGCCAGCCAAGACCAAGTTTACTGATCAATGAGAACGGCAGAACTCCAGCGCTAGGGGAATACTGCACATAGAATTCATGGCTTTTTTACCATGATTCTTTAGTCTTTCAACTTTAGTTTTTAAATTTTTTTTTTTAATTTTCAAATTAAAAATTTTTTTTCTTCTTTCCCTTTTTAACCAATTTATCAATTCCTTTTTAAAAATCTTTATTTAATTTTCATTTTACAGTCATATTCTATCCCTTCATTGTATTTAACCTTATTTTTGTATATATGTAAGTTTTTCTTTCTTTAAAATTTTGGGATGCCGTTTCTTCTAACAGACCAAAATACGCCCAAAATCTAGCATATGGTTCTGTTCTGTTCACCCGCCTGATCATATTCTCTCTCTCTCTTTTTTTTCCTTTTCTTCCTTTTTAAAATTTTTTTGTTTTCTTGAAGTCTTATTTAATTTTCGTCTTTACATTTACATTCTATCCTCTCAATATATTTAATTTTATTTTTGTATATATAAGTTTTTCTTTTTTTACAATTTTGAGATGTGGTTTCCTCTAACAAACTGACCAAAATACACTCAGGAGATAGTGTATTGCACTATTCTGTTCACCTGTGTGGTTATATCCATTCCTTTTGTTTTTGTTGTTGTTTTCTCTTTTGTTTTTTCTTGTTTTTTTAATTACCATTTTTACAGTTACATTCTATCCTTTCATTGTATTTAATTTTATTTTTGTACATATACAAGTTTTTCTTTCTTTACAATTTTGGGATCCCAGAAGAAGAAGAAAGAGAGAGGGGCAGAAAGTATATTTGAGCAAATTATAGCTGAGAAGTTCCCTAATCTGGGGAAGGAAACAGGCATCAAAATCCAGGAGGCACAGAGAACCCCCTCAAAATCAATAAAAATAGGTCAACACCTCAACACATAACAGCAAAGCTTGCAAATTTCAGAGACAAAGAGAAAATCCTGAAAGCAGCTCAGGACAAGAGGTCCTTAACCTACAAGTGTAGAAACATAAGGCTGGCAGCAGACCTATCCACAGAGACCTGGCAGGCAGAAAGGACTGGCATGATATATTCAGAGTGCTAAATGAGAAAAATACATAGCCTAGAATACTTTATCCATCTAGGCTGTCACATTCAGAATACAAGGAGAGGTTAAAGAACATTTAAAGAAGAAGTAATACCTTGTTCTGAAGCTGTTTCAGAAAGTTGAAATGGAAGGAAAACTTCCAAACTCGTTTTAGGAGGCCAGCATTACCTTGATCCCAAAACCAGGCAAAGACCCCGACAAAAAGGAGAATTATAGACCAATATCCCGGATGAACATGGATGCAAAAATTCTCACCAAAATACTAGCTAATAGGATCCAACAGTACATTAAAAGGATTATTCACCACGACCAAGTGGGATTTATTTCTGGGCTGCAAGGGTGGTTCAACACCCGCAAATCAATCAATGTGATACACTACATTAGTAGAAGAAAGGACAAGAACCATATGATCCTCTCAATAGATGCAGAAAAAGCATTGGACAAAGTACAGCATCCTTTCTTGATTTAAACTCTTCACAGTGTAGGGATAGAGGGTATATACCTCAATATCATAAAAGCAATCTATGAAAAACCCACAGCAAATATCGTTCTAAATGGGAAAAAACTGAGAGCTTTTCCTCTAAGGTCAGGAACACGGCAGGGATGTCCAGTCTCATCACTGCTGTTCAACATAGTACTAGAAGTCCTAGCCTCAACAGTCAGACAAGAAAAAGAAATAAAATGCATCCAAATTGGCAAAGAAGTCAAACTCTAACTCTTTGCAGATGGCATGATACTCTATGTGGAAAACCCAAAAGACTCCACTCCAAAATTGCTAGAACTCATACAGGAATTCAGTAAAGTGGCAGGATATAAAATCAATGCACAGAAATCAGTTGCCTTTCTATACACCAACAATGAGACAGAAGAAAGAGAAATTAAGAAGTTGATCCCATTTACAATTGCACCCAAAACCATAAGATACCTAGGAATAAATCTAACCAAAGAGGCAAAGAATCTGTACTCTGAAAACTATAGAACACCTATGAAAGAAATTGAGGAAGACAAAAAGAAATGGAAAGGTGGGAATGCCTGGGGGACTCAGTTGGTTAAATGTCTGCCTTTGGCTCAGGTCATGATCCCAGGGTCCTGGGATCCAGTTCTGCATGAGGCTCCTTGCTCAGCAGGAGCCTGCTTCTCCCTCTGTCTGCCGCTCCCCCTGCTTTTGCTCTCTCTCTCTCTCACAAATAAATAAATAAAATCTTTGAAGAAAAAAAAGAAATGGAAAAGTGTTCCATGCTCATGGATTGGAAGAACAAATATTGTTAAAATATCTATGCTCCCTAGAACAATCTACACATTCAGTGCAATCCCTACCAAAATACCATCATCTTTTTTCACAGAGCTGGAACAAATAATCCTAAAATTTGTATGGACAAGAAAAGACCCCAAATAGTCAAAGGGATGTTGAAAAAGAAAACCAAAGCTGGTGGCATCACAGTTCCGGACTTCAAGCTCTATTACAAAGCTGTAATCATCAAGGCAGTATGGTACTGGCACAGAAACAGACACATAGATCAATGGAACAGAATAGAGAGCCCAGAAATGGACCCTCAACTCTATGGTCAACTAATCTTCGACAAAGCAGGAAAGAACATCCAATGGAAAAAAGACAATCTCTTCAACAAATGGGGTTGGGACAATTGGACAGCCATGTGCAGAAGAATGAAACTGGACCATTTTGTTATACCATACACAAAAACAGACTCAAAATGGATGAAAGACCTAAATGTAAGACAGGAATCCATCAAAATCCTAGAGGAGAACACAGCAATCTCTGTTACCTTGGCCACTGTAACTTCTTGCTGGACACGTCCCCAAAGGCAAGGGAAACAAAGGCAAAAATGAACTATTGGGACTTCATCAAGATAAAAAGCTTTTACACAGCAAAGGAAACAGTCAACAAAACCAAAGACAACCGACAGAAGGCGAGAAGATATTTGCAAATGACATATCAGATCAAGGGGTAGTATCCAATATCTATAAAGAACTTATTATATTCAACACCCAAACAACAAATAATCCCATCAAGAAATGGGCAGAAGACATGAACAGACATTTCTGCAAAAAAGACATGCCAATGGCCAACAGACACATGAAAAAGTGCTCAACATCACTCATCATCAGGGAAGCACAAATCAAAACCAGAATGAGATACCACCTCACACCAGTCAGAATGGCTAAAATTAACAAGTCAGAAAATGACAGATATTGGCAAGGATGCAGAGAAAGGGGAACCCTCCTACACTGTTGGTGGGAATGCAAGCTGGTGCAGCCACTCTGGAAAACAGTATGGAGGTTCCTCAAAAAGTTGAAAATAGAGCTACCCTATGACCCAGAAATTGCACTACTGGGTCTTTACCCCAAAGATACAAATGCAGTGATCCAAAGAGGCACCTGCACCCCAATGTTTATAGCAGCAATGTCCACAATAGCTAAACCATGGAAAAAGCCCAGATGTCCATCAACAGATGAATGGATAAAGAAGTGGTAGTATATATATAATGGAATATTATGCAGCCATCAAAAAATGAAATCTTGCCATTTGCAATGATGTGGATGGAACTAGAGGGTATTATGCTAAGTGAAATAAGTCAATCAGAGGAAGACAATTATCATATGATCTCGCTGATATGTGGAATTTGAGAAACAAGGCAGATGATTACAGGGGAAGAGTGGAAAAAATGAAACAGGATGCAACCAGAGAGAGACAAACCATAAGAGACTCAATCTTAAGAAACAAACTGAGGGTTGCTGGAGTGGAGGGTGGAGGAGGAATGGGTGATGGACACTGGGGAGGGTATGTGTTGTGGTGAGTGCTGGGTGTTGTGTAAGACTGATGAATCACAGACCTGTACCCCTGAAACAAATAATACATTATCTGTTAATTAAAAAAATAAAAAGAATCATGAAGTCTCAAGTATAAGATGTTCTTTCTTTAGCAACTTCCAATGTATTATGTGTCCTTCAATGTTCCTATTCATATGTGCTACAGAAAAAGGGGAACTATGGAGCAAATTGGTGCCAATTGGGTACAACTCCAATAGAGGTGGGAAATGGAAAGCTTTGCCATTATGCCACTCCAGGCCTTGATAGGTACTTATGATGCTATTATATAAACCCTAAAGCTGGGACATGGACTGTGAGCCCCATGCTGTAGATGCCTCTGGTAGACTTTTTTGACAATAAACAAACAAGACTGTTAAATGAGCACTGGATTAAAACCCACCTGAAATAAACCACTTTAAAAAAACCTGTATGCAGTATTTAGAGACTTTACTGAGATAGGGCAGGCAATAGAGAAGTGTTAAAATGTGTGGGTGCACATGAACCTCAATACTTTCCACCACCCATGGTTGGGAAAGCTCTCTGATGTGTCTCTGCTTCCAGAGAGAATGTGATTATCATTCACACTAAGGCATCAGGGCTTGGAGAGCTTTGGTGTAGGATTCCCTGTCCCCTCAGTGGGACATATCAACTGCCATTAAGAGTTAGAATCTAGGAGGTGATGTCGGTGGATTTTAGGCTAGACAAGGCATGAGAAAGACATTCATGGCGGAAGGAAGGAATGGGATTTTGTGTTCATGGGTTCTTCCTGGACTCTCATAGTAGGAAAATAGGAGAACCCAGCTGACTTTCCTACAGAGTGGAGTCGACTTGCCCTGGGGGCTGCTCTCCTAACACCACAGGGACCTTCTTTCTGTAGGTACCGGGAGAGGTTCCTTCCAAGGTCCAGAGACAAATTATTTAGGGTGCCTCCATCTGCAAGGGAACTGAGTGTGGTGGAGGAAGGCAAGTCACTCTGAGAGGTGGATGGACTCAGGGGGTGATGTCAAGGAATTACTCTGGCTGGGTTCCTCTTAGATGATTAAAATTCTCCCTTGGCTCAGATTTACAGGCTGCAGAATGGCTCTCCACTCCCTGGCTGAGAACACTGCTCCATGGAGAAGAGGGATAGAAATAAGAACCTTCCCACTATACCAGAAAGCTCCTTGCAGAGGTGAGTCCCTTTGGGCAGTGTTCAGGAACATAAATTGCAGTTAAGGGGATTTCCTCTCTAACTGGAGTGATCTGGGATTGGGAAGAGTCTGGCTTTAGGTTCTTATGCAAGTGGAGTTGAGTCTTGGCTCTATCACTCACCTATTGTCCTTGAGCAGATGATATTCTCCTGGAGCCAGTGTTTTTCACCATGTAAAATGCAGATAGTAATAACTACCAGGCTGGAGTAAGGATATTTTATGTTAAAGGTCAGACATATTGCATGGTATGGAGCAGATAGTTAAGAGTGTTGAATTTTATTATTATCATTAGTAGTAGCAGTATTATGAACGCTTATTCCTTCAAGTTCCAAATTATATCAGCTTAGTATGGTAAATTAAATGAAATCATTATACATTCTTCTCCTTTTTTAAGAAAGAAAGAAAGAAAATCTATAAGTCTTTAATTCGCAAAGTAAAATCAATTGCCAAGGCTGGAACAGAATGAATCTACCTTTCCAAACCATTAAGATCCATGGCTGGCCATGTGGTAGCATCATTGACTAGCAGGATTTATTAAACACCTGGCACATTGCCTGGCATGAAGGAGGCACTGAAGGGTGGTGGCTATTATTATCATTACAACAAAAGCTTACCCCTTCAAGTGCCAAATTATATCAATTTGTATGGAAAATTGGATAAAATGCATTGTGTATTCCCTTTACCAGAATAAACTGAACATAACAAAAACTTTCTTGAGGCTATATTGACACCATTATAAAAATATCACTTAATGTATTGGGCACTAAACTGTCTGCTCTCTGCGCCTATAAGATATGTAGGGTCAGTCACCTCAAACTAGATGTATCATGCTATCTTTCTTTTTGAGGTCTAATATCTGTATAATTTTATGGTTGTTCTGTTTAATCTTTTCACATTAAGTTGTCAACAGTCACTTCTTGCTCATGTCAATGTAACAGTCTTTTGCAAAACCCACCCACTCATATGTTAATTTGGTACACAGTGAAATAAACAACAAAACAACAACAAAACCCAAGCTTTGCCAAATGCTATGGGAACAAAGAGCCTATAGGCACTGAATGCAAGCCTGTAAATACTGGTTGATAACTATAAAAAGGCTTTTTGGACATCTACACAATTAATCTGTACTTATGAGAACAGAAACAGGGCTTGCCAGAATTATGTGTAAACACAGAGCAAATAGATAACGAGTGAGCATTTACAAATAATGGTCAGGAACTTCATGGTCTTCTGCAACAACAGCTTCAGCGAGCTTGTGCTCAGGGCTCCAATGGAAAACAGCCAAGCAGGTGAGAGCTGTGTGTGAGTGCAGAGCCTACAGACAGAGTGAGAACTCAGTCGTGGTCCCAGTGGCAGCCATGTACTCTTGTAACACCTATGCCACCTATCCAGCGGTGAGTTTCTTGGTTTCTTCTCCTCAGCTTTGTCTGATTTAAGGGAGGTCTGCAGGCAAGGGGACACCTGATGAGTGGGTGTTCTTGCAGCTTCTTTGATGAGGCGCAGCCGTGGTGAAGACCCAAGTCCACTGTGTGGGACGAGCCCAGCAATCCAGGCTGCCATCTTATGAGCGGTGTGTCCTTGGATAATTGGGCTCCAAGGATACAAGTAGAAATTTTTTCATTTCCAGGCAGGTATGTAATCGGTCCCTGAAGATGGTGAGAGATCAATCAGCTGTCAAATGTTTAGATCAAAGCCAAAGATCCCAGAGGACCTTCAAGGCCCTTGGGAACCCCTCAGCCCTGGGTCAGTTGTCTTCAGCACACCGTTAAGCTGTAGTCAAACACAATTAAGTCATCAGTGCCTAACTTCTCTTCATCCCCAATAGGTGCCATCCACAGGGAAACTTCCAGTTAAAATGATAATATATGGATAGACTCCTCAGGGAGCCCAAAGACTGAGCAGAAACCACTGGTTAGAGATGGTTTGTTTCTCCTTGTCACTGCTTTGCCTTGTGGTAAAGATGGGAGGGGCTTGTTTCTTTTGCCTCATAAGGTCAGGCATCTTCACTTGCCAAAATGCTATTAAGAAATCCTTTCTCCTGTCTCTGTAGGACGATGGAGATTCTAGGTTCCTTCAGGAGATGAGGCAGGACAGGGGGAGGTTATTGAGAAGCTTTATTCCTACTTTGTCATGCATGTTGACCATTAAATGTCTAGAATTGCCTTGTCATATTTATTTTTTTCTTCTGCAGTCCTACTAGGTGTGGGGTAAAGTTAGATCATGTGTAGTCATTAGATCATGTATAGATCATATTAAGAAAATCATATTGACTTGATCTCTTTGTATGTCTAGAAAATAGCAACATTAAACTAGAATAGCTGTAAGATGCCTTCTATTCTTATTATTTTATTAAAATAGTGAGGGTTGAAGGAGGTGATATAGAAGAACAAAGAACAGATGAAAGATTTTGTGGTGGCAATACGATTTACTTGGAGATTAGTTGGAAGACAATGATGATGATTTTATATTGTATTTTTGTGAAAAAGGCCAGCCTGACCTGCTGATAAACTTTGTTGTTGTTGTTGTTGTTGTTGTTGAAATTTATTGAAATTTTTCTGTATCTATGACATCATCATATGATTGTTCTCATTCACCTTGCTAATATGGTTAAATACAACTGATTAATTTTTTATAATGTAGAACCAACCTCTCCTAGAATAAATTCAACTTGGTCAATATATGTGTTTATATATACTCACACATATATATTTATAATGTATATGTTTTATACCCTCAAATTTAGAGTGATACATTTTGTTTAGGATCTTTACATTTATGTTCATCTGTGAGACTGGCTTTTCCCTCCTGTGAGTTTATGGTTGTGACCATCTATCCTTGACTGTTTTTATTATTATTATTATTATTAACATATAATGTATTATTTGTTTCAGGGGTACAGGTCTGTGATTCATCAGTCTTACACAATACACAGTGCTCACCACAACACATACCCTCCCCACTGTCCATCACCCAGCCCCCCATCCCCCCCACCCCCCTCCACTCGATCAACCCTCAGTTTGTTTTCTGAGATTAAGAGTCTCTTATGGTTTGTCTCCATCTCTGGTTTCATCTTGTTTCATTTTTCTCTCCCTTCCCTTATGATCCTCTGTCTTGTTTCTCAAATTCCTCATATCAGTGAGATTGTATGATAATTATCTTTCTCTGACTGACTTATTTCAAATAAGCAATTTTCAGGGAAGCCATTTTTCAGTCACATAAGAAATGGGACTGGTTTTCTTGTGACCCTTGTTTCCTCCCCATGTTTTATTTATTTATTTATTTTTTAAAGATTTTATTTATTTGACAGAGAGAGACAGAGCAAGAGAGGGAACACAAGCAGGGGGAGTGGGAGAGGGAGAAGTAGACTTTCTGCAGAGCAGGGAGCCCGAGGTGGGGCTCAATCCCAGGACCCTGGGATCATGACCTGAGCCGAAGGCAGACGCTTCACGACTGAGCCACCCAGATGCCCCGTCTCTCCATGTTTTAGAGCTCATGCTTTCATGAGGAATTTTATTCCCTCCCTTGCTTCATTCCCTCTCCCCTGTAGGCATGCTTATTCACATCTGTGATAGTCCCTATTCGGTTTTAGAAACCGAAGCTACTCCAGGTATTTTAAGCAGAAAGGACTTTCATACAGGAATTAGATGTTAGAAAATAACGTTTGAAGTTCTGGAAGAGGCTAGATTTACCACAAGAAAGTCTCTACCAGAAAGGTGGAGACTAAGAAGGTCACACACTTGAATTGTAGACGGAAAACAAATTCCATGGAGGCTCCAATGCTGCCTGGGACTGCCACAACTGCCTGTTAACACCCACAAAATGCTGGGTTCTGAAATGTTGCTGTGGAACCCATGGCTTTTATATTGTGCCCTCCCGCAGGAAACAGCAGAGCACAAAAATGGAACTGTCTCACTCTGCCTTCCAATTCCACATAAAGCATCTAATTGGACAAAATTTGCATTTAGGCCCTAGCATTTAGATCCTTTAAGGAAGTGTCAGGAAAATCAATGTAATCCATCATATCAACAGACTAAAGAACAAAAATCATATGATCATATCAATAGACGGAGAAAAAGCATTTGACAAAATCCAACACTCATTATGATAAAATTTTGATATGATAAAAATTCTCAGTAAAGTAAGAATAGAGGGTAACTTCTTGATAAAGACTATCTACAAAAAACCTAGAGTAACATCACACTTAATGCTGAGAAACTTAAAGCCTTCCCACTAAGATCAGGCACAAAGTAACATCCTTTCATCACTCCTTTTCAACATCACTGGAAGTCCTTGCTCATGCAATATGGTAAGAAAAGGAAATAAAGGTATACAGATTGGAAGGAAGAAAAAACACCCCTGAAACTAATAAATGATTATAGCAAGCTTGTAGGATGTTAGGTTAATATAAAAAGCCAATTGTCTTCCTCTAAACCAACAATGAATGAGTGGATTTTGAAATTCAAACATAATACTGTTTATATTTACACCCCTCAAAATGAAATACTTATGCATAAATCTAACAAAATATGTACAAGGTCTATATGAGCAAAACTACAGAACTTTGATGAATGAAATCAAAGAACTAAGTAAATGGAGAGATATTCCATATTCAGGGATAGGAAAATTCATTATCAAGATGTCTGTTCTTCCCATATTGATCTATTGATTCAGTGCAATCCCAACCAAAATGTCAGCAAATTATTTTATCAATATTGATGAACTCATTCTAACATTTAAATCGAGAGGCAGAAGACCCAAAATAGCCAATGTAATTTGAAGGAGAAGAACCAAGTTGGAGGATTGATGCTATTTGACTTCAAGTTTTATTATTAAGCTACAGTAATCAAAACAGTATGGTATTGGTGAAAGAATAGACAGATTAATGGAACAGAATAGGGAGCCCAGAAACAGATCCCCATAAATATTCTCAACTGATCTTTGATAGAGGAGCAGGGGCAAAACAAAGAAAGTGTGGAAACAGTGATTTTTTGTTTGGTTTCTAGCTCACTGGGAGAGTTGAAGGGATCCTTATTAGCTGACACCATTCCCATTCTTTGAATATTCCCAACCTGCCATGAATAAGGCTCAAAGGAATGGAATAGTGGAATTTCATCCATCACTGAAAGAAAGTATTTTTTTCTCTTGGTGCTAGGAAGGCTCTTCAGATCTTAACATGTAAATGATCTTTTACCAATTTTTTTTTTTTAGCTTTGTGGTTTTGAATACCCAATAGAGGTCAAAACCCTTACTTTTCAATTTATTACTGCTCAGGAATGTCATATATTCTCATGTGATTTTATAATTGAGGTTATCAACCAGGTTGTCCCATCTTAGGCTCTTACTTTCCTCCATTGTGATGAACACAGCTATGAGTGCACATAATGGAATGTGCAAAGGAGGTATATTTGTGCTTGTTGCATCACTCTGTGCAGGAGAAGCTCTGTGGGGTAAGCACCCATGGCCCAGGCCAGGGCTGCTGCCATCCAAGAACTAGAAGAGAGCCCATCAGACACTCTCATCTGATGCTGCACTTAAGGATGAGTCCTGGAGGAGCGGTTCCCAAAGGGCAAGAAAGAAGCTCTCGCTTGAGCACTGCAGCACTGTTCTCTATTGAACGTGCTGCTATTCTGCATACAGAAATGTCAAAGCCCTCTACTGGGGATTCACATTTCTCCAGGCACCCATTCCATACTGCCTACTAGGATCCCTTACATGAAAGAGTAAAATTCTTCACTTCCTGTTCCACTAAACATCTATGGATTGTGATCAAATCCATAGACAAGCATTACTGACCTTTTTTTTTTTTTTTTTTTTTAATCACTTTAAGAACAAATGCAGGGAGCTATTTCTCTTTGCTGAGCACTGAGAGGATAAGATAAATGGTTACAGGGAAGGCTCTGTGTTCTGAAAGAATTTTTTTTTTTTTCTCTGAGAGACTTTTAGTGATTCCTGAGAACCACCTCCTTCTCACTATCCCTTAAGGGAAGGTGGGGGTCTGGGAAGAGACATCGCATCAGTGCTCTTCGTCAGGCTGGCTGAGTCATGGATTGAGCTTTCATTTGCTAATGTAGCCAGGGGAAAAATGCCAAAGAAGGAATGCCCTTTAATTTAAATGAACTGGAGGATATTTACAGAATGGAAATCAATCTTTTTTGAAAGTAAAAAATGATCTGACCAAGGATCCTCTCCTGATCAATGACTGGCTAGACTAGAGTCTAGTGACATGGCTTTTAGGCAGGGATGACCTCAGGATCATCCTTTTTGTATCAACCTCCTCCTCCTGCTGCCTCCTTTTTACCTAAGGTTCAATCTGACTTATGTTCTCATGGGAACTTACTAATGGCCTTGCTCAAGGCTGTTATTTGCCATTTTAACAAAGTCCTGACCAAAGGCCTTATCTTAGGATATCAGGCAGCTTGACAGACAGTGAGAAATACTCATTTGGCACTAATGTATAGACCCCTATGACACAAGCCTCTGTAATTAATTGCTGCCAAAACAATAATAAAACATGGCCTATATTAATCAATGGACATAACTAGTATGAGCTCAACGAGCATGATGAATATTCACAAATCTGGGTATATGTGTAGAAACATGTTGTTGAAGATGTCTAAAACTCATTGAACCCATGGTCCAAAAACCCAGGAAAGGTTAACATTTCCTAGTGGTTAAAAGATTAAGGACAAAGGCAGGCATATATCTTAGTCTGGTTTAGGCTGCTATAACAGAATACCATAGACTGGGAGGCTTATAAACAGTAGAAATTTATTTCTCACTGTTCTGGAGGCTGGGAAATCCAAGATCCCGGCACTAGCAGATTTGGTGTCCAGTGAAAGCCCACTTGCTGGTTCACAGATGGCTGTTTTCACATGGCAGAAGCGGGGAGGGAACTCTCTTTCACGTGGTCAGTAATCCCATCCATGAGAGCTCAACCCTCATAATCTAATCCCCTCCAATACCTCCAAACACTAACACATTGGGGATTAGGTTTCAACATATGAATTTGTTTTAAAAGATTTTATTTATTTATTTGACAGAGAGAGAGAGAGAGCACAAGCAGGGGAGGAGCAGAGAGAGGGAGAGGGAAAAGCAGACTGTGCTGAGCAGGGAGCCTTATGTGGGGCTCGATCCCAGAAGCCTGGGATCATGACCTGAGCCAAAGGCAGATGCTTAACCAACTGAGCCACCCAGGCGCCCCCAACATATGAATTTTTGGAGTACACAAACATTTTGTCTACAACAGCATAAATCTACTGAAAGATAAAAACAAAACCAGTTGGATAACCTTAGGTTTTGTCTAGTGTCCCAGTGTAACTATTAGTACTACCCCTTTTACTCTCAGAAGGATACCAGTATGGAAAATGTCTTAGTCCATTTGGGCTGCTATCACAAATTACACAGACTGGGTAGCTTTTATTTTTAAAATTTTAAAAATTTTTTAAAGATTTTATTTGTCAGAGAGAGAGAGCACAAGCAGGGGGTGCTGCAGGCAGAGGGAGAAGCAGGCTCCTGCTGAGCAAGGAGCCAGATGTGGGACTCGATCCCAGGACCCTGGGATCATGACCTGAGCTGAAGGCAGATGCTTAACTGGCTGAGCGACCCAGGCGTCTGACTGGGTAGCCTTTAATCAATAGAAATCTATTTCTCACATTTTTGGAGTCTGGAAGTCTAAGATCAAGGTGCCACATATGGCCAAGTGGGGACTCATTTCCTGGGTAATGGATGGCTGTCTTCTTGCTGTGTCCTTACACAGTGGAAGGGGCCAGGGATCTTTTTGGAGCCTCTATTATAAGGCACTAATCCCATTCATGTGGGCTCCACTCTCATGACTTAAGCATCATCTTCCAAAGGCCCCACCTACTGATATCATCATACTGGAATAGGATTTCAACATATAAATGGGGGGACAAACATTTCAGACCATAGCTGATAATAAATTCTATTATTGCCTAGTACATTCATCATCAGTCTAGGGCATTTGATCAATCATCATAAACTCTGAAGGTGCCATCATTAGATGAGATCTAGTACTACAGAAGATAGGAAAGACTGACTACACTAGAGTTGGAAGGAGGAAGGCAGACCTTTTAAGAAGAGAAAACTACTGATAGGTAAACCCTTTCTTTAGCTTTATGCAGTAGAATCTACTACACCTCTGACAGCTGAACTAAGTCATATGAGAGGTATATGAGATGTCTGAATATGAGTGTATAATTTGTTAGGATACATACATCAACATTATTGAGCATTTACTAAGTGCAGTTTCTTGGCTGTTGGGAAGAGAGATATGAACAAAGAAAAGGATTCTGCTCTCAGAGAATACTAGGTCTCCTTCAGCATGTATTAACAGGCCCTCCTCAATGTCGTAGAAATTTTCACAAGCCCTAATCACAGGAAAACCCAACTCCTCAAATCATTTCCCATAAGGGACTCTACCATATATTTAGAAAAGGTCTCGGGACACCTGGATGGCTCAGCCAGTTAAGCGTCTGCTTTAGACTCAGGTCATGATCCCATGCTTCTCCTTCTCCTCCCCGCTGGTGTGCTGTCATTATCTCTGTCTCTCTCACTCAAATGAATAAATAAAACCCTAAAAAAAAGAAAAGAAAAGAAAAGAAAAGAAAAGAAAAGAAAAGGTCTTGAACCTCTGATATATTTATAAAAGCAAAAGAACATCCAGATGAAGTGGAAAAGTATCAGACAATCATCTAGAACTTTCAGTGCCACAGAACTTTGAATTTTCTATATTGATATAAATGTTTTGTATTGACCTGGCTGATGCCATAGCCACTAGCCACATGTAGTTATTGAACACCTAACATTGGCTAGGGCAACTGAGAAACTAATTTTAAATGTTATTAAATTTAAATATAAATTGCCACGTGGCTTGTGGGTAACTGCTTTGGACAGACAGTACGTATCCTAGAACTTTTTTGTTGTTCAACCAAAACAGTCAAAGTTTGGGGCTGATTTTTTGTTCTTTTTGTTCAGTTGTTTTGGCACTGTGGGCATATACCATATGTCCTAAATGAAAGTGAGTAACTCACAGGGAATGACAAATCCGTAATGCCCATATTCAAAGGGAGAAATGTATTTATTCACTCAATCAGGAAATTTATTGAGCATTACTGTGTGCCTGGCATAGTGATAGGATGTGATGTGTCTGGACTTATCCCTGAGAGATCATGGGGCCGTAAGATTCATCAGTACTGGAAATAAATATCATTTAGTGCCTATACTGGAATATTTTTTTCTACTCTCCTTCTTCCCTTTCACAGACACAAAATCTGATGTATTAGAAGTTTCTGGCTGCTTACATCTTAAAGTAAACGGAGGTCAGGCAATATCTCTGGATTGTAAAAAGGGGGCTCTGATGTCCTGATGTGACTGAGAATATAGAGTGTTTAATTTCCTGCCCACTAAAGAAAAATATTAAGAAGTCCACATGGGAGAGATTAAGAGGTATTTCTCATGTGGATGAACTTGCTGGTGAGGTATAATTTACAGAAATAAGTAAAAAAAAAAATTCAAGAAAATGACAGGGCTTCCATCTTTTTCTTTTCTAATATCTGTACTTGGGAAGAAGATGAAGCGATATTCCTGGACCAGCAATTTGTCCTCTGGAGCCATTAAACATTGTAAACAGGACTAGGTAGGATTATTTACATATCTTTACCTTTCTGGTCAGTCACAGTTTCTGGTTATTCTTTTAAATAAAAAGGTTTTTGTTGTTGTTATTTTCTTTTCTCTTTTAAAAAATGTAACCCAAGTATTTCTCTAGCTTCTAGGTCATTCTTTTATTTAACATCTACATAAAAATGATTTAAGCTCACATTTTATACAACAGCAAGTCCTAGTTTTAACACACCTTTCTTCCTTTCTTCTTTAGTTAAACTTCAGTTATTTCACTGAACCATGCTCATGTTCCCTAAAAGAATTAGAAAAGGGGGAAAAGGCAATCATTTCAAGTACAAATCCACCCAAATTGGAGGATTTTTTCATTGTTTTCTTTTTAAATGGGCTTATTTTATATACACTTTTTTGAACCTTGCTTTTCTCACTTGACAATACTTAATAGAAGTTCTTCCAAGTCATCTGAAAAGCCATCTAATTAATTATTTTTCGTGGCTGGATAATATTCAATGGCAGAGATTCTCAAAGTCTTTCCATTCATGATATCCTTACTGGCTCAGTGATTTTTTTTCTTTATCCCACAGCATCCATAGACCAAAAGAAATGCTTAGCCCTTGTGTTTATTAAATAGGGCCACACTACTTAAAGTATTAATGTCTGAACAACCTAGTAGCCATTTGAAATAATAATATATGTAAATTGGAAGAAAATCTAGCATTTTAATTGGAATTAAACAGCCACAGTTACTTACTAATCATATGCATGCACCTGTTGGGTATGGCAAAGCTTTTCAAACTTCAGAAGCAGATCAGAGACCACCACCTCCCTTGCCTGTTTCACACTGATTTTTTTGTGTGATATTTGCTGTATATTACAGAAGCTGCCAGCTTCTTAAAATAAGTCATCTGTAAAAGGAAGGAAGCATGATTGAATATTGAAGCTATCAACTACCAGAAGCTAGTTGTTCATGCCTTGTCCAGTGGATGTCAAATATTAGGTTTTCCTAGAAAATTGTAAATACCTTATGGTGTCCCTGTGAGTTTGCTACAGTGTCCTGGGGCCCCTCAGTGGACAGCTGGGGAAACATGGGCCTGTGGTATGGATGTTTAAAATATTTTTAGGGGTCCCTGGGTGGCTCAGTCATTAAGCGTCTGCTTTCGGCTCAGGTCATGATCCCAGGTCCTGGGATCGAGCCCCGCATCAGGCTCCCTGCTCCGCGGGAAGCCTGTTTCTCCCTCTCCCACTCCCCCTGCTGGTGTTCCCTCTCTCGCTGTGTCTCTCTCTGTCAAATAAATAAATAAAATCTTTAAAAAAAATATTTTTAACTCTTCAAAAGATAATGAAGCGATGGGGCGCCTGGGTGGCTCAGTCGTTAAGCGTCTGCCTTCGGCTCAGGTCATGATCCCAGAGTCCTGGGATTGAGCCCCGCATCGGGCTCCCTGCTCCGCGGGAAGCCTGCTTCTCCCTCTCCCACTCCCCCTGCTTGTGTTCCCTCTCTCGCTGTCTCTCTCTCTGTCAAAAAATAAATAAAATCTTTAAAAAAAAAAAAAAGATAATGAAGCGCTTATAGCAAAAATAATAGCAATGTGTTATGGGCCTATAATATGTAGAATTAAAACATGACAACAAGAGCACAGAAAGGAAAACCAGAGTTGGGTGATGGAAGTACATTGTTGTGAAGGTTTTACGTTATATGGGGAAAGGTGTGTTATTTGCAGATAGATTGTGATATGTTAAACATATATATTGTAAATCTTAGAAGAACCAATAAAATAACAACAAATAGTAGAGATAAAATGGAATAATAATACTCAATTAATCCAAAAGATAGGAAAAAAAGAACAAGGTTCAGATAGTACAAATAGCGAGGTAATAGGTTAGAAACCCAACAATAACAATAATAACATAAACAATAAACCATCTAAGAACTCTAATTAAAAGGCAGATTGTTAGGCTGCATATAAAGTCAGCTTAAAAGACTGAAAAGAGATCTACCATGCAAATTTTAATCACCCTAAAGTTGGAATGTCAGACAAAGATGTCAGAACAGAGACTATTACCAGGGATGAAAAGAAGCACTGCTATCACGATAACAAGATTTAATCAGTAAAGAAAACATACCTTCCCATCTGTTTATTCCTGATGAGAGCTTGAAAATATATGAAGCCAAACCTGACAGTATTGGAGGGAAAAATAGGCAAATCTACAATCACAGTTTAAGGTTTGAACACACTCCTTTCTCAGTAGTTAATGGAAGAAGTACACAAAAAATAAGTAGGGCTAGAAAAGACCGGAGCAACATCAACAGCAACACTCCACCACCAACAGCGGAATACACATTCTTGACGAATGTGCACATAACATTTAACAGGAGAGACCATGTGCTAGATCATAAAACAATTCTCAACGAATGAAAAATCACGTAGCTTATACTCTTTTGCATCTTAAAATGATTGAAATGTGAGTTCTATGACCACAATGGAGTTAAATCACAAATCCATACTGGAAAGATTTCTGAAACATTACCAAATACTGGAAGTTAATAATACATTTTTAAATAACCCATGGGTCAAAGGCGGAATCATAGGGAAGTTGGAAAATATTTTGAATGGAAGGAAAATGAAAAAATATACCATGATTTGTAAGAAAGAGCTAAAGAATTGCTTCCTGGCCAAGTCATAGGCTTAAACGCTTATGTTAGAAAAAAAAGCAGTTCTAAAATCAATGAACTAAGCTTCCATCTTAAGAAGATAGAAAACGAGGAGCAAATTAAGCCCAAATAAAAGGAAGGCAATTATAAAGATAAGAGCAGAGTTTGGTATAATAGCAAATGAACAAGTGATAGTCAGTGAACTGCAAGCTGGTTCTTTTTAAAGATACATAAAGTTGATAAAGCTCTAGTGAATCTGATCAATAAAAAGAGAAGTCATGAATTATCGATATCAGGAATGTTAGAGCGTCATTACTAATGATACCCAGTATTTTTTTTTTAAAAGATTTTATTTATTTATTTGAGAGAGAGAATGAGAGAGAGAGAGAGCATGAGAGGGGGGAGAAGCAGAGGGAGAAGCAGACTCCCCGCTGAGCAGGGAGCCCGATGTGGGACTCGATCCTGGGACTCCAGGATCATGACCTGAGCCGAAGGCAGTCGCTTAACCAACTGAGCCACCCAGGTGCCCCGATACCCAGTATTAAAAAGATATTAAGGAGTGTTATCGTGACCAAATTAATGTCAGTAAATAAAACATGCAAATTAAAATATATCCATGCCTGGAAAGATATAAGCTATCAAACTGACAAAACTAACAATGCTCTATCAACCAAGAAAATTAAATACATAACTAAAATTTTTCCCACAAAAAGAAATCAAGATTCAGATGGCTTCTTTGGCAAATTCTACCAAACATTTAAGGAACATATAATACCAATCTTCTACAGACTCATTTTATGAGTCCAAGTCATTTTCAGGGCAGAATTACCCTGATACTAAAATCAAAGTCATTACAGGAAAAGGATCCTACAGACCAAGCATATACTTAAATGGGTGCATTTAATTGCATATAAATTATATTGCAATAAAGTTGATTAAAATTTTAAAAAATAAAATAGTATGTCAGATGGTGATAGAGTTCACTGGAGAAAAATAAATTAGGGACGAGAGATTGAGAATGCTAGGTTCGGTGAGGATTCAATTTTAAGTTGACCAGGGAAGGCCTTAGGAGAAAGCAACAATTTACTCAAAATGGCCAGAGATAACAAGGTTTAGCACTTGGTAAGAATAATTCCAAACATACTTTATGAAACAGACAAAACTGTGGATATGTAGGTGGTGGGCAAGTAGATAAATAAAAATAGTTTTATAAACTAGGATCATACTATACATGTCTTTTCAATGTATTATATTTATCATACTTGAAAGTGCTAGAAAAAAATATGCTGAAGGAATTGCTGGATTGCAGATATTTATTCACAACATGACCATAAAAATTATTACGAGTTGAAGCTATACTTTTTCCCCCATCAATTTCTTTTATTGATGTATAATTTGTATAAGGTTAAATTTACCCTTTTTAGATGAAGAGTTCTATTAATTTTTTTAAAGGTTTTAATTTTTAGAGCAGTTTAAGGTTTACAAAAAATTCGGAGGAAGGTACAGAGATTTCTCCTATGCCTCCTGCCCCCACACATGCACAGCTTCCCCCATTATCAATATCATTCTCCAGAATGGTACTTTTTTTAACCAAAGTTGAACCTACATTGACAAATCACAAGTACCCAAAGTCCATAGCTTACCTTAGGGTTTTTACTCTTGTTATTTTTGTGCGTTCTATGGGTTTGGACAAAAGTATAAAGACACATATTTGTCACCAAAATATTGTACAGAGTATTTTTATTCTCCTAAAAATTTAGAGCTATACTTTTCATTCTTCTTGTGTGTGTATATTCCCTTTTTAGACAATATGGGTTTTCTCCCTACTATAAAAATACTTCATACCTTCTCATTTTTGTTAAATTATTTCTATATTTTCAGAACATATGGTATTTTTCAATAGGAAGACAGGATTTAATTAATAAAGTTTGAAATACACATATTTTAAACCAAAGCCTTACATGAAATGTACCACATTATTTTAGGAGAAATTATATTGAGAATAAGATGTTATGTATCTCTTTGCTTCCCCCCCCCAATTTTATTGCGGTCCAACTTACATACAATCAAATGCACTCATTTTAAATATATAGTTTCATGAGTTTTGAACATGTTACTACCACTGTATTCAAGACATAAAACATTTCCATCACCCCAAAGTTCCCCATTTTCCTCTTCCCAGCCAATCACTCCTTTCTGTCCCACATAACCACTGATCTGCTATCTGGCATAGATTAGATTAATCTTCCAGAGTTTTCAATAAATGTAACCATACACAGCATGTACTTCTTTATATGGCTTCTTTCAGGGACTTAGTCATGTTGTGTGTAACAATAGTTTGTTCCTTTTTATCGCTGAGTACTAGTTCATTGTATGAACAAGTCACATTGTGTTTGGTCATTCACTTGTTGATAGACATTTTAGCTGTTTGCGGTTTTCGTCTATCATAAGAAAAACAAATAAACCCGTGAACATTCTTGTACATATCCTTTTTGTGTGTAGAAATATGTTTTAATTTTGGGGGGGTAAAAAAGAAGTGTAGTTACTAGGTTATACGGTAAGCATATGTTTAATTTTGTAAGAAACTGCTACACTGTTTTCTATAGTAATTTTAACAATTCACATTCCCACCAACTGTGTACGAGAATCCTACTTGCTTCACATGCTCACAAACACGCGGCACTGTCAGTTTTAAATATTTTAGCTGTTCTGGGGCGCCTGGGTGGCTCAGTCGGTTAAGCGACTGCCTTCGGCTCGGGTCATGATCCCAGGGTCCTGGGATCGAGCCCCACATCGGGCTCCCTGCTCCGCGGGAAGCCTGCTTCTCCCTCTCCCGCTCCCCCTGCTTGTGTTCCTGCTCTCGCTGTGACTCTCTCTGTCAAATAAATAAATAAAATCTTTAAAAAAATATATATATATTTTAGCCGTTCTGCTGCTTGTGTATTTGTATCTGATCATGGTTTAATTTGCATTTTCCTTGTGACTAATGATACTAGCATCTTTTGATGTGCTTATCAGCAATTTGTGTATGTTGTCATGTGGAGTGTTTGTTGAAATCTTTTGCCCATTGTTAAACTGAGTTGTCTCCTAACATTGAATTGTAAGAGTGTGTATATATATATGTTGGATACTAGTCCTTTATCAGATTTATGTATTATGAATATTTTTTTTCAAAAGGCAGGAGGTTTTAGTTTTTATAAAGTCCTATGTTTCATCCTTTTTGTAATTATCTAAAGAAATCTTCACCAAATTCAAACTTGCAAGATTTTCTTCTGTTTTTTTCCTCTAGGTTTTATAGTTTTAGTATTGATCTTTAGGTCTATAATCCACTTCAAGTTAATATTTGGGTATAGAATGAAGATTAATATTTGTTTTTTACCATATAGATGTCTAGTTGTTCTAGCACCATTTGTTGAAAAGATTATCCCTTTCCCATTGAATTGCCTCAGAACTTTTGTCAAAAATCAGTTGACTACATATATGTGTTTATTTCTGGACTATCTGGTTGTATTGATCTATTTTTTTTTTTTAAAGATTTTTATTTATTTATTTAACAGAGAGAGAGCACAAGTAGGCAGAGTGGCAGACAGAGGGAGAGGGAGAAGCAGGTTCTCCGCCGAGCAGGGAGCCCGATGCGGGGCTGATCCCAGGACTCTGGGATCATGACCTGAGCCGAAGGCAGCCACTTAACCAACTGAGCCACTCAGGCGCCCCTGTATTGATCTATTTTTATCCTCACTCCATAATCATACTGTTTTGATTACTGTAGCTTTATATTAAGTCTTAAAATTGGGTAGTGTAAGTCTCCTCAATTTAGTCTTTTTCAAAACAGTTCTGGCTATTTTAGGTCTTTCATAATTCCATTTAAATTCTAGAATGAACTTATTAATTAAAAAAAATCTTGCTAATAGTTTGATTGGAATGGCATTGAATTTATAGATCAACTTGGGGAGAACTGAAATCTTTTTTTTTTTTTTTTTTAAGATTTATTTATTTATTTTAGAGAGAGAACATGGGTTGGTGGGGGCGGGGGCAAAGGGAGAGGGAGAAAAGCAGAATTCCCGCTGAGCACGACCCCGAGATCATGACCTGACCTGAAACCAAGAGTCAGGCACTCAACCAACTGAGCCACCTACAAGCCCCAGGGAGAATTGAAATCTTAATGATATTGACTATTCCAATCTGTGAACTGGATATGTCTGTCCATTTATTTGGGTCTTTAGTCCTTTCAGGAGTGTTTTGTAGTTTTCACTCTAAGTTTGTTCATAAGTTTTTTTTAATTTGTTGATGTTATTGTAAATTTCAATTCTTAGTTGTTCATTATTTGGATTTAGAAACAATGTGTTTTATATATTGACCTTGTATCTTGTGACCTTGCTTAACTCATTTAGTAGTTCTCACAGGTTTTTTTTAGGTTCCTCAGGATTTTCTATATACCTTGTCCTGCCATCTATAAATAAAAGCAATTTTACTTTTTGTGTTAGGGAAAAACCCAATTCTGCTCTTATGTATCTCCTTTACTCTCACACTGCTTCCACACTCACAACACTTCTGATACTTTTGGTGTCTCTGACAACAGCTAGATGTCCTACAACTTTACTAAATTCTGACACTATCTACCTAGACATAGCATCAGATCCTACAGGCTAAGGACTTAGTCCTACAAGACTGCCCCATTCCTCAACTCAGATGCCAGTTGCAAGTTGGAGATCCCAGGTTAACTGCAACTTGTCTGATTTGGCTATAAATTGGAAGTTCCCATGACCTTCTCTCCTTGGATTTGATTTTTTTTTTTTTTTAAAGATTTTATTTATTTATTTGAGAGAGAGAGAATGAGAGACAGAGAGCATGAGAGGGAGGAGGGTCAGAGGGAGAAGCAGACTCCCTGCCGAGCAGGGAGCCCCATGCGGGACTCGATCCTGGGATTCCAGGATCATGACCTGAGCCGAAGGCAGTCGCTTAACCAATTGAGCCACCCAGGCGCCCTTTTTTTTTTTTTTAAGTAGGCTCCATGCCCAGTGTGGACCCCAACTTCTGGCTTGGACTCACAACCCTGAGATCAAGACCTGAGCTGAGATCAAGAGTCAGACACTTAACTGACTGAACCACCCAGGCACCCAGACTTGGATTTGATTATTTGCTAGAGAGGTTCACAGAACTCAAGGAAACACTTATATTTATCAGTTTATTAAAGAATATAATAAAAGATACAGATGAACATACAGATCAAGAGATAGATAGGGTGAAGTCAGGGAGGATCCTGAATGCAGGAGCTTTTCTCCCTGTGGATTTGGGATGCATCACCCTCCCTACATGAATGTGTTCATCAACCTGGAAGCTCTTCAAATCCCTTTCTTTTGGGTTTTGATCAAAGCTTTATTACACAGGCATGATTACCACTGGTGATTGACTCCAGCTCCTGTCCTGCTCCTCTCCCTTCTTCAGAGTTCAGGGGATGGGACTGAAAGTTCCAAACTTCTAATTACATGATTGGTTCCTCCGGGTGAACATTCCTCACCCTTAGGTGACCCTAGGGTCTTTCCGAAAGTTACCTTATTAACATATCAAAAGACAACTTTATTGCTTTAATCACAGGAGATTCCTAGGGTTTTTGGAGCTCTGTTCTAAGAACAGGAGGAAGACTAAATATATATTTCCTTTAAAAATTACAATATCACACTCTTCTTCACATATGTATCATTTTCATTTATTTGTCTTACTTTATTGGATTGCCTATGACTTCTAGAACAAATTTGAAGTGGTGGGAGTTGACACCCTTTCTTTGTTCATGGTTGAAGAGTAAGTCCCAACCCATTTACCTCATGGTTGTGAGCACAAACCATAGTAATTTGGTTGTCTTTTGGAATAATTTTTTCCTAGTTGTTTGGTCTTAGTTCTATGTTTATATGATGATCATCACTTACCATTGAATGTCTTTGGGTTCTTAATTTTGAATCAGCTTTTCGGTAACTGATTTATCAGTGTGAAGTGCTATTCATTGAGGAGTTCCTGGGTGCTATGTGTTCAGAGAGACTTCATGTTTGAAAACACCTCTTAACCTTTTTATTTGAATGACAACTTATATGGGTTTAATATTTGTAAGTCATACCCATTTTCCCCTTATAATTTATAGACCTTTCTCCATTTGCTTCTGGCATTGAACATTACTGTGAGAAGCCAGTCTGATTCCCAGCTCTACTTTTAAGTGATTTTATTTTTATTTTTTGTTCACATGTGTGAGGACTTTTGTTTTTATTCTTTTTCTTTCTTTTTTTTGGTTGTTTTTGTTTTTATTTTTTCCTTTTTTAAAAGATTTTATTTATTTAGTTTGAGAGAAAGGTAGAGCACGAGTGGGGGGTGCAGAGGGAGGAGGAGAAGCAGGCTCCCCAATGAGCAAGAAGCCCTTGCAGGGGTCAGTTCCAGGAACCTGAGATCATGACCTGAGCTGAAGACAGATGCTTAACTCACTGAGCCACCCAGGTGCCCTGTTTTTGTTTTTATTCTTAAAGTTCAACAGTAAGCAGGATCTGTCATTTATGCCCAGTATTATTATTATTACTATTATTTTTGGTGTGTGGTATACCATTTTTATGTGCAGATTTTGATTTTCATATTTATTTGTTTATTTCAAGGAATTTTTCCTATATTCAATTTTTAAATATATTTAAATATATAATAAATATATAACATAAATATAAAAATATATATCATAAAATAATATATAAAATATGATTGTTTTATATTTATAATATATTAAAATAATATATAAAATATATAAAATAAATATATGCATATATTTATATGTATTTGGTTCTCTTTGTTAGGTTCACTATTTTAGGGATATTTAAATATCCTAATACTCTAATATGAGATTGTTTCTCTGATTTCTATACTATATTTTTACACCATTTGTTTTATTCTCTATGTTTTTCTTTATTCATTCATCATTATTACATTAAATTTTTCTCCTGCCTTCATTTGAGTTTTAGCTGTATCTGTCCTGTCCATGCAATTTCTCCTGCAATTTGGATCTCCTTTTATTTCCTTAGCATTAAAATTTCTATTTTTCTTTCTATTCCGTTTATTTTTCATTTAATCTTTAAACTCTTGTTTTACTGCGTTCATGTTTACTAAGTAGTTCTATAAAGCCCAGCACTTGCTGCATCTTATCACGTGTTGTTTTTCAAACTGCATTCTTTGTCAGTTAGGGCTTACTTTCTGGATTGTTTGTTTTCTTTGAATGAATTCTCCTTGGTTTCTCTTTCACTTCATCTGAGGATTGTTTTTCTTCAGTTTGAGGTTTACATATTTCTTTCCATCACTTTTCTAAAGCCTATTTCTCCCTTGCATCCTGACTTAAATGTCACTTAGAGAGGTTTTCTCTTATTTCCCAACCTAAACTAGGATTCCACTGTTATTCTTTCTCCCAGAACTCTGGTCTATTTCTTTACAGCATTTATTAGAATGTGTGATTTTGACCATAATTTGAAAAAGAAATCTCATTATGCTTTGAAGTAATTTCTCTTCTTTCTCAAAAGGTCTATTATTGCCATCAAGGTTTTTTGTTTGTTTTTAAAGCATTAGGAGTTTCAGTTGTGTAACTAGATTATCACCTGGTGAATAAAAAATAATTACTGGAAACTAAAGAAAAAAAACCTGCTGAGGTGCCAGGGTGGCTCAGTTGGTTAAGCAGCTACCTTTGGCTCAGGTCATGATCCCAGGGCCCTGGGATCAAGCCCCGCATCAGGCTCCCTGCCCAGTGGGGAGCCTGCTTCTCCCTCTCCCTCTGCCACTCCCTCTGCTTGTGCTCTCTCTGTCTGTCAAATAAATAAATAAAATCTTAAATAAAAAGAACTGCTTTTTTTTTTTTTTTAAGATTTTATTTACTTAATTTGACAGAGAGAGACACAGTGAGAGAGGAAACACAAGCAGGGGGAGTGGGAGAGGGAGAAGCAGGCTTCCCGCCGAGCAGGGAGCCCGATGCGGGGCTCGATCCCAGGACTCTGGGATCATGACCTGAGTCGAAGACAGACACTTAACAACTGAGCCATCCAGGTGCCCTGAAAAAGAACTGCTTTTTTTTTTTTTTAAGATTTTATGTATTTGTGAGAGAGAGAATGAGAGACAGAGAACATGAGATGCGGGAGGGTCAGAGAGAGAAGCAGACTCCCTGCTGAGCAGGGAGCCCGATGCAGGACTCGGTCCCGGGACTCCAGGATCACGACCTGAGCCGAAGGCAGTCGCTTAACCAACTGAGTCACCCAGGCGCCCCAAGAACTGCTTTTTTAAAACCACACAGATGATATAGCTTTCTTGAGGTGTGATTAAATGTCTAAAGGTTACTGGAAGGATATTGATTTTCATGGTTACTTTGTTTGATCCTTTTTATTAAAACTCTTACCAAGTGCTAAATGATCACCTCGATACCATGATAAAACAAAAAAGACGATCAAAAGGACAAAGATTGACGGATAAAACAAAAATCGAAAGTCCTTTTGTGGTCCTCTCTGAAAATAGATACTTATTTTACTCTATCTTTTAAATCTAATCCGTGCAAATCCTGCAAATTCTACAAATTGATGACCTCATCTTTTTCACACATCTATATGGAGTTTTATAATTACATTTTATTTTGTGCTCACTGTCATTAACACAACTTAAGAGTTGTGGCCATCTTAAGCATGAGAGGAATTTACATGCTCGAGGAAAGACATTAAAATATCTCTAGAGTTATATCTAGAGCTGATTGAGAATTTGAAATATAAATACAAGATTCGTTTAGGCAGAAAAATGATTAGTTGACTCCAACCTGGAAAAAGCGTTTCAAAATACCATGCACCCAAATTGACTCAGTGTAAATCCCAGCATATCTGAGGAAAAATAGAGTCATTTTGGAAGCAAAGAATATCTTTTATTTACTGTGGTTCATTCCTTTTAGAGTCAAAAACCTTTGGGATGCCAAGAGTTATTTGGACTTCTTGTTGCTGGTATTGAGAAAGAAAATCCCTAGATATTGTGTTGAAAAATCTGTGGCAAAGGCACCTGGGTGGCTCAGTGGGTTAAGCATCTGCCTTCGGCTCAGATCATGATCTCAGGGTCCTGGGATTGAGCCCCACATCAGGCTCTCTGCTCAGCGGGGAGCTTGCTTCTCCTCCCTCTGTGCTCTCTCTCTCTCAGATAAATAAATAAAATCTTTAAAAAAAATCTGTGGTAAGTCAAATGATTTCCAATTATTGTTTTCAACAAAGTTGAAAAAGGACTTTATCAAGATGCTACTCAAATTATTAAAATGCGTTATTGAAGCTAGATCACCAAGTGCTTTCTGGCATTTAACTCAGAAGCAGTTCAAAGAATTGTGATATTGGGGCGCCTGGGTGGCTCAGTCATTAAGCGGCTGCCTTCGGCTCAGGTCATGATCCCAGAGTCCTGGGATCGAGTCCCGCATCAGGCTCCCTGCTCAGCAGGAAGCCTGCTTCTCCCTCTCCCACTCCCCCTGCTTGTGTTCCTGCTCTCGCTGTCTCTGTCAAATAAATAAATAATAAAAAAAAATCTTAAAAAAAAAAAAAGAATTGTGATATTGCTATGATAAAACTTCTTCCGTTCACCCTTCAACAAATGGTCCTAGGAAAACTGGACAGCTACATGCAAAAGAATGAACTGGAACACTATCATACACCATACACAAAAGTAAACTCAAAATGGATTAAAGACCTAAATGTGACACCTGAAACCACAAAAATCCTGGGAGAAAACAGGCAGTAATTTAGTTGAAATCAGCCATAGAAACATTTTTCTAGATATGTCTCCTTAGGCAAGGGTAAGAAAAGCAAAATTAAACTATTGGGACTACACCAAAATAAAAAGCTTTTGTATAGCAAACAAACCATCAACAAAACAAAAAGGCAACCTACTGAATGGGAGGTTTTTGCAAATGATATATCCAATAAGGGGTTACTATCCAAAATATATAAAGAACTTCTACAACTCAACACCAGAAACACAAATAATCAATTAAAAAATAGGCAGAGGGGCACCTGGGTGCTCAGTTGGTTAAGCATCTGACTCCTGATTTTGGTTCAGGTCATGATCTCAGGGTTGTGGGATAGAGCCCTGCATCAGGCTCCTTGCTTGGTGTGGAGTCTGCTTGAGATTCTCTCCCTCCCTCTTCCTCTGACCCTCCCCCTGCTCTCTCTCTCCCCCTAAATAAAAAAAAATCTAAAAAATGGGCAAAGGACCTGAATAGACTTTTTTTTTTTTCCAAAGAAGACGTACAACTGGCCAACAGACACATAAAAAGATGCTCAACATCTCAACATCAGGGAAATGCAGAGTAAAACCAAAATGAGATATCACCTTACACCTGTCAGAATGGCTAGAATCAAAAGATAAGCAATAAGTGTTGGTGAGGATGTGGAGAAGAAAGAACCCTCATGCACTGTTGGTAGGAATGTAAATTGGTACAGTTGCTATGGAAAACAGTATGGAGATTTTTTTCAAAAAATTAAAAATAGAATTACCTTATGACCCAGTAATTCTACTACTGGGTGTCTACAGAAATTCAAATTCTACAGAATTTGCACGAATTCAAAAAATATGTGCATATTTGTATTTATTGTAGTATTATTTACAATAGCCAAGATATGGAAGTAACCCAAGTGTCCGTTGATCAATGAATGGATAAAGAAGATGTGGTATATATATGCAATGGAATATTACTCAGCCATAACAAAGAATGAAATCTTGCCATTTGTAACAACATGGGTGAATCTAGAGGATATAATGTTAAGTGAAATAAGTCAGAGAAAGAAAAATGCCATATAATTTCACTCATGTGGAATTTAAGAAACAATACAAATGAACAAAGAAAATAGAGACAAACAAAAGAAGAGAGTCTTAAATACAGAGAACAAACTGGTTGTTGCCAGAGGGGAGATGGGTGGGGGGATGGGTGAAGTAAAGAGGATCAAGAGTATACTTAGTCTTCTTGATGAGCACCAGCAAATTTATAGAATTGTTGAATCATTATACTGTACATCTGAAACTAATATAACATTGAATGTTAATTATACTTCAGTAAAAAAGATTGTTCCAATCCCATTCTCATTTTTTTATTTGAATGAGGTATCTTATCTCTTACATCTATTAAAACAACAGTTACAAAAATAGGAACAGAATTGCTGCTGGGCATTTTTTTCATTTTAGTAGTAAGTAAGAATTATCCACGGATACTGGAACTGATTAAGAAATATCTTACTCATCTTGTTAATGTATTTCCAGTAAAAATTTACTTTTTATATATAATATTGATTTTTTAAAATCTGTAAAAAATTTATAATGTTTCATCAATTTTATTATTAATATTATTTGCAAGAATGATTTATTTCAGAAGAAAATTTTATACTTGGAGTATTATAGATACAGAAAATAAAAGTATATTCATCTTTCTTTTTTTCAGAGAAGAATGTAACTGACAAGTAAGACATAGGCATAAAATGTAATGTGTTATGATAAAGTTCAAAGGAAGTAGAGCAATGTAAAATTTCTTTTTTCATATCTAATATCAATCTTTTATTCATTTTTCTCCACGTTTTTATATAAATTCAAGCTAGTTAACATACAGTGTAATATTAGTTTCAGGTGTAGAATTTAGTGATTCATCACTTACATACAACACTAGTGCTCATCACAATAAGTGCCCTCCTTAATACCCATCACCTATTTAACCCATCTCCCCATCCACTTTCCCTCTGGTAACCATCAGTTTATTCTCTATAAAAGAGTCTGTTTCTTGATTTGCCTCTCTTTTTTTTTACCCCCCTCTGTTCATTTGTTTCATTTCTTAAATGAGTGAACTCATATGGTATTTGTCATTCTCTGATTTATTTTGCTTAGCATAATACTCTCTAACTTCATCCATGTCACTGCAAATGGCAAGATTTCATTCTTTTTTATAGGTGAGTAACATTCCATTGTATATATACCACCTTTTCTTTATTCATTCATCAGTCAGTGGACATTTGGGCTCTTTCCTTAATTTGGCTATTGTTATAATACTGCTAGAAACATTGGGGTGCATGTATCCCTTTGAATCAGTATTTTTGTATCCTTTGGGTAAGTACCTAGTAGTACAGTTACTGGATCATAGGGTAGTTCTATTTTTAACTTTTTGAGGAACCTCCATACTGTTTTCCAGAGTGGTTGCTCCAGTTTGTATTCCCACCAACAGTGTAAGAGGGTTCTCCTTTCTCCACATCTTCGCCAACACCTGTTGTTAATTTTAGACATTTTGACAAGTGTGAGGTCACATCTCACTGTAGTTTTGATTTGTATTTACCTGATAATGAGTGATGTTGAGTATCTTTTCATGTGTCTGTTAGTCTTCTGTATGTCTTCTTTGGAAAAATGTCTCTTCATGTCTTCTGCCCATTTTCTAACTGGATTATTTGTTTTTGGAGTGTGGAGTTTTATAAGTTCTTTAATAGCCCTTTATCAGATATGTCATTTGCAAATATCTTCTCCCATACCGAAGGTTGCCTTTTAGTTTTGTTGATTGTGTCCTTCACAATATTTTTATATTGATGAAGTCCCAGTAGTTCATTTTTGCTTTTGTTTCCCTTGCCTCCAGAGACATGTCTAGTAAGAAGTTGCTACCACTGAGGTCAAAGAAGTTGCTGCCTGTGTTCTCCTCTAGGATTTTGGAGGTTTCCTGTCTCACATTTAGGTCTTTCATCCATTTTGAATTTATTTTTGTGTGTGGTGTAGGAAAGTGGTCCAGTTTCATTCTTCTGCATGTGGCTGTCCAATTTTCCCAACACCACTTATTGAAGAGACTTTTTTCCATTGGATATTCTTTCCTGCTTTCTCAAAGATAAGTTGACCATATAGTTGTGTGTCCATTTCTGGGTTTTCAATTCTGTTCTATTGATATATGTGTCTATTTTTGTGCCAGTACCATGCTGTCTTGATAACTACAACTTTGTAATATCATTTGAAGTCTGGAATTATGATGCCTCCAGCTTTGGGGCTTTTCTTTTTCAAGATTGCTTTAGCTATTCAGGGTCTTTTGTGGTTCCATATAAATTTTAGGATTTGTGAAAAATGCTGTTGGTGTTTTGATAGGGATGCATTAAATGTGTAGATCGCTTTGGGTGGTATAGACATTTTAACAATATTTGTTCTTCCAATCCATGAGCATAGAATGTTTTTCCATTTCTTTGTGTCATCATCAATTTCCTTCATAAGTGTTCTATAGTTTTCAGAGTACAGATCTTTTAACTCTAGGTTTATTCCTAGGTATCTTATGGTTTTTGGTGCAATTGTAAATGGAATCAATTCCTTGATTTCTTTTTCTGCTGCTTCATTATTGCTGTATAGAAATGCAACAGATTTCTGTACATTGATTTTGTATCCTGCGACTTTATTGAATTCGTATAATTAGTTCTAGCAATTTTTTGGCAGAGTCTTTCCAGTTTTCCACATAGAGTATCATGTCATCTGCGAATAGTGAAAGTTTGACTTCTTCCTTGCTGATTTGGATTCGTTTTATTTCTTTTTGTTGTCTGATTACTGAGGCTAATACTCCCAGTACTATGTTAAATAACAATGGTGAGAGTGGACAACCCTGTCTTGTTCCTGACCATTGAAGAAAAGCTCTCAGTTTTTCCCCATTGAGGATAATATTAGCTGCGGGTCTTTTGTACATGGCCTTTATGATGTTGAGGTATGTTCCCTTTATCCCTACTTTTTTGAGGGTTTTTATCATGAATGGATATTGTACATTGTCAAATGCTTTTTCTGCATCTATTGAGAGGATCATATGGTCCTTATCCTTTCTTTTATTAATGTGGTGTATCACATTGATTGATCTGTGAATACTGAAGCAGATTTGCAGTCCAGGAATAAATCCCACTTGATCATGGTGAATGATTCTTTTAATGTACTGTTGGATTCAAATTCCTAGTATTTTGAGAATTTTTGCGTCAGTGTTCATCAGGGATATTGGCTTGTAATTCTCCTTTTTAGGGGACTTTGGTTTTGGAATCAAGGTAATGCTGGCCTCTTAGAATGAGTTTGGAAGTTTTCCTTCCATTTCTACTTTTTGGAACAGTTTGAGAATAGGTATTAAACTGTTCTTTTTTTTTTTAATTTTTAATTTTTTAAATTTTTTTGTAGTTTTTAATTTTATTATGTTATGTTAGTCACCATACAATACATCATTAGTTTTTGATGTAGTGATCCACGATCCATTGTTTTTGTATAACACCCAGTGCTCCATGTAGTACGTGCCCTCCTTAATACCCATCACTGGGCTAACCAATCCCCCCTCCCCCCTCCCCTCTCAAACCCTGTTTGTTTCTCAGGTCCATAGTCTAAACTGTTCTTTAAATGTTTGGTAGAATTCCCCTGTGAAGCCATGTAGTCCTGGACTTTTGTTTGTTGGGAGATTTTTGATTGCTGATTCAATTTTTTTGTTGGTTAATTGGTCTGTTCAAGTTTTCTATTTCTTCCTGCTTCAGTTTTGGCAGTTTATATGTTTCTGGGAATTTATCCATTTCTTCCAGATTGCCCAATTTGGGGGCACATAATTTTTCATAATATTCTCTTAGAATTTTATGTATTTCTGTGGTGTGGGTTGTTATTTATCCTCTCTCACTTATGATTTTATTTGGATCCTTTCTCTCTTCTTTTTGGTAGGTCTGGCTAGGGGTTTATCAATTTTATTAATTTTTTCAAAGAACCAGCTCCTGGTTTCATTGATCTGTTCTTTGGTTTTTTAAGTTTCTATATCATTTATTTCTGCTCTAATCTTTATTATCCTTCTTCTGCTGGCTTTAGGTTCATTTGTTGTTCTTTTTATAGCTCCTTTTGGTGTAAGGTTAGATTGTTTACTTGAGATTTTTCTTGCTTCTTCAGGTAGGCCTGTATTGTTATATACTTCCTTCTTATGAGCATTCTTAGTGCATCCCAAAGGTTTTGGATGACCAGGATTTTATTTTCATTTGGTTCCATGAATTTTTTAAAAAGATTTATTTATTTATTTTTAGAGTGGGGGAAGGGTAGAGGGAGAGGGAGAGAGAATCTTATGCAGACTATGCACTGAGCATGGAGCCTGACACAGGGCTCCATCTCACGACCTTGAGATCATGACCTGAGCTCAAACCAGGAGTTAGATGTGTAACCATCTGTGCCACCCAGGTTGCCCTGCTTCCATGTATTTTTTAATTTCTTCTTTGATTTCCTGATTTACCCATTAATTCTTTAGTGTCATGTTGTTAACTTCCATGTATTTGTGGTCTTTCCAATTTTTTTCTTGTGATTGACTTCGAGTTTCATAGCACAGTGGTCAGAAAATATGTAAGGTATGATCTCAGTCTTTTTGTACTTGTTGAGGCCTGATTTGTGACCTAGTGTGTGATCTACTCTGGATAATGTCCCATGTACACTTGAAAAGAGTGTGTATTCTGTTGCTTTAGGATAAAATGTTCTGAATGTATCTGTTAAGTCCATCTGATCCCATGTGCCATTCAAAGCCATTGTTTTCTTATTGATTTTCTGCTTAGATGATCTGTCCATTGATATATTAAGGTATTAAGGTCTCCTACTATTATTGTATTATTATCAATGAGTTCCTTTATGTTTGTTATTAATTGTTTTATATATTTGGGTGCTCCCATTTTGGGGGTGTAAATATTTACAATTGTTAAATCTTCTTGTTGGATAGTACCCTTTATTATGATATAGTGCCCGTCTTTATCTCTTGTAAATATATTCATCGTTTTGTTTTTTTCAGAGAAGAATGTAATGGACAAGTGAAAGACTCTTAGGTATAAAATGTAATGTGTTAGGATAAAATTCAAAGGAAGTAGAACAATGTAAACTTTCTTATTTAAAGGAGAGCCTGTTCTTTTATTTTTTAAATGGATGATGCCATTATACATTGCTATGGTGTTTCCCACCTAATTAGCTAAAAAGTTTCCATTCCTTAGGTACAAGTCCTCAGGAGCAGAGCCTGAGATGGGGATTCTTCTACACACGATTTATTGAGAAAGTGTTCTCAAGAAAAGCCTGTAAGAAAATGAAACAAGCAAGATAGGGCAGGGGAGGAAGTCAAAGATGTGAATTTAGCTAAAGTTTAGTCTAAGCCATATTACATGAGGAGGTCTGTAGTTTAAATGGCTCCACATAGTTTTCCTACCTTGAGGCAAAGGGGATGGGCTTTTGTATTTTGTGTCAGTCATTGGCTAAAGGCTGCCACTGTTGAGCAAGGGGTAATAGGCATCTCCTGGGAAGTTAGCAGTCATCAGCTGAGAGAAATCCTCTGGAGAAAGCTGTGGCTATAAGATATTAGAGTCAAAACTCAGAGCAGCTGGTGAAGGGAATCTGGACAAGGCACAAAAAATATATAATTCAGAGAAAAGGAAATGCTTCTATGATACAAATAATGAAAGGATAATGAAATGATGGTCTGGATCTAAACAAGTTATTCTAGGGAAAAAATGGGGGGTGGGGTGTAGGGGATATTGTTGGTTGAGGTTATGCCTTGTGCCCCCTATCCAACTCTCAGTGGGTATAAAAGGCCAACCCCCTTGCCTCAAGGTAGAAACAACTCTGTGGTATACTTCTTGCTCTAGAGCCTCTATGGGACCAGGCTGAAGCTAGTGTCCAGCTGAGACAGCTTCCTCTCCTGCCCTATCCTGCTTTCCTCACATGTTCTCCTGAGAGCATTCCCTCAGGGAATCATTTCCCCACAGTTTCCTGCTGCAGGTTCTGATTCTAGGAAATCTAACTTTACATCAGAGAGAAGAAGGGAAAAAATTAAAATGTAGATTTCATCTTTTTTGTTTTTTTTAAGGTGGAGTAGGGGTGAAAAGATAATTGATAAATTCTTTTTTGTTCTCTACCTTGTTAAAGAAATATGTGCATAATTTCTAAAACAGAAAAAAATCTAGTGCAGGGCAGCAAAAGTCATTACATGCAATTCATCAGTAGTCATGACAGCTCTAAACTCCAAAATAAATCTAGGATTACCTCTCTTCACATGCTCTGGTATCATTCTGGTCTGATCCACCTCTGTCTCACAATGGGATGACAGTAGCTCCCTAAACGGGTTTTCTGATTTCACTCATACCCCCACCTCATCCCACATAGTCTATTTGCAACACAGGATTCTATGAAAATATAAATCAGATCATGTTGTTTTACTTAAATCTTTGAATGACTTTCCATATTCTTCGAATAAAAGTCAAATCCTTAAAAGGGCTTCTTGAAAGCCCTACATGATTTGACTCCTAATATCTCTCTAACTTCTTGTCTCAGGACCCACTTACTTGCTCACTCTGCTCAGCCATCTTAAGCCTTCTCAAGAATGCAAGGTGTACTTTCATTTCAGTTGTTTCCACTTTTATCTCTGCCTGTAAGTTTCTTTCACAAAATATATGCATGACTCCCTCTGTTGCCTTCTTCAGTTTTCACTGAAATGAAACCTTTTCAGTGAGACCTTCCCTGACCCGCTATATTTAAATTGCAAGTGCTTTTCATTCCTCACTTTATTTTTTTTTCATAATGCTCATTAACATCTGCCATTCCATGTTTTACTTTTTTATTTATCTGCCCCCACTAGGATGTGAGAAAGTAGAAATCATTGCATGTTTTGTTTACTATAATATATCCAGCACCTACGAAAGTGTCTGCCATGTAGTAGGTGTTCAATAAGTGGGTTGACTGAATTGCATGTATCAATAAATATAAGAAAAATAATTCAAGAGAAAAACAACTTAGGAGGACAATCTTTAAGAGCCACATGGAGATTTATGGGATGGATGCAACAACAAAATGTGGACACATAATGGTGTTTAATGAACATGTCTGAAGGGTAATCATTAATCAATCAATTCTATCTTGGAAAAATTCTTCTCATGCCTTCCAAACATGCTTCGTGGAAAACAGTCAGGTAGATGTTAATTTGTGTTGCATTAAAAAAGATTCTGTAGTCAAATAAGCTTAGAAAATTCTAAATAGTAAATTTCTTCTTGGAAATTCATGATAACAGTATATTAAAAACTGAAAAAATTCTAGATGAAAATGTAATCTTAAATTTTGTTTAAGTGAAGCAAACTTGAGAGAGGAGGAGATGGCAGAGGAGTAGGGGTCCCTAGTTTTGTCTGGTCCTTGGAATTCAGCTAGATAGCTATCAAATCATTCTGAACACCTGTGAAGTCAACTGGAGCTCTAAGAAAAGAATTGCTGCAATTCTGCAAATAGAAAAGTGACCACTTTTTGCAAGAATGACAAGATGGAAATACTCACCCCCAGAGAGAACAAGAGGCAGTACTGACTGCCAGGGACCTAATTAGTATGGTCATAAGTAAGATGTTGGAACTAGAGTTCAGAATAACGATTATAAAGATACTAGCTTTAGGGCGCCTGGGTGGCTCAGATGGTTAAGCGTCTGCCTTCGGCTCAGGTCGCGATCCCAGGGTCCTGGGATCGAGTCCCACATCGGGCTCTCTGCTCCTTGGGAGCCTGCTTCTCCCTCTGCCCCCCTCTCTCTCTGTCTCTCATGAATAAATAAATAAAATCTTAAAAAAAAAATACTAGCTTTAAAAAAGCATAGACAACACTACAGAATCCCTTTCTAGAGAAATAAAAGGACTAAAACCTAATCAGGTCAAAATCAAAAAGGCTATTAATGAGGTGCAATAAAAAAGGAGGCTCTAACTGCTAGAATAAATGAGGCAGAGGACAGAATTAGTGATATAGAAGACCAAATGATGGAGAATAAAGAAGCTGAGAAAAAGAGAGATAAACAACTACTGGATCATGAGGGGAGAATTTGAGAGATAAGTGAAACCATAAAGTGAAACAATATTAGAATAATTGGGATCCCAGAAGAGGAGAGAGAGAGAGAGAGAGTGAGTGAGTGAGAGGCAGAAGATATATTTGAGCAAATTATAGCTGAGAACTTCCTTAATCTGGGGAAGGAAATAGGGATTCGAGTCCAGGAGGCACAGAGAGCCCCCCCTCAAAATCAATAAAAATAGGTCAACACCTCGACACATAACAGCAAAGCTTGTAAATTTCAGAGACAAAGAGAAAATCCTGAAAGCAGCTCAGGATAAGAGGTCCTTAACCTACACGTGTAGAAATATAAGGCTGGCAGCAGACCTATCCACAGAGACCTGGCAGGCAGAAAGGACTGGCATGATATATTCAGGGTGCTAAACAAGAAAAATATGCAGCCAAGAAGACTTTATCCAGCAAGGCTGTCATTTAGAATAGAAGGAGAGATTAAAGAGCTTCCAAGACAAACAGAAACTAAAAGAATTTGTGATCACTAAACCAGCCCTGAAAGAAATGTTAAAGAGAGAGCCCCAAAATAACATAGACCAGAGGAGCAGAGACAATATACAGAAACAGCGACTTTATAGTAATACAATGACACTAAATTCATATCTTTTAATAGTTACTCTGAATGTTAGTGCGAATACTCCAATCAAAAGACACAGGGTATCAGATTGGATAAAAAAAAGCAATACCCATTGACATGCTGTCTGCAAGAGACTCATTTTAGACCCAAAGACACCTCCAGATTGAAAGTGAGGGGGTGGAAAACCATTTATCATGCTAATGGTCATCAAAAGAAAGCTGGTGTAGCAGTCCTTATAACAGACAAATTAGGTTTTAAACCAAAGACTGTAATAAGCAATGAAGAAAGATACTATAGGGGCACCTGGGTGGCTCAGTTGGTTAAGCATCTGCCTTTGGTTCAGGTCATGATTCCAGGGTCCTGGGATTGAGTTTCTTATCAGGCTCCCTGTTCAGTGGGGAGTCTGCATCTCCCTCTCCCTCTGACCCTCCCTCCTGCTCATACTCTTGCTCACTCTCTCTCTCTTTCAAATGAATAAATAAAAAATCTTTTTTTAAAAAAGGAAGGACACTTTATCATATTAAAGAGTCTATCCAACAAGAAGATTTAACAATTGTAAATATTTATGCCTCTAACATGGGAACAGGCAATTATATAAGCCAATTAATAACAAAATCAAAGAAACACACCAATAATAATACAATAATCATAGGGGACTTTAACACCCCCCTCACTGCAATGGACAGATCATCTAAGGAGAAGATCAACAAGGAAATAAGGGCTTTGAATGACACACTGGACCAGTTGGACTTCACAGATATATTCAGAGCATTCCACCCAAAAGCAAGAAAATGCACATTCTTCTTGAGTGCACATGGTACATTCTCCAGAAGTTCACATACTGGGTCACAAATCAGGTCTCAACTGGTACCAAAAGTTTGGGATTATGACCTTTGTATTTTCAGACCATAATGCTTTGAAACTTGAACTCAGTCACAAGAGGAAATTTGGAAGGAACTCAAATACATGGAGGTTAAAGAGCATCCTACTAAAGAATGAATGGGTCACCCAGGAAATTAAAGAAGAATTTAAAAAATTCATGGAAACCAATGAAAATGAAAACACAACTGTTCAAAATCTTTGGGGTGCAGCAAAGGTGGTCCAAAGAGGGAAGTATATAGCACTACAAGCCTTTCTCAAGAAACAAGAAAGGTCTCAAATATACAACCCAACCTTATACCTAAAAGAGTTGGAGAAAGAACAGCAAATAAAGCCTAATTCCAGGAGGACAAGGAAATTAATAAAGATTAGAACAGAAAACAATGAAATAGAAACGAAAAGAACAGTAGAACAGATGAATGAAACTAGGAGCTGGTTCTTTGAAAGAATTATAAGATTGATAAACCCTGGGCCAGACTTATCAAAAAGAAAAGAGAAAAGACCCAAATAAATACAATCATGAATGAAAGAGGAGAGATCACAACCAACACACTGGGTGTGGAGATTGCTTGAAAATAAAATCTCGTCCTAAGACAAATGAAAACGGAAACCTAACATACCAAACTTATGGAATGAGCAAAAACAGTTCTAAGAGAGAAGTTCATAGCGATAAATGCTTACATTAAGAAAAGGAAAGTTCAAATAAGCAATCTAACTTTACACCTCAACCAACTAAAAAAAGAACAAACTAGGTCCCATGTTTATAGAAGGAGGGGACTAACACAGTTCAGAGGAAAAAGAAATGAAATAGAGACTAGAAAGACAATAGAAAAGATCAATAAAACTAAGAATTTTTTTTTTAAAAAATAGACATTTAGCTAGACTAAGAAAAAAAAGAAAAGTGACTCAAGTAAATATAATCACAAATGGAAGAGGAGATATTACAACTTATACCACAGAAATACAAAGGATCATAAGGGACTACTATAAACAATTATATGTCAACAGGTTTCACCCAGAAGAAATGGATAAATTCCTACAAACATACAACCTACCAAGACTGAATCATGAATAAATAAAACATCTGAACAGAACAATAATGAGTAAAGAGAGCGAATCTGTAATCAAATATCTCCCAAAAAAGAAAAGTCCAGGATGAGATGTCTTCCCTAGTAGATTATACCAAACATCTAATGAATAATTAATACCAGTTCTTCTCAAATGCTTCCAAAAAGTTAGAGGAGGGAACATTTCCTAATACATATTACAGGGCCACCATTACCCCAATACCAAGGCCATAGAAGAACACTACAAGAGAAGAAAATTATAGGCCAATATTCCTGATGAATATAGATGCAAACATCATCAACAAAATACTAGCAAATTTTATTCAACAGCACATTAAAAGGATCATACGCCATGGTCAAGACGGATTTATCCCTGGATGCAAAGATGGTTCAATATATGTAAATCAATAACTGTGATACACTATATTAACAAAATTAAAAATAAAAACCATATGATCATTTCGATAGATGAAGAAAAAGTATTCAACATCTTTTCATGATTAAAATTGTCAACAAACTAGGTATAGAAGGAATGAAACTCAACATAACAAAGACCATATATGACAAGCCCACAACTAATATCATACCCATAGGTGAAAAGCTGAAAGCTTTTCTTTTCTTTCTTTCTTTTTTTTTAGATTTTATTTAATTATTTGAGAGAGACAGAGAGAGAGAGAGAGAGAGCAAGTACAAGCAGGGGGAAGGGCAAAGGGAGAGGGAGAAGCAAGCTCCTGAGTAGGGAGCCTGACAGGCTCGATTCCAGGATCCTGGGATCATGACCTGAGCAGAAGGCAGATGCTTAACTGACTGAGCCACTCATGGGCCCCATTTTCCTTCTCTCTCTTTCTTTTTAAAAAGATTTTATTTATTTATTTTAGAGAGAGAGAGAGCGCAGGGGGAGGAGCAGAGGGAGAGGGGGAGAGAGAGAATCTCCAGCAGACTCTGCGCTGAGCAGAGCCTGATGTGGGGCTGGATCCTCAGACCCTGAGATTATGACCTGAGCTAAAACCAAGAGTTGAATGCTTAACCAACTGAACCACCTAGGCGCCCCAAGCTAAATGCTTTTCATGTAAAACCAGGAAAAAGACAAGGACACCCACTTTTATCACTTCTATTCAATAAATTCTAGCTAGAGCAATTAGGCAAGCAAAAGAAATAAAAGGTATCGAATTGCAAAGGAAGAAATAAAATTGCCTGTTTTCAGACGACATGATCTTACATATAGAAAATCCTACAGAAGCTACCAAAAAAAACCCGTTAGACCTACAGATGAATTCAATAAAGTTGTAGGATATAAAATCAACATGCAAAAATCAATTGTGTTTCTACATGCCAACAACGAATTATTAGAAAGAGAAATTAGGAAAACAATCCAATTTAAAATAGCATCAAAAAACCCCAAAATATTTAGGAATAAGTTTAACATAGAAGGGGAAATATTTATACATTGAAAACCATAAAACATCAATGAAAGAAATTGAAGAAGTCACAAATAATCTGAAAGATATTCTATGTTTGTGGATCAGAAGAATTAATATTGTTAAAATGTCCATACTATCCAAAGTTGTCTACAGATTCAATGCAATCCCTATCAAAATTCCAATGACATTTTTCACAGAAATAGAAAAAACAGTCTAAAATTCATGTAGAAACACAAGAAATCCTGAATAGCTAAAGCAATCTTGAGCAAGAACAAAGCTGGAGGGATCACTTCTTGATTTCAAACTGTATTACAAAACTATAGTAATCAAAATATTATGGTACTGGTATAATAACAGATACAAAGATCAGTGAAACCAAATAGAGAGTCCATAAGTGAACCCATATATGGTCGACCAGAATAGACTGGTAGTTGGTAGGGGCTGGGGGCTGAAGGAAATGAGAGATGTTGGTCAAAGGGTACAAGTTTTCAGTTACGAGATGAATAAGTTCTGTAGATCTAATGATGATTATAGTTAATAATACTATATTGTATACTTGAAATTTGTTAAGAGTAGATCTTAACAATCTCACCAAAAAAAAGGTAACTATGTAAAGTAATAGGTGTCTTAATTAACTTGATTGTGCTAATCATTTTACCATGAAATGTATATCATATCATCAGGTTGTACACTTTCAATATATTATATATAAAAACACAGTTTTAATATAATACAAATATGTAAATACATACAGTAGATCATAGAATTTACATACCATAAATATAATTTATGAATAATACATATATATTATAATTTATAGAAAATATTATATATAAATATATTATAATTTTATGTGTCAATCATAAAACTCTTGGGGCACCTGGGTGGCTTAGTCGTTAAGCGTCTGCCTTCGGCTCAGGGCATGATCCTGGGGTCCTGGGATCGAGCCCCACGTCAGGCTCCCTGCTTGTGTTCACTCTCTCTCTCTCTGTGTCTCTCTCTGTCAAATAAATAAATAAAATTTAAAAAAATCATAAAACTCAATAAAGATGGGGAAAAAATAAAAGCACTACTAATCACATTAGTATATGAAGTGAGGCTGCAGAAGAAGTTGTAAGTGAAGAGATAAATCAGCTGGATGATTGCTTGTAGCACCAATTTTTAAGGAGGCTAAAACATCTCTAGACAATTGGAAATATGGTACCTGTTCATTCTGTTTTCTAGTACCAGATGGAAGATCGTGAAAGGTACATTGTTCCCACTTCTGCTGAAGTAGATAGTGCCCTCTAGTGGAAATTAAGATAAAAATACCCTCCTTGCGGGGGTATTTAGTTTTAATTTCCTATGAATTAAGTAAAATTAAAAATTCTATTTCTCAGTTCCAACATGCACATTTGAGGAACAGATACATATGGCTAATGGTTCCTGTACTGGATAGCACAGATACAGAACATTTTCATCATTGAATACCATGCATTGTAAGCTATGCTGATAACTGTGAGCCAACTGGCATGCCCTAAGTCTTTTGTCATAGTCAACTGAAATTTCCAAACCACTAAAATACATGTCATTGTGATTTTTTACCAGGAATAAGTGTTTTACTTTGTTGTCTAATTTTTCATTCTTTAAAATACCTTTCAACAAGTGGTTTCAGAAAATCACAATTCCAAACATTTTAATTTTAAATAAGCAAAAATGTTACAAGTATAGTTTTTAGCATAAGTAGACATACTATTTTAATTACAAGAATAGAAATTCTACCCCCACTAATAATATTGAACAATTTTTAAAAAGAATCTTGGCTTGAAGTAGTAGTATATTTTTAGCCTCTCTGTATTCCCCATCCTACCTCATTCTGGGTGAATTCTACCTTTGCCCATGACAGCTAGGAGTAGGGTGAGTTACTGAGATTTCAGGCTTTTATTATTTCTGGGAATCCAAGTTATTCACTAAAGCCATTTGGAAAGCTTGTTTTGTCATATACAATCTGTGGCATTTCCCTTGCATAAAAGCTAAATGGTAGCACCAGAAAACCAATGAGGATTTACAAATATTTGTCTTATTCATGCTGACCATACCGTTAAAAGAAACAGGTAGGCACCATGCCTCAGAAATTCTCAGCAATTAAAGTCTTCTTTTATATACTGTTGTAACAATTATTTTTAAAATCCTATCGCTGTCCTTTGTACACATTTCTTTCAAAATCCACCTCAAATATGCTCTCTCTCATAATAGAAAAATATTAAATGTATAGTCTCTGCTTCTCACGCTTTTGCTTTCAGGCACCTTGTTGACCAAATGTATTTCTCATGCTTATTAAGTTAAATTACTTATTTCCACTGACTCAATTCATACTATTTCTGCCATAAAAACACAGCATGCAAAATGTTCACAACAATGTATAATGACATAATTATATACTTTGCATACTAAATCTTTTACAAAATGTTTTTTTTCCCCCATATCCTCATTAGCCTAACAATTTCCTCCTATTTTAGTGTAGTATATTTCCTCTTGACCAGCACTTTGAGAACTGGCATTTCTTTGGGAAAATGAACATGAATAGAAGAGGCTTGAGAGATAAGTTATCTCTGATAAATCTAATGTAAGACAAAATAAATATAACACTGCAATTTGGTCTCTGAAAGCTACCTTTACGTATGTGCAGAAAAGTTGGGGATGCCATGGCTCTATGGATACAGTTGTGAAAAATATTTAGTGGTTTTAATATTCTTGGTTTTAAGATACATTAGCAATGCGACAGCGTGGTAGATATCAACTAGGATGACTGTCTGACTAGCCCCTCTTCTCTTTGAGAACAACAGTAATACATAGGATTAGACCTATGTTGGTCATGTCTGAAATGAATTACCCCCAGGCATCTGGCTCTGATGCCATCTGATAAAAACTAGCCAGCCACAGTCTTTTTTCAGCATTTGTCACCTAGAACTATGTGGTGGTTTCTGTTATTGATATGAGACATGGTACCTATCAATACCCATCAAGTCCCTATCTTTCCTGGCATGAGAGCCCTGGAAGGATTCAATCCTGGAAGGAACTAATGTTTGTACTGGTTGTTTTTCAGACTTTTTTTCTCTTTCTCTGCCATTAAATAAGATTTTAAATCCCAGTTATTGTCCTCTGTACAAACTTATATCAAAATCCTTTCCTTTACCCTTCATCCTTTAAAATCCCTCGTCTTGGGCACCTAGGTGGCTCAGTCAGTTAAGCTTCTGTCTTGGGCTCAGGTCATGATCCCAGGGTCCTGGGATGGAGGCCTACGTCGGGCTCTCTGCTCAGCTGGGAGCATGCTTCTCCCTCTCCCTCTGCCTGCCGCTCTTCCTGCTTGTGCACTTGCTCTCTCTCTCTGTCAAATGAATAGATAATATCTTTAAAAAAAAAAAATCCCCATCTTTTTGGTAAATTTCTTTTTGCTTAAGTTCACTTCCGTTGGCTTTCTATCACTTGCAACCAAAGTTGAGACTAAATATTGTTGTCAAAGAAACTAATGCAATCTTAGTCTACAATATTGTAATTATTTAGGATGCGATAAATGATACTCATATTTTATTCTAAACTGTAGCGTTATATTGATTCTGGATGGTGAAGACATTCAAAGTCACATATAAAAGGAGCTTAAAGGAATTGGGAATTTAATTTAGAGAGAAAGAGACTCTACTGGGACAATGATAGCCTGATATAGGGCTATTAGATTTGTTTTATACTATTTCAAAGGCCCTTAAAATTTATTGGGAGTTAAACATACGTAATTCAATGACCAAATCTCTGTAGAATAGGTATCTACCTAATAGATATTTGACATATTCTCGACACATCCAGGGATTTAACAATTATTCTACAAATAGCCATTGAGTACCTACTATGTGCTATTCATGATACTAGAAACTCATGTTTTACCAATGAGGAAAGATGTTGTCTCTGCTTTCGTGACAATTAGGGTCTCACTGAGAATTTAACAACCAGCTGAAACATTCCATCTTCAGACAGTTTTGAAAATTCTTTCTGGGGCCAATGGAAAGACATTGTGGAAATATGTAATTTATTTGAGTTCCTTGAAAAGGGTTAGATCTGAATGGGTGTAGATATGTAGATATATTTGGGTAACTTCCCAGTCCTGAGATTATATGAGAATAAGAACATCCTTGATACCAGTGATTTCTCATCTTTGGGCTTCAGACCCCAAGGGATCCAAGGAACTGTTTTAGATAGTTCAGGAATCCATATGTACTTCAATATTCTTTTATTTATTTATTAAAAAAAATTTTTTTTTTAAAGATTTTATTTATTTATTTGAGAGACAGAGAATGAGAGACAGAGAGCAGGAGAGGGAGGAGGGTCAGAGGGAGAAGCAGACTCCCCGCTGAGCAGGGAGCCCGATGTGGGACTCGATCCCGGGACTCCAGGATCATGACCTGAGCTGAAGGCAGTTGCTCAACCAACTGAGCCACCCAGGCGCCCCAATATTCTTTTAAATTAAATAAATAATATTGTCACTACGATCATGTAAGTAGCCATTGAAAAATTTTTTTAGCCATTGAAATTTTTTGTCTTTATTTATTAACTTATTTATTTTAGAGAGGGAGCGGGGAGACGCAGAGGGAGAGAGAGAGAATCTTAAGCAGGCTCCACGCCCAACAGAGAGCCCGATGCAGGTCTCAGTCACACAACCCTGAGATCATAACCTGAGCTGAAATCAAGAGTTGGATGCTTAACTGACTGAGCCACCCAGGCACCTCTAGCCATTGAAATTTTTATTCATTCATCCATTCAATATGTACTGAAACCACTAGGTTTCAGGCATTGTTATAAAAGCTGGGAGGAAAAAAGGAGAACAGAAAGTATTTGGAAAGATTGGGAATCACTGCTTTGTGCTACTTGCAATACCCAGCTTTATTTACTATATCAAAAGAACAGATGGCAAATCCATAATTCTGTTGTTTTTGTTTCTATTGTTGTTAGGGGAATCTGGGCTTTGACATGCAAAGCTGACATACAAGTTATTAAGATACAAATGACACTCTACAATCTATGTGATCCAAGACAATCTTAAAAATTTTAAAAATTTCATCCTGACCTGTGATTATGAATAAGATTTAATTTGACTGAAAGCTACATTATTTTGTTATTTCACACACACATAAAAATTTCTTCTTTTTTATGACAGTTAAAGTGAAACAGAGCTGTTCAAAAATAATAAGATCTCGGTTTCCATGGTAGTAGTAAAAGAACAGAAAAGAGGAAGATTTCAAAAGCTCCAGTAACCCGACCCCAGAATTCTGTGGTTGATAATAATATCAGAATACCACGGAATCCTAGGATATACAGTATCAGAATGGGAAAAGCAAAGATTGAGTTCCATTCCTTGCCCCTTCTTTTACACAGTGCTATATATGAAGGAAAGACTATGAAGACCCATTAGCCTAGTTGTTTCCTAAAAATAAGGTACTTAAAACTAGTGAATGGTACTGACAATCTTAGTGCTATATAATAAACATAATAGCAGTGTATTCTTCCAGCATCCCTAGTTATACTCATAAAATCAATATCTAATAGATGACATCTATGCAAGTCATGTTAAAAGACAGAATGTCTTCTAGGCTATGAACAGATAAAGAAGGACTTGACAGTATTAATGTACTTAAAAGAAGAGTATGTCAAAAGAATGGATAGGATCAGCATGAAATATGGTAAACATGGAGTCTAAGAGAAAGATTTTGGCAGCATTCATTCAGTGCTGTCCAGGAAATGGAGAAAGGCTGAATCTGAGGGAGAAACACTGAATGTGGAGAAAAACCAAAATGGCAGTTATATATCTCTATTGTATAGTAGAGACTTTTTAAATTAGGTTTTATCATGACTTGAATGAAATCTCTCTCTGGTTTATATGGTTTTTGTGCTTGCCAAAATAATTTTTAATTTGCCAAGTAATTTTTAATTTGTACATTTACATATCAATGCTGCAAAGAAGCAAACACAAGTATACTATTCATGGTGGAGGTACACCCTCCATTGTCATTTAATGTATTTACATGAGGTTAGAAGATGTGATTAGTGTTTTATAACCATGGTTTTTACTTTAAATTAGTAAAATTTTTTTTATTCTTATGTTAATCCCCTACATTACATCATTAGTTTTAAATTAGTAAATTTTATCTTCTGGCTTATGTATTGTTTATTTAGAATTTGGGATCCACTAGCTTGGATTCATAGATAAGAATCAAACCAGGAAAGGAGACCACAACCTTGGACAATGATGCTATCACATGAGACTCTGCCTAGACAATTAGTTCTTAACTCCTGGTGAATTATCTTCCACTCGCTTTCAAAGTGGTCCTTCGACCTAGAGATAAGTCGGATCATTGGAAAAGCGGAAGGGTAGTCTTTCTTGTTATTTGCTTGGCAAAAACAAAACAAAAACTAAAAAATGATCCCTCTGTCCAGATACAGTTTTATCTCCACCCCACCTGTGAAAATCCAGTTTACAAAGTGATATCCATATATGCATAGATGATTCAATGTAGTATGCATCTTCTCAAGGAGGATTATATTTCTGCCTTATAGATGCCAATTAAAAATTCTTAGATTTCAAACATTTATACTTAATGAATTTTAGGAATACTTTTTCGTTGTTGTTAACACTTTAGGTGGTTTGATTAGGGGAATTAGGAACAATGAGTAAACATGTTTTGAAGATCTTTTCCAGGCTTAACTCAGTTGCAAGTGTGGCTTAAGTCATATTGATCATAACAAATCATCTATAAATTGAACTCTGGCTAAGATGAAATATGTTAGATCTAATGAGACATCTGTAAATAACTTTTATTTTTTAAATTTTTTAAAAGATTTTATTTACCTATTTGAGAGAGAGAGAGAGGGAAAGAGAGCACAAGCAGGGGGGTAGGGGGAGGGAGAAGCAGGCTCCCCACCGAGCAGGGAGCCAGATGTGGGGCTTGATTCCAGGACCTGGAGATTATGACCTGAGCTGAAGGCAGACGCTTAACCGACTGAGCCAACCAGGTGCCCCTGTAAATAACTTTTAATTTTAAATAGTTTATCAACAGGGTGAGGAGTCCAGTAAAGGGGGGTGTTGCATGGATCAGGAAGCTTAGGGGAGTTCTTTTATTGACATTTGATGTGAGGGAGAGTTAAAGGCGAAAAAAATTCATGTCAGAGAGAAACTTCAGGTATCTGACTATATCTAGATGGGATAAGAATGACAATAACCCACTGATTATACATTCAGAAGAAAACTAGATTGTTCATTAGAAAAATCTATTTCCTGGAATTGGAATTACTGTCAAATATCTTTTTTAAATGGATTTTATTTTCAAAAATGAAAAAGGCTTTTTGTTTGTTTCTGATTATAAAAGTAATGGATTAATGGGAAACATGATGGTATAAGTGCACATTTATCCATGGCTAATGTTTGCTGAAAGGAAGCAAAAGAATCAGCTAAGAAAAAGAAAACTTCATTAATGCTGAACCTAGAGCAGGCTTTATTTTCATAATACAATGTTTGGATAAAGGAGGCCAAGGGCAGACACATGATTGTCCTGCTCATGAGCACAGTGTGCTGGGCTATAGGAAGTGGGTGGAGATGTGCAGAAGCATCTTCTCACCTAGAGGAGCAGATAAAGGTGGTAGGAGTGGGCTGCAAGGAAGAGTGGCAAAAATCTTCCGGGGAGTGTAGGGGATGCTAGAAGAGAAACAGTAGAACTAAATAGTACCATTCTGTTTCTCTGACCTAACTTCCTAATCAGTAGAGATCTATAGAGGAACTTTTATTGGAACTGTGGACCAGAAATAATAGTACTGACTCACAAAATTAAGCATGCACCCTTTAAAACAAAGTCTCAATATTGAAAATAGACACTATATCAGAAGTAGTAAAGTATGTGCCAATTTAATGGGGATAGCACAAAATGGGTGATAATGAAAGATTTTCAGTAAATTCAGAAAGATGATGCAAAGTCAAATTTTGCAGAAAATAGTTGTTCACAGTAACAGTTCTCTACCCACCCATTCTCCCATCAACCACAGGCAGCTAAATAGTAGAAGAGAGAATATTTACTGTAAAATCCATTTCTTTAGCTCTAGTGCTAATAGAAAGATGAAAATAATGCTTGACTAGATAGGAAGAAGAATTAAGGAAATTCTATCCATACTAATCTGGGACAAGTGTTATATTTACATTACAAGAGAAATATGCAGGAAAACACCAGCAAGCAAACAAATACTTTAGAGCAAAAAGCATCATAGGGATGTTTAATGAAAAAGATGGATGAAAATAATGTTTGGGAACATTGACTTTAGTATATGTGCTGCCAAAGCGAGCACAGGGAACATTGACTTTAGGAAACAGTTATTTTCAACTGTAACCATTTTGTGCTTTCAAGGAGATTAAAGAAAATGGATTCAAACAGGAGATTTTATAGTAGAGTAGAATGAAAAAGCCACTAGAAAAACCAAGGTAAGAAAAAAATCACCTTCTAGACATAAATAATATTATACCAATGTTAATTTTGCTTTTGATATACTATATTTATGTAAGTTGTTAACATATATATCACTTATAAACAATGTGCCTAGAACATTGGTACTCGATAAATATTTGTTGAATGAATGAATCAATTTCACCCACAGTGGTATGGCATAGTGCTAAATAGTGATCATTAGAATTATGCAGGGAACTATTTATTTATTTATTTATTTATTTTTTTTTTTTAAAGATTTTATTTATTTATTTATTTGAGAGAGAGAGTGAGAGAGAGAGAGCACAAGAGGGGGAAGCAGGAGAGGGAGAAGCAGACTCCCTGCCAAGCAGGGAGCCCGATGCGGGACTCGATCCAGGGACTCCAGGATCATGACCTGAGCTGAAGGCAGTCGCTTAACCAACTGAGCCACCCAGGTGCCCTGCAGGGAACTATTTAAAAATACAGAAATTTATGTTCCACCTCATAAATATTCAATTAGGGTCTGTGAGAAAATAATAGAAGTTGACAACAAAATAGTAGTGAGAGACTTCAACATATTTTAGTCTTTGACAGATTACATAAATAAGAAAAGCCCACAGATGATCTTAATCATATAATAACAAGCTCAATCTACTATAGTGATTTATAAACATTTTTAAAGCTGTGGGTTTTTTTTCTCCAAAATAAATCTTGTGTCAACTCTCAAGGATTAAGAGATGCAGTTCTGATACCTGTTACGCGGCTATTGATTTAGGAAATGCCTTCTTTTCAATTCCCCTAAGTAAGGAGCATCAGAAGCAGTTTTCATTCATTTGGGATGAGCAATGGTTCACATTTATGAACTTGCTCTTTGATCTGTGCCTGCCCTCTGTCACAAAGGGACTTGGATCATCTAGACATTCTGCAGAACATCATATTAGTTTGATATATTGATATATTGATGACATCATATTTTTGGCGCTGATGAGCAGGAAATAGTAAATGCTTTAAATGCTTATGTAAGACATACGTGCTCCAGAGGTGGACGATAAAACTCCATAAACATTCAGGGGCTTGCCACTTTGGTGAAATTTGTAAGGTCTCATGATCTGACATAGACTTTGACATCAGATGGAATTGGCTTGAGTTCATGTTCCATTATTTCCTAGCTGTGCATCTTTGAATAAATTCTTTAACCTACTAAGTCCAAGTAAGTTCTAAATGATTCATTTTATGAAGATCTTAGTATGGTGCTTGGCATATAGCACATGTTTAATGCGCATGATCTTCTTATCATTATTACTCATTTTAGGGACTAGAATCCTGATTGCAATTGTTATTTGGGTCTATCCAGTTCAGAAATCTATTTATAATAATGTCTGGGAGCATTCTTTAAGTCAGTGTTATAGAATAATAAAAAGGGTAAGCTGAAAATATCTGACCCACATTATGGAATGGGAAACTGGAGTGAGCTTAATTATATGGATGACTTCAGGATAATTTATTTTTATCATTTATTATGATTTTAATTTAATTTATTATTAAGCATGCATTTTCTCAGGAAGGATGAAGCCTGGACCTCTTTCCTTGTTTTTACTTACTGCTTCCCATAGCAGAAGGAGTGAATTATCTGATGGATGTTTCTTAAGAGAATGTAACAGCAGTCAGACTACTTTAGTAGGGGAAATATCATTGTAATAAAAAAAGTGGCTTTGTCTCTCTTCCTCTCTTTGGCTTTTTGCTGATAACGATTCAGCTTTTGGAAAGGATGCTGAACCCCATCTTAGAAAGAGAGATCAGGTTTCTGCTCTCTGGGTTTTGGCTTCTTAATTTTGCCTGGACAATTGAGCCAGGTTAATCTCCAATTCAGGAGAAAGTTTCACTTTGACCTCTGGTCTAAAGTACCTTCTCCAGTCTTTTAAAAAAACTGATTGAGGGGCACGTGGGTGGCTCAGTCATTAAGCATCTGCCTTCGGCTCAGGCCATGATTCCAGGTCCTGGGATCGAGCCCCGCATCGGGCTCCCTGCTCGGCAGGAAGCCTGCTTCTCCCTCTCCCACTCCCACTGCTTGTATTCCCTCTCTTGCTGTGTCTCTCTCTGTCAAATAAATAAATAAAATCTTAAAAAAAAAAACCTGATTGATATTTCGATTTAATTCTAATGTTAATCTATAACAATGGTTACTATAAAATGAGATTCTGATATCATTTCCATTTCTTTAACCATTGATTGATCATTTATTTGCCCACTAATTTATTCATACATTAATTCGGGATATTTATCACTCAATATTTATTGAGTGCCTGTTATGTGCCACAGACTCTTGTAGGAACTTGCAGCTGCCAAGTGCACAAAACAGACTAAAATCCCAGCCTCCACGAAACCTATATTCTAGTAGGGAAGTCAGATCATAAACAATATAAATGGTTATCTTGAGCCATACTTTCTCACTGGGAGGCCATGAAAAGCATTGGGTCATAGCTTGATTACTTGGGCTTAGGTCTGGCTTCAAGACTCACTAGCTCTGTGCTCCTGGACGCTTTTTTAAACCTCTCTGTGGCTCAATTTTGTCATCAGTAAAATGGGAAATAATTGTGTAACTCATGGGATTATTCTGATAATGAAATGATTTCATCTCTCTCACAATATTGGCAGTGTGCCTGACGTGAAATAAGTATTCAAAACAAAAATTTTTAAAAAGTTATAATAGCAATAGCAAACACTTAAATAGCCCCTACTTTAATAGCTAGGCATTCTTCACTCTTCTAAGAAATTTATATAAATTACCTAATTTTTTCACTCACAAAACTCTAGGAGATAGATACTATTATCTCGTAGTCATGCAGATGGCACGGAAGGCTAAATTATAGAGCTAGCAGGTGGCAGAATTGTGGTCAATTTCAGGCAAACTGGCTTCAGAGCCCATGGATTCTGGACTCTCAGAACTCTCAGAATATGCATATATTTTTAAGAGATTTTATTTCTTTATTTGAGAGAGAGAAGGAGAGAGGGAGAGAACATGAGAGGGGGGAGGGTCAGAGGGAGAAGCAGGCTCCCCACCAAAGAGGGAGCCCTATGTGGGACTTGATCCCGAGACTCCAGGATCACGACCTGAGCCGAGGGCAGTCGCCCAACCAACTGAGCCACCCAGGCGCCCCCAGAATATGCATATTATCCATGGCTATTTTTTCTCTGGGTTGTTCCTTCCTTGTATTAGGGCATTCATTCTTAATCTGTTTATGAACTTGCTCAAAGTTCACTTAGAGTCTGGTATTTATCAATTGTACTTCTACAGAGTATTGTTACTGCCAATATACTTTGCAAAGTATAATTTCTAATTGCCCTAGGAATGACCTATCTCTCCACTTGCCAGGTCTTGTTGCTTCCTTGCTTCCTGTCTTCTAATTTGAGCACTCTGTTTTGTGTATCTGGGTGATCAGCAGTCTGCCTTCATAGTAGCAACACAGGGATTCAGTTCTGCCTGCCTTACTGGGAAATGTTGGTTCCAGGTTGAGATTCTATCTCCCATGGCTGCTGCCACTTGGGGGCATTCTTGTTTTACCATTTCATGTCCATACTCATGTGGACAATAGTTGCATAGCTAAATGGCAGCTCAAACACTTGGATTTACTTTTGTCACATCACACACATCATATATAGTATATATTATTTCTAACAGATATTTATAAGATACCTATTCAGGATCTTACTAGATAAAATATGACATTTTAATAATTAAAATAATATTTTTGGTAGTTGGTAACATACATTATCTTCACCTGTTCCTTCTCTGATGCTCCTCTTTTTCTCTATGTAGAGATGAGTTACCTCCTCTCTAAAGAATTTCTTTTAACATTTCCTGTAAGGCGGGTCCACTGGCACCAAAACTCTCAATTTTTTTTTGTCTAAAAAAGTCTTTATTTCTCCTTCCCTTTTGGAGAATAATTTTGCAAGGTACAGAATTCTAGGTGGCAGAATTTTTTCTCTCTCAATACGTTAGGTATTTCATTCCATTTTCTTCTTGCTTGCATGGTTTCTGAGGAGGAGTCAGATGTAATTCTTATCTTAGTTTCTTTTTTCCTTTGGCTTCTTTAATAATTTTTTTCCTTACCTTTGATTTTCTGTAGTTTGAAAAGGATATGCTTAGGTATATGTGTTTTTTTTTGTTTTGTTTTATTTTATCCTGCTTGGTGTTTCCTGGGATTTCTGGATCTGTGGTTTGGTATCTAACTTTAATTTGGGAAAATTCTCAGTTATTATTGTTTCAAATATTTCTTCTGTCCCTTTCTCTCTTTTTTCTCCTTCTGATAATCTCATTATGCATATATTACTCCTTTTGTAGATGTCCCACAGCCCTTGGATATTCCCTTTTGTTTTTTCCAGCCTTTGTTCTCTTTGCTTTTTGGTTTTGGAGGTTTCTGTTGACATATCCTCAAGCTCAGAGATACTTTAGCCATGTTCAGCTACTAATAAGTTTATCAAAGGTATTCTTCATTTTAGGGGCGCCTGGGTGGCTCAGTTGGTTGGGCGACTGCCTTCAGCTCGGGTCGTGATCCTGGAGTCCTGGGATCGAGTCCCCCATAGGACTTCCTGCTCGGCGGGGAGTCTGCTTCTCTCTCTGACCCTCCTTCCTCTTATGCTCTCTGTCTCTCATTGTCTCTCTCGCAAATAAAATAAAATCTTAAAAAAAAAAAGTATTCTTCATTTTAACAGAGTTTTTGATCTCTGGCATTTCGTTTTGGTTCTTTCTTAGGATTTTCCCCTCTCTGCTTACATTGCCCATCTGTTCTTGTATGTTGTCTACTTTATCCATTAGAACAGCCATTAGCATATTAATCACAGTGGTTTTCAATTTCTGGTCTGATAATTCCAATATCCCTGCTATGTCTATGATGTTTGCTCAGTCTACTCATATTGTGTGGGTTTTTGCATTTTAGTATGCATTGTAATTTTTTCTTGATAGTGTGGTATGATGTACTAGGTAAAAACTAACTGCTGTAAATTTAGTAATATGGTGGTGATGTGTGGGGGTAAGCAAAGTGTTTTATAGTTTTATAATTAGGTCTCAGACTTTTTATGCCTCTGAACTGTGAATGTCACAAGTGTTTCTTTTTTTTTTTTTCTCCCCCTTAGTGGGAGAGGATGGCTAGAGTAGAAGGCTAGGGCTGACTGTTGTTGGGCATTTCTCTTCCTCTAAGTCAGCTAGGCTCTGATAATACCCCAGCAGGTTAGGCTCTGGTTAACTAGTTTCTCCTGAGGGCAGTCCTTGTTAAGAAAAACAGAATGATCAGGCATATTTCAAAATGGCTCTTTTCCCTTTCCGTTGCCAGAAGCACGAGGGGATTTTTCACCAATATTTACTCTGAGAACCTAGTCAAGCTCCTGAAGGTAAATCACACAAAATTGCGCCTTCCCCATGACTGGGTCTGCCTTGAGTTTTTAACTCTCAGAGTGGTCCCTATGGAACCTCCAGCAATTCATCAATTATGGTTCAGGTTTTCCTCACCTGATACGGATTCCCAAGGGAGTTTCCTCTGCTAAATCTCTGTTATGGTAAGTTTTGACTCCCTAAATTTGCCTGTCTGTCTCTCCAATTTTGGAGGCAACGCATTTCTCTGTGTCCTCACTTGTCTTATGGACCCTAGAAGAGTTGTTGATTTTTCAGTCTGTTTAGTTTTTCACTTGTTACAATAGAGGGGGAATTTTCAAGCTCCTTATATGCTGAACCAGAAACTGGAAGTGACGATCAGTAACTTTTAAGCATGTAAAGATTCTAAATATTTAGGCATAATCATAGTATATATACAATAACAAAGCAATGGCTTTAATGCATGTTTCTAAAAAAATAGAGTTATATTTTTATAAAGAAAACTCCATTTTACATAATTGAGAGTAAAAATCTACTCTGAACTTTTTGTAGAAAAAATGATGTAAACTAGAAAGAAAAATGATATAAATTAGAGGTTGACCAACTGTGCGAAATTCACCTGTTGCTTGTTTCCTTACTGTCTGTGAGCTTTTTTTTTTTATTTTTAAATGGTTGGAAAAAATCAAAAGATGAATGATGTTTTGTGACACATGATAATTATATGCAATTCAAATTGCAGTGTCTATAAATAAAGTTTTATTGAAACACAGTCACACCACTTACATATTGCTGCCTTCACTCTACAATGACAGAGTTGAGAAGTTTGGCAGAGATTTTATAGCAGAGCCTAAAATATTTACTATCTGCCCTTTGCAGAAAGTATCTCCTGGTCCCTTAAATAGACTAATAAGGAAAATAATGCCATAGGCATCCTTGGTAAGGCTGGAGTCCTGTATCATTGGGTCAGGTTCTGTTTGCTCTTCTACTCATAATATGCAGAGCTGTCATTTGACTGTGGATGATGACTGCAATCAGAGGAGACAGAGAAAAACACTCAGCCTAATCCCATATAGCATGCCATTCTTATCTTAATACACATTTCCTTTGAAAACAAGATGGTTCTTGTAAATTGTTGACTTGTTTTCCAGAAAGAAAACTGTCATTGAATATGGAATTGCATTTTGAAAGCCTAGGTAAAGGGGGATTTTTTTTTTTTTCTGGAATGAAAACTATTTTATTACTTATTTTCCTCATTATAAAAATATGCATTTAGTGTAAAAAGTTATGAAAACACAGAGAAGCATAATATGAAAGTAAAAACCACCTAAAATCCCACCTCCCCGAGATACACAATTTGACCTCCATTTATTCTGTGGCTTAAGAGAAAGAGCTGATATTTTTCAGCCTGCCAAAGGCTATCTGATGCTGGTCTGGATGCAGCTGAGGAAACTCTTGCAAGGTGAAGTGGCAGGTCTCCCACTTTCCTACCCCAAAGGAGAGCCCATTGACTCTTTGCAGGTAGTTAAGAGTTAGCTTAACTCTATGAGGCTCCAGCCATTGAGGCTCAGGTGGGAGGTCAGTAGATCAGGCTGCTCTGTAGTTCTCAGGTAGTTCAGCTTGTATCAGGGACCAAAGTGGGAAAATGCTCTACAGAAAGCATTTCATATGCATTTATTCATTCAACCATTTGATCAGCCAGCCAGTGAATAGCAAGCATATTAGTTTCTTATTGCTGTTGTAGCAAATGACCATAAACTTAATGGCTTAAAATAACATACATTTATTCTTTTCTAGTTCTGGTGGTCAGAAGCCTAAAATCGAGGTGTTGGAAGGGCTGTTTCCTCTGGAGGCAGGAAAGAATCTGTTTCCTTGTCTTTTCTAGCTTCTAGAGGTTGACTGTATTCCTTGGCTCCTGGCCTTTTCCTCCACCTTCAACGAACATCACTCCAACATCTGGTTCCAGGGTCACATCTCTTTTTTCACTTTTTCTCAACATCTTGCCTCCCTCTTATAAGGTGGTAGAAGACACCTGTGTTTTTAAAAAAATGAGTACATGTGCAACTGGTAAAGTTGAGTAAGGTGTGTACTTTAGTTAATAGTATTGTTTGTTTTTTTAAAAGATTTTATTTATTTTTCAACAGAGAGAGAGACAGCGAGAGAGGGAACACAAGCAGGGGGAGTGGGAGAGGGAGAAGCAGGCTTCCTGTTGAGCAGGGAGCCCGATGGGACTCGATCCCAGGACCCTGGGATCATGACCTGAGCTGAAGGCAGACCTTAATGACTGAGCCACTCAGGTGCCCCTAGTTAATAGTATTTTACTGATGTCAGTTTCCTGGTTTGATCATTGGAGGAAGCTGGTGAAGGGTGCAGGGGAACTCTCTAAATTGTTTTTGCAACTTCTTTTTATTATTATTATTATTATCATCATTATCATTATGTTCAATTATCCAACATATAGTACATCATTAGTTTTTGATGTACTGTTCAATGATTCATTAGTTGCATATAACACCCAGGAGGGCATGTGTTGTGATGTTTTTGCAACTTCTTATAAGTCTCAAATTATTTAAAAATAAAAAGTAAAATAAAGAATGTAAACCAGAAAATCCCCAAATAATCCTACCCTTCCCCAAATAGTTATCAATTGGAAAATTTATTTTTGAAAGTATTGAAAACAACAAACTATGCCCTAGGTAATTCTGAGGAAGATTGAGAGTGGTTGCCTTAATATATTTAGGGGACGTGAGTACCTTTGTGTAAGATCAAATTGGATTCCCTTAATGAGGACTTCAACCAAACAAGGTTTTGATGGGATTAAATTTAGGAGAGTTTATGGGTAGAATTTATCTTCTGTTTTCAATCTCAGAGAATGTAATAAAAGGTCAGAGCACCTCTTTTACTGTACTGTAGAAATGACTCAGAAGTTTCCTACAGAGGCTTGGCTTCTGGCTTCAGACACACCACCCAATGTTATTTGTCCCCAGCATGAATGAACAATCTAGCTTGGGGTTCAGGCTGCCTGAATAATTGACACTTTCTGCCTCCAGGCACTGTGGAATGCTAGGAAGTTGATACAAAAGGATTATTGGACATTATATTTAATATGGAATAAAAGGACACGTGAAACCCTCTGCCCTGTTTTTTTTTCTTTTAGTGTCCTGAGATTTCTGTCTCAAAGCAATTTAACAAATCAAAGTGTATTCAGGCCCAGAAAAGAGGAATAATTCTTGATCTGGGCAGATCCTTAAATAGAGGGAAACTCTGTGGGTGAAAAAGATACTTAAGGAAGTTATTTTGATCTTAAAATATAATAAATTTCACTTCTGATTGAGCTGTAGGTGTTAGGGTTAGGGAGGTTCATGTTTTATATTAGATTTCAGACTTTACAAGCCAAAAAGTAGGTATAACTGTTTAAGTGCATTAGTCAGGAATCTTTTTATTTAAAAGTGACAGAGTAGTTTAAAGGAAAAGGAAAGATGTACTAACTAACTGGAAAGTTGAGGGCATCTCCGCCTTCAGGTATGGCTAGATCCTGGATCGAAGCAAAGTCATTGCATTGACTCTTTTTCTGTACTTGACTCTGTTTTCTTCTATGTTAGCTCCTTTCCCAGCAGATTCTTCCCAGTGTGGTGGCAAGGATGTATACCAGTAGTCCCAGGATACATCCTTCTTTCAGCTAATGATTCCCCAAATGGAAAGAGCCCTACTTTCCCAGTAGCTCTAGGCAAACTCCCAGGTGAGGCTTACATTGTACTGGTTAAGTTACAAGCCCATCTCTGAAGCAATTGCATATAAAAAAAGATGGGGGCTCCTGTTGGTTAGGTCTACGTTATGTGCCTACTGCACAACCAAGATGTGAGGTCAGTTTTCCAAACTCTATGTGGACTGAACATGGAGCAGAGATGGTTCTCCAAAGAGCTACTGGTCAGATAGAAGGCGATGATTCCTGATGGATGAAGATCATCTGTGGGCATTGGCTGCAGCAGTAGGCATCATCAAGTGGGGGCCAAAGGGGAGTGGTGGTGGATATCGTGTGGTGACTAATATGTCTTATTTGTGAACATGCATGAGAAACCCCGCACCCAGAGTCCTGGCAATACCACAGTTAAGGTGGACGTTATTGAAAACAAGGGTGGATGTAGATTAACAGATAAAGCATCTGTAAAACGAGTTACAGGGTGAAATCATAAATGAAAATCAAAGTGGGAATTCAAAGTCAGACCTTGTACAGTAGGGCTACCAAGGGAATTTATTTGTGTTAAAAAGCTTCATTTTTAATGTTAGCCTGTCTTGGGAAGTTTCTCTTATACTTTATATACTGCTCTTTGAGAATCTGAAAGCTGATTTCTTATGGTGGAGAGGGACAAGTTAGTGGGGGGAGGACAAGGAGGGAATGTGGAGGGAAGCTGGAGAAAGAGGAGAAGAGAAATGGTGTGTATTTAGATCTAATTTAAATGTTAGATTTAGGTGCTTGGGTGGCTTAGTCATTAGGCGTCTGCCTTTGGCTCAAATCATGATCCCAGGGTCCTGGGATCGAGCCCCACATCGGGCTCCCTGCTTGGCAGGAAGCCTGCTTCTCCCTCTCCCACTCCCCCTGCTTGTGTTCCCTCTCTTGCTGTGTCTCTCTCTGTCAAATAAATAAAATCTTTTAAAAAAATAAATAAATGTTAGATTTATAATTTTTTTTAAAGATTTTACTTATTTATTTGACACAGAGAGAGAGCACAAGCAGGCAGAGTGGTAGGCAGAGGGAGAAGCAGGCTCCTGGCTGAGTAAGGAGCCTGATGCGGAACTCGATCCCAGGACCCCGGGATCATGACCTGAGCTGAAGGCAGACACTTAACGACTGAGCCACCCAGGCGCCCCTAGATTTATAAATTTTTACAAATGAATGTCACACAGCAATAGAGTTTAAACATGTTAGTCTTTGGTTTATTGGTTCATCCTTAACAGTTTCCCCATGAATTGTCCATAGGCCAAAACGTTTCTACACATTTGAAAAAGCCCCAAATAAGCATCATGTGCTACTGCTGTTGACAGGAAGATAGGGTAAAATGAAGGGATTCTTGAGAGCTGAATCACTGAGGGGCATGAAACTGCAATTTCCGAATTTCCAAAAAGGATGACAACAGCATGTGTTGTACCATATGTTTATACCATGCTGATAGCTTTAGAATAACTTAGAAAACTTTAGGAATTTTCAAAAGCAAAACAGAACAAAACAAAACAACAAAAAAAGAAAGCTTTAGGAATTTTCAAAGATTGGGAGTCGTCTTTTGAGATAGATGTAGAGAGTATTGCAATCCCTTTCTCAGATCAATTACAGATTCAAGGTTTTAAAGATGGCTCAAGCAACTCTTTCTAGCTTTATTTGTTGAGTTTTCTTGGGCACTGACTTAACCACTAAAATATTTTCAACCTTTTTTAGGGGTCTTTTCAAGCAGTTCCAGATGAATAGGTGGGGGGAGAAGCTTATTTTCTGGAAAGATTTTCTGTTAATTAGTAGTGCTGGGTTAACTCTTGGATTTTATGGATCCTTTTGAGTACACATCCAGCTGACTACTTCTATGATGTTTTAAACCTTTGGTTGATTTAAGAAGCACCTGCATTTGGTAAAAAGAGAAACAGAATGGAAGGATAAGAGTTCCCTTCTTGGAATTACCATCTACTAGATATATATCTTTGGAAAGTTAATTAATGTCTTTTAGCTTGGATATTCCAAGTTGTAAAGTAGATATAATAATACCTACAGCAGAGGCTTTGAACATTAAAGTAGGTAAAGAACATTACTAAGTGCCTGGCATATTTTAGGAAACAAACATGGACAAACCCTATCATGGGACCATAAAAACAATAATCTCACATTTCAGCTGTAGCACAGATCTCCACAGCTCTATCTGTGGTCTGGTCTTTTTGATGAATTTCCATAGAGCCAATGATTTACTACCTGTCGTCCCTGAGAGTAGGAAGCTCAAAGAGGCTTTCAGGAAATATATCCACCACAGGAATTTTACTAGCCTGTACATTGCCCCAAACCTATTTAATCAGGGTTAAAGATGATGGGCCATCAATCTGAATATAAATACATACTTCTTTTTAAAAACCCTGGAGACAAATTACAAATTATGACCTATAAATGAACCCAGGGTATTTATGCTTCTTCTTGGAGGATCTCCAAGGTGCCATTAAAGAAACTTATTGGTGGATTTAAGCATTACCCTCCCCCAACTCACCATGCCAAGGTATAGTGGTTAAGAATTGATCTGTTTGTTCCAAATGGGCCAGCAAAAAATACTTCAAAAACCGCTCTGGGAAGGTGGCTGTAAACAATGTCTGTGATCTTACTGCAATGACATTTGTCTTAGTCTGTTCAGGTTTCCATAACAAAATACCATAGACTGAGTGGCTTAAATAATAGAAGTTTGCTTCTCACAGTCCTGGAGGCTAGGAAGTCCAAGATCAAGATGCTAGCAAGGTAGGTTTCATTCTGATGCCTCTTCTCTTGGCTTGCAGCTGCTGTCCTCTTGCTGAATGCTCACATGACCTCTTCTTTGTGTATGGAGAGAAAAGCACTGGTTTTTCTTTTCATAAGGACACTAATCCCATGATAGGGGCCCTACCCTTGTGACCTCACCCAAAACTAATTACTTCCCTAAGGCCCCACCGCCAAAACTATCTATCATATTGGAGCTCAGGGCTTCAACATATGAATTTGAGGGGGACACAAACATTCAGTCTCTGACTGATAGTATTCACCTGTTTTTTGGGGGAAGGGAACATAATATTTGCAATAAATAAATATTTGCAGAAAATAAATATTTGTATAAGTAAACATAAATTCTGCAATCTGTTTGAAGTTGTGTTTTGTAGGATTATCCTATGTAAAGTCTTTAAAAAGGAAAACTGGAAGATAAGAATTTGTCACTATTGGTTCAGCATTAGCCAAGGAGTAAAATGACTGTATGTAGCAGAGGATTCTGATCAAAGAAGTAACCTTTGTTGTGAGGCAGGATTGTACCAGGCTTTGCCAGTGATGAAATGAAATATCCCTGTTGGCCATCAAATTTCTTGCACCTCAATTTTTTCTGCTAAGGAAGAGCCTAATAATTTAGCTCCTCAGGTATCTTAATGAGGAAGATCAGTCTTTAGAAAATGACATAAAATCTTGGCCCTTGGAAAGAGAAAGTCATTGTAAATAATATATACCAGCCTTGGGTGAGTTAAATTCAAGGTGGTGGTGATGGGGGCGGGGATCAGTTCCCCAAGACTGGTCAACTCTGAGTGCACTGAAAAAAAAAATTGAGTTTCCACACTTCAAAGCTTAGAATGAGAGCTTGGATATAGAGAATGTACCAAGATACTGACCACAGTGAGACCTTGCTTGAATTTGCCAGCCAGTATATCCATTGATATGTCTTCCATCTTCTCACTTGCCAAGTCTGGATGGGCATGTCCTTTGCCACCTGCCATCTCTTGTGTCATCTTCAGGTACACAGCAGGTTATCTGCCTGGCCACACCCACAGAACAGCTCTACCCCATGAATAGAATATTTGACAGCATACATGGTAACTGCCAGAACGCTGCAGGACGTAAAATAGAATTGTATTTTCAGGATCTTTCATAATTTCTTTATATGCAACATTCCACTTACCCAAAAAGTCTGCATGGAAGCCTCATTTTGTGGGGACACATTTCATACCAAGAATCAGTGAAGGTTTTTAGAAGCTCTAAGAAAGTTTGAATACAGTTGTGCATTCTTCTGTTGAGTGGAAGGTTATACACAATACAGTTACATACAACACTGAACACCACAGGGCCTGTCTCTCCAAGCACAGTTAGCACCTGCAGTTAGAAACCATGTTTTGGGAAAAGACTCTGGCGGGAAACTTTGAGATAAGTTAAGCAAAAGGTGTTTTCATTCATTCATATTGCAGATTAGACATCATGGGGGTCCTCGAGCCACTAGCCCATTTAATGTAGACATTTTTTATTCACTCTTTTTGTTCGATCTTTTTGGAGTTTTTCTTATTCTGTTAACAGAATCTTGCTGTAGATAATGGTTTCTGTAATTCTTCAGAGTACAAGTTCCATAGAACTGCATGCAATAATATAATCCTTTAACTTTAAAGAGAACTTTGTCCTTAGAACAGCTGTCTCTATGAATATTTCATTAGTGAATGTTTACTAGCAACACTTTTCAAATTCTCCTTTTATTTTAAACAACCTCACTGGTTCTCCTTTGTTACTAGATTTATGTATTTTTTTCCTTAAGACTCTTGCCAGAGATCATCTTTCAGATATTCTAGGGATTTATAGGTATAGCACCCTTAAGTTTTCTCTAAGTAGAGATGTCAGTGGCATTCTGCCTATGTATTATTGGTTCAATATAACTCTACAAAACAATAATTCCTTGAATAATGGAGTAGTGAAGTATTTGAAATGCAAAAAGAGAATTTAAGAATACATTTTCCAAAGAGACAAAAAATTGGGTGCCCAGCATATCCTTAAGTATAAGCATATTGGCCAAAGACCCAGATCTCAGGTTGCTCACTATGCTTTCCCTAAAATGTCAAGCTAAAGTTCATCCTGGTGCTAACACTATCTGTTATCTGGTGATAAATGTCCATCCCTTTGGACGCTAGAGCATTCTCTGAATACTTATGCATTTCTGTTGAGCAAGTTTTTCAATAGATAAATACAAATCATTGATCCAAATGCTCACGTAGCCTTAGACATATACGTACAAATTTCTCTAGCTTGATGTCAATTGATCAGTACACTTCAGTTTTTTTTTTTTTTCATTTAAGTTGTCCTTCTGACATTCCAAATATCTATTTCTTATTCACCAGGATTTAATGAGATCCACAGTAGAACCTAAAGTTGCAGAGACAGGAAGCACAAATTCGATAAGTAGGTCACTGGAGTAATGATCAAAGGACACAGCACAACATGTAAATTGTTGGTTTAATACATATGTTGTATCCTGGAGGAAAGCACCCACCTTGGCAAAGTGGCCCTGAAATGGTGCCTTATCTGAGCCTTTAACAGGCTATTCCATCATTCCATAAGCTGGATACTCCTGGAGATGGGTATGTGGGAAGTCAATTTGCTACACTTTCTTTGAGAATGTTGTGTGGGATACAATATCGATAGATCAGACATTCTTAAGTCCATGAGAAGTGGTGCTGAGGGGGGAAGGCAAATTCATATCCATAGTATGTCTCAATTGCAGTAAGGACAAATAGCTGCCCCCTTGAGGGTATATAGAGTGTTCTCTAGGCCCTAAAACAGGTTAACCTCATAAGATTATACCAGTCAAATGAAAAAGTCACTTGATAATCTCAATAACAAATTTCCTGTTGTTCTGCCTTCCAGTTAACCACAGGTAGAAAAAAGTCTCAGTAATTGTGATTGCCTCTATGCCAGGGGTCATTGCCACCCTGCTTACTGCCTCCACGGGGTCCCTGTTGCCCTCAGATCAGTGAATAATCCAACTCCAAATCCTGTTGTGAGTTTGTTTTCCCAGGGCCATGGGGACTGCCCTAGCATGGGTTTCCTAGAAAACAGGATCTGAGGCAAAAATTTCCATCCTAACATTTTATTTTATTTTTTAAAGATTTTATTTAATTATTTGAGAGAGCGTGCGTGCACGAGCATACGAGCATGCGAGCATGCGAACATGGCGGAGGGGAAGGAGCAGACGGGGAGGGGCAGAGGGAGAGGGAGATGCAGACTCCCCACTGAGCAGGGAGTCCTATGCGGGGGCTCCATCTCAGGACCCTGAGATTATGACCTGAGCCAAAGGCAGATGCTTAACCAACTGAGCCATCCAGGCGCCCCTCCATCCTAATATTTTAGAGGAGAGTTTAATCTCAGGAAAGTAAAAGTGAGGGAAAAAGAGAGGTGAGTCAGGGGAAAGAGGGAGGGCAATCCAGGGATGTGTTACTGAGCTGGCCACCACTTCATGGATAACAAACCTGTCAACGGCTCGGCCTCATAGGGTGTCTTCAGAGAGTCCAAATAAGCTTTTACTGCACCTTTCAAACTGTCCATGGTGTGGGCATTGGACAGGGGTAGGGGAGGAAGAGGGAAAGAAGGGTACATTTGTTTACTCCCTCCTGTCTTGTCTTCTACTAGTTAAGTCCATTCCAGGAGGCCTCACTTCCTCTACACTTCTGGGTTATGCTGTCTTACCTCTTCAGGCAGCTGTTGGGGAAGCAAGGCTTTTGCTGGTCCCTCTTTCCTAGTCAGTCCTATGTCTGGGGCCACTTGATATGTGCGTGTGTGTGTGTGTGTGTGTGTGTGTGTGTGTGTGGTGGGGGGTAGGGGAAGCATCAGTGATGTGCTTTGTGACCATGAGTACTGTGTGAAGCATGCTTGGTTGGGGGTGGAAGTGGGCCCAAGCAGTGCAAGGTAGGTGTGGCTGCATGAATTGAGTCTAGTGTAAGTGCATTCAGAAAATTGTAATTTACCCCAGACCTATACCCCACTAGATTCTTATCTGACTGGAAAATTCCACAGGAGTAATTAGGAATACATTTCCAGCATGGATTCTTGTAAAACATTTATACTTCTTGCTTTCTCTAGGGCACCTAGCAAAGTGCCTGCCACATAAAAGGCTCTGGGCAATTTGGCTTTAGAAGCCTTATAGTTCTTCTGAAGCCATCTCCAGTAACTGATGGACCCAGTGGACAAATTACCTCACTGGTTTATGGAATCGTTGTCTTACAAAATGTACATATTAGGCAGGAAAATGAAAAAGAAAAACCCATGGTTTTGGACATTTAATTACCTGGTTCATTTCTATAACTTAAATCTCTACCTATTGACTGATTTTTTTTTTTTTAATCCTTTCTTGAACAAGTTTACTATTTTTTTTTTCTTTGAACATACAGGAATTTAAGCCATGTTTCCTCATTAGGGTATTTCTTATGCCCTTTTATAAAAATGTAGAGCTGTTTATTTTTGGTTTAAAATAAGTAGGAAAACCTACTAGCTCAGATTATATGTTTAATTGGTACATTTAATGTTTAGTTCATAGGGAAGAATGGGGAATGGGGGAGGGTAGAAGATAAGAGGGAATCCAAGGAGCATTAGAAATATATTGATTGGTACTTGGAAAGAGGGGAAGGTTTTTTGTTCTTTCTTTTTTAAAACCAGGGAATCCTATATTACAACCAATTAAGATATTAAGATTTCTTGCCAGCATTGATGAATTAGTTCTCTCAGTCAATATTTCAAGTGCTTGAACTATCATTTTATGAAATTCAACCCACACCAGTAAGTTATAGCCTTTGAGAATTCATATATCAATATAACAAATAAAAATAATCAGTTATTGGGATGGTTTAAACAGTGCTAATCATCTGCAATGACTCATATTAAATAAAGATCTTCACTGTTCTTTCAGAGATGAGGACATGTATGGATATGGAGGGGGATGGCTGCCTGGTCTACTCAATTAGACAACTAGCTAGTTCTACTTTATTCAGGTATTACTCATTAACAACAATTTGAAATGTCTTTAAAAATATTTTCTTTTTTTTTTTTTTAAGATTTTATTTATTTATTTGTTAGAGAGAAAGAGCACAAGCAGGAAAAGCAGCAGAGGGAGAGGGAGAAACAGACTCCCCGCTGAGCAGGGAGCCCAATGTAGGGCCCAAACCCAGGACCCTGGGATCATGACCTGAGCTGAAGGCAGACGCTTAACTGACTGAGCCACCCTGGCGTCCCTAAAAATATTTTCTTAATAGAGACAACAAATTTTTATTTGGCAAGGAGGAACTATATGAAAACAGAAGCTATTGAGAATTTACTTACATGTTTATTATATATATGCTTTATGATATATGCTTCATGTAGTTTATATTATAAACAATACATATGATGTATATTTCCAATATTGTCTTAAGTTACAAATACTACTTAGGCACTTTGACAGTGTGTATTGGGGCCAACTACCAGTACTTTCTCATTAGAGCATTAGTGAAGCCCTTAACCAGAATTGTGAGAATTACAGACTCTTTCTAGTCCTTTATTATTTCACTAACCAGGTTAGGAATCTCTCTCTCTCTTTTTTTTCTTAAGATTTTATTTATTTATTTGAGAGAGAGAGAGAGATAGCAAGAGAGAGCACGAGCAGTGGGGAGAGGGAGAAACAGACGTCCTGCCAAGCTAGGAGCCGGACACGGAACTTGATCCCAGGACCCTGGGATAATGACCTGAGCCAAAGGCAGACGCTTAACGGACTGAGCCACCCAGGCGCCCCAGGTTAGGAATCTCTATGCCATGTTCTACGACTTAGACTGATCCTTCTAAACTGCCTACTTGTTGGTAGTATTGATAGTCCACTTATTAGTGAGAACTCTCACCCTATCTGTCTTCAGTTACCCGAAGTTCCATCCCTGATGCAGAGAGTTTATCAGCAACAAATGTATGCAATACAGGACATAGGGATTCAGATATCCTGCCTTTCAATGCCTGGCAAATGCCCTTAGCTATGTGCCACCACATAGGAGTTGTTTTCATAATTAATTTATTCAATATCTTTCTATCTATCATCTATCTATCTTAGATTTTTCAGCTTCATTGAGGTATAATTGACAAATTGTTAGTTATTTAGAGTGTACAGCATGGTGATTTGATATACACATTGGGAAGGGATTCCCACATCTAGTTAATTAACACACCCACCACCTCTCATATTTATATATTTATTTATTTTTCCTGGGGTGGGTGTTGAGAACTCAATACGTATTTCTTGAGTGCCCACTTTGTGCCAGAGGTTGTGATAAGTGCTGGGAATACAGAGGGGAGTGAAATGTGCCTGGGCCCTGCCCTCCTGGACCTTACACTTTAGCAGGTGTTATGTATGGTGCATTACTGGTAGACAGAGTAGTTGCGATTGGGAGTGGAACAGGGAAGGGTAGGCAAGACTTAACGAAACTCACAAAAACCCCTGACTGCTTGTTTAGTGCTCTAAAATTCAATCAGGAACTTTTTAGTTTTTTGGTCTTTTGGGTTTTGTCCTTGAGTTCTTTAAGAATTGCAACAAAACCACTGTCAGACTCTGTCTTATATTTCCTTTTTGCCTATTTTAATTACAAATCCTCTCTGGTAGAATAGTCTCACTGTGGCAGAATACATCTTAATAGTATCTGTCCTACCACCTTAGAGGGCCTGGAATTGTCATGGTCCTCAGACTACTTGCCAGCTGCTCAGCCCCCATTTGGGCCCTTTTAGACCCTCTCCCTGCAGACCACCTTTTTTCTTTTCTTTCTTTCTTTCTTTTGCTAGCAGTTATAACTAGGAACCAATGTTTCAGGATCCTCTAGTACCAAGTTAGTGCTCTCCTTACTTCTCTTATGACCCTACCCAGTACTGAACCCCTATGTTGATCCTCACTTATTAATTGTCTCTACTCCATCATGAGGATACAGCTCTGACCCTCCAATTTCAGCTTTACCTTCATGGGGGTGGGGGAGGTCAGCTCCAGTTCCACCAGTTTTCTTGTTGGGTGTTGGGAGGTGTGATCCATATTCTGTGACTTGAAATATTTCAGACTCTTGAGTGGTCCTTCCCCTTATGATCAACTTGTTTCACCAATAAAATCTGATAGTGCTGATTACTTCTGGAGTTAAAGCTCTGGGGTGGTGTCCTCTCTGACTAGGCTAGACAACCTACCTCTCCTCTGCCAGTCTCTGTATTTAGGCTATGTTTTCCCAATCTCTATAAATCTCTATAAAGAAGTCCCTATCCCAAAGTTCTCAACCAGGATCCACTGAGATTATGACCAAAGCGTATTGCAAGTCCTATGAGAATGAGAATGGAAACAGGATAGATATCTGTGGAGGAAAGGGCCAGCAAGCATAGCTGAGAAGATCTTTATTTGCGTCATTGCTCTGCACAGTCAGCAATGGCCACATTGCTGTTCAGAATTTGATGTACAGGGCAATTTGCATATACAGCATCCTTATATCTTTCATTTTCAAAAAGGCTTTATTTTTATCCCCCAAATATCCTTCAATTTACTTATCCTAAGGAGCTCAGCTTCTTTGGCAGTTTCCTCTGGCTGCATTAGTTGGAAATCTCTCTGAGCACCAATCCTTCACTGCTGATCTCTGTCTGACTGACAGCATCTAAGAGATGACCTCTCTCCGGGAATAAGCAGAAGGATTTCTTAGGAATAACTGAAAGTCCTTTAGAAAACAAAGCCTTCGTCCAACCACCTGTAATTTTTCTCTGAGTGCTCAGCAAAGAGAAATAGATCATAGAAATCTCTCTCCTTGCATTTGCCCTTTGAGGGCTTCAAAGCATTTTCTGTCCATTATTTAGGGCTATTCAGGCAGAACAGTAACTTAAGAGATGTCACCTTTTCATGGAAGGGTCCTGTCTTTAATATGCAGAGTAGATGGAAGCCTGTAGAAATGTGAGCACTGTGTAAAAGGATTTTACATTGCAGTGTGAATGATGACAACATTTTTAATGGAGAAGAGCATTGCTGTGCGTGAGCCAAGAGACTCTCTATGGCTGTTGGGAAACTATTTCCTCCAGGACTCATCCCACTAGTCCGTCATCAGGTGAGAGTGTTTCTTGGGCTGAATGCCAGTTCGTGGATGGCTGAAACACTTGCCTGGAGGACTCTGTCTACTCGCCCCACAGTGCTCTCTGAACACAGTGTCACCCAGAGTGACTCACATAGAAAGCTGTTACCTCATTTTGTTGACTTCCATTGTGTGAGCTGAAGGTTGAGTTTAGCTGCAAGAGAGGAAAATGAGGACCAGAAATGAAGTGACTAATTGACAATCTCAATTACCAGGTGACACATGAGAACACCGAAGCTCTTAATAATGAAGATAGGGTGAGAGCTTTGCCCTCTACTGGATTTCTTTTGCAACAGGGTACTTGTGAGTCACAGCTGAGCTAGGGGCAGGCATGGTGAGTCCAAGGGGGTTGATGCAATGGCATGAAGATTTTTCAATGAACAACTCCCAATGGGATCTCACAGGAGAGAAGGATGGGGGGTGACCCACATTTCTTCTGAATGGAAGGCAATAACCTTGAGAAATTTCTCCATTGAAGGCTGTCCTGATACTGCTATAGCCCCAGATGTGAGCTGAGCTCTACTAACCCCTTTCGAGCCCCCTTATATTATAAGATCGTGTCAGCTCAAACCCTGATTTCATGCCTCATCATCTCTTAAGTTTCAGTTTTTGTGTGTACTGCCTTTTGATTCTTCCTCATGTGGAGTCTGAGATAAAACTCAAACTCTTCCTTGATTTCTTAAAAAATATCCAGTTCAACAAAACAGAAAAAATTATAATCAATTGTATTAAAGATATAGGGGTAAGGAGAGAAATCACATCACCATTTGCCAGATAAATAAACTAAATTTTCATATTAGGGATTTTGTTTTGTTTTGTTTTGTTTTGTTTTTGTCCTTCATTTCATTCCCTAACTACCAAGAAATGTTTCTCACTAGCTCTTCACCCCTGTGAGTTCTGAAGCTTCAGCTGTCTTCTCTTTCTCTTTCACACAGCCCTTCCAGACTGCCCTAAGGGAGCTTCATTTTTTTAATCCCTCTATTGTACAGAACAATGCAGTTTTTCCTAAGTCCAGATCACAAAGTTAGATATCCAAACACATCAATGATGCAGCAAGGCAGTGGTGATCATGAATAAACAAAAATAAATTAACAAACAAGCAAAACAAGTTGTTATACTACTACTTTTCATTTTAACAAATACATGTTGGGTGACTACTGTGTGCCAGCAGTGTTCTAAGCACTGTCCATCTCTGGACAGAAGTTTGCATAGCATTTTTATCTTCTCAGGATTAGAACTTGGTTTCAATTGGAATATCATATTTGTTGCCCTTGGGTCAAGACTTTTGGTAAATTCTGACTCCTATACCTGATAGTTCATTTATTCATTCACTTCTGGAAAATAGACAGCATCTCTGACCCATGCAATCTACCCTCTGGGGAGAAGTAGGCAACTCAGGAGAGATGGGGCTCTGGTCTTGGGACTGGAGGCTCCCTCTCTGAAAAGTTCTGGGGTACTGCCATGGTCTTCAAATATCCTGAAGAGATAAAAAGAGATGACCAAAGGAATGTGATGGTCTATAAACGAGTGAATTTCGTCCCCCAAGAGCCTTCTGTAGTAATTATGTCTGGGTACCCGAGAGATAGTTGGGTCTGCCTAGAGTTTGCTCTATTTTGCATGCCTATTTGAATTGGTGGAGCTCAGAAGACCATTTATCAGGAGTGTTATGCTTCTCCATAAATATCTACAATTGTTATGAAAGAGGCAAATAAATGTAACTATGGAGTCAGACTGTCTATGCTTAACTCCTACTCTTAAGCTTATTTGATGTGACATTGGGCTACTATTTAACTTCTCTATACTTGGTTTTCTCAAATGGAAAGCAAGGATAATAGTATCTACTTCAAAGAGTTATTGTGAGGTGTGATAGTTGATTGTTTGTGTCATCTTGACTAGACCATAGAAATTTGTCATACATTATTTCAGATGTGTCTGTGGGGGTATTCCTGGATAAGATTAATATTTGAGGGGCGCCTGGGTGGCTCAGTTGGTTAAGCAACTGCCTTCGGCTCAGGTCATGATCCTGGAGTCCCGGGATTGAGTCCCGCATCAGGCTCCCTGCTCAGCGGGGAGTCTGCTTCTCCCTCTGATCCTCCCCCTCTCATGCTCTCTGTCTCCCATTCTCTCTCTCAGATAAATAAATAAAAAAAAAAATAAGATTAATATTTGAATTGGTAGACTGAATAAAGCAGATTGCCCTCCCCAGTGTGGGTGGGCCTCATCTCATCCACTGAATCCTGAATATGATAAAAAGCTGAGTAAGAAAGAATTTTTTCTCTGCCTGGCTGTTTTTGAGCTGGGACATCAGTGTTTTCCTGCCTTCAGACTTGGATCTAGACTGGAACTATACTATCTACTCTCCTCGGTCTCCAGCTTGCTGGCTACAGATCTTAACCTACTCAGATTCCATAATCATGTGAGCCAATTCCTTGTAGTAAATACATATATATTTCCTATTGATTCTGTTTCTCTGGAGAACACAGATTAATACATAAGGATTATGTAAAATGACCTAAGTAGAGCCCTTAGCCCACTGCTAAGTTTTACAGAGTCAGCATTCATACACTTCCATGATTCTTCAGATGTTAATTAAGCCAACTTTGTGCTGGGCACTTTCAGGTACTGGAGATACCTGATATATAAGAAGGCTGCTCTCAGGGAGCTAACATTCTAGTGAAAGGAGACAATACACAAATAAGTAGATTTCAGAGATAATTTCAAAGAGGGGTAAGTTCTGTAAAGGAGGCAAAAAGAGATTAATATCATAGAGATTGAAGGGACTTCTTTAAATGGCGAGGGGGGCCGGGGGAAGTCTTTTAAGTGGACAACGTTTGATTTTTAAGTTGAAAACTAAGGAGTGATAAGGAGACAGCCATCAAAAAAGTCGTGGGGGGTGTGTGTGTGTGTTAGGTGGGGGTATTGTCATAGAAGGGGAAGATTGACAGATAGGAAAGCCTTTTCCAGGCAAAGGAACCAGCAAATCAAAGGCTCTGGGATGAGAAAGGTTAGCTCTAGGACTTTTCAAAAAGCCAGTGTGGGTATATGGGTGAGGGGAGATTGCCATTAGAGGATGCTGGAGAGAAAGATAAGAGGTAGATCACATCTGTCTTAAAAAGCTATATAAAAGTATTTAGTTTTTTATTCCAATTATACTGGAGAATTGTAAGAAAATGAGTGACTCAGTACAAATCTCTGCTTTTAAAAGATCACTGTAAGAATTATGTGGAGAAGGGATTACAGAGGCAACAGTCACACCCAGGAGACTAGTTCAAAGACTACTGGGATTCTACAGGCAAGAGATGATGGTGTTTTGGACCAGGGTCCCTGGTTGCTATGGTCTGAATTTTTGTGTCCTCCCAAAGTCCATATGTTGAAATCCCAATACTCAGTGTGATGGTGTTATGAGATGGGGACTTTGGGGAGTGGTTAGGTCCTGAGCCCTCATGGGTGAGATTAATGCCTGTGGAAAAGAGATCTCAGAGAGCTCCCTTGCCCCCTTCCACCACGTGAGGATACAGTGAGAAGTCTGCCACCCATAAGGGGGCTCTTCTCTGATCATATTAGCACCTTCATCCTGGACTTCCAGCTTCCAGAACTGTGAGAAATAAATTTCTATGGTTCACAAGCCACCTAGTCTGTGTTATTTTGTCATAGTAGCTCAAACAGACTAAGACACTAGTGGAGATGGAGGGAAATGGATGGATTTGGGATGTGTTTGGGGTGGGGAGAGTAGAATTAATAGGACTTACTGATGGACTAGATATAGATGAAGGGAAAGGAGGAATTAAGGATAATACCTAAATTTTGAGCTGAAAACACTAAGCTGTTGGTGCTGCCATTTACTATTATGGGTAAAAGTGGGGGAGAATTAGATTTGGATAGAAAAAAACCTGTAAAATTCCTTTTTAGAGAAGATTATTAGACATCCAAGTGAAGCTGAGTGTAGCATACTCAATAACCATCCAAACCCCTTCTTACAAGCCTTCCTTTAGAGGTTAGAAAATGAAAAACATTTCCTCTCAGGTCCTCTTGCAGCGAGAGTTCCACACAAAATTTAGGTTCTGGTGATCTTTCGTGAACCAGCAGACATTCATGAACACTTGGAAGGCAAGAGTGAGCATTTTAAGATATGGTTGGTATAAGAGGGTCCTGGATATTCTGGGGGCACTCAGGGAGTAGTTGCCTGGAGGCAAAACTGCTATAGCTGAACAGCAACAACTTCCTACTAGAACATTTCCATGGTGTGGTTGATTTCTGAATAGGAGGCAAAAACAGACCTGATTCTCTGGCCTTTTAAAAAATTCTATAAGCTACTCAATACCCTGCAACAAATACAGTCCTGTTTAAACTAGCTTAGAAGATTCCGTTATATGACACTAAGCACCCTGCTGAATACAATGTCAAATGTTAACAATTAGCATTATTGCTAAGAGTCATTCTACCATGTCCCATAGCCCTCCATCCTTTCAGGAGTGAGAATGAAAATTTAATTTTAACTCACCAAGGTTGAGAGCTGAAAACACCTATATACAAAAAAAAAAAAAAAAAAAAAAAATCCTGATATAATTATCTTCAACAATAAGCAGAAGAAATTCTCCAGTAATTTCCTGGCCAAGAAATTTCTAAGATGTGAGGTTTGAGAAAATACGGTCTGTTCAAAAAGAAATAAAAAATCGATTCATGAAAACTAATAAATCAAGGTTGAGAACCCCCCACACCCGCTCTCCTGACTCCTGCTGCTGGCCTTCATCCAGCATTAATAAGTCTCTGACAGCATGTCCTTTATATTTTCTTTTGAATGGCAGCCTTCTGTATGGGTTTGATTTATTGCTTTAAGAGAATAGAGAGCACTGATCTTTCTGTGTGTTTGTCTACTGATGAAAGGAGCACCGAAGTTAACAGGCTCTAGGACTCAGGGGCTGCCAAAGGGCTTTCTAGATACTCTGAGGAAAGACCTTAAGAATCAGATGGGTGGGGCGCCTGGGTGGCTCAGTTGGTTAAGCAACTGCCTTCGGCTCAGGTCATGATCCTAGAGTCCCGGGATCCAGTCCCACATCGGGCTCCCTGCTCGGCAGGGGGTCTGCTTCTCCCTCTGCCCTCTTCCCTCTCGTGCTCTCTCTCATTCTCTCCCTCTCAAATAAATAAATAAAATCTTTAAAAAAAAAAAAGAATCAGATGGGTGGGGGTGACACCAGCATATAACAACCTGTTTGCTAATCTTTCACAACATATTATGGATGAGAAACTTATTCCTGCCTGTTTCTAGGGAGGGTCATTAAGGAGTGGCAGACTCTTTATAATATTAATACGACTATAGCAGACTGTCTTCATGCCCCACCAGTGTTTACCAGTTCCATTTGCACTCATACATAGCTTTCTACTGTAAGCCCCTGTGCCAGAAGCTTGGCCATGCAGGACTGGCTAGATGTGTTGGGGAGTTTGTACTCTGGGAAGCACCCCTCAACTGATGATGGACTGGAGTTGGTGGATAGATAGTTTATCATTGGTTGGAGTTGGATGGGACAATTCTAGGTATTCTTTCTACAGTATTCCAGAAGGTCTCAAGCAGGATAAGGCCCCAGCTGCCTGCAGCTGTAACCTACTTATTACTATACTCTGTAATGGTTATCTTCCTTTCTCTGTCTCACTTCCCTGTTCCCTTACTGATATAACTCCCTAATAAACGCTTTGTACTCAAACTCTTGTCTTGGGTTATGCTTCTGGAAAAACCCAATATAAGACAATGGTTAACATTTATATAGCACTTACTAGTTTGTCATACACTATTCTAAGCATTTTATATTTATTACCTGTGTAATCCTCACAGCAACCCTATGAAACAAGCAAAATTATTATCCCCATTTTACAAAGGAGGATCACAGAAAGTTCAAGAGGTTTGTCTGTGGTCAAACAGCTAATAAATATGAGTCAGAATTTGAACAATAGGCAGTCTGGCTCCAGAATCTATGCATTTAACCACTACTCTATTCTGTAGATTGTGATGTCCAATACAGTAGCCTCTGGCTAAATATGGCTAGTTACATTTATTTTTAATTTTTTTAAGATTTTATTTATTTACTTGAGAGAGGGAGAGAGAGTGAATGAGAGGGAGAGGGGGAGAGAATTTGAAGCAGGTCTACACTGAGCACAGCCTGATGTGGGACTCGATCCCACAACTGCTAGATCATGACCTGAGTTGAAACCAAGAGTTGGATGCCTAACCGACTGAGCAACCCAGGTGCCCCAGCTATTTACATTTAAATTAATTAAAACTAAATTAAATAAAAAATTCAGTCTTTCAGTTGGCACTAGCTATATTTCAAGTGCTCAAGAGCCACATGTGGCTAGTGGCTATTGTATTGGATGGCACAGATATGGAACATTTCCATTATTGTGGAAAGTTCTATTGCACAGCACTGTTTTTTTTTTTTTTAAGATTTTATTTATTTATTTGAGACAGAGAGCATGAGAGGGAGGAGGGTCAGAGGGAGAAGCAGACTCCCTGCCGAGCAGGGAGCCCGATGCGAGACTCGATCCCGGGACTCCAGGACCATGACCTGAGCTGAAGGCAGTCACTTAACCAACTGAGCCACCCAGGCGCCCAATTGCACAGCACTGTTATGCAAGACCCTCTTTTATATCTATGGTCAATCTCATGTTTCTTTAACATCACAGAAACACTCACTTCCCCAGAAACATGCTCTATATAGGACATAGCCAAGGACCAGAAAAGATAGGAAAATGCATTAGAGCTCTTTAGCATTACTCATAAGAGAGATACTCATATCTTTCCTTTAATCCTCCTTTTGATTTGCTCCAGCCAGTTCTACTGAGCATGCTTCTTTTGTTTTTTTGATGGCATTGAATTTAGCAGGTGAAAATTCAGGTAGACTGGGCCTGGGGTTAGGGGCAGATATTATTAATGATCAGAAGAAGCAGGTCCCTCTGCTTCTTTGATTTTTGGTCAAAAATCAAAACATGATCCTGAGACCTGACTGAGAGGATCTCATAGGCAATGAAATACAAATAACTAATATGCTAATATGAATATAGAACAACTAAAAATGATGGGCCAAGAGTTAAAAAGCACAGCATTTGTGGTCAGCAGGTATGGAGGTAAAGAGCCCAGCTAACTCAGGCCCTTACTCAGGATGCAGCACTGTGACCGATGATGGCTGTGAGTCCTTCAGAGAAGGTTAAGAGGAGAATGTATGCATTAAAAGGATTTCCATCCAAAATGGCTTTTAAAAAGGTGCGTTTTTTCATTTAAAGTATGTTTCAGTTACTTGGGAATTTACCAAAACTCATTTTTTTTTCTGAGAGTGTTGAATGCAGGAGATTTTGCTCTAATTAGCTTTACAAGAAAGTTTTAAGGGCCTTTATTTCTACTTCCTTTGTAGTGTGGAAAAATGCTCTCAGACAGGGAGGAGAGAGTCAATTTTGGTCCTGTGGGTCTGAGCCAAGAGAGAATTTTAATCAACTCAGAGGAACCCAACCTGAGTAATTCCTTGACGTCATTCACTGAGTCTGTCCATCTCTCAGAGTGACCAGCTTGGGTCCGGGCCACCATGCTTTGCTCATTCTCTGGCAGGGACAGACAACTCTAAAAATATTCTCTAGGAGGGACTTCTGTGGGTTAAATGTTGGCATCTCTATTTCGCTCAGGTTTGGGGAAAAAGCCTCCAGGCAGGTGGCCTGTGATGGGGACTGGGAATCAGCTGAGGTCAAGTGCCCAGTGAATTGGGTCTAATTTGAGGGCTCTGCAAAGATTGTCTGTATCTCCTATACTTCAGCCATTGTTCTTAACTGGTTGAGTACAAGAGAAAGCATTGCAAAGACATAAATCTCTAGTATAAACTCTAGTAGGGCAGGAAAATCCATCAAGAAGCAAGGACCCAGGACAAACTCAGGGCTTTGAGCAGTTGGTTGCCTCTGTTGGTGAAGAGACAGGATGGAGTAAAAGTAGAGTGACTGCAAGCCTTTAAGAGGAATACATAGACACAAGATTTCTTTCTTTCTTTTTTTTTTATTCTTATGTTAATCCCCATACATTACATCATTAGTTTTAGATGAAGTGTTCCATGATACAAGATTTCTTTCTATATCATATGCAGTTAGATGATTATCCCTCCTGGGTCCTAGAAAAGACTGGAGGATTACTGTAATGAATGGCAAAACTCTCAGCCTCCTTCCCTACTCATTTGGCTTATGCTCTGCCTCAACCCCCATCCCAGTGACCCATGCAGGAGATTGGAAGACTCTTAGGGCGAATGAAAAGACAAGGGAAAAATCTCATAGCTACTCATAGTTTAGGATCCCCTCCAATAAAATGGGGAGGTTGCTTCACATCTAACCACCCTATATTCAGGCCCACTGATGGACAACTCCACCATTCCCATATTCCGATTAGCAGTTTATTACCTTCCTCTTAAATATAAATAAGCAATCAAGGAGGACTAGAGGTGTGAGGATAGCCTCTAATGTGAGAAGAACAAAACAAATTTTAACTTACTCTGTTTTCTTTACACATTTCCTAGGAGAAATATTCCTTAGAGGTATTTCCCCTAGGGAAAAACAAAAACTACATTTAACAGCTTCAGAGAACTACGAGAAGATGTATCCATTAAATAAAAACAGGAGGATGTAAAAAGTAACATTCACAGAATGAAAACAAAAAAGCTCTTGGAAATTAAAAATATGATCAAGAGAACTTAAAAACAATGTAAATTTGGAAAAACAACAACAACAAATCTCTTAAAATGTTGAACCCAAGGGGGAGGAGAGATTATCAAAAAAATAAAGCAAGAAAATTTCCCTGAAGTGAAGGACATGAGTTTTCAGATTACAAGTGTTCTCTCAGTACTCATAACAATAAATAAAACAAATAAAAATAGCCTACATCAAGGTTCATTATCATGATATTTTAGAACACTAGTGAGAAGATTCTGAGAGAGATAAAAAAAAAAGAAAAAAGGAAGAAAGGAAGAAAGGAAGAAAGAAAGAAAGAAAGAAAAAGAAAGAAAGAAAGAAAGAAATGGGTTTCCACACTGGAAATAGAAAACAGTGGAGAATATTTTAAAAATCTGAGTGAAAATAATTTCCAACCTAGAATTCCATTTCCAGAAAATCTATTTATCAAATAATGGTGAATATGCTCCACCAAAGTGAGAGAGGAAACCAAGAATGAGGAACAAATAAGATCAAGGAAAAGGAATAAACAGGGATGGGCAGAAAGAAAATTAGACAAATGAAAAGTGAGGGAATTACTAGAAGTAAAACAAATGAACAAGGAAATGTCATCAAAGTACACTATGTGGCTCAGCTGGGAATAAGTAATATTTACATGGTTTAATAATGTAAGCCCTGAATATCCTTCTGACAAACAAATATATGACATTACCATATTGAGAGGATGTGAGTAGGGTAGGGATGTGTTTTATTTGGTTAGAGGGTAATATATAAAGATTTCTGTTAAATACATAATTTTAATACAAGCATCAGGAGGGAAGGGTTTTTTGTTGTTGTTGTTGTTCACCATGAATTGCTAGTGCCTAGAACTATGGCCCCCACATAGAAGGTTCTCAAATAACTGTTGCATGAATGACATTTTCTGCTTCAAAAAGTTTAATACATGGAATCTCTTTCCCTTTAAAATTAAGACTAGCAGTTTCAAAATTTAAAAGTAATTACATAAAATAGTTAAGCTGAGCATTACAATACTTGAGATGATTTAAAAGCACAAAATATTCCTGAGAAACTATTCTTTGTAAATCTTTATGCTAGCTGGTTTGATTGGGGATGCCTTGGAGCTCAGAACAGTTCCAGGGAAATCAAAATGTAATTTTCTCAATTTAGAAAGCAAGTTATTGTATTGACTTTTCCTTCCATTCACTCACTAATATAATACAAGGATGGGGTGAGGAAAACTGCTTTTGGAGCTGGTGTACTTCGGGAGAGAAGTCCTCAGTACTTCTCACATTTGATTCCAGAAAGTTTTTACCAGGGCAGTGATTCCTTCTATTCAATAAAGAGGTGCGTCTTTGGATCAAGGATCTGTTTTGCCATCTAATGGATCTAAATCAGGTCTATTTAGTTCAACTTGGCTGCGAATTTACGGCTGACTCGGACTGTAATGAACCCATGGAACTTTTCACTCATTCATCCTCTCGCTCTCTCTCCCTTCACCGAACATTTGCTGTACATCTACTGTGTGCCAGACACTGCAAGAACAGGAGGAAGAAGACCATGTCAAATAATTCTGGGTGCTTACAGCTAAAATAGCCGGTCCCACTGGAGCACGCAAGAAGGTATCCAAAGCGCGAATCCAGGTATTTTGGTGTTAGGATCTGCCTGCGAGTCGGGTGCACACTCTTGTCAGAGGCCTTTAAAGAAACTTCCGCCCAACTTTACCCGGGGTAGCAGCTCTTTGCGGGGTTGCGGGCAACCGTCGCGCCCCGCGGGAGCGCAAGGCACAGCTGGGGATTGTACCCCTCTTAGTGGCAGCGCCGCTGGTCCCAGCACTTCAGAAAAGTCCTACCCCTCTCCAGTCCTCAACCCCAAGGATTCAAAGTTTCCCCCAAATTCATACTGTGGGCCTCCTGGGAGGCCAAACCCCAACCTGACTCCACCAATGCGCCCCACCTGCTTCTCAGGCTCCGCGCGCCACTAGCTTCGTCCGGGCTAGGCGGCTTGGGACTCTAGGGTCTGGGGCCTTCCGGAGCTTCTTTCCTACCCCCTCCCTCCTCCCCTCTGTCCCCTACGCCGGCGCAGCTATTTTTCCGAGGCCGCAGAGCTCGTGGCGGGGGTGGGGGTGGGGGTGGGGGGGAACGGTGCAACCCCGAGCTGCTGGAGCCAGCTACAACGCTCTGCCAGACCTCAGAGACGGTGGCAGTGGTCCGGGAACAGGCGGTGTAGAGGGCAGAGGCGTTAGTCAGGTAGTGCCTCCCAGCTGTGCCTTTCCACTCCTGCCAGAATCCGGGAGAAAGGGACAAGGAGTCTCTTGTATTTGTAGGGCCTTGGGAGGAAGGGCCCTGCCCGGCTAGCCGTCCGCTACAGCCCTGGGCTACTTTGTAGGTCCCGCGCAGCGTTCCGGGGTTAGGGGCGACTCTGGGTCATGCAGCCACTGTGCGCACTGCCTGCTGGGGTAGCAAGCAGGCCCGGCCAGAGCCGCCGGATTCGAGGATCAGGATTCTTTGGGGGTGTTACCTGGAGTTTCAATTGCCCCGGTGCAATTGAAAATAAGACCCGAGGGCCCCAACAGGCAGCCCCTGAGCGCCTTTCTGATCTGCAAAAGCAGTAAGCACCAGCGGGTGGGATCCCGCGAGCCTCTGGCTTCGCTCTCTGCACCGCACCCCGGGGCGAGGCTATTCGAGAGGCTTCCTGAGGGCAGGAGGGGCCAGAGGGCGCATTTGGGGGCACAGCCCTTACCCCCCAAAAGGACCAGCCTAAGGCCCCGAGGTGTGTGTGGAAGTATACTTCTTCACTTCTTCCACACTGCCTCTACCCGCCATCCCACTCTGCCCGGTCGGCAAGCGCTGGGGCTGTTCTCGCCGCGCCCAGGTGCGGCGAGCGCCCGCAGCGCGGACTCCCGAGAACTCGGCTTTCCTTAAGAAATAAAAGCAGAGGTTGAGTGCGTGCGCCCGTGCCTGGGGAACAATGTGCACCCCTGTGTGTGAAAAACGTGTCTATTTCCTAAAGCAGAAACTCGCGGGGTCGCTTTTGGGTTTGGGCGAGGTTGGTTTGTGTTGTTGGGCGCGCGCTCATTTGCGAACAGCGGGTGGAGGCGCGTAAGTTGCAGCAGGTGCAGGCTCTCTCCCCGAGTGTCCGCGTGTGAGTGCGAAAAGCCGAGCGGTGGTTGGGGTCCAGGTGTGTGAAGGCCGGACGTGCGCCCCGCGCGTAGCGCGAGTGCGCTCACCAGCCCGCCTGTAGCTGAGAGAGGCGCGTGTGTGAAAGTCCGAAGGCTCCCTTTGAGCTCGCAGCACCGTCTCTCCTTCGTGGGACCGCGCAGGACCCCCGCCCACTCAGCAATCAAGCGCTTCAGAGAAGTGGGGCATGGAGGTGGAGAGACACCGGTAGAAACCCGGGCACAGGCTGTCCCAGCCCAGCAGCTTGGCAAACAAGCCCGAAGCACAGGACAGCTGTGTAAACCAACCGCGGCGCTGCAGTGGAGGGTCCTGGGTTAGAGTGGAGGGTGCTGAGCCCGCAGTCGAGGTCTCGGGAGTAGGAGGGAAATGCCTAGCGCTCGGTGTAGCCAGTGCCGGCTTAGCCCCTTCCCCAGTCCTCCCTCCCACTCCCACCTGTCCCAGACGAGTGAGGCGAAGGCGGCTTGGCTCGCCAGACTAGAAGCAAAGCTACTTTGCATAGCGCAGGGTGCCAAGGCGCAGGTGGAGTGGGGGGTGGGGGAGAGCAGGGGATATCTCAGGAGTACCCAAGGTGGTCCAAGGAGATTAATCTTTCAAGTTCCCTCCCATTCCCCCCGCCCCCATCCAACTCTTTTACAGTGGGCTCTTTCAGCTGAGATGCCTTTTTAGAACCCCAGACTGCTGTTTAACCTCCTGGGGGTCCAGGCGGCCAGTCCGGGGTCGGTACTGGCATAGTAGGAGGGGCTTTGAGGTCGGAGTTCAGGCACCAAGAAAGTGAGAGAAGCTCCTCTGGCCCCTCACTGTAGGTGACGCCAAATTCCCCGCTTGGCCCCCACTCTCTGGACGTCGAAAGCTCTCCACCCCTCCCCGCCCGCCAGCTCTCCAAGCAATGACCTCATTGCAAAGACAGCTAGAGCCGATGGTTCCCCTCCCTAGAGAACCAGTGCAGGGAGCGCGAGCAATGACGCAATTGGAGCTGGGTCGGTCCTGGCCACTTTGGATTGGCCGCGCCGACTCGTGGGGACTCCCCTCCCACTATCGCTGGAATAAGAGACCAGAGCTCCGCGGGGAAGACGCCCGCAGCAGGCGTTGTGTCCATCGGGGCGGACCGGCCGCTACAGCTGTCCAGAAACTCCAGGCTCCAGGTGAGGAACTTCCCACTCCGCTCACTCTAGTAACTTGCCTCTCGACTAGTTCATCTAGTTTGCTCCAACTGTCTGCCTTTCTTTTTGCCTCTCAAGGCCATTGCGGCCCAGCTACAGGCAGGTGCTCCTAGTTCTCTGTCCGGCTCAGGGGTAGGAGGGCGGTTGGGACAGTCGGAGCACTGTCTTCTAGTTAGCGCAGGTGGAACTCCAAGCATTCCTAGGGCTTCGCCTGGGAGCTGGAAGCTCCGCGAGCTCAGGTAGGCGGGTCTGCGGGCCCCTGCTTTGGTGCACCTTGGCGTGCAGGATCCAGCCTGAGTTTGGTTTGGGAGTGCCCTGCGCGATCTCTCCTGAGGGATCACGTTTGATTCTGGAGACGGTGGAGCCTGGAGCCATCCTATGAGGCGCCGCCAGCCCACGAGCGTCCCTGAGACACTTGCGGAGACCTGGGGCTGTGCAGTCAGCCGAGCAGGACGGGGGGCTCACCTCCAGATGCTGGCCACCCGCACCTACAGCTAAACTGCGCTCCAGCATAGGGGGCTGGGCTGCCAGAGCCCAGACACCAGTAACTGGCACGTTAAAATTTTCCCCAAGTCCAAACCCACGCACTGAGAGATCAGTGCTCCTTCCCAAGGTACCCTTCCCTCTTTCCTCTGCCACGCCTTAGCGGGGGGGTCCAGCCGAGGGGAAGATGGCCATAGATTTCTCAGTCCCTGAGCAGACAGGCGCAGTGGAAGAACAAATATATCTTACGAGGGGGGGGGACCCCTCTTGGTCTCTGCAGAAGGCAAAAGGTGTGCGTTTGTGTGCATGCACTCGTGTGTGGCTTCTCCCTGATTTTCCACAGAACTCCACCACACCCCGGGACACCTGTTTCTGCTCTACCAAGCCGTTCACGGCCTGGTATCTTTTGAGGTTCACAGCAACCCCTCTGGCAAATGCACGGAGGCTTGGGGAGGTGGGTAACTTGCCTGAAGCCACAAGGCCGTTGTGGCAGAGGCAGAACAGGAACCCAGGTGTGTGGGCTCCAGGCCTTGCTTGGTCCCCATGCAGTGGTAATGTCTTTCTGTCCTTACAGAGAGGCATCATGGGCTTCTGGAAGACCTCCCCCTTCTTGGCTTTCAGCATCTTGGTCCTGTGCCAGGCAGGCAGCCTCCAGGCGGCACCATTCAGGTGAGGCAGCCCGAAGCCATAGAGCATTCCCCTTCTACTGCCCCTGGGATCAGGCAGTTCTGTGCCTCTGAAGTCACTGCCACAAGACTACAAGACCCGTGGGGGGACATTGAATTCAGCCCTGCGAGGGGGCGTGGGGGTGGAGGGCACATCCTCAGGGAGAGTCACAGGGACCAGGAAGCCTTGCCACTTATCCTGGGGAGGAGGAAGGCAAGGGCTCAGAGCCTCTCTTGGCTTTGCTTCCCCTCACCAGGTCTGCTTTGGAGAGCCCCCCAGACCCCACGGCACTCAGTGAGAAGGAAGGCCGCCTCCTGCTGGCTGCTCTGGTGAAGGCCTTTGTGCAGACGAAGAGAAATGAGCTGGAGCAGGAGCAGGAGGAGATGGAGGGCTCCAGGTAAGGCCCCCCACTCTGCCCTGGCGTCTCCGGAAGGACAGATCCCAGAGAGGTAGGAAAAACAACATCTGGCCAGGAGTCCAGCAGCTGTTCACCAGGCCCTGGGGTGCAGCCGGGCTTGGGCTCCATGGACTACAGTGGTCCCGGTGTAGCCCAAGAGACCGTGGTTAGACGCATTAAAGAGGCCCATTCCTGAAAGCTGTTAGGAAATGGAATGAGGACGTATAGAATCCCTTACTCTGGGCATTGGTCTTGCCCTACTGAGGAGCACTTCCAGCATTGGTTGACTTGGGACTGGTAAGTATGAAGCCAGGGGATGGACTTGGTATATCTCAGGATGTTTTAGAAATTTAACCTGTGTGCGTTGTTCTTTCACACCCACAAGGAGTCTTCATTGCACATTTGCAAGGTGAAGCCAAAGGCTTTGCAGAGGGTGGGCTTGGGTAGAGCAGTGTCTGAGGTAGGTCTGGGGTCTTTATTGTGTAGGATCTGTGGAGACTCGCATGTTGTCCTGGGGCCAGACACCCTTCCCTCCCCGTGTCCCCTGAGCTTGGAGCATACACCAGCCCCGGGCCTGGCTATGGCCCCGTGGGTCAGAGGCATGTGATGCACGTGCAGCTACCCTGAGAATCTCAGTGCAGAGCATGAGGACTGACACAATGCAGCATGAGGGATGCTAGAAAAGGCTACCCCTTCCCCACGCAGCCCTTCCCCACCCTGCCTGGGGTTCAGCAAACCTCTAGGTTCTCCTGATGGAGGATGTGTGAGCTGCCCTGCTGCCTGCCCCTCCCGCCTCTGCTCGAAGTGCCCCCTCCCTGGCCCAACCTTCTGCATGACTGCCCTCTAGGGCAGACCTGGTGCATGGTATTGTCTGGCATGTCTTTTCCCTGCAGCCTGGACAGCTTCCGAGCTAAGCGGTGCAGTAATCTGAGTACCTGTGTGCTGGGCACATACTCGAAGGACCTCAACAACTTTCATACCTTCTCTGGCATCGGCTTCGGGGCTGAAACTCCTGGGAAGAAAAGGGACATAGCCAGCGGCTTGGAGAGGGGCCGTTAACCGCACTTTGGGGCCCTCCAGGATGCCAACTGAACTCCTCCCACTCTTTCCTGATTTCCCTTCTTGCTCCCATTGATGAACTTAACGCATGCAGATCTTACTTTGTTCTTCAAGCTGGTATTGGTAGCTTTGCTTATGACCGAGAATACTGGGGATCTCAGGATGGAAGGGAAGACAGCAGGACTTCTAGCCCAGGTTAGAGGTAAGAGTGAGGGAAGCTTTTTGAGATCCCAGAGGATTTCAAGGCAGAGTCCTCCAATTTCTGCTTCATCCCTCATGCTTCATCATTGATGAATAAACCTATTTTCTAAAAGGATTTGCACCGTGGTGGTCATTACTCTGGTCCCTGTCCGAGGCTCGAGAGTGACCAGAACCTATGTTCAGAAGTAGCTTTAGCCTCAGCGTAGCCGGATACAGGCCTTGGTGAGTGGTCCCTGTGAACCAGCTCCACCATCAAGAACAGGTGTGCTGAGGAGCAGGTAAACACTTCTGGGGGAGGATGCTGCATCCCTGCCCTCTGAGCCTCTTCCAGGTAAGACTTCAGGGAATTTTCGTTTTCCCATGGAGAGTGGTTTTGTTGGCGTCTGCGACTGCTGTATGGCTGCTCTTTGTGCTCCTTGCATGTCTTGGTAGGGCTGGGCCTTCGGTGACCACTTCCTCCTGGGTCTAAAAGGACTGTATGTAAGTGACAGGAAGTGCAGGTTTCAGTACCTGATTCCTGGAGTCTAGCTTAGCACTGGGTTTTTTCTTTTTCTTTTTAAGTTTTTATTTAAATTCCAGTTAGTTAATGTACAGTGTAACATTAGCTTCATGTGTACCATATAGTGATTACACACTTCCACATCACTGGCACTGGGTGTTTTTTCACGAAGGTCTTTGGGCAGGGCTCCTAGCGGAAGCTGCCAGGCCATTTCTCCTAACAGCTTTGATAATTGCATTTAGGAGAAACTCTTATTCTTAAGTGGTATGTCGAAGAGCTGCCATTCCCTTTATGAAGGCCCCATGAGGCAGGCTCCTGTCTCTCGCCTCTCACTGATAGGCCTTGCCTTCTTTCTCCATCCTGCAAATCAGCATCACTGCCCAGAAGAGATCCTGCAACACTGCCACCTGTGTGACCCATCGGCTGGCAGGCTTGCTGAGCAGATCTGGAGCTGTGGTGAAGAACAACTTTGTGCCCACCAACGTGGGCTCCGAAGCCTTTGGCCGTCGCCGCAGGGACCTTCATGCCTGAGCAGCTACTGGACTCCAGGAAGAAGGTGACCGCCCTTGTTCTGTTGGATGGGAGGGGAAGGAATTTGGAGGTTATGATCCACATGTTGAACCCCATTGGACCTGGTAGGGACTTGAGATCCCTTCTTTCCAATCAAATTCTTCCTTCTGAGTAGTGAGTTTCTTCAGCAACTCAGCCTGAAATCAGAGCACTAGGATAGACTACAGACATGCAGTGTCATCTTTCTGAGAGGAGAAATGAAAAAAAAAAAAAAGCTTGCTTGCTGATTGATAGTTGCTTTTTTTCCCTCGTCATTTGCCTTAAAAGCCTGTTTACATCTCAGACCCATACTTTGTAAATGCTGTTTAAAGAAGCACTCCTGTAAATGTGTGTTCTTTTTAGTAATAATGGTGATTATTCTCTTCTTGTCCTTCTTCTATTTCTCTTTCTTCTCCTTCTCCACTTCCTCCTCCTTCTTCCTCTTCTTTTTTATTTATTTTTTTCCCATCTCAGGTAACCATGAAGCTGAACTCACCACTTCTATTAATTTCTGTTGACAACACTTGGTGAGAAGGCCCCATGGAAGATATACATGTTTGCATCCCAATAGATACTGAAAAAAAGCACCTTTGTCACTTGAAAGGAATGAAACTGAATGCAAAATAGGCTAATTCCATATGTATTGTGTATTCTTTTTATATTTGATTCTGTGTGCGGTCAGTGTGATGGCATCTATTACTGGCTTATCTGGTAGCAAATTGGTTCTTTGAGAGCTATCCTGTGGATCATGGCGGCTCTGCCAAACCTTAGGTGGACAATAAATCATTGTCTTTGTGGCCTCTAGGGACACACGGTAATGGTGATGCTTTGCCTTGTTGTCTAAGAACATGATTGTATACTTTGTTTAAGGAAATCTCAGTATTGTACCATTTGTGAACTTCATCAAGATTAAAAACATATTTTGGATACATGTGTTTTGAGACCCTGGTGGTTCATTTCAACTTGTTTCCCTGTGTAATAATAATAACAATAGTAGTTGATGTTTTTTGAGTGCCTGCTCAAAATGGACCAGATGATGTTCTAAGACAGTGCTCTATACCTATGAATTCATTTAATCTTTATGACAACTCCGTGAAGGAGATCCCATTATTATTTCCACTTTGTATCTGAGGAAACAGAGGCCTGGAGAAGTGAAGTCCAAGGTCACATAGATAGATGGTGGCAGTCTCAGGTGGTGGTTTCCAGAGTCTATAGTTGAATCCACTGCCCTATATGCTTCTCGACAGTGGCTTCTGATGTGTTCCAGAGACCCGCTGGCCATCCTTTGACCTAATTGCCTCACATGGTGGACCCTCAGATTTTGAAGAAAAATGGAAAAAAAACATACAAACAACCTGACTTTATATAATAAAGTGGATCCCTTCTACCCCATTACTTGGTGCTGCAGGTTGAAAGTTTGTTTCCCCCCACCCCCAAATTGTATATTGAAACCTAATGCCCAAAGTGATGGTCTTGGGAGGTGGGGCCTTGGGGAGGTGCTTAGGTCATCAGGGCTATCCCTTGGCCCTTACAGGTGAGGATGGAGAGCATTCCCTTGCTCCTTCCGCCATGAGAGCTTACAGTCAGAAGACTGCTCTGAGGGAGGAAAGGGGTCCCCACAAGACACGGAATCTGTGGGCGCCTTGATTTTGGATTTCGCGGCCTCCCGAACTGAGAAATAAATATTTGTTGTTTAGAAGCCACCCGGTCTGTGCCATTTTGTTATAGCAGTCCCAATGGACTAAGACACTTGGCTTCAACAATGATCCTTTTATGGTCATTGTTGTTGCATCCATGCACCATCTATTACACCCCCCACATGCATTATAACACCAGTGTATCCATAAATACTTCCCCATATATGGGAAGGACTTTTTAAACATAACCACAGTCCCATTTAACAGCTAAAATAAATTAACAGTAATTTCTTAATTCCTATCTCTCACATCCAGTCATGCTTCAAATTCCTCTATTATCTTATATATATGCATATATAAGATAATGTATATATATAAAATCAGGGCTCAAGTTAGGTCTTCACACTGTTGCTGGTTTATATGTTTTTTTATTTTTGCTGGTTTATATGTTTTAAGGCCCTTTAATGGAGGTTGCTGCTCCATTGTTTTTTTCCCTCTTCAATTTATTTGTTGGAGAAACTAAGTTATTTGTCCAACAGAGCTTTCCACACTTTGAATTTTGATGACTACATTTCTGTGGTGAGGTTCAACATGCTCCTTTATCTGCTTTATTTCTTGAGAATCAGTCAGGAGAAAGAGAAGTCGGAGGCGAGGTCAGAGAAGAAATGAGGAGGGCAGATCATGTAGGACCTCCTAGGGCATAGGAAAGACTTTGGCTTCCTATCAGCTTCTCATCAGTGAAGCAGAAACCACAGCAGTAATTTTTAACAGAAAGTATAATTTAAGAAACTGACGAAGCAGGTAGTAGAGTTCTGAAAAGGTGAAAGAGAACAAGAGGTAGTGCAGAGATAGAAAGTGAAGGAGGTGGCTGCCATCCTCAGGGCCTGGGGAACAAAGACAAGAGGTGGGTGCTGAGAATCTAGAACCTTGGAGAAGGATTCTCAGACCACTGAGAGGGGAGGTAAGCTGATGCGGGATCTTTGAAAAGGTGTGACAAAGCTGTTCGAGGAGTATGGGAAAACAAAATAAAACTGGAAACAACTTACCTGCCAGAGTAAACTCTGTGGGCAATGCTGACAGAGACAGAAATCAAAATAGGAAAGTATGTTTCTTTTTCTTCATGCTTCCTTGTCTCCTTTAAGGGTCCCCCAACTGGCAGAGCCTGAGATTCACCTGACCAAGGAACACGGAGCTCTCAGAGTCCCAGCTCCAGCAGCTCTGTTTCAGCATATCATTTTAAAATGACATAGAGAAAGGTCAATTCTTTCTGGTGTACAGCTCTATGAATTTTGACAAATACATTGAGTTGTGTAATCGCCACCACAATAAAGATACAAAGCAATTTCATTGCTCCTCAGAAGTTTCCCATGTTTCTCCTTTGCCCCCTCGACCCTCAACCCCTGCTAACAACTGTTATGTCTCTGTCCACCTAGTGTATTTTTAATATTTATCTTTTAAAACTGAGATATAATTGATATGTAACACTATATTAGTTTTGTGTGTACCACATAATGATTTAATATTTGTAGATAATGTGAAATGATCACCATGATAAGTCTAGTTAACATCCATCACCACACATAGTAATAATTTTTTTTCTTGTGATGAGGCCTTTTAAGATCTATTCTCTTAGTAACTCTCAAATATACAGTAAGGTATTGTTAATTCTAGTCCACATGCTGTACATTACATTCCCAGGACTTACTTATCTTATAACTGGAAATTTGTACTTTTTGACCCCCTTCACTGATTTTGCCCATCCCCACGCCCTGCCTCTGGTAACCACAAATCTGTTCTGTTTCTTTGAGTTTGTTTTTTGTTTTTTAAGATTTTATTTATTTATTTATTTGACAGAGAGAGAGAGAGGGAGAGAGGGAACACAAGCAGGGGGAGTGGGAGAGGGAGAAGTCGGCTTCCCGCGGAGCAGGGAGCCCGATGTGGGGCCCGATCCCAGGACCCTGGGACCATGACCTGAGCAGAAGGCAGACGCCCAATGACTGAGCCACCCAGGCACCCCTGTTTTTTGTTTTTGTTCTCAATTCCACATATAAGTGAGACCATCCAGTACTTGTCTTTCTCTGCCTGACTTATTTCATTTAGCATAAGGACCTCGAGGTCTACCCATGTTGTAACAAGTGGCAGGATTTCCTTTTTTATGGTGAATAATCTTCCATTACACCTGTATCTATATATTTCTCTCTCTGCATATATAAATTACATATACATATCACATGTCTTTAACCTTTATCTGTTAATAGACACTTATTTTGTTTCCATGTCTTGTGTATTGTAAGTAATGCTGCAGTGAACATGCGGGTGCAGATACCTTTTTGAGATAATGATTGCATTTCCTTCAGATAAATACCCAGAAATGGAATTGCTGGATCATATGGCAGTCCTATTTTTAATTTTTTGAGGAATCTCCATACTGTTTTCCATTGTGGCTGCACTGATTTACATTCCCACCAACAGCCCACAAGGGTTCCCCTTTCTCCACGTCATTGCCAACATTTTCTATTTTGTATCTTTTTGTTAATAGCCATTCTAAGAGTTGTGACATAATATCTCACTGTGGTTGTGATTTGCATTTCCCTGATGATTGGTGATGTTGAGCGCCTTTTCATGTTCCTGTTGGCCATTTGTATATCTTCTTTGGAAAATGTCTATTCAGGGCGCCTGGGTGGCTCAGATGGTTGAGCGTCTGCCTTCGGCTCAGGTCATGATCCCAGGGTCCTGGGATCGAGTCCCGCATCGGGCTCTCTGCTCCTTGGGAGCCTGCTTCTCCCTCTGCCTCTCTCTCTCTGTCTCTCATGAATAAATAAATAAAAATCTTAAAAAAAAAAAAAAAAAAGAAAATGTCTATTCAGATCCTTCTGCCTTTTCCAGAATGTCATATAAATGAAATCAGTATGTAGCTTTGAGTCTTAGCATAATGCATTTGAGATTTATCCATGTTGTTGCATGTATGAATAATTTGTTTCCTTTTATTGCTGGGCAGTATTAGATTGTAGGCATGTACTGTAGTTGGATAATTCATTTATCTGTTGAAGGCTACTTGGATTATTTCCAGTTTTTGGCATTTATGGCTTCAGCTCCTATAAATTTCTGTGTATAGATTTTTGAGTGAAAATAAGTGTAGTGGGATGAATGGGGCCCTTCAAAAGATATGTCCATGTTCTGATCCCCGGCAACATGTGAATATTACCTTATTTGGGAAAAGGGTCTTTGGTGATGTAATTAAATTAAGGATCTTAAAATGAGATCATCTTGAATTCTCTAAGTAGGTCTTAAATCCAGTAATACGTTTTTATAAGAGGTACACAGAGAAGATACACACAGAGGAGAAGGTGATGTGAAGACAGAGGCAGAGTCACAAGCCAAGTTTTTAGCCAGCAACCATTAGAAGCTATAAGAGGCATGGAGTGGATATTCCCCTAGGGTCTCTGGAGGGAGTAGAGACCTGTTGTCACCTAGATTTTGGACTTCTGGCCACTGGAATGGGAGAATAAGTTTCTGCTGTTTTAAACCACCCAGTTTGTGGTAGTTTGTTATGATAACCCTAGGAAACAAATACAATAATTTTTTATTTCTTTTAGGTAAATACCTTGGAATGGGATTGCTGTCATTTGGCAAGTATATATATATATTTTTCCTTAAAAAGTCATTTATTTTTATCATTACCTTCTAATCTCTGTCCATATACATTTACATTCTTGATAATTGTTACCAAATAATCTATACATAACATCATGTATGCTGCTTGTTATTACATATACTATAATAAACATAATTATACTGCTTAAGTAAAGTAAGAAAAATGAATTACAAAAACTTTGGAAAATCAAGACATGATGAAAGATTTCAGTACGTTTAATTCAACCACCATGATTATTTTATTGTCTTCCTTATATATATATATATATTTTACATAGTTCTATACTGTATATATTATGTTGTGTTTTTTAAATAAAATATATTTTTTTAGAGCAGTTTTAGTTTTACAACAACATTGAGAGGAAGGGACAGAGATTTCCCATATACCTCCTGTTCCTACATGTCCCACACATGCATAGCTTCTCCCATTATCAACGTCACTCACCAGAACAACGATTTATATATTTAAAATTAAATTATATTAAAATTAAAATATATATTTAAAAGAATATATATATATATTTGCCAAGGATGAACCTACATTGACACATCATAATCATCCAAAATCTAGAGTTTATTTCAAAGTTCACTCTGGTGTTGTACACTTATGGGTTTGGAGAAGAGCATAATGACATATATCCATAATTATAATCATATAAAGTATTTCACTGCCCTAAAGATCTTCCATGCTCAGTCTGTTCATCATTCCCCTGGCAACCACTGATCTTTTTATTGTTTCCATGGTTTCACCTTCTCCAGACTATCATATAGTTGAAATCATACAATATGTAGCCTTTTCAGATTGGCTTCTTTTGCTTAGTAATATGCATTTAAGTTCCTCCATGTTTTTTCATGGCTTGGTAGCTCATTTGCTTTTAACACTGAATAATATTCCACATTTTATTCATTCACCCATTTTTAAAAATAATTTCTATTTTTCTGCTAGTCATAGCTATCTTTTCGTTGATTTTAAGAGTGTTCATAATTACTTCATAGAACATGCTATTGCATGGGTTGGGTTTGTGGAACTTCAGTTACCCTTGAAAGTATCAAGAGACAAGGGAGGGAGAGGAAAAAGACACCCCTCCCCCCAACGGCCTTTGGCAGTCAAAGACCTCCTTTTACAGTGACTTTTGTCAAAGATACAGGTTTTAGCTCTCTGCACGGTCACTATCACTGCGGCCTCACATGGCCGTGCAGCTCTGACATTGGGGCTGGTGTTGGAACAGGGCCAAGAGCAAAAAAGACAAGAAAAAGTAATGGAGATTCTAGATTGAAGGGGCTCCTGTTCCTGTCCCTCTGGCCAGAAAGAGGGGAATTCTCTCAAGGTTTTGTTGTCTGGGCCCACTGCACAGTTCCATGATGGAGACAACCTTTGGGCTAAATTTAAAAGACAAAAGAGAAAAAAAAAAAAAGAACCAGAAAACTTACTGGCATTTTTGTCACTCTTTTTCCCCCCCAATGTACCCTAATGTACCTGCCACTGACTGATTTTAAGAGTTCCCAGGTAGATTCTTTTTGTATTCTGTCTGGAGGTTTCAGTTGCAATCAGTGGAAGAGACAGGTTGTAGTGGTTCACTCCATTGTGGTCAACACATTTATTGACCATAATGCAATTAAGGTAGAAGATAATAATAGTAATAATAATATAATTTTTTAAAACTTGGAAATTATGTAAGTTTTTAAAACAAGCCAGAAACCAAAGAAAAAATCATAATGGAAAATTTAAAATATCTAGAATTGAATGGTAATGCCTCAGAATTTGAGGATGCAGTGAAAGTGGTAACTTTAGAAAATTTTATAGCTCTATATAAAATTGTTAGAAAAGAAAAAAATGGGTAAAATTTAATGAACTATATTTTATTTTATTTTTTTAACTGACCTGTTCTCTTGTTTCCCTTTTTTTTTTTTTTAAGTTTTATATCAGTTATGTCTGCTCTAATCTTTATTGTTTCCTTCCTTCTGCTGGTTTTGTGGTTTTTATTTGGGGGGGGGGGTTGGGTTCTTCTTTTTCTAGCTCCTTTCAGTGTAAGGTTAGGTTGTTTATCTGAGATTTTTCTTACTTCTTGAGGCGCTTATATTGCTATAAACTTCCCTTTTAGAACTACTTTTATTGGATCCCAAAGGTTTTGGGCCATGGTATTTTCATTTTCATTTGTTTCCATGTAATTTTTTATTTCTTCTTTGATTTCTTAGTTAACCCATTCATTGTTTAGTAGCATGTTATTTAACCTCCATGTATTTGTGCTCGTTCCAGATTTTTTCTTGTGGTTGATTTCTAGTTTCATAGCATTGTGGTCAGAAAAGATGCATGGTAGGACTTCGATCTTTTTGAATTTGTGAGACTTATTTTGTGGCCCAATATGTGATCAATTCTGGAGAATGTTCCATGTGCACTTGAAAAGAATATGTATTCTGTTTTAGGATGGGATATTCTGAATATATCTGTTAAATCCATCTGGTCCAGTGTGTCATTCAAAGCCATTCTTTCCTTGTTGATTTTCCGTTTGGATGATCTGTCCATTGATGTAAATGAGATGTTAAAATCCCCTACTATTATTGTATTACTATTGATGAGTTTCTTTATGTTTGTTATTACCTGTTTTATGTATTTGGGTGCTCCCATGTTTGGGTGCATAAATATTTACAATTGATGTATCTTCTTGTTGGATTGTCTTGTTACCATCTGTGTTTTAAAGTCTATTTTGTCCAATATAAATATTGCTACTGTGGCTTTCTTTTGACATCCATTTGCATGATAAATGTTTCTTTATCCCCTTTCAATCTGCAGGTGTCTTTAGGTCTGAAATGAGTCTCTCGCAGGCAGCATATAGATGGGTCTTGTTTTTCTTCTTTTTCTTTTTTAGAGAGAGTGGGGGGGTGTGTGTGGGGAGGGGCAAAAGGAGAATAAGAGAGAGAATCTTAAGCAGGGTCTATGTCTAGGGTAGAGCCTGATGTGGGACTTCATCTCACAATCCCAAAATCATGACCTGAGCTGAAATAAAAAGTCAGACACTTAAGCACCTGAGCCACCCAGGTTCCCCAAAGGGTCTTGTTTTTTTTATCCACTCTGTCACCCTATGTCTTTTGATTGGAGTGTTTAGTCCATTTGCATTCAAAGTAATTATTTATAGGTATGTATTTATTGCCATTTTGTTACTTGTTTTGTGGTTGTTTTTGTAATGAACTAAACTCTAAATTTTCAATTGAACACTTAAATTGAGGTGTTCAATTTGAGAAATTAGAAAAGAAAAATGGAGAAAACCCAAAGAATGTGAAAAGGAGTTAATAAAACAGAAATTAACTAATTATAAGATAAGGAGTAAATAAAGAGGATCAACAAAGCCAAAAGTTTATTCTTTGAAAAGACTAATGAAATTGACAAACCTCTAGTGACGTTGAACAAGAAAAAAAGAGAGCAGACACAAATAATACCAAGAATACTGGGATGCCTGGGTGGCTCAGTCAGTTAAGCGTCTGCCTTCGGCTCAGGTCATGATCCCATGGTCCTGGGATCGAGTCCCACATCGGGCTCCTTGCTCAGTGGGGAGTCTGCTTCTCCCTCTGCCTGCCACTCCCCCCTGCTAATACTCTCTCTCTCTGTCTCTCTCTCTCTGACAAGTAAATAAATAAAATCTTTTAAAAAAAGAATTAAACTCTTTTAAAAAAATAATACCAAGAATAAAAAGAAGAACATGCCTATAGATAGAGCAGAGATGAAATGATAGTAAAAGAATACTACAACTATCTTTATAATTTTATAAAGAAAATTTTAAAATTTTAGAAAAAAATTTTATAATATAGATGAAATGGACAAATTCCTAGAAAATATAAAAGTATTAAAACTCTCTTGAGTAGGAGTGGAAATCCTGAATAAGGATATAACTATAATATGTTGAATCAGTTTTGTAAAATCTTACCACAACAACAGCATAGACTTGCTGAAATTATGATGAATTCTCCCACATATTCAAGGAATCAATTCCACTCGCATGCAGAATTTTCCCAAAAATAGAAAAAGGAGAAATACTGCCTAACTCATTTTAGGAGGCCATTGTGACAAAGACAATAAGATCAGAAAATAAGTTTATGAGAAAGAAAAAATTCAGTTCAATCTCACTCATGAACATAGATGCAAATATCCTAAACAAAACTATAGCAAACAAAATATAACAGTATACATAAAACAATGCATCATGACCAATAATTGCTTGCTTCCCAAATACAAGAGTGATTTGACATTTGAAAATCCATTAATCCATAAAAAATTAATAAATTTAGTAATATTATGATTAGCTCAGTAGATAAAATGATCTGAGAAAACCTCAGAGTAATCAGGGAATGGAGAGGAACATTATTTTCTTTTTAAAGATTTATTTATTTACTTGAGAGAGAGAGAGAGAGAGAGAGAGAGAGGTAGGGGGAGGGGCAGAGGGAGAGAGAGAATCTCAAGCAAACTGCCCACTGAGCATGGAGCCTGATGAGGGGCTCGAGCCCATGACCCTGAGATCATGACCTGAGCCAAAATCAAGAGTCAGACACCCAACCAGCTGAGCCATTCATGAGCCCAGAAAGGAACATTCTTAACCTGATTATAGATACCTATCAAAAATCTGCAATAGTTATCAATCTTAGTGAATAACATTAAAAACAATCCCTTTAAAATCAGGTAAAAAGTAAAGAAGCCAACTATCACTGCTTTTATTCAGCAATTTATAACAGGTTCTAGCTAATTCACTAAAACAAGAAAGAGAAAAGAAGTTTTAAAGATGGGGGTTTCATAATTTTATATACTGAATCCCCCAAACAATATACAAATACAATTATTAGAATTGATAAGAATATTTGGAAAATGGCTGGCCATGAGATCAGTAAACCTTAAATAAACTGACTTATAGTAAATGTTTTGAAAATATAGTAAACAAGAGATACCAATGACAATAGCAATATTTTATATATATACACACACACATATGTGTATATAAATTAAATAAAATATAAATTAAACAAAATATGTGTTGAGAAATCATCAGACTTTACTGAGACACACACACATGCACACACATATACAAAAGAAGCTAAATAGTAGAAGAAACATGCTATGTGCATGGTTGAAAAGACTCAGTATCTTAAAGGTGTCAAATATCCCATAATTAAATTCAATGCAAATTCAAGAAATAATAGCGTTTTCCTTAGAATCTGGCAAGTTAATTTCAAAATTATTTAGAAAAGAAAATGGTTAAGAGTAGGCAAATGTTCCTGAAATAATAATAATAATAATATTTTTTGAGGATTGCCTGCCCTATAAACCTATAGTAATTAAAACAAAGTGGTATTGATCTAGCAATTAACCAATGGAAAATCATCAAGATCCCAGAAATAGATTTACACATACATAAAATTTTGGCCAGAGGAACTACTCAATAAATGGTTTCGGGCAATTGGTTATACCTTTGGGGGAGAAAATGAACTTGGATCCTATCTTGTACCTTGAAAAATATCAATTCAAGATGCGTTGGGGTTCTACTGTGAAATGCAAATACTTAGAACCTTTAGGAGAAAATATAAGAGAAGTCTTTCTGACCTCAGAGTAAAAAAGTCATCTTAACCTCAACAGTGCTATTCATAGAAGAAAAAGTCAATAAATTAAAAACTTCTATTTTTTTAAAGGATGCAATAAAGAAAGTGAAAAAACAATTGGCAAACTAGTAGAGGTATTTGTAACACATATAATTGATAAAGGATAGCATTGTATCCTATATATAATATAGGTATAAATCAGTCATCTATCTATGTATCTATGTATGTATATATGTATGTATGTATGTATCTGTCTACTTACCTGCCACCCATCATGTGTAGTAGACACGAGGGAAACAGGCCTCTCTTGCAAAATAAAAATATCTTTAGGCAGGGGAAAAATAGCCTTCTGAACTAGGTATGGAAGGCTTATTTCTGATAAGAGCCTCAATAGGGGAGTAGAGATTTTAAATATTTGAAATGCCCATGAATCTATCCAAATATCTCCTTTCAAAAATCTCAGGATCATCCTCGTTCCTGATTAGTGTCTTAATTTCATGTAAGACACCTGGTGATCATATGGTATAATTCCATAAAGGCAGGCTCAAACTTCAAGTTTGTATTTTGGTCATTGTGGCCCTACGACTGATGAGAAATTTCTTTAGCACTATCATAGAAAGTCCAAAGTCCTTGAGTTTCAGTTCACACCTTGGGCTTGAGAATTTGGGGATTATAGGGACCTAAGTATCCACCTCCACCCTGAGATCCTTGGATTCCCCATATCCTTGCATTTAATGGGAATTTGGTTCCAGGTAACCAATTTTTTGCTGAGTGTCATAGTTGCTGGATTTCCATTCTGGAATGTGATTGGGTTTTTATGCTACTTACCACACATCAGCTAAATAAATATCCTAAATTTCCTTATTCTGAACATTTCTCTGAATGGCTGTCTCCTGCATTTCATTCATGGCATCAATCTGTATATCAGTAAAAGTTCTTGGCTGCAAGCAATTGAAATAGACTTGGGTTCTGTCTTGCAGGAAAGCAATTTTTTTGGAAGAATATCAAAACCTCACTGAATTCTTGAATTCTCAGAATGTGGGGATAGCTTAGCTGAGTGGTTCTGGCTCAGGGTCTCTCTTGAGATTTCGGTTAAGATGTCAACCAGAACTGCAGTCTCCAAAAACTTGAACGGGGCTGGAGGATCTTCTCTAACCTCACTCATGTGACTGTTGACAGGAGGTTTCTGTTTCTTGTCATGTTGGCCTCTTCATAAGGTTGTTCATGTCATGGTTTATCCCAGAGCAATTGATTGAAGGAGGAAGATGGCCTGGTGAGGGGAGAGAATGAGAGTGCAAGATGGAAGCTGCAGTGTCTCTTATATCTGAATTATTTCTGTTGTATTCTGCTCATCACACAGACCAACCCTAGTACAATGTGGGGAGAATTACACAAAGTGTGAATACTAGGAGCAGGGATCACTGGGGGTCATCTTTGAAGCTTCCTACTACAATGGAAGTGGAGGACAAAGCTAGGAAACAGGAAGAAAATAGGGATGCTCTTGAAAGCCAGCCAATAAAACTTCAGAAAATGTCACAGTGGGAACAGAGATCTTTACATTGTTGCCACTGTGATGAATATGACCTTCAGTCATTTTACACTGTTGGGTCACTCACTCAAGATTTAGAATCCTGAGAGATTTTTGAGCCCACTGCATCCCCACTGTGATGGGTTAAGGAGAAATTTAGCTTCCGTTGTGAGAAGCAAGCACTACCTTCCACCAAGACTACACACAACAAGTAATTCTTCAAATGGGAGGTCAGGGTGCTAATAGGAAAGAAAGGTTTAAAGCTAGATGTCTCCCTTCCCCCTCGAAAAAGACACTAGACACATTAGTCAATAGACAATATTCTCTATAGTCACATAGAGTTGAGGACTCCTAAGTGGCTAACACAATAGATAGCTCTTATTGACCTATGCTGAATAATTAGATGTGGCAGTCATTGGAATTTGAATAGGGGGTAATGCAAATGTAGCAAGTGCCTTTCAGAGTTTGTTTTGGAGATGAACAATCCTTTCTAAATAATAGCATCCATCTGATGATTCTTCAGTTGCCTCAAATCTGAACCTCTAGAAAGATGGTAGAAGTCATCATACTTTAATCTATTGCAGACAAAGACAAAATTTCCAATATTTGGTATGTCTTGTGTTAGGGAATGATATTCTGCTTGTATAACTTTTAATTCTTATTCAATGAATATTGTATATGGAGCTCACCTATAGGGATATGACAGTAAAGGATAAAGCCAGAGCCCTTCTGTCAGAGGTAAGGACTCTCCTATAGAGTAAGCTTATTCCTTGTTCCAGTTATCTGGGGAAACAGGCCTGCTTCTCAGATGAAACTGATACTAGGGAGAAGAGTCCCAAGTAACCAGAAGGGAACTGATCTCATCTTTGGCCTTGATTTCGGAGAAGGGATGTTAGGATGGCTAGAAGGAGGTTCATTGATGCTGGGTGTTAAGATGACACTGACCATGTGGAGGCAGGCTGGGAGCTGAGAAGGCAGGGCCCCAGGAAGGTGGCCAACTTTTTGAAGCTGGTTGATGGTAATCTGTCTAGGGTGGAAGTGAAATGTTATAGGCCTTTGAGTGAGCCCTGGGAATGAGCTCCTTGTCGTAACCCCAGCCTTGGACAGTAAAGCCAGATTTCTTATTCCCTCAGTTTTTATTTACCTGTTGTTCTCTATTTGGGTTCAATAAAATCTATGAAAGTTCTGGACAGTCTCAGCTGGGTGCCTAAAAAGAAGAGTCTGTGTTCTGCATGAGCTGGAGAATCCATATATATATAAAGCCATGCACACTTTCTCTTGATTGGTGGGGTATTTGCATTGGGAATGCAGAATGAGGAAGTAAAGCTTAGTGAGAAGCATGAACATACCTCTCCATGTACTACTGAGGTCATGTCTGGAACATCACCCCTTCTGTGTGGGACTTCACCAGCCAGACTGTGTTCAAGTTCTGGTCCCTGCTCCTGCTGCCTCCTTGAGACCCCAAACCTGATATTGACCAGAGCGAGGATCTGGACATCATGTCACTCAGATCCCACAATGATGAGCTAAAGGCCTAGAAGGTTTTCAAGGACCCATGAAAATGTTCAAGTTTCCAGAGTAAGTGATTGGCTTCAAAATATGAAAATTGGAAAACAAGATTAAAAAATCATGTTTGTTTAAATATCTACATGTCCATTGGTCTACTTCAACTCAAGTCTTGTGTAGTTGTATATAAATTATATTTAATGTTAGATACAGGTGCATTTTAATATGATATAGGGTGAGGATGTCAACAATAAAAGTGTAGGGGCCTGGCAACCTCTTAAAATACCCTGTCTCCCCCAGTCCCTTCCTCTGAGTGCGAAACAGCCCCTTCTCCACCAGAGGGCGCACGAAGCAGGCACTTAAGTTTGCTTTGCCAGGACCCCCTCCACCCAGTCTGTCCCGCAGGTCTCTCAGATTCACCTCTCATTCTTCCCTCTCTGGGCCTTGGTTTTCTGGTCTGTAAATTTGGGATAATGACTCCTTCCTCAACATCCTATCAAAGGCACTCAGGATTCTGGGGTAGATGGTAGTCCTTAGGGAAAAGAGACTAGAAATTTCTCCTTCACTGGGGACCTGGTCTGAGATGCCCAGGGACTAGGAAAAGGGCAGCCATAGTGAGACTTGGTTTGGTTACCTTCAATTTCCCTCAAAGGACACAGGCTGGGGCAGAGATGGAGGAGTAGTGGGAGTAGGGGGCACCAAGGGCATGAATTAAGCACCATGCATTCTGACACAGGACTGGTCTTCTTCCTGAACCTCTCTTTTCTAAGATCTATTATTTCAAAATGCTGTCTGAACTCAGAGGGGGCATAAAGTTCTCCTGGCTGGAGTTGGGGGATTGGGTGAAGACAAAATTAGATTTTATGGAGAAGTTAATCTTGAACTCAATGTGGACGGGTTGGCAGGTTTTTTTTTAAATTAAAAATGTTTTTTAATTAAAAAAATTACTGAGAGGAGCCTAAGGAGACATGACTACTAAATGTAATGTGGTATCCTGGATGGGATCCTAGACTAGAAGATATTCGGTAAAATCTAAGGAAATTTGAGTAATATGGGCTTTAGTTAATAATAATGTATCCACAGTGGCTCATTAAGTGTAGCAAATGTGCCATACCAATGTAAGCTGTTAATAATAGGGGAAGCCAGCTACAGGATAATTAGGAAGTCTCTGTACTATCTTTAAAATTTTCTGGAAATTAAAACCATTTTAAAATTAAATGTTTATTTAAAAAATTCAATAACTTCTTTTTGTAATTATTAAATAAAAATAATATAGAAAATTTAGAAAATATAAGAAAGACAAAAAAAAAAGAGAAGAGGATGGACTGCATTTGTTAGTTACCTTATATGGCAGAGAAATCTACCATTAAGTTTGGTGTATATTCTTTCTTTTATATTCTATGTACATACTTACTTCTTTGAAACCTGTCTTTTTCAATGTGTATCTTTCTATGCCATTCAATATTCTTGTATTGCATTATTTTGTATGTCTATTTCACACTCCATTAAAGAAATGTGCCAAAATCTATTTAATCAATCCCTTGTATACATGTAAATTGTATATTTTTATTTTTAGATAGATTTTTGTTATTATATAAAATGCTCTAATAATCAGCTTTGGAGCTAAATTTTGCAAAATATTCCTATTTCCTTGGAATGTGCATGGACACAACCTGGGATCATCTTAATCCAATTTTAATCTAATGTGATACCATTATTATTTATCTTTTCTAGAAGTGGGATTGTAGAGTCAAAGAGTAAATGCATATCTAATTTTGCTAGATATAGGCAATATACCATTTTGCATTCCTGCCAGCCATGTGTGAGAGTTCTTGTGTTTCCTAGTCTCACCAGCTGGATATATTGTCAAATTTCTGGATGACCTGACACAGGGAGAGACAGAGTGACATAAAAAACAGACACAGAGGCTAAAATATAGGAGGAACAAATAGGAAGAGATGAGGACACACTTCCTAACAGTCAGAGCTGTCTAATGGTAACATGGGCTTCTCAGGAAGTGATAGGCTCCCTGTCACTGGAGGTGTTCAAGAAGAGGGTAGATGGCCATTCAACAGAATTTGGTGGAGAAGATGTCAGCAACTTGGCCTCTGGACTAAGGACCTTCAATGCCTGGAGAAAAACACACAACCATATTCATCGATTGCCTCATTTAAAATCCATGAATCCATGAGCCTGAGCCTTAATTAGTTTTTTTTTTTTTTTCTGCCAGGAAATCATGCCTTTAGTCCATTCACTCTCCCATATACTTCTAGATCATTATTTCACAACTTCTCCTCAAAATTCAACACCTCCTCCACCATCCTCATTCTCAGCTCCTGACCTTGCTTCCTATTTCATTGAGAAAATGACATCAATCAGAAGAGACCCTCCATAGACTCCACCAAAACTCCTATACACTGGTATGTGATTCCTGGTACTCTTCTCCCACTAGTTGCCATAGATGAATTTTCCATGCTCCTAACTTGAGTCATTTCTTCCATTTGTGCAATAGATCCTGTTCCCTTTCCACTACTCAAGGGCATTGCTCCAGTTATTCTCTATCTCTGCTCTTATCCTCTCCTACACCCCTCCTTCCCACCCTTGTTTACTCTGCTCCACTTCCCTAGTCTCTTGCTCTTGTTCAAACATTAGATTCATGCTTGCCTTAGAGTCTTTGCTTTGACTGTTTCCTTTTCTTGGAAAGCTCTTCTCCCAGATAACCATCTGAGTAACACATAACCCCCTCACCTCTATTTACATTGATTGGATTAAAAAAGAGTCAACTGTAGGTTCTTTATAAGAAGTATCTAAAATGTACAAATGTAGAAAGCACAAAAGTAAGAATGAACAATTTACCATGAAAAGAGTAACCAAAATAATGGTAGTGTAGCTATATTAATTTTGAATAAAATTGACTTTAAGTCAAAAAGCATCACAGAGATAATGAGGTCCTTATAATACAAAATTTAACATTTTCTGACAGGATGTAAGAATTCTAAATGTATATGCTCCTAATAACATAGCCTCAAAATATATAAAGTAGAAATCCACAATTATGGTGAGACATTTTGATACACCTCTCTTATTAATGATTTTCTAGTATGGGAATGCTTTATTTATGTTTTTTTTTTCTCCACTATTATACTGTGAGCATCCCAAGGTCAGAGACTGCCTTGATCACTTGTATCCCAAATGATGGGCATAGTGTCAGGCACAGGGCTGGTCTTCATTCATTGTTTGCTGGACTAAACTTCATCTGGCAATAGTGAGATCATTATGTTCTGAAATGGCACATTCTTTCTTTTGGAATGTTCTTTCTCTTAGGAGGGTCTTAGTCTTCTGGACTATAACCTATCCTCTCCCCTCTTTCCAGCTTTCCTAATGGGGCTTGGGCATGGATGTGTTCTGGAGAATTTCCCTCCAGGAAGAATGGGTGTGTCTGAGGTTAGACTCTTTATTTTTTTAATTAAATTTATTTTTAAAGTAATGTAACAGACACATACTTTCCATTTTACTTTAAATCCTAAGAAGAAATTTTATCACTTGAAATATGTAATTTGGGGGGGGGTGTAGAGTTGCATATTTAAAATATTTTCTTGTAGAAATAGACAGAATGACCTGGGTGTATAACCAAACCCAAGTTCGTCTGCCTGATGCACAACAAAGATAATCACTGAGGCATTAAGGATGCAGCAAAGAAAGGGTTTATTTGAGAAGCAGCCAAATGAGGAGATGGGAGTGCAAGCCTCAAATCTGCCTCTCCCAAGGAGAGTTAGGGAAATTTAAAGGCAAATGAAAAATTCTGGGTAAAAAGTTGCAGCTGAGCTTATTAGTCTGAAACTGTGATCGGTCCCATTAACCCTTTGGTTACTGGTTTCAATCTCCACTGTCCTTTGATCATTCCTCATTCTTGAGGGAATTGGGACAATGACCATTCTAGTTACTTCCTGGTGAGATGGGGTGAAGACTGGAGTTTCTGCACGCCTTTAGAAATATTCTTAGTTCCACGTTGAAACCCAACATTCTGCCTTACCAAGATTTTTGTACTTTTCATTAGTTTTTCTACTATTTTTTTTACCTAGGGCCTTAGGGGACATTTGTTGTAACCAAGTAGAATGGGTGTGTTTGAGGCCAGACCTTTTAAGCCAAAGGTGGGTATTATTGCAGGGAACTTAAAGTAGATCGGTTGGGTTTTTTCCCCCCTACAAAGTCCTAGGCCGGGTATGGTTTCTATTGGAAGGTTTCTTTCTAGCTAATTATCCATTCATCCTCAATAATGTATCTGGAGGTTGGCATTAAGGCTTTTCAGTTATTCAGATTGTCAGAGTTTTCATTTACTGGTGAAATTTTTTCTGGAAGCTCTTGTGGTAGCTGTTGCTTGTGCTTGATAGCATAGCTAAAGTTCTTGCCTCTGTCTTTGGCAAGCTCTTAGAAAAAAGCTGTAAATCTGGGCCTGTCAAGACCATTATGGCAATTTAGTGGCTCCCTGGACAGTTTAGTGCTTCTATAGAGAGATTTAAATGAGAGGGAAGATGTGGGGATTGAGAGCGTTTGTAGATCGTGGTTATTTTCTGGGTTCTGGTTATTTTCCATTTGTCTTGTGCACCCTCCCCCACAGCTTCTCCATCTCTTTACCTGCTCTGTGTCCTGAGGAGCTGGTCCTCGGATCACACCACCAGGCCTCTCTGGTTGGATTCTGTCAAAGGAGGCACTGGCTGGAGATCAGAAGAAGAGAGAGTTTAGGGAATTCCTTCCTCGCTTGTTGTTGTGGTTTTGCGATGATCTCTTACATGGCTGTACAGCCTCTTCCATGGTTCTATTGGAACACCAGCAAGCTATTTCCCCCCTGTTCCTCTAGGCTTAGAGGTGATAACAGCTTCCCCACTTGTCAGTACCTGGGTGCCTCAAAACAGTTGTTTTACTCTTAACCCTGACACAAATAGCCCTTCATTAAATTGTCTTCCAAATCCCATCTGAGTGGATTTTTTTTTCCCTTCTTGTACCTGGGCTGTGAAAATAAACAGAATATTCATTCTGCCTGAATGATGACTTCTTTCCTTAGTTCATGGCCTCAGAGTCCTTGTCAGATACACCTGGGAGGACTCTTAGACCAGATCTCAGATGCTATAGACGTGGCAACCCAGTGAAAGAAAGACACTTACTTACGGTCACAGAGGTAAAAGATAAGCCTAGGATCCTTATCTCCTGTTCTGTGTTCTTCCCACCAACTGCTGGACCTTCTCTGGATGCTGTGTTCACCAAGGAGACATGGGGAGGATGTATAAGTTAGGACTTTTTAATGTGTAAGCAAAAGAAACAAAAACCCAAGCCAGCTTAGGAGAAATAAAAAAAAAAAAAAAGAAGATGTGGTATATATATACAATGGAATATTATGCAGCCATCAAAAAATGAAGTCTTGCCATTTGCAACAACGTGGATGGAACTAGATGGTATTATGCTAAGCGAAATAAGTCAACCAGAAAAAGACATGTATCATATGATCTCACTGATATGAGGAATTCTTAATCTCAGGAAACAAACTGAGGGCTGCTGGAGTGGTGGGGGGTGGGAGGGATGGGGTGGTTGGGTGATAGACATTGGGGAGGGTATGTGCTATGGTGAGCGCTGTGAATTGTGTAAGACTGTTGAATCACAGACCTGTACCTCTGAAACAAATAATACATTATATGTTAAAAAAAAAAGAAGAAGATAGTAGGAAGGGAAAAGTGAAGGGGGGGAAATTGGAGGGGAAGACGAACCATGAGAGACTATGGACTCTGAGAAACAAACTGAGGGTTCTAGAGTGGAGGGGGGTGGGGGGATGGTTTAGCCTGGTGATGGGTATTAAAGAGGGCACGTATTGAATGGAGCACTGGGTGTTATATGCAAACAATGAATCATGGAACACTACATCAAAAACTAATGATGTAATGTATGGTGATTAACATAACATAATAATAATAAAAAAAAAAGTAAAAAAAAAAAATGTTGTCTCATGGAACTTCCAGGACAGGGAAGCTGTTAGGTCTCATAAACCAGGGGTGCAAATGCTCTTCTCAGGGAAAAATTTTGGAAACTCAAGTTCTCTTCCTTTTAGGGGCTGGGTGTTCTGTCTAGCTTCCTTTATCATTTCAGCATCTGGTTCCTGGATGATCTCTGCCACTTCTCTGCTCTGCTACATGGGGTTCTACCATGCTTGAACCATTCCACAGAAGTTTCTGGAATTTCTAGTATGTGCCAGGCACCGCACTAGAAGATAGGGCCTCTGTTCTCGTGGAGCAGAGGGTGAGAGAGGTAGTAATCAAACAAATAAATAAACAAGGAAATTTCAGAGAGTGATAAGTGGTATTAACAGGGGAGAATGACAGGGGAAGTTTCTTTTTGTTTGGGTGGTCAGGGAAGACCTCTCTCAGGAATATGGCATGATCTGAGACCCTAATGGAGAGAAGAATGTAGAGTTTTGTGAGCCAGTGTAAAGGGTCTAGAACTTTTATTCTAAGTGCAAAAATAAGCTGTTGATGGAGGAGGATGTGATCTCATTTACATTGTTAAAGGATGACTCTGACTGCTTTGTGGTTAATGGAGTCTAGATGGTTATGGATTCAATATGTAAGTAGAACAAATAGGATGTACTGACCAGCTGGATGTTGGAGGAGGGGGATGATGAGTTAAGAGGAATTAAAAGATGACTTTTATTTTGTTTTTGATTTGATTTATTTGCTTTTGATCAGCTGGGTAGAGGTGGTACCATTTAATGACTTGCCTCGATTCCAACTCACAACCAGTTCCAGAGCCTTCCACTCTCTGTGTGGGTAAAGTTCCTTCTCCCCTGACCACATCTACTGACAGACCCTGTTCTATCTGGGAATCTGGGCCATATTCTTCCAGGGCTGGGAGCAAAATTCTTCAGAGAAGCACCACGCAGGGCCCTACTTAGGGCATCCCCCAACCATAGTGAAGCAGGGTCCCAGCCATTTCCCCTTCTCCCCATAGATGGTAAGCTCCTTGCAGTCCCCATTTAGGACACCTCTCAGCTCTTATCTCCAGACTTAGAGCTATAGTTACTGAGTTCTGGCTTGTGTAATTGCTCTCTCTAGCTTCATTTCTTTCTTTCTTTTTTTTTTTGAAAGATTTTATTTATTTGATAGAAAGACACAGTAAGAGAGGGAACACAAGCGGGGGGGTGGGAGAAGAAGAAGCAGGCTTCCTGCTGAGCAGGGAGCCTGATGTGGGGCTCGATTCCAGGGCCCTGGGACCATGACCTGAGCCAAAGGCAGACGCCCAAAGACTGAGCCACCCAGGTGCCCCTAGCTTCATTTCAAATGTATGTTTTTCAACTCTAGCCTGGCCATGATTGGCATTTCTAATTTGCTACTTTCCCTGCTTCCCAGGGGAGCTGGGCTGTTTCTTCCTTGACTCCTCAAGGCCCTGTCCCTATTTTGGTCTCCCACTTTAGAAAAAGACCCTCCCAGCTCTCCTTTCCCATCCTATCTGAGCTAGCCCCTGGCCATCTGTCTCAGCAGCAGCAGGTATCCTTCCCCTGCCCTGGGTGAACCTCTGCACCTGTATTCTTGTGTTGTACCTTGTGAAACTTGTGGGGTCTAGAGTCAGTCAGACCTGGGTTTGAATCTTTGATCTTCCACTCCCTGGCTGTGTGATCTTGGGAGAGCTACTTAATCTTTCTTAGTCCCTGTTTTCTCACCTCTAAAGTGGGGATAGTAATAACTATGTCATTAGATCATGGTGAGACTTAAAGAAGGTAAACCATGATATACAGGAAGAAGTCAATGCCTGTTCGAACATATAGCAGTAGTTCTTTTTATTATTATTTTGTCCCTCTTCCCAAGGCCTCACTTTTTTTTTTGCATGGAGCCCAATGTGGAGCTTGAACTCACGACCCTGAGATCAACATCTGAGCTGAGATCAAGTCGTACACTCCACTACTGAGCCACCCAAGTGCCCCAAGACCTCACTTTTTAAATTACCCTCAAATGTCGTCTTCTTCCTGAACCTGGGAGCACAAGAAGCAGAGAAAATAGTGGACTCACACTGGAGAGGCTAAAGTGGCTTCTAGAGCCAGGTCCTGGGCAGGCCTCTTTCTAGAAGGATTCCTGAAGCTGTCCCCAGGCCAGCCAGAGCAAGCTTCTGAGAATCCAAACGGCCAGGCAATGTCCACTGAGTCACTCCCTCAATCAGACACCAAGACAGTGACAGGAAATTTCTCTGCTATATCTCTGATGAGATTGTCCTGCTGGTTTTGGAAGGATGTTGGCCCCTTAGACTTTGGAAAGAGGGCCTCTGTCTTTGCTCAAGATGCATGGTTATAGCTCTGATGGCCAAAATTCCCAGGAGCATGGGATTAAGGAGGCTGGCCAGGAAGGAGTGTGACTAGGCACACAGCTGGTGCTGGTCTTGGCATCCTGATGACCTTTCCTCCTGAGCCAAACAGACTTTGATTTATTGTCAGGGAGGGAGAAACTACAGCCCCTCCTACTAGAATGGCAGTCTTCGAAGTTTAGAGGACACTGGTATCACCTGGAAGGTTTGTGAAGCCATAGCTTCTTGGACCCTAGTCCCAGAGTTTCTGATTCAGCAGTTCTGAGGGGAGACCTAAGAATTTGCATTTCCTATACAAGCCCAGGGTCACTGATGCTGTTGGTTGGGATCATCTTGGAAAAACCACTGCCTTGGGGAATTGCTTATTTCCATGCTCATTCATTCTTTTGCAGCCCATCTGAGAGCTGGACATAGGGGCAAGACAAATGGGTGGGGGTCTTGGGTTTTTATTTCTGTTAACTTGCTCTGTGGCTGTATTTCTGAAGGTGGTTTTGGTTGGGAGTAATGGAAAATAGCTTTTTACTTTAAGGCAGGGAACTTGTGGGGAGGATGCTTGGGAATCTCTCTAAATTCAATGAAGAGCTGAACAAGTCAGGCTTAGGAAGGGCAGGGCAGCCCTGGGGCCCTCTGTGCCTGGAATTCATGTGCCTGTTGTCCAGGGCACTCTAGTCCAGTGTTCTGGCCATGAATAACCTCTAGTCCAGCCTATTCAAATTCCAGATGCTGCTAAGAGGTATTATAATTGATCCACGAAGGGCGGAACCTTCCTGCCTTCTCTCACTTAACCAGTAAGCCATCGCAGGTGTATGGTGGAAAGGCCACAGGAAAAGGTCTAGAAGACAGGTAGGGCTGCCCTAAGCCCCCACCACCCTGAACTGAGCAGCTGTGACCCCACAAGGGGCCTACCACAGTGGTGGTGACCAAGAGTCTTCCCTTCACGAGACCTCAGTTCCCCTATCTGTAAAATAATGGGTTTGGGTTAGAACCTCATTACTGGGTCAGTGTTTCTTTCTCAAAAATGGGCCTGCATCATAATTCCTTGGGGTGCTTGAAAATAGAGACCCACATGCTCTATGGTGTGCTAGTAAATGGTCCACAGCAGACTTTCTAAAACAAAGCAAAGCGAAGTATAACAAAACAAAACACCCCAATTTGTAATGTTAGCCTAATTTCTGTGGTGTAAACAAACATTCCCACCACAGCCAGTTTCAAGCTAGCAAAGTGAAGTCACTGAACAGGGAGTTGGGAAGAGAGGTAGGTGAACCGGGGGCTCCAGCTCATCACTGGCTGACAGAATCAGAACCTTTGAAGGAGCCCTGGGAATCTGCATCCCTCCCCCCTCGGGCGATTCTGGTGGATAATGCAATTTCAGAACCCCTGCACCTAGAGATCTCTGAGGACCTTTCTGGCCATTACACTGCCTCGTTCTAATTATATTACAAATTCTCACACTGGCTCTGGAAGTTGGGGGAAGTTTTCCCTTTGAGAGCGTTGCAGAAGTCCCGGGGAGTTTGATGGGCCAAGTGAGTCAATGGTGTGCCCGCAGCAGCCTTTCTGGGATTCTGAGGCCAGGTTCACCTCTCACTGTTCTCCCGGAGTGCCCTGTCGTGCCATCACGCCTGGAGGCAGGGCACCATTGTGGCGTGCACGCCTCAGGGATGGAGACGGGGGCTGCAGGACATGAGAGGGGAGCTGTGGGTCCTGGGACCCTTGCCCAGCTCTCATCTCTCTGGGTGCCCTGGCCTTCCTGCTGCTGTCATCACAACATCATGATCTGGTATCTCCAGCCCCAGGACCGAGAGCCTGCCTGGTTGGCAGTTACTTCTGTGCAGGTCCCTCTTCCTGATAACCCTCTCTGAGCTGTTGGAGCACAGAGTGGGGGACGGCCTCTCTCACCTGGGAAGTGCCGAGGCAGAGGGACCATCGGGGAGCCCACAGGAGACATAGTAAGGGACAGCAGGGCCTGCACAGAAGCTGGGAAGATGGAGATTGGGGAGCGGAAAGTGCAAACGACTCCTGGGATGTGAATTCTTTCTTTAGGGACCTTGCAGAAGGATCCATTTACACTCTGAAGTTAGGTTGCACATTTACTTTTGAGCTGGAATGACCTCTGACTTTCTCTTATTCTATAAAGCAGGAGTTCTCATAGTGTGGCACCCAAATGGGTAGCATCTGAGAAGTTTTTAGAAATGCAAATTCGCCGACTAAAATGTCTCCACCTCTTAGAGCCCTTGCCTGACAATGTGATGTCAGGTTCATTTGTGGGGGTTTAGGTTCCTAAAAACCTTTTCCAATCCAGATGCCCCATGGGACTGCCCTGCTGAGCTGTCCTCAGACCACAGTGTGGATGGGCTTGTGACAGCATGTACAGGGGATTCTTGATGGGGAAGGGGGGGTGAGAAACCACAAGAGGCAATGGAGATGAGCCTGATTATGACAGGCCTTCCTGGGTGTTCTCTGGTGGGGCTGCTTGGGAGGAGGCCCAGGGCCAGCATAGCCTCTGCTTGGGGATGTCCAGCTTAGCGTGGAAGCTTTAAGCAGTGGACAAGTTCTTGGATGCCAAATTCTTCTGTCCTTCTGCAGTCCTGTTCTCTTAACTCCCTGGGCTCTGGTCCTACCCTGTCTCCTCCTCCATTCCCCCTGCCACCAAAGTCTTGCCATGTCTGTAATGTGGCTCCAGCTCCCTCGGGCAACGCATGCTCTGTTCTGCCTGAGGCTCTCGTGCTATACCCCACCTCTGGGGCCTGTCCTGGAGGTATCATCTGGTCCTGGAGGCTGGGAGCCCTCCCCGGTCAACCTCTTCACAGTGCCCAGAGTCTCTAAGGGACTCTCTACGGATCCCTTCTGGAAAGTGCACCTGGGCCTTCTTCCACTGACCTTGTATCAGATGCTGGGCAAATCAGATTTGGAGCTGAGGATGGAGGGCTGACTACTGACCTGACTGGCTGACCTGTAAACCTGAAATCTTCCCTCCATTTAGGTTCCCTCCATTTGCCCTTCCTAAAGTGTTTTGTGAAGTTGGTGGAGCCGGAACGGAAGAAGAGCATGGAGTCAGGCTATAGGGGACCTTTGCGTGAGGCAGCTCTGGACAATTCCTGAGGCTTCTTTTGGTAGAAGAAACTACAGTTGTTCCTCTGTGTGTGCGCACATGCGTGTGGACATGTATCTCCTTACCTGTGTGTCTCCATGCTCATCTATGAGGGTTCCTGTACATATCTGTGTGTAAAGTCTCCCTGCATCTCACAAGCTGTGAGGCTACAGGCAGGTGATTTAAACCATTTGGCCTCCATTTTCCTTGTCTGTATAATGGGATAATAGTAACTTCCACGAAAAGTGACCGCGGTGGCAAAATGAAGGCATAAGCCCTTTCCACAGTTCTTAGGATTCATGGGTTAGGCTATTGTTACTAGATGCCTTCTACCAGTGACTTAGCCTCCCTGTGCCTCAGTTTCCTCATGTGTACATTGGGGATAATGCCAGAACCCAGGGTTGTTGTGGGGATCAGGGAAGTTGCTATCTGCAAAGTATTAGTACTGTGCCCTAAGTATTAGTGATTAGAGTGCCTATTATCTTTCTGTGTACGGTTGTATCTGGGTGAGAATCTCTAATTTGTGAATGTCTCTGGGCAAGTCTCTCTGCTCATGTGTGTATACACATATGTGCATATGACGTATCTGTGTTTATATGGCCAGGAGGCCTCTTGTCTCTGGGTGGAGTTTGCTGTTGGCCCAAGCCTGGACTCTGTAAGCCAGCCAAGCCGGCGCTAGGGATGGAATTTCCATTAAGAATTAAACAGGACAGCCCTGGGAAGCCAGGCAGACAGAGGGGAGGGGGTCAAGGGGGATGATGTTCCAGCGCTGAGCTCCCTTGGGCAGCCTCAATTCTGAACTGCCTTGGAGAAGGCCTCTGCCACCTTTGCCTTGAGTTGCAGGCCTTGCTGGAGCCATGGCCCAGAAGGATGGGCAAAGAGAGAGGAGTTGCCCGCAAGGGCCTCTGTAGGGAGATTTGGAGTTGCTGCAGCCAAGACTGGAGCCATGAGGTGGCTTCCTGGGAATGGAGAGGTGGCCAGCGAGGGTAGAGGCAGCTGGGGCCTATGGGGCCGACAGGAGGCCAGGAGGCTGGACTGTGCCGTACGTATCTGGGAAAGTGTGTGTGTGTGTGTGTGTGTGTGTTGGGGAATGCAGGATGGGGGACATTCATACAAATGCCCTAAAGGAACTCTAACAAACCAAGTCTGTTCCTCTCTTGCTCTAAAACCCAGGCACAAAACTTGGTTCTGGAAATAAAAGATTTCTGAGGCTTTTGCCGGTATTTATCCTGTTTATGATCTAAGCCTCATTCCATTACTAGCATACTAAAAAATATCTTGGCTTTCCAGGTACTTTTACATTCCTGATCTCATCTCATACTTCCAACACCCTCTGAGCTAGGCAGAATTATTATGATTCCCTTTGTAAATATGGGAAAACTGAGTCGTGAGGAGGTTAAGTGACTTGTCTAAGGACACACAGCGAGAAAGCAGTAGAGGCAGGATGCAAAGTCAGGTCTCTTTGAGGAGAAAGCCCAGACTATTTTTGTTATACAACACATCTACCAGGAACAGACTCAGAGAAAAGATTCTGCAAAGCATGCCCATTTGAGGAAGGCTGTGGCCCCAGTGTTAATGCCTAGCCATGTGGGTGGCTGGGCCCCAAGTTCTGTTCCCAGGCTCTGAGACAGATGTGATTGAGATAGGAACTGAAGCTCCTCTCAAGGGACTGGGGAGTGGAATCAGGCTCTCCTGGATAGTTGGAAGCTGCCGGCAAAGCTGGCTCATCTGAATGACTTGGGCACCCAGAGCCTGGGGTTCCAAAAGAGCTGAGGCAGTTGAGTTAATGTCAGGAGCTGTGATGTGTCCAGGGTCAGGGTGCAATTTTCCTTGTTAGCCCGGGCCTGAAAAAGGGAACAAGGGTATTAGCATCAAGGAAGAGGAGGCTCAGATGGCACCCTGGAGCAGTCATTCTGTCATGGAGATGGAGCTGCCCTCTTTCCCTCTGAATGTGTAGTGTGAGCATATTGAGATAGTTTACACATGAGGGATTTAGGTTAGATGCCAAGGAGAACTTCCTGGCCAACTAGAGGGTGCAAACTTAGGAACGGGGCCCAAGGGAGGCTATGGGCTGACTTACGTTGGTGATGCCCCAGAGAGGGTAGAGGCCCTTCAGGCCCCACTGGATTCCTGGAGGGGTGGAGGGACTTGGATGGAATGACCTTGCAGCTTCCTTCCAATTCAGGAATGCAACATTCCTGAGCTTTTGGGTAGGAATCAGCCTTCTTTTCTAGACTTAGCCATCTGACACAAAGCCATCCAGAGAGGAATTTTGATGTGTCCCAAGTTAAAAGGAGTCTCAACAAACACCCTCTGTCATTTTTGGCAGGTCGGTGTTCTGGAGGTCGGTGATCTTATATGGGTGACTTAGATTCCAAAGGGAAGCACCTGTGGTGAATGAACCCAGGCGCATTCCAGGCTTTTGGGGACTGCTCAAAGTTTGGCGGCTCCCTCCGCAAAGCCTGTGAACCGCACCCAAACCCCTCCTTGTTTTGTTTCATCTCCAAGGGAAGCGCTCGCCGCTCCTTCCCTGGCCCTCTCCAGATGTTGGCATGCGGGGCACACGTGGGCACCCCTGCCTCGTCGGCTCCGGGGTGCTTCCCAGCCCTGACTCCCGCCGGGCCCCGGGGTGAGCCAGGTCTCTAATTAAGCCTGACCGCGGCCCCATTCCAGTGCTCCCCACAGACCAGAGCGCGACGTCTCCACTGCCGGGGGCACGAAAATAGCTTCGTGGCCCGGCGGAGACTCCTGGCGGCGGTGGCTGACGCGGGACGGAGGCTTGGCAGGGGGCGCGCTGTCGTGGAAGGTCCTGCGGCCGCCGCCGGGGAGTGGGCGGGCTGGGGCCGCGCGGGGCGGGGGCGCGGGGCAGCGGGCGGCCCCTCGGCTGGCCCGGCCTCTGGAGCCCCAGCTGCGCCCCTGCCACCGCTGGCCGCCGCGCGCACCCGGCTCGCCGCCCCGCTCCCTCGCAGTGAGTAGACCCCCTGGGCCGGCTGATTCCGGGCCCTGCCGGTCGGACGGCCTAGTGGGGGACCCAGCGTGCTTGCGACTCTTTGGACGGTAGGTGTAGGAGTGGCAGTGGGCCGTGGGAGGGAGTGCCTGGGCCGATGTGTTAGCTTGTGGAACTTTCTAGCATGTGTCCCAGGGGAGGAGTATGAGTGAGAGAGCATGTCCGTGTGTGGGGGAACGTACTGGTAGGTGGGCCTGGAGTGTGCCCGCAGGTGGCAGGTGTGTCTCCTTCCTGGAAGTACATTCGTGTGTGGGGTAGGAAGGCTGCAGGTGGGCTGAGAGAGTGCACACGGGGGGGACGGATGGATGTGTGTGCGTGAGCCCATGAAGACAGAGTAAGGATAAAGAGTGTTATCTGAACTCCGACTTTCTAGGGTGACTGGCTCGTCCCCACCTGGGGTATCTTCTCTGTGGGTCATTCGGTGGCTTTGGTTTTTCACGGCTGTAAGCAGGGCGGGAGCTCAGAGTCCTTGGCCAACACTGGAGTAGATGGGGCTCTGAGGGAACCCAGCTGGCTGGCCAGGGTGAGGAGACAGCTTGGGGGACCCACTGTCATGGCAGAAGAGGCAGGAGGACAGTGAGAACGGGTGGGCAGACCACACAGTCATGCGCACTCACAAACGCTGATAGGGCGCTCACACCCACACCCTCACAGCTGCCCCTGAGTACACACATTCCTACCCACACATGCACTTCCAGTCAGGACATCCAGGCAGACACTCACATACTTTCAACACTTTTCAAAGAGCTGGCTTTGGCTTTGTTCCTCTCCCTTCCCCCAGTGGTTATCTCTTTTCTTGACAGAATCTTGTTCTCCCTGATCTCCTTCCCCTGGGGACCACTGAGGACACACTAAACAGTGCTTGGAGGAGTAGGTGACCCAAAATATCAGGTTGTTGTTGTTATTGTTGTTATGGCTTCTAGATCTCTTCCATCCAGGTCATTCTCCTCTGGACAGGCTTCAGTGGGGATGTCCAGACGTGCATCCTTCAGATGACATGGACTTTATCTTACTTAGTGTTTATGGTTTAGTCCAAGGAGTGCCTGAGCTCTCACTCTACCAAGTCTCCTTATATGCAGGGGATAGATGATCTTCAGCTATTTCCTGAGTGGGGTGCAGGGATCTATTCTCCCCTGCCCTGGTCCTCAGCCTGACCCCTGGGGATGGTTCAGTAAGGGCGGGCTGAGATCAGCCTGGCAGCCTTCTTGCAGAGTGAAGGAAGTCTGCATACCTTCCCCAGCCTTCTCCTTTGTAGGGGACCCAGCCACCATAGGGCTCAAGACAAGACTGGAAAACTGGAGGACTCATGGTGACTCAGTCCTGGTCTATTTCCATTTTTCCCCCTCTTAATCAAATACATATACCTGCCAGTCAGAACTTCAGAGCAACGATGCAGAATCATAGAGCATCAGGACAACTCCACTAAGTTCACATAGTTCCAGTTTAAAGAGGAGAAGTCAGACATCAGAATAATAGTAATAATGACATGTGTAATAATGGTAATAGAAACATATTGATGGAATCTTTAGTATATGCTTTATTTCATTTACTTTTCACAACAACTTTCTTTCTTAGGTTAATAGTCTCATTTTTTTTTTCTGACAAGGAAACAGGCTGAGGGTGCTCAAGGGATTTCTATAGGTCTCTGTGACTCCTGAGCTCATGACCGAACCTGGGGGTTTCTCTTCCTACTCTAGCTGCCAGGAAGCTCTTAGTCTATCCTATTGCTCCAGCGTAGTAATTGTGTTCATTGGAACCCTGGCTTCACTTTTAATTTCTGCTTTAACAACTACATAGTATACACATCTTTAAATGTAAACTCCCACATCCTTTGTAGAAAGAGATCAGAATAAATAAATGAACAACCAGCAATTAAGCCTTTTATTTGCCTGTGAGGATGGGAAGTGCGTTGCCTGGATTTGGGGGGACATCTCCAATTTCAGATATTTCACATGGTTTCCAAACCATGTCTTAATTTTGGCTTCTGTATCTTTGGACTCGGATTCATGACTATGTCCTGGGGCTATTCTTTCTAGTGGCTCTGGGAGATAATGACCATCTCTGTGCTGGCTCAGACAATGGGGATTGTTAAGAATGAATTGGGCCATTGATAAATGCCCCTTGCTCTGAGGACTTCAGCTGCCAGTTCCTCCCTGTCTCAAAAGCGTGAGTGTCTGGATGCCTGAAGGAGTTTGACCCCTGCCCTAAGCCTGGCCCTGGCCCCATGGCCACCCCTTCTTCATGTGACCCTGTCTAGGCCCAGGGCTCTGCTGGGAGGTCTGTGTCTCTTGGACTTGAGCTCTGCCTCCCCCAGCGTGGACCACATGGTCTCTGATCAGCATGGCTCTTCTTGACCCAGAGCTCGGGATGAGGAGTCTGGACTCTGGAATGTGGAGGGACATACACCGAAGCTTTTCTGCCCTGCACCTGTGAGGTCATAGACAAATGCTCACTTTTTTCTCCTTCCCAGTGAGGGGGTTTCAAGTTTACCAAGTGGTTAGGGCGTGATTTGTCACCTCTTACCTATAAGAGATGTCAGTCACCAGGGGCCTCTGAATGCAGGGCAGGGCTCTGGTTGCATTGAAAGTTGGTGGGACTTCTAACTAGTTGACTCCAAGACTGATTATTTTACCCTGCCCAAGGCTATTAATGTTTGGCAGGGGGAGCTTTGGGGGGCAGTGTTTAGCACTAAAGAATGATTAGAAGGACTCTAATGGTGGGCTTTCAGGCACTGTATTGGGATTCTGCTTCACCGCCCCCGCCCGCCCCCCCCCAACCGCCTTCACACACATTGATGGCTGTTAACCTCCCAAAAGCATTTGGTTGCAACGTGGAAAGGAGGAGTCATTGGCCTGAGGTCCTGGGAAATACCTGGTACTGGGTGATGTGCTGGGAGGTTGTTATAGGTGAGGGGTAAATAATGTCATCTCAAAAAAGTAAGACAGATTTTATTGTATCTCTGCTGAGGATTTGAGGTGTTCCCAGGACTTTTAGCTCAACCAAATGAGAACAGGTTTAAAATCCAGCAAAATTGTGTTGGGCCCAGCAGTCAGAGTGGCTGGGGGGGAAGGCTTACTCACGGTTACTCCCATTTATTTGGTACCTGCTAAAGGCCAGCCCCTTGTTATGTTCTTTGCATCTTTTGTTTCATGAAACCTCTGGAACAACGCTGTGAGACAGGCACTCCTGTTTTAAAGATAAGGCAACTGAAGCACAATGAGTTTAAGTGAGAGCTGGCCAGGATTCCATCCCAGGTCTGTCTGCCGTCAGAGTCTGTAGTGAATGTGTGCGGATCACTCCCCTGGTTCTAAAGCTTTGAAAACAGGAAAATCCACCCCTTTGGGACAACTGGGGAAGGGCTAAGGGCTTGACGTTTCTGGCCCCAGGACTTGAACATCAGCATCCTCAGCCTTACCAGTCTCAAAACGGAGACTGCCACTCTGTGGGAAGCAGGGGTGGGGTGGGGAGGTCTCTTGGATTTGGCAGGGATCAACCCCACTCTCTTGGGGTGGGCAGCTTTGGGCTTCTGTGGTTTCACTTCTCCCCTGGATCAGTCTCTGTCCTGGGAGTGGAGCCTCTACCCAGACTCGGTGATCCAGAGAGCTCCTCCCTCCCCCGGTTCCAGGGTCCCCTCGGTGCCAAGCTCTGGGGGAGTCCAGGATCCACTAAGAATGTCTCTGGGCAGACCAGACCCTATTCAGCATGATGCAGTGTCTGTAGGCATCAGCAGTTTGGCAGGGTAATTGTGTGTAGTGTTCACTTTCTGCTGGAGAAATGGAGGTTTTGTCTTACAACCCAAATATCCTGGGCTTGGAAACCGTGTAAAATACAGCCTGTGGTCTGGGAGTGTGGGCTGCACTGCGGGCCTGTGTGTGGTGCTGGTTTAAAGGACATGGTTGAGGGCGCCTGGGTGGCTCAGTTGGTTGAGCGACTGCCTTCGGCTCAGGTCATGATCCTGGAGTCCCGGGATCGAGTCCCGCATCGGGCTCCCTGCTCGGCAGGGGGTCTGCTTCTCCCTCTGACCCTCTTCGCTCTCGTGCTCTCTGTCTCTCATTCTCTCTCTCTCAAATAAATAAATAAAATCTTTAAAAAAAAAAATAAAGGACATGGTTGAGAGACAGAATGATGGACTCAGGTTGTCTCACTGATCCTGATGAAGGGGCAGAGGAGGGCTGTACATTCCAGCCATGTGCAGAGAAAAGAGTGTGGGCTTTGTAGTCAGACAGATCTGATTTGGAGCCTCAGTTTCCTGGTCTGTAAAATGGGGTTCCCAGAAAATGTACTCAAGTGTAGTATCTGACATAGAATAGGGGAACCACGAATGGCATATCCTTCCTTTTTGTCCCACTCCCCTTCTGGGGAAGAACACCGGACTGATTGGCAACAGACCTGGACCCCAGCTCTAGCTTAGCCTCTGGGTATACTGTGTTATCTTCCTTTCTCTGGGCCTCAGAGAAGGCCTGTATGTACAATAGGGGAAGAATGAATTTCTCTCACTCTCTGTAGTTTTTGAGGATAATGAAGTCAGAGAAATCTCTCAGAAGATGCAGAAAGTTCAATTACTCTTTTTCATTTATTCACACCACACATATTAATTGAGATCCTGTGGTGTGCTAGGATCTGTGCAAGGCACAGGGAATACAGGGCATGTGAGCAGGGCATGTCCTGGTCCTCCAGCTGCAGTCAGACCACGTGGCTTGTGAACAATAAGTGACAGGCCTGTTTGTGGGACGTGATCCCAGCAGGTACGGGACTCCTTGCCGTATCAGAACAGGAAGTGTCCTCTCTTACTGGGGCAATCAGAGAGGCCTTCCCAGGGGTGAAAACTCTTGGTCTGGATCTTGAGAGATAACAGGAAGTTTCTGGCCCTGGAACTAGCCATTTCTCCAAGAAGCCCTGGATCCTTTTAGTGGAGAATGGTATTTAGAAACCAAAATCTGGGACAATATGTGCTCTTTGCATTTGGTGTGCCATTGCTTCTATGCCCTCTTAGCAAACAGAGCTAGGACATAGACCTATATGTCCGTATTTATTTCTATGATTCAAAGTGCAAGAAATTATTATCTATTTTTAGAAACGAAAACAAAACCCCACAAGTGACTGAAATAGAGAGTAGTAGCATAAGGGTACTTTAGATTGAGTGGTCAGAGAGGGCCTCTTTGAGGAGGTGATATTTCATGAGAGCCTCGAGATTGTTTTAATGAGAAGGGCCTTAATTAAGATAAGGTGGAGAGGAGGTCTCCTCTCAAATGCAGAAAGTGAGGGAGATGAAAAAGTCAAAGGGACTCTCAAACTCAGCATATCCAAAACGGCATTTCCGTGTTCTTTTCCCACACTATCCTATTCCTATGTGGTCCTCTTCAGGTATGTCAGGTCTCCTTGACCAGCTCCTTCATCTACGCAGCTGCATACATCAGAGAACACTGTCAGTCCTCCTCAGCACCCGTCTCCCTTGGAGCCGGTCCAATCCCTCACCAAGGCTGGTTGATATTCTCTTGTAAATATCTCTGAAATTCATCGCTTCTGTCTGTCCGTCTCCACTAGGATCACTCTGGTTCAAGGCACCATTTTCGTCTTTCCTGTAGAGTACCACAGGAGCCTCCTAACTGGTCCAGCTGCATCCATGCTGGCTCACTACACAGCAGTCAGAGTGCCTTTCGAGACACAACTTGTTCATGTCATTTCCCTCCTTGAAAATATTTCAGTTGCTTCCTGTTGATCTTAAGATAGAGACCAAACACTTTAATAAATCCTACAAGGTCTTGTTTGTCTGACCCTACCACCATTGCCTATGTCCTCCTAGCCAGCATCCCCCTTCCTCCCATCTGCCATGCTGGCTTCGTCTCAGTCCCTTGGGCTTGTCACACTCCCTCCTACCATTGGCCATTGCATTTGCTGTTGCTCTGTTTAGGATACTCTCCCTTCATGTCTTCATATACTGAATCCCTACTTATCTCTCAGTTTGCAGCTCAACTGTCACTTCCATGACCTCCACGACTATGTCAAATCCCATTTTGTAAGGCTTTAAAACATTGTTTACCTCCTTCAAGGGTAACTTTACCTTTATTTACAATTATTACATGATAATTAATGCCTCCTTTTCCTGTTTGGTGATGAGCTCCATGAGGGTTGTTCATTGCTTGATCCTAGCAGTTAGTATGTTACTGAGACGTTCTGCAAATATTTGTTGGATGAATGAATGAATGAAGCTTTATCAGCTGAGCACCCAGATAGATGGTGGTGCCATTCACTAGAATAAAACTTTTAAGGAAGAAATAGATTTGGGAGGGGGAAGATAATAATTCATTTTAGGACATGTGGCATTTGAGGTTCCTATTAGCCCCTCCCCTTCAAAGATCTTACCATCTTCTGGGCAACACAAATTAGACTGTCATTCAGCAGCTTTTTGGTGACTGGTGATAGATGACATCTTATTCCTAGGTGATTCTAAGGGGCTGCCTGGAGGAGGGAGCTAAGTCACTAGGCATCCCTGAGCCTGTGGCTCACCCATCTACCCTGGTTTGTAGAGGATAAAGGAGATCTGAGAGGCCTCCAGGTGGTCCTGACTTGGCTTCATGGCTGCTTTTATGAAGGATCTTTACAAACTTATGAAGGCTCCTTGGAGCTTGGGAGTTATTTGCATGATACATCACATGGATCAGGAGCTGACAGTCTCCTCCCCACCCCTGAGGTTGTACTAGGCTTAGGCCTGTAAGAGCATTCAGAGAGCATGTCTTACTAAGACCAGGGAGCCATCCTTGCAATGGGGCCCTTAGCACTGGGACAGACAGCCTATTCAGTCACTGTGGCTCACTGACTCTTGCATTCCTCACTCACTCATTCAATGATCTATTTTGTCTTCATTTAAGTCACTTACTCCCTTCACCCCTCCTTCAACACCCACCTGTCCAGCCACAGACAAGAGTTTATGTTGTGTTTATAGCAGAACTCAAGGCCGGTGAATTACCTGCGTCCCCCTCTTCTTCATCCTTCTTTCACATGGTTCTCACAGCCCAGAAGCTCGGGCGAAGAGACCATTGGGGTGGGGAGATGTCATTGTGCTATTTGAGGGCCACGTGTGATTGCAGGGTGTTAGCAGGAAGAAAGTGAGACCAGAAGCTGCCATGATGATTGCTCTTCTTATCTCACTTTCTGCTCTTCTAGTGTTCTGTCCCCTCTTTCAGTGTGATGAGAGTTTAGGATTTAGGCTCCTTGATCAGATTGATGGAAGGTGGTAGCTGGGCTCTGCAGAGGTGCTTGGGGCTGAGGTCCAAAGGGAAAAGAGAAACATAGCTCCCTAAGAGCCCCACCATGGAAAAGAGGATGCTTTTGTTTCCTTCATTTTCTACCAGAATTGTACTTTTATTTTTTTTTTGAGCTTTTATATTTGAATTTATTCTTCATTTAACTTTTAAAACACTACTATAGTTGAATATTAAAACAAAAACAATAGCAAGTAGTGAGCTATGATTATAGTCCTTCACTCATTCACTACTGCATATAAAATGCCAGCAGTATTATTCACTGGCCCCATTAAGAGGTCTGACACTGACCACCACCCCTGGGATGATGTTCATCATCCTCATAGGCTTCCCCATTGTAATGGTGCCGTCTTTCCTGATTTGGATCAAAGTCCACCAGTTCTACCTGGTCCATTTCATCAGTCTCTTCTACTTCTTTCCTCTCAGGTAGGAGTTTTTCCAGCAAAGAGAGTTTATCAGGAGAGAGAAAGCCATTCTCAGGAAAGTTTACCTTAAATTCAATGATTAGGCGACTCTTCTCATATGGTCTACGATAAATTGGCATGCCTTCATTTAGCACACACTTGATATCTCCATGCTTGACAATTTGACCTGGGTGAGAGGTGATGACGATGGTTCGGTTGTCAAGAGTAGATATTGGCTTTTGAAAGCCACACAGTGCTTCAACCAGCTGTATGTCCATACACATGAGAAGGTCTTCTCCTCGCTGAGTAAAAACAGCGTGGTCCTTCTGATCTAAAACAATGATAATATCTCCTGGTTCCAGTCCTGGTTCTTGGTCTCCTTCACCATGGAATGTTATCTTCTGGCCATCCTTCATGCCTTTGTCAATATGAACTTCTAGAATCTTCTTCTCTCGAACTATCTTCCTCCCATTGCAGCTTTTACATCTATCTTTGGGACTGATCCGTTCCCCATGGCCCTGGCACTCCATGCACACAGACTGAATTTGCTGAACCATTCCAGGTCCTATCTGATGAATTCTTATTTGCATTCCAGTACCTTGGCAATTGGGACAACATTCGACTGCTCCTTTCTTACCACCTTGGCCTTCACATATATCGCAAATCACATTCTTTTGCAGAGCTAGTTTTCGTGTTGCACCATTATATAAATCTTCTAAGGTTACTGAGAGCTGATGCACAACATTTTTACCTCTCCTTTCTCTCTGCATCCTTCCTCCTCCTTCAAAAAACATATCAAAGATGTCCATGGGGGAGCCAAAACCACCACCAGCTCCACCTTCTTTAATCGCCTGTTCTCCTCCTTTGTCATGTAATTCCCTTTTTTTTGCATCAGAGAGTACTTCGTAAGCTTGAGAAATCTGTTTGAACTTCTCTCCTTCATTTGGATTCTTATCAGGGTGATACTTCAAGGCCAGTTTCCTGTAGGCCTTTTTCAATTCCTTTTGGGTGGCATTGGGTTTGACCCCCAAAACATCATAGTAAGTGGTTTCTTTCACCATTTTCTACAGCCAGTGAGAGGGCCGAGGCCGGTGTGGGGGAGCAGGAAGGAGCGCGTTGCTGGGCGCAGCTCGGGCAGCTGCCGCTCCTCCGCGTCTCACCGAGCATTCTGGAAAGTTCCCAGAATTGTGCTTTTAAACCTGTGGAATTTGCAGAAAGCTGGCAGGAGGAGGGAGAGCAGGATTTTTTAAAATGTGGCCTTAGGAACCAGGCAGTAGACTAATCCTGAACCCATCCCCTCCAGAAGATGCTCTTTCAGTTCTCTTAAGTTTGCCACTTATAAAGAACCCCTGAGAATGTGTGCTGTCCATCTGTTGTGATATCAGACAGGGCTGGAACTGAGCAGACACAAGACAATGGCAACCACATCAGATAAGGGCATCTTAGACAAATGCGCGAAGGTGCCAGGGATCTCAGTTACAGACTCATTCACTCAATCCCTCACTCGTCCAGTCAACAACTATCCACCTAGTACCTACTCTGGGCCAGGCATTATTCTAGGCACTGGAGATACAGCAGTGAGCAAAATACATGCTCTTGAAGAATCTGCTTCCTGGTGTGGGAAGATGGACAGTAAGCAGGTTGACATACAGCATGCAAATGGTGCTGAGCACTATGGAGAAATACAAGAAAGGCAAGTGAATCCCAAGGGTGGGAGAGGTTTATACATCTATATAGGGTCGGGAGATTTTCTCTGATGAGCAGATATTTAACCAGAGGCCAGGAGGAAGTGAAATGGCAAGCTGTGTGAGTATTTGGGGGAAAAGCAGTCAAATGGAAGAAGAAAGGCAAAAGTCCCGACATATGCTTGAGGAGGAGTATGAAGGTCCATAGACCTGTAGTGAAATGAAAGTCAAAGTGTTGAAGTCAGTGCAATAATTTGGGCGAGGTCATGAAGGCCTTTGTGGGTTATTTGGAGAACTTTGGCTTTTAATCTGGGTGATATGGGTGGACATTGGAAGGTTTTGAACAGAGAAATGACATGCTCTGGCGGCAGTTTGATGAGAGTAGGGGGGAAGGCAAGTTAGGAGCCTATTGTAGTAATGCAGGTGAGAGATGGTGGTGGCCACGCCCAAGGTCCACTTATCATTTATTTCTCCATCCATTTCAGTTTTTCTTCTACCAATGTGACATGGCCTCTGAGGCTTTTTGTCACTGTTCATCCATTCCTTTTTCCCTTCATCCTCTGTCGAGCTATCTTCAAGTGAATTCTTTACAAGTCTGTACTGGTCTTTAACAAGTCTTTACCTGCTACGCGTAAAGCATTATGCTAGATGCTGGTTGCTAGGGGCATATTCTTCTGGGACTTGGGCCCCAGCAGGGGGTGCTAGATGCATCCATGGGAGATCACTAGTCAGTTAGAAAACCAAGCGGGCCCTGGCAAACCCAGAATGAATCATGTCAGCGCTTCAGTATTTTGGGTGCCTTATGATTTGGCAAGGAGTGTGAGTACGCTTCCAGGAGGAGGCCACATTTATGTTGAATCTTGATGGGTGGGGACAGCAAATCAGTTCTGAAGAATAGCAGGGAACATAAAGGACATAGTGGGGAGTAAAGGGTGGTAATACCAAAAGAGGTGGGGTGGGCTGGACACAGGGTCTGGGGAGTCATGAGCACCAGGCTAAGCAGTTCAGACTTGAGTTAAGAGATACTGGGGAGATGTAACTGGTTTCTAAGGGGATGTTACAAGAGCTGTGTTTTACGGGGTTGAAACTAACACCGGAATGACGGGGTTAGGCTGGAGGCTGGAGGCCAACGAGAAAACAATTGCCTTGTGTAAGCCTTCTTAGTCTTATGACCCATAGGATCCTGAGATTGGAGAGACTGTTGGGGTGGCCCCCAGGTGCAGAGTGGGCAGGGAAGCAATGATGTGGGGGCTCTAATGGCCAACAATAGCAGCAGGTGATGTGAGTGGCTATCTCTGGGACAAATGCCAGATGTCTCCTGTAACTCACCTTTGAGTGAAGAATGCAGAGCAACCTGAGTTCTGGGTAGAGCAATCTGGAGGTTTGGGTCTGGCCTCTGGCCATGATGACTCTTATAGAAGCTTCTGGGGAAGGGGTCATTGGATTGTAGAAACATAAGTTTCAGAGTGGAAGTTCATCTAATCCACCCCTCTCTTCCAGATGGGGCAATTAGAAGCCCAGAAGGGGCATAAAATATTCAAGACCATATAGAGCACACGTGGCAAGAGAAAGGTCAAGCATCTTATTTGAACTCCTGTTGGTGGAATTACTAGATTAAATTATACATTTGTATATTTCTTTCAATGGAAGAGGAAATTCTAAGAAAATTGTTTTATTCATTTACTTCTCTATCACTTAGCTGGGGCCTGATACAGAGCAGATGCTCTGCCCTACCCCGTGACCATACTGTCACCCCTCTTGCCCCAGACCAAGAAGGTGTTAGATGGGTCTCAGGGTGGGCCAGAGGTGGGCTCAGGAAGAGCTGCCTGCCAATGGGAGTAGAGCCTGGCTCTGGATCCCTTGTGCACTCATGTGGCCTGGCCTGTGACCATTTCTACCTCAGTTGTACTCAGAGCCCTTGGCAAAGGCTCACTGGGGACCGTGGGTGTGAGTGAGTAAAGGGGTGACTACTATGATGGTGACGGCTGAGAGGGTGAGGGAACAGGTGTGTGATGGGCCGGAGTGTCCTGTGCTTGAGGCCATTGCAAGAGACAAAGTCCCTGCCCAGCTGGAGATAAAGAGCATCTCACAGGGGATTTAGCAGCCGCCACAGAGAAGCCTAGGATGCATATTTGGGGCATAAGTCCAGTGCTTGGTCTGGCCTGAGGCTCGGCCTCCAGAGACTTCACTAGACCCACTTATTTGCTCTTCTGTTGTCCCAGTCAGCTAGAGGCCACGTCTTTAAGAACATAACCTCTCCCCACAGTGTGCAGAAGTCTGCGACTTAAAGGCAGGATTACAGATGTAATTGTCCTTTGACACACCTCCATCCCCACACTCAGGATCCTAGTGGGGAGGGCTGAACTGGAGACAGTTTTCTGAAGAGTCACAGGGATTTGGGCCATAGCACCTGCCAACCCAGGCCCTGTGGTCTGTGTCAGTACTGGATTCATAATTGGTTCTTAAGCTCTTGGTCAACATGTTCTGTTTGTCTTGTGCTGTGGACTTGGCAGAGGGATTTCCACACGGAGGAGAGTGACTTAGACTCATGAGCAAACTGAACTTGTAGACACAGGAAAATAAGTGCCCCCAGGTTTAGCATCCCTCAGTGAGTACCCTGGGGAAGGCAGTGGCATTTTCTTCAGGTATCGGGTCATAATGCTCTCTTTCCAAGGGGGCATCGTGGACCCAGAATGGACCAGCATAGCATCATGGACCCATATCAGGACGGAACCTGAGACGGAGGGAAGAAAGAACTTGAGTGCTAGTGTTCAGCCACAAATTTGCTCTGTGATTTGGATAAGTCATTCACCTTCTCTGTGCCTTGGTTTCCCTTTGCAGAAGCTGCAGGATTAGAAAAGACAATTCTTTTTCTTTTTTAAGATTTTATTTCTTTATTTGACAGAGAAATGAGAGAGGGAACACAAGCAGGGGGAGTGGGAGAGGGAGAAGCAGGCTTCCCGCTGAGCAGGGAGCCCGATACGGGGCTCGATCCCAGGACCCCGGGATTATGACCTGAGCCGAAGGCAGACGCTTAACGACTGAGCCACCCAGGCGCCACTGGAAAAGATAATTATTGAGCTCCTGTCCTCCCATAACGTTCCAGGTTTCTTGCTCACATTGTGTTAACAGAGATTTTTGGTTAGACCCCAACTTCTAGATTTCTATCTTGGTCCAGAGCTCATTTTTCACGTTGCCTGAAATCCCACTGTTCTAGATTCATTCCTTTGGGTCTTTTAAGAGACTCTTATTCCATAGATTATATTGCCTAACAAAATCCCTCTTACTTTTATGACCTCATATAGAGATACAAAGCAGGTGTCCACTCCATTATTGTATTTCAGTCTTTACAACAACTGTGCCAGGTAATCAAAGATATATTATTATCTCCAGTTTGCATATGAGAAAAGAGGCCCAGAGAGGTTAGTAACTTGACAAAGTTCACAAGGTTGGTTACTGGCAGAGCTGAGAGGAGGCTGTTGGTTTCTTGACCGCTGGTCTATTTTGTGTGTGTGTGTGTGCGTGTGTGTGTGTGTGTGTGTGTGCCACCTTTTGGGTTTGGCAAGGGGTCCTAAAGACTGTATGGGATGGGGGCTGTGGTTTTTTTTTATCAGATGGCAGAAGTATCAGGATAAGAGCATGAACCCCCACATACTGGTACAGTGCTGAGGGGCTGTGCCCAGATAAGCATAGGCTGGCCAGGCAGAAAGCAGGCCCTCTGCTTTCTGTCACAGACTATGTTATCAGGGTGGTGGGATTCTGGTCAAGCCCTAGTCTTCTTGTTTTCGTCTTTTCCCCCAGCTTTATTAAGCTATAATTGACATGTCATATTGTGTAAGTTTCAGGTATACAATGTGATGATTTGATATATGTATTTGTTGTGAAATGCTTAGCACAATAAGGTGAGTTAACACATCCATCACCTCAGTTACCTTTTTTTGTAAATGTGGTGAGAATATTGAAGATCTACTCTCAGCAACTTTTAAATATACAATACAGTATTGTTAATTATAGTCACCCCCTGTGCCGTATGCTAGATCCCTAGAACTCATTCATCTGAAAATCTGTGCCTTTTAACCAGTATCTCCTCATTTCCCTCAACCCCCAGCCCTGGCAACCATCATTCTACTCTGTTTCTATGAATTCAGCTTTTTTAGATTCTACATATAAGTGAGATCATATAGTATTTCTCTTTCTCTGCCTTATTTATTTCACTTAGCATAATGCTCTTGGGGTTCATCCATGTTGCAAAAGGTAGGATTTCCTTTTTTATGGTTGAATAATATTCCACTGCATGTATCTATATAGATATAGATATAGATATAGATATAGATATACACACACATATACATATATGCACATGCACATATATATAATATACAAGTGTCCCATATATATAACCTATACAGTGTCCTATATATATATTATTTATATATCTATATATATAATGTGATATTTCCATATTTCCATGTCTCGGCTCTTGTGAATTATGCTGCAAGGAATGTGGGGGAGCAGATAGCTCTTTGAGATACTGATTTCATTTCCTTCAGATATATACCTAGACGTGAGATTGCTGGATCATATGGTAGTTCTATTTTTAATTTTTTGAGGAACATCCATACTGTTTTCCATAGCGGTTGTACCAATTTACATTCCCACTAACTTTGCACAAGGGCTCCCTTTTCTCCACATCCTCACCAACATTTGTTATCTCTTGTCTTTTTTGATGCTAACCATTCTGACAGGTGTGAGGTGATATCTCATTATAGTTTGATTTGCATTTCCCTGATGATGAGTGATGTTGAGCACCTTTCATGTATGTGGTCATTTGTATGTCTTCTTTGAAAAAATGTCTATTTGAGCCTTTTCTACATTTTTAACTGATTTTTAAATTAAGTTTTTTTTTGTTACTGAGTTGTAGGAGCTCCTTATATATTTCAGATATTAACCCCCATATCAGATGTATGGTTTGCAAATATTTTTCCCATTCTACAGGCTGTCTTTTCATTCTGTTGACTGTTTCTTTTGCTGTTCAGAAGCTTTTTTAGCTTGATATAGTCCCATTTGGGTTTTTTGGGTTTTTTTTTTTTGCTTCTGTTGCGTGTATTTTCTTTTGTTGTTGACAACTTTAATACTCCACGTTTATCTTGATAACGTGAATAACGCAACCTCCATATCAACAGTGTTGTGAGTTGAGTTGATTCTCATTCTCATATCCATCAGGCAGATATGCTCTCCTCAGGTGGTCTGACTTAGGTATGTAGCCTCTGTTCTTCACTTGGAGAGACAGGAAAGCACGGACTGCTGGGAGATCAGCCTTCTCAAGTGTTGATGTTGGCTTCAGGCATATTTTCACCAAGTCCTGGATAACACTGACATTCTGTTTGTGCAGTACTTTTGCATCGAAGAGGTGCAGTCAGGGGCCTCTGCTTCGTTCTCACATTTTGCTCTTCAAATTCTGCCTTCCTCTTGGTGTGAGCCTTGGACTTAAGGTGGTCACTAATGGCAGCCTTGAGAACATGATTCAGAACCACATGGCAAGAAGGGCAGAAGAGTTTTCCTCCATCTTTGTGCAGCTCACTTGCAAACTCAGTGACTGGATCCAGGGGAATCACATACAAAGCAATCTCAGAACAGTTTCAAGCAAGTAGTGCTGTCACTACAAATCTTCCCATTCCAACTCTGAATAAGGTTTCCATCAATTTCCAGTTTTTTTCATCTTGATACTTAGCAGTGAAGGGTCTCCAGTGCAAAACCAGAGATGCTTGAAATCCTGGCACTTTCCTTTTTTCAAACCCAGAGATGCCTTCAAATCAGTTTTTGCACAAGTGGTGATGGGGAAATAGTTTGTGGGCTTGCACCCTATTTCCCTGTGGTGCTGGGAAGTCATGCCTTTATGTAGGATTAGAGTGCCCATAGGGGAAGTGGATGAGACCTGACCAGAAAGGAAAGGAGGAGGAAGAAAGAAAGGAGAAAGGGGGGTGACGGAGGAGGAAGACCTCCGTCACAGTCTTTATTATTGCCCCATTGAGCCCCGGGTGTCCACCATGTCACTGTCAAGACCAATTTCAAGGAGTTTTTCTCCTATGCTTTCTTCTAGTTTTATAGTTTTAGGTTTGACTATTAAGTCTTTAATCTATTTTGAATTAATTTTTGCAAACAGTATAAGATAGGGGTCCAATTTCATTCTTTTGCATGTGAATATTTAGTTTTCCCAGCACTGCTTATTGAAGAGATTCTTTTTTCCTTAGTATAGTTTTGTAATATAGTTTGAAATTAGAAAGCCTCCAGTTTTGTTCTTTCTTAAGATTGCTTGGGAGTGGGGTGCCTGGGTGGCTCAGTCAGTTAAGCGTCTGCCTTTGGCTCAGGTCATGATCCCAGGGTCCTGGGATCGAGCCCCACATTGGGCTCCCTGCTCAGTGGGGAGTTTGCTTCTCCCTCTGCCACTCCCTTCCACTTGTGCTCTCTCTCTGGCTCACTCTCTCTCTCTCTCAAATAAATAAAATATTTTAAAAAAAAAAGAAAAAAGATTGCTTGGGAGTCTTTTGTGGTGCCATATGAATTTTAGGATAGTTTTCTCTTTCTGTGAAAAAATGCCATTAGAATTTTAGTAAGAATTACACTGGGTCTGTAAATAGCTTTGTGTAGTATGGACACTTTAATAATATTAATTATTCTCATCTATGAACATGGTATGTCTTTCCATTTATTTTTGTCTTCTTCAATGTCTTTCATCAATGTCTTATAGTTGTCAGTGTACATATTTTTCACCTCCTTGGTTAGATTTATTCCTAAGTATTTTATTCTTTTTGATGTTATTGTAAATGAGATTATTTTCTTTATTTCTTTTTTAGTTTGTCATTAGTATATAGAAATGCAACTTTTTTTTTTTGTATGTTGATTTTTAATCCTGAAACTATACTGAATTCATTTATTAGTTCTAATAGTTTTTTGGTGTATTCTTTAGAGTTTTTTATATATAACATTGTGTCATCTGCAAACATGGCAGTTTTACTTCTTCCTTTCTGGTTTGGATTCCTTTTATTTCCTTTTCTTGTCTAATTGCTCTAGCTAGGGCTTCTAGTACTATGTTGAATGGAAGTGTTGAAAGTGGGCACCCTTGTCTTGTTTTAGACCTTAGACATTATTTTTCTTTTTCAGGAATAATCTTGGTTATACATTTCAGATGTAACTCATGAAGCTGTAGGAAAAAATCCTATGGGGATTTGATTGGGATTATATTGTGTCTATACTTCAGTTTATGGTAAATTGACATTTTCCTATCTATATATATGAAATACCTCTTCATTTATTTTGGCCTTCTTTAATATCTTTTAATAATATTTTTTTCTCATTAAGGAACATGTGTGTTTTAAGATTAATTTGTATATACCTTACATATTTTTGTTGCGCTTATTAATGCTTTTTCTTCTACATTTCACTTTACGTTTGTGCCAGTGTCTAGGACTATACTTGGCTTTTGTATATTCATTTACTGACAACTTCCTAAGCCATTTTATGAATTAAAATAGTTTATTTGTAGATACTTTTGAGTTTTTTATATTCACAAGGAGAGTGACTTGCTAGTTCAAGCTAAATTTTAATAAGAATTAGGGAATGACATCATATGTCCAGACATGAACCCCTGGAGACATGGCTTGCCTAGTGGACTACAGGTTTGTGTCTGGTAGACCCAGCTCTGTGTAAGGTGTGACTGGGTAGGCACAGCAGAGGCCAAATGCAGCCTCTACTTACTCCCTTGGCTGTATGCTGTTGAGCATAGGCAGATGTGGCAGCCCTGTGGAAAATCATATCAATTGCAAATAATGACAGTTTTGTTTCTTTCCATTCTTATAAATTTTCTTTCTTTCTAACTAGCTAAGATATTTAGTACAATAATGAATAAAAGTTAGTGGGAACTGGGCATTTTTATTTTGCTTTTGGTCTCATAGGAAATGCTTTCAACATGTTGTCATTAAGTATGTAATTCCTGGGGTGCCTGGGTGGCTCAGTCGTTAAGTGTCTGCCTTGGGCTCAGGTCATGATCCTGGAGTCCCAGGATCGAGTCCCGCATCAGACTCCCTGCTCGGCAGGAAGCCTGATTCTCCCTCTCCCACTCCCCCTGCTTGTGTTCCCTCTCTCGCTGTGTTTCTGTCAAATAAATAAATAAAATCTTAAAAAAAAAAAGTATGTCATTCCTGGTATATTTTTTTCTTGGTAGATGCCCTTTAATCAGTTTAGAGAAGGTCTATTGTATTTCTAGTTTACTAAAAGGTTTTATTATAAAGAGCTGTTGAATTTTATAAAGTTGTTTTTCTTAATCTATTAAGATGATCATAAGGTTTTTCTTTTTTAGCCTATTAATGCAGTGGGTTTCATTAATATATTTTTTAATGTTAAAACAGCTAAAACATTAGGCTAAAACCAACTTGACCATGGTGTATTGGCCTTTTCATAAACAGCTGGATTGTTTGATGATATTTTGTTTAGTATATTTTCATCTATGTTCATATATGAGACTGGCCTATAAATTTCCTTTCTTGTAATTTTGCTTAGTTTATGAAAATTATGTCAGCCTCATAAAATGAATTGAGGTGTGTTTGCTTTTTTCTTGTTTTCTGAAAAAGTTTGGGTGAGGTTTTTTTTGTTTTTTTTTTTTAATGATAGAAAGTCATCTCTGAATGTCTCTGTGCTTGGTGTTTTCCTTATGGGAAGATTAATTTATTTCATGGTTATAGATCTATTTCTTCCTGAGTCAATTTTGGCTAATGTATTTCTCTAGGAATTTGTCTTATTTATGATTTCAGTGATATTGCAAAATATTCCTGTCCATATAATATCCATAATATTCTTTTATCTTTGCTGCACTATAGTTATAAATTCCTTTTTATTGCTAATATTGTTTGTATTTCCTTTTTTTTCCTGACCTTTCTTCCCTCTGACCTTCCCAGAGCTTTGTCTATCTTATTTGTGTTTTAAAAAACTAACTTTAACTCTATTGATCCTTCCATTTGTGTTTACATTTTGTTTTGTGTTTTCATTGTGTTTTGCTTCATGTTTGCCCCTATCTTAACCATTTTTCTTCTGCTAATTTTTTTGGAATTATTCTCTTCTCTATAATGTCTTATGTTGGGGCGCCCGGATGGCTCAGTCAGTTAAGTGTGTCCAACTCTTGGTTTTGGCTCAGGTTATGATCTCATGGGTCATGAAATCACCCCTGCGTGGGGCTCCACACCCAGTGGGGAATCTGCTTGAGATTCTCTCCCTCTGCCCCTCCCTCCACCTGCATGTGCATGCGCTCTTTCTCTTTCAAATGAATAAATATTTAAAAAAATAAAATGTCTTATTTTAGAAGTTAAAAATCTTCTAATTTTTATATTTTCTTATTTTCTAATTTAAAGCTGTAATTTTTGCTTTTAATTTTATTTGTCTGTATACCATATGATTTTTATATATGTATTTTCATAATAATTTGCATTTGTTTTCTAATTTCTGTTATAATTTCTTCTTTGACCTCTGATTATATGTTTAAAATATCAAAATTATGGGGATATTTATATTGGGGTAGAGATTGCAATCTATAGGATACCAATCATTTGAAATTTGTGGAGGCTTGCTTATGATCTAGTCGCTAGTCCTTAAAAAGAAAAAAGGACGATTCATGAATCTTTGAAAAGAATGTGTATTCCTGATAAGTTGAATGCAGTGTTCTATTTATAAACACTAAATCTAACTTGTGTCATTCAAATGTCCTATATCTTCACTGATAATTTTTCTGCTTGAGCTATCAATTAGTGGCAAAATTGTGTTGGACTCTCCATCTGTGATTCTGGACTTGTTCATTTCTCCTTGAAATTTTGTCAGTTTTTGCTTTGTATATTTTAAGATTATTGTTGTTGTTATGTACATCCTCACTATTATATTTTCTTGATGGGTTAATCTTTTTATTTTCATGTAACAAATTTCTTCTTTTCCGTAATGGTTATTGTCTTGAAGTTTGTTTTGTATTATATGAATACATTAACACCAGATGTCTTTAGGTAAATATTTCTGTGGATATCTTTTGGAGCATTTAACTTTAAGTTGTTTTGGGTCTTTTTGCTTTAAGGGTATTGTTGCCAGAACATGGAATACTTTCTTTTTTTTTCTCTACTTCTCTCTCTTTTTTCTCTGTGTGTGTGCATGTGTGTGAGTGTAATGCATACTTTATAATCTTTGCTTACAATTGGCTAGTTTAATTCATCTCCCCCTTACTGTGATTACTATTATTCATCAATACTTGCCCCTCCAAACTTCTTTTTTCTTCTTTTTGATTGCTTTTTTTATTACACATTTTTCCCCTCTTAACTTATTTGAATGGTAATATTTATTTTTATTTTTATGTATATTCTTTTAGTTATACATAGATATTATCGCATTTATCATACCCTAATAAGGTAACCCTAGCTATTGCAGCATTAATCATAACCTAATAAGGCTAAAGTTAATTTACATTTCTATTTTCCTCCTCCTCAAATAAAAGAAACTCAGAATACCCTAACTTACTTTAGTCATCCCTTTTGAATTTGCATACAATAAATTAGATTTATCTTTTTTTCCCTTACGCCACACGTGAGGAATAATTGTTTCACATATAGTTAAGGTTTGTTTGGATTTACTCAAATAGTTACAAGTAAGTTTGCTCATCATTCTTTCTTGTATCTCAAATCTTCCATCTGGCATTGTATTCTTTCTGCCCGAAATCCTTTAGAATTTCCTTTGTGGGATTTTTAACTGTTTGAAAGTGTTTTTATTTCATCCTTACTCTTGAAAGAGAGTTTCTATGGGTATAGAATTTTAGGACAATTATCTCCTGTAATCAGATATTTTCTCATTGTCTGCTAACTTTCATTGTTGCTCTTAAGTGGTCACCTGTTGATCTAGTTCTCTCTGTCTCTCTGTGTCTCTGTCTCTCTCTTTCTCTTTTGCCCCCTTGGATGCTGTCAAAATCTTCTCTGTCTTTGGTGTTCTTTAGTCTTATGAGTTTTCTAGGGTGTGTATATATTTTGTATTTTTCCTGCTTGAAATTCATTGGCATTCCTGGATTTGAAAGTTGTTTTGTCTTTCAAAATTTCTGGGAAAAAATTCAGCCACTGTTTCTTTGAATATAACTTTTTCCTCTGTTTTTTTCTTATTTCCCTTTGGAAATCTGATTAAATATTTGGTAGACTACTTTACTCTTTATTCCTTAGGTTTATTTCACTCACGTTTTCTTTCGCTTAGTCTTTCTGGGCTGCATTTTGGATCATTTCTTTTGTCCTTTCAGTACACTAATTCATTCCTTAGCTGTGATTAATCTGTCCAATGACTTTTTCATTTTAATTATTACGTTTTTAATTATAGAAGTTCCATCTCAAATCTGGTCCTTTCTCAAATCTGCTTGGTCATATTTTATAGCCTTTGTTCCTTGAAAATATTTCCAAGACTCTCTTTTATTTCTTGAAACTTAATTCTCTAATTGATTCCCCCCTCCACCCCCCCCTCCCCCACCGCCGCCCAGATAGTGTGAATTCAGGCCACAAACCTATGTGAAGGCCATATTGTAGTCATTAATTCTTGGGAGAGATTTTCTTCCCTTTACTCAGTGCCAAATTTGGGACACTTTTCTTGCATCTTTTGTGTGGAAGATTATTTCTCATTTACCCTTAACATTAAGCTTCTGGTCTTTTGGACCCCTATTTGATTCTTTCCCTAGTCCCTAGGCTTTGTGCCTAGTTTTCCCTACCTCATACACATGTGACACAGAAGCTTACGGAATACAGTAACAGATGTTCTTAGGGCAGATGTTCCCTTCAGTTCTTGCTTATTATCCCTGGTTCCTGCTTTTGCTTTCCTCCTGGCCTCTCCAGATTTCTTATTTTTTTGCCAGCTCAGTGATGCATTTTAAAAACATCAAGAACATCTTTATCAGTCCTTCCAAATTCTTATGGAGAAGTATTTTAGATATGTGGCCTGCCATACTGACTGGTTATTTTGGATTTTTTGAGATATAAATGAATTTATTTCTGTGAAGCACTTAGAAGAGTGCTTGGTACATGTTAAGTGCCCAATACTATATTTCATTGAATTTAAGATGCCATAGATTGTAAGATGCCCTGTTACTTCATAAAAGAGAAAATATGCTTTCAATTAAACTGCAACACAATGCCAAGATGCCCTTGACAGAAACATGCATCCCAATTTCAGATGTTAAAATATGAAAAAAACAACAACAACAATAAAACGCATCTGAGAACCACCTGAGTATAATAAAATTTAGTTATGGTTGTGAATGGGTCCATATGAGCAGAGAAGGCAGTGTCTGAGAAACAGAATCTTAGTCTCAGAATTGATGGGACTTTAAATTTTTGCAGGCATTTATTCCATTCTACTCTCACCTCAACAACTTCTGGACTCTGGCTGTATTGTGCATGCACTAGAGTCAGTGTCCAGAGGGCTAATTGTCAGTAGACAAACACAGTATCCCACCATCTCTTCCAAGGCTGAGGAAGAAGGGAAAGGAACTTCTATACTGAGAGACTTCTGTGTCTAGCACACTTACAGATGCCTTCAGCATAGCATTTACTTCAGTTTTCATAAGTAGGTTATTTCAGATTAGTTGCTGTAACAAACAAGCCCCAAATATTAGTGGCTTAGCACATTGTGTGTATTTCTCTTCTTCCCCCCCACCCCGCGCCGGACTGATGTGAGTTGGGTGGCTCTACTCCAAACTGTGTTCAGGACTCATCTTCTTTCATCTTTTGGCCTTGCCGTCTTGTGGCTTTCCAGTTGTTCTGGCAGCACTCAACAGGCAGACAGGGGAAGAAAGAGGGACATGGAGAAAGCATACCTACTATTACAAGATAATTTGAAACTGCTCAAGACCTCCCACTTTTATTGATGCCTAGGGAATTTTGGGAGGGAGAAATTACTCTAGGTTAGGGTGGTTGGAGAAGGCCTCTCAGATGAGGTGGGATTAGAACTGAGTCCTGAAACATTGGTATTAACCTGGAGATAGAAAAAGAGAATTGAGGGGATTTTGGTCTGAACGTGTTGAGGTGCCATGACTGATGCATAACATTATGGAAGGGCAAGGTGTTTTTGGAGAACCACGGAATCCCCTGTCGGGTAATGACTAATATTTATTGAGCTCCTACTCTGTACTAGACACCGTGCAGTGCACTGTTTGGATGCTACTGTGACATGTGACATAAATGAGCCTTGATAAGACAACATTCTGTGAATGGGCTGTTTTTTTATGTTTGACTCATTCAATGCCCCAGATTGTATGCTTCTCTCCCCTATGTCTTCTTTCCCAAGGGGATATAGACCCCCTCAACCTGGGGCCTCATCGTGACTCAGAGAGGGAAATAGCTTGCCCAGTGTAACCTCTGAGCGTGATTTATGAAACAGGATGTATCCAAATTTTCACCACGCTGGAGCTATTCAATTTTCTCTAATGGCTTTTATCTGAGAGTTATGTCTCTTCATGGCAGTCACGACCAGTAAGTCATTAGCTTAAAGTATACTGATTGTTAATTTTAGCACCCTGGGATCTGGGCCCAGGGAGAGAGGGCTCTCGCTTTTGCAAATCAGAGCTAAAGAACATTTGAGCAGTTGGCTAACATTCACATCAGGAAAAGTTAGAAAGTAGGAAGGGGTAATCAAAAAGTTAAAGAGTAAAAAGCAGTTGACTAGCTGGATATAGTTCAGGAGGCTGTAGAATGGCCTCCATCTGGCTGCCCCGCTACTTTGAGGTACTTGTCTTCACCAGGAGAGAAACAGAACCAGTCTTATATTGAGCACTCCTGCGTGCCAGGTACTTCACATACGTGATCTCACTGATCCACACCGTAGTGCCATGAGGAAGGAACCATTACTTCTGTTATCCTTCTTATATACCCCACTTTACAGATAAGGACACTTAATGCCCATGATCACGCAGCTAGTAACTGACTCTGAATCTGCATTCTTACGCAACAGAGGTCTGGATGGGAGCGGCCCAAAGGTCCAGCCTAGCATCTCTCAGGGCCTACACTCCGCCGATGGTCCCGGAGGTCTGGGATGCCAGTTGCTTACTTCTGACCCTTAGAAAATCAGCAGCTCAGGGCCAGCTCCCAGATGCCAGCAACTTCTGTTTCCTTGTGTGGTTCAGGGCTGGGCACTCCTCTGATGGGCAGCTGGGGTGTCAGGACGGGCCCACCCTGAGGTACAGGGTGGGGGACAGCATGGCTTTCCAGGCTCCAGGAATTTGGGCTTCCCTCTGGGACTGTTATACATGCTCCTTCAGGAGAGGCTGCCTGGGGCTTGTCTTTGACAAGTTGGAGCCTTTTAGAGGATGGGCGGTCATACTGATCAGGGACCAGGGCACATGGGCCTCAGCAGCGAGAGCTAGACTCCGGCTCCTTTTTCTCAGACCTCTGGGGACTCATGGGCATCTCTGTATCAACCTGCCTGGCTCACTCCAAGACTGAGCTGAATTAGCCTAGGAATCCCTGCAATTTCTCTATCCACTGCTCATTCCCCTGTGTTGATAGCCGCAGCAACAGAGAAAGCGCATGAGTAACCCAGTTTTATAGATGGGGAACTGCCAGAACAATGGATTTCCCAGGGTAAATCACTCTGAGCCTGGGTCGGTCTCTTGGGGCTCTAACCACACAAAGCCTTCTTTGGATTTCCCATTGGGAAGCTGATGGCAGTGAGGAGACCGAGGTGCAGGTCCCAGATACAGCTCAGCTGCTGTGTGACCTCAAGCAGATCTCTTCCCCTCTCTGAACGTGTCTCGCCATCTGCCGGTGTTAATCTCTGTGCTTCAGTTTCCTAATCTAAAAAATGGGGATAACAAGAGCATTTACCACATTGCCTGACACATAGTTAGCACCCTAAATATGTCTCCTTTTCTCCTACTCATCATTATTATTATCATTATAGTTATTATTACAAGGCAAGAATCTCTAAGGCCTCCTACTAATTCTAATACTCTAGCGTTATGATGTGAGCTCCTCTAGGAAGGCTGCCTAGATTGTGGCTGGAGGCTATAGTCTCACCCCTGACATATTTGTGCAGGTGGGATTCTTGTTACCTTTCAGGTAAAGCCTAGAAGGTACATGTATCCAGTTAATCAGGGGGAGGCTTGGGGCCTTTCCTGTGCTTTGTTGAAACTGTTCTGGCTCTGGAATTGAGCAGGGCTCAGGTCTGGGTGGTCCCTACCTGATGCACGGTCCTTCTGGGTTGCCCAGCCACGGTGTTCAGAGCCCAAGGGGCAAACCCAGCTCTGGGAGCCCTGAGTCTATTCTGCCCACTTGCTGGACTCTGTTGCCTGACAGCTGTAAAGGGTCACTCAGGCTTCCTCTAGAGAGTCGCTCTGTCTATATTTCATGAGGCTCAGTCCATTCGGTAGGGCTAGGTGACGGCTTGCTTAGTTTCTTGTGCCTCCCCTGGGAATGAGGGTTCTTAAAGTATCTGATTGTTCAGGATGCTGAGCACTCCAGCTAGCGATACTGAAATGTCTCGATGACTATTGCCACCCTCCCACAGATCAAGAGGGCCTCGGGTGGGGGCAAGGAGGGAAGCTCATTGTCGTTACCTCCCAAAGCTCACTGCAGCCACCCTCCTTTCTACCCCCAAGTCCCCATGGCTCTAACCTCAGGGCTTTTGTGGTCCCCCTTGGGAGTTGCGTCTACTCTTAAATGGACCCCTGCTGCTGGCCTCACTCCCTGGAGTCCATCCACTTACTGGTCACCATGGGAGCTGAAATCCCACTTTGATGTTTTCAGTCCCCTACTCAAACCACCTTCAATGGCTCCCTATCATCCACAGAATAGAGTCCAAAGAATCTGTTCCTTTCATATGCAGGACCACAGAGGCACCTTCCTGCTAGCCCCCTGGGAGAGATCTGGGTCCCTGAACCCTTGCTTTATTTTCTGGTCTTTTTGCCACTGTTCACACTGCTCTCCTGGCACTGAATGTCCTTTTCCCATCTTCACTTGGCAAAATCCCACCCTGCATTTAAGACCCAGTTCAGATGTCGCCTCCTCTAAGAAGTCTGCCCTACTTCCCCGGCTGAAAGTGGCCACTCCTTTTTCTGCATCCCCATGACACTGGGATGGTTTCATCTAAACTCCAGCTGGGCCCAGCCTGGAGTGCTCACTGTAACCTTCTAGAAACACTTGCAGTTCCTTAATTTTCCTATGCTCTTCCCTCTGTCCCCATGCTCTTCTCTCCACAGCTTCCCCTTTCTCTGTCTCCAAACTCCTCTTGCAAGGGTCAGTTTTGAGGTCATGTCCTGAGAAACTTGCCATGACCCCTTCTCCCCACCTTCCATTCTCGCCTAGTACTGCTGGGAAGCCCTCTGGACCTCCCTTAGCACCTCCTTGCTTTTTTTTTTTTTTTTTTTTGCAGTTTTTGCAGTTGTCATGCAACTATCTCTTGTCTGTCTGTCTGGGAGAAACTGCCTAGTAGAGCACAGAGCTGGGGCTGGGGAGGGAGCCTGCCCAGCCAGGTATGATCAGACAGTAAGGACTACAGAAACTCAGGATGGGGGCTCCTGGGTGGTTCAGTTGGTTAAGCGACTGCCTTGGGCTCAGGTCATGATCCCAGGGTCCTGAGATCGAGTCCCGCATCAGGCTTCCTGCTCAGCGAGGAGTCTGCTTCTCCCTCTGACCCTCCCCTCTCTCATGCTCTCTCTCTCTCTCATTCTCTCTCTCTCAAATAAATAAATAAAATCTTTAAAAAAAATAAAAAGAAACTCAGGAGGGACAGGTGGCTTTGTCTCAGTGAGTGTTAGGATGCCAAGCCCTTTCCCTGCAGTGTGTATGGTTGGAAAAGGCCCTCCCACAACCCTCTCAACAACTACTCAAAACGTGGCCGCATAGGCACCTGTCTCTCATTTACCAGCGAGGAGGCTGAGGTTCCTTTGGTAAGAACCCACCCAGCCAGCCAATAAGAGTCTATCAATCTGGGGCGCCTGGGTGGCTCAGTTGGTTAAGTGACTGCTTTCGGCTCAGGTCATGATCCTGGAGTCCCAGGATCGAGTCCCACGTTCAGGCTCCCTGCTCAGCAGGGAGTCTGCTTCTCCCTCTGACCCTCCTCCCTCTCATGCTCTCTGTCTCTCATTGTCTCTCTCGCAAATAAATAAAATCTTAAAAAAAAAAAAAAAGAGTCCATCGATCTGGTCGATCTGATCACTTTGCACCAGGCGCCTGTCAGGAGGGGGGTGGCGGATACAGCAGGGGGCAGGACAGACCTCTGGTCCCTGCCCCCAGGATCCTTAAGGGAGAAAACTTTAAGCTACTAATTTCAGTTGTTTAATTACAATTGTGATAAATTCTAGGGAGGAGAACTGATGAGGGGGTAGGGGATCATATAGTGAGGGACTTGACTGAATCCCCAGGTCTCATTCCTCCCACACCCACTCCCCCAGCTGCCTCCTCCCTGTACCTAACACTGCAGCAGAGCTTAACCGCTTTCCACAATATTTACTGCCCTGCACTGTTGACAGCCCTAATGGATTCTGCAGATTAAATAATCCCAGCCCAGCCTTGAGCCATACCAGGATTGGCCCATTAAACAATGGCAGAAGCCGCCCCCGTCCTGGTTCTAATTCAATAATTTACTGTAAATCGCCTACCATTTCCTTCTTCCATTCTTGTTAGCCAAACGAAGGTGAGCAAGGGCTGCTTCTAAGAGGAGGCAGGAGCAGAAATGAGCTGTCCGAATGAGCAGTTGTCACAGCGGGCATTGAATTAAATCAGAGACACCTAAGGCTGCAGGTCTGTCTTGTAAACTAGCCTCTCCTGGTGGGGGAGGCATTGCCGAGAGCCTCCAGGGTGAGATTTCCAATGAGTTAGGAAGGGCCTTGGGCAGGGTTGGTGGTGGGGACGGAAGTGATGGAGTTTCCTCTTTCTTGCTCACTCCTGCCTGTGTCCTTTCCACCTCTCTCAGGGGCAAGGCAGCATCTCTGCCCTGAGATACATTTCTCAACTCCTCCTTCCACAAGGAAGAACACTTCCTCTTTGAGGCTCCATGTGCCAAGCACATGATCCCTTTCCTTTCCTTTCCTTTTTTTCTTTCAATCTGTTAGGGGCTTTTGCAAGTGATCACATTTAATCCTTATGAAGCTCTTAGAAGGCAGGTATAATTGGGAGAACCACATTCATGGGAGGTCCATGATTTTCTCAAGGTCATGCACCAATCTGGTACAGAGTCAGGATTTGAATCCAGATCTGACAGACCCCAAAATTCAAGTTCTTTTTGTGACACCATTGAGGACGGACAGTGGGCAGCAAAGGGATTACCTTGAACCCATTTTCTGACATGCTGTATAGTTTTGGAGGCATTGTTCTTGGAACCTCTGCTCACTAGGATGAATCCAGCCCAGGGCTCAGGGGAGGTGGCTGCCGGTGCAGCAGGCTGTGGGGGCTTCTCTGAGGGCTGCATGCTTGAAACAGGTTTCTCCGTAAAGCTAGTGGTACGTTAGGCTTTAGCTGGGACTGTGGTTTCCTCATCCCCTGATTCCTTTAGGGCCCACAGCTGTCCCCATGACTCTCACAGAAGCAACCAAGAAATGAGGAACCGAAGAGACATGCCCACTGTCTGTGCCCTCCTTCCTGCCACCATTTGAGTGCAGTGCTGGCAATCTGAAATGAATGTTGGCCATTCATTTTTCCAAGGACTGTTCTTCTGTCCTCTGGCGGTGTCGCGGAGGACCGGCACCAGACGAGGCTGGAGGACTCCCTGTCTGGGAGGTGGGAGCCTCAGGAGGCACCAGGGAGAAGGAGGAGAGTTGGAGGGCTGTGACAGCTGGGGGCTGGGTGTGGTTGCCACCATGGAAGGGAGTCGGGCTCCCTGTTAGCAAACGAAGGACCTGTGTCATCCCCTCCATGTGCTCCAGCACCTCCCCTCAAAATCCTAAAGCCGGGATCCTCGTCCTCTATCACCGACAGCTGTGTGATCCTGAGCAACGCACACACCTCCACTGAATTTCAGAGTCTCGTCAGTGACGGGGATGATGATAGTATTAAATGAGTTAATACTAGATGAGGCATTTAGAACAGTGCTTGGCTCACAGTACACACTCAATAAATATTAGCCATTATTATTATTAGATACATTTTATAAATATCAGCTGGGTTAAACTCTTGGTACTGCCTGTCTCACCTTCCAGATGTTCTCTCTTTCCGGTTCCTTATCCCCAGTGCATATGAACTGTGGTTCCTCTGAGAGCTAATCTGGTTCACAGTCCTGGCTCTGACCACGCAGGTCATCGTGTAGGATCCTGGGCCCAGGCCCACATTGAGCAAGATGTGCTTTCAGGCATGAAGGGGTCTTGTCCCACTGGGGGAAAGAGGCAGGCATAACTAATACAGTCGGTAAATAGGGCAGTGATGCAAATGCAGCCCAGATGTCCCCAAGAGGCTCCCCCAGCCCCTGGGAAGACCTGCAATCACAGGGATCAAGGTTTTGTTTCCTGGATGGCCCCACTGGCACAACCACTGTGGGGCCATGGGTGAAACGGATGAACAAGGACATCTCACCAGGGCATTTTAACGAAATCAAGATAAAATCAAGGTTTATCGTCGCATTCCCCTCTGCTAGGAGCCCAGTGGTCCCTAATGAAAAGGAAGCAGATTGTCTGGGCCCTGATTTGTTCCTCCTGTGCTCTGGCTGGCTTCTGTCTGAGGGGCTCACAGGTCAGCAATTGGGAATCTGTTCTAGAATTTTATGGTCACTGAGCTATGTTTCTAGAATCTACCTCTTAGAAATTCAGATCATTCTCTTGCATCCAGGTTTCTGCTCATGACAGCTCCCCCTTTGTCTGGGTGCATCAGCTACAACTTGATCAGATCCAAAGTTCCCCCAATACCAAAGACATGCTTCATCTCCTCACAGAACCCTAACTGGATCACCCTTTGAAGGGTCTTGGAGCTTCCTTACCGTCTCCGTGTCCTTGCCTATTTTAGCTTGAATTCCCTCTTCACTGTTTGTACGCTGCACCCTTTTCTTCTTGATGATGGAGATGGAGGTAAAACAAGATCGGCTTGCTCACTGCTGTCTGATGACATCATAGCATTCTCTCTGAGAAGTTGGTATTTTCCTTTGGGGTTCTTTAGTCAAGCACGTCAGAAGGGGAACAGTTATCTCCTTTTGTTGTTTCTAGCTTTTTCTTTTGTGCCATCCTTTTCAGGCTGCTGACTCACTGGGTTCCAAAAATCTACTTTTTCAATCACAATCATAACACTAGAAATAACAATGGCGATACTGCTGATGTTGATGGGCACTCGTCGAGCGTCATCAAAGCTTTCTATGCTTTGTCTCATTTTCTGCATCTCCCTCAGCAGAGCTGACCACAGGGTTGAGTGCACAGAGGACTTTCAGGGCATGAGACTAACAAAGGCTGCTATTTACTGCGCTCTCACCCTGGCCTGACACTTACACAGCCCTAATCTCAGGTCATTGCTGTCATAGCCCCGTACAATAGATAGTATTATTCTCAGTTACAGAAAAAGAATTAGGGCTCAGCATAAAGGTATTAAAAATGTATTCCACTCAGCCTTTCAACAGACACATAGAGTGCTGGCTACATGGCTGGCCCTTGGCTTATGGGGTTCATAGGGTGGTGGGACCCACAGACCAAGAAACAGACATTGGGAGTGAGTCTCTGGAATTACATAATGCCCTAGTTTATTCTGAGTTCCTGGCTCCCATACTTTCCAGATCGACTCTCTTCTTCTTTATTCCAAGCATCATAAAGGGTACTTTATGTCCAGCGATATCACTGTTAATTAAAGTCCTCCTCCGTTCTTTTCTCATAAGGGTCATTTGTACTCATGGAGTAAGAGTTTAATTTTTCTGGACTTACCTTACCATTCTTAGCTGTCTCTTCCCACAAGCTCATACTTGTGTTTTCTCGGAAAGTCTTGAAATCTGCTGTCCCCCAGCTCAGGGCATGCCAGGTGATGGCTAAACCTCTCCTGTGTTACTCTACCCCAGCAAAAGCGACAGAATCTCCCTTTTCCTCGGGGAGGGCTTCCTCACTGTCTTGGAGAAGGAGAAGGCAGAGAGGTGGGAACAAGGAAGGGACAAGTGACAGGAGGAGTCAAACAGGTGGAAGGATACTTTTGTCTTGGTCCAACCTGCGAGACACAGGCAAGTCAGGTGGGTCCTCAGTGCTGGGATTGGAGGCCCCTAGAGCCCGGTTTACCTTTATCAGTTAGGCTGCTTTTGGCTGTTCACTAATAAAACCTTCTCTTTCAACAACAAGAACTTTCTTATCTTACATAATAGGTAGGCCTAGGGATGGGCCGGACTCCAGGGTTCATTGATTCAGTGGCTTGGGGATCAAGGACCCAGATTTATTGTTCTCTGTGTGCCAGCTTTATTCTCCCAGCTGCGTCCTCTCTTGATTGCAAGATAGCTCTAGCAGCAATGAATTGACATGCTTCCTTGCTCAGGTCCAAGGGGAGAGATACTGTCTCCTTGTGGTTTGCAGTTAGGAGAAAGAAAACTTTTTCTGGAAGCAGTCCTGTCATGGCTCATTGGTCCGAATTGAGTCCCATGACTATTCCTGAACCATTTACTAGCAGTTTGGGTGAAATTATATCATCTGAAGTGGAATGGATTTGGGGAAGCAACCACCATGCTCATTATAGAGTCACATTTCCCAGGCATAATCAAAAAGTGAATAACCCAGGGCTGTGATGGTTATGGAGAATTAGCATGTAGAGTTTCCAGATTTAGCAAATAATACATGATGCCCATAAATGTGAATTTCAGATAAGACATAGATACTTTTTAAGTATAAGTACATCCCATGCAATATTTGCTGGTCTGTGTGTCCCAACATTTGGTACAAAGCGAGATGGGTCAGGCAAATGTTTGATAATGGGAGATAAAAGATTGTAGGGATTCCTAGTGAGCTTGGGACATAGGACTAAGTCCTACACTACTTGTGTGAGGTTAGTGAAGTCTAAACTTTTTCAAAAAGAAGAGGGTGCTGGGGCCTTTCCTCCATACCTGCCTTGCTCCTTGTGGCCAGGAACTGGGAGAAAAAGTGATTGTACCTCTTCTCTCAGGGCATCCATTGACCCGGTCCTGCCCTCTCTTTTTCCAGGGTCACGACCGCTGCGGGCAGGCTTTGCTGCAGATTGGGATCAACATGATGGCGTTGCCTGGAGGCCACCACCTGGATGCCATCCCTCTGCCGGGTCAGCGGTAAGTCCATCTCTTAGGGCCAGGCCTGCTCCATTTGGCCTCTGGCTGAGGCCCAGCTCCAGGATCTTGAAGTTGCTGGTGGTCCCACCTCTCCGTGCACTGTCATGGAGAGGAGGCTTAAGGCAAAGTATTGGGGATGCCATGTTGACTCAGCAAATACTGACAGAACTGGGCCCTGAGACATGGAGGAATCAGGCATGTCCAGTCCCCCAAGGAGCTGGGGTCTAAGGTGCAGGCAGACAATGAAACAAATAATTGAATGGGGTGTTCTGCTAAGATAGGGGACCCCAGGGGAGGCTCCCGATCCCACATGGGCCAGGAGGCTGGAGCCTTTGGGGGCCCTTGGGGTTATGGAAGGCTCTCTCTGAGCTTTTTGAAAGGACAGTCTACCCTTAGGTGTCTTCTCCTTCTCCCAGGGCACCAGGGAGGGAACGGAGCACAGAGCTGATGCTAGGGGATATTTATTGCCCTGAGTTAGTTGGGTTGGGGGAGAGAGGTGGGGAGGAGGAGCCAGGAATACACTGAGCAGAAGTTGAAGCCCAGATGATGAGGTGAGAAGGAGAGATGGGGCCCCAGAGGTGACTTCACATGGCTGAAAGCCGTGGGGACCTGGCTGGTCCTGGAGGCCAGAACCAGAACCAAAGGGTAAAGTACCAGGGCAGTGAATCCGTGGTGACCAGCTGTCCTGGTTGCCCCAGGACTGTCCTGATTTTGGCCCTGAAAGTTGTGACTTTGAAAATGCCTCAGTCCTGGGCAAACCAGACTCTGGTCACTCTCATGTAGGTTTGATCTATGGAAGAGCTGTGTAATCGAGTGCTCAGGGCTTCTGCCTTGCTTTTTTTTTTTTTTCTGAGACATCTTGATGGGGCCATTTTGAGGCAACAGAATCCAAGTAGCCCTTGCAAGACTGTTAAGTCATTGTTTTGTTTTGTATGTTTTGTTTTACATATTACAGGCATCACTGACATCTTACCTTTATTCTATCCTTAACCACCTGTCCACCTGAATTATCACATCATTCATTTCTATATTGTTTGGGTTTTGAGTATATTTCTAAGTGTATGTTGCTTTTAAAATCAGAAAAGATGTTAACTATTTGCTAAAAGTCTACTAGTACTGGGTTAACCTTTATGAGGTTATACCCCTCTGGGACTCTGCTCCCCCAAAGTCATCATTATAACAAGGTTTATGGGTATGACATACAGTTCGTGCATGCCATTTTAGAATGGGAAACACTGTTGTTAGAGATGTAGCTAGGAATTTTCTGTGCAGCCTGATGCTGAGAATAAGGGATCATATGGGGACCCAAATATCTTTCCACACAGTGTGTCTTAGGCAGAGCTCAGAGATGGTGAGAGGCAGACCCGTCAGGATCCACATGTGTTGGAAGAGCTGAAGGCCTTTCATGGGGTGAGCAATGGTCATCAGCTTTGAACTCATGATAGCCTGGTTTTGAAGGCAGGTTCTACCTCCTACTAGCAGTGTGGCCTTGTGGAAGTTCTCACACCCTGTCAGCCCCTCAGTTCCCTCACGTATAAAACAGGGATGAAAAGAGTACCTACTTCATTGGGTTCATGTGTGAACCGAAGGACTTAGTGTGTATGAAGGGTCTGTCATGCAGGGAAAGCTACATAGGGGGCGCTCTTGTTTATCAAGTGCCTGCTGCATGACAGAGGTCCACTGTGGCTCTTCATGAAGGTGATCTCAGGGCAGTCTTCTAGAAATCCCTTCCCGGACCCCTTCTGGCCAGTGACCTCATTGAGAAAATAAGAAATCGCCAACGGACACTCCCAGCAGCTTAATATTTTAAGCCAGGAGAAAGCGGAGCTGTTCTAGATGAAGTGGAATCATAGTCTTCCTGGCTCCTGTCCAGACCGGGCAGTAGGTCGGTACCTCCGTACCAGATGGGCAGTGTGTTGGTTCAGAAGCGCCTGGGGAGCTTCCCAGGTGCAAATTGAAACCAGCCTCTGTAAGCAGAGGGCAGGGAGAGACCAAAGAAACAGGTGGGCCACTCCAGACTGGTGGGCAGCAGGTTAAACAGACAAGGGAACTTACATATGGGGCTTGTCTTGAGTGGCAGCAAGATACGTGGATTCCACACCTGCCACCAAATCTTAAAAGTTTATACGGAGGTCTTAAGTGGGTTCAGTCATGTATACCGTCAAGATGGTCTCAGCATCCCATCACTATCTCAAGGTTGTGTCCCCTGGGGCCACCTCTGGGAGTGGGGAAGGCAAGTGGAATGCACATTCCAAGGACAGGGTTGGGGGGGAAGCCTCTGATGGCTGGGGTCCTGTGCATGGGTCAACTGGTGGCCATGTCCTTTCGATGACCTCACCCAACACAATAGGGCTTTGGGACACCTCCTCAGAGCCTCATGCGTCCTGGGATGGTCAGACCAGCGCCTGTGCTGGGGGTGGAGCAGCTGCGGTCACAGGGCAGTTTAGGACAGTGGTTAGGGGTCAGGACAGCCTCAGCTTAATTCTTGGTTCTGCTGCTTATTAGTTGTGACCTTGGGCTTTAGTTTCTTCATGTGAAAAATTCTTCACCCCCATCTGTGAAATGGGGATATTTATACTTACATCATTGGGTTGTAATGAGAATTTCAGATAATATGTATAAAGCACCTGCCTGCACACAGGAAACACTCCATCAATGTTAAACTCTCCAGATGAGGACTGCATCCCTGGGGTAGAGAATTGGGGCAAAGGTAGATCAGGCCCTGGCACCCTTTCTGCCTTGGGGAACCACACACACACACTCTCTCTCTCCCACTTCCAATCTCCTCAGAAGTTTTAAGGATACAAGGAAGTTAAATTACATGGCAATGATTTAGAAATTGGATTAGTATTCTTTTGGAGGCAGACTAGGGTTTCTAATTGATATCGTACACACATACCTTGGGAGGAAAACCTTGGACTAACGTGACCCCAAGAGTTCTGGCTGGCCACAAAGCTGCAATCTGAGAAGAGGTTTGCTTAGAATGTCTTCAGCCCTAAAGTTCTGATAGGGCAGGGTGGGAAGCAGAGAGAAGGTGCTAGTTCCTTTAATATATTCAGAGCCTGGCCTGGCGAGAATATTGGGGGAATGCAATCCCTGGGCCTACCAGCCTATTAATTGTGTGTGTTCTGGGGACATATACGTGAACCATGTTCACGAAGAAGGCTTATGTGTATTCACAGGATGTCAGAGGGGTTAATTTATCCAATGCAATGCTGCACTGTGGACAGATAATAGCAGCTACCTCTTCTCTCCTCTTGTTCCAAGCTCTAGAGGCCTCTAGAGTGAGGAATAACACCATGGTTATTGTCCCCACATAAATAATTAATGCCGGATAATTGACTTCTCTCTGCTGTGTTCTGCTGAAACTGAATTTCACTCTGAAGTGCCATTGTTCACTTCAATATGCAAAATAAATAAACACTGTCAAGTTGCGTGGGATCAGCCAGCAGCTTGGGTGACTCCTATGTGTTAGGCCTTTGGTATTTGAGACCCTTATGAATAAATAGCATCAAAAAAGACATATCTAGGTGCGGGCTCTGGGGAGAGAGTAGAGGGCAGGGCACCCTGGTGTCCCAGGTCAGGGGCTGGGATCCCATGCTGAATTGGCCTGGGTGATAAGAGAGGGAGTGTTAGGGTTCTCAACTCCAACTTCATCTGAATCTCCGGGAAAGCTTTCAGATTTAAAAATAATAAATAAGCCAAAGAACAAAACCCTACTCTTGGAAGCATTAATGCAGATCTAAGGGGTTGAAAGCATGTAGGCCTTGGAATCAGACTTGGACTCAAGTCCCAACGCTACTCCCAACCGGCTGTGTGACCTTGGCTCCCACTGAACCTGCCTGTCAGATGGCATTCTGTGTGCGGGTTATTATCGCTCGTTTGCAAATGATGGGTCACAGGTTGGGTTCTCTGGGAAGCAGCCTTTGGGATGGAGTTGAGAGTTCAGGGTGGTTATTAGGGATTGCCTTTGGGGCCAGCACCTGGGGAAGGGAGAGGACAGAAGCAGGACTGGGGGAGGGAGAAGATGAGCTGAATTACTTCAGCTACCCTCACACGGAGCTTTGGAATCACAGTTTTGTTCATTGGCCAGGGTGGCCAGGGCCTTCATTCACATCCCACTTGATATGTCTTTCAAGTGGGCAGCTGTGGGCAGGGCATGACCTTAGGCGAGGTGGCTCTGAGACAGTCTGAGGGCCTGACGGCTGGAGGCTCTTAGCTAATGATACTCCCAGCAGCTGGAGGCAACAAGTCCTTCTTTAAAGGGGAATCTGAGCAGCACAAACATCTGCCCCATGAGGAAACTGAGGCTTGCCCAAGGTCAGAGCTTATAAGGAGCAGAGCTTGGATAGATGTTTCCAAATGATGCTTGAGCCTGAGTGCTGGCCAATACTCTACCCAGTCTCTTTTCCGCAGTGTTCTTGGGGCCATGACACAAACAAACCATTCAGTCATTCATTCAGATAGTTGTTTACTCATTAGTCTTCCACAAAATTTTTCTACCTGTATGTCTTGAGTGCAGATCATGTGCCTTGTGTGATGCTTGTGTGCTTAAGGACATATTGGTGACCAAAATCTGTGCCTTGTGTGATGCTTGTGTGCTTAAGGACATGTTGGTGACCAAAATGGACATGGCCCCTTCCCTCGTGGGACTCACTGATTTATCTCTTGACCTGATCAGGCTTGCATGTATACGAGCATACAACTCAGGTCTTTGGTTTGGGATCGCTCACTGTCAGTGACTCACTTTCTCACCTGCTTTCTGTTGAGCCCGAAGTCTGAGATGAGTTGGGATGGGTGCTGCTGCAGTTAATGGCAGGCGGCCTCCCGGATGGCCTGGCCTGCTGGCAAGGAGCCGTCCAGCTTCTGAGCCACTGGGGGCCACCACAGGCCAGCCTGTCTCCAAGTAGATAATGGCTTGCATGTGTGCACCCCTGGTCTGTGGCTAGTTTTCTGTTGCTGGCCTGTTTCTATGCCTGCGGTGAAATGTGCAGACTGTAATTGTCAATGGGATAATTGAATATTTTTTCTCTTGTTTAAACAGAAAAGAAGGCCAATCAAAGTTAGAATCGAATTCCCTCACTTCTCTCATCTCCCAAGAGAAATCCAGAGACACAGGCATGACCTTGAGAAGGCAGAGGGACAATGATTCAATAGTTATTTTTAGGAAGAGAAATTGGGTTTGAATTTCCATACAGTGCTGGGAACTAGGCTCAGAGAATTATCGAATGTTAGTGCTGGAAGTTTCCTCAGATCCCATCATGATGGTGGGGAAACTGAGGCTCAGAGAAGGGAATGGAGCTCTCAAAATACTCTTCAGGCCCATTTGTGTAGTCCTGCCTTTTCTGAGCTGTTCCTTAAGTGCTATGTCCTAGCCCCAGTGGAATTCTCATGTGGCAGTGATCTGTAGTAGACACCAATTTCATTCATTCACTCATTCATTCAAATGAAATTTACTTTGGACTAGGAATTTACCTTGGGTAATTTACCCTGGGTTGTAGGGTGATGATTTATGTAAATGTCATCACCCTACTCAGTGATAAATGTCCATGTCCTGAGGCCCGAATTATGTTCTGATTCATAGCTATGCTCCTGTGATTAGAATATACACAGTAGGAGCTCAAAGAGTGGTTGTTGAAAGAATAAATATTTAATAGATGTTTGATGAATGAATGACAAATGGCTGAGGAGTCTCAGGTGAGTGTGAGAAGTTAAATTAAATGGCTTGGATTTTGTTCCTTTCCCCAAGACACTCCTGTCTCCAGCAAACTACTCTCATTCTTTTTGGTAGAAAGTTGCTGCTTGGAGGGAAAGAGTAAGCTAGTTTTATCTTGATTAATTTAAAGCCTCTTTCTGAGTGGAAGCCAAAGATTTAATTGGTTGATGGAGTCAGGGAGCTGGAGAGGCATTTTTTTTTCTTCTAAAGAAAAGTAATTCAGAAATATTTTTAGTCTTTGGTTTTATGTTTACTGGAAAAAAAAGTCTGCAATTTCATCATTAAATCTCATGCAGGAGGACACAGTGCAGTGGGGAGCATGGACTAGAAACCAGAGGCTTCCCTCTCTCCCTCCCTCCTACTTTCCTTCCTTCCCAGCCCCGAACGTTCACTAATCTGCTGTGTGTCATTGGACAGTCCTTCTTCCTCTCTGAGCTTTAGTTTCTTCTTCTGAAGATGAGGAAGTAGGCAAAAGTTTCCCCAGGGACCCTTCCAGTTCTAATATGCTAGGAGTGTGTGAATGAGTTTTGGATAGTCTGTCCCCTTTTCTGGATAAAAATATCACACTTTAATGCCTAGGGCTGGGAAAGCAATCCCACTGACCAAAACAAGGTCTTCTCATTCCTTCCTGTGAAATGCAGAGGTCTTGTGTTTGCCTTGAAGCTGGGATGGAAACTGCAAGACATACTAGTGTGGGAGCCCCTTCCAACATCCAAGGGTATGCCCTGTTCAGATTTTACGGAAGCCCCTTGGTGTATCCAGGAGAAATGTTCTATAGGGGAAGAGGGTGCCCTGCTTTGGTGGCATAGAAGACAGATAAATCCATGAACCCCAGCACTCCAACATGCTTTATAATTTGAAGTCCTTGCTTTTGACTCCATCTCCACACCTCCGATTACACTTGGGACTTGCCACATTCCCAGTATGTGGTCCCGTGCCTCCACTCCTTTGTACAAGCTGTTTCTTCCGTCAGAAACCCCATCATCCTCCAACTCTGCTTCCTCTCCTGAAGAACTTGAAGGTACCCTTCCAGTGTTGGCCTGGGGAGTTTTCTCAGATATCATAACTTGGACTAAGCATCCCTTCTCTCTGCTCCCACAATTCTTTCTGCGTGCCTCACAGTGCCGTATGTAGCCTAGTGAGCCATAATTGCTTATTTACATTCATTCATTTCCTCATTCCATCAGCGCTTGTCAATGCCTGTGACGTGCCAGGTGCTGTGCTGGGTGCTGGGAATGTGTCACTGTGCAAGGTCCTACCCCCTGGAGACACTCCTCTCACCAGCCCCCCTCTGTAATCTCAGCACCTCGCCTAGTGCCTGGCACATCGGGGTGCTCAGTAAAGTTTGGAGGCCGTTACCAAGTGTTCTTGGCATAGTGAAGTGTTCTTTTTGCAGAAAACTCTCCACCCAGAGGGTAGACTAGGGTAAGGCAGAGGAATCCAAATCTCAGACTTTGAAGGAATAAAGTTCCATTCTAAGTGAAAAGAGCTTAAAATGAACCAACAAGACTGTAGGCACAGATTTCCATAAACTGTTGACACCCAGTGTTTTGGGGGAGCATTGGATGGCCAGGCCAGTCGGATTAGCTAGGGATGAGGAACTGGTAGGAGCAGCTGGGGGTTAGGGCGTGGGTCTGCTGAGCTGGGAAAAATTGTTCCCTTTGGTATCTGAAGGGTCAGGCACAGCTGCATTTCCCCAGTGATGGGCTTTGATGACTGAAGGGGGCCGTCTAAGAGACAGAAGCAGAGGCAGGGCAAGGAGGGGTAGGAGGGAACCTATTTGCAGCTGGAAGTCCTGAGAGGGCCACTCCCTCTTCCGTTTGCATGGTCTCCCTGGCTTCCTTGCTCTGATAGTCCTTCCGGTGCAAACTTGTCAGAGGTATGTGATGATGGGGCCAGTGGGCCACAGTTCTGTCCTGAATTCAAACAACATGCATCCAATTCTCTCCCAGAAAGAAATGGGGCAAGGGTTTGAAAAATGACTGGACACACCATTGTCTTTAATGATTATAAGTTTTAAAAATGTATCGATATGTCATGGAAGGTCAGTCTACCATAGTAGAGAGGGTGCTGGCTGTACATTTGAGGGTTTGAATATCAGCTCAATTGCTAAAGACATCAAAGAGCATAGCATAATCATAGCCAGACTCTGGTCTCATATTGCCTGGATTCTTATTTCTATCTACCCAGTGTGTAGCCTTGGCCAAGTCATTTAACCTACCAAATCTCAGTTATGTGGACCTCATGGAATTATTCTGAAGGTTAAGTGAGCAATTAAGATTGAATCAAGCCCTTAGCACAGAGCCCAGAATGTAATAAACACTTGATCCATGTTAACTTTATTATGACTATTAGCAGTGAGGTCTTAGACAAGTCATGTAATGCTTCTAAGCCTCTTTCTACAACCATAAAATGGGGATGGTGATCTCCAACCATCAATGTGCTGTTAGGGGCCGAAGGTAAGAGCGCTTGGTACATGGAAGGTGCTTTATTGTTGATAAGCCTCCCTGCTTGCTGGGTGGGTAGTTAATTCCCCCTGATTTAGAAACAGTTTAGGGGGCCCATTGTTTCATATTGCAATTTCTTGGTATGAGACTACACTCTTCCCTTCCCCTATTCCAACTCCACCCTGGATAATTCCAGCTTAAAAAAAAAAAAAAATCATTCCTACCAGTACCCTGGTATGTTGAGATGATTGTGGTTACATCTGGCTTTGTGTTTGGAATCTGCCAGACTGCAGAAAACCCAGATTTTAGGTTTTGGTCACCTTCTTCCAGATGTCCAGGAAAGCCGCCATCAGAGAACAAGGGGGTTACTCAGGGAGCAGGCATCCACTTCTCTCTAGGGCTCTGGTGAGAACTGGGAGGGCTCCTGGGAGTCCCATTCACTGTCTGCGATGCCCTCCCTGCTCCCCAGCCATGGGGGCAATCTTGACAGCATCAGGCTCAGATTCCAGTTCGTGATGGAAACTGAGAAAATCCAACTCCAGTCCTGGCCCCTGGCCCCTCAGGCTCCTTGGCCAGAGACCCTACCCTGTCCTGACTGTGGTGATTTTCTACCATGAAGGGAATGTGACTTGTTGCCAGCCCATCTGCTTTGACCTCGATTTTCAATTCCCTTCCTCTCTGTGAGTAATCAGATCAGTCGTTTGGAGTTGCAAAGGAAAGATTTCCGCAGGGAAATGGCAGCTCGAAGTTTAGGGCTGAGGATGGTTGAACCACTGGGAGTTGCAAGGTTCAGGACCAGCAGGCAGTCCCCACTACACAGCGAGGGCTGCCCTTTATAGCCAGACTTTCTATGTTGGGGTCAGTCAGCAAATCCAATAGGAGAGGTGGAGCCCAGGGAGCCGAGAGCTAATGACAGAGAGTCAGGCGAGCTATGCAATTATGGGATGCTCAGCAGTAACTCAGTCCAAACCTTAATGAGCTGCAGTCCCTAGACTCCAAAATTGAGAAGAGCAGCTCATTATGTGGCGGCACGGTGGCCGAGGCTGGGAGTGGACTGACTTGTGGTGGGGCCATACCAGTTTCCCCAGGCCTAGTCTCCTCTCTGGGAAAGCTGGGGGCGTCCTTGATGGACCTCTCTGTAAGGCCTGGGCCCCCCATCTGCTGTGGCCTTGTGTATCCCGCTTGTCATCATGCCTCGCCCTAGAACCAAGCAAAATGAGACCTAGCTCTTCCCTGCGTGGGTTTTCTATCTCACCCAGACCAGACACCCAGGAGCCAGCCTTGCTCCTTTCCCTCCTTCACTCTCACATCCTCTCCTCTCCTTCCCAGACCAGCCACTTCCTCTCCTGTGTTACTGCCAAGCTCAGGCTTCCATCCTCTCTCTGCTTTATGCCCACCAGCTCCAGGTAGGTCAGCCTTCGGTCTTGTAGTTAACCTTGCTCTGGTCCAGTTTCTGCTAACTCTCTGCACAATGAGGTCACTGCCCTGCTCTACAGTGTTTTCAGTGGCTCTAAATTGTCTTTAAGATTAAGTCCAAATTCCTAATCAAGTCCGGTCTTTGATCACCTGTCTTCTATCTCTCCCTTTAGGCCCTTCCTGGCCACGGGGGCAGAGACACACCCATGCTTGAGTCCAGTGAAACTCCTTGGCCTATTTCTATTTTTATGCCTCTAGGCTTTTCCACGTTTGTGCGGAGGTCTTTTTGCCCTTGTCATCCTGGCCAACTCCTCTTCTCTAAGAACCAGGGCAAATGTCATTTCCTTTGTGTACATATTCCCAGGCCAAGTCAGGCCCTCTGTCTCCTGTGGTCCTCGGCCGTCGTGCTCACAGCTTCTTGACGGCTTCGTGCTGACCGTGTGGTGTTTAGTTGATAAGAGCAGAGACGCAGACTGGGTCTGAGTAATGGCTCTACCACTTAACTCACCATGTGACCTCTTCTGATAGAAGTCTCCCCATCTGTAAATGGGGGCAATAATAGTTTTCTCTTTCACATTGCAGGGGCGGGCGGTGGATAAAAAAGATAATGCATAGAGAAGGCTTACAACATTGCCGGGCTCATTGCACGTTAGCTGCTGTCGGAATTACCACTAGAGTGGATTCCTGGTGCTTTCTTGCCTGTTCGGGGTCTAAGCTGAGCTCTGTGAGTGCTGGAATTTTCTCCTGGTTACTTTTGTCCTCAGCTCCTAGGACAGGCTGGTGAGCAGGTACGCAGAAAGCACTAGGACATCAGGGCTCTAGGCCTGGCCCCAGGACACACCAGCTGTGGGATTTGATGGGACAGGCAACTTCTGGCCTCTGCCCGTAGGGGCCCTTTTGGAGGGCAGCTCCACACGTGGACCCCCAAGATGAAGGATCTTTGGTCCTCAGAGTCTGCCCACTACTGGGGATAGAGAACCTTGGTCAGAGCCTGAGGCTTGGAGGTGGAGCGAGGGTGTGGTGGAGGCAATGGGGTCCTAGTGGTGGGGACTGGACACTGTTGAATCTACAGAGTTTTGCCCATAGTGTAGACTGGCTCTTGGAAAACCCTCTAGTGGTGATTTGTCTACTGTCAACTGCATTTTCCAGAACTATGCAGAGGTACCAGGATGGCAACTGACATATTCGATCTGTGAATTCTCCTAAACGTTCCACTTTGGCAAATGAAAAGACTCTCCTTAAAGGAAGGAGAACAGAATGGGAAAGACAAAGCTAAACCCTTTTTAGTCTACACATCAGGTCCTGTGGGAGAGCTGTGAAGGTTGAGGGCAGGCTAACGCTGAACTTGTGTGTGTGCGAATGCATTTATAATTTTTACCTGACAGTGCTAAACATGCCATTTGGACAGGGCCCGACCTTTCCTAAAGCCTGGAGTAGCGCTTAAGCACGTGGGGTCTAGAGTGTGATGGGCTGGGTTCAGAGTCAGACTCTGCCCCTTACCAGCGGGGGATGTCGGATAGTTCACTTTCCCTCTCCAAGCTTCGGTTTCTTTAACTGTAAACATAAGACAATGAGAATGTCCTCCTCGTAGGGTCATTATGAGAAACAAATAAGATAATACCCACAAAGCCATCCACAGGAGAGTTGGCACAAAGCCCAGCCTTCATAAAGGTTGGCAGTCGTGGTTCAGGGTTTTATCTTGCTTCTCACTCCGAGCCAGTGAGGCCGCACTACAGTTTTGGTTATTATTATTCCCACTGGATTCCTAGTTCAGTTCCATCAACATACACCGAGCATCCTCAATGTACCAGGTCCTGTGTTAGGGTGCCACGTAGGGACCTTGTGACAGACATGAGCCCTGCCCCTAGAGTCCAGTGGATGAAGCAGATGTGAACCCAGTAGTGAAGCAATCAAGGCTGGCGTCACAATGGGGGAACGACGGAGTGCTACAGACCTGTGGGACACGTGGGACATAAGCTCCCCTCGGAGTCAGAGCAACCTACTTCGGCAGAGACACGTAGGCAAGACTTCGGGGGTGTATGGGCATCGGCAAGGTGAAGAGGAGATGGGGAGAGAGGGGCCAGCCTGTGCAGAGGCTAGGGGGGCTAGAAGTCACGGCCGAGGGACTGAGAGAACTCCACGTGGCTGGGACAGAGGTTGGGAAGGAGGGGGAAGGCAGGTCAGGGGACCTTGACTCCAGGGAGGCAAGTGTTGTGAGCATGAGCGCGCGGCTGTGAAGAGGCGGAGGTGGGAAGGGGGCCCGGGGGATGGTGTGTCATCAGGTGTTTTTGCTGTCAGTACCATCATCCCGGCTCTCCTACGTACGCTGGCAATGCTGAGACACACATGGAGCCTTTTAAGAGGTTAAAAATGAGTCATTCCTGAGTTAATGAAAGGCCAGGGAAGGTTAATTGGCACCCCCTTCTTCCTCGGGCACATCTAAGCTGCCTGAGTTTGACAGAGTTAACAAGATAGGCTCTGAGTCATCAGAGAGTGGGCAGTTGTCCAATGAGCATACCGGCTTATTGGATTGGAAATAGTTACCTGGAGCCAAATTCATGTTCCCTGGCTTTCTGAAACAACAGCGCACTCCACTGGGGTCCTGGACAGACTGGGGGGGTGGGTGGTGAGGACATGGGCTTTGGAGTTAGCAGACCTAGAGTGACATTTAGGCTCTGCCATTGACCTCTCTGAGCCTCAGTTTTCCCTCCTCTGTAAAATGGGGATACTAAAGAGTGTTTCTGTGAATCCAAGACAGGGATCGTATGTGCAAGCACTTGATGCATGCTTGGCTCGAGCAAGGTACTCAAAGTTTTCTTTATAGCATGTTTGGAACTATGCTAGGTTTTTTTAAGTTGATTTTTTAGAGTGGTCAGCTCTCTTCCCTGCCTTCAGACCCTCCTATAGAAAGCCACAACCTGGAGAAATGGATGGGGCAAAGTGACTTAGTGGCATTATCCATGCCCCCTTCGCTAATTATTCCTAGTTATTAGCCTCAGGGTATATTGGCGGGCCTCATTTCCCCTAACCCATACTCCTGGAAATATCTGGAAATACCCGAAATGTAGGGATTAACTCTCTCTTACCATGTTATACCAGACAGTTTAATGAACAGAAAATGCTAGGGGACACATATATCAAAGTGCGTAGGGTGAATAGTGGAAGTGGGGGTTTCTGGAAGACAATCTGAAAACTCTTTCCCGTACTATAGCATGGAGCAGAGGGTCTGCCCCAGAGATGGCTGAGAACACAGAGATCACACAGGGAAAGAGACCAACCCCAGCATAATAAGTGGGTGCAAGAGCCATTTTGCAGAGTCCACTGTAGGAGAGAAAGCCTCCTTCCTGGTTCCGGCATTGCCCACATGGGTCAGTTGCAAGCTAGGAACAGGACTTCTGTGAGCTGCCCAACACCACATGCCATGAAGGCTCTCCACTGGCAACGTGAACTTGGAGCAGTTAGGGATGGAGAGTTGCAAAGACCTAGTGCACGGAAAGGCCCCATGCCAATGCAGCTCAGTGTGGGATTCAGGGTGGATCAGAAGCAGGGCAATGAAAACATTGGAAGATTTGAACAAGATCAGAGAAGCAACATTTCCTCTAGCCCCAAGTAGCTGGGGCCTCACCAGGGCCTTAGTGAAGAGGGGTTAGAAGTTAATACCCTAACCACACTGTAAATTATTTATAGCTTGTTGCGTAAATAATTGTGCTTAAATTAACTGTTTAGTAAACAGTTTACAATTCATTGCATAGCGAGGTTAAGTCACACTAAATGAATCAATGTGTTGTTTTTACAAAGCCCCTAGTGAGACAGCCTTCCAGGTTGGGTTGTAGAGAGGCGTAGGAGCTAGGCGGACCCAGCTGACATCTGGTGACAAGATTCCTCCGATGCTTGGGAGGAATGCTCCTCTTTATGCAGGGGAAACCTGGAGTGCTCACAGTGGCTCCCACGACCCCTTGTGATCTAGCCTAGATCAGAGCTCACGTCCAACTCATTGTTCCCTTGCTCCAGCCACGTTGATCTCCCTACCCTTTCTCAAATAAATCAGGCATACTCCCAAGGAGGGCCTTTGCACACTCTGGTCCCTCTGCCTGGATTACTCAGTACCCTCAACGTGCTCAATACTCCCACCACCCAGAAGCTTTTGCCCAGGACTCTCTCAGCGAGCCTGACCATTCGTTGAAAATGGCAGTTACTTCCCTGCCTCCTGCAGGAACAATCTCATCCATACATACTCTAACTCAGAGAGAAATGGTCTGCTTTTAACATATTCTGTTCTTTTTCATTCATTATATTTATTATTATTATATTTACTGCCCCCTGCCCTAGGGGGAGAGGCAGAGATGTTTGTTTTGCTCACCAGTGTATCCCAAGCAGCTAGAACAGTCCTCGCACATAGTGGGCACCAAGGACTGAATGAGCATTCAGGGTGGGATTTATGTGAGTGTGTGGGCCATACACCCTGCGTGGATGCTGGGAGTGCCTGGATGTTTCTGGAATGAAGTGCTGCGTGAGGACAGTCCAGAGAGAGGGACTGGACTCCAAGGAAGAAATGGGCCCACTGGGCTCAACATGCCTCATACTGAGCTGTCTTCTGAACTTGTTTCTCCTGTCTGTCCTCTGCTCAAGTGAAAAATCGGGGGCTCATCTTTGTCCCTTTTCATTCGTCATCTGTGTGAATCAGTGTCCAGTATCCAAGATCTCGAATGACTGTCCTCCAACATGCTGGTGCTGAGGTCACTTCCTGCTCACCTCATACTCGAAAGTCATTTTGGCTGAATATAAGGTCTTTGGCTCACATTTTATTTCTCTATTAAAAAAAAGTCACTCTACTTTTTTTTCTAGTATAAAGTGTTGCCCTCACACACACAAAAAAACCAAACTGATGATAGCATTATTTTTTTTGTTCCTTACAAGTAACAAAGGATTTCCTGTCTTTCTTTTTAAAAGTCCAGTAATCTTACTAGAATATGTGTATGTTTGCTTTCATGTACAGAGTATGCCTTTTCAGTATATAGTTGAAACAATATTTTTTTTCCAGGAACATTCTCCCAGCTCATAGCTTTTCACATGTATTTTGTTGCTGTGTTTTGGGTTCCTCCCTAGGGAACTCTCTCTCTCTGTTTTTTAAGTAGGCTCTGCACCCAGCATGGGGCCCAAGACAGAACTTGAACTCATGACCCTGAGACCAAGACCTGAGCTGAAATCAGGAGTTGGATGCCCAACCGATTGAGCCACCCAGGCACCCCTCTCGGGAACTCTTATTGTATGTTATGTTTGATCTTCTTTGCCCATCGTCAGTCTTTGTCACTTTCTCACAAATCTATTTTTATCTCTTTCTTCATTTTTAAAAAAATTTAAAACATTTTTTTCTTTTTTGCATTTGATTTTCTTAAGGCATTATCCCACGTTTTCTTCTTGTTTAATCTTGTTTCAAAGATGACATTTTCTTATTTAAGATATCTCCTTTCTGAGGTTTTGTGTTTCTCTTTCACATCTTACATCATTTTTAAAAATTTTAAATTCATTTTGAACTAGTACATTACATTTCCTTCTGTTTTGTGAGACTATTTTCCTGGTATTTTCTCATTGTAGGGATATTATTTATTTTATTTATTCTCTTTTTAAAATGATTATGCATGGGATGAGACTTCAGTAATTTTTTGTGTTGCTTATTTTTACGTGAAATTAGTTTTCATGAACTTTTAGAGGGAGGCGGGGTGCAGGGAGGCTGTTCTCAATCCATATAGCTCCAGCTTTGTTTTTTTTTTTAAAGATTTTATTTATTTGACAGAGAGAGACACAGCGAGAGAGGGAACACAAGCAGGGGGAGCGGGAGAGGGAGAAGCAGGCTTCCCGCTGAGCAGGGAGCCCGATGCGGGGCTCGATCCCAGGACCCTGGGATCATGACCTGAGCCGAAGGCAGACACTTAACGACTGAGCCACCCAGGCGCCCCTCCAGCTTTGTTTTTGTGTAAGGTTTAAAGTTGGGTGATCTGCTTTCTGAGAGTTCCAACTCCGCTACCACCCCTTCCATGGATCGCTCACCTTTGTCTCTGAGGTCCCGGTCCTGCTCAATTCTGATTTTGCTCCCAGAAATTTCTTCTCCATATGGCACTTTGTTATAACAGAGAAGAGATTCCTGCTGGGTCAGTTTTGAGAATTCTTGGTAGATGCCTGGCACTCACCTGATATTGGAGAGGCAAATCCCCTTCTAGTTCAGCGACTATTCTTGAATGGTCATGCTATGTTTTCCAATAAATACCCAGTGACTATGGGGGCGGGGCTCTCCTCTCTCATATTCATCAGACACCACCCCACTGCTTCCTCCTTCCTCTTGGACAGATGACTCCTAGCAGGTCTTGTAGCTGTGACTGGTCAATCCCCACCTGCTTGTATTTCGAGGTTTGTGGGGATATTTTATTATCTAGTTTTGTTGTAAATTTTATCCATAGGGTTTTGGCTTTGTTATCTTTGTTGTTTGTCAGTTTCTCATGTGGGGATTTAGAAAGATTTAAAAACTGCTGTCCTGATGGCCATCTTCCCAGAATTTTCCTTATTTCTCTACTCTGAAGTAATTAAATTCTGATGAAACAGCTGCTTTAGTTGAAACTTCTCTAATAACAATTAACATGTATAATACTTCCTGTCAGGCATTATTCTAAGCAAGTAATATACATATTTGCATATATGCATATGTATGTATATGTAGATAGTCACTTTACTTAATAATCACAAAAAGCCTAGGGGCTGGGTACTATTATCATTTCCTTTCTACCAATGAGGGAACTGAAGCACAGAGAGATTGAGTAACTTGCCCAAAATTATGCAGATAGCAAGTTGCAGATGTGGGATTTAATCCAGGCAATCCAGCTCCCGAGCTTACGCTCTGATGGGAACAGTGATACCCCACAGAAGCCACATGATGCTTAGAAGACGCAGTGGCATGCTTGGCTCTGATGGTGGCATGATGGTTCCCAGAAGACACAGCAGTAAGAGAAGAAGTGGTGACTGTGAGCAGCTTGAGATATTTAGTGGAGTCAGACAGCATGAGAACCCTCGGAAGGAAAGGTAGCCATGCTGGGTGGGCCTGGCAGGACCTGACAGCCAGGGTAATACCCAGTGTAGGGGTGCTAAAGGAAGAAAAGATGACAGATTTGGGGGGAGAATCTCCAGTTGACCTTTGAACCACCCACCCCCAACACAGTGGAAAATCCACATGTCACCTTTGACTCCTCCAAAACTTAACTATTAATAGCTTACTATTGACCAGAAGCCTTACTGATACCATAAAGTCAACTAACACATCATTTGTATATTACATATATCCTATACTGTATTCTTACCATAAGGTAAACTAGAGAAAAGAAAACGTTCCTAAGAAAATCATAAGGAAGAGAAAATACGTTTACAGTACTGCACTGTAAAAAATCCATATGTAAGTGGACCCGTGCAGTCCAAACCTGGGTTGTTCAAGGGTCAACTGTATATGAGATGAACTCTGGAGACTCCTGGAAATGCTTGAGATGTGTGGTGCATGGTGTTGGGATGAGAATGAGGTTGGGTTACATTTATTTATGTCTGTCTCTCCTCTTAGATGGTGTGAGTGTCCTGAGGGCAGGGACCAGCACAAAGCCTGGCACATGCCTAACATCAGTAGTGCTTCAGTGAATCAGGTCAACCAGGGATTGTCTGAGAGGCACTGCTTAATGTTTTAAGGCTTACTGAACTGGGTGAGGATATTTTGTGTTTGTTGCTGGTGTCCTATGGGGACAGGCACTTCCCGTGAGAGCTAAGATCTCCCTTTAGCCAGCCCCCTCCCCCAGGGCTTGAGTATCTATATCCACACCTTACCATTTGCCTGGAAGTTCTGAGAATTGGGACAGTGGTTGCGAAGGACCCAAGCTTTAGGCAACCAGAGCGCTGCTTAGTGGAGTACAGGAATGTTTGAAAAATGACTTGTACAAAAGGTTTCTCTGAGTCTGCTGACATCTGCTCACGTAGTTCTATTTACTATGTAAGTTTTTATTATGCTGGCTTTTGTGGAATGTAGTTGCTTACCCAACTCTTAAACTCGTACCACATTGCAGGGAGCTCATCTACACTTTGTCTGACGTGCCAGCCAAAGCTGGTATGCACGTCTCCTGAAACGTAGTTCAGTACAGAGGATTGCGTGAGTTCAAGGGCTTCCTATGTGTCAGGCCAGAGCACTCATGCTCATCTTGTAACACCCCTACAAGTCCAGAAAATATTTCCAGCTGGTGTGGCAAGGCTTACAATCCATGTTTCCCAGGCAGTTTCTGGTTTACTTGATCGCTTAAATATTTACTGATCCCTACCATGTGTTAGGCCTTGTGCTGAGTGCTGGTGATGCTGAGAGAGGTCAATGCCGGCCTTTGAGGATACCTCAAAGTTGGTGGAAGAGAGAGACAGGTGGAGAAACTGTAGAGTGTGGTCAGTAGGTAGATAGTCTTTGGAATCAGGTTGTCTGCAGGGAGCTCTGACTCTCTTAAGTCATATAAGTCTTCTGCACCTTTGTATTTTCATCTGTAGAATGGAGACAAGGAAAGTGTGCACTTAATCAGGATATTGTGAGCATAAAATAATGCATGATAATGATACAATCCTTGGGGTACTAGAAGGGTCCAATAAATATTAATTATTATTCCTGGTGGGTTTTGTCTACTTTCCCTTTTCCTCTGTTTTCAGAATTGCTTTTCATTCAGTTCTCTATTTTTTTAAATGCTAAACACAATTATATTATAGTCTCAATGGTTTAGTTGTAATTTGGGCACACTGGGTAAAATCAGGCTGGGTGGGAGGTATATACATTCCTTGAGCAGCCAACCCATCTTCCCCTCCACGCTGGTGGGTCAGAACCTCTTGATGTCCTCCTGGCCCTATTGGAGTTGGCCCTGGACCTAAGGGGGTCTGCACCTGCTTGATGGGGCCTGAGGCCTAGGCACTGAATGAGGTTAAGAGGAGGCAGGGATCTATGTGCTTACTAATCTGCTCACTTTATTCTTCTTAGTATGTTTGTTTGCTCCTTGGAGGAGAAAGAGGAGGTATTTGTTTAAACAATCTCTAGAAATAGAAGTTATTTTAAGCTTATTCTTAAAGAAAACCAGATTCTGCTTTCTCCGAAGGCGCCTCTGTCTGTCCTCGCCTCTGCGGCTATTCCCCTGGAAGGCGACTCCTGCCACTGGGCAGCCAGGAGTGGGTTTGGCCTGAAAGCAGTGAATGCATCTCTGGGGCCCGGGATCCTGGCCCACCCTGTACCCCAGAGCTTTAGGCAGAGCCAGTGGCTCACAGCTTCCCTTCTGCCTCCTGTTGCTCATAAGCAGCCCCAGAACTCTTTGCTTGGGAAAATTGTCCTTCCTGTCTCCCTGTGTTAAGGCTGTCTCATCTTGCTCTCTGCTTCTTGACGTCTTTTTTTTGAAGGGTTGTTAGAGCAGGAAGCAGCAAAGCAAAGAGGTTAAGAAGTTAAGAGTAGACTCTGGAGTGAGAGAGACCAAAGTTTCAATGTGAGTGCAAATACTTTCTACCTGGGTGATTTTTACCTCTCTCACCCTGGCTTCCTTATCTGTAAAATGGGAATAATAATACTACTAACTCAGACACTTGTCTTGAGGAGTAAATTAAATAATTCCCGTAAAGCACTTAGCACAGGGCTCAACATGTGGCATGTGCTCAGAAACTTCTAGCCATTATGATGGTAATTATTGTAGGTGCTGAAGCATTCCATGGGGGAAGGACAGCAAAGAGAAGTAACATTTTTGAGCATTTCTTTATGCCATGCAATGTCCTAAGTCCCTCACATTCACCATTTAATGTAATTCTTTCATCTATCTGGTATGGAAGGTTCTATTATAATCTTGATTTTACAGATAAAGAAATTGAGGCTCAGAGAGGTTAAGAAACTTACTGAAGAGACTAATGTATGTTGTTAAGAAAGTCAGGATACAGGTTATCCTGGTTGGGGAGTGACCAGAAGGGGGCGCAAGGGAGACTACCAGGATGCTGATAATGTTTCTTTTTTAAAGATTTTATTTATTTATTTATTTGAGAGAAAGAGAGAGAGAGAAACAGCATGAGAGGGGAGAGGGTCAGAGGGAGAAGCAGGCTCCCCGCTGAGCCAGGAGCCCGATGTGGGACTCGATCCCACAACTCCGGGATCATGACCCGAGCCGAAGGCAGTCGCTTAACCAACTGAGCCACCCAGGTGCCCCCTGATAATGTTTCTTACCTGGTTCCTGGATACGTGAGTGTGTCGACCTTATGAAAATTTGTCAAACTGCAGCTTGATATTATAATTTATTCACCTTTATGTGCATATGTTTTTCAATAAAAATTTCAGAAAAAGGGAAAAAAAAGCAGCAGTAGCTTGCCTTCAGCCACACAGATTATAAGTAGCAGAGCCAGCTCTTTATGCTCCTGCATGCTAATGTATAAGCCTTGCTGGCCTGGGCCTGTGGAAGCTTTTCTTATGCTCAAGGCCCTTCCTTCCACAGTAGGCTGTTCCAGCCCCAGGGAGCTCTGGTTCAAAGCCTGTTCAGGCAACTAAGGAGGGAGCAGGATCATTATGAGGCATCTGAGGGCCTGACTCTGCCCGAGGGAGCCTCCCTGATGCAGGTCCAGGAGGCCTGCCTGGGATCAGCCATTGGTGGGCTCCAGAGCAGATCATGGGGCCAACTGGAAGACAAAGCCAACCTAGGCTTGCCATGTTCCTTTCCCCTGAGAAAACAACTTTCATCCCCTAGCCCAACCGGGGACTCCCTTTCCTTCTACTTCCAGGTTCTCTGAGGAAGCCTCCACTCCTGGCTCCTTAGCTAGGTTCCTCCTACCTGTCTGCTGGAGCTTGGATTGCTCCAGTGGACAGCTCCAGTGGATGGTACATTCTCTAGGTCTTCCTCCCGTGAGGCTCATGACACAAAACCAGAGAGACAGCCAGTTTCAGCCTGGGCTCCTGTTTCAGGAAAAGCAATGGAAATGCAATTCTTCCTGGGGGGGGGAATGGAGTAAGGAACCCTCAGGCCTGTCAGCTGGATTCTACCTTTCTCCCTGGAACCTCATTTCTTTAAAGAAACGTTCAAATTTTAAAATAGTTTTAGATTTACAGAAATTTGCAAAGATAGTACAGAGTGCTCTTGTAGGCCCCCCACATACCCAGTTACCTTGATTGTTAGCATCTTCCGTGAGCATGGTACATTTGTTACAACTGAGGAACCATTATTAGTCTGTTACTAGTAACTAAACTCCGGACTTCATTTGGCTTTTACTAGTTTTCCATGAAGGTTCTTTTCTGCTTCAGGATTCTACCCAGGAGATCCTGTTATAGTTAGTCATCACATCTCCTTTGTCTCCTTTGGTCTCTGATAATTTCTCAGTGTTACCTTGTTGGCGATGATGCTGGCAGTTTTGAGGAGTACTGATTAGGTATTCTGTAGATTGTCCCTCCGCCGGTCCCTGAGGCCTTTCCTATGATGAGACTAAGGTTATATGTTTGGGAGAAGAAAGCCCTCCTCATCAGATCCTATCAGAAGTACGGTACATGCTGTCAATGTGGCTGATGAGCAGTGAGGTTCATTTTTGATCACTTGAGTAGGATGGGGTTATGTCAGGTTTCTCCACTGCAAAGTTACTTTTCCTCCGTCCCCTTTCTATACTCTTTACTTTGGGATTGAGTCATTAAATGCAGCCCACGCTCAAGGCCCACCCCAGCTGTTCTTAGTCATCGAGTTTATCTGATGCAAGGCTTATAAGCACACACAATCATCGGACGATTTGCGCAGGTAGAGATACACCAGCTCCAAGCCAGACATCCAGACACTGGCATACTGATAATACAGACAGACACCTAAATGAGTTCATATCTGCAAACACAGACACTCGCAGGCCCAAATAACGCAGTTACTAGAGAAATCAATAGTTTTGTCATTCCATTTCTCTTAGCGGCCAAGTGATAAATCAACTAGGATTTTAATTAACACAGCTTCTGAAATCCCACTTTCTTTCTAGTTCTTAAAGGTCTTAAAGGACAAGAATGGAGTGTGCCTCTGTGTGAGCTGGGGGTGGCTGGGGCGGCAAAATGGCGAGTCTGACATCTAATCAGGCCTCCCGGGAAGGGCTCAGGGGCAATTTGGTGGCACTGATCCCCTTTGGCTCCTTTTGTGGCCTTTCCATGGCCCTTTCCGTTCCAGGCCTAAAGAAGGGGGTGTGAGTGGGTCCCGCCCAAGGGGTCCAGAGCTCTTCCCCACCCAGCACCACAGGCTTCCTCTGTGCCGAGTGCTGGTTCTCAGGCGCCGTGATTTAGCAGCCTTGCAAGTCCTGTGTTTGGGAGGAGGGAACAGCCGAGACCCAGGCCGCCACACCAAGAGGCAGCAATGTAACTTGCCTCTGCTATTGACAGAAGAAGGAGGAAGGATCCTAGAAGGAAAAAAACAGCTGTCCACTGCAGTGTTCTCAGAGTAAATGAGTCAGTGAGCGAGTGACTAGTTCATTTCCTGCTTCTTAGAAGCCCTTAGGTCAGTTTGCTTCAGCTCTCTGTCTCTAGAACATGATGATCAGATGTTCTTCCATCTTCTCTACCCCCTTTCTAATCATGTTTGTCTTGGGCCACTCTTTGTGAAAGCACTATTTTAAAAAGTTTCACACACGGGGTGCCTGGGTGGCTCAGTTGGTTAAGCGACTGCCTTCAGCTCAGGTCATGATCCTGGAGTCCCGGGATCGAGTCCCGCATCGGGCTCCCTGCTCGGCAGGGAGTCTGCTTCTCCCTCTGACCCTCTTCCCTCTCATGCTCTCTGTCTCTCATTCTCTCTGTCTCAGATAAATAAATGAAATCTTAATAAATAAATAAATAAAAAGTTTCACACTCTGACCACATAGCGGTGCCATAGCTCCTAACGACATAACCAGTATTTGATATCGAGGCTATTTCTGTGTTCTTCTTCTTGTAAGTGTAGTCTGCTAATGTGCCAGACTTCATGGCCTGCTGTTTGTCTGGTCATCTGCTTCCAAAACTTCTGTGCCTCAGTCTTATTATCTGTGAGCTGGAGTTAATGGGAGATCAGAGGGTTAAGGTAAGTGAGCGCAAGAGACAGTGATGAGCATATGGTAGGTGCTTCGCAAACATCAGATGGCCCGAAATGGAAACCTTTGGAAATTGTGGTGTGTTGACAGCCATTGTGATGCTGTTCCCCGGCTGCAGGCTGCACCTGATGCAGGTGGACTCGGTCCAGCGCTGGATGGAGGACCTGAAGCTCATGACCGAATGTGAGTGCATGTGCGTCTTGCAGGCAAAACCCATCAGCCTGGAGGAAGATGCACAGAGTGATGTCATCCTGGCTGGTGGCCCTGGCCCCGGAGACCCCCTGCAGCTGCTTCTCAAGAGGGGCTGGGTCATTAGCACTGAGCTGCGCAGGATCGGGCAGAAGCTCGCCCAGGACCGCTGGGCACGCGTCCATAGCATGAGTGTGCGTCTCACCTGCCATGCCCGCTCCATGGTCAGCGAGTACAGCACTGGCAGCAGGAGCTCCTCACAGGAGATGGGCCAGGTCAGCTGCCCCGGGATGGACATGGGTGGGCACTCGGAAGGGGGATGCCTTCTAGAAGCGTGGGTCCAAAGTGTGTGGAGGTTGAACTTTTCCTGCCCCAGCGCCTTCCTCCACTTCCAAAAAGCAGGGAAGATAGTAAGGACCTTTACTGAGTACCTACCATGTCCTAGGCTTCGAGCTAGGTGTTTTCACACACCCATCTCATTTAACCTGCACTAGATGCGAAGCAGACAGAACCACTACGAGAGGCTGTACGGTGGGGCAGTGCACCCACTTTAATGCCAGACTGTCTGGGATCAAATGTCAGCTCTGCTGTGTGACCTTGGCAAGTTACTTACCTTCTCTGTGCCCCAGTTCCATCACTCTGATGAGTATAATAATAGTGCCTTTTTCATAGATCTGTTGTGAGGACTACCACGTTATTACATGTAAAACATTAAAAACAGTTGCTGAGGGTGCCTGGGTGGCTCAGTTGGTTAAGCGACTGCCTTCGGCTCAGGTCATGATCCTGGAGTCCCGGGATCGAGTCCCACATCAGGCTCCCTGCTCAGCGGGGAGCCTGCTTCTCCCTCTGACCCTCTTCCCTCTTGTGCTGTCTCTCATTCTCTCTCTCAAGTAAATAAATAAAATCTTTAAAAAAAAAATAAAAGCAGTTGCTGAACAAATATTAGCTAGTGTGATGTCCTCACTGTATTGATGAGGAAACAGAAACTCGGAGAGCCTAAGTAACTTGCCCAAAGTTATACAGTGAATTCAGTCTAAGTCTTTCTGATTCCGAAGCCCATGATTTGAAATCTTCTTTTCCAAGCCCATAGTGAAGCACTGAAAATCCCCTTGTCATTGTGTTTCTTTCTTTTGGCATTCACTTCCCAGCTTACTGCTTTACCATTTTCCTTGCTCCACTTTGGAGACAGTAAATTTCTGTTCATCCTTTGCAGCCCAGCCCAAATGCCCCTTCCTCTCGGAAGCTCCTCAGATCCCCAGCATAACTAAGTGCTTGGTTTTCTTTTTTGAGCTCCCAAAGAAGCTGACGATGCTGTCTTGCCATCCATACAACACTGTGTTATGGTTGATGTGCCTGTTTCCAAAATCAGATGATTGGATTCTTCATCTTTATATCCCAGAGGGCGCCACACAAAAGTCAGTCCTCAGCCAATGCTTGTTGAATTGAATAAACTTTTTCTGTTTTTTCTACAGATTGAGAAACTGCTAATGGAGAAATGCTCAGAGCTCTCAGCGATCACAGAGAGGTAAATCTGGATGCTGGGTGAGACTGGACAGCCTGTCCTCAGGCAGGGGAAGGGGCTGGTATCTTCTTCCAGAGGGAGAGAGCGAGTGGGGAGGCCTGGTGGTGCTCTAGGACTTTCCTTTTGCTGACTTTTATCAGCAACCTGGAAAGACTCCCTTGGGATTTTCTGCCCCATTTTTAGGCCCTAGAAAGAAAGTGAAAGAGAAGAAGCCCACACATAGGAAAAAAGAGGATTATTGAGGGTTAATAAAAAAGAAAAGGTTTCCTGTAGCTTTGGGAAGCACCCCCCTCCCCCGATCCCTAAAGTCAAGGCAAGGTGAAAGCAGACACTCACACCCGACACAGACACATAGACAAGGATTTCACAGACACAGTTGCCCCTACATAGATATATAAACACACACTCATATATTCACAGAGATACACTCACACTCTCTTCTCTGTATCTCACACACGTAAACATACATATGTTTACACTTAGACACATACAGACACTCAGCCTCACATGTATTCACACCCAGGTGGATGTTAACACTCTCCCTTACTCTTTCTAGCCCCCATGCCCTGTAAGAGAAACATGGGACTTGGCACCCCCTAGGACCCCCATGGGGTCTTTGGTCTTTGGCCTTCCAGTGGAACATTCTCAGGCCCTAGGGGTAAATTTAAACCTGACCCACCCCCTGTTTTTCCTACCTGGGGAGAAAATTTTTAAGGCTCCTTTCTGTAGACAGCCATTGTAAACAGCCATTTCTTCAAGGGTCATTACTATTCCCATACATCTTGCATGTGAGTACCAGCCTACCTAGCAACAGCAGCACCCCCCTCCCCCCACCCCAGCCCCGCAGCTCCCACACCCCATCCCTAGACCCTGGTGCAATGACGGCGGATTCTCTCATCTAGAAGCCCAGAGGTATGGATTGGACCACTTTCTTTCGGACTTTCTTCCTAGTGACCTGGACTTTTAGCTCCCATTTTGGCCAGCACTTCTCTGGCCAAGGATGAGCTGGTTATGGAATATTCCATCTCTGACTCCCCTGGAGCCGATGACGTCTCCCTAGGCTCCTCGCACACCCGCAGGCCTGCGGCAGGCCCAAATCTGGCCCCTGCAATGGCTCTGGGCTGAATACCTGCTCGTCCCCGTGGCCCATGCCATGATTTTTTTTCCCCAGGTGCCTCCAGGTTGAGAATGAGCATGTCCTGAAGTCGATGAAGGCCTGTGTGAGTGAGACCTTGAGCACGCTGGGCCAGCACTTCGGCCAGCTGCTGGAGCTGGCCCTGACCCGGGAGGTGCAGGTTGGTGTGGGCTGGGCTGCCAACAGGGGCACTTGCGTGGACTCCTGGGGTGGGGGTGGGGCAGAGGCACGCGGCCAGGCTGGGGGAAGCTCTGATGTGCCTTTCTCGGGGGACACCCTCCTCAGGCTACCAAAATGAACCCTAGCACCTAGCAAACAGGATTGTTAGAGCTCGAGGCTTGCCGAGTTAGCCCAGATCTGCATTTTCCAGATGTGAGAACTGGAGCCGAGAGAGGGAAGAGACTTACCTAAGGTCACACAGCGAGGCCGTGGCAGAAGCTGGCATTTCCCAACTGTACTTTCAGCATTGTCCCTGACACCTTAAATCTCTGTAGTTATTGTCCATAGTACACACAATGGATCCGTATTGTCCTGAAAGACTTGAGACAGCTGTGGGGAACAAGCCAATTCCAGAAATCCGGCAATAGAAAAGAATCTAGAAAGGTCATATAGTCCAGCCCCCGCCTCTAAGCAGGCTTGTGCCTGATTCTAGAAAGAACGAGGGCTTTAGAACCAGATAGATCTACTTTCAAACTATGGCTCACTGTGAGACCTTGAGCAAGTGCCTTAACATCTCAAAGGCCTCATTTTCTTCATCTACAAAGTGAAAACCTTCCCCAGAAGAAAAGTGAGAGGATTAAGCAAACAACATAGTGTGGGTTAAATATATGTTATTTCCCTCCGTTGCCTTTTCCTATTTTAAGAGCCTCCCAGAAAAGCAGATTCCATAAGGTTTTCATTATGAAAGGTATTTACATGTTATTTATAGTTACAGAAATATTGTGTTACATTTTTGCCATTCTTTTCCCACCACCAAATAAAAGCCTTCCACGAATAGCAATTCCCTTCCCCTATCAGCTTCTCTCCAGACTCAGCCTTTCCAGGGAGCCCAGAGTTTTCCTTTTTTCTCCTTCCTGTGTGTCTGGCTCATTCTAGCTTTTCTGACCTGGCTCACCTGCTGGTCAGTGCAGCTGGCCCCACGCTTTCTCACCCTGCACACCCCCCCGCCCCCGGAGATCTGCAAGAGGCCGCTCTGTCCCAGGAGCCTGGGATGAGGGGAAGGAAGGGCCAAGGGCTGGGCTGCTGGGGCTGGCCTTGGAGTTGATGTGCAGATGCTGACTGACGCGTGCAGGGTGGGTGGTGGCTCAAGCTGGGGCTGGTGTCCCAGACTGAGCTCTCGAGTCCCAGAGGGTCCCTGTGGAACATGGGGCTGAAGTGGATGGAAAAGCCAAGGGAGTGAAGAGCAGGGGTATTGAAGATAGTCATGAGAGGAAGGGGAGACTGGAGGTGTTTTTGAGCAGGGGTACACGTGCCAACTGATGCTTTTTATGCGACTTTTGCGCCCTTTTGCCTGGAAGTATCAGGTTCAGTGAAAAGGGCTAAACTTGAAAAGTAATGTTGGATTATAAACAGAAGCCAGCGGGTTTGGAAGTAGTCAATCTACCAGGAGGCAATGGGGTAGGGTGTCGTTTCCATGGTCTGGGTCAGAACCCTGGGGAAAGCTCCCTGGGCTCTGCCTGGAGCCTGCCTGGACCTTATGGGCTATGTAGCTGGTTTCTTGGGGTTGCTGGGCCCATTTCTGGTTTTTCCCTCATCCTGATCTTATTCACAGTGGAATTCCTGATCTGGTCCTTCTGCTTGCCTGGCTAAATCCTGCCCATCCCGGGTCTGACCACCTGGGTCATTTGATGCTTGCCTGGGAGCTGAGCTGGATCAGCTGCTCCTTTCTTAGAATTTGGCCCCCCTCCCTGGGTGGCTCAGTCAAAGCCTCTGCCTTTGGCTCAGGTCATGATCCCAGGGTCCTGGGATCAAGTCCTGAATCAGGCTCCTTGCTCAGCAGGGAGGCTGCTTCTCCCTCTGCCAGCAGCTCTCCCTGCTTGTGCTCTCTCTCTCTGACAATAAATAAATAAAATCTTAAAAAAAATTTGGCCTCCCGTTGGCCTCCCTCTCCTTGTCTGCCCTGCATATTCCTTAGCTTCCCGATAAGCCCTCTTTCCTCCCAGCTTGCACCGTTGTGTCTGCTATGCCCTCCTATTGTTTGGGCTCCCTGTGCTCATAATACTTTTTGGCTGATCTTTAGTTGTTGTTGTTGTTTTTAAACATATATTAGGATGTTTCCAGACAAATGGCAGTGACATAAGGAGATACATTGGCTGAAGGCAAGGTGATCTGTGTTCAGCGTTGTAAGCATGTGTTTCTTAAACTGGTGACCTTGTACGTTCTATAGGATGTTAATAATTATATGAGGATCCCATATTTGAGGTATCCTGACATAAAGGGACTTAAGCCTATGTCCTTGCATCGGAATTTTCCCTATGATATGCTCTTCTGCATTGAGAGTCTTCTAAAAGGTCTTCACACATTCATAGTATTTCTCGTCTGATCTGTAGCTTCCATAGACAGGGATTTGGGTTTGTTTTGTTCATGGGTATATATATCTAGTGACCAGGATAGTACCTCTCCTACAGTAGGCACTCAATAAAGACTTATTAATGAATGAATATTAAGCAATATGTTCCAAACTTACAGAGTTACAGCAAATCTTTTTTATTCTTAAAGCACCTGATCACTTATTCTGGGATGCTGGCCTTTCAGGAAATGCAATTTGGTCAAAACTTTTTTTGCACTCAGGAGGCTCTTGAGCAGAGGAAGAGTGCTCTTGCCACCTCCCCACCCCTATCCCCACCACACACAAAAATAATCCATGATAGAACAATGCTTACGATGAGGGCAGCGACAATCTAGTGCTACCCTGCACTGCTGTGCTCCATCTTGGAATGTCATGTCCAGTTCTAGACCCCAGATGCATCACTGGCAATGGCTGTACTCCGAGGAGGCTCCTGAAAGGGTGAGGAGAGGCTGAAGATCAAGGTCTATGGGCAATAGGTGGAGGAGCAGAGGATGTTTCGTCCAAGGATGGACACTCTGCCACCTCCAGCATTCTGTGTTTGGGGACCCTGAAGGGAAGAAGGAGCTCAGGCCAGCAGCCAAATCTAGAGGACATTCTATGGGTTAGGGCTAACAACAGGGCTGCCCTGCAGGGGGCCATGTTCAGAAGTCCCCGTCCCTGAGCTGGCCAAGCCAGGCCCAGAGGACATTGGCAGGAGATGAGTGAGTTGCAAGGTCTCTTCCAGTCTTGGTAGTATGGCATTCTATGGACATGGGAGTGGTGGGGTAGGGGACTGAGCGTGGAGTTTGAATGCATATCAGGGTTCATATCCCACCAGTTCTACTTACTGGATATGCAGACTTGGGCCAGTTACTTCCTGTCCTCACCTCTGCAGTGGGTTGTCATTAGGATTAAGTGAGACAACCCATGAGTAACTGGTGGCACTCTTCTAACTGTGTCAGCTGCTTTCTTCACTCGAGACTTGCTCTGCCTTAAGAGAAGCTCACAGCACGCTTTGCTAAAAGAGCCCCCTGGTCACCTAATGAATCATGTATTAAGATAATTTAACTACTTGGTGGGTATGGAAAAATTTAAAGTTTAAATGTCAGGAGCCACCAATAGGAAATTAATGAACATTGATGATTAATCTATCTGGGAATAAAGGATTAGCTATGTGGGAGGTAAGAGAAGACTTAACTTAGAAAAATTGATTTACTCAAAAATGACTTCTAGGGGACTCTCTATTGAATAAATTGGCTCTCTCCTGTACCTTGAGTCCTTGACTCAGCTTCATGTGGGTAGGTGTTATATTAATTTATCCTTTTATTCCATCTATTACTTCTGATTTTAGTTTCAAATAGCATCTTTAGTCTAATAAAACTGATTAGGGAATGCATCTTTGGCTCTGTGGCTAAATGAACTAGTTAAAACTTTATCTCACAGCTAAATTTCCCCTTCCTGTCCTAGGCACAGCTGGTCAGCCTCAGGCCTCACCTGAGGGACAAGCACCTATCTTGTGACAGAGCTCAGACCAGAGGGACGCTTCCTAAGAGAAGAGAGACAGGTGCTAAGCTGAACATACTCGTTCCTTCCTTCCAAACTCACAAACTCATCCCTACCTTCTCGGTAGGGTGACATAGAAAGGTAGGGAGTGAAGTTAGCAGAGGTGTGTTGCTGAAATCCCTACTAGAGAACAGGAGTAGTGGGGACCAAGTAGTGCCCCTTAGTAGTTGACCATTCCTGTCCTAAAATGTCTTATTGGCCTTATCCATTGGGCTGTGGTGTGGCTGGAGTGTGGCTGAGCCCCTCAGGGGAGGAGGTCAGTCGCCAGTGGGGAAGATATTTCCCACCTTCGTGAAGCCATTCCTCCAAATAACAACCCCTACCTCTTTGTAGATCCTTGTGGAATCACAGTAGGAAATTTAGACTCTGCTCCCAGAAGGCTTGAAAATGACTCATGATATTACATCCATTAAGTTGGCTCTAAGGACGTTTTGTAACTAAAGCTCAAAATTTGCTTTCCGGTCCTATTTCCCACTCTCAGATTTTGCTCAGCTATGTTGTCCAATATAAGTAATCAGAGGCTGCAATGCAACTAACTTGTAACATAAAGATAATCTGTGCTTGCCAGATGAGAAATAGAAAGATGTCCAAAATTTAGAAATAGTGTGTCTCATTGTAAAGTTCTTGGAGAGAAAATAAGGTCAAAGAAAAAAAAAAAAAAAGCAAAAACCCTGCATCCCTTTACCTGTAGGAATAATTCAAAGTCCCAAATACTTAACATTAATATAATTCTCTTCCATTTTCTTATTGTGCTCATCTTAGCCAGAAGGGTCTCATCACAGTGTGTGTGTGGTCATGTTTTCTTGGGAAGCTGTAGTCAGGGCTGTCTCTCCAGCAGTGGGAGGGGTTCCTTCCAGGCTCAATTTGTACTGGTCTTTCCCAACCATGCTTGAACTAGTTAGTACCTTGGATACACAATAGTATCACAGCACTACTCCTGCACTCACAGAGAGTTAAAACAGACCAATCCTCAGCCCCTAAGGCAGGAATTCCAGGCAACATTTCATGCTAGGACTTTATCTTAGAGTTGCCAACGGCCTTAACACATCCTCACCTGCAGTGGAGCAACAGAGGGTTGGGAACAGGCACCACCTTGATGGCATCTGTGGTAGGAGATCAGTTTATTTCAGTTGTCCATCATCCACAAGGCTTTGTGGAAATTCATTCACTGGGGAAAAGCATCCACCATAGGTTAACTGCGGCACCATGTTTACTACATATGGGAGAAAAATGTCTCCTTCTTCACAGAAGGGCATTTGATATGTTTACTTCTTCCTGCAAAGTCAGGCATTTATAATCTCTTCCCAATGACTTGCTTGGTTTGCATACTTTCCCATCCAGCATTTTCAACATTTCTTAATTTCTAGCTCCCCTCTAAACACTTTGTTTCTGCCACCCCAGGCTGCATTGATTTGGGCTTCTTGAAGTACCTTTGGCTAGAAGTCTTCAGACCACTTCAAAGGCATCGCATTCTCCAGGTTCCCAAAGATTTTCTAGAAGAAATGCAAGCATATATACTTTTAAGGAAATCTATCTCCAGATCTTCAATTTTTGTTTTTTTTCCCAAAATGATCCTCCCAATAATACACAGTTTCTAACATCCCTTCTATTACTTTCCAAAAGAAGGACGTACTCCCACCCATCCCAAATCTTAGAGCGCATTGCCCTGCTGTGTAAAACCTTGGAGTGGCAGTAGGATTGGGGAGATCAAAGAAGAAGTCTTCATTCCTGAACCATAAACCCATAGGCCTCCATGAATTATTTCTGTGCTTTTTCTTACATATTTCTGTTGAGAAAGGCATTAGAAATTGTGTTTTGCCCAGTGTGGAGATATATGGTAGAATGGTAGCGTGTGTGTATAAGAGGGGTGGTTTTGAAAGTTTTCAATTTATCGTTTCCCTTCTATCTCTATTTACTCCCAGATTGTGCAAGGCTCTTGAGTGCCTACTTCTTGTTAGACAAAGCAAAGAGAGAACTGGTTGGACACATCAAGTACTCAAAATGGCTTTTGGGGGCACAAATTTAAATGCAAGCAATTCCTTTCAACTATATCTCATACTCAACCCTAGGATATGTCATTCATTGGGAAGGAAAACATCTTTGAAGAGCCAAAGATTCTAAAGGTTAATGATATCGATTCTTTTAAATGCTGTAATACTTTCGAGAATGACTAAGTTTTTCAAGATATATTGGATAAAATCCACAGATGCAAGTTTTACATGATTTTTTTTCAGATATGGTACACATTACTTAAGAAAGCAGTTAAAGCTTATTTTGTCAACATTATTTTGTGAAATATTTATACTAATTTCTACTTCTTGTTAGCAAAAGATAAAATTAATTGCTAGCAGCTGGACTAATTAGATTTAAGCAGTAAATACCTTTTTCCTTCTTTAAATATGTAGGAAAGTTTGATCATTTGAGCTACTAAAATAATCAAATGATTTCTAATATTTATTTTTTTATTTATTTCAGAGAGAGAGAAAATGCACACACACAAGTGGGAAGAGGGTCAGAGGGAGAGAAAATCTTTTTTTTTTTTTTAAGATTTTATTTATTTATTCATGAGAGACAGAGAGAGAGAGAGAGAGAGAAGAAGGCTCCCAAGGAGCAGGGAGCCCAAGGCGGGACTCGATCCCAGGACCCTGGGATCATGACCTGAGCCAAAGGCAGATGCTAACCATCTGAGCCACCCAGGCGCCTGGGAGAGAGAATTTAAGCAGGCTCCATGTCCAGCATGGAGCCCGACATGGGGCTCGATCCCACAACCCTGAGATCATGATCTGAGCTGAAACCAAGAGTCAGATGCTTAACCTACTGAGCCACCCAGGTGCCCCAATTTCTAATATTTTTATTCTGAAATTTTAATTATTCCTAAAATGAACACCAAATTTCAATACATATACCCACCTATTTACTGAAAAAATACAATGCCTTTTTATTACATTCCTAGATTTATAAGTAATTTACAATGTTAGCTACATATTGCCTTGCATTATTAAAAGTTTAATAAATTGTTTTATCTTGGCTTTATAATATATACAAATAAACCAAATTTTATTTCAGCTCTACATTATTTTAATATTAACAGTTTTTAGCATTTTCCCTTGGAGAATGATTTCTATAATTATTTGTCAGTGTTGTTTTAGCATTTCTTGAAACATATCTAAACACTTTGTAATTAAAAATGAAGTCAGTTCTATATTGAGAAAAAGTTGTCTTGGCTGATTGGCTTGGCTGAAAGAACTGTCTGCCAATTAGGTTATAGGGTGGGCGTTTTCCATAAATTAAATAAGCAAAAGCTGTAACTTCAAAGTTTTGATAAAACATATTTGAAACAAACACAAATATTTTATTAAAAATTGTATTGGCAATGAAAGTAATAATATTTTGATTTTCCTAATCCTTTCTGAATAATTTGGATAACCCAAGGTGCTCCAACTGAAAGAGCAATGGGTATAATTAATAATTATTTGAAAAGTCTTGGTAAAGTACTTTTGGAATTCTTCCCAGAAATTGAGATAGTGAATGAACAACTCTAATGATTGGGTAACAAATGCTTTTGCAAGTCAAGTGGTTTCCAATTCTTTGCTTTTACCAATTTAGAGGAGTTATCAACTGGCAGATCATTAAAAATGGTGTTTGATGATGGCTCACCATGTGATTGCATAACTCAGAATGTGCTCAAAGGGCTGAGCAACTTGGCTATATAAACTCTTCCCATTCCTCTCTATGGATTTATGGGAACAAGATTTTTCAGGGTTTACATCTAAAAATATAGCATTAAGTCAATATTCAATCATGTATACATTAATTAATGAGAAAGCCTAAAAAGGATACAAAGCCCCATTTATCTCATTAAGACATATATTTATAACATTTTAATTTTTATAATTTGTAATTATTAATCAAAATTTGTAATTTATGTTGTTTTGACCAATTGTACTGATAATAATTGTAACAGTAACTCAACCAAGAAGAGAGTATTTTTTAAAGATTTTATTTATTTATTTATTTATTTTGAGTGCAAACAGGGGGAGGGGCAGATGGAGAGGGAGAGAGAGAATCTCAAGCAGACTCTGCTCTGAGTGCCAAGCCTTACGCGGGGCTCGATGTGGTTCTCGATCCGATGACTCTTGAGATCATGACCTAAGCCGAAACCAAGAGTTGGATGCTCAACTGACTGAGCCACCCAGGCGCCCCAAGAAGAGAGTATTTTTAAGCACTTAGAGCCTGATAGTCACAGGAAATAAAATGAAATTTCAAATGTCAGTGATAAATAAGACAAGGGTGGTCCATAAAACACTTTGAAACTTAAATGTATTACATTAAGATAAAATTCTGAGGAGGGATTGGATTGGGAACACTAAGGATGAAAAGAAAAGATGCAAAATGCTCACAATGTTAAAAAAAAAGATTATTCATACATTTTTAAGGGGATGATGAGGGCATCAAGTTGTTTTGGTATTTAAATTCCACTGAACGCATCTAAAACAGTGATGTAATGGTCTTATTTTATGTCGATATCTACAATCTGCTGGAAATTATATCCTTTCCAACTTTGTTCTTGAAACTTATGATGAAAAATTTTACCTGTCAAATTAAAAATGTGCGGGGTGAGGGTGGTGCGTCTGGGTGGCTGGCTCAGTCATTAAGCGTCTGCCTTTGGCTCAGGTTATGATCCCAGGGTCCTGGGATCGAGTCCCACATCGGGCTCCCTGCTCAGCAAGAAGCCTGCTTCTCCCTCTCCCACTCCCCCTGCTTGTGTTCCCTCTCTCGCTGTCTGTCTCTCTGTCAAATGAAATCTTTAAAAAAAACGTGCAAGGGGTCATATGTTTTTTAAAATTCCTTTAGGGCTAAATAAGAAAATAAAAAACTGCATTAGGATACACAGACACTCTAGTTCTAAATCATGAAAGCTATTGTCCCCGCCTCTTTCCGGAGAATTGCTTAGGCCTTAAGACCTCTGTCTTCTAGGGAGGGTTTCCTGTGATGCTCCTGGAGTCTGGACCTTTTTAGCCTTGTGAGGACAAGCCCTTCTGCCATGTGCTTCTCAGAACACAGTCTGTCCATACGTTTTGAGTATGTTAACCTTGAGTAGCATTTCTTTCTGCTACATCTTTTTTATTTTGCATTAATGAACTATGCTTCCAGGATTCTCTTTCCTTCTGTTAATCCCCGCCTTCTTTCAGGGAGACTCTGCTGAATTTCTGACAGTTTACCCTGCTTCTCCTGTTGGTCTCTTTCCTTATCTGACTCATAGAATGAGCACTAATTGCTGGATTTGAGCTTTACCACCTTGACTTCTCCTTCCTTTCTGACACATTCTTTTGTTTAAAAAAAACCAAAACTCTTCTAGATGTTGGAATTTGCCTTATTGAGAGACATGAAATCAATTAAGTTCTGTGTTTGCCCCAAACCTCCAATTCTAAGAGATCTTATCAACATTTGCCTCCCTAAATTGGATATTCCAATCCAGGAGATATTTTCCCATCAGAACAATAGGTAATCCAAACCTGGATTCAGTTATGATTTTGTCTGTCTCCTCTTTAGTATGTCCAGTCTTTCTGTGCCTTTCCTCAGAGGCCTGATTCATGCATTTCTCCAATACATTCTCTGAGGACACAGGCAATATTGTATACTCATTTTCAAAACCTTTCACCTAGAAATTTATCTAGCAATCCTTTAGATATCTCATGCTGTTCTCTGTAGTCTTCTGTTTTCCAGAACTCTGTTAGTGCATAACAACGATTTTTATTCCATCTTATCTGAAGGATGAAGAATGTGGGCAGAGCCTGGCTGAGTGATTCTTCTGTTCCACGTGGCATCAACAGAGGTCCCTTGGTGTTATTCAGCCAGCAGATGGTTCCGAGAGTCTTAGAAAGCTTCATCACATGTGTAGTGCCTTGGAGGGGATGGCTGGAAAGCTGAGAGCATTGATCAGGGATCCTACACATGACAGTCTCAGAGTTCCCAAACTTCTTACATGGTAACTCAGGACTCTGAAAAGAATGTTCCAAGAAACCTGGGGGGCAGCTTGAAGGTTTCTCGTGACCTAGCCTTGGAAGTCCTGGAACATTACTTCTACCAACTGCTGGCTTTTATTGGTCAAGCAAGTCGTTGAGGCCAGTCCAGATTTAAAAGGTGGTGGTGGCAGGGGGTACCAGAGCCCACCTGCCTATGGGAGGAGTAGCGAAGAATGTGTGGCCATGTTTAATCTGCCACACCCTGTCACATCAGCCCACATTTATGTAATCCCTTTGCGTGGCCGGGCTGCCCTAACTATGCCCAGCTATGGATTCTCTATCTGAAGCTTTAGCTAGAGCCTTCACAATATTTTCCTGGCTGCCTCTGAGGAACTCATTCCAGGTTGATATGTGAAACTTTACCTCTCTGATCAATTTCACTGGGCTACAGTCGCTCTTTCTGACTGAGGGACAATTAAAAATATTTTTTCCTTTGCGGATTCCTTATTTAGAGCAGCTAGATTGTGTGCGTCTCCCTAACTCTTCTCTATTCCTTTCTCCTGGTCTTTAAGATTCTGTGTTTTTTTTGTTGTTGTTGTTGTTTCCTCTCTGCCTACTCTGTCTTTAAAACAATATTTCTGTCACTCAGCTTCATCAATCTTTGTTCCTTTATTTTGTCTCTTTTCCACCACTCTTCTTATGATACAGGGTGAAGCATATTTTTGACACTTCTTCAGTTCCTCCTTGATTGCCTGACAAATCTTGATTTTAGAGACTGTAGTAGTTTGAAGCTGACACCAAGATAGGATGGGATAAATGCCTGTCAATGATGGGGGCAGGGCGGGTAGCAGGGGCAGACATGGGAAACCATGGTGCAGGTCTGAAAACAGAAATAAAAGGGGGAAGGAGGACTTGAGTAGGAAGAGACATGGAATTTTCAGACCAAAGTCACTTGTTAGAGGAGTCTCCCCCAACAGCCATGGGCTGCAATAGTGTCCTTGCTGTGATCAGTCACAGCTGGGAGTGGCTCAGGGAGCTATGGCCTCAATAAGGACACAGGGGTAGATCCAGAGGGGCAGTAGCTGGAGGCTCTCCGTCAACGCTGCCCCTGGCAGCAGGAGCTCTGGCTACCACAGGGCAGAGGGCTGTAGATGCTAATGGGGCTGTAGATGCTAATGGGAGACTGTCATGTGTAGGATCCCTAATGAGAGCCCCTCTCCAGTTTGGTGAGAGCTGCTAATGAGGCTGGATATTCTCCATGTCTTGAGACTTCTATCTTTGCTGGTCCAGGTGAGGTTCTGCTGATTTTGAGGGAGATGGACTCACTGACTTTGGAAAACAGGAAGTCGGATTCACAGGAGTTAAGGTCCAACTAACTCCACCACATATCACGTGCGTGACCTTGGTCAGATTTCTGCGTCTCAGTTTCCTGAAGTATGAAGTGAGGGTTGGACAAGACTGTTGAGGGCCCTTCTGGTCTGACATACTGTGATGCTTAGGGCCTTGACGATTTCAGTGGAGCCTTTGATCTCATATTTTTCCAAATTTATCTTTGTGAAAAGGATGATTACTTTTCATTGTCAGAGAGCTGATTCACCGAGATGATCTGAGGTATAATTACGGTGTATGTGTGTATAAGCATTAGCAAGAAATTATTCTCAGGCATAAATGGTCTAATGTTAGCAGATGATTGCAAAAGACATTGGATTGAATTGTTTAACGTCATGCTAATTTGCTTGAAGTGCAAACACTAATCAAGAACACTGAGTAATTATGATTTAGGTACAGGACCCCAATATATGAAATCGGCATTTTCATGCGAGCATTATTATCACTTACGTAACTGCTTACGGTATGCTGGGGGAGGATTCTAAGAAGTGCGTTCATTACAGAGATTTGCAGTGACAAATCTTGGTTATTAATTTTACCTTTTGTCGAATCTCTTACAAGAGGCATCTATCAAATCTTAGGGAATAATTTTTACATTTAATGTAGTTTTATTAAATACATACTTAATCTTAGACTGCTTTACATAAAGGATTAGCATATTGTGTGTGTGAAGAATTCTAGGAGTTTCAATAAAGAAGAGAGAAGGAGAGTCATTTACCTGGAGCCTTAAACCCACTTAATTTTAATCATTTTACAGATGGGGAAACTGAGGCCTAGGGTGTGTATTGCCCAAGATCACAAAATAATAACTGCTAACAATTTTATTTTGTTTCCAGGTACCAAGAGCCTTTAGAAGTCCTATATATATCGTCCTATATAAAAAGTCCTATATATATATAAAATACATATATTTTATAATATATATAATTAATATATATGTTATATAAAAAATCCTTCATACACACACACACACACACACGGGCTATATATTGGCTACCTTAAGAAATGGGTACAGCCACCATAAGAGAGAGACATTGTTATTTCCCCCTCATTTCATACATAAGGAAACTGCAGTATAGAAAGGTTAATTTACTTGCTCTGGGGCACATGGGCAGAATGGCAAAGCCAGAATTTGCACCCGGGCAGTTTGGCTCCAGAGTCCCTGCTTTCAACCTCAGACACGCTTCCTCATCAACATAATGTGTTAAAAAGGCAAACTGGCACTAAGCCTCAGATCTCCTCATTTCCTTTTAAGTGTTTTTTTTTTTTTTTCCGTAACGCTAGGTTTAATAAAAAAAAAAAATCCATTTTGATATTTTAAAATAACATAGCAACTGAAACTGCACGAGTAGTTGCCCAGAGCAGCGGCTCTGGAGGTGTTACTTTCTCACATGAAGCCCCCCAAGGCGATTCTTCTGAATCACTATCTCCACATCTCCCAGGAGAAACTCAAGCAGCTAGAATTAATTAGCAGGTAGGAATCATTTATAATCAATGAATCATATGCTTCAAAGCAAATGGCTGATTATGAAGTAGTTTCAAGATATGTGAAAAAGCTTTTTCCCAGAAATAAGCTAAACTAATCTTTATGTCTCATTTGTTGATGAATTTTCCATTTGCTTTTCTTCCTGGTTCTCCCTGGGTCCTACGTTCAGTCATTTCCAGCCTTCCGTCTAACCATGATTCTTAACTCCCTCAGCCTCGAGCAGTCCGACATTCTCGAGTTACCCACTCTTTGATAGGGTTCCCAGGGTTGGTATTTTGGCCTGGCTGTATACACGATACAAATGTCCTCTGAGCTGTAAGCTACTGTAGACTACTTCTCTTGACTCAACCGCTGAACCCATTACCCAGCCGGAGTTTGCCATTGGCAAATGAACCAGCTCTTCGGTCATAGCTGTAGCAACTCATTGGTTTTCAACTTGATGGCTTATTTAACTGATGGTTTCTGTTCTTATTTGAAGCCAGTAGAACAACAAAGTTTGCTCAGACCATCAGTATCGAGAGCTGATTTTCTATCAATTGGAACAGGGCACATTGGTTGTCCATGTCCCAGCGGTTTGAAATTATCCCATATTCCTGAAATGTAGTTCGGACCCCATGCAGACTCATGTCTTTTCCAAAGCTAGAATACCTCATCACCCCCTATAGTGGGACTGTGATTGGGGCAGGGCTATAGATTCCGGGGGGCTTCGAAGCATGGACCCACTGGTGGTCCATTAAGGAAGATTAGATGGAGGGAATAACCCTCAGACTTTGCTCTCTTTTCTTAGGCGCTGGTGAGAAAAATCAATGCTTCCGACAATATCTACATCACGGAATCCACCACAGGGAACCTGTTCAGCCTGACCCAGGAAGGAGCTCCCTTGTGCCGCATCATAGCCAAGGTGAGCTTCATGGTCAGCAGCCAAAGTGACAGGCCTGGGGAGAGTGGGAGGAAGCTAGTTTGGTGGGGAAAACTGGCTCAGGACATTTGTCCTGGCTCTAGCGTTTGTTTGCTGTGTGATCTTGGAAGAGTCACCTCCCCTCTTTGGGCCTGGATGTCTCCATTTTTAAGAGTGGCTAGGCCCTCTGATCTCAGTTCCCACTTGAGAGAAAAGCTGGTGCCCCCAGAGTCTCTATAATTCTCCTCATGTGGTATGTGTTAGAAGTATCAACCCTCCTTCCTCATCTCTACATATCCCACCAAACCCAAACAACACACATGCCCTAACTCAGGTTCTTGATGGAGCCCCCAAATACGTGAAGCCACTACAATACTATATGAGGAGAAGACAAAACGGAGGAGGACAGTGGTTTTCATCCATTACAATGGAAGGTTTTCCTTAAAGATTTATTTATTTATTTGAGAGAGAGAGAGAGAGAGCACAGTGGGGAGGGCAGAGGGAAAGAGAGTCCTGAGCAGACTCCCCACAGAGCGGGGAGCCCAATGTGGGGCTCGCCCCATGACCCTAAGACCATGACCAGAGCCCAGATCAATAGTCTGACGTTTAACCATCTGAGCCAGCCAGGCACCCCATGGTAGAAATTTTATTTTGCTAGCTTCATGGTTAATTTGCCCCTACACTTGGGGTCCAAACACTTAGGGCAAATACAGGCAATTAATAACCCTAGGATCTCACTAGGATCTTGTTTTATTTTTACTATTTTTTTTTAACTTGAGAAATGACATTGCCGTGGAGATAGAAGCAGTGATTTAATTGGAAGTAAAGTTGTGTCTTTCAGTAGAATTAAGATGGCAGTCACAGGAAGATGCTCCAGCTCAGTGGTTCCCTGTCCTGACTGTCACAATCCCTCAGGGAGTTTTGGAAAACACAGATACTTTTTGCCCCACCTAAATTTACTGAGGTCCTGGGGTAAGACCTGAGACTCTACATTTTAACAATCCCTACAGGTAATTCTGAGTCCTGGCCACTCTCAGAATCATTCATCTAAGCCTTTAAAGAAATCTGGAAGAGGAGGCTAAATGCTTGTCAACTTTGCTTAGGGGAGAAGTAAATTGTATGTAACAGTGATAGCTAACATTTGAGTGTTGCTGTCCAGCGTGCTTAATGCCTTATAGACATTATTTCCCTTAAATTATAAAACCATCCTAGGAAGTAGGTATCATGTTATTCTTATCTATAATTGAGGAAATAATTTAAGGGTTTTACTCAAGGTCACACAACTGATAAAGAGTGGAGTCAGAATTAGAACCCAACTCTCTTTAAATCAGAGCTCCTGATCCTAAAGCCTACAGTGGTGACTTCTGGTTCCATCCTGGCCCTTTAGATTCTTGGGCCAAAAGAGTGACTCAGAAGTTCTCAACCTTGATATGTATTAGAATCACTAGGGAGCTTTAAATGTCACACAGCTAGTAAGTGGGTGAGCTGGACTTTGAAACTGCCTGCTTGGCAGCCAAGGCTATGCTCTTGCTTACTATTCTGAGCTGCCTCTTAGCAGCCCTTTCTCTTCTTGCTCCTTCTTCTCCTCCTCTTCCTCCTTTTGCCCTTCTCCCCCCTTCTACAACCTTCATTATTTGCTGCATGCTTTCTTTTCACCAAGCACTGTGCTAAGCTTTTCATTTATTATCTTATCCAATCCTCCCAATGATCTTCTGATGTGTTATAATTATAATTTCCATTTTTAAGATGAGGGAACAGAGGCTCAGAGAGAAGGTAAATAACTTGTCCGAGCTCATGTGCATTAAGTGCAAAGCTGGTATTTTAACCAGATCTACTGACTCCAGAATCTTAATCTCAACTTCTTATCTCTCCAACCCTTGCGAGAGAGTAGACAGAAGGCTGAAGGGAAGAGAAGATTCAGCGATGACTCCCATCTTCCCAGCCTGGAAGATGGTGAGACTGGTTCCTCCAGTGGATTCGCTGTGTCTAGGTTTTCAGTCCTGACAGTGACGCAGGAGCTGGGAGTCCCTGGTATACTCTATACAGCATCCTCACTGTTGATGTTCATTAAGTGTGCCCAACATTGTGACAAATCTGGGACAGCTATTCACAGTGGCCTTCCTCACCCACCTCCTTGGGGCCCAGTGTAGTCTGTCTTTGGACACTTCATCCATCTGAGCTGCCTCCAGAAGATTATTTGGGCAGCCTGTCTGAGGTCTGTCCTCTCAGCCCCTTGAGTTCCTTTGAAGGCCAAGAACAAACCCAGTCCTCCCTATGATGGTAGTGGTAAGCCCCATCCCTTCCTAAGTGCAGAGCAGAGCAAACTCCCCTGTGCTTTGTCAAAATTATCCCCTATCCTGCTCCTCTGTTACTCCCCCCACTCCTAGCCTACACCCCACAAGTGGCCTCCTTAGCTTTATGACAGTTTATCCCAAGTCTGTCTGAATAATACATACCATGATATACTTTGGCTTTGAGCCCATAGCTTTCTATAAAATTAAACAAACTCTAGCCAATAGTGCAATTCTGCTAGCTCAGGCGATTCCCGGCTCTACTCTAAGATGAGTGCTGCTCTTGGGTCCTTGAGGGGGCTGCAGGGGAGTCCACACAACTAATCCATCTCACTTTCTCTGCGGCCTCCTTCCTCTTCTCCCTTCCACATATCCCAACTCTTGGGATACATTTTCTGAGGGTTTGAGACAGTCTTCTAACCAGGAAGCTTTCCACAGACTGACCCTCACCTGGTTGTCCAGAACTGGGTGCTGGGCCCTTTCACATACATTAACTCAGCTAGTTTGGTGGTGTAGCCGCTGTGACCCCATTTTTAGTCAGCGGCAGAACCAGGGTTTGAACCAGAATCCCTTCAGTCTGGGTTTAGGATTTCCTCCCTTTAGCTTTTGCAGTAGTTAAAAGTTCAAAGAAAGCTATTTTTCACGGACTTGGGAAACAATGTAAGGAGAATCCAATGCAAATAGGAACAGAGGCTTAAATATAGTTATGCTGGGTTCAGTGCCTCCTGAGCCCAAGGAAGCCTGCCATATTGATCCTGGCGCTCAGTCCGGTGTTCTTTGGTACTATTTCTTTGTTGTCTGCTCCAGATGTAAATACCTATCTACTTGTCGATCTACCTATCATATCTATCTATGTATTTATGTATCTATTTATCTATCATCTCTATCATCATACATATAAATAATATTTACACTACACATGATTAAATATAAACGTACACATATAAAAATATATATACATACACATATAGACACATATATAAATATACCTACACATAGAAGCACCTACATGTATATAAATATTTATATGTGGAGGGAGGTCATTAATAACCAGCGGGGCTGGCTGGGGAGACCTTAGGACTTCTGTTTCTTTTCTGCTCACGTTAAGAAGCAATTTGATTTTACTTCAGTGACTCTCTGGGTGAGGTCTTTGTGTGGAACCCTCATCAGATGTCTCAGAGACCACGAGAAAGTAGGAAGACAGGGATAAAGGATTACGGAGCAAGGAGTCAGAGAGGAGGGGCCTTGTTATGCACTAGTCTATCTTTATCAGAGTCATGCCGTGCATTTACAATCAGAGTGTTTCTCTTTGACCCTTCCACAGTCCCCTCTCTGATTATGTTAGGAGTTCCTGCTCTGTATTCCTATAACCCTGCACCCCCTCATTTCATTGCACTCCTACCCGGATTTTTTCCTGCTTTAAAAATAATCTGCCATCCCAAGACTCACGGGTTGTCGGACCATGAGTTCACTATGGACCGGGACTGAAGCAGTCTTGTTCAGTGCTTAGCACAGTGTCTGGCTTATAATACACCATTAATAGTTTATGGCTGCATGAATGCATTGGCCAGCTGTATACAATATGCCCTTTCCCCACCAAATGAACTACCCCAAAAGGAAGTAGGAAGACGAAAGTTAAGGATTGCTTTCAGCTGATTATAAAATGTCAGAAATGATGAACTCATCTTGGTTCCTGCCGTGATAAGCGGCAGAACTCTCAGAATGAAAAGGGCCGCTGGGCTGAGTTTTGTGGGGTGCCGGGTAGGGAAGATTCGGGAAGACTTGTTTCATCGAGTCTGTGCCGGGCTGTCGTGGTCACACAACTACTGCTCCTTCCAGTTACTCGCTCATTATCTGCACCGTCAGTCACAGCTGTGTCCCCAGAACGTGAAACGGTGCCTGGTGCGAGGTATGTTGTTTGTTGAAAGAGTTCGCAAACAACTGACAGGGGATGGTATTTTTGCTGGACTCACCTTCTTCTTCCTGCAGCATTTTTGTTTTTTTCAGTTTGGGGAGCAGAGTGCAACAGGTTTAGTTAGAGCCAGGAGGGGTGAGGTTAAAGGCGGGTGCCCTGCAGGACCAAGCTCCTGTCAGTCTTCACGCATTCTTTACTGCTGCCATCCCCACGCACCCTTGCGGGCAGCAGGGAAGGGCAGAGGGAGGAAAGAGGGCCAAGCCAGATGTCTACTGCTCTGGACGTCCATGGTGGCGTTACCGCCGGCTTGCTGGGCATCCTAGTGGGTCTGCTTTGGGATCTGTTGGCTCCCTCACTTTGCTCCAGTGATTTTTATAGAATAAATATGACCACTCAGGATGGGGGCTCACCCAAGGCTTCTTCCCAGAAGTCCTCCCAGACTGCTGTGAAGTCTCCACAAGGAAAAGCTGTTTCCATGACCAGCTGTTACAAAAGAAGTACACGTCCACACTCAGCTAGGGCGATCATTCCTGAAGGTTTTGGGTTTTTTTTTCTTTTTTCTTTTACAAACTAGAGTGAAGAAGGGAAAACAAAGATGTGTAGATTTGGGTGAATTATTTCACCCATCTGGACTTGGCATTTTTTTCCCTCACAGAATGAGAATGAATTCCAGTACTGATATATAAGTAAGACTCGTTTTTGTATGCCTGCCATGGTGATTTGGGAGGATCTGAAGGATCTGAGGAGTAATGGTGGTTGCTGGCGGAGGGGAACCAGCACTGGGCACCTAGCCTTCAGGTCCCTCCACCTTCCTCAGACTTGCTTCTAGAATCTATTTCTGAGGACTCCAGGCTTGTTCTGAGGCAGGCTGCTGAGAGGGAGCTGCCAGATGTGGGGGAGCAGTGTTGAATGGTGTTGAGCCTGGTCCTCTCAAACACGTCTACCCTCACCCCTGGTGCCCCAGCCCCAGAAGCATTTGGGGAGTCCCACCTCCAGTTTGGACTATTAAGAGTGATATTACTTGTGGAGGGAGCATTTCATTGCAGCATGCATTTGAGCGCGCGTGTGTGTGTGTGTGTGTGTGTGTGTGTGTGTGTGTGTGTAGGAACTGTAGGGGAGGAAACACTCTTTTCTTTCCACCATCTTCTTAAGTTCTCTGGCTGGTACCCTATAAATTGGGCTGACAAAAGACAGATTAACAAGAGAATAACAAATAAAAGTTTCTTAGCATGTGCATCACGATTACACAGGGAGCTCTCAGAGATGAGTGAGTCACAGGGTTGGTTAGAACTTGCACTTATATAGCATCTTAGCAAAAGAACAACTTTAGAGAAATAACAAAACAAAGAACAGGAAACCTGAAAAGAACTTTGAATCTCTAGGGATGGCAGATCGTGAGAAGGCAAATCTATGGAAAACTAACAGTGGATGAGGCATGGTTAGTTGGGTTTGTTGTGAGGATTCCCCTGGGGCCATCTCCATGCTGTATGGGTCTGAAGTTGTCTCTGGTGATTAGCTTTTCTCCTACCTAATAGCGAGGGGAAGGGGATATCTCTGTTGACGTATGTCCTCCTTTTAGGCAAACAGGGGGAGGGCAGAGATCTCTGGTACCTGCTTTTTCCTGACTACCTTCAGCTCAAAATAATCTTTTTTTAAAAATTTTTTTAAAAGATTTTATTTATTTATTTGAGACAGAGAGAATGAGAGACAGAGCATGAGAGGGAGGAGGGTCAGAGGGAGAAGCAGACTCCCTGCCGAGCAGGGTGCCCGATACAGGACTCGATCCCAGGACTCCAGGATCATGACCTGAGCCGAAGGCAGTCGCTCAACCAACTGAGCCACCCAGGCGCCCCTGGCTCAAAATAATCTTTACGCCCCAGTGACATATTTTGGGGTGGCATATTCAGCCACCCTCCAGACCCGAAATCATTGCAGCTGAGTGAGGGATGCCAATCACTCTCCCATTGGCCCCAGGAAAGAGGACCCAGGGAGGTCATGTCACATTTTCTTTTTTCCCTGCAGGAGGGTGGGGTCGTAGCTCTCTTCAAGGTCTGCCGCCAGGACAGTTTCCGATGCTTGTACCCCCAGGCGCTGCGCACGCTGGCCTCCATCTGCTGCGTGGAAGAGGGTGTCCACCAGCTGGAGAAGGTGAGAGAGCAGCCGGCTGGCTGGGGTGGGGTGTGAGGCCCCTGAGTCAGGGGGGCAATGTGTGGGGCCCGATTGACCTGGTGGCCCCCTGGGCCTCTTCCCCGAGAACCTCATTTTCCTAGGCATCCCTCTGATGGGCTGCTGGGATCTTGACTGTGGGAGTTAATGAAGAGGACAGGGATTGAGGAGTCTGGCCAGGTAGGGCAGGCTCAAAGGGGGCACTCAGCACTTCCTGGGTGGAGTGGCTGACATTCCAGTGGGCAGAACACAGCAGGAGGTAGGCGAGGAGGGCGCGGAGTGGTGTCAAAGGTCAGGGCTTTTGGTCCTTCACACATGGCAGGACCCCAGTGGAAGGAGGAGGATGTCGCTCCCTGGGGGACTGAGTGGGCAAGAGTAGGATGTGCCTTGGCCTGGGCAAAGCAGGTGGGGCTCCAGCAAGACAGAGGGATTGGGTAAGGGAAACGGAAGCCTAAGTCCAAGCGTATGTTGGGTCCACATGGCACAGGGTGGGCAGGGCCGGAGGGAAGGGAGTGATCTGGCAGACCCAGGTGCCTCCGCCCTAGACCCACCTGGGGCAATGTGACTAATTCCAGGTACCGCCCCCCACCCCCACCCAGGTTGTAAGGCTGAGAGTGCTCTTCTGCCACCCAGACCTGCGTGACTTTGAGGCCTGCAGATAGGCCCTCAGGGACTTTAGCCAGGAGGATTGGGGAGGTGCTGGGGCTGACATTTGGAGATGTCTCAACCAAGTTTCAAGGAAAGATGTTGAACAATTTTATGGCAGAGCGGTACAAAGGCCAGGAATAGCCTGGTGATAGTTGTGGTACTCTCAGGATTGGGGGGTAGGTGCCCTGAGTCTGGTCTCTATGGGGATGGAGCAAACAAAATGTTCCCCTCCCTCTGTACCCTCGTCCCCCAGTCTGGCCCCAGCTCCCAGAAAACCCATGCCCTACCAGCTTCTTCACTTTGGTCTGGACTCCTAGTCAGATGGCTATCTCACGTTCCACCTGCCTCTTAACAAATCTGCTCAGGTTACGGGACAGGGATCATGGGCTCAGAGACGTTTTTAGCCGAGGATGGGGGATGGATGGGGATTCTGCTCATGTTACAGAAGAGAAGGCTGTGGGTCAAAATGGGGAAGTGATTTGTCTGAGGTCACAAAGCAAGATGGCAGAAGAGCTAGTGCCAGCCCTCTGGGCAGAGTGGAGGCTTTGTATGCATGTGCTTACACAGAGAGCAGAATGGAGGAGGCGGAGGTGACAGAACAGATGGGCAGACAAACCCCCTGAGGTCAATGCAATGGACGTCTTCGGCTCTATGTGCCCAATAGTCTTCTCCCTTCTCTCATAAAATCCTCTTCCTGGGACAGTGCAAACACGGCCAGACTGGTTTTGTTTTTCATCTTCTTTCATGCTGGTTAGTGGGGAGAACAGGGAAAAATAGAAGGGACTGAAATCACCAGTCCTCCAAAGGCAGTGGATTTCTTGGCTTCAGAGAGTTTGCAGAGCAGCAGGAAATTTTTAATCCGGGGAAGAAAAACAGCAGAGCTTTTTTGTTTAGAGCTGAAAACATGTGTAGCTGGGGAGTCTGGAGGCGATTTTTCCTGCCACCTTCTACTGCTCCAAAGCCGGCAGGCACGAGTGCACCTTTCCTAGGCCAGATGGGCCACCTGGGGGCCTGGGCTGACCTAGCCCCCAGCACACACCCCTTTTTAGCTCCCTACAACCCTGTGAGGTGAGCACTCTTTACCGTCTCCGTCTTTATTTATTTATTTATTTTTAAAGATTTTATTTATTTATTTGAGACAGAGAGGATGAGAGACAGAGAGCACAAGAGGGAGGAGGGTCAGAGGGAGAAGCAGACCCCCTGCCGAGCAGGGAGCCCGATGTGGGACTCGATCCCGGGACTCCAGGATCATGACCTGAGCCGAAGGCAGTCGCTTAACCGACTGAGCCACCCAGGCTCCCCAGTCTCCGTCTTAAACACAGGAAACTGAGTCTCAGGCAGTCTCAGAGACTTGCCTAAAATCACAAAGTACATTCTAGAGCCAGAATTTGGACCCTGTCTGCCTGCCCAGGCTCCCTCACCGCCTCACTGGTTTTATAGATTCTCTCAGAGTGCCAAAAAAGTCCCTGCAGCTGAACCCAGGGTCTCCTTGCTGCTCCTGGCCAATGTGCTAACCTCCTCCGCCCCCCAGTGGCACAGAAGAAGGTATTCCTAACTGGGCATTCCCGGCGCCCAGGGCAGGTTACTTTCCATAGACAGTCCTGAAACACCTCTGTGCCGGTCCCGAGCGGGAGGGAGAGCAGCCTGAGAAGAGCCCCCTGGTGGTCAGAACAGCAACTACATGCTACAGCCGTGATGCTTGCCTAGGGCTCCCAGGGATTTCTTTTTCTTTCTTTCTTTCTTTCTTTCTTTCTTTCTTTCTTTCTTTCTTTCTTTCTTTCTTTCTCTCTTTCTTTCTTTCTTTCTTTCTCTTTCTTTCTTTCTTTCTTTCTTTCTTTCTTTCTTTCTTTCTTTCTTTCTTTCTTTCTTTCTTTCTTTCTTTCTTTCTTTCTTTCTTTCTTTTTCTTTCTCTCTCTTTCTTATGTTAATCACCATACATTACATCATTAGTTTTTGATGTAGTGTCCCATGATTCATTGTTTGTGCATAACACCCAGTGCTCCATGCAGAACGTGCCCTCTTTAATACCCATCACCAGGCTAACCCATCCCCCCACGCCCCTCCCCTCTAGAGCCCTCAGTTTGTTTCTCAGAGTCCATAGTCTCTCATGGTTTGTCTCCCCCTCCGATTCCCCCCCCCTTCATTTTTCCCTTCCTACTATTTCTAATTACATCTGATGCTTGCCTGAGTGTGCAAACGTCCCCATTGCACAGATGAAAAAAACAAGGCCTGCAGAGCTGAAATGACTTGTTGCCCAGAATTCACAGCATGTAATTCATTCATTCAGCAAATATTTTTGACTGCTCTTTCCCGGCACCCTTATTGGGAGTTTAGCCATGAACAAAACAGACAACCCCCCTCGTCCTCATGGAGCTTCCATTCGAGGGCAGGGGGTGGGGCGAGCCGTGGGCTGTGGATCACATTCAGCCTGCTGCCTGTTTCGGTACAGCCCATGAGCAGAAAAGCCCCCTCCTCCCCATTTTTAAATGGTTAAAAAAAATCAGAAGTAGAAATAACATTTTGTGGCCCATGAAAATTCTGTGAAATTCAAATTCAAGTTTTTGACCCAGAAAGTTGTAGTGGATCTGGCATGCTCCTTCACGGTCTCCCTTTGTGCTACAGTGGCTGAGCTGAATAATTGTAAGAAGCCGTACAGCCCACAGAGCCGGAACGATTTCCTATCTGGCCCTCGGCAGAAAATGTTTATTGACCCCTGCTCTAACAGGTAATAAGATCACTGTGACAATGATGAACAGGACAGTAACTAACAGCGAGTACTTGCTTTGGGCAAGCACTTTGCTAAGCCCTTCTTTTCATTGTGTCATGTAACCGTTATTCCTCTGGTGCTGTGATTATCCTCCTTATTTCCAGAAGGATGGGAGACTCAGAGAAGTGAAGCTCCTTGCTCAAGAGCACACAGCCAATGAGTGGTCCAGCCGTCATGTAATCGCGGCTCGCCCGAGCCAGAGTCAGCCTGGGCTGGGAACCATCACGTGGACCCAGGACTCAAATCCGACATCCTGAGGCCAACATCCACGTTCTTCTCCTCATAGCATGCTGCTTCCAAAGTTGAGAGAAGTCCTAGACCCAGGAAGGGCTCAGGGTCTCTCCCACCCCTGCCATGCCCCCTCCCCAGGTCTTGCCCACACCTGCCCCAGCGGTGTGATCTCTGGCCTCAGAGGCTCCAGTGAGGTTGGCCATTGTTAGTGTTTAGAGTAGAGGGTGGAGAAGCCCAGAGACGGGCTGGATTGTAGAAACCACAGCATGACAGGGGAGGTGAAGACAGGATGTGGAGTGTGGTGCCCAGGGGCTCTTGCCAGCCACGCACTAACAAGGCCCAATTCATGCACTAGTCGGATGATGTCAAAGTCCCAGCCTTTGGCTGATTTGCTGGCCTGGGCCCTCGCTGAGGCCCACTTAATTAACTGGTGGTGAGAAATGTGCTGGATTTGGTGAAATTCATCTTTGTCATGCGGCTCCCTCACTTCCCTGCAACCCCGGAGAGGTCCGTTAAATCATGCACAGACCCCGGTGTCAGAGCATGGGTCTAGCCAGGGCACCAGACACCCTGCTGTGTGATGCCTGAGCTCTGTCGGGCTTGGGGCGTTCATTTGGTCCTGGATTCAGTCGTGGTTCATTCATTCACTCTGTGAAATCACTTCGGCACTGGCGTCCTCCTTCCTTCTGTCATCCGGCCATCCACTTGCTCATTCATTCATTCGCTCCGTCCATCACCCAGCAATCATGCTACTCATCGGTTGCCTCCTGGCACATCTGCTGAGAAGCCGCCCAGCATGGTGGGGAAGCCACGGCCTCTGATGGTCAGGCTCTCCTGGTCTGGAACCCAGGCTTCCCCACGATGAGCTTGGGCACCTTTCCCTGAGGACTTGACTTACCTTCCCAGAGGGGCTGTCCTCAGTTAAATGGGCATGAGGAAATCTACCCCTGAGGACTGTCAGCGGAGACTAGATGTGCAGTAATGTGGTGCTGTTCTCACGAGATGCCGAGACATGGTAGCTATCGTTGTGGCAGGGAGCAAGCTAATTGCCCGGGTTTGACCATCAGTGGCCTGGGGAAGATTATTGTCGGGTGGACAGGGGGAGCACTGACCTGGTGGGAGGAAGGACTGGCATGCTGGGAGATGCTGCTCAGGGCACCGTATGGAGAAGCTGGGTGCGGCTGGAGCGCGAGTCCTTGCATCCTTTCCATTTTACAGATGAGGAAACTGCTCAGAACTGGAGAGCTTTAGAACCAAGGCTGCCTGGTTCTGAGGTGGGGAATGCAGAGGAACGGCTCCCTGGGAGCCAGGCTGTGAGTGTTGGCTTGGGCAGTGGGCAGACGTGGACACTTCCCAAAGAGGGCTGGAGAGACGAGGTGTCAAAACACAGCAAAGGCCTCTCCAGAGGTGTCTGAAGGGTCTTTCAAGAACCTCTTTTCAGAGGTCTGGTTCGTCCTGGCCACAGCCTCCCCCCGCATCGTGTTTTCCCTAAACCAGTGAGTTTTAGGAAGTCTGTCCTACTTCCCTTGTGTCCGTGGCAGACAGTTGCCCCTCATTCCCCAGACTCTGTGCTGGGCTCTGGAGAGGGGAGACAAACAGCTGTGTTCCCTGTCTCCCACTGGGGGTGGCTGGGGAGAAGCCCAGCAGTTCAGACAGCGGAAAGGGGCTGTCCCATGGCCATCAAAGGCCACAGGCCAGTGGCACCACCTCTGCCTGGGGTGCTGGTGAAGGCAGCAGTAAGGAGGCAGTGGGGCTGGGCTCAGAGGGCCAAGGAGGAGCTCCCAGGCAGGCCAAGGGAAAGTGGCTTCGGCAAAGGCAGAGGTTCTCCACAGCTGGCCAGTTCGTGGTGGAGCTGTACGTCTTTCAGGAGCTCTATGTTCAGTGAACTGGGGGAGCCTGGAAGAAGGGACCGTGTTCTCTGCACCCCACCTTGGAGAAGACTAGAGGGAGTGAGGGCCCCAGAGCCACACAGCCCAGTGAGAGCAGATGGCCCCAACTCGGTCTGGATGGCCAGACGACCCAGCCTGTCTGGACAGATCAAGGCGCCTTCCCGGAGGACTGACCAGGGAAGGTGGGCTGGCATCCTTAAGGGGGGAGGGCTCTAGGGTTTAGAGAGGCTGATGGAAGGCTAGGGAACAAGTCACTCCTCTCTGAACCTTGGTTTCCTCTCTATAACATGGGGACATCTCCTCCTTGGTGGGGCTGCGGTGACGAGGCCGTGCGACAGTGTGGGTGGGGCTCGCAGTGTGGTGCCCGCGCGGAGGGAGCGCTGAGCCTGGGTCTGCTTCCCTTCCCTCCTGCTTGCCCCTTTGTCTCCACCATTTCAGGTCGAGCTGGGGAAACCCTGCATACCCCCAAAAAGGCTGAGTCCTGGGGATGTTACAACAGTCCTGGCAGAGTTCAGATGTCCCGCGTGGTGAGAGGGATGGTCAGGGCACTGGGGTGCAGGAGCTGGGGTTGGACAGGGCCAGGGGCCAGGTTGGGGTTGCAGGGGGCTGGGGGCTCGAGTGAGACTGAGGCTGTGGTCCAGGCAGGGGGCTGGGGGTCTGAGGGGCAGGAACCTATGGGTCTAGGGCCATAACGGGGGAGGTTGGGGGCACTCAAAGCCCAGTGCTAAGACAGCCTCAGACAACCTCCAAGACAGTTCTAGGAAGTGCCTCTTCCAGCCTTGAGACCAGAGACTGTCTTGCTTGCAAAAGAACTTCCTTTTATTCCCGCCCCCCCTCCTTCTTGTTTTATTTTTTCAAATAAGGAGTTCACCCTGTGCTGGAGCCAAAGGGAGAGTTTAATGAAAATCGATGGAGAAATTAAAGATGGAGAGAAATTAAAGATGAGCAGGGGGGAGGGAATGAGTGCTCAGTTTCAAGTCCAAGAAGAAAATCATCAGTGGTGAGGGATGGGAAAACTGCTGCCTCTCTCCCTGCAGCTCCACCAGCCACCTCCCCCCCAATCTCCTGGGCCAGCTTCTTGGGATTGAGATGCCCTGCCATCTGCAGGGCAAGGCTGGAGGCAGGGGGGGCTGGATCCAGCTATTTAAATCCCAGAGACCCTTGGCAGGAGGGGGGCAGGGTGCAAGGGGGTCGGTGAGGGAGGTTCTGCTGCTCCAGCTGCCATTTCACAGGACTTTTCTCTCCACTGCTTCTTCCCTGCAGGGTTGCAGATGGTCATAAATAGATCATATTCACCAGAAAAGCCAGTTTTTCTTTTCTTTTGCTCATTTGATTCTCACAATCATATTGTAAGGAAGGCAGAGAGAGATAGTCACACCCATTTTATAGAGGGCAGAGTTGATGCCGGAAGGCATGGAGACAGTGGGGGAGAACCCCCTTCTTTTGCTCCCAGCTATAGGTTCTGTTTGCTACAGCCTTCCTTACGTACTCTCCTTAGCTGAAAAGGGTGTGGTGTGCAAGGCGAAGCAGCTACTCTACCTTGATGGAGTCAGTTCTGGTATGTCAGTGAGGTCGGGTGGGGAGAGTGGGGCAAGAAATCTTTGCTTAATTTAACTTGCAGCCCCTTCTTTACCCAGGAGTAGCTGCTAGAGCGAGGGAGAGAGAGAGAGAGAGAATGCCTCTGAATGGAGATCCCAGATACTTCTCCACCCGGGGCTCAACTCACGTAGGCTTATCAGCGTCCCCCCCCCCTCCTGCCCCCAGGTGCAGGCCTTTACCTGTCTTGGGAATGGGCTGGAACAGTGCAAAGAACCCCAGGGTGCCAGGTCAGCTGTGCGTGCTGTGACTGACAGGTAGACGGGTGGGGACGGCTGCGGTCACTTTCCCCATCCCTGCAAGAGGCTGTCTAGAGGGAGTGTGGTTCATTTCCTTCCCTGAGTTCCAAGTCTCCCAGGCTTGTCCCTCTGCCTTGAGAGTGGGGGTGTGGGGACTTGAAGGAGGCCAGGATGCAAAGAGGCAAGAACAAAATTAGGCCCACTGTCCCACCTCCCTGCAAGCCCCCCGCCTCCCTCAAGAGTTCATGCTGAGATGACAGGCCAGTATTGTTCAGACTGAAGGAAGGCGCTGCTGGCTTGGGGGGCTGCAGCCCCCGCGCAAGGCACAACCTGAGTTTGGACAAGGCACGGAGCCCCCTGGCAGCCTGAACGAAGTGCAGCCACGGAGGCAGGTTGCGCTCGGTCGGACCTCGGTAGGACCCCGTGCGCTGTGCGGCAGCGACCCCTGGTGGGTGGGAGCGGCAGCGGCAGCCCTGTCACCCCGCCTGAGGCCTGTCTTCTGGAGCTGATGAGGCTGCTGGGCTCAGGGTCTGAACCACTGATCCCCGACAGTGTATGTCATGCGTGTGGGGCGGGGAGGTGCGCAGGGGGAAGGGAGACTTCCAAATTCAAGGCAACAGGAGCTTCTTCCTACCAACCCAGCTTCCTCCAGGAGGAGGATGTGGATACATCTTGTAATCTAACAGGTGTCTGACTCCCAGAGGCCTTCCTGAGCCCCCCAGTTCTCACTGGACCCCAAACCCCTCAGCCTGGCACAGAGGTGCCTGTGAGCAGGCTGCCTCCAGCACATTGCCCCTTTGGTGAGCAGGCCTGGCTTCCATGCCCGGTTTCAGCACTTAGGAGGTGTTGACCTAAGACCTTCAACACTTAGGAGGTGTTGACCTTGCAGCCCTCTAGGCCCTGGTCTCGTCATATGTAAAGTGAAGTGACAGTCCCTGCCTTGCAGGCGGCGAGGGACGAAATGAGCCCATGCGCCATAAATGTGAGGTTTTTTTCCCCCTCTTTCCCACCAGAGCTCTCCACTGACCTTCAGGCCTTTCTTGCCTTGGAACACCTGCCTCGGCTGGGGTGGCCCGGGAGGGTGTCTCCCGCACATCTGCTGAGAGGGCTCCGATGCCCTTCTCTGGTCAGCCTTCCTGACTGCTCTCCTCCCTCCTGGCGCTCCGCTCACACTGTGCTCACTGCTGCTTGGGAGCATGTTCCACGCTGCCTGGCCTCGGAGCTCTGCCTAAGCTTCCTACCAACAGACACTACACCGCCCACCCCTTAGCCCGTCAGGGAAGTGGCTTGCACACCCGGGTGAATGATGCTTGCCACGTGACTAGATGAATATTGTTGGAAGAGTTCTGGGGCATTCTTCCCCATTGCAGATGAGAGGGTAGAGGCCCAGAGAAGGGAGGTGATGTGCAACTCCCCATTCCCACTGTTAGCAGCAGGCCCGAGGCCAGAATGCAGGTCATGTGACCTCACTGGGCTGGCCAGCCTCTGTGAGCTGTTTCAGGCCCAGGGGTGGGGTGGGAGTGGGGAGTGTAGACATTGAAGCGTCCCTTCCAGAAGGACAGAATGCCCCCAAGTCTGTATATGGGATTGTCCCTGAGCCCCCTTTTGTACCATCTATCCTGAAAAATTTGTTCCAGCTTCTGTCCCCTCGCTTTCACTCCTCTGGCCCTGAGCCCACATTCTTGGGTCCCCAAACAGACCTCATCCCCAGCTTGGGGGTTAGTGGGGAGAACCCAGCTCTTCCTTTGCCACGGGTTTGCTGAGGACCCACAAGCAAGTTTTCTAATCCCCACGAACCTCCATTTTCTCATTTGGCGGAGGGAAGTGTGTGTTCTGCTGGGACTGTGTGATATAGGAAATAATTTTGGAAGGCAAATGTGATGAACAAAAGCCCGAAGCGGTGAGCTGGCAGGGCTGGGAATTCTGGGGCCTCTTCTCTGGGGTTGGGTGCGTGGTGAGGGGGCGGCGTTCCTTGAGGAGTTGCCAGGGTGCCTGTCTCCCCTGGGAGTTTACAGATGGAGGCCTGCTCTTCCGTGCATGTGTGTGGTGGGCTGAGGAGCCGCATGCTCGGTGAAGTGCATTTCCCGCCTGTCCCCGAAGCAATCTGGTGAGAGCAGAAAATAAATAAGTCTGATGTAAACATGATGCTGGTGCTGGGGATATGGGAAGCTGGGCCACAGGGAGGCAGGGGCTCCTGGGGGCCCTGGACAAGGCATAGAGGAGCCTGCACCACGGGACAGGGGCTGGTCTGGAGGGACAGGTGCTGGTCTGGAGGTGAGCCGGGGAAAGGAAGTTGCTGGGGCAGGAAGGGGAGCTGGTGAGGAGGCTGAGGGGACCGCAGAAGGTTGTAGGTGTGGGGCAGACCTGACTAGGGAAGACCCACTTCCTGGCAACAGCTGGGCATGGAGAGCGGGCTGCTCTCACAGCACAGAGCCAGAACCAGTGTCCTGACCCTGCCGGCAGGTGACGGGGCCTGTGGTCCCACGCAGCAGAGACAGAGTGAGATAGGGAGAGGGCAGGGGGATGAGAAAGAGGAAGAGGCTTAGGGAAGCATGAGGTAGGGCAAGGAGATGCCCACGGAGATGGAACAACACACAGTTTCCAAAGGAGTGTTTCATTCTCCTCTGGGCTGCTTCAGAGGTATTGCAACTTGGCCGTAGCTGGACATGCAGTGCCCCGACTGTCACCTGCTCAGGCGTAGAGTGACCTCACAGGATGGCTTTCATTTTCATTCTCCTGATGAGCCTCGATGTTGAGCATTTTTCCATATCCTTATTGACCCTTTGGCTATCATCTGTGAAATGTCTATCTGAGAATTTTGCCCATTAGAAAAAAAAAAAGACTTCTTTGTCTTTTTGTTATTGAATTATAAACTTGGAAAATGTATTCTATGTATGAATCCTTTGTCAGGTATATGTATTGAGAATATGTATTCTCAGCCCGTGGTCTGCTTTTTCATTCTCTTGATGGTGTCTTCTGTTGAATAGAAATGCTTAACTTAGATAAAGTCCAGTTTATTGATCCATTCTTTTGCAGTTGGTGCTTCTTGTGTCCGTTTAAGAAATGTTTGTTTACCCTCAAATGATGAGGCTATCCTATATTTTCTTCTAGCTTTATTGTTTTACACTCCACATTTAGGTCTATGATCTATTTCAAATTAATTTTTTGAAATGGTATTCGAAGTCCAGTGTTTTCTAAACGATATCCAGTTGAGCCAGCACCATTTACCAAAAAGACCATCTTACGCCACTTAGTTAAAGAGGTCCTTTGTTGTTAGTAAAGTGGTGATACATGCATGAGTCTGTTTCTGGAGTTTTTTTTCTTTTTTCTGTTCCATTAGTCTTTTGTCCATCCTTGTGCCAATATGACACTGAGTCCCTGTAGTCTATAACAAATTTTGACATTTGGTAGTAAAAATCTTTTAACTTTGTTCTTCTTTAAGATTATCTTGGTAATTCTAAGTTCTTTGCCTTTCTATGTACATTTTAGAATCCACTTGTTAATTTCCACAGAAATACCTATGAAGATTTTGATTGGGATTTCTTTAAATTTATAAATAGATCTTGGGATAATTGAGATCTTACACAGTATAAGGTGTTCCAATCAATAAATGTAGTATTCCTCTCTTTATACAGACTGCCTTTAATTTCTCTTAGCTATGTTTTGAGTTTTCAGTGTCAACATCTTGCACATCTATTTAAGACTTATATCGGAATATGTTTTTATGATAATTAAGTGCTATCTTAAAATTCTTATTTTCCAATTCTTACTGATACATAGAAAATACAGTTTTGAATATAATGGTGTATAGCCTTTTTTGGATTTTATACAGATTTGGATTGTGTTCAGATTGTGTACACATTCATGTGATCTTTAAATTATGAAAGGTCTGCTTCCTCTTTTCTGATGATTTTACCTTTGTATTTCTTTTTCTTGTCTTATTTCATTGGCCAGGGCCACTGTAAAATGTGAAATACGAGTGGTGATAATGGGTATCTGTCTTGTTGCTGGTTTGGGGGGAATTCCTTCAATATTTCATTTACTATTTCATTATTAACCGTGGTACCATTATCATTTTAAGGGTTAGATAACAGGCTCAGAGAAGGTAAGTAACCTGCTCATTTCACCAAGTCAGCTAGTAGCACAGCTGAATTGTGGAGCCAGACTTTTCTCTCTCCTAAGATTGTGCAGCTTCTACCATCCCACAGGTACCTCTGCAACAGTGGTGCTCAACCTAAGATCCCTGTGGGAATTCGTTGGGGATTCTTTAAAAATAATGATACCAAGACTCCACCCCAGATCAATTAAATCAGATTTTCTGGTGGTGAAGCCCAGGCATTAGTATTTTAAAACTTTCCCAGATGATTCTAATCATCTGAGAACCAGGCTAAGAACCACTGATCTAGAAGCGCTTTTTGTACAATTCCCACCCAAGCTGTGCCCAGGAGTGCTTTGCTGAAAACTTGATATTTTTACATCAGTACAGGCCTGCTAACCCTAACGCAAAGGAAAGTGAACTTGTTCTTGCTGGCCTTTTGAAACCTTCTCCCAAACTCCACTCCTTCTACTCCCAAATGCCTACAGAGCGTCTGCTTGACAATCTGCTTTAAGAAAAATCATTTGCCTGACAGGGAAATTATTTTTTATTTGTCAGTAAAATAAAGTGATTCAATCTCTGATTTCCCTCCACTGCAATAACTCACCTCTCTCTACCTCACTGACATGCTTGCCAAACTGGTTATATAATCCCTTTCATCCACTGTCCCATTCCCTATTACATATTAATATTTGTTTTATCCATTTTGACACTTAGCGTTTAATCAAAAATTCTTCTTTGAAATAGCAAAGGAGGTTGAGTGGTGTCTGGGATATGTTAGTTTGTAAGGGGGATAATATTATCTTCCTGGAGGCCTGTTTTACTTTCGGTAGCTTTCTACAGAGGTGTCCGCTCTACCAGCACTCCTTAAAACAAATATCTCATTTTGTAAAGTGAGCCTTTAACCCCTTATATTGTTCACAGATTCTGTGCTGGACCTTGCCCTGATCTGGTTCACATCCCACATTCAGACCTTGCTTCTGATTGATGGATTCATTTATTCCACCTAATGCTTTGCCCTGTCCCTTGCCCCACACTTGTCTTAGCTTCCCTGGGCGTGACCTTTGCTTCCCTCTCTACGATCGACTTTTCCTTCTGGCTATACCCTGGGCAAACAGATCTGTCCTGCCTGGTCCCATGAGCAAAATTCCAGCTGCTTTGTGGTCCCCACTTTTTTTTTTCCTGCAGACTTTAGGTGTCTGAGTGGACAGAAAGATGAAGGAGGAAGTCTGGGGGTCTTTAGGTCATTCTCCCTCCCCTGTGGCTGAGTTACCAGCACATTCGCATGATTCTGTTTATCAGCAACCAACACTTGTGCCTTTCCCTAAAAACTAAAGATGCGGAACGGAACAGGAAGATAGCAGTCCAGCACCAGTATATATGGTGGGTCTTTATGTACTCGCCAGTGTCTTTTAGATATTTGCATAAAAGCCACCAATGATGCATTTCCAATAATTAGTAGGAGAACATTGCTCAAATCTGATGTGATGTTTACTGTATATTTTGGGTTCTCAACTGCATGGGTTTCATTCTCCTTCACCCACTCCTCAGGGAGAATCTCAGCATTCACCAGCTCGCTCTGTGTCCAGACTCCAGGTGCATCAGCCCTGCTGCCCAGGTGATGACCAGGCCAGACCATCCTCACCACCACTTGCATGCTCTCCCATGAGGAAAGCTTGGCCTTGGGCCCAGGCCCATCCCATTCCATGTAAAAGCTAATTACATATAAGTGCTTCCAGCAGCAATTTCTTTAGGGATGTGGAAGTGCTTTGATTAGATTGTTCTCCTGGCATCATTAAGTTTATGTCCAGGGATGGGAAGTGGGTAGTTTGAGGATGGAGACTTTCCAGAAATGGGACCAGTGTTTGAGGAAGCTGGCCTCAGGCTGGGCCACTCCTGGGCCCACCCGAGGAGCTAAGCTAAGCAGCCCCCATTGACCTGATCCTTTCACTAGCTTCTCCCTTCGCTGCCTTTCCCAAAGGCTACCCAGAGGGGCACAGGGCAGAGAGTGAGGGGACCAGGATGGGAGTCTTGGCTCTGGCACTAATGTGCATCATGGCCTTGATGATCTTTTTCCCTCCCCAGGCCTCTGTCTCCCCTCCATTCAGTCTGCTGTGTTAACTGCCATGTGTCGGGCCTCAGCTGGGTGCTGGGAACCAGAGACGATTCAGTACAGGAGCTGCCCAGAGCAGCTCACATCTAGTGCAGGGCGGGATGGACATATAAACTTATGAGGAGAGCCTGACACAGTAAGTGCTCCAGTTGTCATCAGACCAGAGTCGTTTGGCAGCCGAGGGGACAGAGACACTCTGTCTGGGGGAGGCAGGTGTGTGTTCACAGAGAAGGTAACTACTTACCTGGATCTGAGAAGGGAGTGGGGAGGGAAGACAGGAAAGATGACCACTCAACCTTTAGGTGAAGTGGGTTGAGGTGCCTGTGGAATATCTAGGCAAATTAATTTGGGAGTAAACATAAAGAGATTCAGTGGCAGGTTGGAAAGGTAGATGTGGATCTCAGGAAAGAAGGTCAGGGCTGGAGAGCTAGGTTTGGGGGTCATCAGAGTGAGTCACTGAGGCCACTTGGCTTGGGTGCTATTGACTGAGATGGTACAAAGGGGGCTGATGGCGGAACCTGGGGTAAGCTACCTTAGATGGATGCAAAGGAGGACAGACTAAAGGAGCAAACGATAAGTGGTAGTTAGCTAGGGAGGAGATTGGCCTCCACAATGAGGTATCATGGAGTCCCAGGCAGGAGAGAGCACCAAGATGGAGAGAGTTCTCAGCAGGGAGAGGTGTTACAGAGGCCAAGTCAGAAAGGGACCAGGGGGCTGGGCTCTGCACCAGACAAGTCCCCAAATCCTTTTTAAACATGTGATATCTCTCTCTCTCTCTCATCTTTTATTTCTCTATGCATCTGTCTGTCTTTGTTTCTCCATCTCTTGTTTCATCCTGATTGATCTTTGTACCAATGCCTAGTTCAGGGACCATCACAAGGTAGGTGTGCAATTAATGTTTGATGAGCTATAAAGAGATGCATGGATTGTACTACTTTTCTCTTTGTTCTCTTCTGAGAGATTGTAGTTATTCATCTTATTGGTGCTGGTCAGGAATTGAAATAGAAGTCACTCCCCTTTTAAAAGTTCTAGTTCTGGGCTGCTTCAGTTGAGGTGTCCAAACAAGTAGGAAAACCTGTGGGCCCCAACCCAAAGGGCTGAGGTTCCCAGTGGAGTCTCAGTCCCAGAGGAGCCTACAGAAAGGTGAGTAGGACTCAGGGTCCCAGATCTAGAGATGGCTGCAACCATCAGTTGGGGAAGAGGTGGGATGATGGCACCACCATGTGGCAGGTATTGTACTGCCACATTATCTTTGTTAACTTCCAATATCCTCTGAGGTGGGTATTTTTACCCCCACTTATAGATAAAGGCTCAAAATAAGTACAAAAATTGTGCAGCTAGTAAGATGCAGAAGCAGGATTCAGACCCTGGTAGATGTGACTCCAGAGCCTGTGCATGTTCTGATGCTACAGGAATTGGTTCAGGCACTGGGAAGCCTGGAGCTCAGTGGTGTGGTCCTTTCAGGCCCCCCCACTGTGATGAACTAGCTGAGTTGGAGTTGCTGAGATGGTGATGCACACAGAAATCAACTTGGGCTAGTGACATCTTGCTGACAGCAGGCTAAGTGGCAGTTCAGTAACATCAGAGCCAAAGGCCCAGGAAATTGGCCCAATGTGACAATCCACCAAATAGAAAAATGAGCAAAACACATGAACAGGCAATTTGTAGAGGAAGTCCAAATGGCAAAAACCAAAATCAAAACCAAACCTAATCAAAGTAAAATGCAAACATGAAAAGACTCTGAGCTTCATTGTAGAAAGTAAAGACATGCATATTAAAATAAAAATTTTGCACATCCACCAAACTGGCAAAAATTTAGAATCTGACAGTACCAAATGTTGACAAGAATATGGAGTTAAGTGAGTTTATACATTACTGATAGGAATATAAATTGCTACAGCTGTTCTGCAGAACAACTTGGCAATACTAGTAAAATTAAAGATGTACAGACCCTATGAGTTAGTCATTCCACTCCTCGATGGAAACCTCTAGAGAATCTGGCATGTATGCACCAGAAGACACTTAGAAGAATATTTACAGAATATTATTATATATTGTAGTGAAAACTGGGAAATGACTCAAATGATCATCGATAGAATACATAAATGAATTACAATCAGTTTATACAATGAAATACCACCGAGCAGTGAAAATAAATGGACCTTAGCCACAGGGACCAACAGGAAGGAATTTCCCAAACATAATGCTGACTGGGGAAAAAGCAAATTGCTATACACAGTGTGATACCGTTTATGTCAAGTTCAAAACCTTATAAAACTATACACATGTAATAAATCTCTAAAGAAAACAGGGAATAATAAGCACAAAATTCAGGGTAGTGGCCCATCCAACAGGGAAATCAGAGGTATGAGATCAAGAACTGCATACAGGGGGCTTTCTGATGTTATTTTATTCCTAATATTAGAGTTTCTGGATATTAGGCATATACATATACACAGATAGGTGTTCATTTTTTTATTTTTTATACCTCATGCATTTGCAATACATACACATATCTTTTCTTTTGAAGGGATGATATATGTCATAATTAACAAGTTACCAAAAAAGATCTGAAGCACAGAAAACAAGTTAGAAGGAAAGCAGGACAGTGGGCAGTTGCATAGACAGGACACCACATACACTCTTCTCTGGGAAATCTAAGGGCAGAAGAGGAATCAGGCTCAGACAGTCACTCTCTTGGGGTCAGGAACCTGTAGAACCCAGGTTCCCAAGCTGCCTGTTTCTCTGGACCTGCTCTTTCCTGTAGTGGCCTTTGCTCACAATATCTCCTCCATCCTCTCCCTTTACTCACCTAAAGTGTGTCTTCAAGTCTTCGGCCAACTCTTACTCGCTTGCATTTATCCCCCATTTGCCCAAAGCCTACTACTATGTGTGAGGGCCTGGAGCAGCCATGAGTGAATGAGCTGTCGTACCCAGGCTTGCAGAGTGTCCAGGGGGGCAGGAGGGACAGACAGACAAGGGAGACAGAATCACATCACAGTGGTGCTGCTCCAGATTGCTGATGCATAAAGTCATCTGCGGACCTTGTTGAAAGGCAAAGTCCAGGCCTCCCCAGAGTAGGTCTGGGTGGGGCCCAGGAATGTGCTTTGGAGAAACCCCCAGTGAATTTGGTGCAGCTAGTCCTCAGACCCCAGTTGGAGAAACAGTGTGATAAACACAATGATGTTAGCAGATATATTTGGGCCCAAGCTCCGAGGGCCACCTCCCCAAGCTGGGGTGTGGGCATTAAGTCAGGGAGGCTTCCAGAGGCCTCCCCAGAGAGTGTCTTCATTGGAAATCACACTGTAAAATGGTTATTTATGGATGAGTCTCCTGCCTCACTGCGTACCCGGCTTACCTCTGCTTGGCACGTAGTACGTGCTCGGGGAAATCGCACTCGGTGGGTTTGCTGAGAAGCATTTTGGGTTGGGAAGCAGGCTCCGTGTCCAGGCCTTGGTGGCCCAAGCCCTCGGAGAACATTAACTCCTGGCCTCTCTAGTGCGTTCAGAGTGGCCCATCTCCAAGCATGTGTCAGGGACTAGGTTTGGGTCTGGTTTGGGTTTGACCCGCATTCTCGACTGGGTTTGGGAATGCAGTTCCATTTGCATCCAAGATCAGCCTGAGGAGACCAGATAATTGAGACCCTTAGCTGTAGCCTTGGATAGTGCTGGAAGGGGAAAGGGATAAAGGCCTGACAGGTCTAAGAGCTTTCTTATGTTGGCAGGCTGACAATAGGGCTGCTTCCTGTTTCCAGGCCCAGAGCAGCCCCCCTTTCCTTACCTGGGCCCAAGTGAGGCCCCTCTCTGAAGGCCTGTTAGTCAAACATCTGGCATGAATCCAGTCCTGCCAGTGGCCACCTGGCTGCTCTTTGTTCTTTTTCATTAGGCACATCCAGGTGAGTTTTATTGTGGACAGTTCCCCCAGCTCCTGTTCCCACATTCGCCTCTTTTTGAGTCTGAGATTGCCAAAGGCTTTTACAGCTAATGGACCTTACAGCTCCCAAGAGCCATTTAAGGGAGGCCCAGAAGTCAGCGGTGGTAATTAGTCAAGAGAAACACTGATCTCTGGAGAGCTGCTTGAGCTGAGTGGCAGGAAGTAAGGGTGTTGGGACAGGAGCCCCGGGCCTGCGGCAGGTGTGGGGAGGATCGGAACAGGCGTCTCCTCAATTCCTCTCTCCCTGGTTCTTCCCTGGCCTCATCCCTGCCCCCCACTCCTGGCGCTCGATGACAGGGTCCTCAGCCAGGCTGGTGTCCTGGGGCCTCTAAGGGCCAGCGGGCGCCCTGCTGAGCTAACTCTGAGAAGTTACTACCCACCACCCCTCCTCTTCCTTTCTCCAGAAAGCCTCATCTACTGACCCTTGATGGAGGCGGAGGTCTGAGTTCAGTTGTGACTTCTCAGGAGAAGTATAATGTCCTGATAGAAACCATGGGCTTTGAAGCTAGACAATTTGGGTTCAAATTCCAAACCCACCCGTTTTAAAGTTTGTGATCTGGGGCAAGTCAGTGAACCTTTCTGTGTCTCAGTTTCTTCATCTGTAAAATGGGGATACTAATCACACTGGCCTCAGAGGCTATGACAAGGAGTAAATGGTGTGCGTACTGCACTTGGGGGGATGAGCACTTCACAAGCAGAAGCTATTATTGTGCCATGAGTAAGTAAATCTGATCGGGGCAGAACTGGGAAGCTGAAGCCTTTATCTGGCATTCCCATCCCACCACACCCAGGTTCATTCCTCTCTGGTTGGGCAGAGGGAGCAAGCCTCTAGGGAAGCAGCCCTCTTTCAAGGGGGGTGGGTGGTGGAGGATGGGATGGGGAGGGAAGGACGTTGAACTCAGCCTAGAGATAACCCAAGGAAGGGAAGAGGGAGCCAACACTTGTCAAGCATCTTGCCTGGATTCGCATCACCTGCTTCATCACCTTAACCCCTAACACCCTGTTGGTGGATGAGGATACAGAGCCTCGGAGAGGCTAAGTGACTACGGCCAAGTCATACGGTACAAGTAAGAGGGGTCAGGGGTGGAGCTCGGGGATGTGGGAGTTCTAAGTGACTGTTCTTTTTTACTGTATTTTGCTGCGGTGGATGGTCAGGGGCTAGCCCCTGGGCACTTGGCTTGGTGCCTGCTATCTAAGAAGCCCATGGGAGGTCACTGATCTCTGCTGGAGCCAAAGGATCGGCCTTCAGATGCAAGACTTGGGGTCCTTCTGGGGGCCTTGCTACCAGGTTGTCCCTGGCTCCACACAGAGTCCTGGGCTGTTCTGGGAATCCAGGGCTGGACCCTGTGGGGGGCTTGTGTCTGTCTCCTTCCTGTTGTGAGCAGGAATGTACAGGGACATGCCCTTTCTCCCCCTGCAGGTGGATGGTGTTCTGTGCTTGGCCGACATCCTGACCGATGACAGCCACTCAGAGGCCACGAGGGCTGAGGCTGCGGCTGTGGTCGCCCAGGTCACCTCCCCACACCTGCCCTTTACTCAGCACCTTGGCAGCTTTCTGGAGAGCATGGAAGAAATTGTGACAGCTCTCATCAGTGAGTCACCCTGGGCGGGAGGGGACTGCTATGTGAGTGGGACTTGTCACAGTTGTCTTCAGCAAGGGCCAAGGAGGCCTTCTTGCCCCCCTCCACCACACACCCACACTCACTGCACCCCATGTAGCTTGCACTGATGTCACACTAACTGAAATCCCACTGTTCATGTATCAGAGGCTTTAAAGAGCTTTGTTGTCAAATCTCCTACTAAAATGCATGCAGCCCTCTGAGAAGCTCTTTGAGTTAAAGGTCACATTGGGATTAATGGACCTTTCAGAATAGAGACTGGGGCAAGCCCCATGGAGATGAAGAGGACCTTGCATTTTGAGGTTCAGATCCTTGACCAGAGAGACTGGTGGGCTTTGTTCCTGAAGTCTCAGACTGCTGTAGCCAACGAATGTGGCAGCAATGATGGGGCAAACAGCTTCTCAAAAGGCACTGGTACACGCCAGCCTGCCACCTGCAAGCCTACCACTGGGCCCACATCGTGGGGCCTTGAAAGCTTCGACTCTTTTGGATTCCCCTATTCAGACTTATGTACTCCTGGCTGGAGAATCATAGTCTGAGGTCTAGAATACTCTCTTCCTCCAGCTTCCCTTTGCAAAACTGCAGAAGCTGGGACTTGTCTGGATAAAATTCTCAGGAAACTTGTTTTGCAAACCACATCCTTTCTTTCATAAGTGCCGGCAAGGGTGTGTGTTTCTACTTCTATCCCTATCTCTGCCACTGTCTTCGTGCCCATGTCTGACTGAAAATGAATGAAAATTAATCTCATCAGAAAATTTAGCATTCGCTCTTGGAATCATCAAACCAGGGCTGGGAAGATTTGGAGTAGCGCTAATGTAGGGACAGCACAGAAACTAGATTGGGAGTCAGAACATTCAGGTGTGGACTTTTGTCTTTTCATTCATCCATTCAGCAAAGAGCTGTTGACCAGCAATCCTGAGCAGGCCCTTCACAGTTTTCCTAATAGAGAAAACATGAAGTTGGAGCCATTTCTCTTGAGTCCTTCTAGCTCTAGAATTTTCAGATCTGCAATAGCTTTGAACAGAAGAGTTATCAGTTAAACTGACTTTATGGCTGACTCTAGGTACTGGGGCAGCGACACCCTTCAGTTAGAAACTGGAAGTATCCCAGCGACACCAGCCTGGGATACCTCAATTTGCCAACATCCACCTTCCTTCAAAGTTGAGAAAACACAGAAGCCAACTCTTGAAAGTCTTGGCTAGAGGGAGCTCCAGAAATGCTCACTCAGTAGGAGAAGAAACCTAGGCCTAGAGAAGTTGAGGAACCTTCTTGAGGCAACATAACAATGTAAGGATTCACTTATGCCAGGAGTCTTCATACTCAGTCCTCTGCCAGAGCCAGGCAGGAAACATAAATGGTTGAAGAGGGCCAGATGGAAGAAGAAAATAAAAAAATTTGAATCCTGCATGAAATCGAAAAGCACGTGCATTGATGAAGGGTGAGGTGGTGGTCACTGTTAAACTCCCGTTGATCACTGCCTTGTAGGAAAGGCTGGTTGTTAAAGATAAGACAAAAATCCTGAATTTTATTGAAAATCTCCCAATGTATAAATGATAGCAAAAACTAAATAAACATACCCAAATCTATATAGTCTAAACAAGCTTTCCCTATTGCCATATCTCCATCCCTACTTCTTTGCCTGGGCTGGATTTCTCCCTGAAGAAGAGGAGCTTCTTTATTTATTTCCCCCTGATGAAGACGCATTGTAGAGTCTGCTCTGAGAGTCAGCAGATGGGATGTATTTTCTGGGCAGGATGCCAGGGCTCTGTTCTTTGGTGGGAAATAGCCCTCCAATTTCTTGCTATTCCCTGGAAACATTTATAAATGAGTCACTGGAATCCTCAATTTAATCTTCCTAACGCATCCCAGGTGACTCAGACTGTAGTTTCAATAAATGTGCACCCAAATTAAAAGGCACTTAGGTGGTTGTGTTAATAATTGCTGCGTTGGCGGCAACCGTGACTGCATGAGGATTAGTGTGGGTGTTTGGTTCTAGAAGAAATCTTTACGGCAAAGTGGGCCAGTAACTCCTGTGGTCTCACTCCAAACTTCGGGTAGAGGGAGGTGGCCTGGAAGAGGTTGGCTTGTCCCCAGGGGTTCGCCAAAATTAGAGGAGGGGGCAGTCATTGGAAAAGAGCAATCACAGAATCCTTAATTCCTGGGCGACTCTGCTGCCCTGCCCTGGGGGATTAGATCAAGGTGCCGAGTTGCTTAGTTGGTCCCATCTGGGCTGAGGGGCACAGCGCTGCCCAGGGACAGACATTGCCTCCCTGAAAGCGAAATCTGCAGGAGAACCACTGGGACAAAGTCAAAGAGGCCTCGTGACAAGAGGCAGCCCGGGACACAGAAAGAATGGGGACCGAGACCTGGCAGACCTGCATTTGAGTCTAGATTGTAACAATGACCCATAATCCCCAATGCCTCAATTTGGGGAAAATTGCTTCATATTTGAATCCTCAGTTCTACAGCTATAAAATTGTGATAGAAAGTTGGATTGTGGTGAGGCTGGAATGGCTTCAGGAGGTCAAAGATATACAGCAGTGCCTCGCACAGAGTAAACACTCAGTAAATGGGAGTGTTGCTGCAGTTACTAGCTTCTCTGGGCCTCAGCTTCTACACCTGCAAGTGGAGGCGACCCTTTTCTACCTTAAGAGTGCTCAGAATTTAATGGTGCAGAGCAAGGCACACAGCAGGTGGCCCAACTAATACTATTTTCTGTCCCTGTTTAGGTCGGGGCCAGTAACTGAATTCACTCAAAGGGCCAAGAGGTGCCACCTTCAATGTTAGAAACTGGAAGTATAGATTCTTTGTCTGGAGGCCAAGATTAGGGATCAGGATTGCACATAGCTCAACTCTTCCTGGGAGCATTTTCCTGAAGTGTGGTTTCTCTCTGTGTTTTCATAGAGGTGTGATCAGTAGGAGAGCACCTGGACCCAGGTAGCACCTTGAATGGTGCTCAAGTTGGAGCTGAGGGTCAGAAGTTCCGTCCACTAGAATGGGTGGCTGGCATGCCTCCTCCTGAGGCAGGAGGTCATTCAGGGTCAAGTGGGAACACATGGGGAAACGTGTTAAATGGTGGAGGATTACAGGGATTGGGGGACAGTCTCTCCTCTGTAAAGACCCATCAGATTCATCACTTGCAGATGGTAAGGTGGGGGACTCTGGTTAGGTCTGGGTCATGGCCACTAGGAGCAGAAAGGAAGAGCCTGACATCCCGGGGCTTGGTGTAGGAATTTTCTGCAGCCATATGAGCCTTTTCTTGGGACCAAAGGAAATCCTGAAGCTCTGCTTTTGGCAGCCGGAAAGGCTGAGTCCTTATGTTTTAACCTCAGCCTCTTTCTTAAGGCAAATTCAGGAGCAGTCCAATGTACATTGCTGGAGACACAGATGGACTGGGAGCTCTTTCCTGCTTCTGGGCTTTTGTACGTGCTGCTGTTCCTTTGGCCTAAAATGTGTTCTTCCCCAAGTATTCCCACGATTGTCCCATTTTCTCCTTAAAGTCTCAGCTGTTGCATTCCTAGGGAGACCTTCCTTAAGCACCCCACTGAGCCTTCAGTTATTCTCTTAGCACTTGTTCATTTTCTCCCTCACATTAGAATTTGCAATAATCTTATTCAGTTTTTTAAAAGCTCATTTTCTCTCGCCTACTAGTAGGATGTAAACTTACCAGGGGCAAAGCCCTGATCTGTATTGTTTGCCAGGCCATCCCAAGACAGCAGCAATACTGGACGTGCGGTGCTCTCTCCGTTGAGGAGTAAACGGACACAGGAGTAAATAGAAGTCATACACCAGGATTCAAATCCCAGATCTGCCACTTAGGTAGACAGATAAATTTCCCTCTCTGGCAACTGCTTTCCTCGCCTCTAAAACGGGCATTATAACACCTGACCTTCTCCCAGAGCTCTTGCTGGAACCAAATGAGATAACAGATATGGGAGCATAGGCAGGGAGGCTGATGTCTTCTTCTTCACCATCCAGAACTGTGCCAAGAGGCCTCGTCTGGGGAAGTCTTCCTGCTGGCTTCTGCGGCCCTTGCCAACATCACCTTCTTTGACACGATGGCCTGCGAGATGCTTCTACAGCTGAATGCTATCCATGTCCTCCTGGAAGCTTGCAGCGACAAGCAGAGAGTGGATACGCCTTATACCCGGGATCAGGTGAGCAGCCCAGAGGGGAGCAGGCACAGAGCCTGCAGCTGTGAAGACAGAGGTCAGGAGGCCAGGGCGAAGGTTCTGGGGGAGACTACATGGCCAGGCAGCACACAGTCAGACCTGTTAGTCACACTCTAGGTCAAGGAGAATGTTCTCAACATGCCTCGTTGCCCTTGGAGCGTCTTCATGAGCCCACTCTCTACCTCACTTTTCCATCCCAACCACTATAGGGCCTTCCTCTATGTCCATTTACACCAGCGCCTCCCAGGAGCAGAGACACCACGGGAAGGGCCCTGGACCTCCTCTAGAATTCTGTGTCCTGGTCTGACATTGTTCCCTGCAGAGAGTTTCTTCCCTTCTCTGCCTCCATAAAAGCAGAGGTTGGAGCGGAGCCTTGATTCAGGGCCTCAACCCCTCTCTCAGTCTCAATGATTTTGTATATTTGAGTTCCACATAAAGTTTTGTTTGGGGGAAAAAGGGTTTACTGCTAAACGTGTTTGAAAACATTGAATGAGAGGGATTTCCAGAACCTTGAGCTCTGAGGTTATAGAATTCTATCCTGTCCCCCCTCTGCCATACTCAGCCTCCCATTTCCTTACCAAGGGATGTGCGTGGTGGGTCAGGTGGGTGTTAGGCCTCTGTAAATTCCACCAGGTGCCTGAGCTAATGATCCCCCCAGCCTCCAACCCAACTCTGCCTTCCCTGTCTGCCTCTTAGCTCCAGCCTCTGTTTTTCCCAGCCCCAACACCTAGTCGAAACTGCCACAGCTCTTCCTGTTCAACCCCTACCCCAGAAACTTCTGGAAAGCCTTCCCTGATGGCTCCAGCTCGCTGGCATGGCCTCCTTTTCCTGGAGGCCACATCTCACAATGCAGTGTTGACTTTTCTAATGATATTTATTCCTTTCTTGTTATTTCATGCAGTTTATTCCTCTGAGGAGGGGGAAAAAAAAGAAGCTTCTATGCTTTTCTAATCATGTAGCTTGGAGGCAATTCATTCTGAGCCTCACTTTCCTCATCTGCACATGGGGTTGAATACAACATACTTCACTAAGTTGAAATGAGAATGAAATAAATGAATGAATACAAATGTGTGGCACACAGCCCCGAATGGGGAAACCCCCAGACTGGAATTTCCTTATCTGTAAAATGGGCATGGTCTCTTCCAGCTCAGACATCCTGTAGCTCTATGGGCAGAGACCCCTTTTGTATCATGAGGAGTGACCAGCCCCCTCCTGAAACCTCATGGATTCCTCGGAAGGAGGGGGTCAGGGCCAGGAGAGAATGTGGTCAAACTCTATGCAGGGGGCAGTTCCTTCTGAATCTGGAGTCCAGAGTTTTCCTGCCATCCTCTCTCCGCAGACCCCTACCCCATCACCCCCCTCCCTCCCTCTCTCTTCCTCTCCCTGCTCCTCCCTCACCCCTTCCCCCCAGGTCTGGGCCTGGCATGTCCACCCCCCCACCCCGCCCCCCCACCCCCCGCCCCAGCCTCAGGACAGCTTCACCTTCTGCCCACCTACTGCCGTGACTCAGAGCAACCACTTAGCTGGTGAAAGCGCACCCATTAAAGAAACAAATGGCTCTTTGCTGTGGCAGGGGGAGGATTAAAGTGATCCGAGAGCTCTCTGTAATGAAGACAACGAAGATGAATTAGGCTCTGAAGTGCTCACCGCCCCCTCAAACACTTAGGAAATTAAATGCCGCGAGGCTTCCGGTAATGCATCTGCCAGTGACGCCAGGGTTGTGCGGAGCCGCTGGGTCTTGGATCTCTATTTCGTCCACCTCCGCATGAACATCACAGTGAGAAGCCCTGTCACCCCAGCAAGCTGAATTCCCTTCATTTGCCTGACAAAAGCCTTGATTGTGGTGCCTATCTTGTACCCATCGTTGGGATGTAGACAGGGGTGAGGGCTACCTTGGGTCCGTGCTCTTCCCCCCCGCTAATCTGGGGGGAGCTGGATGTGGTCACGCAACCGGAACCCCCTGCCTCACCAGACATCTGCGTGGCCTGAGTTTTCATTCCAAGGAAGTGTGTTCTAGGGGGCATGCTGCCCAGGGAGTCCAGCCGCAGCCATGACCTGAGGTGGTGGGAAAGGGGCGGCCTCACCTCTGCTCTGCCTTAAGGCAGTGACAACCTAGGGTGACAGGGACCCAGTTATCTTGTCTAGGCCACCACAGAGGCTTTCACTGAGCATGACTTTTTATGACCTTTCAGAAATAATCGCTTTCATAAAGGTGGAGGGTACAGGTATACTCTTCCCATGAAAACACATATTGCATGGTTGGTATTTTAGACTGTTCAGATTTTGTGGCATTTCTGAAAACTCACTGTGAATACCATCATCAGGAGTCCATTATCAGAAATGCCAGTTAATAGGGATTATAATTTTGACTCATGTTGCAAAAGCCCTCTATACTCCATAAAACCCTTCTATATACCTATGTGACACACATGACATATTAGAAACAGCACAGGCTTTGGGTTCAGACAGAGCCGACTTCAAATCCTGGCTCTGCCATTTCCTAGCTGTGTGACCTTAGACAAATCACTTAACTTCTCTGAGCCACAGGTTTCCTCATTGGTGTAATGGGGATAATCTCTTTTCTCCCTCCTCGTGTCATGATGATGATTAGATGGCAGAATACTCATAAAGTAGTTGAAGCAAAGCAGATACTCAGTGGTGAATGGGGCTGGGGTCTGTGATAGAACCAGGGACTGGGATGGGACTGAGACGGGAATGTCAGCTTTGGGGAAGGAGGGTGGGGCCAATTGGACATGGAGGTGATGTGGGGGTGGTGGTGAGGGTCGTGTGGTGTGAGGCAATGCGTGTATTGTTCCAGTCTGTGTATGGGTATATGCAAGTTGTGCATGTGGGTTAGGGGGCGGGGGATTGTTGATAAAGACTGTCAACCAGGATTGCAACACCCAGTCCTGATCTGCCCCAGAAACCCCTCTAACAGAGCCAAGGGAAAACTAAGCACAGAACATGTGGTCTGGCATTTACCCGTTCTCTGATCCTGTGAGGCGCACACCCCAACCTCGATGGAATCCGAGGGACAGTCCTGTGGCCTAGTTCACCAACAGCCTGGGACCTACATCCAAGGCAGTGGTATGGCATTTGACTCTCTCTCCCGAGTCCAAATCCCAGCCCTCCTGTCTTGGCTCTCTGGTAGTGTGGAGGGCAGGCTGGGCCTGGAAGGTCCAAGTTCCTGAGAGTGTGAGCAGTGTGCTTGTCTCAGGCCTAGGCAGGCGCTCTCCTGGTCTCCATGTCTGCTCAGCCCCCAGCTCCCAGGTCCCTGACCACGCCTAGCAGATGGAGTGAGAGGCTCAGTAGAGAGAAGCGGAGGCTGCACCTTCCCCTGCACCGCCTTGCCTCCCTGGCCTTGGGGAAGAAAGCGTGTTCAAAGAGACCACATCCTTCCTCTCTCAGAGCCCTTCATTCTTCAGACCAATGTCCTTGTCTTGACTGTTTTTTTGATAGAAAAAACGGTAAGGAGGGAAGACGGCAGGACAGAGAGGAGCACTGGGCGCCCCCTAGAGGCTGAAAGAGATTTTGCGGGCTGCTGTTGACATTGTTGCTCTAGCTTTTTGAGAGTTAACACAGGGAAGGTAGAAATCTAAATATTCCATCTAGCGATTAAAGATTAATTCTAATTACAGTCATATGAAATGTTGGCCTTTTTGTCCTAATTACTGCAGAGCATAAAAGCAATCATAACTTTTCATTAAATGCATCTTAGATTTTCTGTGTTGTGAATTCTATCATATGAATGCACCTGCTTCTATTTGGGATAATCCTCACTTGATTTTTTTTACAGTATGGTCTTCCTAGTTCACAATATAGAAACTGTTAGTTTACAATATAGAAAATGAAAGGGACAGAGATAGAGTCAGAGTGGGATTACAGGCAGACGTTGCGGAGGATGTGAGACAAGCCTGGTTAATGCCTTGGGATCAGTTGCAGACAAGCGTTCCAGGGGCACCTGCCCTGGGCCAGCATGGAGTAAACCTTCTTCTCTGTGTGTGTGCTGACATCAAAAGACTTCGCCAACTTCCTTCTGACCACATGGGGCATTTCTTCGTGAATCAGTGACATAGGAGGTCCCCTGCTATTATGGCCAATTTGTTACTCACCTTAATTTTTCTAAGGCAGTCAGTCTTTGGGAGGCCCAAGGAAAAGTGATTTCAAAATGCCACAGAGGTAATGAGCACAGAGTTTTTTTGGGTTCTCTGCTGGGAAGGGCTCTGGGATCTCGCCTTCCTTCAGGGATGATTTCCCATTAACAGCACATTTGGCAACAATGGGCGTTGCATTGGTTGGGACTCCTTGACATAATCTTTCAAGCTCTGGATACTTTCAGGCTCTGTTTCCCAGAAGGAAGTTATACTCATTTTGTTTAACAAATGTTCTGGGTACTTGACAAAACATTAGCTCTCTGATGGGATGCCTGGGTGGCTCAGTTGGTTAAGCGTCTGCCTTCAGCTCAGGTCATGATCCCAGGGTCCTGGAATGGAGCCCCACATCAGGCTCCCTGCTCAGTGGGGAGTCTGCTTCTCTCTCTCCCACTCCCCCCTCCCATGCTCTCTCTCTCTCACTCTCTCTCTCTGAAATAAAATAAAATCTTTAAAAAAAATTAGCTCACTGAATGCTCATAACTGTCTTATGAATCATCTTATGCATTTATTTCCTGTTGTAGACCAAATAATGACCTCCCCCCCAAAGAAGTCCACAACCTAATCCCCCAAATCTGTGTCCTACTTTATGTGGTCAAAGGGATTTTGTGGGTATGATTAAATTAAGGATCTTGATAAAGGACTATTACCCTGGATTATTGATGTGGGTCTAACGTTACCACAAGAATTCTTTTTTTTTTTTTAATTTTATTATGTTAGTCACCATACAATACATCATTGGTTTTTGATGTGGTGATCCACGATCCATTGTTTTCGTATAACACCCAGTGCTCCATGCAGTATGTGCCCTCCTTAATACCCATCACTGGGCTAACCAATCCCTCCTCCCCTGCTCCCCTCTAAAACCCTGTTTGTTTCTCAGAGTCCATAGTCTCTCATGGTTCATCTCTGCCTCCAATTCCCCCCCCATTTTTCCCTTCCTTCTCCTAATGTCCTCCATGCTATTCCTTACATTCCACAAATAAGTGAAACCATATGATAATTGACTTTCTCTGATTGACTTATCTCACTTAGCATAATCTCCTCCAGTCCCATCCATGTTGATGTAAAAGTTGGGTATTCATCCTTTCTGATGGCTGAGTAATATTCCATTGTATATATGGACCACATCTTCTTTATCCATTCGTCTGTTGAAGGGCATCTTGGCTCTTTCCACAGTTTGGCTATTGCGGACATTGCTGCTATGAACATTAGGGTGTATATGGCCCTTCTTTTCACTACCTCTGTGTCTTTGGGGTAAATACCCAGTAGTGCAATTGCTGGGTCATGGGGTAGCTCTATTTTTAAATTTTTGAGGAACCTCCACAGTGTTTTCCAAAGTGGCTGTACCAACTTACATTCCCACCAACAGTGTAAGAGGGTTCCCCTTTCTCCACAACCTCTCCAACATTTGTTGTTTCTTTCCCTGTCCATTTTTGCCATTCTAACTGGTGTAAGGTGGTATCTCAGTGTGGTTTTGATTTGGATTTCCCTGATGGCTAATGATGATGAACATTTTTTCATGTGTCTGTTAGCCATTTGTATGTCTTCTTCAGAGAAGTGTCTTTTCATATCTTCTGCCCACTTTTTGACTTGATTATTTGTTTTTTGGGTATTGAGTTTGAGTTCTTTATAGATCTTGGATACCAGCCCTTTATCTGTAGTGTCATTTGCAAATATCTCCTCCCATTCTGTGGGTTACCTCTTTGTTTTGTTGACTGTTTCCTTTGCTGTGCAGAAGCTTTTTATCTTGATGAAGTCCCAAAAGTTCATTTTTGCTTTTGTTTCACTAGCTTTTGGAGATGTATCTTGAAAGAAGTTGCTGTGAGCGATGTCCAAGAGTTTACTGCCTATGTTCTCCTCTAGGATTTTGATGGATTCCTGTCTCACATTGAGGTCTTTCATCCACTTTGAGTTTACAAGGGTTCTTATAGAATGAGGCAGGAGGGTCAGTGTCTGAAAGTGGGCTCCGAGTGAGGAAGCAGAGTGATGTGCCAAGAGCCAAGTAATACGAGCAGCCTCTAGAAACCAGGAAGGGCAAGGATGTGGATTCTGCCCTAGAGCCTCCAGAAGGAATGCAGTGCTGCTGACACCTGGGTTTTAGCTCCTCGAGACCCATGGAGGGCTTCTGACCTTCAGAACTGTAAGGTAAAATTGTGTCGTTTTAAGCCACTGAGCCTGTGGTAATTTGTTATAGCAGCAACAGAAAACTAATACACCTTCATCAACCAAGGAGAGGCTAAATAACATGGCCAAGATCCTATGGAAAAGAAATGACAGAGCTTGGATTTGGAACGAGGCTGATCCCTGTGCTTAGCTGCTACACTGCATTGCCTCTCACCTGGAGCCTCTCTCGAGGCTGATATCCTCTGTATTCACTGAATAACTGTGGAGGGAATAGTACCCTTTCACTCAGGAGGAATAGGACTTAATTGAAAATCATCAGACAGGATTGAATCAGCCGTGGGCGGGGGGAAAACTGTCCGCCTGGCTCTTGCACTCTGTCCCCTGACAGCATTGTTATCGTGTCTCCAACAAGGTAAACCAGTTGTCGCTAAAATCCCATCCCTGCACTTGACTTCAAGGAGAAGTATTGATCCCCCTTCCCTGCTACCTCACGGTGCGTACGCAAGCATGTTTCAGAAGGGGGACTCAAAGCAGGGCATAACTGGCATTTATTCAAATTGTGCTTAATTGAATACTTCATCTGAACCTCAGAAAACCACATGGGGTACAGGCTCTGCAAAGAGGAAGTAATTTTCATTAACAGGATCTAAATTAGCCTGACACAAAGACCTACATGGGCCTGTGACACAGCTAATAATTGCCATGTAATGAACCTGGTGCTGCAGAGAAAGGTTTCCTTCTCCTTTTTTATTTTGCCCTTGCTTCCTTGCTTCCTCCCTTCCCATTTGGATCTGTGTGTCCGGGAAGCATCTTTATCTGGAATGGTTGGCTGGGGGCGGTTGGCGGGTGGTGGCTCTGGGTGTTGGGGAGAGAAGTGCTCCCTGCTACAGCTAACGGCCCAGAGAGGGCCGAGTGAACTAGAGTCTGACCCAGGCTTAGCCTCTCATTTCCTTCCTTGTAGGACTGTGCACTTCAAGCCTCTTGGGGAAACTTCCATTTTTCTGACTGTGTCTTTGACCCGTATTTTCCCTCTAACTCCTTCCCCTCGGCCCATACACACTCACAGCCTTAGAAGGGGAGGAAAAAGAGCTTCTAAAGATGAATCCTTCTTCACTCCCTCCATAGAACATCCAGGGGGCAGAATTGCCTGTGGGATAAAGCTTTCAGGGTATTCTCTTGTCCCTCCCCTGGCAGCCCATCTCCGGCATGCTTAGCCAGGCCCCCCTGACCAGGGCTGAGCCTCCAGGGCTGACACACGGCAGCCTAAGAACGCATATCCAATTTCAACATGTGTTTAGTGGGGACGGGTGTAGATATTCTATGCACATGGCAAAATTTTCCTTTCTGTGTAAAAGAAGAGATTTATTATATGCATTTATGTATGCAGAATAATATGTCAATATTGAACCAATTAAAATCTAGATAATACTCTTTCTTGGTAAACATCACATTACTATGCATTATTTAGTTCCAGAATTTAAGCTGCCTGAACTGTCCTCAGTAGACTGTCAGCTGCTGCCACAGAGGTGGGGACACGGCCTCCAGTTAAAATGTGCCACAGGCGTTGAAGAACCCTTTCGAGAGAGATAGGACTGCACCAGTGAGAAGTGTTTTCCATTTTGTTTTATCATTTATCTTAATTACCACTCGAGAGTGCTGTCTGCTTCTGTGGCAGTGGGTAGGTTTCATTTTGCCATTTATGTCAGGAGCAGTGTCTTGGGTGGTATCTGAGTTAATAGGTGCCAAGTTTCCAACATTTTCCAATGGTGTTTTGGCACCTTACAGTTTGGGGTCTGTAAGCGGTCCCTTGATGGCCTATTCCTTAATCCAGTTTTGGGCAGTGAGTTCTCTCTGCAGCTTTGATTATGCCAAGGGGTTGGGGTGGGGTGGGCTATTGGCTACCCAGCCCATGTGGTTGTAACCAGGCTCGCTGTCCACCTGGTGTCAGCATGTCTTTACCTCAGACAGCCCTTCAGGGATGAGCAACAGGCAAGGACTGTAGACTGCAGACTTGTAAAGTCAGCCGAGCAAGAACTTTCTCACCAGATTCCATACAACACATGACACTTGCAGTGTAATGCTGCCCTTTGATCTTACTCACGTTCTCTAACTTGACCTTGATATTCATTAATTTCAGGTTGAAAGTAGGTAGGGTTCACTATCAGGGCAAGAAGCTAGGATGAGCGAAACCCAAGCCAGGGGAGGGGTTAGCCAGGAGTCTTCCAGTTCTGTCTACATTTCAGGGTCTGGGGCTAGACGTACCCTGTAGAAAGGCGATGGGGCCCCCGTTTTCACTCAGGCCACATTGTTCTCTCCAGTGGAGTCCTAGGGTCCCCGGGGGCCACCCCAGGGCCACATGCTGATGAGTGGGAACCAGTCACTGGGGAAATACATGTGGGAGGCAGGAGCCCATGAGGATGGAAGACCATACCATGAGGGCACGGCCCATGCGGTTGGGAAAGAACCACAGGCTAAAGGAAAGCTTTGTAGCTCCTGGCTCTGCTATCTGCAGAGGGCACCGCCTGGCTCAGGTGTGCCAGTCTTCTCAGATTCTCAATTCTCTTTTCCAGATTGTGACCATCTTGGCAAACCTGTCTGTCCTCGAGCAGTGTGCGTCTGACATCATTCAGGAGAATGGTATGTCTTTTCAGCGGTGTGCACGTTGTATGGATTATACAGGACTGTGTGCCTTTGTGTTTGTGTGAAGGTCGGCGTGTTGGTATGGAAATGTGGGCGTGTGTGTCTCCACAATTATGTGAGCATATACGTGTGTGTGTGTGCATGTGCGTGTGTGTGTGTGTATGCATATGTGTACAGCTGGGCCAATGTGTAAATGCTTGTTTGCTTTCAGTGGACTTCAAGTCTTGTGGGAGACAGGCACTGAACGAGAAGACAGAGCATGTCGGACGATGCCAGTGGCATATGCAGAAAATAAAGCAGGACGGGGGGTAGGGTAAAGTAGACCCAAGGTGAGGGGTTAGCAGGTGCTATTTTAACTAGGGTGGTGAAGAGTAGACACACATTTCATTACGATCCAAAAATGTAAAAATCTCTTCCTGCCAGAGGATGCGTTTGGACTTTCAGTCGTTCCTATCATATTGGATTCAGCCTCCCTCAGAAAGCGGAAGTTCCTGAGGAGGGGGAGGGTGGGGAGCAGGTCGGGCCGGCCTGAACCCTGGACCCCTCACCCCAGAACAAGGCCATCCCCCTGGCTCTCTGGTCCCACTTGCGCCGAGGGTATCTGCAGGGTCCAGGTGATGTGGGCCGGGTTTCGCCGGCCGGGTTTCGCCGTCTCTGCCTCTGCCGGAGGTCAGGACAGGTCTGTCGCCCTGCAGCTGGGACCACAGAGTAAGAGAAATAAGGGAGCGATTAGCAGCCGGTTGGAAACCGGAGAGGCTAATGAGGATGAATGAGCTGATATCCGGGGCCAGTTGCTTCTGCTCTTCTTAAACCCCCTTCTCCCAGGTCGCCCCGCTGTTTTAGCAAACACACACATTCCCCATCCCCCATTGCCCTATTACTAATTGAAAGACATCATTTTGTGTTAATTTTATGTGATTGAGCTAATAATGAAAACCTTTACTGAGTCAGCTGAGGCTGAGCGACTGAGGGGTGTCATTCGCAGCCCGTTCCTTCTGCACTCAGAGCCTTAAGTTCAAGTGGTCAGCGGCAGTGGGTCTCCAGAGGCCTAGGGATCTGGGATCGGACATCTGGCCTCTGTGGAGGGTTTGGTGGTTTACAAAGGGCTATTGTCAGGCTCGTTCAGTCAGCAGTTAGAGACCTACTCCATCCCTTGCATTGTGCTGAACAAACACACACAGAGTTAAAGAAACCCTTGGCTTTGCCCTAGGAGGAGAGCCCAACTGGGTAAAAGTGATAATGTGAGATAGTGCGAAACTGACAATAAAACCATGCAGCAGAGGGGAGTTGCAACCCAGAAAACTGGAAACAGACTGGGCTTGAATCCTGGCCCTGTAATTTACCAGCTGTATGACTTCTGCTTTTCCGTCTGCACAGTGGGAATGTACCTACCTCACTGGATGACGTGAGGAGAGTATAAAGCTTGTTAGAAGAGCATCTGGAACAGAATGCGTGCTGTGCCGAGTGCACCTGCTCTTTCCAGAAACAGTGGCTGTCTCACGGGGCTCAGCTGAAGGGCATTTGATGGGGCAGAACTGGAGGGATGGGCCGTGGTGGTGAGGCAACCAGCACCCGCTGGAGCTCAGTGGGATCCTGGGGGGAACAGGATAAGCACTGTTGTAAGGACTGGGCTCTGAAAGGCAGTCCTCTTAATAGGAATGCTTGAGACTCTGATGTGGCTTGCCCCGAAGCCTGGTGATGTTGTCTCTGTCCTGCCTGAATTGTGTGTGAGTGTTGGTGGTGGGGGTTGGAGATGGGGGTCAGACCGGGAAGTCAGAGATTGTGCTGCTATCACCCCTATATGGGGAGGCAGGCCAGGGCAGCCCAAGCTCTTACCTGTCAATCCATTGACATCAGTATCCCTCTTGTGGCTTCTTCCTGCAGGGCCTGGGCTGAGCTGGAGAGAGTGTTGGTGGAGGAACAGGGCGTTGGGGGCTGGTCTCTGAAGATGTAACTCCCAACCTTCAGGTTTCTGGCCAGGACTTAAGAAACACACTCCAGATTTTACTAGGCAGCCTCAATTTCATGGTGTCTTATCTTTTTCTAGATAAAACTTACAAAGTATATATTTAAAGGAAACTTGGATTTTATCCATTTGTAAGACTTTTCACATGAATGCATTCATATTCATTCATTTGATATTTATTCAACAAATATTTGAGCGAAGGACTATTCTAGATACTTCAGCTATTTCCACGCAGGAGATGGACACAAATGCTTACCCCCTGGAGTTTACCTACTAGTATATGAGAAACTGGTTCTTTGTCAGATTCCAGGTGCAAAGTGGGGGATGGGAAAATGGCTTCTTTATGGGAAACTTAACCAGGAGTTAGCAAAATTTCCTGAGCTTGTGGCACTTCCCATAGTTGTCGTTTTGGTGTCCCCTGTTCATGTGCCCACAGGCCATAATATACATACCTCAGGACATTCATGGTTGTGACTTTGTCTTAGAGACATTGTAGGCATAGGGAGCCTGAGGACTATGACACATTCAGTGGTCCAGGAGAGGGTTGGGAAGAGAAGCACCTTGCCCTAAGGTTAGCATGTGTGCTAGCAGAAATAATAGGAACTATGTCCCTTGAGTCTGTAGGAAGGAGGAATGGATACTTACAAAGCTCATCAGAAAGAGAAATGGCTTCTCCCCAAGACTGAATAGTCTCAGGGCCATAACTAAGTGACTTATAGCCCCTGTGCATCAGCGGGATCTAGGAGAGTTAGAAATCACATTTGGTTCGAGTAAGATTCAGAGAGGCGTGTGGCTGAGGTCCTGGACTGGAACTGACTCCTGTGTGAACTTGGGAAATCATTTTCTCTCTCCAGACCTCGGGTGCTCTTTTGTGAAATGGAGAGGGGAGTGGGGCGCTGGAGCTCTAAAGACCCTTCTGGGTCCACGGTCTAAGTCAGAGGTTACAAACTTAGATGACTATATCCAGACAGGTAATATAATGGATGATGTAGGCTCAGCAGGGACTGGGCCAATCTCATTTAAAATAGCAAGCTTATAATAAGCTTCAACAAATTGTTGTCATGAAGAAATGTGGGCCCAATGTGAAGTCAGGAGGTAATTTTTTTGGAAGCTGGATTTTGATGGAAATCTTCCAATTTTCATAATAGCAAAATTAAAAAAAATTTAGACACTGTGTGGAGCAACAGAGCAAAGTAAAATACATTCGTGGGCCACATCTGGTTTAAGTTCTAAGCTGGTAGGTGCCACTGGGTGCAAGGAAGGGGAGTGGGCTGGGGCAGGTAGGAAACAGCTCCCCTAGGAAATGGACTTTTACTACAACCTGCAGGATGGGAATTATTTAAATGGAGTGTGAGAGGGAAAAGGACATCCATGCAGAAAAATTAGGTGGCAGAGGCACTGAGGTGGGAGTGAATGTGGATGTGGGCTTGTAGAACAATCAGAAGACAGATCTGGTTTCAGGGGAGGGCGGTAAGACTTTTCAGCTGACCCAATTCAGGCCTACATCTCTCAATCCAACTTATCTACCCTCCTCCCATGCTTGAATTCCCTCTAAAATATTTGATCTATTGCTTATCCAGCCTAGGTTTGGGTCACCACCCATGGGGGACTTGTCTCCTCTGGACTGATTTCTGAGGCAGCTGGATCAGAGGTGAAGGAGTGACGGATAACCAGATTACCTGAGTTCTGGTACCAGCTCCCCAACTACTAACGGTGTGACCCTGGAGAAGAGACATCACTTCTCTCTGGGTCTCACGGTGAATTATACTAGTATCTAGTTCACGAGATTATTGGGAGGCTTAGGGGATCGTGCATGTATTGCGCATTCAGTACAGTGTCATGCATACAATAAAAGCTCAGAATTAACATCTAAAAAATCAAAAGGGATGTCCTCCCGATGTCCCTTCCAAGTACAGTGACTTAGTACATGGAGTCAGAGATAATCCCAGGGCAGAAGGAGTAGAAGAGTTGGCCTCATCCAGCCTCCTTCCCGTGGTTGAGACCCCCTACGTCTGGACCTTTGCGGCCATCCATCCCCGGGGACGGCCCCGGGGGCAAGTCTCCTGTTGGGGCAGGCGCCGACCATTTCTTGTCTCCTTCCCAGGGGTCCAGCTTCTCATGGGTATGCTGTCCGAGAAGCCAAGGTCTGGAACCCCTGCCGAGGTGGCGGCTTGCGAGCGAGTCCAGCAGAAGGCCGCGGTGACTCTGGCCCGTCTCAGCCGAGACCCAGAAGTGGCCCGGGAGGCCGTGCGGCTGAGCTGTAAGTGGTGCCGGCTATGGCAGGAGGGGGGAGGTGGGCGTGGGGAGGGGAGCACCCCCGGTTTCATGGTGGCCACAGATGACTCAGAACCAAGGCTGGCTGAGGTGAGCCGCACTCTCTGGGTGCCAGAAAATGCTGGGATGGGGGCCCAGCGTGCAGCCCCTCGTCTACCTTGTAACCTGGGGCCGAAGCTACAGAGGAGAAGGGCTCAGAGAGGCTAAACCCAGATGGAAAAGTGACTCCCCTGCAGACTTCCCACTAGGGACCCCATTCCTTCATTTGCTCGTTCCATTTCATCCTTCACTCACTCGCTCAGTTACTCGCCTCCTCGCTTTGTTTCCTTACCTGCTCATTTGTTGAGTCACTCATGAATTCATCCTTTTGTTCATTCATTAACTCATTCATTACTTCTCTTATTCACTTTTCATTCATTGCTTAATTCACTCATCAAATCACTCATGCATTCAGTTTGCCACATTTACCCGACGAAGGTGTTCAGAGCACCCCTTCCCTGCTTGACTCTGTTCGGACCGCTGGGCCTGATGCACAGACGGGAACATTGTCCCAACCACCAGGGCTTACAGCCTCGTGGGGGTGGCAGACATGGAAAGAAAAACATGCACTTGAATGCCACAGAGCAACATTCAAAGTCTGTCCGGGCCACATTTGGCACCCAGGGGAGGTAGCTCACATTTATCCGCGTGGGTCCAGGAATATTTTAGCAAGGACGTGAGCCTTCAGCCGTGGCTTGAGGTGTTATTGCAGTGTGATGGTTGAGAAAGGGTGCTCCAGGCATGAGGACATGCAGGTACCCGGCAAATGGCATGAGGTGGCCCAGGCTTCCGGCTCCAGAAAGACTTTCTGGAAGGTAAACATACAGAATGTGTCTGTACACCTTTTTATTAATATCTTACGAGTTGGCTTTTTGTTTTGTTTTTGTTTTTTTGGAGTTTGTAAAAAGTCCATTTACATTGAAAAGCACAGTCCTTTATTTACCTTTCCTCTGTAAAGGCCGAGGAAACATTAACCTCAATCTGAAGTTTTCTGTCCTCTTAGCTGCAATATATTTTCTGACTGAGATAGGCAATTGGGGGGAAAATGGTATTGGGCAGTCCCGCTGATAATGATGTAAACACTCGATGTAGTTCTGGCAAAATCAGAAGTACCCACAGAGGAAGTTCTCTCTCTGAGGTCCCCAGTACGTTCTGTTGCAGTTTTCCTGAGCTCAGTGCTGGCCCTGACCAGGGTCCGTTCATACCCAGGGGAGCAGGAGGTCTCCACCACAAGCTCCTCCAGGTGGGTTTAGCCCCCGTTCCATGGCCAGTTGGTGAGCTGGGGGGGCCCTGGGGTCGCCTCCCTCTGCAGAAGGCTGTGTGAGGGAAGGGGAGCACCTCGGGGTCAGGTCTGGCCGGGTCCGTCCCCATCCTGGGCATGACGTTCGTGTGTGTCTCACGCAGGTATGTCCCGCCTCATCGAGCTCTGCAGGTCGCCCTCCGAGAGGAACAGCAGTGATGCTGTGCTTGTGGCCTGTCTGGTGAGTTCTCCATAGTCCCCCAGCTTCCTTCCCAGGCTTTGGGACTGCAGGCCAGGGGCCAGGAGAGCTGGTGATGCCTTGGTTGACCTGAGTAAGCCGTGAGACTTCTCGGCACTGAGCTTTTCTCTTTAAAATGGTGATAAGGGTATTTCAGTTCATTCATAAAACTGTGAAGAGAAGGCGTGCCTGGGCGGCTCTGTCAATTGGACAGCTGACTCTTGGTTTCAGCTCAGGTCATGGTCTTGGGGTCTTGGGAACGAGCCTGCATCAGGCTCCCTGCTCAGCGGGGAGTCTGCTTATCTTCCTTTCCCTCTGCCCCTCCCCCCAGCTCATGCAACCCCCCCCAAATAAATAAATCTTAAAATCTTTTTTTTTTTATTTATTCATTTGAGACACAGAGATACAGAGAGAGAGAGAGAGAGAGAGAGAGAAAGCATGAGCAGGGAGAGAGGCAGAGGGAGAGGAAGAAGCAGGCTCCTCGCTGAGCCAGGAGCCCGATGTGGGGCTCGATCCCAGGACCCTGGGATCATGACCCGAGCTGAAGGCAGACGCTTAACCATCTGAGCCACCCAGGCGCCCCTCCCCAATAAATAAATCTTAAAAAAAACTGAAGAAAATGATATAAGGTCATATATGTGAAAGATGGGGGGCTGGGGAACCCTCCCCCATGCATACTTTTAGGAACCATGAACCTTTGAGGTTCTGAGGAGTCTCAACAGCCGATCAAGAGCAGGGTGGCTGGCGGGCAGAATGCTAGGAGCTGGTAGCGACGCCATGGTGCTCGCAGCAATGGGAGCTAGGGTATGGAGGTCTCCTGTTCTAAAGGGGACATTGGGAGAAAAGCCTCCATCCTCTTGGACAGAGCCCCTTTACCAGCTCTTCCAGCTTTGTAGCTCTCCCCTCCTTTGCGGAATAGGACTCTAGGCAGTAGGACAGGACAGAAAGTGTTATTCGCCAGGATCTTCAACCTGAACCAAACAAGTGCATCTCACAAGGTCCGCACCCAACTTCTCCTTGCTGCTTGGGGCCACCATGAAAGAATCACCTGCACCAGATGGTAATACATGCTTTGTCTCTACATTTCCTCCCTTCAGGGGCTGTCCTGAATCCCAAAACAGAGTGGCCTCCAGCTGGAAGCATGAAAAAGCAGGGAAGCCAATATATAAACAGGCCATTTGACTTCCAGAAGGGAGTGCCAGATTCTTGGTTGGTCCCAAGATGGGGAAGTGATGGATCTGGGGGGCCTTCAAGCTGTTTCACAGTAAAGCCCCCTCTGCACCCCATCGTTTTTTAGACTAAGCTCGTCTCATTTGGGAGAGCTCCTGATAGTCATCATATGGTCACAGAGACAGGAGGGCATTGCAGTGAGACACACCTGTCTTGGTTTTGCCATTAATGAGCTGCATGACATTGAGTAGGTCACTAAGTGCTTGTAAATCTTATTCAATAAATATTTACTGAGTGATTCTGTGTGCCTTGCACACTTCTAAACTATGGGGATACAGCTGTTGGGGGTGGGGGGAGACAAACATGCGGCTTTGATTCTGGTACATGCAGAACAACCTTATCGGTTTTGTGCCTTTGGTGATCTGGTAGAGCTTCTGGATCCCTTCTAAGAATAATGTTTTAAATGCATAAACCAAAATGTATAGAATTAAGAAGGAAACTAACTCTATTAAAAAAAAACTATTAGAGTATTTATATGTGATATATTAATATATGTACTTCTAATGAACACACTAAATAAGAGATAGCAGTGGGTCTAATGAGTATTATAACCTTGACTAGCAGCGAGCATAAATGATATCTGAAGGTACCTCCAACAAGAGTTGCTCTGTGACTTTCATTGGCGCACAAGTTGCAGGAATTGCTGAGACTTCATAGTCTATGGCTGCACCCAAAACTGAAGGAGAGGCTAAGTTTCAGTTGGAGGTTAATAAGCGTAGCAATATCATTTTTCCCTCCAAGTTCACAGACCTTCTTAATTCTGTCTGGCTTAGTGTAATTGGGGCAAACACAATCATTGGCCCCAACTGCCATTTTCTCCACAACTTGGGGGGCCCACAAGTGCCTGGCACTACGAGGTCCTGCGGCAATAATGGGGAGCCATAAAACTCCACGCAGGCATGTGGGCTTGTCACAATTCCTTGTCCATCTTCATTATTAGTTTGAAGTAAAACACGCAGAAGGGCTTGGCCACCATCTTTAATCACTTGAAGGTCTTCCCAGTGGAAAGGGGATTACATTTCTCCTGGAGGATGGGTCATGGGATGCTGAAGAGAGCTCCTCCCTTCTTAATCCACCCTCCATGTAGCTGGGGGGGCTAATCCTAATTTTACAATCAGGACACTTCCATCACAAGCCCTTCCATGGTTCCCTTTATCCATGGCCTACTGTCTCTAGCCCTAGACAGTTTGGCTCAAGCACACTGCTGGGGTCCGAAGGCCTCCCACTGCCTCCAGGCCTCATCCAGCTCAGCCAGGCCAGAGTGCTCTGAGCCACCCTGACATTGCCTTGGCCCCTGTCCTCAGCAGCCCCTTCAAGGTTTAGACCCAAATCCCTCTCCTCTGTGAAGTGTCCTGGGAGCCGTCTGTGGCTCAGGGACAGGGAGTACATGGTGTGCATCCGGGCCTGCAGGCTGGGATTTTGTTTTCTTCAGTAAGAGGCAGGTTGTGTGATCCAGTGTACCAGGTGTTAAAAGGGGGAGGCTCTTGGAATTCAAACACAGGCCTGCCTGATGCCGAAGGGCTTGACATTGTGGTCAGACCTTCTTGTTTTCAGCCATGTTTTCTCCCCCATGTCTTATGGCCCTGGTCTTGCTACCTCGGCTCCTAGTGGGTTTTTGTGTTTCTTCCCCTCTAGTCAGGAACCTTCTTAGGGCTGGGGCCCTTTTCCAGCTCTTGGTATCTCCATGGGACCTTGGGTTTGGTGACTCTTTCTTGCCTGGCCGAGGGACGGATAGACTTGTCTTCCCACTCCTAGGCCCCAGAATTGGCTGGTGTTGTTGATTTGGGTCCCAGAAGGGGTTCCACCATTTGAGTGTGGCTCCCTGGCTGCTGCGATGGGGGCCACTGGGTGGCTGACCTGGCAGATGGAGTTGGAGGCTTCCTCTCCTGCCTTCCGCACAGCCTTCTCCCCAGCTTCTAAGGCTCTCTTCAGGTGGAGGGAGGACATTTCAGTTATTGTTTCCCACATCTGGGAAAGTGGCAGTGCAGATTGCCTCTCGCAAACAGAATTGATTTTTCCTTAATGAGGCGGCTGTCAGTGGGCTGCTGGGCTTGTCTAATGCTTGGGTGTTTTCAGACTGTCTGGGAATGAGATCCTGGGATGACTGGCTGTTAACCCTCTGAGGGAAGCAGGGGGAGATGGAGAGAGACTAGGCTTCAGAAGGGGGAAGGGTCCTTTGACCTCCAGGATGCTGAGGAAGGGGGTGCTCTGAGTTGGTTTGGGTTCCTGTCCTGCAGGCTTTCTGGGGACCCTGGGGAGTTGAGGTTGTCTGTTTACCTTTGTGTTTTTTCAGGTCTGTTTCTAGTTCATTCCCTCTTTCCCTCTCCCTCTTCTCTCTTTTTTCCCCCTCTTCTCTCTCTCTCTCCCCCCTTCTCCCCCCCATCTCTTGCTCTCCCTTGCTCTCTCTCCCTAAAAAAAAAAAAAAAAAAAAAAAAAAAGAACTACAGGCCAGGGAGCACCTGGGTGGCTCAGTTGGTTAAGCGTTCAACTCTTGATTTCAGCTCAGGTCATGATCTCAGGGTTGTGAGTTTGAGCCCTGCGCCAGGCTCCACACTCAGCAGGGAGTCTGCTGGAGCTTCTCTCTCTCTCTCTCCCTCTGCCCCTACCTCCACTCTTTCTTCCTCTCTCCTTCCCTCCCCCTTTTTTTCTCTCTCTTCCCCTCCCACTCTCTCTTCCTCCCTCTCCATCTCCCTCTCTCCCCCCCTTCTCCCACTTTCTCTCTCATTTTATTTTTTCCCTTTCTCTCCTCTAGAGCCTGCCTCCTCTCAGAGGTTTTTCTCTCTCTCTTTCCTTCCCTTTCTCTCCTTTTATCCCCTCAGCCCTCTCCCTGCCCCCCACTCCCTCCCCTTCCACCCTTTCTGGCTCCTCACCTGCTCCTACCTCCATCCTGTTAGCCCCCCACCCCCAGGGCACTCTCTCTTTTTCTTTGTCACCATTTTTCTCTCTCTCCATCTCCCTCTTTTCTTTCACCAGTTCATCTCTGCCTCTCTGTTTTGGCTTTTCCTTCGTGTTCCATTTCTCTGTTGTCTCTTTTTCTCTGTCTCTCTATTTTCTTCTTCTACCTCATTCTCTCTCCTCATGAGTCTATTTTCTCCCCATTTCTTTACCTTTCTTTGTCCCTCCCTCCCTCTTGCTTTATTTTTACTCCTGATGATCTAAAATACATCAGTGGCCTCAGAGCCTCCTCTGCTGAAGATCTCAGGTTCCATTTTTTTCTGCCACAAGTCAAGGGTAATAGAGTTATTTCTCCCAGTTGGAGCCAAAAGGAATCAGAAAGTGCTATGGAGTTCAACCTTTGTAGCTCTTAGGGGAAATCATACCCCAGGAGAGGCAGGACACACTAGTAATGGATAGTCTCCTGAGACGAGTGTCTCAGACCCTGCTCATGTGATAGAGACATAAGTCCCTTCTCCTTGATCCACCTTGGACATGGCAGCACCTGTTCATCCAACAAGCAACTTACGCCTTCCTCTCTTTCCGCCTACTTGGTGATTTCTCAGCAATAGGTATAGGTAATGGGCCCTCTGCCTGCCTTGTACTCAATATAACCCCTTGTCCTGGGCTTGTCCCAGCCTTCTTGTGTGTATGGGCATGAGGGCCCTGGAGTGGGACTGCTGTGTGATCTCAGGAAGACCCCTTTCCCTCACTGAGCCTTCCAAACTGAAGATCATGATACTTACCTTGTAGTATCCTGTAAAGATTAAATGAAATACTATGTGTAGATACTCAGTAAGTGTTGGTATTCCTTTTGTGTTTTTTTGTTTGTTTGTTTTGTTTTTTTGCTTCTTCTGCTATTCCAGATATTCCCTTCTCTTTGTTTCCCGGGTAGGGGGGGCACTCTTCAGCTCTCACCTTGTTCCCTGCTGTGTACAGGTACAAGAAAAGGGAAGGAATTAGCATTCATTGAGCACTTAGTATGCACTGCCTCAGCTGACTAGTAAAGAGCTCTAGGTAGGCACACAGCCCACCTTAACAGTTTCAGGTTGCTCTAGCAATAGAACTCCAGTTTAAAGCCTTTCATTTGTTCTCTCTTTTTTTTTTCTAACAAACATTTATTAAGCCCTATGCCAACCCCTCTTCTACCTGTTATAGATACAGAGAAAAATAAAACAGAGCCTCTATCTTTGAGGAGCTCCGAATCTAGTGTTGGAGACAAACACCTCCAAACCAGTCGCAGTTGAGGTGAGAAGGTTGAGGTCAGCCCAGGGATCATGGGCGCACAGAGAAGGGAGGGACTGTTTCTGCTTCAAGGAATCAGGGAAGGCTTCCCAGAGGAGATGACTGTAGGCCAGGCCTCACAGGATAAATGCACCTGCTGGCGCGGAAAGAGTGGGGAGGGACTTTGTGCCATGGAGAAGAGCTGAGCAAGGGCATGGGGACATAAAACAGGAGAGAGCCCTCAGGGAAGAGTGAGATGCCCAGTGCAGGGGGACCTGGCCAGTGGTATCATCTGCCCACACCTCTTTCCAGCTCAGAACCTCCATCTCCTTCAGCTTTATGATCTCCCTTTCTCTTTCTTTTCCCTCTTTCTCATCCCATAATGCTTTGTCAGAACCTTGCTGAATTTATGGATCAATAAATAGCCCTTGCTAGGTTACTCTAGGGACTTGGAAACAAGCATATCATTTCACTGATGCTTCTAGCAGTTATGGTCTCAAGCATGAACACATCTTGAACTTAAATATTTCAGTAAGCTGATCAGATTTTTTTAAATGACAGATCTTTAGAACAACCAGGTTCCTAAGCTGATTGAAAAACCAAAATGGCAGGACCATTATTAAGATCATGAAGGCTTTCAGATGACATCCATCATAATGACCAAGATACAAATGACACCAGATGGCCAAGTGATAAGGTTACCATAGTGACCAGGTGACCAGAAGGACCACTTCACTAAGGTGTCAGGTGACCGAGGTGATGATTGACTCAAATTGACTGCTAAATGAGCCACTTCCTGAAATACACTTCTCAGGGCAGTGGAGGGGGATACATGCCCCTGAGCAGAGCCTGGTCTGACTTGTGTCATCTCTTCTGTTTTTCCCCAGGCTGCGCTGCGTAGACTGGCCGGGGTGTGCCCTGAAGGCCTGCAGGACTCCGACTTCCAGCAGCTGGTCCAGCCCCGGCTTGTGGACTCTTTCTTACTCTGCAGCAACATGGAGGAGAGTTTTGTGTAGCGAGTGTGTGAGAGGAAAGGCATTTGGCTCCATTCTCATGCCCTCTCTGAGTACATACCTGTGAACACACCTGAGCACGCACCAGCTCCCTCACCTCCTTATTTATACTTAATTTATTTTTTACATGAAATGGACAGAGGGCTAAATATTCTAGCAACATCATCAGGCAGTCTGTGGGCCTGGGAGTCTTTTTTGTTTTTATCTCTGACTTCTGTGACTTTTCAGTTACAGATGTTGAAATGTATCATGCCTAACATGACTTATTGTCATGGGTGATTTCCCTTCATCTTGCTTTTTCTACTCTCACTATGTAGTCTTGCCTCGTTTTTTCCCCCTTTTGGAACCAGAGTATGTAAACCCAGCAGTCTTTTGGCTTTTTTTTTTTTTTTAACTTGGCTTGCTCCTTTCTAAAAGATTTTAAATAAATTTCATAGTTGGACAGAATATACTAGAAGGAAGGTTTTATTCCTTAATGGATGAAATCATACAAAATGTGTCTTGTATTTTCGGATTACATTACATCTTAGACCAAGTTCTTAATTCATAAGGTTTCATGTCACAAAATCCTTCCCAACTATTAAAACTGCATAGAGAGTTGTATTGTTTTCATAAGTGCACGAATGGGTCAAGTTCTGAGGGATTTAGTGAGATATCAAAAAAATTTCCAAAGACCCCAGAAACTCAGTTTCCCTAGGCTTTTCTGCTCTTGTGTAACTTCCTGGCAACTAGGATCTTCAGAGGAGGTGTTAGTAAATGATATCTTTTCAAAAGTATACTTGCAAGTAGTGGTATGCTTGAGCTGGCTCCTACCAGCTTGCAAGGGACAACTGTGAGAATTTCTCCCCAATTCTGCATTCAGTGATCTCATTTTGGTAGCTTGAAATTGGCAGTGGTGGGAGTATTTACATCTCAGAAATTAGATGATGTTATAACTCGGAGCTTTTTTTTTTTTTTTTTTTTTTTCCCCCCAGAGAGCTGGTTTACTGATATCAGTGCTTGAAAGTATCACAAAAATCTATAGCTATTATACCCATTTTACAGATGAGGAAACAGAGGAAATTCTTTTTTTTCACATGAGAAAGTAAGTAAATGGAGCTGAAGTAGCAAGTAAATGGCAGGCCCTGGATCCAGGCCAAGGTCTTCTGAGTGCTTGTACCAAGCTTCCACTTTTTGGAATAAGATTTTTGATATATCTCACTGAGTTATGCAAATTATCTAAATGTTGACACCTTTCCTCATATGGTAACAAATTTTATTAAGATCACTTCTGATGTCATCATTTGCTTGAGAGCTCAAATTTTACCATTGGCCACAAACACTGTCAGTTGTTTTGCTTGGGGTGACAAGCTCACTTTGTTTTTGTGACGATGTCTACCAAATACTTCAGTCTCAGTAACCATAGTTTTTCTGTCAATTATCCTCTCAAGTAAAAACAGCATTCCATGGGAAGCAAGGAGTTCCCTTTGCAATTCAAACAATCACCCAGTGCCTTTTCCTTGAAACTGACACTCATCCTAGTTTGGCACACCGCAGAAGTGCCTGAAGTGTAATTCTCTTTTTAGCACCCAGAAGATGGAAAAAAGATGCCTAAAGGGTCAATATTTAATAAAGTTCATAATTTGTATTGCTTCATCCAGGGTATTTCTAAGTGAAATTGGTAGTTGAAAGAAGTACTTTAAGGGTCGCAGTAAAGCGTACGACGAGTGTAAGAACAGCTTGGTACTGTACCTTGACCATATTGAGGTACGATTTTACCTACCATTGCTTTTGCATGATTAGTGCAAGTATCGACAAGGGATGAAAGGTAAATAACACACCGTACTGAAGACCAAAGTTAGAAGACTGACACTACCTGACTTCAAAGCTTTCTGTAAAGCTATAGTAATTAAGATGGTGTGGTATTGGTGAAAGAATAGACAAATAGATTATGCAAACAGAATAGAGAGTGCAGAAATACAGCCCCATAACTATAGCCAACCGATCTTTGACAAAGGAGCAAAGACGGTAAAGTGGACCAAAGCTAATCTTTCCACAAATGGTCCAGGGACAACTGAACATCCACAGACAGAAAGAAGAAACTGAATGTAGACACAGACTTTGTATCTTTTGTGAAAACTCAAAATGGATCACACACCTGAATGTAAAACACAAAACTATAAAACTCTTAGAAGGTAACATAGGAGAAAATTGAGAGACTTTGGGTGTGGTGATGACTTTTTAGATCATCAAAGTTATGACCCATGAGAGAAATAATTGATGAGCCAGATGTTATTGAAATCAAAAACTTCTGCTGTGCGAAAGACAGTGCTGAGAGAATGAGAAGACAAGCCAAGACAGGGAGACAATTCTGTAAAAGACACATTTGGTAAAGGTCTCATCTCCAAAATATACAAAGAACACTTAGAATTTGACAATAAGAAAATAAACAGTCTTATTAGAAAATAGGCCAAAGACCTTAACAGACACCTCACCAAGAAGATCTATATCTATATATGGCAAATAAGCAAATGAAAAGATGCTCTGTATCATGTCATAAGGGAAATTTAATGAAAACAACAATGAGATACTACCACACACCCATCAGAATGACCCAAATCTGGAACACTGACAATGCCAATTCCAGCAAGGATGTAGAGCAAAGGAAACTTTAATTCATTGCTGATGGGAATACAAATGGGACCAGTCACTTCATGAGACAGTATGGCTGTTTCTTACAAAACTAAACATACAATTGTGTGTCTTAGCATATGTCTTAGCATACAATCCAGTAATCGTATACCTTGGTATTTACCCAAATGAGTTAAAAACATGTCCACACAAAACACTCGCACATGGCTGATTGTAGCAACTTTATCCACGATTGCCAAAACTTGGAAATAACATGCAGCTTGTACTGCCTCTCATAATTCTCACATTTGTGAATTATTATTGTTAATAATCCTATTTATACCTTCCATTGCAGATGGGAGTAAGAGGCTTGGAGAGGCTAAATAATGTTGCCAAAATCGAATACAGATGTGGGGATTGCACCCACAGCTGTCTGACTTTAAATGTTTATTGGGAAGAAAGCCGGCACTTGGCACCAGGCACCTACTAGAAGGTAGATATAGCTCTGGACTTCTGTAGAACCATAATCCTCCAGCAAACATACCATGAGAGTCTTCCCTGGGCCCAGGAAAGAAAAGTAAAAATGAGTAAGTGCTGGGATTACTTGGGGTTTTAGTTGTCAATAAGCTAGTGCCCTTAGAAAAGCTGTAAAACATAGTGGTTAAAACAAATATGGGGTCCGCAGCCTATCTCATTTTGGATCCTGGCTCTACCCCTTACTCACTATGTGACTTTGGGCAAGGCACTTAACCTCTCTGTGCCTCAGTTTCCTCCTCTGTAAGGTGGGATAAGGATAGTGCCTTGATCATAGAGTCGTTGTAAGAATTAAATGTATTAAGACATGGAAAAGGCTTAGAATAATGCCTAATGACCAGTGTTCAATAAATGTGGCTGCAGTTAACATCCCCCAAATCCCACCTTTGCATCTATTCAGTTGCCTGGTCGCTCTTGACAGTGTCTCAAATATAAACCCGTAGCGTATCAGAAGCAGACTTTAATCCTGCAAAGGATGTAGGGACTATCTAGTCCCATCTCTATGTGCTACACTTTAACAAGACTTGCCCAGAATTACACAGCAAATTAATGGTAGAGCTGGGACTTGGAACCAAGAAATAACAACTACTGTCACCTCAGCCCCCGTTTTGGGGAGCATCTGTTCTGCGCCAGGCACTGTAACATACATAACTCCATGAAATTTCTAAAATGACCGTGTTAAATTGTCATTACTAATCCCTTCTTATGAATAAGGAAACTGAGGTTAAGAGAGACTTTACATCCTGCCCAATACCACATAAATGGTAACGGAAAACAGGATTTGAGCGAAGACTATCCGGCACCAAAGCCATGATCATTTCACTTTGGAGCATGTATGTCTTATTGCATCCATGTGCACATAAGCCCAAACAGAAGATGCTTGATCTGAAAAACAGAAGTACAATGTTTTGGCAAATTCTGAACTTTCCCTTTGTTTGAAAAAAAAATAGTTTTAATTTTTAAGCACTGATACATGAGCTTAGATATTCACTTGTTAAAATTGCAGTAATAGATATGAAGATTAATTTCAGGGAGAAAGAGAATAGGAATGAGACGATGAAGTATAACTTAATCAAAATAGAAATCCCGGGTAGTTCCTGATCAATACCAGTAAAATGTCTAAAACAGCTACTCCTTCGTCTAGTTTCAGAATAAAGCATCAAAGACAAATCAAAGTAGATGCTCTGTGTTATCAATTCCATTTTTAAAGCCATGACAGCCTTTGAAAACAATTGTTTTAAAATTCCTTTTTGTTGGAGATTTCTGATGGTCCCTTTGTAGAGATCCTATTTATGTCTGTACCCTTATAGTCTCTTTCCTCGTGATTTTTATCTGTGGTTTCTCTACGCATTTGGGGCTATATATGACTGACAAAAGCAGAAATTAGAGATGTGTGTGTGAGAGAGAGAGAGAAAGAGAGAGAAAGAGAGAGAGAGAGAGATTGTCTCTGACTTGAGACCCTCAAAGGAAACCATGGAGTCCAAATAGAAATCCATAGAAAAATCCATAAAGGGCTATTTGCCTATTTTCAAATTTTGGATCATATAAAAACAAGACTCTTGTCAGTTTACCTACATCATTTACATGGCATTTTCTTTAAAGTCTGTAGCCTTTCTCTTCTTCACTCTGAGACTGAATCAGTCCCACTGAGCCATGCACCACCACTAACTTTTTTTTTTTTAAGATTTTGTTTATTTATTTGAGAGAGAGAGAGAATGAGAGACAGAGAGCATGAGAGGGAGAAGGGTCAGAGGGAGAAGCAGACTCCCTGCTGAGCAGGGAGCCTGATGCGGGACTCGATCCTGGGACTCCAGGATCATGACCTGAGCCGAAGGCAGTCGCTTAACCAACTGAGCCACCCAGGTGCGCCCACCACTAACCTTTAAAACACTCATTTCTCGCTTTACTGCTGGCCACAGTGACCACTTTGACAGCAAGGGATGTGGGAGTGACCACTTGTGGGAGTGAGGCTCCTCAGGCTTCCACTCTCAGGGAAGGCCAGTTGAGGGAGAAGGTTTCAGGGTGATTTTCGGCTCCATCTTACAGGCTTGGCTGCCCCCATGGCCCCCAGCAGTGTTGTGTTCTCCGCTAAATCCACTCTTGTCTTGGGGTACAAGGTAGGTGAGGAGGAGCATGCCATTTTCAATGGTCTTTGAAAAATGTATTCTTTAGACTTCAAACATGTTAAAAATGTAATAATGAACTTGCCTATACTTTCAGAGTACTTCTAAAGTTAGAAGTTCATCTGGGGAGTTCCATTTAGATGGTTTGTTATGAGAAATGGTCCGTATGACCCACTGGAGGTAATTCACTGCCTTGTATCTGGTTGGCACTTCCCTTAGGGAGGTCTTTAGAGAGAATTTCCAATTTTGAACAAGACATTTAAAAGGCATATAGCAGGCAAGGAAGGTGGAGTTCTTTCCTTAAAATGCACATCCAACCTCCTTTCTCACCTCCAGAAGACAAATCCCATCTGATTTTCCAGCATTTTCCTCAAGGGGCCTAGTATTTGGGAATGACATGGAGTTCTCTTATGGGGTCTTTCAGACAATGATAAAGATGTACACAAAAGTGGAAGGTGCTCATGGATGTCAGATGTCACACCATCAAACAGGAAGCAAGTGGCCCTGGGTGAAGGCAGTCAACCTCTTCCTCTGAGGTCACTCCTCAGGAAGGTTCCCATCACTCCATCCATGCTGGCACCTCTGAGTCAAATGACCAGTGGACGTCTTCAGTTTCTAAGAGCTTGACCAGAATGGCCATGTCCTTGTCTATCTCCTGGCACCTGAGTTTGACGGCCATGTGGGGTACTCACAGGTGCTGGTGGGTCTTTCCTCCCCACAGTTGGCCACATGTGCCTCCCTCAGCTGTGCTCTATCTTCTGACTTTAAGATCAAGGCTTCCTTCACTTCCCTGAACCTCAGGTGAGTCATGGCTCTGCAATGGAGACCCCAGAGAAGTAGGTGAGACTCGGGGATATTCCCTTGCAAGAGACTTGAGGAGCCATTCCATAGCTTTCAGGTTACTATTTAACCTGTTTTTGTAGGATTGGCTGCTCACCATGATTATTGATCAAAGGACAGTGGGGTTAATCTCCTTCTCCAAAGATCAGTCCGGGAGAGTCAGGGAGTGGGACACAGAGCTCATTGTCAGCATCCGCCTCATCCTACTGGCACATCCCACGGGCTGGGGACCCCCCAGCTGTCACCCCAAGCCTCCCTCAAACCAAACTCAAATTTTTAATACTTATTCATCAATTAAAATATCTTCCTTCTCTCCTTTGTTCCTTAGTGATAGTCCTCAACAGTTATGTGGCTCTCCTCCTGCTGCCAGAAACTTCCTGAACAATGGGAAACTCCTCAGGCCTGAAATCATGAAATTGCAGGATCACAAAATGCAATGAAAGATCCACATAATCCTGGCAAGGACTAGAACCAGAGAGCTCATGTAGTCCATGCCAAAGACTCATATATCTGTTATTATTTACTGATCAGATGACATTTTGAACCTTGTAGATATTTTTAATTTCAGTATAGAGAGGATAGTGCTCATCCATACAGGGAAATACTATAAACGAAGTACCATAAATCTGTCAAGTTGATGCATCTTAAGATATTGTTGGATTTTAAAAAGTTATAAAAGATGCCTACAATGCCATTTATATAAACACTGATATACACAAAATACTATGTATGTTTGTGGAAAAATTGTAGTTTAAATATTAATACATGGGTAGTGTTCTGGGTTAAGTTTTGCTCTCCCCTCCCAAATTCATATGTTGAGGTCCTAACCCCAGTACTTCAACATGACCCTGTTTGGAAATAGAGTCATTGCAGACATAATTCGTTAGGATAATGTCACACTGGAATAGGGTGGGGCCCCTTCTTCAATATGATTGGTGACCTTATTGAAAGAGGAAATTTGGACACAGAGACAGGCACACAGGGCGAATGCCATATGAAGATGGAGTTATTCGGCCACAAGCCAAGGAACTTCCAGAAGCTAGGAGCAAGGCCTGAAACAAATCTTCCCCTTATCCCTTCAGAGGGAGCATGGCGCTGTCGACACCTTGGTCTCTAATGTCTAGACTCCAGAACTGTGAGACAATAAATTTCTGTCATTTAAGCTAATCAATTTTTGGTACTTCATAGTGGCAGCCCCAGGCAACTCACACAGGTGGGAAGATACACATGAACTTCAAGATAATTCTTATCCTGGGAAGGAAGGGGAGGGGATGGGATTAAGGAGGCATATAGAGGACGTTTATTTCGTTAATAATAAAAATAAAAGATCTGCCGTATTTATGGTAAAATCTTACTGTTAAATCTGGGCAGTGAACATATGCGTGCTTGCATATTTTTCTCTGTACTTTTTCTTAATATGTGAAGTGTCCCAAAATGAATCAAAAAGCTATTTAGAGGGGCGCCTGGGTGGCTCAGTCGGTTGAGCAGCTGTCTTCAGTTCAGGTCATGGTCCCAGGGTCCTGGGATCAAGCCCCGCATCGGGCTCCCTGCTCAGCAGGGAGCCTGCTTCTCCCTCTGCTTGCCACTCCCCCTGCTTGTGCTCTCTCTCTCTGACAAATAAATAAATAAAATCTTTAAAGAAAAAAGCTATTTAGAGGAGTGTATGAGCACACGTGATTCTAAAGCTACAATAAACCTAAAGCCCTGCCCTGTCTTTAGCGCTGAAGGGAAAGCCTGCGGGGTAAGAGGCTGAAGATGCCAAGGAGCAATCCAGGCGGGCTGTGCCAGGGGACCCGGAGAGCTGGCATAGACCCGATTTATTTTTAGAAGCAGCCACGTATTCACTTGTTCGTCCCTTGAACATTTGTTATAATTGAGACCACATCATTCATCTTGCTTTGGGGCTGAGATGTGAGGTCAGAGTTTTACCAATTAGAGGAGTAGATCCTTATGGAAAATACTGTCTCTGAAGCTAAAGCTCGCAGAATACCCTGTCTAGAGATAGCTCTTCGGGGCAGTGCGTGCTGTCATTTGATGTGTTAATTCTCGACTTGGAGACACTCAAGAATTCATACTGACATCTGCTGGACCTTTTGAATACTCCCTGGTCTAAGTTAGAACCAGGAATTCTGGAGCGCAGCTCCTGAAAAGGCTGCTTTCAGAGCTCTCTGCCCTGGGGCGGGTCTGGTAGCTTGCTGGATATGCAACTTGAAATCAAATTTAAGATCTTTTGCTCACTGTACACATTTAGCATAATGCATCCATGACAGAATGAGGCAGGACATCTAGGGTATAATTAACAATCACTATTCTACGACAGTCTCAGCAACACAAATGCCAATTTGCTTGTCAAATTCCAACGAGAGAGGAAGGGGCCATGTGGTAACCATACAAAACAGAGTCCTTTTTGTTTTGAGGCCCCAACTCAGCAATCACTCTTGTTCTTGTGTAGCAGGAAAGGAAATCTTGTCTCATTCTGGTCCCCTGGGCTCTAGATGTACGTTCACTGCCTGAACATCTCTCCAGGATCAAATTCCAATCCCCGTGGGTTCTATGGGTCCTTGTGGGAGTCGGGAAAGATATAAATGGAGGTCCAAGAACCAAGAAGAGGCAAGTCGGAGAACTAACACCCAGCTCCTTTGCTTGGGGCATGCAGACTACATGGCGATTAAAAGCTCTAATAGGGGTGCCTGGGTGGCTCAGTCGGTTAAGCGGCTGCCTTCGGCTCAGGTCATGATCCCAGCGTCCTGGGATCGAGTCCCGCATCGGGCTCCCTGCTCTGCGGGGAGCCTGCTTCTCCCTCTCCCTCTGCCTACTTGTGTTCTCTCTCTATCTCTCTGTCAAACAAATAAATAAAATCTTAAAAAAAAAATAAAAGCTCTAATAGTTATTGGACTTTGTTTTTGCTTAATAGAGACAGGAAAGTGAATTACTACTTGATAACTGTGGTTTGTTTGACACGGAGATTTCTATCTAAAAGTGGGATTATCTTTGAAAATTAATGAAAAGAATTCCCTTGTGATATAAATGTTAAAATCTACTTCTAGAAATACTAATGAAATTACTTTTATTTTCCTCCTGAAAAGGAACTATGGATCATGACACTAATAACTGTATTTTTATCCCTTCCACCCCATAGTCTCCCAATAGAAGAAATAGTTGTATGATTTGAGTTAAAATTAAATTGTAAAGCAAATTTCACTCCTATTTTTCTATTATTGGATGAAAGTCAGTTCTCAGATTCTTTCTGTTTAAGAGACAAAATGAAGGAAAAGGGATAAGATTTATTAAGGTGCTTAACACTTTGCATGCATCCTTGGATTTTATTTTTAATGGATATTATTATGCCCATTCTACAGATGAGACCCTTTGTGTCGAAGAGGTTCAATATTTTGCCCTCAATTTCATGATGAACAAGCAGCAAATCCAGGATAGGTACCCAGTTTTGTGAGACTCAAAAGCCCATGCTCCTCCCCTTCTAGAATATTGTCTGTATCTGATTATAATCGCTGGATGCAAACATTTACCAAATTCTACTGAGGTCTCTTTTGCATACCTACGCAACTGAAATGCATATATTGTCAGTGTTCAGACTCAAATCCTTTCTCTGTAATCTAATGTGGGAGAGAAGCAGAAGGTGAAAATGGCAGAGGGAGCTGTAGACAAAAAGTGATGGCAACAGAGGTGGAGCTTTGGTGTTATGGCCAAGGCAGGCACAGATCCAATAGGCGTGGGGCAGAGGAGCGGACCCTTCCCAACCCAGCCTGACTGGGGGAGGCCCGGCCCACACTCCCAAAGCCCCGAGTCCTGCTCCATCTCTAATCTGAGATGCCAGAGGCAAGTTTCCAACCTAGTCTTCCCTCCCAGGACACAGGGTAGTAACTCTAAGTATCACCTGGGTCACTCCATCTACTGTGTTCTTCACTGGGTTCTTTAAAAGACAACAACAGAATGTAGCCGAGAAGCATGCTGATCACGAAGTGTGTGATCGAATTTATTCATTTCATAAATGTTTATCTAGCACCTCTTCTTGATGTCATAGGACAGAATGCAGGTATATGGGCCATCTAGATCAGATATAAATCCCTGCTAAGTCGCTTACTATTTAATCTAGGACTATTGTTTTATATCATGGCAGCATATCCATAAACTGAGAATAACACCAGCTCATAGGGTTGTTGTAAGAATTTGAAATAATAGATGGGATGTGTCTAGTACACGGCCCCGCACATTGAGGGTATAGAACAAAATGCTACCTATTATTGCTTTTTAAAATTATGTATTTAAAATGATTGATGCAATAGAGGCTGTGATAGACCCAGGGACAGAAAAAAATGGAAGAATAAGGAACTTTCCCCATGAGCCTTTGAGAAATACACATCTAGTATTTGAGCCAGACACATAAACTCGTCTGGATGACAGGATGAGGTGGGTCCCATGACTGAGGTAAGGGCAAAGTGCTCTGGGAGCACCTTTTACAGTTTACTATTCGTTAACGCAAATATAATTTTATATATTTTTTTAAAAAGATACACATCATAGTGGGTCTAAAGATATCAGGGGCCTCTTGCCTCCATCAATGCACCTCACTAGAGTAAAGCTGTAAGCCAGGAATCTCTGGGCAAAGATGGAAATTAGATATTATTTCATGTATCAACTCTGATCATTGTTAGTGGCCTCCTGCGCAGCTATTTTGGTGGGAATTTGGAAGAGAGCAGCATAGCATACTCTTCATCTAGAGACAGTATATCAGAGTGGCTAAGGGCTTGGATTCCAGAGCCAGGCTGCTCCGTTGCTTGCTTAATCTCGGATAAGCTTCTTAACTTCTTCATGCTTTCGAGCCTTCATCTGTAAGATGCTGACAATAGCATTACCTGCATTGTGGAATTGTTGTTAGGAATAAATTGGTTAATTTAGTAAAGAGCTTAGAACAGCAACATATTTAGCTATTCTTATTATTATTAGAATTAATTAGTAATCCCTGCCAGAGCTGAGGGAGGGAGGAGTGATGTAAGAAAAGTCAGTATTTACCATCTATTTCTGGGGCATTGTTTACGAGTCCTGATCTAAGTTCTCTCCTTCTGCCCTATGCTGAGTTTTGAGCTCAGTTTTGTGGTTGTCAGCCCTTCCTACACGCCGCTAGTCCACGTTCTTTTTCAGCCTGAGCTAGTCCGTCCCACTTTCCTCTATCAGAGCCAACATCTGAGGGCAGACTGCTCATTCTTTGTGCAATAGCTCCAAATCCGGTCTTCAAAGTACAGGGGGACACAGTCCCCGCCACAGACACCTTTGTATTCTTCCAGCCGTGGTACCTAATGAATCACCTACCTTGTATTAGATTCTCTTTACACATCATCTCTGGTACTTCGAATAATCTGACAAAGATGTATTTACCAAGGAGGAAGTGAAAGCTGAGAGAATTTGAGTAGCAATTCATTTCTGGGGGTAAGACCTGGGATGTGAACTTTGATATTTTTGGTCTCAAAAGTTCGTGCTTCTTCCTTTTTTACTACATGCTGCATTCTGGAACCTACTGTTGTCAGCACTTGGTTCTAGCACAAGTTAGGATACGGAACTCTGCAGTGTTTGTCCTGAGGAATATTGGGAGCAAGGGGGAAGTTAGCAGGAGCTCCTAGAAAACAATGATAGACCAAATGCAGTCAGGAGCTACGGTCTAACCCACTTGTGGGCCTGGTATGGGAATCAGGCTGGACTGATGTGGGTCAGCAGAGCACGGGGATGGGGACAATTCAGAACTGCCGAGCAGGCGTGGTAGGAATGGGAGGCACAGTAGGGACGGTGGGACTGGGCCTCAGTGGAGGGGACGGGCAGGACCAGCAGCTTGAAGCCAGACAAGTAAGCCTATCCTAATTTCTGGAGTGTGGGACGAGGCTCCCATCCTTCTGGGTCCTGTTGCCTCAGAAGATACCCGAGAGAGACAGAGGGAAAAAGGCAGGAGGTAGCTGGTGCACCCCTTGGAGAATTAATCTTGTAAGAGGACAAGAGTGCCTGGAACTTCCATTTCCAGCCGTGTGCCAGATTCGGGGGACCCTGATCGGCCCTCCCTGAAAACAGGGCATCAGTTATAGACAACATCTTATTAAAGGCTCTAATGAGCTGGCAAGAGAATAAGAAGCTAGGGACCAAGTGAAAGTAGAAACCCAAGAGGCAGGCTCTTACCAGGAAGGCATTTGCTAAACCAGATAAAAAGAAGCTATAGTTTTCACAGCCTCACGTGGTGCTGCTGAATCAAAACCAAGTCCAGAATGTGCCTGAAGCAGAGAGTCTAAAGAGAAGCCTGCCAGCACAAAGTTGGGGCTCTAAATGATTGCACCTTCAGTATAAAAGTGAGCTAGAAATAAGTCCAAACTTCCAACCCAGAAGGCTGGAAGGAAAACCGTTCTTGGCGCCAATACAGGGAAATATGTGCCACAAGATGGCGCTCACACGAATTTGCAGCCTGAAGTCACATTATTTGGGTGATTCCAAAAAAAAAAAAAAAAAAACCACAAAAAACTCCAGGTCAAGGATTTTGATTAATGTTGTTCTTTAATCAGATAAAAATACAATTCTCTGTGAAAGAAACAATTTCAAAGGCCTCAGAACATTGCCACAGATAAAGTTGTAAGATATATGAACTCAGTCAAAAAACCCCATGTGAAACAAAAAGAAATAAAGCACTTCGAGAAAGGGCCAAAACAACAACAAAAAGAACCAGACCTACATTGAATATAGATAGTCGAATCATCAAATCTAGAATATAAATAAGAATATTTATTTTTTCAGAGAAATAAAAAGAGGATTCACAATATTTGAAAAGAGCAAGACTATTATAAATAACCAAATGGAGTTAAAATAGAAACAATAAAACTTCTGAAAATAATTTTAAAAATAAAGTAATTGAAATGAGAATTCAATAGATTTTTTTTTTTTTTTTTTTTAAGTAGGCTCCACACCCAACCTGGGACTTGAACTCACGATCCTGAGATCAAGAGTCACATGCTCCACAGGCTGAGCCAGCCAGGTGTCCCTTAATGAATGATTTAAAAAGCACATTAAAAGCTGCTGAATAGTGAATTGTCGAACTGGAAGATATAGCTGAAAAAAGTGTACATAGAAGAGTCTTTGATAGGGGCATCTGGGTGGCTCATTCAGTTAAGCCTCCGACTCCTGGTTTCTGCTCAGGTCATGATCTCAGGGTCATAGGATCAAGCCCCACATCAGGCTCTGTGCTCAGCATGGAGTCTGCTCATCCCTCTCCCACCCCCTGTGTCACCCCGCCCCCTGCCCTGTGATCTCTCTCTCTCAAATAAATAATCTTTTAAAAAAAGAAGAGTCTTTGATGGACAATGTGGAAGAGAGGTTAAGAAAAATGAAACAGAGTCAATAGGTTCAACATATGTTAAACTGGAATTCTAGAAGAGGAGGAAAGAAAGAATGGGGCAGTGATTATATTTGAAAAATATCAGAGCTCAAAATTTTCCAACACCGACGAAAGTCATCACTTTCTCACTCAGAAACTATCGATTTCCCAGCAGGACAAATAAAAAGAAATCCACATGTAGACATATAAAAATAAAACCACAGAATTTCAAAGACAAAGACAAGATCTTACAAGCAGGGAGGGAGGGAGAAAAAGATGACTTCTAAAAAAATGATCATTAGAACAACAGCTTGTTTCTCAACAGCCCAAATGAAAGCCATCCGGAGAATGCTATTATCAATGTATTGGTTTTCTACTGCTGTCACAACAAATTACCACAAATTTAGCAGCTTGAAATAACACAAAAGTACTGTCTCGCAGTTGTGTGGGTCAGAAGTCCAGGCTGACAGCCGATTTCTCTGCCTGAGTTTTACAAGACTGAAACCAAGAGCCAGGTGGCCTCTTACTGGGAGGCCATGGGAAGAATCCATTTCGAGGTGCACAGTGGTGGGTTGGGACAAAGCAATTCCTTGCAGGTGTAGGAGTGGGGATCTGTTTCTTTGCTGGCTGTCCGCTGGGGGCTGCCCTCAGACCCTGGAAGCCTGTCTCTGGTACTTGAACGTGGGTCCCTAGATTCCAGAACCAGCAAAGGAGCTTCCAATTCTTCTCATGCATGAACCTGTCTGTCTTCCTCTTTGCTACATCTCTCTTCCTCTTCTACTGCGCATCTCTGACTTTCTCTGCTTGTAAAGGATCTTACGGTTAGATTGGACTCACCTGGACACTCCAGGATACTCTCTCTCTTGTTTTAAAGATCAATAACCTTAATTATGTTTGCAAACTCCCTCTTGCCATGTAATGTAACCTACTCACTAGTTCCCGGCACTAGGGCGTGGACACCTTTGGAGGGGTTGTTATCCTGCCTACCACGTAGTGAGGGAAAATAACTGTTTGTTTGGAAAGCTTTTTCAAGAATAAAGGGAGACTGGCACTCTTAGATAAAAAATAACTAGGAGAATTTGTCATCAAACAGCCTTCACTAAAGGGAAATCTAAAGAATGTGTTTTAAGTGGAAGGAATGTAATCCTAGAAGGAAAATCTGGGAATGAAGACATGAAAAGGAAAGAAAGTGACAAATACGTGGGTCAGTCTTAGGGAACATTGCATAAAATAACAGAAGGTTTTGTGAATTAAGGAAATTAAGGCCACACGAAAATATCTTATGACGGGGATGGGTAAGTGGGGTGGAATGGATGTATCCTAAAGCCTCTATAAATGTTCTCTGCATGCAAACAGACTTCCTGTAAAGAATGTTCTTCAAGCTGACCTCGGCAGGGTCCCTTCGTCATCAATCAATTTCTTTCTTGTGTTATCTGTGTTAGGTTTTGAAATCAAAGTTATGCTATCCTCTTAATAGAAGTTCTATAAGTTTCTTTCTAGAACAACTTTTAAGATAGGAACATTTTGAATAATCAGTAAAATTAATCAATGAGACCATTTAGTATTCTTTGTGAGAAGATTTTTTTTTTTAAATTTTCAATTCAATTTATTTAAGGGTTATTGGACAGTTCACCTTTTTTGTTTTTTCTACAGTCAGTTTCAGTATATTTTTTCCATAGTCAGTTTTTGGAGGATTTTGTCATTCATGTCTCTTTTATTGGCACACAAATTTCAGAATATCTCCTTATTATCTTTTAAAATTCTACTGAAGCTGAATTTCACCCCATTCTTCATTTCTAGTATTTTTGAACTTTTATTTTTTATACTGATCAAGTTTGCCAGAGTCTGTAAATTTTATTTAGTGTGTTCAGGGAACTAATTCGTGGTTTTGTATATTCTTTCAATTTTATGTTTATTTTATATTTTATTTCATTTTTAAAAAGATTTTATTTATTTATTTGACAGAGAGAGAGAGTGTGCACAAGTGGGGGAGGGGCAGGAAGAGGGGGAAGCAGGCCTCCCGCGGAGCAGGGAGCCCGATGCGGGGCTCGATCCCAGGACCCTGGAACCATGACCTGAGCCTAAGGCAACGTTTAACCGAGCCACCTGGGCACCCCACATATTTTATTTTAAAAAATCATTATTTCTTTAGTGTGGTATTTTTCAGTTATATGGTTTTTTAAATTTTTCTTTCTTTTACTTTTAATCTTTCTGTATCCTTCTATTTTAACAATAGGTTTTTTTTTTTTTAAAGATTTATTTATTTGACACAGAGAGAGAGACAGCTAGAGAGGAAACACAAGCAGGGGGAGTGGAAGAGGGAGAAGCAGGCTCCTGGCTGAGCAGGGAGCCCGATGCGGGGCTCGATCCCAGGACCCTGGGATCATGACCTGAGCCGAAGGCAGACGCTTAACGACTGAGCCACCCAGGCGCCCCAATAGGTTTTTTTTTTTCAGTAATCATAGTAAAATTTATCTAAAACTTAGAAGTGCATAGCTTTTGTCTAAATAAAGTTTTCCAAGAGGCTTGTGATTATCTCAGGCTAGAAGTTCCTGCAGGTACTCGGGAACAAAGTCCATCAGGCCTGAGACCACAGACAGACAAATCTGATATTTGCTCAAGTTCTGACATGATTTCCAGGAACAAGGAGATGTTCCACCAGAATACAGGGATGAAGTTTCAAGTGCTTCTTAGATGTGGAGAAAAACTAAGAATCTACCCAAGAGTCCGTAGAGGTGGATAATTTGTATTTTTGGAGAAGGAAAGAAAATATTTAAAATAAAGACCTTTCTAGAATGAGATCAAGGACAGAGCAATTTGTTATATAGGTTCTAAAGTTATCTGTCTATGAAAAGGTGGAGTCCAATCCACAGTCTCATGATAAATATAAGAAAGGGCTCTTTGAGTCACAGAAAAAGAGCACGGCACATCTGTACATCATTAGTGAAGGGATGAGATACTCTAACACTAATAGAAGGGATAAAAGAGATCTTAAGACCACTGTTCTTCAATGAAACATCATCTGATATTCTTCAAGGCCCAGTCTGATGTTTTTAAGGCTGTATACAAGCATTTCCAGGCACACTTTTACTACGAAGAGAAGGGAGAAACATGACAGTTTTACCATATATCACACCAGACTAAGGCCAAAAGTAGCACCTTACCAACTGTTCATCAAAGAGGTATCATCGGGGCTCACATCAAAGTAAGATGTTTTATAAAGTAGTTTGGTTATCTCCACAGGACCAAGAGAAGATCCATATAATGTGTCTAGGTAATTTCTTGGAATATTTTTTTTCCAAAAAGAGCAGAAGAATGAGACTTCACAGTTTTTACATCAATGATATGGAATTTTGGAATACAGTAGGGTAAGTACCATAAAAAGTAATATTGATTATTTCTTCACTAATGAGACTACACCAAGGTAAGACTAAATAAATAATAAATAAAAAATATGCCCCTTTTATCTAGGGGCCTAGATAAAAGGAGCATATTTCTTAAAGGTCCCATAGGAATAAATGGAAGCCCTTACCAGTCTCTATTTTGGGCACATAGGCTTTAGAAGGAAAGTTCAGAGTTGGATCCAGCTTCAATAAGAGATGCCGCGTTCATTCATAGGGAGTGTGCCAAAGAAAAAATGTGTATAACAGTTATCAAGAGAGCATTGAAATAGACAAAGGCAGCTGTGGATTCATATACTCCAGATGTTTCTTAGGAAATAGTGGAGGCATCCTGCATTCTCCACATCAGCCCCTGACCCACATTTTAAATTACAGATCTAAAGAATGTGTCACACTTGTGTTCCATCTTTGGTCAGGGATGAAATTCAAACAATGGATGACATGATATGATTTCAAAGAGCCACTTTGCACATGATTCAGGATTTGAATGTCAGAGACACACATTAGAAGAGAAACTTTTACAGATGCCTTCGGAACTGCATTGGCCTTTATAGGGGTCTGTTAACAATTTTCAGAGCACTTATTGTTACATGTATTTAATTAAATTGAGACTTCCTGATGATACGTCCGTCATCTGTGAGGAATGGATCACTAAATTTTACAGGGAGTAAGCTAAGAAGGGTAAGTAGACCTTTCTGAAAATGGGTGGAACTAGGGACCAGAAGAAAGGCCAATATTTTCCCCATATACCTTGGTTGCCATGGCAGAACTATATAAAAATCCCATGTTTCATTAAAAGTTATCTCAATATGCACATCACATTGCTATAAAAGTACTCTATTACAGTTACCAAGACTGGTGAGCTATGGGATGTTCTAGTACACACAGCAACTGGGCAGTTTGAACATTATTCATTATGAACTGGAAAAGGTCCCAGAAGAAAGGTTTATCTTTCCTCAGATATTCTAGAAGTCCCAATTGTAACTTCGAATCCACTCTCCCAGCCACTTCATATAATTTTTAAAGCAAGTTTAGAAAAGAAATATTTCATGATTGGGTCCAAGAGAGGGGGAGGGGTGGCCCTCAGAGATGATGGGCTTCATGCTCCCTCCGAGTCTTTGTTAATTAATTAAGTAGAAAATAGATGTCATTTCCTGTAATTTCCAGGTTTTTTTGATATGTAAATTCAGATTTCTATCTAGTATCATTTTTCTTCTGCCTGAAGAACTTCCTTTAAGGTTATCTTGTAGGAACAATCTGCCAGTACTGAATTCTTTTAACTTTTGTGTGTCTGGAAAAGGAATTTATTGCAAATTCTATAATTCCTAATTGATAGGTTTTCCTAATTTCATTTGTGTTTTCCCCATTTTTGCTCTAGCACCTTCTAGCTTGCATTGTTTGTCATCCTTCTCTTTATTCCTCTTTATATAATACCTTTTATCTCTCTTTTAAGATTTTCTCTTTATCATTTATTGTAAGCAATTAGATTATGATATGCCATGGTGCAGTTTTTAAAATGATTATTATGATTTGGGTTCTTTCAGCTCCTTGGATCTGTTTATTATTTTCATCAACTTTGGAAAAGTTTTGGCCATCATTTCTTCAAAGACATTTTCTGTTGTACTCCCTCTCCTTTCCTCCAAGGAAAGTTACACGCATATTGGGCTGCTTGAAATTATCCCAGAGCTCACTCACAGTCTGTTCATTTATTTATTTTTTTTTAAAGATTTTTTATTTATTTATTCATAAGAGACAGACAGAGAGAGAGGCAGGCTCCCCGCTGAGCGGGGAGCCCGATGCGGGACTCGATCCCAGGACCCGGGATCATGACCTGAGCCGAAGGCAGATGCTTAACCATCTGAGCCACCCAGGCACCCTGTTCATTTTTTTCTAGTTAAAAAAAAAATCTGTTTCATTGTGGATAGTTTTTACTGCTATTTCTTCAAATTCACTAATATTTTCTTCTGCAATGTCTAGCTTGTTGTTAATTTCATCCAGTCCATTTCTCACCTCAGATGTGGTAGTTTTTATGTTCAATTTGGGTCTTTTTTTTTTTTTATATTTATCTTCTGTGTTATAATATGCTCCATCTTTCCTCTACCTGCTTAACTTATCATGCTTCTTGAACATATGGCATATATTTTTAGGAACTATTTTAATATGCCTCTCTACTAATTCTATCATCTGTACCATTGATAGATCCATTTCTACTGATTGATTTTTCTTATTATGGGCTCTAGTTTCATTCTTCTTTGCATGCCTGGTTATTATTGGTTGAATTCATGCAAGTCATTGTGAATTTTATTTGGGGGGGGCACTAGATATTTTTGCATTCCTATACATATTCTTGAACTTTATGCTAGGATACAGTTGGGTTATTTGGAAACAGTTTGGTCTTTCCAAGCTTGCTTAGAATCTTTGTTGGGGAGAAAGAGCAGCCTTTAGTTAGGGGATAAATTCTTCCCCCTACTGAGGCAATGCTCTTCTGAGTACTCTATACTCAGAGATATCTGATACCTTGTGATTGAATTATAAGTTTTTGTCCATTCTAGATGGTGGGAACACTCCCTGGCTCTATGGGAACACTAGCAATTGTTTCATGCTTTTGAATGATTCTTCCCCCAGCCCTTGGTCATTTTCTCACATGTCCACATTGGTCACAATGTGACCAAAAACTCAAGGGAGACCTGCTGATCTAGATCTCTCTCTCTCTTTTTCTCCTCTCTGGTAATCTGCCCTGTGAACTTTAGCTGCCTTGTACTCCAATTCCATCTTCTCAATTTAGGGAGACTACTGGGCTCTGCTGGCATTCCACCTCCTTACACTGTGGCCTGGAAACTCTTATTAGGTAGTAGGACAGAATAATCCAAGGTCTCGCTTTTTTGGTTTCTCCTCTCTCAGAGAATTTATTGTTCTGCATTGATTGATGTCCAATGTCTGAAAAGAGTTGGTTTATATATTTTGTTCAAGTGTTTAATTGCTTCAAGTGGGCATCAAGTCTAGTCCCTGTTATTACCTCTTGACCCAAAGCAGAAGTTCCCTCCCCATTAATAGTGACATTCGATATTCATTGGCTACAAAGGACTTGATGTGTTCAGAAAATCCATTCTTGCTTTTATGTCATCTTTCAGTACACAATAAAAATACAGTTGACATGGAATGCATTCGGAGTGTTCCCTTTAAGTAGATAGGATCCTTGATTAGTGAAGGATTATTATTAATTCTTTCTGTGTTGGAAACAATTGGATTCAAGAGTCTGAAAAGCAAGATGGCTGAAATGGTAGCCTCTGAAGTATCATGTAATATTTTAAAATGAATGATTTGAGATATCAACTTATAAGGAGTATGTTTTCAGCCATCCGGAAGAAACAGTGCTGCAAAGAAATGAGGTACTTTAAATTCCAAGCTATTTGGCGTTCACACCAAGACTGAGCAGGTTACCTGATACTCAGGCCTTGCCTATTTGAGATTTCAGTCCCAGCATTTGAGGACAGTCCTGTAAACTCAACCTAACCCTTCTGAACAGTGGTTTTGACAGCTGAAATTTTACATGATTATGTGGATAGCCTATTCACTGTGGCAGTTTTTCTTATGGTTTTAGTTCCTTGAAAAAATGCCACTTGAAAATAAGAATTACCTTAAATACCTACATTCCTAACTTCAAATTGGTACCGAAAATGTAACATCTGTTATTCATAGAGAAATACGGGATAATCTGCAATTTTTACATTTTTCCATTCATTTGAATCTGAATTCCTTGTGATAAAACATCCCAATTAACTACCAGTCACTGCTCCATGAAACAATGATACTGTACTCAGTCTGTCAATGATTTCGTCTTCAAAGGTATAGATATTTCATTAGCAGCTATTATTATATCAATACAGCAATACTTTTCCCCCTCCAGGTGCTCATACATTTAGAATACTCAGTTATCCTTTTGGAATGGGTGTTCTGATTAAATCTTCACCCATTATATATTAAAGCAGCATATTAAATATTCAATAAGCCACAGTTATGAGACTTCTTGGCTTTTCCTACATGTTCTGAGCATCTGTTTGAGGCCTGGATGTCTGGTTTTCTGATCTGTAATCAAATGGCCAAGGCCTCCTGACCATCTTTAGGTACCTGCAGTGTAATGAAACCAGCTGCTCCATTTTGGGAGGCCATTTTTCCTTCTTCAGCTGTCATATGGTGCTTCGTTTTGCCATCCACAGCCGATCAGAATTCCTGGTACCTTTTGGGTTTTGCTTCTTTTTCTTCAAAAACTCATGGAAGTTTCTTCAATAGCAGTGGTGAGACCCTGCCATGAAAAGAAGATGGTTGCAATGAATGAAACAAATCATCTTTTGAAGAGCGTCCCACATGACCTCTTCTTCTCTGTCTCTTTTGTGCCAGTCTTCATCGTTTAGCTCCACGGGAGTCAAAGTTTTGCCTGCAGAGCTGAGATTTGTGGTTTTCCAGGAATAAAAGAAACAAGTTGTCAATATTGACAACTTGTCTACATTCCTGCTCAGATTGGCTTCCTAAGCCAATCCCAGACTTGGTTTCATGACAAGGTCCAGTGCATGACAGTTCTCTTTCCACCAAGGAAGGTTTGCATTGCAGGTACCTCCTAAACAGGTTCACTCTCGAGCTCTTCCTCCCCAACTCTTCAAGTAGAATTAGATTGGTCAAGTCAGGGCCACAGTGTTACATGGTTCCCAGGGGCATTGTTCAATTGCAACATAGTTAAATAGCGCCCTGGTCTTATCTGATACTGCATCCTTGGGCCAGATTATCCTTAAATTTTCCCCAGGGCCAAACTGTTGATTATCTGTATGCATGCAATTTTGCAAATCATCGTGGTTCTTTTGTATAATTAATTAACCTTGAGATCTTCTTCAAGGGGGATGATCTTCTGCATTTTCAGAGTGCTGGATTTTTCATTATTCCGAAATTCTTCACCGAAGACTTGTATAGAAATGCTTTTCATGAGCTGAAAGTCTTTATATCAGATGGCCTAGCTGCTTTTCCATATCCAGGAGGGTTTTGTCCTGTGATCCCACAGTTGTCTTCATCTCAGATGGTGACAAATCATTGCTGCAGGTGCTCAGGCTGAGAGGCTTTGATCCACACGTGGTTCTTCCCCTTCTCATAACCCATATCATGTCAAACAGCCCATCTGCTTATCTCCAACTTCCATTTAAACATCCACCTTAATTCTTTGGGGCCTGGTTTTTCTTGACTACATCTATGAGGAAACTTTATAAATCACATCCAAACCAGATGACTTGAGAGCTGAGATGGGGCTAACATTTAAAGAAAAAGTAAATTCAATGGTGCTGAAACTATTTCAGTCCAGGAACAAACAGGAAAGATTGTAATTAATTTCAAGAACTCAATATAGCATTAATATAAACTCTTTCCCTGGAGCCTTGAACCCACAGCCTGAGGGGAGATAGCCCATGCTGGATCACCCCTTAGTTCCAGAGAGCCTTGTGTGGGAACCTTGTGAGGCACCTCCTCATCAGAGAGGCTATTTGATAAAAAAAAAAAATCACTGTAAAAAGGGCCCCTGCGGGCGCCTGGGTGGCTCAGTCGTTGAGCGTCTGCCTTCGGCTCAGGTCACGGTCCCGGGGTCCTGGGATTGAGCCCCGCGTCGGGCTCCCTGCTCGGCGGGAAGCCTGCTTCTCCCTCTCCCACTCCCCTTGCTTGTGTTCCCTCTCTCACTGTCAAATAAATAAAATTGTAAATAAATAAATAAATAAATAAATAAATAAATAAATAAATAAATAAAATAAAATAAAGGGTCCCTGCATGGCTCAGTCAGTTAAGTGTCTAACTTTTGGTTTTGGCTCAGGTCATGATCTGAGGGTCTTGAGATCAAGGCCCGTGTTGGGCTCCTCACTCAGCCCAGAGTCTGCTTAAGATTCTCTCTTTTCCTCTGCCTCTCACTGAGCCACATTGCCCCCAGCCCCTACTTTTGCATTTTCTCTCAAAACAAAACAAAACAAAACAAAAATTACCGTGACAATATTTGTCTTTAAATAGACCCAGTTTATTTCTATTATTATAACTATTTCTGCTCCCTTATTTTGTGTGCTTTCTATGTGTCTTACCCTTTCTTTTCCTCTTTCCTCCTGTATTTTTTGAATTGAGTGGTTTTCCCCGTGGGTGTTTTTTTTTTTTTTTTATCTTTACTGATTTCTCTTAGTGATTAACTTAGAAATGTATTATGTGGGCGCCTGGGTGGCTCAGTCGTTAAGCGTCTGCCTTCGGCTCAGGTCATGAGCCCAGGGTCCTGGGATCGAGACCCGCATCGGGCTCCCTGCTCTGCGGGAAGCCTGCTTCTCCCTCTCCCACTCCCCCTGCTTGTGTTCCCTCTCTCGCTGTGTCTCTCTCTGTCAAATAAATAAATAAAATCTTAAAAAAAAAAAAAAAGAATTGTATTATGCATAGTTAACATGTCAAAGTCAAAAATTAAACATATATGTATCATCCTCCCAAACATTACAAGGCTATTTTAGCTTCAATCCATTTGAATCTGCATTGCTTGTGATAAAATATTTCAATTAACTATCAGTCACTGCTTGTGAAACAATGGTGCTATAGTCAGGATGTCAACAATTTCGTCTTCAAATATCCTTGCCAGACAATCGTTATTGTTTTGGTATATTTATCCTTGTTTTGTTTTGAAGTAGGCTCCACACCCAGCATGGAGCCCAACACTGGGCTTGAACTCACGACCCCGAGATCAAGACCTGAGCTGAGATCAAGAGTCGGATGCTTAATGGACTGAGCCACGCAGCCACAAGCCCTCCTTGTTTGTTTTTTTTAACCCATAAGACATTATTACGTTGTCTTATATAGTTAGAATTTGTTGAGATTCATGTAATTGCCAGTTTCTATGCTTATCATTTCTACTTGCATCTCAGACATCCCATCTTAGATAACCTTACGTAGAGCAATTTTTGCCCAAACCACCAGGAGACATGTACTAGAATGTATATAGCAGCACCCTCTCTCAGATCCCACACTGAAGGCAACCTAAATGTCCATACAACAGCATAATGGATAAAGAATTTGTTTTATTCCTTCAGTGGAAATCTATAAAACAGGGAAAAATGAATGAACTCCGGCAGTGCAGAAAAAAGGTAAAATAATGTTGAGCAGAAGAAGTCAAGTCACAATATGAGATTAAAAAAAAAATAGCACAACTGAATACTGTTATTGAAGGACACAATCATATGTGGTAAAACTCTAAAGAAGAACAAGAAAATAATAAATAAAAAATTCAGGATGATTGTTACCTCTGAGGTGGAAGGAGAGGGGCTGGCATGTGAGAAGGACATGCAGGGCACCTATAATGATAACATTCTTTCTCTTAAATTCGTCAGTGAGTACGAGGGTGTGTGCTCTATGCTCGTGGGCTGTGGCAGAGACGTCCCATCTGTTCCCTCCCAGAGCCAATCCCCTTGAAATTAGGCAAGGCCATGTGACGGGTTCAAGCCAATGAGCTGCAGGCCACCCGTGTGTGGGGGGGGGGGAGCGCATGTGTGATTTCTGGATCAAAGCATGAAAAAGTCAGTGGGTGACCTTCAGCTTACTCTTTCCCTTCGTGACCTCAGGCTGTTATGGAGGAGCCACGAGATCAAAGCAGCCTGGATTGCTGAGTTTCATTCTCCTACAAGACTTACCCTGGAGAGGTGTCTGGATGGGCCGTGGATTTCATAGAGGTAAGAAATCTACGTTTGTTGTGTTAAGCCCCATAATACTTGAGAGTAGTTGGTCACTGCATTTAGCCTACCCTCTGTGGACTAATACGCACAGTTTTGCAAAGCTTCTTTTGTGCTTACTCAATATTTAACAAAGTCAATTTTGCAGGCCCACATTAAACATTTCAAACAATGCAGACAAATAAAGAAAAAGTGCCCCTCAGGACGGGTGTAAGTCAGTCCTATTTCCAAATTCTTCAGGTTTGAATGGTAATGAAAACTGATACGCTGATAGGCCTCCTGTTAGTTTCGAGAACAGGGGGTGGGGCAGAGCTAAGTGGGCTTGCATTAGCATCAGCTGGAGGGGGCTGGGCCGGCCAGGGCCTTGCTACCTCTGGACCGCTTCGCATCCTTGTGGATCTTGGCCACAGGCATAGGTCTGGGCTCCCCCGTGAAGTCGAACATTCCTTAAGTCGGGGGGTCCTGGTGCCTCCTGCCTCGGCCTGCCATCCACCTCCTGGCTCCAGGCCTGTGACTGATCCAGGAGAAGTACTTGTTGCTCTGAGCTCAGGAAGCCTACCTTCCACTTCGGCTGAGCTTCCTGACAGCCCACACGTGCTCCCTGCCTTCTTCCACCTTGCCGGTGCACCTTTGGCCAGGGGGGCCTGCCAAACAAGACCCAGGGGACACAGTTTTCTAAGAAAAGCTGACTTCTCCAGCAGGGGGGATTTGCCAGCCGGTGCATGTCATGCGAGACAGATTGCGGACGCCTCGCCTCCGTGGCCATCAGAATCAGAAATGCTTGCCTGCCAATCAGCATTACGGCGAAGAGCTGTGACATGACAGTTGTCGGACTTGTGTTAATACGTCCTAATCTTTGCAAACTAATTTTTTCCCCCACTTGGCCGGCCCCGCATTGTTTGGGCCTGCCAGGGCTCGAACCATCCATCAATCTTAGTTAGTGGCCCGCTTCTACCCTACAGCGGAGAGTCTCCCTGATCCCAGCGGAGACACCCGCAGCCCTCTCGACAAAGCGTCCTCAGCAGTCAGCTCTGTAAGAATGCGGTCATCTGGCTCAGAACAAAGATGCCTGTCCTGGTCTAGGTGGGCCGACAAACAGCCATTGTCTGCTAATGTTTTTCAGGATGGCTTTTCTGGAGGGAGAAAAGTCCCCGTGGCATAAGGGCAGTATGGTGAGCCCAGTTGTCATTTAGGAGCCAGTGAAACATGTTAAATTTGTTGGCGTCAAACTCGGTGATCTTTCTTTGGACTTAGTTTCCCCATCTGGACGTAGAGGTCTGGGCTACATGATCTCGGAGGCATCTCTTGTCTCTCAAATTTGATGACTTCAGTCATTCTCCAGCACAACCTCTTCTCTTGGTGTCTGGTCACACTGACTCTCTTGGTTCCCTTTAGGTTACTATCTTAACATTTTGAGGGGCAGGGGATGTTCCAAATCCCTTGAGAGTCTGATGGAAGTTACAAACTTCCTCCCTCGAAAAGGCACGAGCAGCATTTGTACTTACGATTTCCTGAGCTGTGTAACCCTTAAAGCCCATTCATGGCTCCTAGGTTGACAATATTTTTTGTGTCCTGATTTTATTTCTTACTCTGCTATTTATTTTACTTTCAAACTTGGCAATGATTTTTAAATACCTTTTTTTTTTTTGCCTTTTTCCCAACTTTTTGTTTTGAAAAATATCAAAACTACAAAGAAGTGGAAAGAGAGCTACAATGGCTCTCCATACCTCCTGCAGCTTGAGTCACCAACTGTGACGTTTTGCGATCTTCTCCTTCCCATCCTTCCCTCCCCCACCCCTTCTTCCTCCCCTCCTTCTCTTCTTCTTTGTCTTCCTCTCTTCTTCTTCCTCCTTCTTCTCCTTCCCTCTTCCCTCCCTCCCTCTGTTCCATCCTTTTCTTCTGAATCATTTAAAAATAAGTAGCAGAGATCATTTAAATACTTTCTAAATGCAGGTGGGCTATGAATTTGAGATGGGGATGTAGAGAACTGTAGATGTCTTTGTCTGGGCAATCTTCCTGGGAAGGAATGCATGCACTTTGGGACTAGTGTACCCTCAGACCCAGCCTCACCTGGCCCCTTGATCATGGAACAGAGGCGTCCAAGTGCGTGACTGAGGAACGTTCATCAAATGCTTCCTAAGCACCTCCTTTGCCGCAGGCCTTGGACTGGAGGCTGGCCCTTTGGAAATTTTTTTTTTTTTTTTAAAGATTTTATTTATTTATTTGACAGAGAGCGAGACAGCGAGAGAGGGAACACAAGCAGGGGGAGTGGGAGAGGGAGAAGCAGGCTCCCGGCTGAGCAGGGAGCCCGATGTGGCGCTCGATCCCAGCAGCCTGGGATCGTGAGCTGAGCCGAAAGCTGATGCTTAACGACTGAGCCACCCAGGCACCCCTCTTTGGAGATTAATAAAACCCAGCCTCTTCCCTTTCCTCTTCACTGTAATGTTGGGGGTTATGACAAGGACACACACGACTGCAATAGAAGCAGACCTGACCAGTGCCAACTTAGAGGCTGAGATAAGGTGCTGTGGGGAGGGAGAAGAGAAAACACCTCCACTGGGGTAAGGGACTGGGGAGAGGCTGGTAAAAGTATCACGAGAGGGGTGCCGTTTACCCTGGTTCTAGAAGGACAGGCACTTGGTGTGGGCAGTATGGCAAAGGCACGAGGATGGCTTGGGACAGGGAGCTGTGAGCAGCGAGGCGTCCACTTCTCCTTTGGACTTGCTGGTATGCCTTTTCTGTCCTCCTGGCCTGTCCCCACATAAGCCCATGCCCCCCTGCCCCAAAGCCCTTTGGGGGCATCCCCGAGAGGAACAGGTGTTCCTTGCCGGAGCTCTTCTGTCTTTAATGATGTGAGAGAGGACCCGGTGCTTTGTCCTCCTGTGGAGCCTGCTGAAGGAGCAGGTGATGTGTGTGGTTGCTACGCAGCCTGGCCCGCCTCCCTGGGTTTGACCCAGCTGCCTTGGCCCGAACTGCCAGCCTTGATTGCTCACCAGTTTTTAAACCCACTGGCAGGCGCGGAACACTTGCGATTTTCTGATGAGCCACAAGAGGGGGAAGTATGAACACAAATGAAAAAAAGGAGCGCGCCAACGGGGGGGGGAAAAAAAAAGCCAACGACCCAGCTGGGAAATGAACAGCTTTTCTGAGGCCCTCCTTCCTGATGCCGGGCTAGCAGTTTCAATCTGTTCTGTTTCTCTCTGTCTCCCTGTCCCTGTTCTTTCTCTGCCCCTCTCTCACCTCGTCTCTCACTTCCTCTCTAGAATTTCTTTCGGAAATATGCAAATTCACCTTGCTGCCTCTAGGCTCAAAAATCAATGGCGTTATTCCCAGATGGGGAAAGTCTGAGGCCTGCGGGGGTTTCCTTTAATCTTAATATCAGTCAACGTGCAGTTTTAGCCGCTACGCTCCTCTCTCGTCCCAACAACAAGACAGAAGAAGCTAAAGGAATGCCAGTGCCGTTTCGGTCGTAATAACAACAGTTAATATTGGCATCACCCTCAGGGTGCCAGGGAATGTTCTATAGACTACCCAGGATGAGCCCCATTAACCCTCCTAGCTACCCTTGGGGGTCAGTACTGTTATTCCCACTTTTTGCTCTGAGGCACAGAGATGGCCAAGAGTTTGGTCAACGTCCCACAGTTAGTGTCAGAGCTGGGATTCAAACTGGGCAGTCTGGTTCCAGGCTCTGCTTTTAACCTCTCCACTGTAGCTGGATCTTAAGATTAATGAGGGTACAGTGTTCCAAGCAAGGGCCGTGATGGCCCTAATACAGCCTGTCACAGCTGAGACAGATCTGAAGGCGTATTTTACTTATTTTTATTCTTTATAGATTTATTTATTTATTTGAGAGAGGGGGAGAGTGGGAGGGGCGCGAGGGAGAGGGCGAGAGAGAATCCACAAGCAGGCTCCCCGCTGAGTGTGGAGCCCGTCCCGGGGCTCGATCCCAGGACTCCGAGATCATGACCTGAGCCGAAATCAAGAGTCCGATGCTCAGCTGACTGAGGCACCCAGGTGCCCCTGGAGGCACATTTTAAGGGCGGTGGTAGATACCGGCAGCTGTGGCAGATGGAAGTAACCAGTGATGGAAGTAAGTTCATATGAATGAGATTGGTTGAAGCAAGGGAGGGAGGTTTATCTGGCAAAAATGAAACAAAACAAGACAACCTGAGCGTGGAGGCCAGGAAAATTGTTCTCAAATATTTGCAGGGAGGGATTCTGAGAGCTCTCTCTGCTTCCCGAAGCTCAGTGACCTTCATCCTGAGGCTCAGGGCACTTTCCTGGGCGGGGGGACCATCTCCGGCTTATTTGGCCCAGGGTTTCAGATTCTGATCTGTCCCCAGTCGGGCGGGGAACCCATGATCTAGGAAGGAGATTGACCCGAGGTCATTTGCACTTCCTTTGCATCCCACTCAGCTGTCCAATAAGGGCTTACTTTCCTAGGGTGTGGGATGACGCCTGTGTATATCAGTGAGGAAAAGCAATTCGAGATTTACTCATGCGTCAATGCAGACATACCAGGACTGTCTTTTTCTTTAAAAATAATACTGTTTTATTATTTTGAACACAACGCATGTTGATTATTGAAAAATTTAAAAATTACGGAAAAGTATGGAGAAGGATATCTCACACTGTCCTACCATCCTGAGAAAGTCAGTGCTGACACTTTATTATATTTCCTTCTGGTCCTTTTTTTTTTTTTCCCGCTGCATGTATTCTTGTCCATGCTCTTCTTAATGGTCCTGAAAGGGGTCCTTCCTGGAAGAGCTATAAAGAAATGTCACAGTCCATTATGGAGCATGAGCCAGAGCTTCCTCCAGCCTCAGAGGAATGGTCTCTGGTGGAAATATTTCAAAATCATTCTCAAAGAGAGCAGTGATATGATTTCTTCTAGAGTCTCCTGTAGAGGGTGTGGATTTTTTAGGCACAGAACAGAGTGGAATATTCAGATTTTATGATACCAGAGGGAGGCAAGAGGAAGAAAACATATTGCCTGGAGGCTATTGTGGGCCAGGCACTAGGCTGGGCACCTCACTCACCTATTCATTTAGTCAAGAAATACCTGACTGCCTACAGTGATGAGTCTTGGGGCTGTAATGGAGAATGCATTGGGCATGCATGGATCCTGCCCCAAGGGAGAAAACAGTCTTAGGAGGGATGCTGGCTGGGGAGGGCATAGCTGTATGATATAAGAGGGGCCCCGTCTAGCCTGACACAAAGGTGAGGGTGGTTGGGAAAAGCTTGCCCTACAGAAGGGAGACCAGATCTGAGTTCTAAAGACTTCCTTTAATCCTCCCACTCTGCCCTACACCAAGGATACCACATCAGCAGTGGGGGCCAACTTCTCATGGGCTCTTTAGCTTCTGAGATCCTAATATAGTCTTTGGTGTTGCCCCAGAATAATGAAAGGAACATAAAAAATATTCAAGATGAAAGAAGTTACATACTGAGATTGAAGCATAAACAAAGAGCTGTGGAGATCCAGAAGAGGAAGCTGCTATGTCTTGACAGGTAGAGAAAACTTTATGGAAGAGGTGATGTTTGATATGGGTTTTCAGGGATGAATAGGAGTCTGCCAGTCAAAAAGTGTGGAGAAAGATAGTTCAGTAGTAGTGAGAAAAACATATAACAAGTCATCCAGGTAGGAGGCAGCACAACATGCTGGGGGAATAAGCAGTGGTAGTGGGGAGGGGTGGGGATGGTGAGGTGGGGTAACAGGATACCCACCTGGAAAGGTAGTCTGGCTCCAGGGCCAAGATGTTTGGATGTCAGGCTAAGAAGCTTGAACTTATGTCTGCGAGGAAGGGGGGGATTAGCAGAGTTTTTCTATTTAAACTTTAATTTCTTTATTACATGAGCAAATATATTTATTTTTGAAGAATTAGATAATAACTGATAAATTTAAAAAATATCTGTAATACCACCAAAGAGCCATTGGTAGCAATTTGATCTGTATGTTTCCTGAATTCTGTCAGTCGGTCCATCTATCTCTCAATCTTTCTATCTTTCATCCATCTGTATTTTAAATAAGACCATACTATATATACCGTTACTTATTCAACTTAAAAAAAAATTTAATACAGGACAGGCATTTTTTCATTGTCAACAAACATATTCCTTGGTCTCATCCTTCTTATGGCTATACAGTATTTTATTGCATGGATGCATATCTAGATTTTAGTTAACCAGTCTTCTGGTTCCTGGGGATTTGTTTGATTTTCAATTTTCTCTACCATAAAGAATTCTGTAACAAAAATCTTGTGTAATTTTCTGATTCTTTCCTTTGGATAAACCCATAAGAGTGTAATTTACAGTTTCTTAGAATGTTGGATGTTTAAGTGTCCAGGAAAGGCTTTAAATAGAGGAATGGCTATAAGATTTTTATGTAGAAAGATCATTCTGGCAGCTGGACGTTGGTTAGAAGTCAGGGCAAAAGTTGCTGCAAGAATCTAAGTGAGGGACGGTGGGGACTTGAAGCAGAGAAATAAGAGAGAAATTTAGGAGATTAAAAATCAATAGAAATAGGGGATAAGGAGGTACAAATGTCCAGTTGTAACATTTTTAAGAAATCAATAGAAATATTTGTAATTTGATATGGGTGACAGATTCAGAGAGTGTAAATGTGAATATTTAAGAGGAAATTTCTTAAGGTAGTGGTATTTTCTCCTTTAAAAAAATGGAGAAAGGAAAAATTAGTATCTATTAATGTTATGGGCTTAATTATGTCCCCTCCCCTCACCAGATTCCTTTTTTGAAGTCCTATCTTCTAGTACTTTAGAATGTGACCGTATTTGGAGTGGGGTCTTTAGAGAGGTAATCATATTCAAATGAAGTCACCAGCGTGGACCCTAATCCAATATGACTGGTGTCCTTATAAGAAGAGGAGATTTGGACACAGCTAGATAGAGAGAGAAGACTAGGAGAAGACATAGGGATAGCCACATACAAGCCAAGGAGAGTCCTCAGAAATAGTTGACCCTGCCGACTCTTTCAGCCTTCACAAACTAGTATCACTTAAAAAACAAAGAGAAGAGAGAGAAGAGTAGGTCATAATTTTAAAAAGGTATTTGAGGGCGCCTGGGTGGCTCAGTTGGTTAAGCGACTGCCTTCGACTCAGGTCATGATCCTGGAGTCCCTGGATCGAGTCCCGCATTGGGCTCCCTGCTCAGCGAGGAGCCTGCTTCTCCCTCTGACCCTCCCCCCTCTCATGTACTCTCTCTCATTCTCGCTCTCTCAAATAAACAAATAAATCTTTAAAAAAAAAAAAAGGGTATTTGAATCCTCCTTCTCCACTTTTTTCTTAGCCACTAATGGGTTTGTAATAGTTCTGCAGAAAAGGAGCTCAGTGGTATAATCAAATTCTGTTTACTAAAGATATAAAAATAGTACAACTAATCAAATCAAAATGGTGTTATCAAAGGAATTCCCATCAAATTTTCTAACCATTTACTAGATAACTCTCTCATTTGATTAATTTTTTTTCTTTTTTTTATGAACAGTTGATCTTTGTAAATTTTCTGCATGTTCCCAAGGTTAAGTGTTTTAGTGTATAATTATCCTACATTGTGTTTGCGAACCTCCAACAAGCTGCCCTCCATTCTTTGTAGACAATTTCAGCCTTGGGTTTGTTTAGCTATAATTATTAACATATTTAAGTGAAACTGCAGAATTCTGATGATTTATTTCGAGTTGATATGTTGAGATGTTTCAAGAGGAAATTAATGTAGCCAATAAAAAAATTTCTATAATCCTCAGGCACTTTAATATGAAGAATGTTATAGAATTTTGTTCATGAGATTATCAGAAACTTATTTATATCTGCCCCAAGTATTTCTGCTAAAACATTCTCTAAAGTGTTAGCAGTCAAGAAAACCTGCTACCTTCAGATGAAATTGACACATGACATTTTCCTTGTGTAATGGCTGCTACTTCCGGGGAGTCATGAGCTGGTTGGTTACTTTGGGTTCTAAAAGAGGGTCCGTAGGCTGTGGCCATTTCAGAAGAATCTGGTTCAATCATCTCTCAAGGAAGAATAGACTTTATTGGAAGCTGAAGGACAAGCTATTTAAGTTTCTTGGGAAAACACTGTGTTCTAAATTGAGCTCAGTTGGAATCTGGAGACTGGAAAGCTTTTTGAACTTCTCTGTGCCTTCTCTGTGCTGTAGAAAGTCGATGGTGGCCTGAGGCTATGATATATCTGTGACTTACGCTCAGGACATCAGCGTCTTACCTGATGGGTAATTCCATGCCACTAACATTTTCCAAGCACTCTGTGCCAGGTCATCTCGTGGGCACCGGCAATACCAGAAGAAAGGAGTCACTCTTCACTCAAAGAGCTCACAATATTACCAATACCTTTATCATTATCCACACAAAATGTGAGAGCTGGATGATACTCTGTAGAAATCATGTTTCCTGATCACATACACATAAGATATTTAAGAAATGCCGTATTTTCTATTCCTTTCTAAGAGTCATACCATGTAAGAAACAACATGAAAGACTCTACCATAAAGACACCTACGTGACAATTTCTAGGTAAAATATCTAGAAACGTCCCAAGGAATACAATTGGGAAAATGCCAAGTTTGTGGTGCCTTTCAGTTCTGGGATTTCTGCTGCCCTGGGTCCTCCTGGTAGCTTTGTTGAAGTTTCATCTCACCTAATCTTTTGCCCAGTGTGCTCGGGTACTCAATTATGCAGCAAGTGTTTATATAGGCCAATCCTTTTTACAAAGATCCCAAGGGCTTCTTTGAATTCTTTTCCTGTTACAGGAGGTTTTATTGTTTCAAATATTGCTTACAGTCAGTGCGTCACTGGCTGGGAATCTTTGGTTAAACTGAGATTTCACAGTAATAGGAACTGATTGAATCTCTGGAGTTCGTTGTGCCCATCATTGGTTGGGTTTTCACTCAGGTTTATAAGGATGATTACAGTCCTACTGGTTTTAACCTCTCATTAGATGATGGACTCCCTGAAGGCAGGGACTGAAGCTACTTTTTTATCTGTATTCATTCACCTGCACGTCACTAAATCCTTCCTTCCTTCTATAACACATAGAGAATTTTCTATAACTGGTGTAAAAGGGTTATTTCTTTCAAGGCTGTGAATTAGTGGCTCCTGATTGTATGAATGTGTTCATCAAGGTCATAGCGTCTTCTCTCCCACCAGTTTTATCTTCAAGATATCCTCCTTTTCTTGACTAAAGGCTAGACAGAAGAAAGTTCTAGAACACCTCAGACTTGGCCATCTTTCTGTTTTCTTAGCCTCCGTATGACTTGGGAATTGCTATAATAACATCGTCCCAATGTTATTTCCTGTTGTGTTTCTTGGGTCTCCAGCCCCCTTCCTGCCTCACCACCACCCACTCCTTCAAATCTCACATGAATAACTTGGTAGCAAGCCTCTGAGCACTACACGAAGGTTAGCTAAAGACAGTGAAGAAGGAAAAATGAGAGTCTGAAACACTTGGAACTCAGAATAGTGAAAACTGTGTGGACATCAAGATGGTTCTTCCTTCTCCCTCATCATCGCATGTTTTGGAAGCTATTTCAGTCTGAAATGGCTCTGTCTTGGGGAGCACGGACAAGAGTCAGACAAGGCTCAGGATTTTCCTGTAAATGTCCCAGCAGCTTCCACTCAGTGAGTTGGATCTGCTTCATCCCAAATGAGGCAGCGTTGCTCAGCTTCCTAAGCTTGTGCTTGAGTCTCTCTGCGGCTCAGGGCATGGTCCCTTCCCCATTCATCCATTATTCATAATTTGTTCACTGTGACCTGTGGGAGAAAAGTAAATGAAGAAAAAGTGGCTCCTCCCCTCGAGGGGCTCACAGCCCAACGGTGGAAGCGGATAGCACAGCCGAACATGGTGGTGCTAAGTGTGTAAAAGGGAAAGGATGGGCTGTGAGGATGGGGCCTAATGTGGCCTGGGGATGGGGGGCTGTGAGAGTCAGTGTCTTCATGAGCTGTTCAAGGAGGGCTCAACACAGTTGTTCTGTCAAGAGGCAGATACTATATCATCTGGGCTTTGGGGGCCATACGGTTGCCGTCACAACTCTCAGCCCTGTCGTGGTAGCAGGAAGCAATGTCGGACAATATATAAACAAATGGGTGTGGCTGAGGCTGTGCTCCAGTAAAACTTGATTTATGAAAACAGGTAGATGGAGTCGGCCTGCAGGCCATAGTTTGCTGACTTTTATAACAACAAATAGCTACGTAATGCGTCCTGGGTGCCAAACATAGTGCACGCACACACGCACGTATGCACACACATACATACTCAACCCTCGGCACAGCCCTGTGATGCAGGTGTTGTCATCTCCATTGGATAGTTGCGGGGTCTGAGGTATTAGCAGGTTAAACTTATCGGCGGGGGAGACGAACCATGAGAGACGATGGACTCTGAGAAACAAACTGAGGGTTCTAGAGGGGATGGGTTAGCCTGGTGATGGGTATTAAAGAGGGCACGTTCTGCATGGAGCCCTGGGTGTTATGCACAAACAATGAATCATGGAACACTGCATCTAAAACTAATGATGTAATGTATGGGGATTAACATAACAATAAAAAATTAAAAAAAAAAAACCCACAGTGAAACAGCTGATGGGCTGCTATGTCAACTCTAGGTTGGCCGGAGGGTCCACGCCATAAGGCCACTCTATGCCAGTCAAGAAGAGGAGGGAGTGGGTCTTGAGGCCGAAGGAACAGCAAGACCAGAGGCCCAAAGGCAAGAGACGGTAGGAAGAGTGCATGAAGGAAAAGTGGGAAGCACAGAGTGGCAAGGAACGAAGTAAGAAAGGGGCAGATTGGCGGGGGGGGGGGGAGGGGGTGGGCTTTGAAGGCCATGATGGAAAGCAAGGGCTGTGAATCATATCAGGCCACACCAGCCCTGGGGCGGGGCGGGGGGGCACTAACAAGTGATTTTGAGATTTGACCCTTCTTGTTTGCATTCCTGAGAGCGATGCTTTAGCTGGAGGGGGGCAGGAATGAGTGCCAGGTGCCTGCCGAGGCAGGGAAAGGGGGCAGGAAAGAGAGTCTTCAGGCAGATTCTGGTTTTCCTGAGGGCCAACACTGGTTGCGGGATAGCCTGATCCCAGAAGCTCTTGAAAGGTTGGGGGGCCATCTCAGCGGGTCCCACCCGGCTCCCTCCTGTTGCCAGCCTGTTTGGCTTGGCAGAGGTGAAGAACACAGTTTGCCCATAAGGCCAAAATTCCTCTGCCAGACATGTAGTTTAATAGCCATCAGAGCCCCGTAGCTGGGAGAGTTTATAAATTCCCATACTTCTTACATGCAAGGCACAAGACTGTTTATTGAGTTTTTTGTTTTTTTTTTTTAATTAAAGCTCCAGCTCAAGCCCCACCCACACTGTTACCTTACTGAGTGAGTTATTTCTCTCTCCATCTTTTTAATGGGCTCCAGTCACCCTGGTCTCTTGCCTGAGGCGCGGGGAGAACTCTGCTGGAAATAAAAGTGTCCAGCTTGGAAGGAGCAGCCAGCTGCAGGCCAGGCTGGGCCAGTAATTGGCTGAGATGATACTGGAGGCTCGGCTAACAGGCCCAAATTGGTCCCTAATCACGTCCAACCTGGGAGCAGCTCACTTCCCAGGGCTGCCAATTTTCCTCTCGGAGAGACGAAGCTATTGGGCAGAGGTTTCCGGGCGGCCTGTACAAATAGCTCCACACTGGGGAAGGGCAGGAACACAAACCCTCTTCCGAATCCGTTAGAACATGTCACCTGCTTTGTCCTGGGAGAGCTTTGGCTTCACTTGTCCCTTGGTTTCCTGGTGCCCAGGCCTCAGCCTAGCGTCGGGGGACTCTGGAGGGGCTGGAAGCCTATGAGGCCAGCATTGCTGGCAATGCTAATAATCAGCTCATCTCCCCCTGCATCCGCTGTGTGTCAGGGGGCTCTTCGCACACGGACCGGGGATAACTGTGTGTATTGGCCTAGCAAGTGTTATAATCCCTCATTTCCAGATGAAAGAAAATCCCAGTTGTACGAACGAGAGGGAACCCTCCATTTGGGGGATGAAGACACAAAAACTCAGAGAAGTCAAGCAACCTGTCCAGGGTCCCACAGCAGCTGGTCCTCTGGGAGCTGAGACTGGACTCCAAGGCCCCCGGCTCTTGATCTGGGCTCTTGGTCTCTGGTGCTTTTTTTGTTAGAACAAGCAGACTTCTGGATTTCCGGATTTCTGGGCTGATGTACTCTGGTTAAGTGGGCCCTGGGCCTGGCTTAGCCAGGGGTCGGGAGTGGCAGTAGAGAGTTGGGTTGCTGGGACAGGCAGTGGGCTGTGGGGAGGGGACATCATTAGAGGTGAGGGCCTGTGGGTGTGTGCAGGAGTAGAGAGGTGGGCAGCTAATCGCACACTGCCCCAGTTACCTAGGTGATGGTGGAATGAGGAGGATCTGGATAATACCAAGGTTGGGCCGGGTTTGAATTCCAATCCTTCACTGTATCCGGGGCTTGGAGGAAGGAGTCCTCCTTCTCCGGCTGGTTAGCTTCCTCTGTATCTGGTTCTCACCTCAGCACCAGGATGTTCCTTCCCTCCAGTTATCACCTCCATTTCCTTTCCTCCAGGAGTGAATCTGCTTATAGATTTCCCCTCCACAGCTTGCCTTGGTGTCTGCATCGGATTCTGGGACTTGGAGGACAAGGCCCAAGCAAGATAAATTCCATGTACGTTTGTTGATTTCCTGGTAAATGGGAAAGCTGTCCTGAGTCTTCACATTCATTAACTCATCTAATATGAGAGGTGGGCTGGCACTGGCTCAGGCTGGCTTGCAAGAGCCAAGTGCGCACATTCGGCATCTAGTGACGCCATATTGGCAACTTGAAGTGGCTGGGGTGAGAGTTTTGACCACGGGAGCCAGCAAACCCTATAAACCAGGGCTTTTTTCATTCAAAAGGCTGGTAAACATTTATTGGCACACCACTGTAGTCCTTTCTACAACTCAGTGAGACAAGTATTGCTCTTTTAAATTGCTTAGTTTTTCAAAACTGAGACTCTGCTGGCATAATTAATTTGTTCAAGGGCATTCAACTAGCAAGTGGTAGATTCGACATTTGAACCAGCACCAATCTGATCCCAAAGCCTTTGCTCTTTTCATGCTATTCCATTTATGATCCTGGTAATGCTTCAATTACATGTATCAGAGGTTGGAATTCCATTGGGTCAAGTCACAAGCACAAGACACATCTAAATGTTCCAATACTTCCATACTCATATTACTTGAGCTTCACAACCCTCCTGTGAAGTAGGGAAGTATCATTAGTTCCACCTGAAGTTGAAGAAATTGATACTCAGAGAGGTTAAATAAATGTCCCATGGTTACACCTGTAATAGTGAACTTGAGGCTGGAATCCTTGTTAACGAATTCTTGGTTTAGAGTTCTTTCCATCATACACATGGCCTCTAACCTTGACAAAACAGATCCTAGCTAATTCAATGCTTCATTGAAATAGAAGTTTTATTTTCCTTCTGCTTTCTTTTTTTGAATACGGAGTACAACACAATGAAGGAGGCTCTTATGGATTTATTAGTAAGAAAGAAAAGATCCACACTAAGATCAGCCCACATCTAAGTCAGCCAAGTCCCTTTCTGGGTCCTAATCTGTAAGATGAGAGTGGAACAGAAGGAAGCAGTGACAGGAAGATAAGGGCCAGTGAAGAGAACTTGGACTTTCAGGGATGCTGGGATCCCTACTACTCATGGTCCTGGGTGGTGAGAAGTATGTTCGAAGATTGTTTGTGCAAATAGTTCCTTCCTATGAAGACTCTAATTCCCTGTGTTGTTCGTACGGGCCAGTACAGGAAGGATACCCAGATGAGCTTTGGGGATGGAATCAAAATAGAGCACTGCAGCTCTGCTACAGATTGCCCCTGGGATCTTTGGCACCACCCTGGCTTCTCCGAACTCCAGTTTCTGCCTTTACAGGCAAAGGTGAAGAAAATGGGACGAGTGCATTTGTTTTGACAATTCAAGGAAATGGGATTACCAGGATGCAAAAGGGCATAGTGGGCATTCAATAAATGCATTCAACACATGTTTCTCAAATGAAAAGCCATTCCCCGGCTGGCTCTTGAAGTGTTAACTCTTGACTGCTCTTTGTCAAAAATCCACTTGACGTGGCATAAAAGGGGTTAAGTTTGATTCAGCAATCCAACCGATTGTCCTCTTTTTTGCAAGCCTGTTTAGGGAATGAGGCCATTCTGCTGCCACCTCCTTGGTGGCATGATGCCCAGCTGCTTTTTGTAGGCAATGGTGTGAAAAAGATTTTAATAGTCAGTCATGCCCTAGAGTGGGCAGAGCTTATAATTTTCCATGACTTACTATGCTCAGCCCCAATTACTCTTGATTGAATATATATATTTTTAAATCACCTCATTAATAGTTGGTGCTTATGATTTCGCCTTCTATTTCTAATAGAAATCTACCATTTTTCATGGGATGGTTTCCTAGCCAAGTAGGGAAAAAACAGCCAGGATAAAAATTGATCCACTGAAGATAGTTTATGGAGAATATGGGCAGAAAAATGTTTTCAAAACTAGTGTCAGGGACACCCCTGGGCCATTCTCTTCCTTTTTAATGAGTCACTATCAATGCCTGTCTGTCTTAACCATTCTGTGAATCTTTCAGCCCATGAATTACTTTATTGGTGCAAACTCGTGAGCCCGCAAACTGCAGGGAAAAGAGATTAAGAGAGTTCATGGGTATGAAGTGCTCCCAACTGTGTGCAACATGTGGAAATCATTTCGTCAGTGCTCAGACACAAGGACCTCCACTTGGAGTTTACATGGATAGGCCTTCTGCAAATCGCCGTGATAATACAGTTTGCTGGCCTTGCAGCTTGCCGTCTTCGTATTTTCACGTTCTCCACCTCTCCTGTACCTTAGCTGGGTGCCTCTGTGCTCCCCATGTGCTTCCCATAAAATCCTGCTCTCGAGAAAAGCTCTGATGGATTTAGTCAGGGTGAGGTGTCAAGGAAAGATACTGTTTGTTCTGTCTGATCCCTAGGTGGGGATGGGGTTGGAACCGGAGGTTTCCCTCCAGATGGCACATGCCATTGGAATTGCAAGCTCAGTTGAAGGAATTCAGTTCTTGGAAAGGCAGACATAGTTTGAGGAATGGAATAGGAGTTAACCACACAATTCCACTGGTCACTGCAGATAGCCCCAGGGGCTGGGCAGGTCTCATTGGACCAACAGGGAAGGAAGCAGCATGAAACAAGATCAGCAGCATCCCCCCCGCCCCGCCCCCGTGCCGCACACCCCAGTAGCCTCAGCCCCTGGTGAAATAATACATTCTTCTTCTAGGCCTTGGCCAAGTGAGATGCCTTCCTAGCACCCTTTGGATGCCTCTAGAATCTTTCCCAGTAGAGCTTTAGAAACATATAGGAAGTGTCCAACCAGGCCGAATCTCCTGGGCTTTCTGGATTCTGCTCCAGCCTTGATGAAACACTTTTCACAGGGCTTCGTGATGTAGCATTTCTATGTCATCAGTTCTCCAAATATGATCAATCCCAAGAAACCAGCAGAAGGAATCTGCCCTCCCAGCACCGCTTAGGTGTAGGTTTGTACAGTAGGCTCAATGCCCTTTCTTCCTTTGTCAATCCCTACCCCCGTGGGCTCAAGGCCACTGGCAAGTGAAATCTGAAGTCACTCCTGTGACCACAGGCTCTGTGTTGCAATGGATGCCCATCAGGGGGGTTTTGATGGGAGACGGGAAGTGAATAGGGCTGAGAAAAAACGATTATGACATCGGCAGAGTCTAGCTGGGAGGGGTGTGACATTCTGGGAAGGACACAGGCTCTTGAGTCAGGAGAACTGAGTTCAAATCTTGACTGCTCCCAACCCATGTGACTTGGACAAGTGTTTTCATCTCTGTGGACCTCAGATTTACTTACCTATGATGTAGGAATTGTTATCTCTGTCCTGATGACACCCAAAGTTTGTTTTGAGCATCGGATGAGATCCTGTCCTTTTGCTAAGATCAAGGGGGACCTGCCCTCTTGGCCCTGGGCTTCAGCTGTCCAAAGGGGCTGTAGAGAATCAGCTGACATTGCCTGAAGAGCAGGGAGGGGGTGAACGTGACTGGCTGCCTTTCTCTCCACAGGCCTGTGGACCTGAGCAGAAAAGCATCTAGAAAAAGTCTGCCCTGGCCCCAGGTGAGATTTGCAAAGATGAGACCCTCGGGCTGAGTATAAGCCCAGATTGTGGAGGGGAAATTGATAGAAATTACAACTGACAGGTCACAGATTTAAACACTTATTGACTCCAGCTAACTATGCATACTTATTCAGGTGCTACATACACTTACTTTGATCTCACACACACACTCTCTCAAGATGTCACAAACGCTTGGCTGTTACACACACTATTATAAATACTATTTTTACATCCTCTGCAGAAATGTGGTAGAAGATATCTTCCTTTAAGTACATACTCTCATGTGAGCCAATCAAGGCTCTGGTGCCTGGACATGGGCCTCGTTCACCTTGGTCTCAGTGAAAGACACAGGGGTCTTTAAGAATGTCAGGTAAACTGTGTTGGACTAGGTTGGGGGCCACTGTCTCTGACATCTTCCTTAACCCTCACTGACACACCTGCATGCCCAGGAACCCCATGGGCCTTCATCTCCATGATATTTCTGATTTGAGCCATTCCTGTCTTCCTAACCAGGGGTTCGGGGCTGAGCATTCTCAGGGAACACTCCATGGTTGTATGCCACATTTTGTAGATTTGCTTTTTTTTTTTTTTTTGTAAGAGAGACTCCATAGTTTTCATCAGATTCTCAAAGATATACATGATCTGGAAATTCACCAACCCTTTGTCTACCATTAATGACAGAGAGCATCCCAGCCTGCAAAGGCCTCTGCCCTTCTGGTTTCCAGCCCAGCCCAGCCCAGCCCAGCCCTGGCCAGGGAGAACAACCAGCAAAAGAAACCAATTTATCCCTTCTTCCTCCAGTTTTTTTTTTTTTAACTTTTGTTTTCATTTTTGAGGTCTGATGCACATTATTCTAAACTGTTAAAAGGGGTGAGAACCTTCCCACACAGAAGAAAATGGAATTGGTATGCAAAGTAGACCCAGTCTTGAATAATTAATTCTGATTTGCATGTTCAGATGAGCCTGAGAGCTGCCCTGGCAGCCAGGAGGGAATTTCATATGCAGGAAGGTGGAGCTTGGCACGCCCAGTGGGGGAGATTCGGCTTCCCCAGAAACCTCCACTGCCTTCCTCAAGTCAATTCTTTGGCTTACTGGAGCTATGAAAACCCAGGGCCATGGGGAATTGAGGCCCAGGGAGGGGAAGTGTCTTGCCCAAACTCATACAGCAAGTTAGGGACAGGAAATATCACATAGTGGTTAACAGCAGGGGCTCAAGGACTCTTGGACTACAGAGATTCTAAGCCCATTGCTTACCAGTTATGGGACCTTGGCAAGGTGCTTAACCTCTTAAAACCTCAGTTTCCTCATCTGTAAAGTGGGGATAAATAAACCCTCACAGGGTTGTTGCAAGTACTCAATTCAATGTGCCTGATGGTTATAAGCATGATGAAAATGGTGCTTGCTCTTGTGGCCCTTATTATCAAAATCTTTCTCTTCCTCCTCCTCCTCCTCATCTTTAATGGTGGAACAGTAATTAGAACCCAGATTTCCTTATCAGCACAATTTATGTTCATTAAAGGCAGTGTAGTGCTTTTGTGAGCCTTAGTTCTTGCCCCTGCTAATTACCCTGGGATAGTATTGCCAGGTAACAACATCGATAATAGTAGTAACAGTACCATATACTCAGTGGGCACTCCTCCCCAAGTACTTTGGTAAGCACTCAACATATGTTTAGGTTCCTAGGGGTGATGATTCACAAGGGTCCTGGGCCCCAATGTTGAGGATGGAGAGAAGGCCTTGTGGGATGGGATTTTCTTGGAGGGTCTGATAAGCAGAGGCTATAGAGGCTGGAGCCTGACCAGAGCACACACCCTCCCTTCAGTATGGCTGCAGAGAGGACCACTCAAATCATCCAAGAGCTCAGCACCAGTCTGACTGTCTGGTGGTGTGCAAGTCTGAGACCCACTGAAGCTCAGTGAGGAGAATGGAAACCACCAGTAGACCCCAGGTATGCATCCTGGAAAGGGGCACATGTCCTTACTGCTTTCACTCTCTGAATAGAAAAGGGGTCCCATGGAGGAAGGACTCAGTGTTGGATAAGTAGGTGAAAACTCTAGAGACAGATTTTAGCTCTAGTTTAGTTCTGTAGAATAGTAACTCTCTATAAAGATAGAATGAACCTCACTGGGATAAATTTGCAGACACTGATAGTTTTTTGTTTGTTTTAAGATTTTATTTTAAGTAATCTCTACACCCAACACGGGGCTCAAACTCACAACCCCAAGATCAAGAGTCACATGTTCCACTGACTGAGCTAGCCAGGCACCCAAACACTGATAGCTTTTCAGTACAGTCCCTGAGATGTTGCAAAGAGGTTGGACAAGATGATGTTTGAGGTCCATAGATCCCTCGGAGTCTCTGTCTTAAGTCTCCAGACTGGCTGATGAGGCCCTTTTGCCTTCAGGAGGCACAGAACTAGGTCTTCTCCCCACACTCTAGAAGACTGAGGAGACTCCAGTCTCAGGGAGCTGAATTGCCCGTGTATCCCTGATAAAAGACAATCAACCCTTTTTTCTGTATCATGAACCTCAGACTGGAAGGACATTTACAGATGTGCTATCCCCTTTGGGCCCAGGAACTTATTCTCAGAGGGAGTATAACATAAGGGAAAGAATACTGGGCTTTGAGTCAGACATCCTACATTCAAATCCCAACACTACCACTCAGGTTTTATAACTTTGGGCAACTTTCTAAACCTCTCTGCATCTCAGTTTTTTTGGGGTCCCATTACCCACTTGCTGCATCATGGAGAGCAGACATAATGTTTGTGTGGAGCCTGGCACAGCAGAGGTGAATTCTGTAATATGCACATTATAGATGCACATGTTGACAAAGACGTGGTGCAGACTGAATGAGAAGACACAGGGGGAAGGCAGAAATGTCACTTTCCTTTCCCCAAGCCCTTTTGGTGTGTCGAGGGGGTCTGCATCCTCTGATGCATCATTCCAAGTAAACGAATATCTTTCTTCAAGAAGTCCCGATTTCTGCTGCTTCTCAAAGGGAGGCCAAGCTGGGACTATGATGCTGACAAAGGATTTGGGTAATGCAAAGGGAAGAGGGCCTTCCAAATAGTGGTGACATTGCCTGCTGATTGATGGATGGGGACTTTGTAAGCATCTGCTGTAAGACAAGAGGTCTTTTGTCTCTGGAACCCTGGGCAATTTGTTTTTCCATAGGAAGTATTTAGAAGTAGAAAGAGCGAGAACCAAAAGAAGAGTCCCTGCGCTTTACAACCCAACTTCTCTCTGCTTCAATTTCCTCATCTCTAAAATGCAGACAGTAAATTCTGCTTCTTAGGATTTTGATAAGGACTCTGTGAGATCAACTGGTGGAAATATCTAGCCCAGTGCCTAGTGGCACTCAGTATATGCTAGTGAATCTGAACCTGGATAGTTGAACTTTCTGGATAGCCAAGGGCTAACCCTTTAAATATTCAAATCTTTGAAAAAATTATTTAGCTACAGATCTTTATACCTTTCTTCACACATGCTTTTAACCTTGTCCTACGGATGCAGGGTCATCATTTTATGAACAGCAACCAGTGCTCAGACATGCCCTGGGAAGATGGGTAGGACTGTTTGCCTCCATGATGAACAGAGCCAGAACAAACTTCTACCTCATCGTTCCTGTTGATGCATCTGTGAATAGCAGCTTTCTCTACAATTTTAATTGACTGCCTTTCCTCTTCTGTAGCTTGGGAAAAGAACATCCAAGAATTTTGTGAGTAAAATGAGTTTCTGAATGCCGGAGAGTTCCCCATGGATAAAGGACATGGGTTTGTGACAGCTCTTTTGGCCGGTTCCCATCTTGATTGCTTTCTTCCTTGTAACTGGATATGCTCCGGACACACATAGTGTAAGTTACGACCTATTGTCCAACTGGAAAACAAACTGTAGAATCTTCCACTGCTCTGCTGCAGCTTGTCTGAGAGGCAAAGAGGCGGCTGTGTAGCAATGCTAACTTCTTGACTTTTTATTTTAACTATACCTAGTGTCAGGTGTTGTGCTTCTGTGCACAATTACGTATGGCCGAAATACAGCTAGCTTCCGGAGTTACTGTCCTTTGGTTGACTTATCTATGGCTGATCCTCTTACTTCTAGGATAAGGTTGTTTGGAAATCCCTGACCTGAAAATTCCTAAGCTACTGAGCTTGTGCTCAAAATCATCTTGAGTGAATCCATCTTCCATTAGCCTCTGGGAAGTTCTATGCATCTGTAAATCTGAACCTCAGGCCAATCATGGGTGTGTGAAAGCTTGACTTGCAAACCTGGGTTAGAGTAGACATAGGGTAACAGTTCTTTAAATCCAGAGTTGCTGCCCTGAACCTTCCCAGGTCATGGCCCTTGGCTCTCTGGTTGCCTCATGTACAATCCAGAGTGGTGGTGTCTGGTTTTGAGATATTTCCTGCTATGGAGTCCTGTGATTCTCAGACACTGAGACCTGGGCATACAGAAGTACATGCACGGGTCTGTTTCTCAAAGCACACACACAGGCACCTGCACACAGACCCCAGACAAAATCCAGCTGCCGCGGGCACAGCACATAGATGCATACAAAGGCACCCAGATGTAGCTTCTTCCTCTGGCTCCCTTTCTTTGCCTGGCTAACTCCTCCTTATCTTTAAGTCCAGTTTAAGTTCCACTTCTTCTGAAAAGTCTTTCCAAATTTCCCTTAATTTATTTTCTGTGCCTCTGCTATACACACCCCAAATACTTTTTCCTTTTCTCGCCTTAGCACTTAACATGCTTTACTGTGATTGGATATTAGTTGATGTATAGAGAGTCCCCCACCAGACCATAGTTCCCTGAGTACAGATGCTTTTGGAAATTTTATGACCATTGTAATTTCACGTTGTCTAGTGTAATAGATGCTCAATAAAAATTGTTGAATGGATACAAGAATGGTCCTACAAACCCAAACAAACCCACCAAATCATTCCCCTATGTGCATTCTCAAAGATATAAATGTGTATACAAATATGATATATGCACAGAGAAATGAGTTTATGCACGGTTACACCTACTCTCCCCTCACCCCAGATCCATGTGCATAAGGCAGACACACACTCCCCCAGGCACAGAGATGCAAACATACAGAACAGGCCCACCTGGGTATTACCGTACACACATGCATGCACACACGTGCATGCACACACATGCACCTCAAGGAAGATATTTTCTTTGCACTTGTACTCACAACCTGTGCATGCAAATTGGATTTTTCAGAACGTTCGAATCCTTTGTTGACATTTATTAAGACAAAACAGAGGTGGGCAGACACAGCCTTTTGGCTGGGCAGATGCGTCTTTGCTGCGATGTAATGTCAGAAACTGTTGATGCAGAATTAATGCTCACGTTTACGAGTTTATCTTATGTCATAGAGCTGAAAAAAACCTCGGTGTAAATATTCATCATACGGCTTAATTGGTTTGATGTACCGTAGCAACAAGCACAGTGCCAGACGCTTGCTATGGAGGCCTCCGCGTTGTTTCAAAGTCTTTATTATTATGACAGCAAAGTCTTGTTCATTAAAGTTTCACAATCCATTTTCATTAGGTTGAAGCTGAGTCTGTAAATGAACAGTTGCTCTGAAAAATCAAGCCCTCGCAGTTCTCGCTGGGGAGGCAGCGCGTCTGTATTAATTATCAGGACGCTGGTGTCGATCGACGATGTTAATTGCACTGATGGCTCGTTATTTGGGGAATTGCCATGCATTTCATGCAGGGATAATAAAAATGAATTTTTAAACAAAGAGACTTAAAATAATATCGAATCTGCAGAGAATACCAACATCAAAGGCGTATCTCAAAGCTTTGAATTTTATCTTTGTGGTCCAAAATGTTAAAGAGGCGCCTGCAATGCAGTTGGTTCCAGTTTGCAGTGAAGGAAAACAAAACAAGAGTTAATTAACTGTTATTACAAACCTTTTCAACTTTAATTTGACTTTCAAATATTAGCATTTATCTATGAACTGTGCTTCTGGGTTTGACAAATTAGTTTTCACAGAACAAGTTTAATTAGGCGTCATTGTGCTTTTATGTCAGTTTTCAGAGCTCCAGACAATGAATGGATTAACTTATTAAAAGTCATCTGTTTAAAAGACTTTGTCGAATGGCAAATGGGTGGGCAAAGTTGCTTGGCTTTGCAGGGAGATGTGGAAAATGATATTGCTGGTTGGGTGTCAGGGGGGTTGTAGATCAGATGAAAAGAGGATTGGTATCCCTACGAGCCGAAGCCTGCTTTATCGGCACCTCCACCTTCTTGCCCCCTCAGGAAGTGAGGGATCTATGATCATTTACCAACACGGTGCCTAGGAAGACTGAGCGGAAGAAGGCCCTATCCCTGCTGCCGAGGAAGGGAACAACACGGAGAGAGTCTTTACCATAGCATTTAGGGTCTGTTCACATGGCAATGATTGCCTACACGTTAGAGGGCATGATTCTCTAATTCAGAGGTCAGCAAACTTTTTCTCTAAAAGACACATAGTCTATGTCACAACGCTCAACTCTCCCATTGTAGTATGAAAACAGTCATTGACAGTAGGCAAACAAATAGGAGTTGCTGTGTTCCAATAAAACTTTATTTACAAAAACAGGGACGGGGGCTGTCCTTGGCCTGGGAATGTGGTTTGCTGACCCGTGTGGTAGTTGAAAGTCGTGTTGGTCCGGCTGCACCGAGCAGAATACATGCAACAAAAGAAAGTCCCTCTTCTACCAATAAGAGCATTCTATTTTTAACAGCATCCCTCACTCCGTCTTGCTGTCTCTTTGCCAGGCGCTATGTTCTTAGCACATGTATCATGTGGTGTCTTATATATGTAGTTTGTATTTTGTTTGTATCTCCCAACCAGAGTGTAAGCTCCATGAAAGCAGGGCCTTGGTCCATGGCGATTTCTGTAGTATACCCAGCACGTGGCATAGTATCTGCACAGAATAGGTGCTCAGTAACTCGTCGGATATCTGTGTGCCAGGCACTGGGGAGGGAGGTAATATTTGCCCTGGAGATGCTCACCATCCAGTCCAGTCATAGTGTAAATAGTCACACCAGAGTGTGCTAAAAGCTAGAACAAACAATGACCTTCAACACCAAGTTATGGAGGTTGGCTGTGAATCCATGGGTGATGGGGTTGCCATGGAGGCCTCCTGGGCAGGGGGAGGGGCAGGGCTGGATTTATGCATAAATATCTCTGCTTAGTACCCTAGGGACCGCAAGGGACCAAGAGAAAGTATTCCTGTCCAGGTAGGGATCTGAGTGGCTCTCCTCTTCCCAGGGTGGCCTGTTAGGGTAGAGCATACTGTGGCCCTGAAGATTGCCCCCACATCTGCTCATTGCTGCCACCCCAGAACTCCTCACAGAGGCCTTGGGGCAGGGAATGGTGGCGGTTCAGGGCCAGGAAGGTGGGGAGGCAAGGGAAGAAAGCAGGTGTAACACTGAGGAAAGCACTCCCCCCCTCAGGTGCTGGGCCTATACCCGCCTACTCCTGAGAGAGAGCACCTCCTTATATGTTGTGTGCCAGGCTCCCTGCTGGCCTTGCCCTAGTCCTGGCCCTGGGGAGGCAGCTGATCCAGAAGGGAATGGACTAAGTGGCCAGGCCCTTTAACTGCTGTTCAGAATGGAGAAGCAGAGACAGGAGCTTGGACTTGCCTGAGTTTGAACCATGGGAAGAATAATAGGCCCAGGCAGTGGGGCTCCTAAGACAGGAGAAGGGAAAGGAGATAGATTTCAGGGGTCTGGTTTCCAGTCTCAGGGCTATTGCTCTCCCCCACCTCTAGATTCTGCTTCTCCAACTTCCCTCTTCTGGACTCACTGTTCTTGTGTCCCCCTTGTAGATGCAGCCTGCCTATGCATCCAGACCAGAGGATACACTGGGCAGGCAGGATTGCAATGGCTTTGGTTCACCTCTACTTGCTAGACATGATAAGCTTCTGGGGGCTGTACATGGTGCTCCTCCTGGGGCTCTCTACTAAGCTTCTCTCTGCTCTTCCTCTCAGGTCCCCTCCCCTGGGGTTTTCTATGCTCAGAGCTTAGCTTTGGCTTAGCTGGGGCCTACCTTTGACTCCCTTGGGATGGGCTATCATTCTTGGGTCATCCCTCCTGAGGATGGTTGCCCACCCAGCTGACCCTTATGCTGGATTCCCCTCCCCAGGGCCATGTTTTCCCGTAGGAGTTGTCCTACTTACTAGTTCCTTTAATGTCTGGACACTTCTGAGTCTCTCAGACCCTGAGTCTTATCAGCTTCAGAGACCAGGCCCTGATGGTGTCAAGATGAACCCACGGTTCCCTGAAGGACTTGCCAGCCCTAGGAGGTTGCTATCAGTGTTACACTCTGGCATTATACTCTGGGCATGAGAATTATAGTTTGGCCACAATACAACAGGGAACGGGGAACATGGGACAGTATCTTGTGGATGGAATGAAAATAGACAAAACCACGGTCAGGCAGTTATTAACTGTGCTTCAGATGAGCAGGACGGTTTTCCTCCAGAATGGGGTTTCCCCCCAATGTTTCAGATTGCTTCAGATACATCTCTGATTGCTGCTACCCAAGAGGTGCCTCAGTGAGGAGAAAAACAAAGTACTCTCATTTTATCCTTATGGCAATCTTTTGAAGATAGATTCATCATTCCCATTTCACAGATGTGAAGACTTTGGTTTGGGGAGGTGAAATGACTTGGATCAAAGATGGAAAGTTGTCAGTCTCACCCCAAGACCATGCTCTATCACGGCTTCCCACTCTGACCATACCCTGGAACGCATGCCGGGGGGATCCGAGCTCGAGGCTCTCTAGGGGAGCTAAGAACACTGGGCACCCTCTTCTCATTACCTTATCATTCCAGGGAAAGACAATGATGGCTGGGTGCATACACGCAAATGACACCCAGCTTCTCACTGCCAGATCCCCGAGCACAAGCGCTTGTTCCTTTCTATAAATGCTAACATATCAGGATGTATTTTGACACGCTACTAAGATAAGTGCTAGAACTGACAATAATAATGTATAATTTATGTCTCTCATATTACCTTCCCATCGCTGTGCTTACATTATTACATAAATTAGTTTAATGTATCTGACATTCATCAGATAATTTAAGCATATGTTCTTTTGTCTCTGTCTCCTGCTCGCAGGCTTCTAGGCTGAGGATCATGGCACCATGTGGCACTGATTTGTGGGAAGGCTAGCAAAGTTATGGAGGCCTTTCCTGACATTCATGGAGGAGATTTACTTTCTGTGTGAGCAACTGGGTCATAGGGTGCAGACAGCCGTGGGAGAAGCACTTGCCTCTGAGGGCAATTGCAAAAATGGCCATGGATTCTTCCCATCCCAGTATGTACACCCCATGCAATGTGACATTGGAGCTTCTCCCATTGAGAAGCAAGGTCTGTTTCTCCACCCTTTGAACCTGGGATTGACCATGTATCTGGCTTTGGCCACAGAGGCATTAGCAAACTTGGATACAGTGACTTGCTCTCTTGCTACTTTTGGAAATACACACTTACCATCATGTGCATGAGCCCCAAATAGCCTGCTAGAAGATGAGACCCATGGCCCACTTACATTCTTTGCCCCTGATGATGTGCAGCCAGTTGCCAGACATGTGAGTGAGGCCATTCATTGCTCGCTGACTGCAGCCACGTGGATGAGCCCAGAGGAGGCCTAGAAGAACCAGCCGGCAGATCCCAGCCCAAGTGCTGACCCATAGAGGTTTGAGCTAAATGCATGACTGGTATTTGAAGCCAGTAAGTTCAGGGTGACATGTTACACAACAAAAATGATAGATAGGAGGCTGAGCTTGATTGATAGGGAAGTCCTACTTACTGTTGCTGGAGAAAAGGAGGTATTTCTTGAGTCCCTGCTGTACCTCCAGCCTGGGTCCGGCCCTTCTGCATATCTCTCCTTTGGGCCTCACACTGGGTATATGATTTCCATTGTGAAGTTGACACTCTTATCCTCATGTTACAGTCAAGGAGACTGGAGATTCAGAATATTTAGGTTACTTTCCCAAGATCACAAAGCTAGAGAGAGTGGTAAAGCCAGGATTCCAACTCAGGTCTGTCTGCACAAACACCCTAACCCTGATCATTGATTGGGAGCTTTAGAAGGAGGAGAAAAGTTTGAAGCAATTAATTCTGAATTTGCGTTTTTGCCCTGGTTGAGGGATATCCATAAAGCAACTCTCGGTGTTTGCTAAGAGGAGAGCCCAAGAAACAGGAGTACAATGCTTGCCATTTGCAAGGCTTCCTCACTTGCCTTGTCTCATTAATTAACTAACCTAGCCTTCTGGAGTCAGTAGTCATGTCTTTTTTTTTTTTTTTTCCCCCCAGAATAGGCAAGTAAATTTAGAGATGTTAAGGAATTTGCCCAAAAAAGCAGGGGACCCAGGATGTAAACTCAGAACTCCTAAATGCAAACCCTATGCCTGCTCCCTTAAGCCAAGTCATCCCCCTTTCTGGTTTTTCTAGGGGAACCTCAGGCTGGATGTTTCAACCTTCAATGATCTCATCATTGACAGACATGAAGACAGTAGATTCAGAGATATCACCTGTGTGCAGGGCTCTGCACGAGGCCCTGGCAGGTTGCAGAGACAAATATGGCTTAGGTCCTGTCTCTTGCTCTCTGTCTAGGGAGGCAGCACTCCACAGTATATGCAATATCTGGGTCTATGCTGTGCTGTTACATGGTAGAATGTCATCACATGATATGGTGTATTGGAGCCTTCTTTTCAAGTGATGCTAACACATGTCCACTTAAATAAATCAACATGTCCATTTTCACAGTCAATGCCTGTGCCCCATGGGGTGCCCCATGGGACCCCTCCAAAGTGCATCACTCTATTTTCATGTTCACAAGAGTTAAGAAACAAAGATTTAAAACTGAAATGTCTGATACTGGCAAAGATCTAGAGAAGCTGATAGAACTGGTACGTTGATATAAATTTTTCTGGAGGGCAATTTGGATTAGGTAACAAAACCCTCAAAGTATTCATATATTTGACCTTCAAATTCTGGGAATTTATTCGAAGGAAATTATCTACCATGAAGATGTGTGAAGGTTTAGTTATAATATTTTTTATGATGATAACATTTAATTGAAAAGAACCTAAATGCCCAGTAGTAGTTATTGGTTAAATCAAGTATAATACATCCACACACTGCACTGTTAATCAGTAAGTTCAAGTGATGTCATAGATTAGGGCTGCCTTGGGAGCTCAGTCTGTTAAGCATCCGACTCGATTTCAGCTCAGGTCATAATCTCAGGGTGGTGAGATTGAGCCCTGTAGTGGGCTCTGAGCTCAGCAGGGAGTCTGCTGGAGATTCTCTCTCTCTCCCTCTGCCCCTCCCCTTTGCTCACTCTCACTCTTTCTAAAAAAAAAAGTAATGCAGTAGATGAAAAACATGAAGTATCAAGAAGGAAAAGGTGGATAATAAAAATAGATTGTATTGCAGTATGAATTCCCCATGTAAACAAAGTACATATGGAAAAATTCTGTAAGAGTATACAGTCATCCCCCCCATCCATCCATGGTTTTGCTTTCCACAGTTTCAGTTATCTGTGGTCAATCTTGGTCTGGAAGCAGATGATCCTCCTTCTGACATGTAGTCAGAATGTCATAGTCATGTAACGTTACATCACAATACCTGAGTCATTCACCTCACTTCATCTCAATCACCCAGGCACTTTATCATCTGATGTCATCGTAAGAAGGGTGAGTACCGAACAATAAGATATTTTGAGAGAGTGACCACATTCACATAACTCATTACAATATATTGTTATAATTGTTCTATTGTATTATTATTTATTGTTATGAATCTCTGTGCCTAATTTATAAATTAAACTTTATCATAAGTATGTATGTATAGGAAAAACTTCAATTGTATAGGGTTTGGTACTTTCTGTGGTTTTCAGATGTCTACTGGGGGTCTTGGAACATATCTCCCCCCAGATAAGAGAGGGACTCCTGTATCCTAAAGTATTAAAAATGTCTATTTCGGGGGGGGAGGGGATTAGGAAATTGGGAGTATTTCTTATTGTTTTCTGTGTGTTTATTTGTATTTTTTCCATTTTTTTCATTGGTGGCTTAATGCTTTTGTGGTAAAAGATAAAAGAGAATGAAAGTCCTAATAAACAACACTCAGAAGTTTAAATAAAATTTTCATAGTATCTGTTTACCCAAACCTAGAAATCTGAGTGGTACCCATGTGCGAGCTTTAAATTTGATAGAAAAATAGATGCACAATTTAAGAAGTAAGGGATAGAAGAAACACTCTCAAGATCTGGGTACAATATCCCATTTTTTCTGCTCCCATCCCAAAGCTATGTGGAATTCTTACTCCTAGAGTTCATGGTTTCTTTTATTTTGATTCAAAAGATATCTAGTACAAAGAAGAGAGGCTTTGATGTCAGCCAGAAATGGTCTCAAATCCTACTGTTCTGCTACCTGAACTATACTGGGCAAGTCACATAGCTTCTCTAAGTGTCCATTTCTTGATCTGCCAAGTGTGAACACACAACCTAGCTTGCAGCAATATTGAGAGAATTGGACACACTTTGCGTAAAGAGCCAAGCACAGTCCCTGACATATAGTAGGTGCTCAATAAATTATTATTATTAGAGTGTGGTTGTTTTGGTATTATTATTGCATAAAGGAACTGTACAGTATGGATACTACATCCACCATTTTTTTCTTGTGTGCAGACTGAATCAGCAATGGAAACGTCCTTTTGCAGGGTCCCAAGGGCAGAAAGGGAGTGCTGGCTGCCTGCTGAGCCCAAGACTTATCTCCTCTGTGGCTTGGGTTTTTTTTGTTTTTTTTTTTTCTCATCATCTATTTTACTCATCCCTGCACCCACCACCCCTCTGTTTTTGTTTGTTTGTTTTTTCCCATTACTTATTACATAGCAGTGGCATTCTCTCTTTTTTTAAAATCTCCTTTTATTTTTAGAGATGGAGAGAGAGGGAGGGGAGCTCACGTAAGCGGGGAGAGGGGCAGAGGGAGAGAGAGAAACTTAGCAGGCTCCACACCCAGTGGGGAGCCCCATGTGGGGCTTGATCCCACAACCCTGTGATCATGACCTGAGCTGAAATCAAGAGTCCAGCGCTTAACCCACTGAGCCACCCAGGCACCCCGAGGGCAGTGGCATTTTAAACAGGCTCCTATATGTCTCCTGAGACTCAACCAAAAGCATCTCCACTCTTGGGCAAAAGCGTATTTCCTTTTCCAGGCAGGTCGGGATTATTATCTTGCATGTGTAGCAAAGTGCATCATTCACCCTCAGTAAACCTGGCTAGAACGAGGCCCGGTGCTGGCTCTGCACACCTGTGCTGATGGCAGATGCTGGGAATTGATCATGGTCCCCTTTCCTACTGAGCCCGGGCGCAGCTGTGGGGAGTCTTCTCAACATGGCGTTTTGTTCAGCTCTTGCCAATTGATCCAAAGTTGCAAACAAGATGAAACCAGCTTGTCTTTTTTGGATGAAAACAGTGTGGGGAAGGGGAAGCCTGGGGCTGCGGCTGCCCCTGTTTCGACCTCCCAATTTGCTTGCAGGAGATTAGGAGAAGAGTTTTTCCCTCTCATTTTCTTCATCAATTTAGCGAAGTCCTAGGGTTAGATCAGGGCTGGTGACAGGTTTCCTTTCATGAGTCTAAGTTGATGAATTCGTATCTCAACAAAGAGTATTTTGTGCAGAAGTATTCCGAGGCTGCATCCGGACGTGGCTACTGTGGTTTTGTGGGGGGCTAGCGAAGCATCCCGTGCGTGGAGCGGGTTGGGCCATGGGAGGCTTGCCAGGTGTCTGTCATTCCTAGATTGGATGGCTTCTAGTAGCTCTAAATTTCTACTTTTCTAGGAAACTGAGGGCCAAAGGGGAAAGTGACTGGTCCAAATGAGTTGGTGGCAAAGCCAGGACTACAACCTGGGGTTCAGCTCCCCGTTGGGGACTTTTTCACAAAGACTCAGATCTGAATTCAAGTCTGGGCAGCATGAGTGTTCCCCAAGCGGAAATACGAGTCCTCAGTGAATGGGCAGTGTCAGTCCTTCCTTCCCTGGGACTGAGCCTGGCTGTCCCAGGAGGGCTGTCCGCTCTGCCTGGGAGCCCCCACCCTAGCCCTCTGGAGCTGGGGGCCCAGCTGCTCTTCCATGCCGCTCAGGACTTCTTTCTGGGTCCTTTCCTAAAAGGCTTGGGGAAGTAAGTGATTAGATTCCAAGCCTTTCCCCTGGGGTGGAGTTGGGGGGCGGTGCGCATTTCCCAGAGTGGGGCTTTGACTAGGCAGGGGGTTCAACTCCAGAGCTCCTGGGAAGCAGCAGAGACTCCTTAAGTATGCAGCCAGAGCAGCTATCTTTGATCTCTCCCTGGCAGAAGCAGCCACTCCCTGCTGAGCCGGAGTGTGCATGTGGGCCTGAGGGTGGCGTGTGCGTTTGGGTTGACATGTAAATGAGGGCAGACTGGACCCCAACATGAGCATGGTGCGTGGATGTGTGCTCACACAGGTTTGCAGGCGTTCATCCGTCTGCATATGTGTGCCCGGGTCCGTACACGGGAGTTACTCAGTGTGTGTCCATGGGTCCGCCACGTGGTTTTGTGGGGCTGAGCTCATGTCTCCTCATTAGTTCATCCAAGATATCTCTATAACACAATGGTCTTATCTGCCCAGCAATCCCCATTCGGGACAACTGAGTCACAGCGTGACTGCTGGAGCCAGCACAGGGGCCCAACCTGGTCCTGCCTCCTGGCTCAATTCTGTTTGTCAAGGGATGAGTCAGTTCTGCAGCTGGTCACAGATGGTCAGGAGATGGTGCGGTAGATGGGATCGCTATTCAAAACTTTCCCTGTCTCCTTTCCCCCACTGATGTCAGAAATGGCAGAACGATGTCCTTTGGCCAATGGAATGAGAACTCAGGTGACACATACCACACTTGGACAGAAGTTCTGAGAGCCTTTGCATGACTTGCCACCTCCTTCTCTCCTTCCCCTCCTTTCCCTCAGCTGTGTGACATTCAGAGAAAGGCTGTTTTGTCATCCTGAGTCCCAGAAAAGAGCTACTGTGGAGCAGAGTCGTGGCCAGCCCAGGATGAATACGGAGCACAAGTAAGAGCGAATACTTCTGGGACTAAACTATGGCAATCTTTGGGATTTGTTCTCTTTTTATGACTGCAGCCTAACCTATCCTATGCTAACTAAAACAGATGGGCATGGGAGTCAGTTGTCACATCCCTTGGACTTTTGGTCCTAGAGCCAGAATACACGTGTAGTAATTTCTATCTACTGTGATCTGTAGCCAGGGACCAGGGAATGTGTAGCCTGGTTCCCTCAGGTGGATATAAGTCTTATTTCCCACATTTGGCTCCGCACATGCTTTTTGTGAGAAACCGGCACAGAGAGAAATAGAGTTGAGAGAAACAGAGACCGCAGTGGGAGATGAACTTGATGAAGTCCATGGTTCTGGCGTTAGTTGTCCTTGAAGCCCAGCTGCATCCTTGCTCTGCACCCAGCTTTGTAGTTCTACCTCTTGATGCTTTAAGCAATAAATTCCTCTTTTAACTAAAGCCCTCGTGAGTTGGGATTCTGTCATTTGCACCAAGACTCTAATGGGATATGGATGCTTTTGTATGACAGTATATATGCACATATCACACTGTGGTGCGTTTGCACGTGTATTTGTGCATATTTATATACGTGCCAATGTTTGTGGAGGGTGTGTGTCCGTGTATCTTTGTGTGGGCTGGTAATCCTACGGAGCCATATCGGTATGGTTAGGCATACAAGTATGTGCATAGATTTGTTAACACATAGTAGGTGTTAACTATATGTTTTTGAATAAGTATGCAGTACTATAACAGAATGTGTGTCTGTTTGTTGCACAACCAGTGACTTAGAAAGAACCAGGTGGGGAGGAGGGGTTGGGTATTCATGGCAGTCTTTTGCTGGGGCATCTCTGACTGTACTTGGACTTTGGGGAAGGATGACTCTCATACGTTCATTCCTCTCCAAAGGATTTACACGTCGGTGTCACAGGTTGCTCCTTGGGCTTCTACCTGGCTGAGCTTTATCCAATCTTGGTCCCTTGACAGGAAAAAAACAAAATCCCAGGTCTGCCCAGCCAGTCTCTGGTGGTGCTGAGACAGCCACCATGGATGCCCAGGAAAGGCCATGGTTTCAGGAGGCATTTCTGGAAGATCACTTAGGTCCAGAGTCAGGAGGGCTGATGTCACTCCCAGCCATCAGCAGAAGCTCGGAGTCAGGTGTTTTTTGTTGTAACAGGGAATTTTAATCAACAGACTGTCTGCATTTGACTCTGGCCATTTTATGATTAGGTGATTTGACAGAAACTTGGGACTTGATTTTTGCTATTTGCACTTTATTGTCATGTGTTAGGGAAGTATTTTGAATAGGTGAGGTGGAAAGATTGAAGAGACAACAGTGAAGAGCAGTGGAGGTGAGCTGGCAAGATTCCAGAAGGGAAGCATCACACTTGGGGGCTGCCTGAGTGAGAGCCAGGGGCTCCCTGAGCCTCAAGGAATTTTAAAGATCAGCTGGTCCAACCCCACCTCTATGCTCAAATTCCCTCAGTAAGTCTTAATTGTAATGACTATAATAATAGCTACTCCATGTTGAGCCCCTGTTAGCCTTACAGGAAGCCGTTCTAGTCAGGCTTGATAGGGTTCAGGGAATAGAGACCCACCAAGATAGCTCTTGTATCCTCTCCTCCCCGCCACTTGCTTGCTTGCTTCCCTCCCTCCCCTTCCTCCATCCCTTTGCCTTCCTTTTTTCCCCTTCCTTCCTATCCCTCTCTCCCTCCTCAGTGCTAACTATAAGGAGCTCTTTATTATTGCTTTTTGTTAGTCTCTTGAGTCAGGACAAAACACGCCCAAACTGTCTTCTGTGGGACTGTTCTGCAGAGATGTGAAGTCAGGTGTTGTGGCTCCCGGAGTGGCATCTCCTCCAGACCCTTTAGCTTCAGCTGTTGTTCCAGTCCCCCTCCCTGTCCTGTCTTCCAAATCAAGGCTGTTGAGTTCTCTCTTCAAGTATGGCTTCCAATTCTTGACCTTTTCTTCCCTAGTAGGGGTTTAATGAGAGTTTGGCAGCAATCCAAAGATGAAAACACCCTTCAAGAAAGACTTGTTATGTCCCAGTTGTGTCCCCGAAGTGCCTCACAGCCCCATGGGACCTTTGTGAGGAAGAGTCCCTGAAGTCACTGGAGGCCTCGAACCCAGTCAAGATGACCAGTTATCATCAGTCCTGTGAGGTTCAGTGCAGCTCAATGAATTTGGCTAACATTTAAAGCATGGATTTTGGAGTAGACCTAAATTTGTCTCTGGGTCCATTATTTTGAGGTTGTCTGATTTAGTGTCAAGGAGTGATTGCTCTGAACTCCAGTTTTTCTCATTTGATTTACGAAGGGCAGTCATACCTGACTCATGGGTTTTCCATGAGGATTAAATGAAACCACATGCGCAAAACCCTTAGAACATGGCTTCATCCAACCCACTATTCATTCATCCATTTATCCATTCTGGGTGCTAAGAGCTCTGGGGATTCACTGGGAGACAGACAGGGTTCTTGCCTTCACAGGGTTTCGAGTGGCACATACTTGCCATGCACTCAGCAAATATCTCCCTCCTGGCCTCCCACATGCCTCTGCGTGCCCAGGAGACAGTGCTGGGTGTGGGCAGAGCTACAAAAATAAATAAAACTAGGGCAACTTTTTTCTAGCAACTGAGGTTTCAGGAGCAGCATGATGTCATTGCGGGGTTGGGGAGGGGGCTGACCAAAGTTTTCAAGCTCACATTTAATTTGACACCAAGACCTAGAAAGAAACTAAAACCCTCGGCTTTCTCAGTGCCTGGAATGCTGATAGACAATGGTCCCAACTGGAGCAGGGGCGGCCTGTGATCACAGAAGACCAATTTCTCAGAGCCCGGCAGAGAGAGAACCTGGAGCAGGAAGAATAGATCATTCCAGTCAGCACAGACTAGTTCTGAAGGGACGTATGGGGAGGTGAGGTTCATCGACTCTATTCCTGAAGGCCTCACTCTGGTTCGTGCATTCATTAATTCACAAACATTTCTTGAGAGGCTGCTATGTGCCACGCATATGTAACATGCTGGTATAGATCTTTCCCCTCGTGCCCTCACAGTATAATGGGGGGCGGGGAGGGCAGTTGCTGAATTGAAGCCAGGAAGAGGAATGCTAAGAGGGGGGATGAGTATCACAGGAGGCTTCTATGTTATGGGGATGTAGGGAAGGAAAATCCTCTTCCAACAAGAACAGTTCTCAACTTGGGGGGATTTTATCCTCCCGGCGGACATTTGACAGTGTCTGGAGACAGATTTGGTTGTCACGTGGGTGGGGGTTTTCCACTGGCATCTAGAGGACAGAGGCTGGAAACACCACTGAACATTCGACAATGTAAAAGACAGCCCCCACAAAAAAGAATAATGGGGCTCAAAATGTTAATAGTGCTGCTATTGAGAAACCCTGACCTAGAGGGATTATAGAAAGTTTCTCAAAAGAAGAGATACTGAGATGGGTCTGTAAGGATGAGAAATTAACTGGATAGGGGCGCCTGGGTGGCTCAGTAGGTTAAACGACTGCCTTCGGCTCAGGTCATGATCCTGGCGTCCTGGGATCGAGTCCTGCATCGGGCTCCCTGCTCAGCGGGGAGTCTGCTTCTCCCTCTGATGCTCCCCCCTCTCATGCTCTCTCTCTCTCTCAAATAAATAAATAAAATCTTTAAAAAAAAAAAAAAGAAATTAACTGGATAAAGAAAGCACCTGAGACAGACGCTCCAAAAAGAGAGACAGTATATTCAAACACTTGGAAATGGAGCAAGCGCGAGAAAGCAAATGCAAGAGCTGGGGGAGAGAGGGGAGAGTGCTTCTGGAAACAGTTTACTGTGGCGGGAACACAGGTCTCAGACAAGGAAGAATTAAGAGGGGAGCACAGATCAGTAGTAATCCATGGTCTGAGAGGAATATTTCACTCTCAGAGTAAAGGCTGGGGCATGTGGTTTGGACTGTCACACTATAGCATTCTCGGGATATTTCTATTGCTTGTGGAATGAATTGTGTGTCATCAGGATATTTAGAAGTCATATCTCCAAGAGTGATAGCCCATAACTGCCAGTGGGACCCTCTAGGGCACAGAGGAAGCTTTGGTATGAACATCCATGGCAGCAGTCACTACTCCGTTCTCTGTAGCCTGGGCATCATCTGGGGGTTTGAGAATTTCTCTAGGGTAATGCTGAATTTCACTTCCTCAACAAACAGTTTCCCCTCCTGTTTAGTGGCCACAGGGAAAGCCTTGCTAAGAATCCTTCAAGAGGATCCAGAAGCAGCCAGTTCTTGGAAGAAACCTGAGGGGAGTAAGGACTGAGCTCTCTGAAGGTGGTCAGGTAAAGGGGGCCCATCTGGACCCCAAGGGCTGGGTGGGCCTGGGGAACCCTTTGCTAAGGATGCTGGTCTAGCATGAAGAGGTTCATTAGGAATGGGATCCCAGGTGCCCTCACTGAGCCAGACGAGACAAGAACTGCCTCACAGTCCTAGATGGAGACCTCCTGGTCTTTCAGGAGGCGCCTGTCATCTGGGGCTGCAGGGGCAGAAGGTCAAAGAGAATGGAATGACACAGGGTCACACCACCCCCTGTCTGTGTCCCCTCTCCCTCTGTTTCCCTTTTCTGCCTCTGACTCTGACCTTTTGTCCTTGTCTGTTTCTCCCCTCTCATTACCTTGATCTTTCTTTGTTGAAGGTGACTTGAAGCCAGATCATGAATGTCAAGTTAAAGAATTGGATTTCATGCTAAATTTATTCAGCAGTACACTCAGCAAACATCTACCAATTTTTAGTTCCTAGCACAGTAACACATATTAAGTGCTCAGGAACTATTTGTTAAATGAATGTATATATGTATGAATTTAAGTGTTAGTTTATATGTCATGGCCTTGGAGAAGCCTCTTTCTGACCATCCTATGGACCAAAGTCTTCCATTCCAACTCAGTCTCTATACCTTGCCTCATTTCATTTCCTTCAAAATACTTACAAGTATCTGAAGTTATATTAAGATAACTTTTTGTTTGTATGCTGTGGTCTATCTCTCCTACTAGAGTATATGCTCTGGGAAATCTGGAAATTTATCTGGTTCATCCGGTCTCCCCTGGGCCTGTGAGAATGTCAGGTACACAGTAGGTACCCTCAAATATTTACTGGATGAAGAGGTTTACTCTGGGTCAGTCCCTGTGAGAATCACTGGGGATTCAGAGCTGAACAAGACATAGTCTCTGGCTAGAAGACCCTTCTAGGTGGGATTGAAAATTCCTGGTAACTTCTGGAAGTGATACTGCTGGAGTTCCTCTAGAGGGTGACTCATCTGCCAACATGGAGAGAGTATTAGAACAAGTAACCACTAACTGCTGTAACACACAACGCCCCAAAGTCAGCGACATAGTCCAAGAAAAATTCTATTTTTCTTTCTTCAGAGTTCGATGTGGGTAGGCAGTTTTTGCCAAATAGTGACTCAGGAACCTGGGGTCTTCCATTTTGTGATCCCATTTTCAACATCAGTATATGGTCACTGTGAACCTCCTGTGGGAGGAGAGTAAAAGATTACAAGTGGGGGATTTTTATGGGCCACACAGGAATTGGTGTGTGTGATGTCAGTCTACATTTCATTGATCAGAACCCAGTCATATGGTCCTAACTAACTGCGAAGGGCTGGGAATGTTATCCACCTATGTGCCCCAAAGGAAAAGGAAATGCATTTGGTGATCACACAGCTTTTTGTTTTCACCATAGGTAGGATGGAAGGGAGAGGTCATAGACTAAGATGAGAAGACCACTGGTTCATGAGAACCAGAACCAGGGTAAAAACAGTAGCCATGGCTGTTGTAAGAGAATTGGACGTGACTATTATCAAACCCAGAAGTTAAAGTCACATGATCACTGGCTTGATGGATTCTTTAATTCAATGACCATGAAACTTGCATCAGAGATGCCTTCTGACTCTGCTCTGGCTTCATTATCAGAAGTCATTTTGAGAATGGCATTGTCTCTGCTGCTCTGTGAGTTTGCTCTTGATTCAAAGTGACAAGGTTCTGTTTTACTAAAGGGGTGATAATTGAAGCATGGACAAAGGGTGAGAATTTCAGGCACAAGGATTGCCAAGGCCTTTTTCTGTGGTGTTTCCATTCTTTAGGTTTCATATAAAGTCTTCACCAATACGAGAGTGTCCATTATATGCCTCATTCTGTGCCAGATGCTCTGGGGCTATAAGAAGAAAAGATAGGAGGCTGGCTCTCAAGTGACTTAAATTTGTCTCCAGGGAGCTTCAAGTAACTCAGGTGGCACAGTTATGGAGCTCAAACTCTTTTTTTTTTCTTTTAAAGATTTTATTTTATTTATTTGACAGAGAGAGAGAGACAGCTGGAGAGGGAGAAGCAGGCTCCTAGCTGAGCAGGGAGCCCGGTGCGGAGCTCGATCCCAGGACCCTGGGATCATGACCTGAGCCGAAGGCAGACGCTTAACGACTGAGCCACCCAGGCGCCCCTGGAGCTCAAACTCTCGAGATGCAGGTGCTAAGTGTTGCGTGGGTTCCCAACAAGGTGAGATAAGTGTAGGCAGGTGTGGATGGAAATGTTTCTCAGGCACTTGAGTTGGGTCACCTGGAGTTTCCTCAAGTCACCGTTCACTCGGGGGCTTGTATATTCCAGGGGCTAAGAGCATGACGTTGGAGTCAGATTGGCCTACACTGGGATCTGGGTTCTAGTCCTTACTAATTCTTTTTTTTTTTTTTTTAAGATTTTATTTATTTATTTGAGAGAGAGAGAGAGTGAGAGAGCGTGCGCAAGAGGGGGTAGGGTTAGAGGGAGAAGCAGACTCCCCGCCGAGCAGGGAGTCCGATGTGGAACTCGATCCTGGGACTCTGGGATCATGACCTGAGCCGAAGGCAGTCACTTAACCAACTGAGCCACCCAGGCGCCTTAGTCCTTACTAATTCCATGATATTGAATAAGGATGGGCAAATGTGATCCCTTAAACACGGAGTTCCTGGCAGAAGAAATGCTCAATAATGGTAGATGTTAGATCATAAAAGAATGGTAAAAGTCTGGTCCCTGAAGCCCCATTTTTTGGGTGTGAATCCCAGCTCAGTCCCTTCCTTTCTGTGTGTTTATGGGCAAGCCACTTAAACTCTCTGTATCTCAGTGTCTTCATCTGTAAAATAGGTATCGTGATACCGCCTATCTTGCAGGTTAGCAGTGGGTGGGAAATCCGTTAATTTGTATAAGGAGCAGGTAACAGTGCCATGTACATTGTAGCTATTATTCAGACTGTTAGAAAGGCATTCATTTTTTTTTTTTAAGATTTTATTTATTTATTCATGAGAGACAGAGAGAGAGGCAGAGGGAGAAGCAGGCTCCCAAGGAGCAGGGAGTCCGATGCGGGACTTGATGCCAGGACGCTGGGATCATAACCTGAGCCGAAGGCAGACGCTTAACCATCTGAGCCACCCAGGCGCCCAGAAAGGCATTCATTTTATCTCCACACATGATCACCCCTACACTGAGAAATAGTGTTTTTTTCCTTGACGACCCACAGAATAATTCAGACACGTGCAGTATACGTGTGTGTGTGTGTGTGTGTGTGTACGATGGGAAGTGATGGCCCAAATGATGGTGGCACCTTTCTCACATTGTGACATTGACATATGTATTTTCAATTAAATTGAGTTCCCATTTTGCTCTCCTCATTTGACAGCAACCACAAGTTCCAGAAAAATACGAATAGATGAGGGGAAGGTGCACAAATGGAGGTGGGGGTGGGAGAGGCAGAGAATCAATTTACAGTTTGTCAAGACCAGAGTATTAATGCCTCCCTTTTATTAAAAAAAAAAAAATTAATGCACTGGGTCCCTGTCTGTCATGGATCGTAACAGCTATAGCGATCACTTATTGAACACTCACTATGTGTCGGGCATGTTGCTAAGTGCTTTATAAATGCATTATCTCATTTAATCTTCATAATACCCTAGAGAGTATTTCAGTGGTCGGTACCCTTTGAAAGGGCTTTAAGAGATTAACTGGCCTGAGGTCACAGAGTCGGTATATGATGGGACCAAGATTAAAACACAGGCCTTTCTGACTCCACAAGGTCACAGCCTTAACTCGGCCCAGTGTTCAGCCAGGACAGGCGAGGATGTTTGTAGAAGTTTGTAGCCACCGTCCTTCCTGATGTGTGTGCCCCTGCTGTCCTGGCTGTCAAATATTTCTGTTGTCCCCTGCTCTCTTCTCAATCAGGAGGCAATGTTACATTGTCACAACGGGAGGTAAGAGGGAAAAAGAGACAAATGTGGAATATCTTAGAATCTGTGACACATTGATTTGAATTGAAACAGAAATAAAACTAAACTTTAAAATGCACAGGATCAGGGGCGCCTGGGTGGCTCAGTCGGTTGAGTGCCTGCCTTTGGCTCGGATCATGATCCCAGGGTCCTGGGATCGAGCCCCAAATCTGGCTCCCTGCTCAGCAAGGAGCCTGCTTCTCCCTCCCCTCCCCACTCATGCTCTCTTTCGCTATCTCTGTCGCTATCGCTGTCTCTCTCTCAAATAAATAAATAAAATCTTAAAAAAAATAGAAATGAAATGCACAAGATCTTGGGAATGAAGTAGTCATCAAGTATGTCCGCAGCACCTAATCAGCCTGGCAGAGGGAGGGCACACCATGATAGGAGTCCTGGTGCTGGGTTCCTAACTTCCCTCCCCCAGGAGAAAGAGGCTTTTGACAAAAATACATAGGTACATACCGGGAAAATCAGCCAAACTTCTCAAATTTTTTATTTCCTAGAGAAAATGTCCGAGAACTACAGTTACCACCATGGTGCGCTCTGTGTGTGTGTGTGTGTGTAATTTTAGAAACGTATTTATATATTCCTCCAGCTGTAGGCTGAAGGGGTTGATCTTAGAGGTCCCTTCTCTTGGAAAGCATTCTGAAAATAATTCAATAACTCTCTAAAAAGGTGTCCAATGGGAGAAGCTGGGGATGTGCCACTTTTGACTGGCTAGCTGGGTTCTCTTTCATCCCCAGCAAAAAACTGTCTAAGGGGAAAATTTCTTAGTGTGTAAAACTGAAAAGCAGAACTCAGTACAGTATATAAACCTAACAATGCCGTATGAAAATGCAGTAAAAATAGAGTCAATTATACACTGTCAAAGCTTTTCTCTAAACAGCTGCCTAACAGAATATGACAATTTTTCCTACAATGTAGTAAAAAATAAAAAGAAGTTCTCGCACAATGCCAACTACGCAGGGCCGAATTCATTAACACTTTATTACCTTAAACTCCATTGTAAGAGAAAAATAATATGACGCAACTTGTCACTTTTTCTTTTCCCGGTTTTGTTACTGTGACACATTAAGATTTGGGCGCCTGCTAGTGTGTTGTGATCTACATTTAATGATCTTAACAGGGACTTAGTAAGACATTGTTCGTTTTTCTTGCGCTATCCCTGAGCGGGGTGTTACATGAACAGTGAGACCCAATTATATCATAGTGTAATTTACAAAGGAGAAAAAAAAGTTCTTTTCATGGCCTGTTCCCCAAGGAGACTAGGAGTATTGTAGCAGTTTCTTGGCTCTGCTTTGCAACAATATAATTAGCTATAATCTGAGCATTTGCATATAGTACAGAGAGCAGGAGTAATTCTCCGCTTGCTGGGTTAGGATGGAAAATGGTCTTTTATAAGACAGTCGCTCTGATACACCTAATTTTACTTAGCACATTTGCATCTATGTTGTGGCTGATCATCACAAATGGAAATTGTCACTTTCAATATGGAAGAAAAATGAGCAAATGCATCATAATGAAAGGTAATTTTTTTTTTTTAACCAACAGATTTTAATCAAGGGCCTGTGGTGGATTCAGAATTGGGACAGAACCCTTATGCCTTTGAGATAAAAGTCCGGACTTTATTTCAGTCCAAACTTCATGGCTTTGCAGTTAGGCTTACATTTCATACACCTTGTAATTATACTTGCTGATGCCAAGTCCTTTGGCACCCTATCTGGAGCTTTTCCCCTAAGCACAGGTCTTTGCTTCCTTAAACAAATAAGAAAACACTAGTTTGTGAGATTGAGGAACAGAAAGGAGAGTTTATTAGTTTGCTATTTCTTTCTTGTAAATTGTCCACTTTCTCTCTCTCTCACCCTTAACCAACAAACTTGGTGATTGATCACAGTTCCATAAACTGGGTAAGTTAGTTGATCTCACCTTAGGGAGTGTGCATGTAGAGTTCCAAAGTGTAAGGCAAAAATCTCAGTCAAAATCATCCTTGAAAATCACACACAATCACACCCAAGAAAGTTGAGAAGCTCCATTATTAGAAGTCAGTGGGAACTGAGCTCATTGAAGGAGTAGTAGATTCACAGAAATTTCCCATTTCAAGCTCCCTCCAGGGCACACCTTGTGAGTGGAATAGCCTCACTTCAAAGTAATTATCTCTCAGTGTCTTCCTCTCTCTTCCTCTCCGTTCCATCCAAACAGAAGGATTTAGTTGGCAATAAGCATGGCCCTCTTTCGCTCTCACCAGTGCAAACTCTACTGGAATGTTGGTCTCGTTCACCTTCACCTCGGGACTAGCACAGTGCCTGGCACATAGTAGGCATTTGGTGAGTTTGCATGCAAAGAAAGATTGAAAGGATTTGCTAATCTTTCAATCATCAGCCACAGGAAATATACCAAAAAGACTGTGGTAGATATCAAGCCCCAATGGTATTCTTAAACATCACCATCGTACTACTTTGAAAATTCGGAAGATGGTAGAGATGGGCTGCTAATGCTTTTTCTCCAAAGTTTGATTTATTTTCTCATTGCCGATTTGGGCATGTGAAACTCTGTATCTTTGGAATGGGTTGGAGTGGAGTTCTGGCCATCCAATAAGCACTGATTGGACATTGGGAGTCTTGGACTTACAGAAATGTAAAACGTTACTGCTACAAGGACTCTCAGGAATAATGGAGGCCGGGACTGCAAATTCACAGGTGGATGTTAGGGGTTGAATTGTGTGCCCCCCAAAATTCGTATGTTGAAATCCTAATCCCTAATACCTCGGAATGTGACCTTATTTGGAGGTAGTCTTTACAGAGGTAATCAAGTTAAAATGAGGTCATTAGGGTGGGTTCTAATCCAATATTACTTGTGTCCTTATAAATTATAGAAAAGTTTCAATAATAGTGAAAGAACTCCCATATAGCATAGACCTGGGTTACCAATTGTCAACAATTGCCACATTTTGCCATAATCCATCATCTATCTATATCTATCTATCATCTATCATCTTTCTTCCTATTTCAGTGTGCTTTTCCTACAAACAAGGGTATTTCCTTATGTAATTGTAGTATAATTACCAAAATCAAGAAATTTAATATTGATATTAATCTACAGAAATTATTCAAATTTTACCAATGATCCCAACAATGTCTTTCATGGCACTTCTGTTTTTTTCCTGGATCAGGATCCAAGTCAGGATCACAGGTTGCATTTAATTTTCATGAATCTTTAGTATCCTTTAATCTGGAAAGATTTCCTCATCTGAAGATATTGACATATTTTTAAGAGTGTAAGCCATCTGTTCTGTAGAGAGTCCCTCACTCTGGGTTTGCCTTATGTTTTCTCATTATTAGATTCAAGTGTACGTCTCTGGCAGGAAACCACTCAGTTTCTGGCGTGTTCTTCTCAGTACATCACACGTGATTCTGCTTTGTCTCATTGGCTTCCTCTCCCCCCAACACGCTCTACTGTGTAGATAAAAACGGCAGGGCAATACTGAGTACAACTAAGGATAACTTTTGAGAGGAAAAATCATTTCTTCATCACACACAGGGATTTTATAATCTCCAGAGCATCTTTTTTGTACTTTTATGGAGGACAGATTTATTAGTTCTTACATTGTTTTAATGATTTTCAAAAAACTGTTCAGGTTGCAGAATGCTTGTATTTGGGGCCCTTTTTACAGATTTTTGAAAGATCATCTTTCTAAATGCAAATACCAGAAAACAAACCGTAAAACTACCCCCATGTCTTCAAGTAAAACAAAAAGCAAAACTAGCTGTTGAACTAAACATTATTCATTGTCTCTGAGTTTTCCTGTTGATAACCTATTCCTGGCCCATTTCTTCTGTTTCCTGTGAGCCCAGTCTAGCAGTTTAGGGGTAGCTGGATCTGAAGTTTTAAAGAAAAACAACTGTGGGGTTGGGGGATGCGGAAAATGGTGTCGCTAAATAAATGTTCCTCATGAATATCACATATTTGACAAATTGGGGAAGAACGGACAATGTGGAATTTTAACTGCAGAATCCATGTTCAACTGGTAGAACACAAATGAGCCAAGGTGAAAGCTATGATTTTCTACCAGCATACCCTCCCAACGGGTACAGAGTGAGTAGATTACTAGTGGGTGGGGGATACTGGTTCCCTAATCCTGTGCGGTGATTTCTTGGGGCCTGGGGAGTTGGAACCCCTGGGCTGATTGCCTCTGACCACTAGCAGCCTTGTGAATTTATCTTAGTTTCCCTTTAAAATTGTTACCAATTTCTATGCCAACTTGAAGTAAAAAGACTGGGAAATGCTACAGTCACCTGCTTTCCTTTCTCCGTCTCTGAAGGCAGGTGCCTGAGGGAGGCACCTAGGTGTTACTTTTTTTTTTTAATATTTTATTTATTTATTTGAGAGAGAGACACAGAGAGAGAGGGAACACAAGCAGGGGGAGTGGGAGAGGGAGAAACAGGCTTCCCCCAGAGCAGGGAGCTCGATGTGGGGCTCGATCCCAGGACCCTGGGATCATGACCTGAACACTTAACGATTGAGCCACCCAGGCACCTGGGACCCAGGTGTTACCCATGGGTCTTCTGCAATGCATAGATCAGGGCCAAGCACAAAATAGTTGCTCAAATGTATTGATTACATCAGAATTGCTGAAGAGTTGCTTCTTGCAGACACAGTGAGAAGAGCTGTGGTGGGTAAGTAATAAGACTGCTGCTTGAGGGTCCACTTCCCCAACAGCTGTTGACTTGGAGAAACAGAGCGCCTGGCAAAGCACAGCTTAAAGGACACCTTGAATCTAAAATAGAGCAAATGACAAAGTGGTGAAAGAAGAGACACCTCCCACATCTCTGGAGGAAGAGAGTGAACCCAATCCCTGACAGGATTAGCAGGTTAATTAAAGAATCTATCCTGAGGATGCTGGCACATCTTCAATTCAGACTGACATTAACTCAAGGCACAGGCCCCAATCTATCTTTCCCACCAGCTGCCATGGCGCAGAAATGCTTCCCAGACAAGTCGATTCTTAAGGACTTTCTTGGCATGTGTAATTGCCTCCCAGGTGGAACCCACTCCAGGAGAGCTTGGGGATTAGCAGGGACAGGGTTGTCTGATGAACTCTTGACTACCTGGCAATGGTCAGTGGGTGGCATGGGCAACAGGAAGGAAAAGTTTAGGGTGAGGAAATGAACACTCCCCAAGCATCGTAGCACCCAGCATGGTGCTGGGTGCATCACACAACTTATTTCCCTTGATGTGGTGGTTAAGAGGGGATACTATGCCCTCAAATAGGCCTGGGTTCAAATCCCAGCTCTGCCATGTTCTGGCTGGATGACTCTGGGTAGGTCACTTTTCTGTAAGCCTTGGTTTTCTTACCTGTAAAACAAGGACAGTAATACTATTATATTAGTTTCTCAGGGCCACCATATCAAATTACAACAAACTTGGTGGCTTAAAACAGCAGAAATGTATTCCCTCACAGTTCTAGAAGCCAGAAATCCAAAATCAAGGTGTCAGCAGGGTTGAGCTCCCTCTAAAGGCTCTGGGGGAGAATCTTTCCTTGTCTCTTCCAGCTTATGGTGACTCTAAGCATCGCTTGGCTTGTGGATGCATCACTCCAATCTCTGCCTCTGCCTTCATGCCTTCCCCTCTGTGTCTTCTCCTAGTCTGTCTCTTACAAGGACATTCTTCATTGAATTAGGGTCCACCTGGGTGATCCAGAATGTTCTCATCTCAAGATCATTAACTTAATTACCATCTGTAAGACCCTTTTTCAAAATAAGATCACACGTTCCAGGGGTTAGGACATGGACATATCTTTTGGGGGACCACCATCAGCCCACTACAGTTGTCTTTGTACTTTTTGTTTGGTGCGAAGGGTAGCGATTAGAGATTACATATATGGCATTTATCTTAGCACATAGTAAGCACTCAGTCAAGGGAACTGTGGAGAGCTGTGTCACACACAACATTATGAAGTCTGGGAAGTAGGTCTTAGCAACTTTTTGTTACATGTTGAAGTAGGTTCAGAGAGGTTTATAACCTTTCCCGAGTTCACCAAACTGGCTTTTTCTATCCAATGCTGTGTAACCACAAGGTCTGTAGTTGGCCTCCTCACCATGGAGAATGAGTTGGATCCCCCAAAACAGAGCCTGAGACAAAGATTTTGGTACAAGTAGATTATTTAGAAAGTGATTCCAGGAAGTAGTGAGAGAGCGGGGGAGTGGACAAGGAAAGGAGAGAAGCCAAGGAAAGCTGCGTTAGTGAGTGAGTTACTGTTGTGGGCACCTGGGCCCCAATCCCACCAGGGCCTCTCGAGAGGTCAATGTACCTGAGAACTGTCCACCAAGACTCGGGACACATCCAGGGTGGGCTAAGGGGATATTGGAGGAGCACCAAGAGGAGTATCTCCTACCCCTAGCAACTCTGTGGTGGCAGAGTTCTTAGAGGGTCAGCATGAGCTCTGAAATTAAGGGTGGGAAAGGGCAATAGAAGGCAACTCTAGCTTTTGGTAATTTTGCTCAGGCCGCTCTTGGAAGGTGTCATGGAATCCTAGATTCTCAGTGCTAGAGGTGACTTTATAAGTCACGTGGTCCGACCCTACTCCCGTTGCTGTCGTCCCCTCTACAGTATCCCATATCCTCATGATTTGTCCTTGCTGGTCATCTATAGCCACTACATAGATACTTGCAGGACCAGAGGGCTCACAAATTCCTGAGGCGACATGATCCATTAGAGGGAGTCAGCTATAGACGTGAACAAGATTCCATGTTGAGACAAAATTTGACTCCTCAGGTCTTCCACGAATGGAATTCAGCTCTTTTCCCTTGGTGCCCCTCCTCCCTAAGAGACGTGCTTTTGCTTACGTGGTACTTTCAGCTATGTAGTCCTACCCTGTCCCTGCTCCAGAGCTGTGGCTCTTTGGAGACACTGTGTTCTGCTCCTGTAGGACTCCTGCTGATAATGGTGTAGGAAGTAGCTTAAGTGGTTTTACAATAAAATATAACTGCACCCTCAGGGACAATTGGAGCATATGGTGTAGTAAGAAGAAGGTCCATTCAACAAATGCCAAATAAGCACTTACTTTGTGTCACATCCTCAGATCCGTGGCCAAGAGTCTGTTGGGAGCAATGGACATAAAAACCACCAACTATGATGTCCAGTATAAAGGTCTTGAAAGGTCATTTAAAGAGGGGCAGAATGAGGAGCGCCATGCTTACTAAAGCCTGAAGGACTGCGTGCTCTGAGTACAGCAGTTTCATCCAGGGACTTAGGGAAGACTTCATGGAGGTGGCATTTGAATTGGGTTTTGAAGGTTGGTTAGGATTTTAACAGATTCTGTTACTGGCAGGAAAGGAATCTGAGAATACGGGAATGGCACAAAAAGTCCTGGACATGAGGCCATGTGTGCTTCCTTCATGGAATGGCAAGTTGTTAAGTGTTTTTAGAGTTTAGGGTGTGTAATGTATATGTGTTTATATGGTTAATAACACATGCACCTGGTGTGGTAGATGAAAGACTCATTTAGACTGTATTGTAGGATAAGTGGTCTCGACTTACTCATTCGGTGATAGGAAAGTCTTCAAGTGCTTTTGTACAGGAAATAGAAATACTCTGTCTTATTTGTAAAAGGGCTACTCTAATACTACTGTAGAGGATATCCTGGATTGTGGGGGAAATTGGAGGCAGGGAGATCAGGTTAGAGGTGGGTGCAGAAATTCCATGTAAAAGACTTCACTCACCCATGCTTCTATCCATTCTTCCTCTCTCCCTTCCTCCCCCCTTCCTTCCATTCTTCCTTCCTTTCTTCTATCTCCCCATCCACCTATCTATCCATCTAATCTTAAGCGTTGGCATGCTAATTATTGTGCTAAGTATTAAGGTTTTGGACAAAGGAAAGAGATTTTCTATCTTCAAGGGGCTTATGGGGGAAGTTAAGAAAGAGGAAGGACAAAAAGATGTTTGAGAATTGAAGTAGACTCTCAGCAGTGCCTAACTGCATGTGAATGGAAAAGAAGAGGGAGAAGTAGGAAAAAGTCTTCACACTGACAAGTCTTCACACCGGAATTCTAGGCCCAGCCATATTATTCATGGGCTGTGTGACCTGGGGCAAGTTCTAACACTTCCTGGTCCTATTTTCCTCATTCACAAAGTTTGGACTCAATGATTTTTCCAGGGCTTGACATTCTAGGATTCTATATTATTCTGTTACTTTGTCTATTACTTAGTAAGAGAAAGAGCGAAGGTTAAGAACTGGTAAACTAGGGGGGGTCTTAGGGGGCATAGGAAGTGAGTGTGGAACAGTGTGAATCTGTGAGGAAGTAGGTGGAGACAGGTGCTGTGGTAAGCACAGTTATTACGAAAGCTCATCTTCCAGCTTCTGACATGCCTCCCTCTTCTGGCTCTGACCTCTCTGGTGTACTCCCAGAAGCCTCTGGTGTGGCAGAAAGGGCACCTACTCTGAAGCCAGATAACGACAGTTCCTTTACCTCCCTCCTCAAGTAGATGTGGGCCCAGGACAGATTTGAGGCACTTTCAGATTCACTGTCCCAGACTAGCAGGATGTGGATTAGGGGACTCTTGGACAAGGACGCTGACCTCCCTCCTGCTCTATGGGGTGGCTACCTCGTCCCCCTGGGCTACAGCTTGTTCATGTTCCTCCCCTTGGCCTCTCCTCGGGCAGGGCCTTGGTCCAACTTGGCAAAGAAAAGCCACTAAGTTATCAAGTCAGGGGCCTAGGAGGACACAAGCTGTCATCGATTCCAGAAGCCTGGGACCTCCTCAAGGGCAAAGGCCACACATTGGGTACTTGCTGAATATCAGCCCCTATCACAGATCCTGGTCCATAATTTGGGTACTCAGTCAATGTTCACTGAAGGAATGAATGATTGAATGAGTGATTGGAACCAGTCATATACAAATGACAAAACGGAGGTCTGGGATGGCCAAGTGGCTACTGAATTAGAGCAAGAGTCCTGTCTTAGTGCCCTTCCTCCTTGGTTGCAGAGCTTTACCATGAAGACAGTAATATATGCCCGGAAAAGCCAGCTGTTGTGAGCATTAAAAAAATATCACATATAAAACTTCTAGAATGGTACAGGACACAGAGTTTGTACTCAATAATTTTAGGCTCTAGTGCAAGGCTGCTCAGAGTGTCAATGGCAATCTCTTGATCTTCGGGAAAGAACTAGGGGTGCCATGTAAGGAAATCCTTGTTTGAAAGGTTTTAAAGACCATGGAAGCCTCATCTGTTTAGGGCAGCTCTGGATACAGCCTTGTTAGGAGAGGGATGGACCCAGTGACCTGGTGGTCCCTTTCCAATTCCTTCTGCTTCTTGGCACCAAGGATGCATTTCTGATCCTGACCATTGGGTGGCACCAGCCCATCAGCTTAGGTAGCTCACAGAGCCAAGACGGCGCTCAGCTTCCCAGCAGGGGAGTTGGAAAGGGCTGGGGGGCAGGGAGCAAGCAGGAGTGGGGTGGAGGAAGGAGCAGCTTAGAGAGTCCAGGTGTTTGTGCCTCTGTGAGCCTGTGTGTGTGAGAGAGCTAACAACTTGGAGAAAGGGGGCCTTTGTTTCACTCCTGTTTGGGAAATCAGGGAAATCATTTGACCTAAATGAAATCACTCTGCCCCAAGGATATTAGCATACGGTTGTGGATGAAGTCAGGTTTGGGGATGTGAAATTTTCAAGATGTTAGAGCCGTTACAATTTGCTTTGTTGACACTCTCATTTCTCGGATGGGAAAAACTGAGGCCAGCAGAGACTGTAACTGGGCTGGAGTATGCCGTAGATCCTGGGTGGCCTGGGCCAGAGTCCCAGCTCTCGGACCCTGTCTACGAAGGTCTCCACATTTGAGCTTTTGGCACGGACAAGGAAGGACAAGGAAGCTGGGCGATCCAAACAAGATGGGTGACTTCCAGGAAGAAAACTTGGCCCCCTGCTCAGTCTAAGTCATAATTCAGTAGGAGCATCCTGGCCTTCTCTGCCCTGCGTTTCACTCCTCCTATCTGGGCCCAGAGCCAGCCCGGTCAGCCCCTGCCAGCCACTGGAAGGCAGCTGATGTTGCTTGGGCGCCATGGTAGGCAAGTGCTGGTCAGGGACTGGAATCCAGATTTCTGGCCTTCTACCCTGTGTCCTTTTTCTGCCATCCTTTTCTCTGCCTCACTCCCTGGGCTTCACCTGTCCCCCCGGTGGCCCAGGGGGACCCTCTGGGGGCACCAGGCGGCTGTGACTCTGCCTTGTCGAGGCCCCTCAGGGTGTCTCCATCTCCTTTAATAACGACCTGGAATCAGACCCAGCGTCTGCTGATGGTCATAAAGATTTGTGCATGCAACTGGCCTGAAGCTGGTAAAAATAATGACAAGAAGTGTTATTTACTTTTTTGGTGTTTGCTGCAGGCACTGTGCTGGGTTCTTTGGCTCTGGTGTCGGACTGCCTGGGCTTGGATTTTGGCTCCATCAGCCAGCTCCATGACGTCCTATAATTTCCAAGTCAACTCCCTAACTGAGGAGCCTCCTGTCTTCTCAGCTGCTACTTTTGAAAACTGGAGGTGTTCCCTAGTGCCCACCGCGAGGGTCATCGGGAGGTTTGAATGAATCAACACCTAGAAAGTGCCCGAAACTGATGAATCTCAGTACATGTTGTTCTGCTTTAATCCTCCAAATAACCCTGCTGACACTGCCAGGTATGATGCTCCTGCTTTACGAATGAGGAAACTGAGACCCTGGGCGGTCTGGACTGGGTAGTGGAGGACGGGTGCCTCAAGACTCCCAGCACAGTTCATAATCACTGCTGCTTTATGGGCTCTGTGCAAAAGCACAATCGACTTTATATAAAACATAGCTATGAGCACTCATTATAGTGGGAGGTAGTAGTTAACAAAGAAATTACCCAGTTGCAGATGTGTGATGTCCGGTCACTAATGAACCAGCCTGGCAGCCTAGCGCGTCCCACCTGATCCAAGAAGGGGCCTCTGGGCAGCTTCATCCCAGCCGGTGTGGAGCCTTTAAGATAAGGTGATAATTTGCTGGGCTGCAGCCTCCTTCTGACCTCTTCCCAGGATTCCTCCATCAGTGGAGGCTCCCTCCATCCCAACCTGACAATGAACTCCCAGCACATCTGTACCCATCCATTCACCCAACCAGCATCTTCGGAGCCCCTGTTCTGTAGAGCATGGGAGAAACCTTGAAGAACGGTATTAACTCTTCTCTCTTTCATGGATCTTACAAGTGGCATTTATAGGCTAACCCAATGCCTTTTGGGATCCAGAAGGCCTATCCCTACTTGTGCAGGGCCAGCTGGGCAGGTGGGCTGGTGGTTGAAGTGGCTAGAGGGGCAGGGGTGGGGGGGTGGCGGGGTGGGGATGGAGGCTGCTGGAGAATGTGAACTGCTCAGCAGGAGCTCTGGGGCTAGAACCGGGAGCCAGATCAGCAGACCAGACCTCTAGTAGAAAGTGAACCAAGACTCCAAAATTCCATCTGTTACCTATGGTTTATTTTTCTCTTAGCAGCCAGGGTGATCTTCTAAATACTTAAATTGTATTGCATTTCTTTTTTCCTTAAAGCTCTCCAATGTTACCCTTATGCTAAGAATAAAATCCAAACTCTTCGCCTGGAGATGGTCTGTCCTTCGCCTGCTTCTGAAGCCTTGAATCTTACAGTCCTCCTTGCTGCCCACTGTCCCATGCACACAGGCCTGCTTTCTCTCCCTGTAACACTGGCAAGCTTAGTCCGGCCTCAGGGACTTTGTATTCCCTTTTCATCTGCCTGACATGCTGTTCTCCCAAATTTTGTAAAGGTTGGCACCTCTCGTTACTCAGGTCTCAACTCAAATGTCACCTCAGAGAATCCTTCCCCAACCATCCTTTCAAAACTAGTCTCTCCCTGCAGCTCACTTACCTTTCACCGTTCTTCCCTGTTTTGTTTTCATTGTAGAAAGGATCTTGGGGTGAAATTATATCATTTGCTTATTGTCCATATCCTCTCAGTCGACTATAAGCTCTGTGAAGGAAAGGAACTCATCTGGCTAGTTTATTGTTATATCCTTAGAGCCTAGAAAACTACCTGGCACACAGTAGAATCCCAGTTACATTTGTTGAATGAATGAATGAATGAATGAATATAAAGTGAACAGCAAGTCTGGGAGTGAGATGAGAGGACTCAGTGTAATTTCTGTCAAACAGCCTCTCTGGCTTATTTTGATTATCAGCTGCACGGTGTGTATAAGGCTCTGCTCATCTAAACATCCTAATGGACAGAAGGTCTGAAGCATTGGGGAATATGTCCAGTCATTAAATTCTATTAGAAATAGGCTTAAATGGCCACTGACCTGTTTTTTATATCATTGCTGGGTATTAATCACTTCCGAGTTGAGATGATGGGGGTTTTGATCTTTTCTTTTTTTAAAGATTTTATTTATTTATTTGACAGAGAGACAGCGAGAGAGGGAACACAAGCAGGGGGAGAGGGAGAGGGAGAAGCAGGCTCCCCGCTGAGCAGGGAGCCTGACGCGGGGCTCGATCCCAGGACCCTGGGATCATGACCTGAGCTGAAGGCAGATGCTTAACGACTGAGCCACCCAGGTGCCCCGGTTTTGGTCTTTTCATCTTAGAATTGATTATGAGATCCTTGGGAAGGCATCACGCCATGTTGTGATGCCTGAGATGTGATCTGGATCAGATTCCCAGAGACCTGGGGATTCCCTCCTTCCCAGCAGCAATGCCATCAGAAATTTAATAGATGTCTGCTCTTATGACGTGATAGGAAATGTAGAGAAAGTTTGCCATCATCCATCTGAGCTCCTAAAAAAACAGTATTCTATCAACATCCAGGTGGTAAAAAAAAAAAAGACAACAAAATTCACCCATGATATCAGTGTCTCAACAAAACTAACAGATTTTATTCATCTGTCTTTTCTTCTAGGCTTTGTCCATACACATCAAGTCAAATAATTTTCAAGATGTTCATGTGCAAGGCATCATTCGGTTGTCTAGGAATATCTTACAAAGAGCTTAGTGTATGTCAGTCGCAGGTAAGGCACCAGAGTGGAAAAGATGAACAAGACTCGATCATGCTCTCCAAGTGTGTACAGACTAGAGGGAGGCAGATGCGACCATTATCACCTCAAGACAGAGTAGTATAATATCTGGAACCAGATGGCATGGGTTCAAACCCTGGCTGGGCGTCTCTGGGAGAGTTATTTAACAGCTTTGTGTCTTATTAGCCTTCTCATTGGTAAAATGAAGGTGAGGAAAATAATACCTCCAAGGAAATACTTCTTGAAAAGATGAAATAAATAAATTAATATCTGGAAAGTGCTACAGCAGTGCCTGGGACATGGTAAATGCTACGTAAGTGTCAACTAATATGACTCTTATAGGGCAAAGTGCTGTAGGCTTTGAAGAGTGAGGCACAAGGTACTGTGGGGACATGTAACTGCTAGAGGACAGGGAGTACTTCTTGCAGACAATGAAGCTTCCAAGGGGGAGGCAGCATGATGTCAAGGCAAGACTAGGGTCACTGGGAAAGAGGGGCCTCTTCTTCAGTTATGCCTTCATTATTTATCAGCTTCATGGCTTTGGACATGTTATTTTATTTCTCTGGGAAATAGGTATCATCACATAGGAATACTGTGAAGAGCAAATAAAATGATATTTGGAGGTTTCGGGCACCGTGGTGGGTTCTGGGTAAAGGCATTCCTCACTAGGTCTCTAGGGACCATCACTGCGGTGGAGTATGTGATGCTCTGAGTCCTGCCAGCCTTCGTGGTGGAAAGACACTGCCTCTTCAGGGCAGCCTGCTTCCAATAACTGATGTGCTAGGGGACCCTCCCTCTAACTGGAGATGACTCTGAAGGGCCAGACCAGCTCCAGAGCTCCACATGGGCTCACTTGAGGTCTTTATCGGGCCTGCATTATAGCTCAGCATCTGCCCCCATCCCTCCCTGCTTCCTTCATCTCCTATATTAGTCAGCTCAGGCTGCCATAATGGAATGCCACCGACTGCTGGCTTCCACAACAGAAATATGTGACCTCACAGTTCAGGAGGCTATACATCCAATGTCAAGGTGCTGGCAGGGTTAGTTTCTGGTGAGGCCTCTCGGCCTGACTTCCAACAGCTACTTTCTTGCCATATCCTCACATGGCCTTTCCTCTGTGCTCACGTGGGAGGAGAGAGCTCCAGTGTTTCTTCCCCTTCTGATAAGGACGTTGATAATCATTAACTTCCAGTGTCAGACTTAGCCCCAGAGGTCTGGTTCCTCAGCCTTGTAAAGGCTTCTTGGGAAACAGCAGCTGGGATGTTAGGGTCAGGTTAGGGTCCCACCCTCATGACTTCATTTAACCTTAATTACCTCCTTTAAGGCCCTGTATCCAAATACAGTCACATTGGGGGTTAGGCGTTTAGCATATGAAGTTTGAAGGGATGCAATTCTCTTTTTCACAGGTGTGGACCCTAAAACACATTTTGTAATGACCTTTTCCTGCATATGTCTGTCTCAGGGTTTGCTTTCTGAGGATCCCAAGCTGTGGACACACTTCTAAATCATCTTAGTGCACATAGTGCCTAGAACACAGTAGTTAATTAATATTTATTGAATGAATTCATATTTGGATTTTGAATATCCTTTGAAGGATTACTTAGCACCAGTATGCGTTAATGGTCAGAAAGAACAAAAATCCAGCTGTTGTGATGGGTTTTTATTTACGTATTCATGTGCACAGGCACGACAGACTCCAGCCCAGTGACTGTGGGGTCAAATCCTTTACTTACGGAGTTAGGAAAAGGGTCATCAGACTGTTGTAGGTCCCAGTTAGGAACATCTGAAGGGAAGACTGGAGAAAGAAGTTCCCTCTATCAGCTGCTTTCTGTAAGCCAGTGTTGTGCCAGAAACCTCGTTGGTTTTATTTTCCTACATACTTTTTCCAACTGCCTTAGAAAATAGGAACCTTTGTTAACTCTAGTTGACAGATAGAGAAACTGAGGCTTTCTTCCCATGGCCAGCCAACGGCATAATTGAGAGTAAATGCTTGCCCAGCACCAAAGTCCCCGAAAGGAGAGTAGGACCCCTGATTCCACTGCCTTTCATCAGAGGCACCTGCTTCCCGGCTGCTCCCATCACCTCCTGCCTCTCCACATTGGGAGTGATGGGCCTGCCTACTCTTTGCCTCCCCATCGTCTGTGCACAGGCCCCATCCCAGCTGCTGTTTCCCAGAAGCCTTTGCAAAGCTGAGGAACCAGACCTCTGGGGCTAAGTCTGACACTGGAGGTTAATGATTATCAGTTGAGACAAAACACTTGTTTACATGTTGCCATCATTAGAGGTTCCTGCCTTACCTCTGCTGGGCCTCCTGCCAGATGTTTGGAGGGGGTTTTCACAAGCTGTGCAGTTTACTAAATACAAAAGCACTCACATTAAGGCATTTTAGTATTAGGCAGTGCAATTCTGATAATGGGTAATTTGAATTTCTTTATCTGGAGCAAAAGGGACCAAGACATTCTTAGAATTTGCTCAGCTGGGACACACAGATGGTTGCTGGAGACATGGGGATTCTCTTCTTGAACCCCCGCTGAGGAAAGCGATTTGGTTCAATGATCCTTTGAGCTTTGTGTCTGGCTCCTGCGGGATGCTGAAGCAACTCTTCCTGGGGAAACCAGGGGGGGCGTCCTAGGAAAGGAACATGTGCACTTGATGCTGGAGGATAGTTTTTGTTTCCCAGGTAGAAAGAAGGGCCGGGGAAGAGCATTCCGGAGGAGAGAACAGCATGTGCAAAGAACGGAGGCATGGAAGTCTGTCTTGATGAGGACAGACGGCAGCTCCCCTAACACTCAGCACTGGCTAGTGTCTGGCTGGTGGCCCTCCACATCTGTGGCTCTCAGCTCCACTTAAATATCAGGATCATTGGAGGAGCCTTAAAAAATTGCCCAGTCCTCTTCTCCAGATCCTAATTTAATTAGGATCCGGATTTAATTAGTCTAGGATGGGATTCGGGCATCAGTAGGTTTGAAAAGTTCTCCAGACTTTTCTAACATACTGTCAAAGTAGAGACCGATCCTCACCTCCCACTGGTTTCTCACTGTCCCAACTTCGGGACAAATGTATCAGGGAGAAACTTTGGTCAACTTCTCGAATTTGTTGCTGAGCATGACTGAAGTGCAAGTTGGGGCTTCCCGAGTGCTCAGCCTCGAGGGCAAACATTTCCCTTTGGGCTAGAGAGGCATATGAGGCACCCTCTTTCCTGTCAGAGCCTATTAGGGAAAGGATGACTTGCACAAAGAGCTCAACTTTGACCAGACCCAGACCACATCAATCAAATAGGTAAACAAATACCAATAGGGCCCCCATGCCTTTACCTACAACTCTCCTTCTGCTGACTTTTCTGGATGAAGAAAAAAAATGGTAAATTATTCAAGGTTGGGGAGAGCAGGTTTTGTAACTGTGAATTGTAAGACGGCTGAATAAGAAACTATACTAGCCTATACATATTTTATCCCTATTTTTTTCACTCCCTTGCAGAAGATTTCAGTTTTCGTTTCTCCCAAGCAGGACTGCTCACTTTGACATTCCCCGGGTGTCTGTAGTACTAGGCAATAATTAAATATCAGGTGCATAAGTTGGTCTTTAATTTGACATGTGCGCTCCAGGCAATACGGCACGCGGTGCCATGTGGGAGTGTAATTGCTAAGGAATAAAATCTTGTAGCGAGTGAGATCATTGTATCAGGTACGGTGTGACAGCTCATTTGATCATTATGCCCAGGCTAAAGAGTTTGCCTAATTAGTTTCCATTAAAACTCACCCTTTAATCAAGAGTTATTCTTGCATAAAGAATGTCACTCGGTCCAGATGAATGAACAATGGTTTCCCCTTGAGATTGGACTCTCGGCTGCACGGGGATGCCATATGTCTTTTCAAACAATCCACACCCGGCCCTCAGCTGGGAAGCCCGAGCTGGAATGGCTGGTATGAATGGAGAGGAGGAAAGGCATCGGGAGGAGAGACCTGGATGCTGCCAGCCCTGGTAGATGGGGCTTAGGGTCTCAGGGAAGCCCCCTGCCAGTCACAGAGATCTGGGATTCCAGAGTCTTCCATGTGCAGAGAGAATGGGGACCACAGAGGGGAAGTGACTTGGTCATGGTCCCACAGCAAGTTGTGGCAAAGCTCCTGCTGGGACCTAGTTCTTCCGACTTGCAGGCCAAAACTTTTTTTTTTTTTTTTTGAAGATTTTATTTGACAGAGAAATAGAGAGGGAACACAAGCAGGGGGAGAGGGAGAGGGAGAAGCAGGCTTCCTGCGGAGCAGGGAGCCCGATGCGGGGCTTAGTCCCAGGACCCTGGGATCATGACCTGAGCCAAAGGCAGACGCTTAACGACTGAGCCACCCAGGCACCCTGGGCCAAAACTCTTTATTCATCAACCGGCGACCTCAGTTCTCAAGCTTCTTTGCACAGAGGACATGGACCTCTCCCTCCTGACCCACTCTGAGTGCCAGGCTTTGAGAGAGCAAGAGTGAGAACGAGTGCTGGGTACACTCGGCACTTAGTGTTGTTTCATTTCTCTTTCCTAGGCTCTGGGGCCAACCTACTCCCCGTGGAAATCCTAGCTCTGTCCTTTAATAGTTGTATGACCTTGGGCAAGTCTCTTAACCTCTTTAAGATTTCAGTTTTTACTTACAGGGTAGAAGTAATGATACCTTCTGGATAAAAGATGCTTCTCTGCATCCCTAGAATTCAGAGATACCTCTTCCCAATTTGGGTTTCCCAGGCAACTCTACTACTCCCGTATTCCTGCATCCCAGGAAGGGCTGTGACTCAAAAGAATTCAGACCTTTGACAGTCTGGGTCTAAGGTGGTTTGTCTTCACCAGGTGATTGATGGAAGCAACTTGAGATCCGATTCAGAGCCCATCCGAGCGTAGCTGATGGGCCAGCAGTGTCTGGCTGGGAGAAGATGCTACAACTGAACTGAGGGTCTAATGGAGGCAGCACCAAGTCAGTGTGACGGGACCTTTCAGTTGTCCTCCCTGGGCCAGGGATGCCCTAGTTCTTCAGGGAAATGTTTCTGCCCTGACAAAATGTCTGCCAACATTGCAAGGGGACATCGTTGCTGTGACCGCACCTGCTCCTGTGAACGTCCCTGCCTCTAGATGCTGATGATTGCCAAATTCGTGTGGTTGGCCTTGGTCGTCTTCCTTTGAACCCTGAACTTCTAGTCTTCAGCTAGACACTCCCATCAGATCCTGAACTCATGGCTCACCTACTTCTCAGCCTCACTTACATTTTGTGGTGTTTTTTTTTTTTAAACCGACTTTGCCAAACCCTGAGACATCCAAGCTGAGTAACCTCGGGACATGTGTTGCAGTGGAAGAGGTTGAGCCCCCCAGTCGGAGGCCCGACCTGGGGCAACTCACTCAAGCTGTCTGAGCTTGACTTAGTTTCTCCAGATTTAAAATGGGGGACAAATATACTACATGCCACCCTGGAACCCTCCCAATCTGACACTTGCTTGCGTTTCAACATTAGCCTTCATTACTTTCCTTCGAGTAGCCTTTGCTCCAGACACGCCAGCCTCCCTGCCCCTCCCAAATCACAGCAAATTATGTTCATTCATGCCTCCATGCATCCGCACGCACTGGTGTTTTCTGCCTGAAATGCTTTCCCGGGCAAAGTTAAGGACTCTCTTCTTTACTGTCTCACGGTACTTTTCTACCTATATCCCCCATATTCTATTCTATTTTTAATATCTTTTAGCTTTCCTTTTATATTTTCTATGGTTTTGTCAGCCTGATTTTCTAATTTACCACTTCATTTTTCTTCAAATTTATCTTGCCATTTAGCTCACTGTTTGCTTCAGCTATTTATATTTCTTATACTTACATTTCCACTTGGTATCTCTTATTGATTTCTTGTTCTTGCTTCATTTTCCTACTTATGTCGCCCCGTATCTCCTGGAGTGTATTTGGCATGGTTATTTTACATTTTTGGATCATTTGTTTCAATAAATCTGCTTTCAGTGTTGTTCTGTGGGTTGCCTTTCTTTATAGTAATTATATCCTCAAATCTAGTTATTTTGGTTTATGAGTCATGTTTCCCTGAGGCTATCTCGCTCATTGACTTTCTTTGGTAATGCATAATGGGGAGAGAGGGCAAGTTCAAGTGTTTGTCTCCATGGGTTTAAGGAGAGGGAACAGAAGAATCCCAAGGCAGAATGTCAAGGTCCCATAGGCCCACTGGCTGGAGTTTTACTTTTAAGCCTGTAGGATGGAGTGGCATGGAGAGATGGTGGTCTCTTTAGGCTGTGTCCACCAGGCCTGGGTTTGGGAGGAGATGGCTGGAGGTGTCAAAGCCTAAGGACTGCAGAGCAGACCCACCCTGTTTTCATCAACTCTTTTTTTTATTGACTTTTTACAGCAGTTTTATGTTCACAACAAAGTTGAGAGGAAGATACAGAGATTTCCCATAAACCGCCTGCCCCCACATATGCAGAGCATCCCCCATTATCAACATCACTCACCAGAATGGTGCATTTGTCACAACTGATGAACCTACAATGACACATCATAATGCCCGAAGTCCACAGTTTACTTTAGGGTTCGCTCTTGGTGTTGTACATTCTATGGGTTTGGGCAAATGCATAATGACACGTATCCATCATTATCGTATCATACCAAGTATTTCCAATGCCCTGAAGATGCTCGATTTACCCCTTTCTCCTACCCCTCACCACTGGCAACCAGTCGTCTTTTTCCTGTTTCCATAGTTTTGCTTTTCCAGGATGTCATACAGTTGGAATCATATAGTATGTAGCCTTTTCCGATTGGCTTCTTTCACTTAGCAATATGCATTTAAAGTTCCTCCATGTCTTTTCATGACCTGATAACTCATTTCTTTTTAGTGCTGAATGATATCCCACTGTCTGGATGTACCACAGTTTACTTACCCATTTACCTAATGAAGGCCATCTTGGTTACTTCCAAGTTTTGGCAATTAGGAATAAAGCTGCTGTAAACATCCACGTGGAGGTTTTTGTGAGGACAAAACCTTAGGTAAATATCAAGGAGTATGGTTGTTCAGGCATATGGTAAGAATATGCTTAGTTTTGTTAATAAATCACCAAACTCTCTTCCAAAGTGTCTGTACCATTTTCCATTCCCACCAGCCATGTATGAGGATTCCTGTGGCTCCATATTCTCATCAGCATTTGGTGTTGTCAGTGTTCTGGATTTGGGCCATTCTGATAGGTGTGTCTCACTGTTGTTTTTAATTCGTCAACTCTTTACCTGAGCAGGGCTTTCCCTCTGTCCTGTGTTGGCTTGGCTGCGATGTGAAGGGCAGGAGGTGATGGTTTGTCCCAGGCAGGGCGGAGGGAGGTGAGAGCAGAACTCCAAAGCTTTTCTCCCACATGTTGGCTGCTACCATCTCTGGGTGCTCTCAGCTTCAAGCTGCAGTGTTTTGTAAGTAAGAGTGCATCTCTGGGTGCTCTCAGTCTTCAAGCTATCAGTCTGGACACATGACGGTTCCAGGCACTACTCCCAGGGAGCTCATGTTTTGTTATTATTTTTGTTGTTAGTTCATGGAATCTATATCTATCTCTTACTTCTACAAAGTTTTCAGTGTTAATTTTAGTGGAAAGAAAGAAAATTAGTCAACCAGTGTGGCAGAAACCAAAGTTGTATGTATCATGATACTTGATACAATGTCTATAAATGCACGTATCACACTGGTTAGATGGCATTGCAGTTAAATATGAGGACTCTGAAGGTGGGCTGCTTGAGTTTAATTTTACTTTAAAAAAATTTTAAAATAAACTTTATGGAGATATCATTTACATCAAATAAATTCACTAATTTTAAGGGTATGTTATAGTGACTTTTGACAAATACATATACCCATATAACTGCTACCACGATCTAAATATTGAATATTTCCACCACTCCAAAATTCCCTCATGCCCCTTCCCAGTCAATATCCACTCTGTGCCCTAGCCCCAGGCAAACGCTGATCTGTTTTCTCACACTATATATTAGTGTTCTTTTTCTAAAGTTGCATATAAATGGAATCAGATTGCATTGTGCTCATTTGTGTCTGGCTTCTTTGCTCAGCATAAAATCTTTGTGACTCACCCTTGTCGTATCAGTAACTTATGGCTCTTTGCTGCCAAGTGGTATTCTATTGTGTGAATGCAACACAACTTTTTCATCCATGTTCCTCGTGATAGACATTTGGGTTATTTCCTGCTCTTGACTATTATAAATCCCTGGTCTGTACATTTTTAGCTGTACAACCTTAAGCAATTTACTTCTTTTTGTTTCAGTTTCCCCATGTAAAATGGGGATAATCATCATCACAATTATTGTGCTGATCGGATGAGATAATACATGCAAAATGCCTAGTCTCCAACACAGAGCAAAAACTCAATAAATGCTACTATTAAAACTGTGTGTTGTACTTTTGTCTTCCCACTTGAGCGTGAGTTCTTTGAAAACAGGAACTGTATTATTCTTTAGAGCCCCTGATCTTAGAACAGTGCCTAGCATTCCTTCCCCTCTGAATTCTTCATTCACTTCTCCACTCAGGAAGTCTTAACTGAGACTTCCCGCGTACCACACGTCACGCTGGTAGCATGGAATGATGGCACCTGCTATCATAAGAGCTTCAAGCCTAAAGCGAGAGACAAACAAAGCAGGTCGCTACAATACTGCATGTGAGGGAGGCCCAAGGGCTGAGTGTCCCCTAACCCAGAGCTGGGAAGGAGCAGGGAAGAAAGTGGTGGCTTGGGGCACCTGGGTGGCTCAGTGGGTTCTGCATCTGCCTTCGGCTCAGGTCATGATCCCAGGGTCCTGGGATTGAGTCCCGCATCGGGCTCCCCGCTCAGCGAGGAGTCTGCTTCCCCCTCTCCCTCTGCTGCTCCCCTTGCTTATGTTCTCTCTCTCTCTCTCTCAGATAAATAAATACAATCTTAAAAAAAAGAAAAAGAAAGTGGTGGCTCCACAAATGTGTACAGGATGAATGAGAATTACTTCCTTTGAGGGCTGTGGGGAGACAGGGAAGAGTTACCACAGAGCTGAAGTGCCCTCAGCACATTAGGTCGGGAGGTACACACTATCAGCCTGACTCCTCTCTGGTTTGATCGTGACCACCGGATGAGGGTGGTGTCTGCCAGGTTTCTCCACTATGAAGTTACCGTGTCTCCCATTCCATACTCTGTTTATTAGAAGTGAGTCATTAAATCCAGCCCACCTCCTGGAAGGAGGAATATCAAACAATTTGTGAACAAATGTTAAAACCACACCAGCAATAAATAAATATTTGGAGGAGAAACTTTGAGACTATGTAAATATCCTTTTTTTCCTTAATGTTTCACCTGCTATTTTTAGCATTTATCAGTGGATCTTGCCTGCAGCAGTTATTACCATGGCAGTGGTGGTGTTCTAAGGGCGATCTTTTGTTTCAAGAAGGGCCTTTTAAAATTATGGTGCTAACCTCATTTGTGTATTGATTTGTTCTTTTTCCAGAACTAGTAAGGCCTGAAGGCTGCCCTTTGCACCCTGCCTGCACCCTTTAGGGTCTCAATGAAAGGTTGTTCAATTGAGCTGAATTGAATCGCTTTTATCAGATGATGCTTAAAGATAGCATCAGGCATAATGGCTGGACTGTGGTTCACACAGTGTGGTTCATGCACCAGCTGCGTGAGCATCACCTGGGAACTTTTAGAAATGCAAATTAGCAAGCCCCACTCCAGTCCTCTTGAATCAGAAGCTCTAGCGGTGGGGCCCAGCAATCGGTGTTTTAACAAGCCCTCCAGGTGATTCCAGTCCCCACAAAAATTTGAAAACCACTGATGTAGGGGATTCTTTCATAAGTAACTTCATGTCTATTCTAATTCTTTATAGAGACACAGTCCCATTGAAACCATTCTTTCCTTGAGTTCTGAGTGGCAGTTTTACAGACAAATGAATGAACTGATCGGTTGTTTAAATCAATCTAATCAATACGTATGGACTGTCCACTCTATGCCGGGCATTATGCTCTGTCCTTGAGAAGTTCATGGTTTAGTGTGTGAAAATGGTATGAAAACATGAGTGAACAACATATTACATCTCTAATAGGCATTTGGGCAAAATTCTATGGAAACTCTGCTCATCATGCCCATCACATTTTGAGAATTTGTCATATGGCCAGGTAGTTTTATGTACAGTATATTTAATTAATCTCCACAAAATCTGGAAAGGAAGATACCAGGCCCATTTTATAGGTGCTAAAACTGAGTCTATGAGAAGTAAAGCAATTTGCTTAAATAGCTTGGAAGTGTCAGGAGTGGAGCTTGAAGGCTCGTCCCACTGACCCCAGGTGTTCTCTTTTCATCTCCAATCTGCTCTGCCCCAGGAGTAACTAATTCTGTTAAGGGGGGTGGGGGTGGGGGTGCAGTCTGTGAGAGGGGCTGAGATCAATGGGAGTTTTTCAGGTGGCAAAAGTGGACGGGGAACTCCAGGCTGAGGGAATCTCTTGAGAAAAAGACACGGAGTTATGAGAATACAGAGCCTGCTGACTCAAGGTAGGTGGTGCCCATGAGCTCATGGAAGATGAGGGAAATGCGGGTTAGAAGGAAGCCAAAAGGTGGGCTGGGCCAGGTGAGGAGGGCAGCTCTGGACGCCTGGGGATCCACTCCCCGCTCCTTACTGTGGTTGACAACGTAGGGGACGCAGAGCACAAATTACACCCGAGTTTCCCTAGAGAGCCGTGGTCTAGGAGCATGGTTAATAACCCAGGCTTTGGCGTCATAGGGACCGCGTCTCAACACCAGCTCTTCTGCTTACTGTGTAGTATTGAACTTGTTGCTGTTAGCCTCTCCTTCCTCCTCTGTAAGACAGACAGTAACGATCACACCACTGACCGAGTACTTACATGTGTCAGGCACTTTCCTAAGTATTTCAGGTGAACTCACTTGTTTACTTGTCAAGACCGCGTCATGGAATCAGTAAAGTTCTTGCTCTCATTTTACACAGAGGAGGCAGACATGGGCAAGAGTAAGTCCACAGAGCTCTTAAGCAGGGCAGATGGGATTCAAATGCAGCCTGTCTGTCTATGGAGCCCACCTCTTAACCTGTTTGACCTTGTAGGGTTTCTGTGGGATGAACTTAAACACTATGAAAAGCACTCAGGGCATTGTTGCACCCACAGGGAGCCTTGGTGGATGGTAAGGGTGAGTTGTGGTAACTCACAGGGGTTCCCTGGGAATCTGTGGGGGCTGGGGAGCCCTGTGTTGGAGACATGAACTTTCTATCACCTGCAGCAATCTGTTCCGGTCTCCCACACATGTTTTAGGGCTGTGCTAGTCTCTTGTCACCTCTGTTCATAGGATGCTCAGAGGGTCCTACCTTCCCTAGGATGGACTCATTCTAAGTGGACACGGGGTGTGAAATCTGAGGATTTGTGAAGAAAAGGTGGCACCATGAAATGACCCAAGAATCAGGAGGTTCTGGTTATAGGTTGAGTTGCATCCATAAGCCTGTGTGACCTTGGGCAAGGGTCTTCTGTGACCTGGATCTTAGTTTCCCTATTCATGACAGGAGGTGCTCAGATCTTATTACCTCTTATTACCTCTGAGTTTCCTCTCATGTCCATTTCTTTCTGAGCTTGACTGTCCTCACCGGGGGATTGGCCCCCAGTTATTTGGGTAGGTCCTCCTTCCTGGATCATGTGCCAGCCTCATTATACTTAATTAATGCTAAGTAAACATTCCCAGCAATATCAAGCCTCTAATCTATGGGACCCATGTGTAGCCCATTACCAGTGTACATTCACTGGGACTCAGAAAGTTCAGAATTGGATTGGACTTACCCTGCCATTGTGCTGAATTTTGCATCTAGAATGTTTCTGAAGAATGACCAAGCACATAAAAATAGTGAAAGGGGTCAAGAAGAAACCCGTGAACCACCTTATATGATCCAGTTCCGTGATTTGCAAAACACTATTTTTTTTCCATATAAGCAAAATACCAGAAGCCACTTCAAATTCTTGTTTGAAAAAGGGGAAATAATAGAATTAAATCAGTGAAGATATTAAATGTGTTCTTTATTCATTAAAGCAGGTTTTGAAAGAACTCATGCTAGGCAAGCCTTAGTTATCTTTTGGAGGTCCTCTAAATTCTCGGGAGAAATAATAGATTCATTCTCAGAGCCCCTGTAATTGCAGTTTTGGCTGAAGTAACGGTGGCCATCACTGTTAATTGTGGCAATTAATGAAATCTGGAAGGTGTAAGGCTGTGGCCTCCCTAAGATGGGCTTAGATTACTTGTACGTCCCATAACGGTCACACTGTTTTCCCAAGTCTGTCTTGGCTCTCACAGATGGCAAGGCCCAGCCACCCCTTGGAGGTGGGCAGTGGTGGTAGTGATTTTCACCCCATTTCTCTCTTCAATATTGGCAATTTCTGCGTGTTCCTGACAGCGGTGGATGTCATGCTGGGTAATCTTCCCCCTATCTTGAAGGGACCTAAGTAATTATCAGTGAGTATTCATGAAAGATCCAAGGGGAAAAGGCCTTTGATCAGATCAACTAATACATGAAAAGAAAAAAAAAAAAAACCCAAAAAACAAAAACCACACTTTGAGAAAACTAAGACAGATTTTTGTGTCTTTACAGGTAACATTATGTTTTTGAATGTGGGTAGGAATGTATGTTTTACAAGTCTGATCAGTATTGGTATTAATGAATTAGCTTCACTTTAAGGGCAAACCTTGTCTCATTACAGAGTTAGGGGAGAGGATTAAAAAAAAAAAATCACCTTTCTGACTTCTCTTCCATTCACCCTCACAGTAGTAATATCCGCTCCCCTCACAGCAACCAGAGTGGTCTTTTGAAATATAAACAGATTGCATCCTATCCTTCCTTAAAAATCTTCCCATAATATCCGCGCCCCCCAAAGTCAGAATAAAATCCAGACCTGAGGCTGACTGTGGCCTTCAAAGCCCTGCGTGATCCGGCCCGGCATCTCCCACCTGCTCTTGAGCTGGCCTCAGGTGCGCTCGGGCCCCACGGCTGCCCCCCATCCCGGTCTGGAAGCGCGCTGAGCCTGCGTTCCTCTCAGAGCCCTCGCCCCTGCTGGTCCCGTGCCTGCGCGGGCACCCTCCTCCCTGAACCATCCATCCCATGTGCCGCTTCTCTTGTCCTTGTTTGAGGGTCTTCAGAGCTTTTATCACTTTCTGAAATTGTCTTGTTTGTTCACCTGTTTAATGTCTGCCCTCCCCTCCATGTGAGCTTCATGAGAGGGGGAATCTCATCTCTTAGCCAGCACCTCATGACCAGCACCTGGCAGAATATCCAGATGCTAACAGGTGCCTCATAGATGTTTTCGAATGACTGAATGAATAAACATAAAACTCGGCTGCTATCTGCATCTGCTGGGCTCTCCCTGGTCTAGTTTTTCCTTTTGTATTCTAATTAAACTTGGGAGGAATTACCAACTGGCTGACCAAGTAAGAGTGAATGCTCTGTGCGTCATGGAATTCTGGCTCAGAAGATGGGAAGCCTGGATGAATCAGGTTAGAACAGGTATTTAGAACTCTGGGGACTGTGAGGTGAAGGAGAATTTCCCATCCTTAAGTTTGAGACGTGGTTGTCAGAGAGTTTACTGAAAGAAATATTCGCTGGACAGTCAGGCATTATATACATTTGTGCTTTCCAAACTGAATGAATGATGTCATGAACACAGGGGCCTCTCAGAGCTTTCTTTAGCAGACAAGTCCATTAACTAAATTTCTAAAATACCTCCTGCCTCTATTCTGACGGCTGTGTTTCCATTGTACTAGTTATGGTTCACTTTGTCCCTGTTCTAAAGGAGATCCTGTAGGATCATTGTTCAAAGCAAAGGTGACCATGAAAATCCCCTGCTTGTTCCTCATGGGAGAACATTTGGGATCCTAACCTGAGACTTTGGGTGATGCACAGGGGTCACCATCAGGTGGAGGTGAAAAGTGTGTGTGCTTCCCTGTTAATCAATTCTTGATCCTCTGTGGCCATTCTCCTTGTGGACATTAACCCTCTTCTATGCCTAGTTGCCAAAGACAATTTACTTACATACACATTTGCCCTGGCCCAAAGTCCCAGATTCACCAGTTCTCACCAATCAGAATACAGTAGCAGAGAGGAAAGTGTTCCTCATTATTTCAGTTGAGAAGCTAAAGACTTTTCTAGATAAAGGATAACAGAAAAACTGAAGCCAGTCTAATCCAAAGATTCTTAGGAAATATTATTGGCCTCATGATACCTATAGGAATCATGGAGCAGGAACTCAATGTCGTGTCTTACTCCAAGAAGTACCTTTAGAAAAAAAGCTTATATGTGATGCCTCCATGACATCTAGTGGAGGCATTATAGGGAGGGACAAATGAAGCAAGGCTACAGATGTGATTTTTGTCCTTAATCTGAACATTTTTCTTCAATGCGGTCTTATCTGATCATTTTTGCTCTAAAAAAATAATTTTAATTTTAATGTTTTTATAAGAGAATCATTCTCATTTTCTTTTTTGTGAGCTCTTTGACTTTTGTGAAATGTGAGCACATAAAAATCTTCCAGATAAATGCAGAACTAAGGATATCTCTTGGATCTATGGATGTTCTTCCTTATCCTAGCATCGTGAGATTTAAACTCAAATCACATAAATAATACATGTCTCTAGAAAGACCTTTACAGAACTGGTGACCAGTGGGACACATTGGCCAAGATATTCATATGTCACAAAAAATTTAGTGTACAATTAAGTTGCATGAAAAGAGGGACTTTGTCTTGTTTCCTGCTGTGCTTCTAGCAACAAAAGAGAGCCTAGCACGTGGTAGGCACCCAAAATATTTGTTTTCAAATTAAATAGTGTTTAACTCAGACAGTTTTCTTTACCTCATGACTTCTCAGAGTCTTATGCTCATGGTCATAGCAGAGTTCTAAGAGGAGGTCCTGGCATGCCTTATCCCCCAAACTTACTCCACCCTGGGTCACTCTAGGAGATACCATCTACTGGAACAGTGTTTCATATAAGACAATTTCGTAAGTGCTGGATTAAATAATAATAAAAAAACAACAAAATTTCTAAGGCAAAAGGGAATGCAGGTGGTGTATTCAACTTGAAAACATTAAATCTACAATTTAAGTTAAGTACCTTTTGCTGACCTATATTTTTTTGATCCTTGAAAACAGGAAAAATGGAAAAGAGGATAAAAGAGAGAGAGACTTGAGATGAAAAAAAGTGGCAGTTCTTTGGATTGCAGAAAAAAATTCCGCCTGCTCTGGGCCTAGCTAGCAAATACACTGACAATGACAGGCTTCTCATGAAATCCAATGATAGCATTTGTCCAGAGTGGCTTTACCTTGTAAAGGCTTGTTTGAAGTCTATCTGCTCAGTTGACTGTGACCATGATGGGGGATGTTGACGTTTGGGTCTTTCCTCTCTTTCTCCTTGTGGGTCCATCTACCCCTCTTCCATGCTCTAGGACACACATTTGTGGGAGGTCTGGGTTCATTCCTACACAAGAAATTAGGCACAGAGGGTAAGCGGGTAAGACTGCAGATTTTGGAGACAAGCTGACAATTTGATGGTGAATATCCTGAGTAGTCTTGGACCTGTTGCTTAATTTCCCTGTGTGTCAGTTTCTTCTTCTGAAAGATGGGGATGGTGACAATATTTATCTTGTAATACTGTGAGGGTCAAATAAGATGAAGTGTGTATACTTGTTATAGCAACTAGCTGTAATTATTGTTATCGTTGGTAATGATAACAAAGATAATATTTCTGGGAGCTCAGTTAACTCATAACTTATATTTCAGTTTAAAAACACGTATATTTCTGAGAACTCTGCATTTAGTATTTTCTAAGAAGACCCTGGAAGTTCTTTCTTTTACTGCAAAGCACATACTACAAAATCTACTTGCTTAGGGAGGTTGACGCGTGGTTTTGAAGGTAGGTGTGCTGTGGGAAGAGGGGCCCCCTTGCAATGGGTGGACTTTCCCTCTCACCTCCTGTCATTGATTCCTCTCTCTGAAGAAAATGAAATGAATAATGCTCAGCCTGGAAGGGAAAAAAAGGGAAGAAACATTTGGACTCTTTTCCCTTGAGCCAGTTGCTCAATATCCCATCTTAATTCATTTTCAACCCACTTTTTATCTTGTTCAAAAAGTTCCCATGCCAGAAGCCTATAACTCTAGTTCTGCAAACTCTGCTCTACTGTATAAATAACAAGCAGCACAGCAGAAAAGAAGCAGCCCTTTGCACATGTCATTTGTGGAGGCAGCGTGGACAATGTACACCCTTAGCTCCTAGGTCATGATTGCATTTGTCAGCTGCCTTCATTATGTCCTAAGGGGTCAGCCTACCCACCTGGAGGAAGTCTTTCAGCTGGAGACCCTACAAAGAAAATAAACACATTGATATTTGATCATGCACAAATTATATTTAATTTACAAAGCAGGTAGTTTAGGGCCAATTGCATATTCATCCAGCAAATAAATACTGTATTGTAGCCCTGATACCTAGACCAATGCCCAGCATGTAGTAGGCACTCATAAGTACTTTTTGAATGAAGAGATACTGAATTTAAAACTTGCTACCATTTGTGATGTATAAAGAGGAAATCAAACAAAAAAGGGTCCTAAGCTCCCTGTCCAGATAATTCCTACTGTCCCCATGTGAGTTTCCCTCATCCCGTCTCCCCAAAGGTAATTGCTGAAAAACAGTGTGTTTCGTGATTGTTTCCCTAAAGCAATTATTCATGTAAGAGCACATACACAGATGTATATATACATAACAGATGACAAACACAGAAGAACAAAGGTTTTCAAGGTGGGGTCTAGCAACAACCCACATGAAGCCCAGCTGCCTCGAAAACACCTGGTTTGCTCATGAACAAGTTAGATTCCAGTAGACGTTCTGATCTGGTGATCTGGGCAGGCCCTGGACTTGGCACTTCAAGCATCTCCAGTGAGTGTGTTATGGAACTGGGGAGTGGAAGGATAGGGAGTCCTTAAGGAGAAGTTTAAGGTGGTTCAGGCTTTACCCCTGATGCTTCCTCATCACGGTATTGGTGGAACCCTTAGCTAATGATGGGCGGACCATAGCTCTGGTCTGTCGCCACATGCACCCTCTGACCTTATCAACCGGCTTCCCTTTTATTTAATTCTCTTCAGTGCTCTTTCCTGATGCATATCTTCTACCAAATCAAATTTGCTCAATTTGTTACTTTGTTGTAGCCAACATGGGTATTAATTGCAGGTAACTCGCAGTCTTTCTGCCCTCAACTTCTCAGCTTATGTGCAGCTTTACGTTTCTAGCAGGAGCTGTGGCTGTCCTTACGCTGGATTGTTCTGCTGCACAGATCCGAGCAATGCTAGAACTTAAAGTATATTTGTTCTTTGGTGGGATCTCCTTCTGAAAAATGTCTGCTTAGGATGATCACGAGAGTATCTCTGGCCTTCCCTCTCTTCCACTCACTCTAATCAGCTGGGTCCGAACCCTCATCTGGACTTTGCACTGTGCAGATGGAACTTCTATAGGTTTTCCTGGATTTTTAGGCAGAGGAGGACAACCTCTTAGGTTTAGCAATATCGGAAAAATTCTCTCCAACGTGTAGATGCCATGGGCTCCAAGGACGGCACTGTTAAATATGGTCAGAAAGCTGGAGCCCAGGCTTTGCCACTGTGTTCAACTCATTGAGGACAGTCTCTGCTCGGGCTGCTTACACATGAAGTAATGAGCAGGAGGGAGGCACACGAGATGACTGTCAACTAAGGCTCAGAAAGCATCTGACGTTTACAGGCAAACTACTGCTATACAAGGGGGTATATCCTAGCAAGGGAGCGTGTCCACCACCAGGACATACATGACTGTAGAAGAGCGTGTCGTCCTCGGACCCCAGAGGAGTGACATAGCTGACTTGTGTTGGAAAAGGACTGCTCTGATTACTGTGTCGACGATTAATTGGAGGAGGGGCAGGGCGCAAGCAGGGAGAGCAGTTGGGTGGTATTGTAGTAAGACACCGAGACTAGAGACAGTGGTGACCAGCACCAGGGTGCTAGCAGCAGGGTAGTAAGAAATAGTCAGAGGCAACCCAGAAACTGCCTGACTCCTGAGGCCCGGGGCCACCTGAAATACACAGATTCTCGAATTCACCCAGTTCACATTTCAGTTTCACCTCGAAGGCACTTTATCACAAGATAACCTGAGAACTTCCACCAGCAAGTTGACAATGTCTGGCCAACAGCAAAACATCTGGAACCCCCAAGCTGTTCAGGTCATTTGATGTCACAGTGTGCAGTGTTTGAGCTATGTCCGTGCAGGCCTGGGGAGTGGTGACTTGAGAACCGTGTGGCGGGGCCGGGAGACCCTGTGCCTGACCTGTCATACTCCCTGCACAGGTTGCTGCTCTAACCCCAGCCTCCCTGCTATAAAGTGAGAGACGCAAAGGAGGGGCTTTCTGAGGACATTTCCACCTTTGATAGGCCACAGTTCTTAGTTTATTGAGCCCTGGGCTCTGGGTAAGGATTCCAGGAAGGGTACGGGGCAACTGTTTTGTTTTCTCTTTTCTCATTTATTTAAATTCTTATTTTTTTTAAAAGATTTTATTTATTTATTTGAGAGAGAGAATGAGATAGAGAGAGAGCATGAGACAGGGGAGGGTCAGAGGGAGAAGCAGACTCCCCACCGAGCAGGGAGCCTGATGCGGGACTCGATCCAGGGACTCCAGGATCATGACCTGAGCTGAAGGCAGTTGCTTAACCAACTGAGCCACCCAGGCACCCTAAATTCTTATTTTTAAAATGACACCAACATCTCTGAGAACCTGTATGTCAAGTTCAAAAGCGAGTGACTGCGCTCAAACTTATGTCCCTCTGGAAGCTTCTACTTTGCCTTCTTGCTCGAACAGTCACCCCAGTTCTACTTGACACCCCATGGCAACAAGCTGCTTGGGATGGAAAAAGCATTTTCCTCGAACGTTTCGTTTGGTTCAGGCCCCGGAGGACTCTGGGAGTCTGGGAGCCTGCCTTAAGACATGCCTATTTATACTTTTGGGTTCTCCTTGGGTGTGATTGTTAACAATCCCCAAAAGCTTTGGCAAACGTCCTATCCAGTTTCTGCACAGTACCCCACCACTGCACAAATGAATACTGTGCAGCTCTGGGGGATGCTAACTGCCTCCTTCATGTATGTGTGTGCCTGAGTCTGCCCAGGAAAGATGCATGTGGCCTGGTGAGGTAAGATAGCCAGGAGTAAACATTATGGGAGCCTTCCTTCTAGACATTTCTTGTGAGGGTTTCTTCTTATCCATTTAAGAGGGGCAGAGGGTGGTGTGGCTTGCACCAGAAAACATCTTTGTAAATACATTCTGCAAGTTCTGGAGGCCAAGTTCCCCCGAGAGCAGAGGCCATGGCTAATGAGGCATTCTTTAGCTAGAACCAAGGCCCATGCCCCTTAAACATCCCAGAATGGGTTTGTAGTAGCAGTCTAGCCAATGTTGACCGAAGAGTTAGAGGACCAGGAAAGTATAGTAATTCAGGCTTCTCATCACCTCCTCCAGATGGTTCAGTGGTCAGACTTCCCCAGAGATCACAGGCCTATGGTTTTTATTTTTATTTATTTATTTATTTTTTAAAGATTTTATTTATTTTTTAGAGAGCGAGCGAGAGAGAAACAGCATGAGAGGGGAGAGGGTCAGAGGGAGAAGCAGGCTCCCCGCTGAGCTGGGAGCCTGACGTGGGACTCGATCCCAGGACCCTGGGATCATGACCTGAGCCGAAGGCAGACGCTTAACCATCTGAGCCACCCAGGCACCCAATTTTTATTTTTTTAATTAAGAAATTTTTATTGAGTAAATTTGATATGCAACATTGTTTAAGTTTAAGGTATACTGTGTGTTACTTTGATACGTTTACATATTGCAGTATGATTGCTGAGATAGCAGTATTTATCATGTTACATAATTACAATGCACTACCATTGTCTATACTCATCATACTATGTATTAGAATTTTATGGCTTATGTACTAGTAGTTACAAGTTTATACACTTAAACACCAGCGCTCTTATCTCCCCTCCCCCCCATCCACTGGTAACCACCATTTTACTCTCTGTTTTTACAGGTTTAACTTTTTCTGATTCCACATGTGAGTGATACCATATAGTACTTGTCTTCCAACTAACGTTTAATGAGCACTTACGCGCACAACACTTTACCTGCATCACCTCACTGAGCCACACCTGTGAGGCAGGTGTTATTATTTCATTTGCAGGTAAGGAAGGTAAGATTTGGAGATACACCTAAAATCATGGAGTTAGTTAGTGGCGAAGTGCACATGGTCTGACTCAGGAGCCTGATTGAGAGGCTCCTGTCATGCATCACCTAACTTACGACAGCTGCTACACTAAGCTCCCTCCTGGGTCCACATTGCAGAGATGGGCCCAGGGTCTATAGAACAGAATGAAGCCACATGAGAGCCAGTGGTTAGGAAGGGGTCCAAAGAATGTGCAGCCGAGTGGGGAGTTTGGGGGTCAATGGGATTCTGTGTTTTCAAATATGTTTGTCTCATATAGAGCAAATAGTTTTCTTATAATTAAAAGCATTCCCTTCTATCTGTACTAATTTCCCTGATTTTCTTTTCTAATTTTTTTCTATTTCTATTTTCTATTTTATCCCTTTTATTCAAGAATAAATAAGCTGGTGATTTACCTATTTCATTATTGTTTTTCCCCAAAGAAATAGCTCTTGGACTTATTTGTTACTTCAATTCCTAGTCTATTTTCTAATTTATTGCTCTTTTTATTTTAGCAGTTCCCTTTTTCTGTTTTCCTTAGGATTATTTCATTTAATTTTTCATTTCTTCAATTCAGTGTTTAATTCATTAGTTTCATTCTTGTTTAATAATACAAGGTTTTATGAGTATGAGTTTTGCTGTGTTACAGGTTCCAATATGTAGTCATTTCATTATCCGTCATTCGTTGGATAACCTGGGTTTATTGAAGACATATGTTGTGCCAGGTTTTGTGCTCGTGGCTGGACATATGGCCCCTAAGACATCTCTGCCTTCATGAACTTAATTCAAATGGGGCAAAAAATGAGTAAGTGAGGAAAATAATGTCACTGATGATAGATGCTGTGAACAAAATAAGGCAGAAGAAAGAGAGTGATGAAGAAGGAGGTGGTATTATAAAAAGGATGTTGAGGAAAGGTCCCTTTGATGTGCTGACAGTTAAATAGAGACCTGGGAGAAGTGAGGAATCAGCATGAGGGGGACGACCATCCCAGGCAGAGGGGACAGCACCTGTGAATGCTCCAGTGTGGGAATATGCTTGGTGTGTTCTACGGTCGCCAAGGATGGTGTGACAGGGCAGAAAACATATAGGGGGGAGTGGTTGGAGGAGGCTGGAGAGGTATGCAGGAACCAGATCATGTGCAGCATTATAAGCCAGGGCAAGGACTTAGGATTTCATTATAAGTTGGGATGGGAAGATACTGGAGGATTTTGAACATGAGAATGATGTGATTTACCTTATTATTATTTGATTGGTTGATGATCAGCTTTATTGAGGTATAAAACTCACCCAATCTAAATGAACAGTGTGATGAATCTTAACAAATGTATACACTGATTTGCCTTCGATGCCTATAGTTTTACCTTTTTTAAGATTTCATAAAAATTGATCAAGCACAACAGTCTTCTCCACCTGATTTTTTTTCACTTAGCATAATGCTTTTGAGATTCATTCACATTTTTGCATGTATCAGTAGTTCCTTCCCTTTATTGCTGAGAAACATCTCATTGTATGGATATACCACAATTTGTTTATCCATTTACCAGTTGATGGGAATGTCAGGGTTTTGGCTATTACAAATAAAGCTGCTATGAACATTAATGTACAAGTCTTTGTGTGGACATATATTTTCATATCTCAGAGGGAAATACAAGGAATAGTATTGCCAGGTCATGTAGTAAGCGTAGACTTACTTTTTATAGAAACTGCTAAACTAGGGATGCCTGGGTGGCTCAGTCAGTTGGACATCTGCCTTTGGCTCAGGTCATGATCCCAAAGTCCTAGGATCTAGTCCCGCATTGGGCTCCTTGCTCAGTGGGGAGCCTGCTTCTCCCTCTGCTTGCCGCTCCCCTTGCTTGTGCTCTCTCTCTCTCTGACAAATAAATAAATAAATAAAATCTTAAAAAAAACCCAAGAAACTGCTAGGGGCTACTGGGTGGCTCAGTCATTAAGCATCTGTCTTCGGCTTAGATCATGATCCCAGGGTTCTGGGATCGAGCCCCACATTGGGCTCCCTGTTCAGCGGGAAGCCTGCTTCTCCCTCTCCCACTCCCCCTGCTTGTGTTCCCTCTCTCCCTGCGTCTCTCTCTGTCGAATAAATAAATAAAATCTTAAAAAAAAAAAAAGAAAACAGAAACTGCTAAACTGTTTTCCAAAGTGGCTGCATCTTTTTGTATTTCCACCAGCTGTATGTGAGAGTTCTGGTTATTCTACATCCTAAAACATGGTATGTCTTTCTAATTGTAGTCATGCTAGTGGGTGTGTCTTGGTAACTCATGCTTTTACTTTGCATTTCCCTAATGACTAACTATGTTGAGCATCTTTTCCTGTGCTTATTTGCCATTCATATATGTTCCTTGGTAAAGTGTCTGTATATTTAGTCCATTATTTTATTGGTTGTCTCATTCTTGTTAAAAGTTCTGAGAGTTTTGGGGCACCTGGCTGGCTCAGTCATTGGAGCATGTGACTCTTGCTCTTGGGGTTGTGAGTTCAAGCCCCACTTTGGATGTAGAGATTACTTTAAAAAAAGTTCTGAGAGTTTTTTGTATATTCTAATACGCGTCATGTATCAGATATGTGATTTACAAATCTTTTCTCTCAGTCTGCAAACTGCTTTTTCGTTTTCTTTACAGTGCCTCCAAAACAAAAGTTTTTAAGTTTTAAATGCAGATGAAATACAATTCATTGGGTTTTTATCTTTTATTTTTGTGTGTGATTTTTATGTTCGAAGAAATGTTTGCCAACACCAAAAGTATAGAGATTTTCTGCTATGTTTTCTTTCAGAAGTTTTATAGTTTTAGTTTTGACATTTAGATTTAGGATACAGTTTGTGTCAAATTTTTCTGTGACATGAGGTAAGTGTTGAAGTTCTTTTCTACTCTTCCTTGCCCTCCCCCTCCTCCTTCATCTCTGCCTTCCCCCCTCCCTTCCCTTTGCCCTTCCTTATCACCCATCACCACTTCTTTCTTCTTTGTGTAGGGACATCTGACTGTTCCACCAGTGAAAAAGACTATCCTTCTCCATTTAGATACTTTCACATCTTTGTCAAGAATGAATTGAGGATATATGTGAGCTCTTTCTGGACTCTCTATTGTATTTCACTGATTTATATTTCTATTCTTTTGCTAGGTGCCTCAATGTCCCAATTACTATAATTTTATAATAAGTCTTGAAATCAGGGAGTGTAATATTGTTCTTCTTCAAAATAGTTTTGGCGAATTTGGGTTCTTTGCATTTTCATATGAATTTTAGAATCAGCTTGCCTAGATTTATATACTAAAAAAACCCATTCACATTTTATTGGGACTACTTTGAGTCCAGATAAATTTCCAGAGAATTTATGTTTTAACATTATTGAGTCTTCTAATCAAAGAATATGTGTAATTTGTCATCCAGTTTGGTTTTCTTTAATTTCTCTAAGTAATATTTTATGGTTTCTCTACATGGATTTAAACATATTTTGTTAAAGTTATCTCTATGTTTTAAGGGTTTTTTTATTACTGTATTTTTATTACTGTATTATATGGCTTTCAATTTTAATTCCCAATTATTCATTTCTAGTATATAGAAATATAATTGATTTTTGTATATTGATCTTGTATCCTGCAACTTTACTAAACTCACTTATTATTTTTCAGTGGCTTTTTTTTTTTTTTTTGCTAGATTCCTTGGGATTATCTACATAGATAATTATACCATCTTTTTATAAAGACAGTTTCAGTTCTTTCTTTTCAATGTGTATGATTTTGCACTGGCTGGGAACTTCAGGAAAATATAGATATCATTGCTTTATTCCTGATCTTAGGGAGAATGTATTTAGTTTTTTTCCATGGGATACTCTGCTAGTTCTGGGTATTTCTACTGAACTCCCCTTTTATCATAGTGTGCTAAGTACCATAGACTGAATGTTTATGCCCCCACCCCCACAACATTCATATGTTGAAATTCTAATCCCTAGTGCAAGGGTATTAGGAGGTGGGGCTTTGAGAAATAATTAAGTTATGAGGGCAGATCCCTCATGAATGGGTTTAGTGCCCTCATGAATGAATCCTAGAAAACCCCCTTTCCTCTTTAACCATATTAGGACACAGGAAAAAGTCTACTTATGAACCAAGAAACAGGCTCTCACCAGACACTGAATTAGCTGGTACCTTGATCTTAGACTTCCAGACCTCCAGAACTGTTGAGAAATAAGTGTTTGTTGTTTAAGCCACCAAGTCTATTGTATTCTGTTATAGTACACTGAGTAAACTTACACTGAAGGTATTTTTTACAAATCATGAATGATACTGAATTTAGTTAAATCTTTCTATGCATCCACTGAAGTTGTCATAAGGTTTTTCTATTTTAGTGTGTCAATAGGATGAATTACATTGATTAATTTCCAAATATTAAGCCATTATTACATTTTTGTAATGTATCTTACTTGGACATGATGGATTATACATTTTATATATTATTACACTTGATTTGCTAGCTTTTTAAAATTAAGATTTTATTTTTTAATCAATTTAAGTTTCACATCGTAATTGAGGATATAGTACAGAGATTTCTCATATATCTTCTGTCCAAATATGAAGAGCCTCCCTCATTATCAACATCCCTCATTAGAATGGTACATTTATTACAACTGATGAATTCACATTGACACATCATAATCACCTAAAGTTCATAGTTTACTTTAGGATTCACTCTTAGTATTATAAATTATGTGGGTTTGGACAAATGTATAATGACATGTACCCATCATTATAGTATCACACAGAGTATTTTCTATGCCCTAAAAATCCTTCATGCTCTGCTTATTCATCCTGCCACCATCACCGCCATCCACCCCTGACAATTACTGATCTTTTTACTGTTTCCATAGTTTTGCCTTTTCCAGGATGTCATATAGTTGGAGTCATACAGTATGTAGCCTTTTCAGATTGGCTTTTTTCACTCAGTAATATGCATTTAACTTTCCTCCATATATTTTCATGGCTTGAAGCTCATTTCTTTTTAGTGCTGGATGATATTCCATTGTCTGGAATATACCACAGTTTGCTATCGATTTACCTAATGAAGGACATCTTGGTTTTTCCAAGTTTTGATAATAATAAATAAAGCTGCTATAAATATCCATATGTAGGTTTTTGTGTGGATGTAAGTTTTCAGCTCCCTGAAGTAAATATCAAGGAATGTGATTGCTTGATCAGATAGATGGTAAGAGTATGTTTAGTTTTGTAAGAAACCACAAAACTGTCTTCCAAAGTGGCTATACCATTTACATTCCCATCAGCAACGTATGGGAATTCCTGTTGTTCATCCTAGTCAGAATTTGGTGTTGTCAGTGTTCTCGATTTTGGTCATTCTAATATGTGTGTAATGTTATCTCATGTTGCTTTAATTGCATTTTCCTGATCACATATGATATGGAGCATCTTTTCATATGCTTATTTTCCATCTGCTTATCTTCTCTGATGAGGTATTTGTTAAAGTCTTTGGCCCATTTTAAAAATCAGGTTTTTTTCTTGTCTTATTGTTGAATTTTAAGAGTTCTTTTACATTTTGAGTAATAGTTCTTTTCCAGATATGTCTTCTGTAAATATTTTTTCCCTGTCTGTGGCTTGTCTTTTCATTCTCTTGACATTATCTTTGGCAGACCAGAGTTTTTAATTTTAATGAAATCCAACTTATCAATTATTTCTTTCAAGGATCATGCCTATAGTGTTCATCTAAAAAGTCATTGCCATACTCAAAGTCATCTAGGTTTCCTTCTATGTTTTCCCCTAGGAATTTTATAGTTTTGTGTTTTACATTTAGGTCTATGATCCATTTTGAGTTAATTTTTATAAAGGGTTTAAGGTCTGTATCTAGATTCTTTTTTTTTGTTTGTTTGTTTTTTTGCATGTGGATGTCCAGTACCAAGTGTTGAAAAAGCTACTGTTTCTCCATTGTATTGCTTTTCCTTCTTTATCAAAGATCAGTTGACCATATTTATATGGGTCTATTTCTGGGCTCCCCATTCTATTCTATTGATCTATTTGTTTATTCTTTCACCAATACTATACTGTCTTGATTACTATAGTTTTATAGTAAGTCTTAAAATCAGCAGTATCAGTCCTCTAAATTTATTCTTCTTTGATATTGTGTTGGGTATTCTGGGTCTTTTACCTCTCCACATAAATTTAGAATCAGTTTCTCGATATCCATGAAAAAACATTCTGGAATTTTTATTAGGATTGCATTAAATCTATAGATCAAGTTGGGAAGAACTGGCATCTTGAAAATATTGTGTCTTCTTATCCATGAACATGGAATATCTCTCCATTTATTTAGTTCTTTGATTTCATTTATTAGAGTTTTGTAGTTTTTCTCATGTAAATCTTGCACACATTTTTTAGGTTTATATCCAAGTTTTCATTTTGGAAGTGCCAATGTAAGTGGTATTGTTTTTTATAATTTCAAATTCCACTTATTTATTGCCGGTAGAAAAATGATTGACTTCTGTATATTAACTTTGTATCTTGCAATCTTGCTTTAATTGCTTATTAGTTTCAGGAGATTTTTTTTGTCAATTCTTTTAGGTTTTCTACAGAGATGATCATGTCACCTGCAAACAAAGACAGTTTTATTTTATCCTTGCCAATATATATACTTTTTATTTCCTTTTCTTCTCTTATTGCATAAAGTAGAACATAAAGTAGTACAATGTTGAAATGGAGTGGCTGCTAACATTTTTTAAAGGAGTTTGTGTCTATGTTTAAAGAATATGGATCTGTGCCTTTTTTCTTGCAATTTCTTTTTTTTTTTTTTTAAGATTTTATTTATTTATTTGACAGAGAGAGACACAGTGAGAGCAGGATCACAAGCAGGGGGAGAGGGAGAAACAGGCTTCCCACGGAGCAGGGAGCCCAATGCTGGACTCAATCCCAGGACCCCAGGATCATGACCTGAGCCGAAGGCAGACGCTTAATGACTGAGCCACCCAGGCGCCCCTTTCTTGTAATTTCTTTGTCAGGTTTTTGTTTGGCCTCATAAAATAAGGTGAGAAGTGTTCCCCCTTCTATTTTATGAAAGAGTTTCTGTAGAATTGGCATTATTTCTTCCTTAAATATTTGATAGAATCATCAGTAAACTTAATAGATATAGAGCTATTCATATTATCTATTTTTTTGAATGAGATTTTGTTGTTTGTATCTTTCTTTTTTTAAGATTTTATTTATTTATTTGTCAGAGAGAGAGAGAACACAACCAGTGGGAGTGGTAGGCAGAGGGAGAAGCAGGCTCCCTGCTGAGCAAAGAACCTGATACAAGACTAGATTCCAGGACCCTGGGATCACGACCTGAGCTGAAGGCAGATGCTTCAGCAACTGAGCCCCTCAGGCGTCCATTGTTTGTATCTTTCAAGGAATCTTTCCCTTTATCTAAGATATAGAATTTATTTGCATGAATCCTACTCTCTAATGATTCTTATAATATTTGAAGAATGTGTAAATCTAGTTCCTCTTTCATTCCTGTTGTAGGTTTATTTTGTCTTGTCTTTTTATTTCTGGTTTGTCTAGCTAGAGATTTATCAACTTAATTGATCTTTTCAAAGAGTCAGCTCTTGATTTTATTCTCTCTCTTCTCCCCCTCTGTTTTAGTTCATTATTTCTACTTTTATATTTATTATTTTCTTCCTTGTGCTTACTTTGGGTTTGGTTTGCTCTTCTTTTTTCTAGGTTTGTAAGGTAGAATCTTAGATCATTGATTTGAGATTATTCTTCTTTTCTTTTCTTTTTTTTAAAGATTTTATTTATTTGACAGATAGAGGGAGAGAGAGAGCGCGCAAGCAGGGGGAGCTGCAGGCAGAGGGAGAGGGAGAAGCAGGCTCCCCACCAAGCAGGGAGTCCAATGCGGGGCTCAATCCCAGGACCCGGGATCATGATCTGAGCTGAAGGCAGTCGCTTAACTGACTGAGCCACCCAGGTGCCCCAAGACTATTCTTATTTTCTAATTTAAGCATTTAATGCTATACAGTTCCTTCCAAGCATTGCTTTAGCTGCATCCCACAGAATGTTGTATATTGTGTCTTAATATTGTTTCACAATATTCTGTATTGACTCAAAAGGAAGATTGATCTTTATCAATTTGCTCCACTTAAAAAAATGAGAAGTCTGAAAATTTTTCACATATATCATCTAAGAGCAAAATAATCAATGATCAATACAAATCAACCATTTCTTTTATAAGCACAAAAGTTATAGCCAAAAATGTTTGGTAAGTGCTGTATTTTATACTCTAGTATTTTGAATTAGAATATCCTTTAATTTTTGTTTATTTGTTTGTTTCCTTTTGTTATTTGTTGCTGGGGCTTTCACGTAGGAATTCATCCCACACTGTCAAGTCTTTAGTGTATCAAGTAACAGTTGGGACAAACTCCCTCCTGCTGAAATGCAAGAATAATAATCTTTCGTAGTGAGACAGATTTAGGTTACATTCTGTGAGAAATTCCAAAGTGTCAAGACTTGATTTCCTTTGGTGCACTTTATTGGAGAGAGGGGCTCCCCAAAGGCCCCAGGTGGAGAAGGATGGTTGACCCATCTAGAATACATTAAAACGAGTACAGGTTGAAGGTACTGGTGGCCTGGACAAAGTGACCCTAAATCTCTGATTTTATGACCTTTCCATCTCTGGCTGAATACAAGTTACCACCCCTCCCTCCATGCTGCCCTGGAGAGCTGGGGACTGTTTTCCCCTTTCTTTCTTTTTTTTTTTATTATGTTGTGTTAATCACCATACATTACATCATTAGTTTTTGATGTAGTGTTCCATGATTCGTTATTTGCATATAACACCCAGTGCTCCATGCAGAACGTACCCTCTTCAATACCCATCACCAGGCTAACCCATCCTCCCACCCGCCTCCCCTCCAGAACCCCCAGTTTGTTTTTCAGAGTCCATAGTCTCTCATGGTTCGTCTCCCCCTCCGATTTCCCCCCTTCATTCTTCCCCTCCTGCTATCTTTTTTTTTTTTTTAACATATATGTATTATTTGTTTCAGAGGTACAGATCTGTGATTCAACAGTCTTGCACACTTCACAGCACTCACCATAGCACATACCCTCCCCAATGTCTATCACCCAGCCACCCCATCCCTCCCACCCCCACCACTCCAGCAACCCTCAGTTTGTTTCCTGAGATTAAGAATTCCTCATATCAGTGAGGTCATATGATACATGTCTTTCTCTGATTGACTTATTTCGCTCAGCATAATACCCTTCAGTTCCATCCACGTCATTGCAAATGGCAAGATTTCATTCCTTTTTAATCTTTTTTTGAACATAATGATGACAATAATAAAGAGGAAATATCTGAAAGACAAGCATATTTCACTCCTAATGACAGTAAAAGTGACAATGTTAGAAGAGAGAAAGGCATTAACAATTAGCAAACACCTGTTATGTTTCCAGATCTGGGCCAGGAATATATGTTATTCATTTAGTGATTTCAATAATTCTATGAGATAGATATTTAGAGATGAGGAAGCAGAGGCTCAGAGGGTTGAAGTTACTTTTTTTTTATTTATTTAGAGAGAGAATGAGCAGGGGGAGGAGCAGAGAAAGAGGGGGAGGAGCAGAGAAAGAGGGAGAGGGAGAATCCTAAGCAGAGTCCCTGCTGAGCATGGAGCCTGTTGTGGGGCTCAATCCCAAGACCCTGAGATCATGACCTAGCTGAAATCAAGAGTCAGACCCTTAACCAACTGCACTACCCAAATACCCCAAAGTTACTTTTCTAAGATTATATGTGATTTGTTTTCATGGTGGTCTGATTTCAGAGACCACTCTTTTTAATATTGATGTAGAAATGCAGAGGCAAGAGAAGAAAATAGAACAGAATTAAGAATTGTTTGAATAATTCTATGTGCCAGTCTCCTGAAGTAGCTCATGGTAGAACTCTTCACAGGTTAGTAAAAAGGTCTCTATTCAAAGACTTCTTGTCCTAACCACTGCCTTGCTACTGAAGGATTATTTTCTGTTCTTAGCACTTGGCTTACTCCCTCCCTTCTTTGCCATATAACTTTTATCCTTTACGAACTTAGGGAAAGCAGAAGAATAACTTGAACCATATGACACTTTAAAAAGAAGGGGTTTATTTATTATAACCACAGAAATATTGATTGGCACAAGAATACTGTATTTCTCAGCTGGAAGACAGGTCCCAGCTTTGCTCAGTAGAGTATCAGAGTTTCTTCAACTCCTTTTTCTTCTGTTCTGGCTGCATGTTTATCTTAGGGCTAGTGTCTGGCTGCCAGGGAAAGAGAAATTACAGGGTGGAACTTTGTGGGTTCTATGACGTATGGGATCTACTTTCTGTGAGTGAAATAATAGGGAAATGAAACCAGCATTAGAATTCAAACTTGCAGAGGACAATTTTATCACCCACACATTTATTTAGTCATTTAACCTTTGTTAAATAAATATTTATTCAATTCCCAGTATGTGCTAAGAACCATACTGGGTGCTAAGAATCAGCAAGTGACAAAACAGAGGAGACACCTTCCCTCCTGAAGCTATTTCTAATAGGTTGTAATAAATAAAAGATACTGGGGGCTGAATTTATGCTAGGAATTATTCCAAAAGCTTTACATATATTACCTCATTATCCACACAAAAACTCCATAAGGTAGACACTATTGATATTTCACATTACAGAAGAAACTAAGTTAAGTACCTTGCCCAAGGTCATGTAGCTAGAAAGAGGCAGCAATAGGATGGAAGCCAAGCAGCGTGCTTTCTGAGTCCATATTGTGTGTATTCAGCTCCATCGTAAAACACCAACGAATATAAAGGCTAGTCAGACATAGATCCTTCAAGAAGTTCACCATCGGGGAGAAGAGATTAGCAAAATTAACTATTAGGACAGCTAGAAATAAGACACTGGGAAAGTGCAGAAACAAGGTAAGCGTTTAGAAAAGCAGAAGGAATCACATGTGATTGAAATTTTCTGGGAGGCTTTCATGGAAGATGTGGCATTTGATTTGGGTGTGGGCACATGGCAATGAAGAAGAAAGTAAATGAAGGGAAGTAAACAAAGTCAGGGCAGACATTGGAAAGCACACTGAGAGCATACACATCAGTTTGGCTGAAACATAGGATCTATGATGAGCAGAGCTGCAAAACTCCTAAACAAACTGTTGGCAAATTGTAAGCAAGAGTGTAGTGAAGACATGAAGACATACCACCAGCCTATTGTAGGAACCTATTCTTTAAGCATTTGGAAACGAATTATATAATCATGTCAGATTTCCAAAACCCATTTCATGCAAGCCCACATCTATTCCATACTGAAAAAAACAAACAAAAAACCCCCCAACTCCTCTTAGTACTGCAGCTTTATGATACATCCCTATAGAATGTTTACCCTACATGAGGAGCAAACAGCAAAGGGAGAGTGAAATACTAAAACACAGGTTTCTCAGTCTCTGAACATTTTTCTACTCAGATACACCTGAATAATACAACAAATTGTACTGATGGTAGATCGATAGGCGATGGTTCTACATTGGGCCCAAAAGCACTTCTAGAACAGCCTATCCAAATCTCACAGGGAGAAGAATGTAAGAGGTCTACTTCTACTTCCCCCACACCAAGGTTTCTTATACATCTCCCAATGGTTGTGTTCCCTTGGTGGAGAAACAATGAGATAATCCCAATAAATATGGGCCATTAAAATAATGCCTTCGGCTTAAGCATCTGCCTTCGGCTCTCACACCACATTGTTCAAATAGTCCTAGCTGATGAATAAGAAAGAAAAAGGTATACATATCAGCAAAGAGTAGACATAAAGATTTTTTTGAAAATCCAAGTGAATCAAGTAAAACACCACTTTAATACAAAGGTTCAGTGGAAGGTCACTTATAAAAAATATTTAAAAATAGATTTCTTTTGTACCAGAAAAAAAGTGTAGTGAGAAATGACACCATTTGTAAGAGCAAGAAAAACTTTAAAAGACTAAGAATAATATTAGCAAGAGTAATTTTGCAGGCCTTATAACTGAATATACTTTTATATAAACCTTTAAGTAAATAAAACTTTACTGAGGAGCATAAAAGAAGCCTTGAATAGATGGCAATAGAACAATAGCCATGTTCCTGCATGGAAAGGTTTCATAGGGAATGGTACAAACTGTTTCTAATTAAATCTGCAAATTTTAACATTTCAAATAAATACATAAGGAGAGTTTTCTCTCTGAAAGGTGACTAAACTATTTTACAGTTCTTCTGGAAGAATATATGTTGATGAATACTAGGAAATTTTTGAAAAATATGAACAACAATGGTGAACTTTCCCTTCCAGTGTGCTACAGACTTAATATTTGTATACCCCTGGCAAATTCATATGTTGGGGGTTACCCCAAAGTGATAGTATTAGGAGGTAGGTGATTAGATCAGGAGGAAAGAACCCTCATGAATGGACTAGTGCCCTTACGAAAGAGACCCTAGAGAACTCCTTTGCCCCTTCTGTCACGTGAAGACATAGCAAAAAGATGGCTATCTATGAACCAGGAAGCAGCTCTCCTCTGTTGGCACCTTGATCTTGAGCTTCCCAGCTTCCAGAACATTGAGAATACCACCCAGTTTGTGGTACTCTGTTATAGCAGCCCAAATGGACTAAGACACAGGCATTAGTGAGTAGAATGATGTCATAATAATTTCAATTGTTTGGTTCTTATACAGTAATAAATGGATTGATCAAACAGAATCCTAGAACATACCTGAATATGTAGAATAACTTAGTATATGATAAAGATAACTTTTTTGACCACAGGGTAATAGTTGTATTTTTCAAAAAATAGTGTAGGGTTAAATGTTGGGACAACTGGCGATTGTTTTTGAGAAAAATGACAAGGCCCCATTGGATATGAAATTATTTTTCCAACACTACTTCTTGATCTTCATGTCTAACAAGGCATGAAGCTGATGATTTGCTTTGATGAGGACCAAGACACAGAGCTAAGTCTAAGGAAAGGGGTTTATACAGCCTCCAGTGGTCACAGCAGAGGGAAGCCACTGTGAAAACCATGCTTATCCTTTCTAGATGAGCCAACATTTTTATCCTAGCTTCATTTTTTTTTTTAAGATTTTATTTATTTGACAGAGAGAGAGAGAGAAAGAGCACAAGCAGGGAGCGCTGCAGAGGGAGAGGGAGAAGCAGGCTCCCCACCAAGCAGGGAGCCAGACATGGGGCTCAATCCCAGGACCCTGGGATCATGACCTGAGCCGAAGGCAGATGCTTAACCGACTGAGCCACCCAGGTGCCCTTATCCTAGCTTCATGAGTGACACTGTTGAATGGCCACAGTGTCCTGACTGATGTTGCTGGTATCACCGGTTTTCAAATGTTGGTGTTAGCTCTGGAGGAATTTCTACTCTTTTGTGGCAGAATAAAGAAGTAGGGAAAATGGAGTGGTCTTCATGATGCAAAGCTTATTCAGTATAAAAAAATATTTTCTGAAATTTTCTTCATCTTAGATTTTGGTATTTGAAAGGACTTTCTGTAAAATGTTGGATGTGGTATTTGGATGTTTATTTTTATTATTAAATATATACTAAGTTGAAAAAATTAAAAACTGATAACATGCCTCCAACTTCATTATTTTTAATGGTACACAAACATAAAACTTCCAAGTCTATGTGGCACTAGTCTATCCTGAGCATCTTGAAATGGTCGGAGAATAAAGTAATCTCAGAATTTTAGGGACCTGAGCAATCAAGTGTAATGTCTCTGCTAGGTCATCTCAACAGCTCTGACAAAGGATATCAGGCTCCAACCAAGGAGGAGGCTCCTGAGTTCTCACAAAGCATCCTCTTCCATTTCTAGACATATCCTCTGTGAACATTTTCCTATGGGACAGCAAAGAACATGATTTTTTTTTCTTTTCCAAAAGACAACCCTTCTGATACTTAAAAACACCAGTCATATCCTGCCAAAGGCTTGTCTTCTCCACGTTGTATCACATAGCTTCTCATTTTCCTCAAACTGCCATCTGCCAGTGGGAGTCTCTGTGGATAAAAACACCAACAACCTTGGATTATTTGGCAATCACATCATATAGCTTTTGCATATCAAACTTGTAACTAATTAAAACAGCTTAAGCTTTTGTTTGTTCCCACAATGGCTGCTATTTAGCTAGAGATTCTCCATTTCTATCTATGAGAAGTTGACTTTTTTTTTTTAAAAAAAGGATTTTATTTATTTATTTGACAGAGAGAGACACAGTGAGAGAGGGAACACAAGCAGGGGGAGTGGGAGAGGGAGAAGTAGGCTTCCTGAGAAGCAGGGAACCCGATGCAGGGCTTGATCCCAGGACCCTGGGGTCATGATCTGAGCCAAAGGCAGATGCTTAACCAAATGAGGCACCCAGGTGCCCAAAGAAGTTGACTTTTTGAACCTGTTGAAAACATGATGTTTATCCTTGTCAGGTTGATATTTACATAGATTTCATTTAGTTATCTAACTACTCTATCCACTTTTTGTTGTCTGCAGGTTTTGATGGATATGCTGTCTACATCTGATATAAGATTCTGAGTGAAATATTAAATAGATTATGGCCAAGGGCAGAGCCCTATTACTAAGGATGGCCATAAAAGCCAGAATCTTTTTACAAAGCTCCCGATCACAAATACTCTCTTCTAATATCTTCTTATTGGTGCAACAAATAGCCAATGGACCCACAGCATTCCACTAGAGATTTTTATCTAATAGTCATTATTTCTAACTTTCAATACCAATGTTCAACCAGTTATTCCACAAATTTCCACATTTTCCCGATTGCAGACATATCACATATACTTTGTCAAACAGTTGACTGAAGATGAGGTATAACTGGTCTGACAACTCAACGAAAAAAAATTCCCATTAGATTTATTTGGTAAGATTTCTCTTTATGGGTCCTGATCATTATTGCTTATTTTCTAAGCTTTTAAAACTACGATTTAACAATTATTGTTTTGCTAGTGGTTGAAGTAACTAGTTAGTATTTAGATCTGCTTCTGTCTTTTTTGATAGCCAATACAACCTATTCATTTATTCATTCATTCATTCATTCACTCAACAAGTATTTGTGGAGTTCCCATTATATATCAGACACTATTCCTGGTATTGGCATACAAGAATTATCTTTATATGCATTCATCTTGTCTTCAAGCACCTTTTTTTTTTTTTTTTTTTTTTTTTTTTCCCATGGCTTCTCAAAAATCCTTGTCAGGAAGAAGTCCCACCCACACATTCTCTCAGTCCTGGAAAGTTAATACCACTCTGATTACTAGCTTTGACACTTCTGGTATCCTAGATTTATATATGTTTTTCCACCTTCTTCTTCCCCTTTTCATCTTCATGAAAAATGTGTATATACATTTTTTTCTTAACTCCTTCCAGGCTTATAGACCCCCATCCCCTTTCAAAGGAAAAAAAAAAACTGTAAAAAGGGCTATTTTAGTTGATTTTGTTGGAGATGGCAAGTGATCTCTGGGGATTGCACACTTGTTGGAAGTTGGGGGAATATGGCTGGGACTGAATATCTGAGAAGTCCTGGATATTACTTATTATTTATTTATTTATTATTAAATAATAATTATTTATTATTATCATTTATTCTTCAGTTGGTCAGTATAGAAGAAAGGAGTAAGAGAAAGGGAATGGGAACAGTCTTATGAACAGATAGGACCAAAGCTGAGGAGGCCAGACATCTCTCTCCTCATTAATTCTTAGAGGGGTCTGTCATCTCCCCTGGTTCTCTGCAACACCGGCTCTTTAACCATCACCTCACAGGACAAATAACCACTTTCCTCCCTGCACTAGTGTGGCAAGGAATAATAGTAATTTACAGTGCTTGACTCCAAACAATTAACTCTACAGCATTTTATGAAAATGTAATTATTCTGTAAGTAGGAACTCCCGGGCCACTGGTGGAAGTGATAGGGTTTGCATACTTGCACAAGTTTCCGTCAGCTGGGATGGAGGACTTTTTCTGTTTGTTCCATACGCTTAGCACATTGAACAGGTTGGATTAGGGCTGATTCTGGTCTTAGCCTTCGGTGCTTTGTGATGAGACGGATGGTTCATCGTGGGTGGATTTCAACAACATTTGCAACTTTCTGAAAAGGAAAAACGTGCTGCTTTTCTAGTAGTCATTTTTGTTTTGCTTTACTCCCAAATCCTCACCCTTCTCACTGGAATAAAATCCATACGCACGTGTGTGTGGGCACATGTACACACACACACACACACACACACACACACACCCCAGAGCTGTTGGGCTTGGAGAACACCATCAATAATGTAACCGAGTCTGGGTGCTTTTTAAAAGTCTATTTCTTGCTTATAAATAAATGGTAATTTGTTTAAAAGCATCATTACACACAGTGTTCAGCCAGATCCCATGCATTCGATTATTTTAAATAAATGGACCATAAATGGATAGGAAACATTTTTCAAGGAAAAAAAAAAGGAAAAAGTGTAAAATTTGTTCTTAACTACATCTCATTAATGTAGAACTGTTCAATGACCTGTAAAGATTAAAGAATTAGTGAATTGGTGGAATTATCAGAATGAAAAATCTGTATAATTTTGGTTTCAATTTAAAAATCTACTAAACAGTCTAGCGACTTTAGTCTCGGATATTACTTTTTAATATCAGTTTCTACAAATGCAGCGGCATTGGACTTACAAATGGACTGAACGGAAAGCAACAAATAGTATGTTTAAATTCACAGCACAACAGAGGAGTTAAGTGGGAAGGAGGGACGCCTTGTGGGGGGAGGGATGGGTTATTTTTTTTTCCAGTAAAACAACTGAAGACATCTAATTAAGTGACCACTCTGCTAAGTGGAGCAAAAATTAATAGACATAAATGCATTTATGTCCAGGCAATGGTGCCTTAATTAAGAAGTCAGCTTCAAATGGAGAACCAGAGACAGCTATTTAGCCAACATTGCCAGAACATCTTTTCCTTCTGAAAATTTTTCCAGCGATCACAAATAGGAGAGGCGACAGCAGGAAGGGGTGGGAAGGTCTTACACACTGGATATGACTCAAAAGATGTGGACAGCCCAGTTGATGAGAGTCTGCTTCTAGGCAAGGGCTGGCTTACGTACTCCCTCTCCACCCAATTCCACACCTGCCCACATCCACCTCTGCCACCTCATTATGACTCATACCTATCAGATGTCTCTCTTCTGCACTTCCCTCCACTGGTTCCTCTCTGCTGGGAATTGATTTAAACATTTTTTTTCACCTTTCCTCCTGGAGTATAATCCTTTGAGGCACCACATTATATAATTCTTAAGTCTCTCAATGACGCCCATCATATCAAGCTCAGCACAATAAATCATTTTAATTTGGGATTCCAGACACACCCAAGGACTTTGTGGAGGCAGTTTTTGCTAGGTCCCTAGCCCCCTTCTCAGGCAAAGAAGTCTTGGAGAGAGGATTCCTGAAGGAGTAGTCTCTGGAACTGGCACGTGCCCCTGGAGACTGGCATGGGCCGTGGCCAGGCTTGTTGCAGGAGTCAGGGCCAATGGAAGTTTGTCACTCTTGGGAAGTTGGGTGTCCTGGTGCCATAGAAATGGATATGTGTCTAAAGAACAAGGTGCTGTTATTTTGTAGAAGTACACCTCTGTCAACCCTCCTACCAGCAGGAATCAGCCAAGATTATAAAGCCTGCTTTTGGAAGGGTGGCTGAATGGCCTTCTAAACTATGAAACTTCCAACTATGGGCTCGGGTGGCTATTTGTCCAATGTGGGGGACGAGAAACATTGCAACCTCAAGTTCCTACTCCTTGCCCCACTACTAGGTGCTCTGAGAAATAGATGATGGGTGGGCAGGTTGCCGGGGCCCTGCTTGAACTGTGCACCCTTTATGGGAAGGATTTTCCTTTCTGCTGAAGGGAAAGAAAGAATGACACGTGGGGACTCTTCCCCACCCTCCATCTTTATTGAGATGTAATTAACAAACTACAGTTGTATCTATTTAAGGATGTTTTGAACTCTTCTCACACATGGTGAACTCTATGGGGCCGGTAACAGAATCCCAGAGCTTCTACCTTCAGATTCACACTCAAAAGCTCAACAAACAATTGTGGGTTTTTTTGCAAGTCACTGTCAGACACTGGGGAATACACACAGACAAATCAGACAAGATTTTCACCTTCAAGAGGTGCAGAAAGTTCCATTTTGGCCAGACAATTCTAAAAATATGATCAAGAAACTCTGAGCCAACAGCCCAAGTCTGGGTTGGAAATGCCTTCCTCCATTCCAGCCTCCTTCCAGCAGACCTGCCTCTACAGAAGTGAGCTTTGTGGCTAACCCAGAGCCACCCTGCTGGTACCAGGCATTCCAAATTTGACCAGGTCACTTTTCACCACTCACCTCTGTCTGGTTCTTTAGCCTTTTGGTGTCTTGGGTTCTGCCTTTAAATGTTCTCCAAATTTCCTTGACTATGTCCTGGCCATAGCAGCAGCCCAGAAATCATCTGTTGGACACGTTTTGACTCTTCTTTTCACCTGCACTGGACATTTTCTGATACCCTGGATCCCTCATGCCCCCCACCCCTGCTCTACTTTGTTCTCTGGGGTCTGCCCCATCAGAACCGCCTCCGTGGCTCCCTTGCTTCTGGAGGAATGAAAGAGATTGGGAGGATAAGGGTCAGGGGATTTCTTCTCTGCTCCTTCCCTTCTGGATCGCTGTGGGTTGGCTGTTTTCCGTAGCTCCTCACAGAAGAGCTTTCTCATACAGCTTTTTGTTTATTCACTCTCTTCTAGTCCCCTTCCAGCCTAGGTGATAGTGACTCCTGAATGTTCTTAGCCTTAGAGCACTGTATTATCTCTCCTTTCCTTAAACCCTGCTCACACCTTTATACTTAGTTCTTTTGTTAAAGTCCCCTTCAATTACCAGTTCAGTGTTACCTCTGCTTCCAGGTCCCTGACTGATGCCACTCTTTCTAGTTCATGCCCTTTGGCAGTTTTTCTCCAGGCTTGCAAACCATGATTATGGGTAAAAGGGAGATGCTTGGACCCTGGATCCCCATATTGGGTCTCATGGGAATAGCCAAATGGGCCTGTAATTCACTTAGTGTTGTCTATTTTGAAGACTAATAGGCCAGGGATGCTGCTAAACATCCTACAATGCACAGGACAGCCCCTCCCCACCAACAATAAAGAATTATTGGCCCAAAATGGCAATAGGAGAAAGGTTGAGAAACCTGGCTCTGCTGTATTGTTTCTGCATGAGGGATCCAAAGAAATCCAGAGGGTATCACCTGGGAGTGATCTGTAAGGTTCAGGGACTCAGAGTATCCTGGGTGGAAATTTTTCTAAGAGAGACCCAAATCAGTGTAGATAGAGCAGGACTCCGGAAAATTGGCATTAGACCTGAGAGATGAAGTTCACGGGCACTGAATATCAGTACCACCCAAAGCCTCATTGGCATGGGGGCCAAAGCTTTGAGCTCAGCCTGGAACCTGCTAGCCTGCTCCTCCCACACTCCTTGGCCTCGTGCACTAACTTGCTCAAATTGTCATTTGAGGTTGAGACGTGAGTCCATCTGACCGCCAAGTCCACACTCCTTCTGCTAATGTAGCGTGTCTACCTACTTAAAAGGTAAAGAGGAGAGAATTTTGAGGAGTGTGAATATGTTGAGTTTTTGTTAACAACAGAAGTTCCAGAAAGAAGAAAAAAGGGTGGATATGACACTGAAAGATCTAAAAAGAAAAGAGGAAGCCAAGACACCTTGGACTGACCATGGCAAAAGGCTCAATAACTGAAGGGGCTGGGCAGGAGGAGCATGATTTAGGCCCACAGAAATGTACCAAATGGATGAAAATGATTTGCCTTTAATATCCCAAATTTGCAAAGGTTGTCTTGATGTCACAGAAACTCTTCCCTTCTGGTAATGAAGATGTTGCTTTTTGAGAATTTTCTCAGTGGATCCCTAGCTTCTGTCTTCTCTGTGGAGAGAATTGTCTGTTATCATGCCCAGGTAGTCAAGGAAGAGGAGCGATCAAGTGCTTGGGACCAGTTGACCTAGAAGTTGGCATGGAGGCTGGGTGCAGTGGAAGAGATGTCCACAGATGCATGGCTTCCTCTGAGCACACAAGGGCATCCAGCATCCTTTGAAATCAGTCAGTGGTCTGTCTGCAATAATTGACGTGCACGGTCCCCTAATCAGGGACCAGAGTCCAATGACAATTGTTTCTTTTACTTTTTAATGGATTCGAACTCCATACCCAAGCTTAGAAAATCAAAGCACTTCTGGAAGATATTTATTAGCGGCCAAATTATAAAAACACATAGCAAACCTTTAGTTTGCATTACAAGTGTTAATATATGCAGAGACCCGTGAATAGCTCATCTTTCTGCCTCTCTTGTATCTTAAATTTTTCATTACAAATTTCCAGGGCTTCAAAGTAGACTCCCACAGCCAGTGCCTTTTTTCTCCCTTGCATGACAAAGAGCTGTCAAAAACGGTTCCTGGGCTGGCTAGTTTCTTCCCCTTTTTTCTCTCATCTAAATGTCAAACAACTTAGCTTAAATAAAGCCCAGCATTCTTCGTCTGGTGCTTCTCAAAAGAAAAACACCACCACAGAAGGCATCTACAAAGGCCCTAATTAATGTTTCTCATTGATTTGGTTTTAGTGTGATGTATTTTATGAAAAAAATATGAATCCAGAAGGCACTCTCATTAAAATCATTAGCGGCTCAACATTGGCTGCAAACAGCCCGGTGCGTGGTAGGGCTTAGGAACCCAGACTCACACAAACACACAGAACTCACATGTGCACTTGTACACATGCATGCCATGCCTTCCGGGTCACACACAACACACCTGGGTGTGTACACATAAAAACATTGTGTGCCAAGTGTGCACACGGGCATCCGTTAATTACCGATGCACATGCAGACTTCCAGGCGGCTGGCTATTCCTGGGGTATGCACGCGAGCACACCCACAGCATCTGATTCCCCATGTGTGCTCAGAGTACAGAAGGCAGTGAATACTCACACGCAGTGTGCACATACACGTGCCCACATATCCACGTATTAGGAGAAAGGAAGAGAACTACCTCTTACGTTGCTTGGGATTATATTCTTGGGAAACATCAAGGAATACCAGTGCCAGGCGTTTTTCCCATCCTATATTGTCTCTCAGGAAGATGTTTTTTGTCATTTCATTCTCAGCTGGCCTGCTAATACCCGGGCCGAAGCTGTCAGGGCCTATCAGGAGCATGCACGTGTTCACCTCTTTTGCTGAGACTAAGTTTTCTTTGGGTGGCTGGAATGTTTTCTAAAGCTCTCTCTTCTGACCGGTCTCAGACCCCTCATGATGGGGATGGAAAGGGGAAGAAGACAGGGATTCTCGATCTCGACAGGGCAGGAAGGAGAACTCCATCCTCGGAAACTCCTGAGGCTAGATTTTCACTCCTTTGATGGCAGCTCTTTCCTGTGCTGGGTTTTGGTAAAATCCTCTCTTTTTTTTTTCCCCCTTTCTAGAAGTCAGTTCTTGGCCAAACAAACTCTGTCTCCCACTTGTGTGCCCTTTTTAAAGGGCCCTTTGTTGGTTTCCAGGAGCGGCAATTTTCCAGGGGGCTTCTGCAACTTGTAGAGCGACCCGGAGGAAGGCTGCCCCTCAACCTCACCTCTAGGACACACACGCGCACTCTGCTCCCCTCGTGCGGCCTGTGAACCTGCCCTTTCTCTCCTGATGGCTGGCGGGGGTCAGGGATTGCCGCAAGTAGTCCTCCTGCCGGGACAGCCTCGCTGGCTGGCCTCCCGCACTAGAATTTGGGGCCATTGCTATTGAGCTTATCAAAGAGCAGATTTGCTCTCAAGTTAAGACGCTTTGCTGTTGTTTCACACACACACATATTTCTTTCAAGGACTTTGTAGGGAGGAAGTTATGAGCCAAGGCACGGTTTATATATTTTTAGAGCCCACACGTCAAGATGTTATCTCGCCCCAAGTGATACAGGAAATTTGGACTAGATGGTGGTGAGTTGGACTGCAAATCCTCGGAAATGAGACTCCGTGGTCTTCCAAGGTTTTCTCCCCCAAGCCCACGGGGAGCACAGGCTGGCTCCCAAGGACCCTTTTCTCAGCTCCCCTAGGATGCTGGTGGGACTGCAGTTACCCCCATGTACCGCTGTGCACACTCACATCTCCCTGCAGGGAAGCTGCTAAGCCCAGGGTAGAAAGCCTTACATTCAAGGGCCATGCTGCCCCCAGGGTGGGGAAGGGACTCAGTGTTCAAGGTCAGAGCTCACGCAAATGCCCTCCTAACCTCTGGTCCTGTCTTGAGCTTCCTGCCTCCTCCTCACCCACGTGGCCCAATCGGTAGGCTGGCAGAGGGGACATTTCACTCTTTTACTCTCTTAAGGCGTGGATGACTGTGAGGTCCTCGAGGGTTACATTTGGAAGGAAGGAGGAAGGCTCTGTTCAGTCCCAGTCCTGAGCTGTGTACAACAATCCATTTTTACCACCTGGGTTCTTGGGTGCTTGCTGGCCCTTAACAATGTGATTGATTGATAGTTTGCTTCCCATTTGACTGGTGACCGGTGTATATACCATCGTTCAGAATCCCAGAAAGGTGTAGGAATGAAGGCAACTTCAATCCGTAGCACATATGAAAGCAGCATTCAGCAGGGAGGCTTGGAGATAGGATACGTAATGGCCGCTTCAGGCGTGAGAGAGAGTGTGGGGGGGAGGGGGAGTTATGCGCCAAGGCCTCTCCAAGTAATTAAAGCACAGCCTTCATGTCTTGCCATTTGTCAGAACAAAGTAAATATTGGAATCTTAATACTTTTCATCCTCTTGGCTAAATATCCTTCTATGGCTATTGCTCAAATATTGAAAATACTTGTGTAAGGTCTAGTGCAAAACTACCATTGGAGTGATTTATGAAGAGACATAACCTGCTGCCTCCTTGAATTCATGCATCCACCATTACAGTTCATATCAATTTTGCTCTGGTCCCCATTAGCAATATTGTCAAAAAAAATCACAGAAAAATAACGACCCTGCAAGCTAAGAAATTTAGATCCGGATATGAGCCGTAAATCTGTATTAATTTAATAGTTAAAGTGCGTTAATGCTTTGTAATATTTTTTCTTTATAGAGAACACAATAGTGAGGTCATCTGTAATAAAGATGTTAATCCTGAGCCACCTGCTAGTTTGTTTTGCCTCTTGGGGCAAGAGGACGTTAATGGATGAAATATGGTTTCAAGCTCCTTAAAATAGTGTTTTATGGCAACCTCTATGCAGGGCTATAAAACACTCACTCTGAGTGATAAAGAGTCGCAAGAAGGGATATACACTCTCCATCATGCCTGATCTGACATTAGCTTTGCTTAACTTATCACCCATCCACAGACATCCACTGGGCTGGACTGCAAAGGGAGACCAGGAGCAGCCCCAGGGCTCAGAGAGGAGGAGAGTGACTTGTCTGGCCTTCTGAACCAGGCTCAGCCCCTGGAGAAGGTGTCCATTCTGGAATCTATTGACTCTTTTTCTCCCTGGCTCTTTGGCTCAGGAAAATGATCTACTGTTCCATCACGGAATTTCTGGGCAAGTTTTGTCACAGGTACAAGAAAAGAAAAGTCATCCACCTATCTGAAAGTATTTCCCTTTTTCACCTTGTGAAGAATACCGTTTGCTTAAGTTTCAGTGGTTTCTTTCCAGAATAAACAAATAAGCTCATGCAGAGCCTTCTCATTCCCCTTTTAAATACTTAAATTTCTTTCTTTCTTTTGGTTTGGAACAGGTCCCCTTCACTGACACACCCAACATCCTACTCAGATAGTGCCAGTCTTGACGTGGGAAATCTTTATGATCTCCCCGGGACTCACAGAATTAGGGGTAAACACTAAACCTTGGCATTCAGGGTTCTTGGACCATAGCTGAGCAGAGCAAGACTGCAGGACCCTTGCAGTTTGTCGAGGAGTGGGCATCCAAGGGAATGGCTCACATACCTGCCCTAGATACACATAGGGGATTCTATTCTTGGTGTCTGCTCTGAGAGAATACAACCTCTGGGTGGTACAGGGGAGAGAGAGGCCAAGTTACCTAGAAGGTCAGTGTCAGTGAACTCTCAGAGGGTTCGTTACACAGACCTGCTCATCAGTCATCATGGGGTAGCAGGACAGGGGGTACAGCCCTTAGGAGGAAGGATGAAGTATACATATGAAGTACCAGAAGGAAAGACAAGGGATTTATACCCATTTGAGTGGTGGGCACGGGAGGGGTTCTGCCCTCTCCCTCAAAGTCCCCTCCCTGCTGAGAGCAGAACACAAGAAACCCAACCAGCAGGTATAGGTTGGCAGATGCTTTTCAATGTCAGTGGTTTAGGAAAGTGAGAACAAAACTGAGATTTTCAGAGGGGACTAGGGCTTGAGATCCACAGGTGGACACAAGGCACTGGCACTGCTTCTAAAGGGGCCTATTTTCTGGTTGGGGCCAAGGGACCAAGACCTTGTAGCCACCCATTCAGTGATTGTGATAGAAGAAAGGTGCAGCTCACAGCTCCTGCATGCCCCTTTGGAACACCGAGGCTGGACCAGGGTGGATGTGGCTGTATGCAGATGTGGACACATCTGTGGTCACAGCCCTTCTGAATGGCTGACAAATCCTTATCTTAGCCACAGAACTAACTCACTGGCTGCGTACAGGTGAGTAACTATAATGGTGGAGGTTCTCCTTGTCTTAGTTCTTCTTTGCTTAGACTTTAAATTCCTGTCTTCAGCTTTGTTGGTACATACTCCTAACAGAATGTCAACACAGACCAGTGTGGAGCAGTTTTCCTCTCCATCTTTGTTTATTTTAGCGACCATTCATTGTTCATTGACTTGCTACGCCCATCACAAATATGATCTCATGAATCCTGCAAATACTTGAAGTAAATTGCTATTGTTAATCTCTTTTCCCAAGAAGGAACTTGAAGCTAAGGAGGTGACTGAACTCACCCAGGATCACAGAGCTAATCCCCATCTACCTGCTTCCAGTGCCTCATCACCTCTCACATTGCCCCATTGCTTTGGTCCTATAGTGCGTGACGAATGCATTTGTTGAATGAAATAGCATCTGTTTAATAACATTTACAACTAGCACTGCCAGGATTGACAGGTAGACACATCAGGTGTGCTTCCATTCTCTTCTGTATTTCTCCTCCCCAGGTCTGAATCCCTCGTGTGTTGACTCTGAGGACTTGAAGGGCTTTGGGGAGCGATGTTGGTTCTCCTGCCTCTTTCCCTTCTTGCTCTCCAAGAATGGAGGCCTCCAGTAGCATCTGATCATGGATTCCCTTTGAAATTTCAGCTCAGCTCCAGGCTGAGGAGAACACTTATTGTGATGTGATGGTTCTGTGTTAGTTTTCCAAGGGCCAGAGAGAGATGGGGACCCTGGGATGTCTAGTGTCCACTTTATTAAATCAGCCCTGCTGGCTACCACCAAGTGGAGATTGATTTTTGGGGTCTCTGGGCTGCTGGGGCCGGGGAAAGGCTTATGGGAATGAACACTTTCTGAATACTGCTTTGTGTCAGATACTATGTTAAGTTCTTTGTTATTAACTTGATCCTCAGATGAAACCTGTAACGTGGTTATTTTACCCCTGTTTTATAATGAGAAAATTGAGGGTCAGAGAGCTGTAATCAATCAAAGGTCACCTATAGCAATTGAGAAATGAGCAGTAGAGTTCATTTCAACCTAGATTTAACCCTAAAACACATGTTTTTCATGATATCATTATGGAAATTTGGAATAAGCAAGAAGGATACTGGATGTAACCAACAGGAAGTTACACATTGTCCAGAGTACACTTGCTTGAGGTTTATCTGATTTTAGCCTTTCATCGTCCTTGAGCTATTGTACAATATAAGTTGTAGATCAGTGGTAGCAATGCGAAATCATGCTTCTCAATAGAAATGCAAATGAATTCTGTCCAGTGTAGGTTTAATTAACTCTCCCCCTTCACACCCTCAAAAACAAAATGAAACAAAACAAACCAATTTAACAGCAATTTGTAAATTTATTTCAATATTCCTTTACTCTGTATCAATTTATGGTTCTTTGATTTCTCCCTTGAAAAGGTTGTAGCCTCTTTCCCAACTCTTTCTTTCACACATGTTCGTTACATATTTTATATTTCATGTGTATATGAAAGTCATGATTTTGCCTTTTTAGAAAATTAGCTTTTAACAGCCACATGGCCAAAAGGCAGGGTTCAAGATAACACAGCTACCCAATAGACCCAGTCTTTGCCCAGTTGGATTTTGTAAGTTTAGAGCAGATAAGGAGAGTCAAGAAACAAGAAGGCGCATTGTCTACATCGTCCAAACCAGGCTAGGTAGCCTAGTTATTGATTAAAGGAATCACATACCACTGCTATTTATAAATCCAGGGCTCCAAAGAGAATGTTTGTTTTTCTTGCTTTTAATTATTGAACATGAGATGCCAGTGTTGTTTTGCCAACAGCGGCACAATAGGTCTCTGATGAAACTCACTGAGCTGCTAATAATTAGACCATCAGGCAGAAAGAAGTAACCAGTACAGTGAGATATCAATTCACAGTCTTCAACAACCAGTCTCTTGTTTTGATTGTTTTAAGGAAAACTGTTTTTTTTTTATTTTTTTATTTAAAGATTTTATTTATTTATTTGAGAGAGAAAATGAGAGACAGAGAGCATGAGAGGGAGGAAGGTCAGAGGGAGAAGCAGACTCCCTGCCGAGCAGGAAGCCCGATGCGGGACTTGATTCAGGGACTCCGGGATCATGACCTGAGCCGAAGGCAGTCGCCCAACCAACTGAGCCACCCAGGCGCCCAAGGAAAACTGTTTTTGATGTGATTCTTCAAGCTTATCACCCAGAACTTCCATCTCAGATGAGACTGTTGACAGGCCTGAGCTCAGAAGTCAGATACCCCCCCAGTTCAAACTGTTGTTCTTCCACTGACTGCAGGATGACCCAGTTCCCTTTCCTGAGTCTGAGTCCTTTCCACACCAGAAGAGGAAGTGGTCGTAGTTACCTGGAGGAATCACGGTGATGCCAAAATTGGGTGATGGAAGTTCAAGAGCCTAACTTGTGCTTAGCGCGTAGCAGAGGTTCAACACATTTTCGTGTTATTTTCTTCCTTCTTCCCCTCCCCCTTTATCCCCTCCCCCTTCTCTCCTACCCCATTACTCCCCACCCCCCTTCCTTTCCTCCCTCCCTTCCTGCCTTCTTCCCTTTCTCCCTTTCTTCTTTCACCTTCTAGTCTGTCTTCATAAGCCGAGGAGTCTCATCAGAGATCCCTACAGGTATCTCAGACTATGTACCCATACCCTCGTCTTTGAAATTACAGTTCAGCCAGGGTCTCCACCAAAGGAATGAATCTAGACATCCTTGCCCGCCCATATCACAGGACCTTGACAACACATGATTGGCCCAGTGGTAATCGATTCAGGAGCTGGGTCAAGCCAACCTGATTCTCTATTGTGAGGCTCTCTACTAAGAGAAAGACACAAATCAGATAGTGGTGGGGCCTAAAGCTAAAAGGTCATGCAGGGTCAGGTCAAGAATGGGTGCCGAAGCAGTGTTCTCTGTCACTACAATGGGAGAGTGGGAACTGAAATGTCAGAGTAAGCCATGATGAAGTGACAAGCAGCCCCAAGCCGGGATGAGAAGCCATGTGGAGAGAGAAAGAAAGTGACACACAAAACTCTGCCAAATGAATTTCTGGCCTTCACGAAGCCAAACGGTACTTCCTTTAAGTGTCCTTTTGCTAAAGCACACATAAAAAAGTCCCTGCCTGAGCAAACTATTCACTCTGGGAATGGGGCTAAGGGAGAGTGAAGGTAATAGGAAGGGAGCATTTTCTTCAAGGATATGAAGATCGTAAAATGACAGCAGGAAGTGTCATACTTTCTGAGTGGGACAACAAATGTGAAAGTGGAAGGAACATGGCTAACCCCAGACTTGGAATGCCTGAGGCCAGCACCCAGGACCACTTTCCTCACTTAAAAGAGCAAGGATGCCCACCATCAGGAGGAGGCATGATAGGCATCATTAGCTCAGGCTTTCTGGTGTGTGAGGAGGAGTCAGCTTCTCTTCATTAGAGGCTAGGAGGCTCAGATGGCACCTTCCTTGGGAGGCTGGAGAAAGGCTCTTCCCAGGTTCAAGCTTTTAGTTATCCCTAAACTTATGTTTTATTTTCAGGCATCTGTTAAGGGCCAACTTGGGGGGGACAAAGGTTCCCTAAGAGAGAGAGGCATCGGGGAGGGAAAGAAAACATGGATGGGATGAGGGATATCAAACTATGCCTAGTTTACAATTTATGAGAGAGGGTTTTCCTGATCTGCCACTAAATTAAACTAAATAACTGTCAACTCTGTTCAATTCAATAAGCCCTTACTGAATGCCTAAAATATGCAAGGCATGTCAGGAGCAGTGGGAAACACAGGCATGATTCTCAGCTCTCAAGCAAGGATATAAAACACTCACAAATAACTGTAAGACAAGTCAGAATATCACAAGGATATCAGGAAAAGGGACCTGAAATCACACCCGGCTGGGGCGCTTCATGGAGAAAGTGAATTACAATGACCGTGGAAGGATAAATGGCAGCCTGGCACGTGCCAATGGGAGTGCGTAGAAAAGTGTTCCAGGAGGAAGACTCATCATATGGAAGAATATCAGGTTGGAAAATCTGGGAATGTTTGGAATGCTGGAGTAGTTCTTCTTCTGGTGGAGTGCAAGGGTATATAGACCATGAGAAGACTGGCCTGTTCTGGGTCATCAATGCCAGGAAGAGGAATTTGTTCTCAGTCTTGTGGCAAAGGGAAGCCTTCTTTGAGCAGGGAGCAACATGATGAGAGGGGAGATTGAGGGAAGTTAATTGGGCAGCTGAGTAGAGCTTGGGTTGAGAGGCTTGATACAAGGAAGCCAAACAGGTGTCTGTTTTGTGGACAGAAGCAAGTGGTTCCAAAGTGGTTCAAGTGGCCCTTGTGGTGGTGCTGATGGGGAGATTAGACGGTCAAGTTTAAGGGTCCATCCTTGCTCCAACCAGAGCGATCAGAACAGAGGAGCATTTATTAATTTTATGAAGTGGGGTCAGAGTGAGATGATATTTGCACAGTGGTTTGGACTGCCAATTACAATAACCACAATAAAAACAAAGCAAAAATGAGCACACCTTTAGAATTCTGATGTAGAAGAAAGGATACTGGCTTTCTTAGGAGGTCAAGGTTGAAATCCTTGTTCTCAGGCAACACAGCATTTGCCAAGCTCCTTGATCTTTCTTGGCCTTAGTTTTCTCATTCTTAAATATTTGAATACTAAAGACTACCTCTTGGTATTGTTATAAGGACTAAATAATATGATGAATGGAAAAATTACCACAGGGCCTGGCATAAAACAGATACTAAATAAATGCCCATTCGCTGTCTCCCTTTCCTTAGGGAGGTGGGCTGGGCAATTGTCATAATCTTTGATGGATGTCGTACATGCCTATATATACTTAAATGAAGATAAATACAAATATTGTATTGTGGATATGCCGTATCCCAGCCACCGTGTCTATCAACTGTGGCCTAATCAGAAAAAAAGAAAGAGTTTCAAGTGTTTATGGTAGATGGGTTTTAATGCAGGAAATTTTGGAGGAGCTGAGAAGTCAAACAGAAGACAATGTTGTGACCAGAACTTAGCACATTAGGAAGGCACTATACTGCTCTGGGCCTGGAGGGTCAGAGGGAAGAGGCAGCATTTTGGGTCACCCAGTGAAATGTGGAACTGAGGCAGCCCTGTCCAGTATGACCCAGAGCCAAAGAGGAAATGCAGCTGCTGCTAGAGAAGCCACCTGCGGCAGAGAGACACCAGGTCCCTCCTTCCTTCTGCCCTCCAGTCTCCCTGCGGTGCCTCCCACTGGCTGAATTCATCTGGAAGCTAGATGATAAGGGAGCCTGGAAAAACAGATTGCAGGGTCAGGACCCATGGCATACAGGACCAGAGCACCCCCGGCTCCCCCATAAAAGGCAAGGAATAGATCTGAGGGTACACAGGCCTAGGACAATAGGGTGTTGACGGTGGGAAAGAGTAAGCCCTAAGAGTAAGAGTAGGAGTAAACCCCTGGGTTAGAGCAAGAAACAAATGAAGCCTGAGTCCTATTAGTCGGCTATCTTCAGAGTTCTGCAGATCCCTTAGCAGTGTTTGGGCAAAACCAGTAATTTATCAGCAGAGTTTTCTATACTTGCCCCTTTCAGGCCTGGGCTTTACACAGATACAACTGTAACTTTATGCAAGAATGACACTGGACAGATGGTCTCGGGACAGTACGAGGCCTTTCTTGGCTCTGGAGCTCGTTTTTGTGGGAAAAGACAGATGGTTAAGGGTTCCAGGGATTGATTCATTAGCAGCACTCTCTGGACTCAAAAGACTCTTTTCCTTAGAAATGACCATTTGGGAATTCTCCTCCAGATGCATTTGCCATTTTGTCCTTGTTCTTTGCTATTGGGTCCATGGGAATGTGCTAGGGGAACTCTACAGAGACAGAGCTTCAGAGTTGTGGGTGTCCCTAGAGAGTATGGAGTCCAAACAGCATTGATGCAGAGCACAATCCAGCATCCAATTTGGTGCTGCCTCAGTTTCCCTTATCAGCTGACTTCCCAGGCTGGGGAAGGAGGGAGTTCCCAGTGAAAACTCCAGATAGGCTGAAGCAATGCAGATTTGTGCCTTGGCTCTGTCTCACTCTCACTGTGCAACCTCAAGAAAACAGTTGGACTCTGGACCTCCATCTCCCCATTATGACAAAGTTGCCTTAGGTCCCAACTATGGATTCTTCCAACTCTGTGTCAATCCAATGCAGAAACAGTAGAGAGATCTTGGTCAATGCCAATGATATCAGTTGCTATGATTTATCAAGCATCGATATGCTAAGAATTTGTTCTGCATTGTCGCACTGAATCTTGATCCGGGAGACCCTCCTAAATTGTGGGATCTTATCGGCAGCTGCCTGTTGTACACAGTACCTTTACTGCATGCTGCTCTCAGCTTCTGGATCCATCAAAGCACCTTGGGATTTCAGGTTCAATTGCTTTCTCAATCTCCATCCTGTGTGTGCTTTATTCAAACATTATAAAGTCAACTTACTGAGATGCAAACAAAATACTATCAGGCATCTCTCTTTTGTTCCCCTAATTCAAACACCCACAATATGCACACTCCTTTAGCTAACCTGCTGTGTGATTCTGTGTACATGAGTCCTTCCTTAGTCTCTACAAAAAGGAGGCTGGCCTGGCAGAGAGTGTCTTGTTAGTGTATTTGCCCATTGTTAACTTTCCTTGTAGAGCTTGTCAATGAGGAAGTGGTAGGAATAAGATGCAAGGTATCTAAAGGATATGCAAGACTGAGCATATCGATTTTGAGGCTCCTGAGATTCAGCACATACGCAACGGTGTGTGTGCAGTCCCCTCAGGCTGCCAGGTCCAGTTTAGCACCTCCTAGCGGCCCTACATACGTGCTACTATCATCCCATTTTTTAGAGATTAAGCAACTGAGGCTTAGTAGGTTCATTAACTCGCTGTAAGTCCTCTAACCCTTGCCATGGAAGATGAATTCCTTATTGGAAGCTCTGTCTGGGCAAACGGCTTTCCACAGACCAGTTTGCTTCCTCCCCAATCCCTTCCACCACCCAAGCACTGCAGTGGGAGGCGATGTGAGTCCCAAAGGCAGACGTCTGGGTCCACACTAATGGGGGGAAACAATTCCCGAAGTGAAATATCTTCTACAGAGACTCGGGCCCCAAAGGGAGTAGAATGTATATATGTGTGCCAAGCAGTGTCAGACCTTCTTTTCCTTTGTCTTTGGCTTACAGAATGTATTTTGGGGCTCCTCTGCACCCCACAAATGTAAACTTTGGCACTTGCTATGTGTCATCACTTCGACGTGGATTAACTCATTTAGCCTACCTAGGCGTATCCCCATTTTATAGATGAAACCAGTGAGACTTAGACAGGGTGACTTGGCCAAGTCATTCAGCCTTGAGGGAGGATGTGTCCCCAGCTGCTCCACACTCTGGACAACACTATGCTGACTCCCTATATTGGCTCTTTACGGAGACTCTACCTGTTCAAGGCCACACAAACTCCATGCAGAAGTCTTGAAATGAGCACTCAGTAACGCATCTTAGAATAAACTGCATTTCTAGGCAACACTCCATACCCTAGACCCCATAAATGGAAGGGAGGCCCCGTGAAGACATGCACTTCTATTTTCTGTGTACAAGAGGAACTTATACATGTGTAGGAGCTCAGGTTTGGACATGGTCCATGTGAGGAGCCCAGGGCTCACCCCAGGGGAGATGCCAGTAGGTGCTGGGTCAATGGCGTGAAGGTCTGAGGTTTGGAGCCAGGTAGCCCATGGTGGCTACTCAGTCCCCGGTCCTGGTTCAAGCACATTGCACTCCGGGGCAGCTACCATCAGTTCCACAGGCCGGAGGGGGCCTGGTCTGAGTTTTGCTGCTGAGATCCGAAGGGAGTACAGCTGGGTTTTAGAACCCACACCAGGTCAGCCCCAGGCCACTCTCTGCACACAGCTCTGGCTTTCTCGGGAAATCAGCTAACAGCTTTTTCTTGGCTTTCCGTGGACTGCTAATGTAATAGTACTTATTTTCAGAATCTTCGTAAGGCCGGGGGAAAGCATCAGCGTTTCATTGTAAATCCATTATGTCTTCTTTGGTTAGAAATTATCCCTGACAAGCAGTCCCACAGCAAAGAAAAGTCAGTATTATTTTGCAGAATAAAAAGAGGGATTGGCCACTTCTTTTATTATTTTTTTATTATGACTGTCCTCCTTTTGGTTATGACATCCGATGTATTATTTAGCTTAAGTGCTTGATTAAGGAAGACCTGGTGGGGGGTGGAGTAGGGACTCGAAGGGGCAATTGCTCAGACTCTGGGCTTCCTGCTCTTCGTTTTGGTAGCTGGGATGGAAATAAACTGCCATGACCCTTTGGGGATCCAGACTTGTACCCTCGGCTAGGAGATCACTTTCTGACTAAGGGAACTTCTGGACGTTTCTGGGTCAGCTGAACCTTGGTGCCTTTCTTTCATATACCAGAACCCTTGTGTCTTTATTAAATATTAATTTGCTGTCAATAATTAAATGCTGATTATTTGATCTCTAATGGGGTCAGGATTCCCACAGTCCCATATTAGTGTAATAATGCAAAAGTAAAAATTGCCTGTCAGATGGAAAAAAATGTACTTATTATTCTTTCTTTGTTCGGAGTAAAATGGTTTGTCTTAAATTAAAAATTAAAAGCAGAATTTTCTTTAATCTTCGAATTAAATTAGTGCTAATTAGTTCTATTTTCTGTACAACATTCACATGCTAAAATCTCGGCCATTCCTTCAGCGTATTAATGGTGCCCTTTGGCTGTAATCAAGATTGTCTTACATTAAAAATGATACAGTTAACTCAATTATATTAAGATTCATTGTTCTCAAATCACAGGGTTATGACTAGAAGCTGTTGAAACTGTTGGAAGGGCTGAGATTGCCAGGGCACAGAATAAAGTCATCCAACATTTTCATTTCAAAGTCCTAAATGCTGGTGTGAGGCTCACAAAGCATCTGAGGTTTCCAGGTACCCCTGGGACGGGTGGTGGGCATGGGAACTGGATGCAGATTTCGTGCGCATCCTGTGGAGACCATGAAAACACTCACTGTTCTCCTTTGAAAGAGGAGGAGGTAAGGGAGAAAGTCCAAGTGAGCCCTCATTCTGGGATGATAGATTATTTAGAGCTGCCCTATTTCCTTCTCAGCCCTCACTACCTAGGGAAGTGCTGTCTGAACCCCAAGTCAGACGGTGACCACAGCAGTAACACCAGCAAGAATTGCATCTACTGGGGCGCCTGGGGAGCTCAGTGAGTTAAGCATCCGACTCTTGATTTTGGCTCAAGTCATGATCTCTGGGTCCTGGGATGGAGCGGCGAGTTGGGCTCCGCGCTCAGCAGTGAGTCTGCGTGAGGATTCTCTCCCTCTCCTTCTCCCTCAGCCCCTCCCCACCCCATGTTCTCTCTCTCAAAATAAATAAAGCTTTTTAAAAAAAGAACTGCATCTACTACTACTATTACTACTACTACTACTACTACAACTACTACTTACCAAGTATTACTATGTGTGTCAAGTACTGGAAAACCAAGTGCTATGATATCACTTCATTTAAACAATAGCCCCACAGAGTTGGTATTATTAGCTTCATTTGATGTTTGGCCGAGGTTCAGAGAGGTTGACTAATTTTCCTGACATCATACAGCTGGTTAAGTGGCGGAATCTGGATTCAAACACACATGTGTCTGAGTCTAAAGTCCACACTCTTAACTATGCTCTACTATCACAGAAATTTATTTTTGAGACATTTTTGTTTCTACAACTGATAAGATGCTGTGCATGCATGCGTGTGTGTATGTGTGTGTGTGTGTGTGCAAGAGGGAAGAGAAAGAAGTCTGGAATTTTCTCTCAAGGCAGCAGTTATTCACATGCCCTGGACAGAAGAATGATCCTTCTTCTTCTGGGGCATTCTGTTTGTGTAGAGTTGTGCAGGGAAGAAGGGGAATTTCCATCCCAAATACTTACCACTGTGTAACAGATGTGGTGTCCATTATACTATCCGTACTTCCGAAAGAGTCTGCAAGGCAAACTCTTACTATCACATGGTCATCCCTGACACCACCACATTACACAGGATCAAACTGTAACCTGAACTCAGTTGCTAGGTCTCCCTATACATAGTACCCAATGTTGTGATCTCTGGATACAATGAGCCTCAGCGTTTGGAGTTCTTTGATCACATGGTTTAGAATCTACACTGGTCATAATTTTGAAGAGAGGATTTATTGCAGATATTTATTGCAGGATTTATCGCTTGGGAAGCCAAACCAGTTGATCGAGCATCATGCATACCTTAATCTCATTCGATTCCCACAACAGCCCTGTGAGGTAAGTGATGTCCATTTCCTAGATGAGGAAATGGAATTTGAGAGAAGTACAAGAAGGTCCCAAGGTCTTAGGGTTGGAATTCCATCTTATTCCACATTCTACCCTCTTTCCACACTAGACACCTTGATTGAGAAACTGTGGTGTTTGGATTCTAGACTTAGGACAAAACCACATGAGAAATACAGGTATAGATCAAAGCCTGGTTGTCGAGCCGAGGATTCTATGTCCAAGTAGGGCCACTAGGGGGAAGGGTGGTGTTTCCTCAAGGACATCCTTCACTAGTTTTAATCATACATCAAAATAGACTGTTTGAGGCACATATGTATTTTGTTATGATCCCACACTTTAATAGACTGCATCTATGCAAATTCTGAGAACAGCATCTGTAGTATATGCCCCCTCTATGTCTCTTCCTCAAAACTTTCAGGTCAGAATTCCAGGTACTGAGCCCAAGATGCTGATCTAATTCTGAATAAGGGAGCTGGGATATTGGATACAGAGGGGGTGGAGCCTGGCTTAACAGTGGTTTACCAGAAAATGCCTGTGGGTTTTGACTGAGTTTGTGGTTCCTCAAAGACTGCATTGTTAATAGTCTGCTACTCATGCATCATTAGTCATTCTATGGTATCTGAAACAAGGGACAATTATCTAGTGTCTGAGGGAGGACGTGGGAGAAGGGAAAACACACAAGTCACATACAGAGAAATGCAGAGCAAATGAGAATCAGTGACAGAAAGAGAGAGTGTGAAAGACAGAGATGGAGATGAGAGAGAGAGAGAGAGAGAAACAGAGAGACAGAGAACCAGAAGTAAGAGAGAGACTGGTACAGAGGCAACTACCTCTGGACTCTCTTACCCTGTAGTGGTGAGAGCCAGCAAAATCAATATGCATTAGCTCTATAGCGTAAGTGTTTGTGTCCCGCCTCCCCCGCCCCCCACCCAGAATTCATATGTTGAAATCATAGCCCTCAAAGGGGATGGTATTAGGAGGTGGGGCTTTGGAAGGTGCTAAGTCATGACGGTGGAGCCCTCATGAATCGGATTCTTGCCTTATAATGCAGACTCCAGGGAGATCCCAAGCCCCTTCTACCACGTGAGGACTTTCCAGCTTCCAGAACTATGAGGAATAAATTTCTGTTGTGTATAAACCACCCTTGCTATAGCGGTATTTTGTTATAGCACCCTGAACAGACTAAGGCAATTAGATTCACTATTTCCATGAAAAGACCTTTCTTTTGTATGTGCTAATTGAACTGGATTCCTGAATCATCTTTCTTGCACAAATCATTCCCATAGTGCATCGTCCTGATGTTCAGTTTTCATTCTGTTAAAGTCGATCTACAACTTAATGATACATTCAAAGCAGTCTGAAAAAGGAATCCTTCTAGATTTTTACTATTTAACTTTCCAGATCTGTTAGAGTTGTCTTGCTTTTAATTCACAGCAATAGATGTATGTTTAGCGACTCTCGTTCCCAACTTTTCCAAGGTGTTTAACTTCGTTTTTGTAGAAACAAAATTCTTTCTTATGTTTGCATTTAATTGATTGTGTGATATTTTATTAAGTACACAATTCAAGACAAGTGGACGTGGGTGTACACAGACCCCAGGGACGGGAGCCGTGGGCGTGCTGCGTGCCAGCAAGCCCACTATGGGCTACAGGAGTTCAGGGTGTGGAGGAATCAATGAGTGTGTTTCAGAGAGACAGGAGAGTGTCTTAATCCGGTGAGTCAGTTAAATGGAGGTCAGAAAAAGCACTTTACACATGGGGCATGACTGGGACAGGCGCTGGTTGGGGGTCTGAGCATCTCTGAGCATCTCTTTTCACCATGGCAAATCACATTTTTGTCATGGTTATCACAACAGTGTTTCTGAGTTTTCATCCGGGCACCATTTTCTCCTCTGATTTGTCACCTAAATTTTCAACTGTGCATGCTTAAAAGCAGAAACCAATTTTTGAGTTAGAGGGAGTTGTGAAATTAGACACCAAGTATCCCATTTTCTAGTCCTGAATTAAATGTTTAAACACTATATTCAGCGGTTTAAAAAAATAAAATACAAACTTATGCTTAGAAACCAGAAGGAGGGTCATCTATAGAAGTTTCAAGAAATTTCTGCTGCATGGAATGAATGGACCTGGGACCAGATTGAAGGAAGGCTAAAGTCGGTTCCCCACGTATCCTCCTGAGGAAGAGATGTGGTGGGTTAGCAAGGCAGTACTGGAGAAAGTTCTGCTGTCTCCTAATTTAGGATGGTAGTGGTTGACTGTGAGGACGATGTTCACGACAGGAGCGCTGAGCTGCCATCACATTTGCTGGAGTAGATAGATCACCGGCATATGAATAAGCTGCAGAAGGCTCCCATACGGAAAGCTGGCAGGTGCCAGGGCCTCTCTGCTTCAAAGCCAAAGGCCGGGGGTGGCTGAAACATAGACGAGTCCAAACCAAAGCCCAATATGGACTGGTGGCCTTGCAGCACCTTCCAACAAACACCAGAATGTGCAGAGATACCTCCTCCCACTGGGAGTGCTCTCAGGTCAGGCCCTCGCTCCGAGGCTCCCAGGCTGCTGCATCTCTGAACAAATCATACAAAATGACATCTGCTAGACCTACGTCTTACAATCGGAAAGGAAAGGAAAATTCTAACCACATCAGGTGGACAGTGAGACAATCCAAAGGGAATGTCTTCAACCACCCTCTCTTTTGATAAACATCTGGTCTTGAAAGAGCTTTTATCATTCAAGAATAAGAATATGGAAAACAACAATAACAGAAAACATCTATTCAAAGAGATCTACAACACAGAAAAAGAAAAACATAGCTCTGGATGGGCAGAGGAAAAGCAGAAGCAGAAGTAAACGGTTTACTTTTTCCACTTTGGGTTTTGATAAATTCAGTGTGGGGAGATACAAGACTGAGAAACTAATGAAGCTAACAGAGAGAGGCAAACTGCAAAAGGAAGCTGGAAAAGACAAAGAATGCTGATGATGTCATGGCAAAATTTAAATTGTGTGGAGGAATCAATGAGTGTGTTGGTAGATGTGAAAGGCAGAGAATAGAAGTCTAATATACAGATATTTGGGGATTTTCAAAATAGGAACCAGAGAAGAATGGGTCTGAAGCAATGATACAAGACACAAAATCTAAAAAAAATAATTCTCAATTTTCGAACTGAAAAGAACTAAAGAACTATAGGCAAAATGTACTTTAAAAGCAATGAACAGATTTGTCCTGTTGAAAACTTGAATTTTGAAGGCAAAGAAAAATACTCTACATGCATCCATGTAGAAAACAAACCAAAATCAAATTCCCTAAAATAAATTAACCTGGCCACATTCTTCTCCAGCGCAAAACTGAACTTCAGATGGCAAGGGAGCAGTGACTGTTACATTAGGAAGGACAGCTCGTTAAGAGCCAACAGTTCTATATCCAGCTAAGTTATCATTCACTATAGGTGCAACAGAAATACATTCTCAGACACTCATTTTTTAGGAAGCCCAACGGTTTTCAGCTTTTTTACTTGCCTCCCATTTAAAAAGAATACTGTCTAAAACGTCTTTGCATATTTTAACTTGTGATTGAATTTTGCATCACAAGTTACAATAGTTGCAAATGATTTAATAAGTAAACATCGATTTTTTTTTCTTAAAGTCGGCTTTATTAAAGTATAGCACACATTGAGTAAAATTCCCTTTCCTAGATGTACTTTCTGATGGGTTTTGAGAAACGTATGTAGTCATGTAATCACCATGTCGATCAAGATAGAGAATATTTTCATCATCCCCAAAACTTCCGTTTTGTAGTCAACTTCTTTTTCCACCCCAGCCTCTATCAACTACTGATCTGATTTCTGTCTCTATAATTTTGCCTTTTCCAGAATGACATATAAATGAAATCACATAGTCCATGGCCTGCAGCCTCTCATTTCTTCCACTCAGCATAATGCATTTGTGAGCCATCCGTGTCATTACATGTATCAGGAATTTTTTTGGTTTGTTTTTTTTATTTCTGAGCACTATGCCATTGTATGGCTATGCCACCATTTGTTTATTTGTTTACCAGTTGAGGGCATTTGGGCTGTTTCTGTTTTTTGATGATTGTGAATAAAGCTTCTGTGAATTTGCACATATGGGTCTTTGTATGGACTTACGTTCTCATTTCTCTTGGATAAATACAGAGGAGAGGGATGGTAGGGTCATACGAATATTTTTTTTTTTTTTTTAATTTTTTTATTCTTATGTTAATCCCCTTACATTACAACATTAGTTTTAGATGAAGTGTTCCATGATTCATTGTTTGTGCACAACACCCAGTGCTCCATGCAGAATGTGCCCTCCTAAATACCCACCACCAGGCTAACCCATCCTCCCACCCCCCCTCCCCTCTAGAACCCTGTTTGTTTTTCAGAGTCCATCGTCTCTCATGGTTCGTCTACCCCTCCGATTTCCCCCGCTTCATTCTTCCCCTCCCGCTACCTTCTTCTTCTTCTTCTTTTTTTTTTTTTCTTAACATATATTGCATTATTTGTTTCGGAGGTACAGATCTGAGATTCAACAGTCTTGCACAATTCACAGCGCTTACCAGAGCACATACACTCCCCAGTGTCTATCACCCAGTCCCCCCATCCCTCCCACCCCACCCCCCACTCCAACAACACTCAGTTTGTTTCCTGCGATTAAGAATTCCTCATATCAGTGAGATCATATGATACATGTCTTTCTCTGTTTGACTTATTTCACTCAACATAATACCCTCCAGTTCCATCCACGTCGTTGCAAATGGCAAGATCTCATTCCTTTTGATGGCTGCATAATATTCCATTGTATATATATACCACTTCTTCTTTATCCATTCATCTGTCGATGGACATCTTGGCTCTTTCCACAGTTTGGCTATTGTGGACATTGCTGCTATAAACATCGGGGTGCACGTAGCCCTTCGGATCCCTACTTTTGTATCTTTGGGGTAAATACCCAGTAGTGCAATTGCTGGATCATATGGTAGCTCTATTTTCAACTTTTTGAGGAACCTCCATACAGTTTTCCAGAGTGGCTGCACCAGCTTGCATTCCCACCAACAGTGTAGGAGGGTTCCCCTTTCTCCGCATCCCCGCCAACATCTGTCGTTTCCTGACTTGTTAATTTTAGCCATTCTGACTGGTGTGAGGTGATATCTCATTGAGGTTTTGATTTGGATTTCCCTGATGCCGAGCGATATTGAGCACTTTTTCATGTGTCTGTTGGCCATTTGGATGTCTTCTTTGGAAAAATGTCTTTTCATGTCTTCTGCCCATTTCTTAATTGGATTCTTTGTTCTTTGGGTGTTGAGTTTGATGAGTTCTTTATAGATTTTGGATACTAGCCCTTTATCTGATATGTCATTTGCAAATATCTTCTCCCATTCTGTCGGTTGTCTTTTGGTTTTGTTAACTGTTTCCTTTGCTTTGCAAAAGCTTCTTATCTTGATGAAGTCCCAATAGTTCATTTTTGCCCTTGTTTCCCTTGCCTTTGGCGATGTTTCTAGGAAGAAGTTGCTTCGGCTGAGGTCAAAGAGGTTGTTGCCTGTGTTCTCCTTTAGGATTTTGATGGACTCCTGTCTCACATTGAGGTCTTTCAACCATTTGGAGTCTATTTTTGTGTGTGGTGTAAGGAAGTGGTCCAGTTTCATTCTTCTGCATGTGTCTATCCAATTTTCCCAACACCATTTGTTGAAGAGACTGTCTTTGTTCCATTGGACATTCTTTCCCGCTTTGTCGAAGATTAGTTGACCATAGAGTTGAGGGTCCATTTCTGGGCTCTCTATTCTGTTCCATTGATCGATGTGTCTGTTTTTGTGCCAGTACCATGCTGTCTTGATGATGACAGCTTTGTAATAGAGCTTGAAGTCCGGAATTGTGATGCCACCGGCTTTGCTTTTCTTTTTCAATATTCCTCTGGCTATGCAGGGTCTTTTCTGGTTCCATACAAATTTTAGGATTATTTGTTCCATTTCTTTGAAAAAAGTGGATGGTATTTTGATGGGGATTGCATTGAATGTGTAGATTGCTCTAGGTAGCATTGACATCTTCACAATATTTGTTCTTCCAATCCATGAGCATGGAACGTTTTTCCATTTCTTTGTGTCTTCCTCAATTTCTTTCATGAGTATTTTATAGTTTTCTGAGTACAGATCCTTTGTCTCTTTGGTTAGATTTATTCCTAGGTATCTTATGGTTTTGGGTGCAATTGTAAATGGGATCGACTCCTTCATTTCTCTTTCTTCTGTCTTGTTGTTGGTGTATAGGAATGCCACTGACTTCTGTGCATTGATTTTATATCCTGCCACTTTACTGAATTCCTGTATGAGTTCTAGCAGTTTTGGGGTGGAGTCTTTTGGGTTTTCCACATAAAGTATCATATCATCTGCAAAGAGTGAGAGTTTGACTTCTTCTTTGCCAATTTGGATGCCTTTGATTTCTTTTTGTTGTCTGATTGCTGTGGCTAGGACTTCCAATACTATGTTGAATAGCAGTGGTGATAGTGGACATCCCTGCCGCGTTCCTGACCTTAGGGGGAAAGCTCTCAGTTTTTCCCCATTGAGAATAATATTTGCTGTAGGTTTTTCATAGATGGCTTTTATGATATTGAGGTATGTACCCTCTATCCCTATACTCTGAAGAGTTTTGATCAAGAAAGGATGCTGTACTTTGTCAAAAGCTTTTTCGGCATCTATCGAGAGGATCATATGATTCTTGTTCTTTCCTTTGTTAATGTACTGTATCACATTGATTGATTTGCGGATGTTGAACCAACCTTGCAGCCCAGGGATAAATCCCACTTGGTCATGGTGAATAATCCTTTTAATGTACTGTTGGATCCTATTGGCTAGTATTTTGGTGAGAATTTTTGCATCCATGTTCATCAGGGATATTGGTCTGTAATTCTCCTTTTTGATGGGGTCTTTGTCTGGTTTGGGGATCAAGGTAATGCTGGCCTCATAAAATGAGTTTGGAAGTTTTCCTTCCGTTTCAATTTTTTGGAACAGTTTCAGAAGAATAGGTATTAATTCTTCTTGAAATGTTTGGTAGAATTCCCCTGGGAAGCCATCTGGCCCTGGGCTTTTGTTTTTTGGGAGATTTTTGATGACTGCTTCAATTTCCTTAGTGGTTATAGGTCTGTTCAGGTTTTCTATTTCATCCTGGTTCAGTTTTGGTAGTTGATACATCTCTAGGAATGCATCCATCTCTTCCAGGTTATCTAATTTGCTGGCATAGAGTTGCTCATAATATGTTCTTATAATTGTTTGTATTTCTTTGGTGTTGGTTGTGATCTCTCCTCTTTCATTCATGATTTTGTTGATTTGGGTCATTTCTCTTCTCTTTTTGATAAGTCTGGCCAGGGGTTTATCAATCTTGTTAATTCTTTCAAAGAACCAGCTCCTAGTTTCGTTGATCTGTTCTACTGTTCTTTTAGTTTCTATTTCATTGATTTCTGCTCTGATCTTTATGATTTCTCTTCTCCTGCTGGGTTTAGGCTTTATTTGCTGTTCTTTCTCCAGCTCCTTTAGGTGTAGGGTTAGGTTGTGTACTTGAGACCTTTCTTGTTTCTTGAGAAAGGCTTGTATTGCTATATACTTTCCTCTTAGGACTGCCTTTGCTGCATCCCAAAGATTTTGAACAGTTGTGTTTTCATTTTCATTAGTTTCCATGTATTTTTTTAATTCTTCTTTAATTTCCTGGTTGACCCATTCATTCTTCAGTAGGATGCTCTTTAGCCTCCATGTATTTGAGTTCTTTCCGACTTTCCTCTTGGGATTGAGTTCTAGTTTCAAAGCATTGTGGTCTGAAAATAGGCAGGGAATGATCCCAATCTTTTGGTACCGGTTGAGACCTGATTTATGACCTAGGATGTGGTCGATTCTGGAGAATGTTCCATGGGCAGTAGAGAAGAATGTGTATTCCGTTGCTTTGGGGTGGAATGTTCTGAATATGTCTGTGAAGTCCATTTGGTCCAGTGTGTCATTTAAAGTCTTTATTTCCTTGTTGATCTTTTGCTTAGATGATCTGTCCATTTCAGTGAGGGGGATGTTAAAGTCCCCCACTATTATTGTATTGTTGTTGATGTGTTTCTTTGCTTTTGTTATTAATTGCCTTATATAATTGGCTGCTCCCATGTTAGGGGCATAGATATTTACAATTGTTAGATCTTCTTGTTGGATAGATCCTTTAAGTATGATATAGTGTCCTTCCTCATCTCTTATTACAGTCTTTGGTTTAAAATCTAATTTGTCTGATATAAGGATTGCCACCCCAGCTTTCTTTTGGTGTCCATTAGCATGGTAAATGGTTTTCCACCCCCTCACTTTCAATCTGGGGGTGTCTTTGGGTCTAAAATGAGTCTCTTGCAGACAGCATATTGATGGATCTTGTTTTTTAATCCAGTCTGTTAGCCTGTGTCTTTTGATTGGGGCATTTAGCCCATTTACATTCAAGGTAACTATTGAAAGATAGGAATTTAGTGCCATTGTATTGCCTGTAAGGTGACTGTTACCATATATTGTCTGTGTTCCTTTCTGGTCTATGTTGCTTTTAGGGTCTCTCTTTGCTTAGAGGACCCCTTTCAAGATTTCCTGTAGGGCTGGTTTTGTGTTTGCAAATTCCTTTAGTTTTTTTTTGTCCTGGAAACTTTTTATCTCTCCTTCAATTTTCAATGACAGCCTAGCTGGATAGAGTATTCTTGGCTGCATATTTTTCTCATTTAGTGCTCTGAATATATCCTGCCAGTCCTTTCTGGCCTGCCAGGTCTCTGTGGATAGGTCTGTTGCCAATCTAATGTTTCTACCATTGTAGGTTACATATCTCTTCTCCCGAGCTGCTTTCAGGATTTTCTCTTTGTCTGTGAGACTTGTAAGTTTTACTATTAGATGTCGGGGAGTTGACCTATTTTTATTGATTTTGAGAGGGGTTCTCTGTGCTTCCTGGATTTTCATGCCTGTTTCTTTCCCCAAATTAGGGAAGTTCTCTGCTATAATTTGCTCCATTATACCTTCTGCCCCCCTCTCTCTTTCTTCTTCTTCTGGGATCCCAATTATTCTAATGTTGTTTCGTCTTATGGTATCACTTATCTCTCGAATTCTGCCCTCATGATCCAGTAGTTGTTTATCTCTCTTTTTCTCAGCTTCTTTATTTTCCAGCATTTCATCTTCTATATTACTGATTCTCTCTTCTGCCTCATTTATTCTAGCAGTTAGTGCCCCCATTTTTGATTGCACCTCATTAATAGCCTTTTTGATTTCTACTTGGTTGGATTTTAGCTCTTTTACTTCTCCAGAAAGAGTTTCTCTAATAACTTCCATATTTTTTTCAAGCCCAGCTAGTATCTTTAAAGTGATGATTCTGAACTCTAGATCTGACATCGTACTAATGTCCGTATTGAGTAGGTCCCTGGCAGTCGGTACTGCCTCTTGTTCTTTTTGTTGAGGTGATTTTTTCCGTCTCGTCATTTTGTGCAGAGGAGAATAGATTAATGAGAGAACAAAATGCTAGCAGAGTAACCACGTCCCCAGAAAATATACTCTAAACAAATCAGAAAAGACCTGAAGCAGTGGGATAAGAAGGGGAAAGAAGAAAAAAAAAAAAGAAAAAAAAAAAGAAAAAGATAAAGATAAAAACAACAACAAACAAAACAAAAGAACAACAACAAAAGAAAAACTAGAATGTGATCAAATATGATCTATATGGTATATAGATCAGTGCCACACACTAGATTTGGGGTGTGTTTTGGTCTTTTAGAAGAAAGTGTCTCCCAAAATTTTAAAGAAAGAAAAACTTATATATGTACAAAAATAAGGGTTGATATGATGAAGGGATGGAAAATGACTGTAAAAATGGAAATTATAAAAAATTTTATAAAAGGAATTGATAAGAAGTTGTTTGAAAAAAGAAAGAGGATTTAAAAAAGAAAAAAGAAAAAGAAAAAAAAGGGAGAGGATGTGATCAGGCAGGGGAAGAGAGAACACCATATACTAGAGATTTAGGGTATATTTTAATCTGTTAGAAGAAACTATCTCAAAATTTTAAAGAGAGAACAACTTATATATATAAGCCAAAAATATGGGTAACTACTATGAAGGGATAGAATATGACTCTAAAAATGAAAAATAAAAATGTTTTTTTTAAAAAAAGGGATTGATAAGATGTTGTTTGAAAAAGGGAAAAAGAAAAATTCAAAAAGAAATAAAAAGACAAAAAGACAGTTAAAAAAAAATTAACTTTTTAAAAGACTAAGGAATCATGGTAAAAAAGCCGTGAATTCTATGTGCAGTAGTCCCTTAGCGCTGGAGTTCTGCTGTTCTCATTGATCGGTAAACTTGGTCTTGGCTGGCTGTTCTCGCTGATCTTCTGGGGAGGGGCCTGTTGCCGTGGTTTCCAAATGTCTCTGCCGGAGGCGGAAGTGCCCCGCCCTTGCCCCCTCCCGGCTAAGTAATCTGCTCGGGTTTGCTCTCCGGGGCTTTTGTTCCCTGCGAGCTTTCCGATTAGCTTTGGAGGCGGAGAGTGAAAATGGCGGCCTCCCAATCTCCGCCCCGGAGGAGCCGAGAACTCGGGCCCGCTCCTCAGTGAGCCCCCAGAGAAAAGCCGTCAGTCACTCCCGTCTCCCCGGTCTCCGGCCGCACTCCGTGCTAAACCGGCCTGTGACCACGCGTTTCTATCTCTGGCACCGGACCCGGTCTGGAGTCTCCAAACCTAGCAGATCCCTGCGGTGCACTCCCGCGCGGCTCCTCCCGGGGGAGGAAGGTGAGTCTCCCCGGATCGGCCGCTTGTTGGGTCCCTGCTGGAGGAGCAGGGGCCCGACTGGGCCGCGGATCGCGGTTAATGGCAACCCCAGCTGAGAGCCCGCGCCTGGGCTCCGCCTCTGCAGCCGGCTTCCCTGCTGCGTTACCTGGGAGCTCTGCTGCCCTCAGGCACCCCCGGTCTTTCTGTGACCCCGAGGGTCCTGAGACCACACTGTCCCGGAGGGTTCCACCCCCCGCTGAGCCACCGGAGTGACGTCCCTCCGCGGAGCTGACTTTTAAAAGTTCCGATTTTGTGCTCCGCGGCTCTATCACTTGCCAGAAGCGGCCGACGGAGGCCCCTCCCCCGCCGTCTATCCTCCCGAATATCGCCTCGGATTCACTTCTCCGCACGTCCTACCTTCCAGAAAGTGGTCGCTTTTCTGCTGAGACAGTTGTTGCTCTTCTTTTCTTCGATCTCCTGTTGAGTTTGTAGGTGTTCAGAATGGTTTGATCCCTATCCGGCTGAATTCCTGAGAGGAGACGAAATCCAGGTCTCCTACTCCTCCGCCATCTTGCTCCGCCCCTCCGAATATTTTTAAAATAAATGCTTTACTTCACTGTTTTAAGATGCATCCAATGGAATATAAAAATCATAGGGATTTGGGGTGCCTGGGTGGCTCAGTCATTAAGTGTCTGCCTTTGGCTCAGGTCATGATCCTGGGGTCCTGGGATCAAGCCCTGCATGGGGCTCCCTCTTCAGCGGGGAGCCTGCTTCTCCCTCTCCCACTCCCCCTGCTTGTGTTCCCTCTCTCGCTGTGTCTCTCTCTGTCAAATAAATAAATAAAATCTTTTAAAAAAAATCATAGGTATTTGCTACCTGCTGTTGTCTATAATAAAATAATAAGCTTTTTAAAATTGCTAGAACTTCTGCATCACTTCTCTTTCTGCTTTCCCTTACACATTTATTCTATGTCCTTCCAGGGTTATATCCTAATGTAATACATTATTAGGCTTGAGAGTCTCTTATTGACTATCATGACTTCTTATTGACTCTTAGAACTATATGTAAAACTTGCCTGTTACACATCTCCACAGCAAAAAAGATGTACATAAATATAAATTTACTTATTTTTTTTATTTCCTAGGAATACATGGCTCTAAGGGTTAAAGGATTTAGTCTGTATTGACTTATCATGATGATAATTATTAGTGCACATGATCCAAAAACATAAATATATTAAAACATTTGAAAAAAATAAACACAGAAAGTAGTTTTATTGGGGAAGTATCTTAATAAGATGGACAGAAGTGGTGAGCTCATGGTTTCTTGTCTGAATGAGCTTGCCTGATACCACATATAACATATGTTTCATGCCTAAGAGGTTTATATTATGGAGGAATACACCGTAGGAAAATACTAGATGTGTGAGAAGTATGGCTAAAGATGAGTGTAAAAGGGTGGTGGGAAGGAGAACTTATCTGAAGCCTCATTGAGAGGTGAATTCTCGAGCAGATAAATTGTAGAAAAAAAAAGTATATATGGAATTTGAAGATCTAGAATATGATTGTATTCAAATTGCCTATACCCATTTAGCCCTTGAAAAGTCTTGGTATTCTCCAAAGTAGACACAACCAACTCTGATGACCCATGCCATAGCCAACCAAACAACACAAAGTACTTAAAAATGGAAAATATGTACTGTGAACATATTAGTGGTTGAATTTAAACCCAGAATCAAGTCTAAAGTTTGGTTACAAAATGAAACTCATATATCATTAGCCTCAATAAAGGCTATTACAGTATTAATGTAACCACAATTTATCTGTTTTAAATCAGCAAAAGAACTCAGCCCAAATACTAAAATATAAAATTGAACAGCGCACAAGAAAACCCCAGGAAACATTAAAAAAAAAGATAGAAGTATATCAGTTATAAAAAATACAAATTGGTTACATGATTATATTGAGTGAAAACCTCAAATTGTAGAAAAAAAACTCATATATGAAGAAAGTGACTTAGAAAGAAGCAAAACAAATGTTTGAATAAAATACAACTTAAACATATGCAAATAACAGAAAATCAGAGTGCATTATTTTTAAAAATCAAGATAATTAAGGAAAAATAGGATGAAAAGTATATTTTTATTTATATAGGTTTTATAATACAACAAAATTATAGTTGTCAACCATGTTTAAAATTATACAAAGAAAAAAACCTGATGAAGACAAAGAAAGCATGAAACATTTGCCAAAATTGATTAAAACTGAATAATAATGAACAGCACGGTGACTATATTAAAAATTAAAAAAAAAATGGACTTGGGTTGGGTTAAGAATTTGATCCTTGATTATGTAACATCTGAAATAAGTGAATAATATATTAAGATCTAAACTATCATTTTGATAGTCACAATAAAACTTTTGCTATTTGGGAGAAAATATAGATCACCAGAATTTATTCAAAAAGAAGTGAAAAACTTGAACTAGAAATAACTGAGGATAAAATTTTTCAATCACTGTCAAAGTTTTAACTTCAATAAAAACACTGGAACTTTTTAAGATTTTTCTGATTATCTTTCCAATTGTCAAACAAATTATTCTAGCAAATTATTCTAGAAGGTAGGAAAAAAAATGACAAATTTCCAAATGGATTTAATGAAATAATCATAGTTTCAAAGTCAAAGCTCAGATAAAAAGAAAGACAAAACAGTAAGGAAGTAGAATGAATACTGTTGAACTCACTCTGGTCAGGTACTATTCGACACCCTTTAAATATAAGACAGGAAGAAAGAAAGCAAGCTAATAGATAGGCAAGCAGGTTGGAAAGAAGGAAAGGGAGGAGGAAGAAAAGAAATGTCTGATCAAAATCATTTATAATATAAAAGGAAAAATTTCAAAATAAAATACGTACTAATCAAATCCAGCAACATATTTTAAGGCATATGTTTCACAACTAAGAAAAATCTATTTTAAAAATGCAAAGATGGTTCAATAGCCATTCCTGCCATGTAAACTCCCTGTATTGGGAACAGGGGAATTTATCCTTAAAATGACAAAGACACTCTCTCAGAATGTGACATGGAGAACTTTAAAAAAAGCAGAAGAATTTATACTCAAAATGAAGACAAGAATCCCCACTATTTTTATTATTTTTCAGATGCCTTTATTCAAGCTCTAGTCACTCAATACAAAATTGAAAATAATGAATAAACAGTTAATGATCGAAAAGACATAAATATTTCATTTTTATATTAAATATGTCTATCTCTCTGGTAATCATCTCAATCTATTTAAGCAAGTTATTATATCCAGTAATGTTAATGGTTTAAAAATGTATAAAAATCAGTATTTATCCTACCTATGAGCAATAAGCAGTAAAAGCAGAAAATACTCCATTTTTCAAAGCAACAAAATAGCAACAAAAGTAAGCAAACAAACAGAAATACATTTAATATAAAGCTTTTGTTAGGAAAATAATAGGGAGTTCTATTTCTAGCAAGATGATGAACTAACATACTTGAAACCCCTTCTGCTACAAGTACTTGGACGCTGGATTCAATATAAGGGGGGGGAAATGTAAATTCTTAGCTAAATTCTCAGGAAAGAAAGGAAAATCCCGGGAGACAGATGAGACAAAGAGTGAAAATCAGAGCGCTAAGTGGCTGGAGTGACACTATTTGTTGCTTTATGGTAAGTGAATGAATTCCACACACCTTGGCTTCTCACATGCTTGCAGCCTCAGGCAGTGAGGATTCACACCGAGGCATGCGAGGTAGAGAGAGTGAGAATCCTGCAGGGAGCAGGGACTCTTAAGGATTTCTCCCTCAGTGCAAAAAACGAAGAAACAATTAACCTAGCAAAGGGCACATTGAGAGGACAGGAATAGCTCTCTTTGCCTGAGTCCTCAGAGGAGAAAAAAAAAACAACAAATCTCCCCTGAGAAATCTAAATACTAACTTTGCTTCTTGTGTGGACTTGCATTTGAAATTTACACTACTCATGGAGCCTATAACTATGACATTGAGAAACTGTTCCCCAGCTAAGGTATCTTTGTGATGCCTTGCAAAAGTAAACTCAAAACCTCCCTGGAAAAAACATTCCCACACCTCAGACGACATGGTATTATTAACCAAGGCCACTGAAGATGAGCTCACAATTCAAAATACAGACACACACACCGCCCCCAGATGGTTCCCTGTGAGTTGTAGTCAGGAAACAGGAAGATTAGAACCCCAATAAACTCAAATAAAAAATCTGAAAAAGGACTATAAAAAGTATGCTTAAAATGGATAGAGATGTAAGTACTAGACTCAAAAGCATAATAACAAAATATTAAGAAAAAAATCTAGGCAGGGTTTTTTAATATCCACTGTAATTTAAAAATATTAAAAATGTAATCCTTGGCATTGAAAACTCTGTTGGCAAAAACAGAAGGTTAGACACTAATGAAAAGAGAATTAGTGTGCTGGATGACAGCTCTGGGTAAAATACTCAAAGAGATGGAAAAGACAGAAGAATGTTTAAGAGAGATAGATAATTTAAAAACATAGCAGGCAACTAACAGGTGTTCTAGAAAGAGAGAATAAAGAGAATGTGGGAGTGACAAAGGCCCAAGAGGTAATAGCAAACATCTTTCAGAATTGAGAACTGAATGAAACATTGGATTTAAGAAGTTCTGATCAGAATGAGTAGAACTAAATGACCCTTTTCATAGGGTAATAAAACCATGAACCACCAAAATCAAGAGGAAGATCTTCAAAGTAATCAGAAAGAAAAGACTATGAAAACAAATAGGCATTAAAGAGGGTACATATTGAATGGAGCACTGGGTGTTATACACAAACAATGAATCATGGAACACTACATCAAAAACTAATGATGTAATGTATGGTGGCTAACATAACACAATAAAATAAAATTAAAAAAATAAAATGGAGATAATATCACTTGTAGAGTTGAAATGAGGATTTTAAAAAAAGGAAACAAATAGGTGATAACTTGAATGCCAAACCTTTCAATTCCAAAAATAGAGACCAGAAGATAATGAACTACTGCTTCCAGAATATTGAGAAAAATTATGCATCAACATAGGATTCTATGCACATCTACACTACTATTCAAAGGTGAGAGCATTGTGAAAATATCTTTGTGAAAAATAAAAGCAGAGATTTTGATATATACTCACAGACATTAGATCTAGTGAAAGATCTAATGAAGAATGAACTTCGGAAAGAAGGAAATTAAATGTAGAAGAAAAGAGGGGGGTGCAGGAAGCAAGAATTTCCGTTACTTAAAGGAAATTAGAATTTGTCAAAGGAGGTTAAAAAGACCGGAATAAATGGAGAATTGTAGCAAGGTCTTACATGGGAAGCATCACTGTAAAAGTGTTGGTTCCTTGAAATTAATGCTTAATTACATTGTAATTTAAATAGGTTTAGCTTTATTTAAAGATGTGATTTTTTTTTTTTCTTTTACACCTCTGTGCATATGGCTGTTTTCCTTTAGTATATCTGAGGCATTCACCAATTTTCAGGAAGGAGATGAAATGGTGTGGTTAGTATTCTCACAACAGTGGGCGTTCAAAGAGTTAGTATTTGTCTTTCAATGTGGAACAGCAGAGTAGGACGGAAGTACAGAAGTTATAAAGACAGAAAAAGATTTCTAATTTTCTTTTTTTTTTTTATTTTAAAGATTTTATTTATTTATTTGAGAGAGAGAATGAGAGACAGAGAGCATGAGAGGGAGGAGGGTCAGAGGGAGAAGCAGACTCCCTGCCGAGCAGGGAGCCCGATGCGGGACTCGATCCCGGGACTCCAGGATCATGACCTGAGCCGAAGGCAGTCGCTTAACCGACTGAGCCACCCAGGCGCCCCCAAATGTGTTCTTAAAGGACATCAGCACGAGGGGCACTTTTCTCTAGGCATCCTTAGAGGGCACACCTTCTGAGAGGCTTCCAGAAAAGCCCTCCATGAGCCCCCACCCTACAAGGTGTGGGGCTGATGGTGCAGCAGATCAGTGGGACACAGGAGACGGGGCAGTGTGAGCAGTGTGCTCTGCTGGTGAAAGGCGTGTGGGAGGCTCCCGAGTTCTCTGGGGCCTGAGAGCCTCCCAGGAGGGCAGAAGATGACAGCTACTCCAAAGATGCCTCTGCACACAAGATGGAACAAGGCTAGAACTGTTTTAGCCTCTTTTCCCCTCTGGAGTTAGCTAGTTTTCCTATTTCATTTGGCATTTATTTATTTGCACATTCTACTTTAACTTTTTTTTTCCTACTTTAATTTTTTGATTGGTCTTGCTGGAGAACCTTACCTTTTCTCATAGATGACTTTATCATTCTGACAGGCGCTCCTTCTTAACCTGTTATGTCCACAGATAGCCTCAGGATGTCTCCAAGCCTGAACTTCCTGACAACCCCAACCTCCTTCTTCTGCTGAGGGGAATAGGAAGCATGATTTCTGGAATTGATATTCCAGACCCCCTTCCTAACCCGTCCAAAGTATTTGGCTTGTGATGGCCAGTTTTCATTCTCTTTCCTGTTCCAGGCTCCCCACCTGGAAACCATTCGGGTACAGAACTGTTCCTTGGCTCTTGTCTCCCTGCTTTTCTCCATTGGCTACTGTCACTTCTGTCTGGTGAAGCCGTCCAGATCGACCACCCTCAGTTAATTTAGTCAACAGATTGCTGCTGGGAGAGTCATAGCCAGGTCTGAAGAGCTCGGAGGGGTGGCAGGAACTCATATGCAAGTTCACCATTCTCCCTTGGAAACAGCCACTCCTTCTCTAGCATGTGACCTGGTAGGTTTGCTAACAGTTCCTATTACTCAGGGTTAATGGCCTCTGGCACAACCCTTTCCACTTTCTTCAGAGCACCACCGAGAGCTGAGTCCAGTCTTTCAAAGTCAAATTCGATTTTCTTCTCTATGACTTGCACTGCTGATAACGTTTAATATTGCCTGAAAGCAGGGCTGAAGGCATAGGTTCCTTAGCCAGTTGTGAGCTTGAAGTGGACATGGCTTCAGAGAGGATTTGGATTTAAATCTCAGCCTGCTGTTGTCTAAATATGTGGCCTCAAACAAGTAGCTTAACTTCCCTGAAGCTTCATCTGCTTATCCGAAAAGAGAGACGCACGTACTTTTCTAGGTGTTGCCATCAAATTAAAGAGGCAATGTCTAAGTCTAAGATAGCACAAGTCTTAGCACGCGGTGCTGGATAGATGTTTACTGAGTTTAGTCTAGCTGAAGTGCCAGGATTATTTTGGGATCTGCCTTGAGGGTCTTTCTCCTTGTGGTTCAGGTCTGTGCAATTCAATGATCATTTAGTGAACACCTAATACTGAATCCTAGGTACTGTGCACAGCATGGAGGTAAGGGGATGAGGAAGACGGCTCCCTGGTCCTGAACTCCTAGTCCACTGAGAGACGGACAGGTAGTTTGAAGGCACTGAGAGAGGGAGGCCTTCATTAGATACGGCAGCTTTGTAAAGTGCCTGATTGGCTAGGCTGAACTACATTTCCCAGAATTCCTTTCCCTTCATGTTTCTAGTTAGGTTGCCCAACCAGAGAAATTCTTGTGGGGAAGCAGCCATTTTGTAGCTCACACCCATTGTCACTTATCCGTTGGCTCACCTACTGCGTGTGAGGCAACAGCCAGGCCGGCCACCACTCCACCCTCCCAGGATCCTTCAGCTTCTCAGACTCCTGGGCCAGATGTGTGTGTTTGCTCCATGATGAGGGGCCCTTGCTTTTGCAGGACACCCACATCAACAAGGTCAGAGAACTTGAGGTCATAAGAACTATACTGGTTTTGGTCTATCCTCGTGGGTTCCAGCTTATGTTTGTAGGTTCTGGTTTGTTCTTTCTCTCTCCCACTTTATATCCGTCTTCCCTTCCTCACTGTCTGCCCTGTAGCGTTCAAGCTCAGGACAGAAGCTCAAGCTCCGGGGAAGACGAGAGCCATATAGAGACTGCTTAGTGAGCTCCCACAAGGTTCTGCTTCTCTGAACACTGACTTAGATAGTAGGACAAAATTGGAGACAGGCCATGGGAAGAGTTGTCAGAGGGTCAGTTTTCTGTCCTCAGGTGTCCCCCTGACGTCCAGGCTCAATAGAGATTCTGGAATAGGAAGGTTTTAATCATGATCCCTCCCATAATTTACAACCTTGATTTCTAACATTATTTTAGTTGTGGAATGCTTTCTTTAAATGAAATCAAATGCAGGTGCTCAATACAAAGGGCAGGTTGTAGGGGGTTTAATTGTGTCTCCCAAAAATGTATGCTCAAGTCTCAACCCCTGGCATCTGTGAATGTAACCTTATTTTTTGAAATAAGATCTCTGCAGATGTAATCAATTTAAGGTAAGGTCATACTGGATCAGGGTGGACCCTGAATTCCATGACTGGTGTTTTATAAGAGAAAGGAGAGAGAGACTTGGGTATAGAGACACAGACACACAGGAGAGGAGGTCAGACAAAGACAGAGGCAAAGGCTGCAGGGATGTGTCTACAAGCCAAAGAATGCTGTGGGTTGCTGGCAACCACCAAAAGCAAAGAGAGAGTCGTGGAACAGATTCTCTCTCAGAGCCTCCAGCAGCAACCAACATAATGAACACCTTGATTTCAGATGCCTAGCCTCCAGAGATGCAAGCTAATACATTTCTGTTGTTTTAAGCCATCCAAATGATGGTAGTTTTTTACAGCAGTCTTCAGAAACGAATCCACAGGTCAAAGCTGAGCTGGGTTGGGCTAGAGCCCCACCACGTACTCTCATCTACTCCCCCAAACCCAGGTTGCTTCTGAGATGCAGATGTGGAATGCTGGGGCTCCTCAGGAAAAGCTTCAAAGTTTTTGTGTTAACAGTTTCTGGTTCAGGAGTCCCCAAGGTCTGCCGTTGGGCTCATCGCAGGGGGGAAACCTTGTAACCCTGACTGTCCAACCCCTGCAGGACCCCATAAGGTGAGCCTTTGACTGTTCCTATAAAGTAGGATGGTGTCTCAGGCAGTCACATGTCTAGGGTAGGCCTGAGATTCCCAGAGTTAATCAGCCCTCTGAGGACCCCAGCCCGACCACTCCCCAAGCCTGGCGAGCACCCCAAAGGCGTGATTATCTGATGGTTCTTGCACAACCAGCACCGGGGTCTTTTGCCTAATTAATCACAGAAATGCTCCTGCCTCTTCAGACAACAAAATAATGAGCAGGCCTGTGAGAGGTTCAAAGACTGCGGGAAAAACTGCGTTCCCCGAGGAAAGGGCCCGTTGGAACAGGGAGGTCAGAAAAATCCCTGGGATCTATTAGAACTGCTGCTTGCATTTTGTTGCATGCCCCCTTTAATATAAATATAATGACAGTGTAAATGTGTGTATAGAGAAGATTAACACATAACACCATTTGGATTTTAGAGCCAGAAAATGTTGAGTGCTGTGAAGAACTGTAGAGATCATCTGGGTTAACTTCCTCTTTTTCGAGATGAAGACAAGGAGGCCCCTGCAGGTTAAGTGACTTACCCAGAGCCATGTGGCTAGAGTGTGACCGAGTCAGCCTTGAACCCAAATGTCCTAGCTCTAGTTTGTACAGGCAAGAATGGAGCACTTTGGGATGGAGGATCAAAATCAAGGATAGAAGTCAGAGAAGAACTCACTGGAGTTAGAGGGCAGATGTCAAATCAGAGCACAAAGCATGTCAGAGGGTAGAGGGAATGATTAAGGCATCAACAAAGTCAGAGGGTAGAGGTCAGGTGAGAGACTGTGGAATAGTCAGAGGGTGAGGCCAGATTAATTGTTATTATAGTTTATGGTCTGAGCATGAGACTTTGGGTATTCTAAGTTTAGATGAGGCATGAAATCTATTTTCAAGGAGTGCAAGACAGTTCAAGAGTTAAAGCGAATACCTCTTGAATACCAGAAGGGGCTGTGTCAGTTCTAAAGGAGTAAATGCTGAGGGGGTTTGGAGGGATGGGGGGGCCCTTCCAGCAGCCGTGGCATTGAAGCAGGAGGTGTTAGCATATGAGAAGCCTGGGCCATGGGGGTGTCATGCAGAGGGAAAAACTGGAGCAGGGTGTGATGGAGAAAAGTTCTGGAGAGGTAGGGAGATTGGGAATTCAGATTGATGGGACCAGAAGGGACATGAAGGGAGGACCAAGTAAGCAGAGCCAAATGAGAAGGGCCTTACCAGGAACTTGGACTCTATTTAGGAGGCAGCGAGAAACCACTGACAGGGCCATCATGTGTACCATGTTCAGATCGTATCTCACACAAGGGTGCCATTGACATCTACATGTAACAGGTGAGAGCCTGAGGGAGGGAGCAGAGACTCACTCTAGGCCTCTCTGCCGAATCCTAGAGCAGCAAGGGAGGCCCCTTCCTCCATAAACCCACACTGACTCCAAGGCCATGAACACATTCACTAGCAGTCACGTGTGTCCAAGGCTGGGCTCTAGGCTGGCCATTTTCTAGAAGTCCCTTGAGGCTGCTTCTCTAGCCTCCCCGCCTTGGAGGCCTGATGCATGCCCCCACTGTGTCACACAAGGCTGTGTAGAGTGCTAGGATTGTACAAGGAGCTACTAACTTTTTTTTTTTTTTTTCACTTGAAGGATGCATCTGCCAGTTACAGTGCTTAGCACAGTTCTGCTTTAGGAACAGTATTCTGGTAGTTGTATGCACGATGGACTGGAGGTGGGAAGACTCAAGGTTGCGAGCTGAGCAAGAAAATGAGGGTGATAGTTCAGGAGGCCAATACGAGGTCAGTGTATGAGGCAGTGAGGAGAAAAGGGACAGAAATCTTTAAGGCAGGGGCGTCTGGGTGGCTCAGTCGGTTAAGCCTCTGCCTTCAGCTCAGGTCATGATCCCAGAGTCCTAAGATCGAGTCCCACGTCGGGCTCCCTGCTCAGCGGGGAGCCTGCTTCTCCGTCTCCCTCTGCAGCTCCCCCTGCTTGTGCACTCTCTCTCTCTGTCTCAAATAAATAATTTTTTTTTTTTAAAGAAATCTCAAGGCAGAATTACAGACTTCACACCTGAGAAGATCTTCTTGTCCAGACCCCATATATGATCTCAGCTTACAGGTCTCAATTTTCTGCCTCATTTGCATGTAGAACCAACAGAACAACTCCAGGGACACACGCCTCATCTGTGTGAGATTTTGAGTTTGGGGGTAAAAATACTTACCAGAAAGATTAGGATAATGTCTAAACCATACCCTGTTTTAACTGTAAATCATAAAATGCTTAAAGAAGGATGATCTGACCCCTTTAGAAACGTTTGGTACACACATTACAATGCCAAGGAAGATCTGTTTCTTCCTCCCCGAGGAGGGAGCTGGAGGCTGTGGGTTGCAAGGCTGTGGGCAGGAGACAGATGTTCCTAGCAAGTGGGCAGTTGGTAGGCCAGGAGCGACTTGACTGGGAGCACATAAGGAGCAATTGCCAGTGAACACAAGTGTTCATAAGGCAAAACACACCTGCTCGTGGAGAAGCCTGCCAAGGCCAGACCACGTAACCCAAAGGTAGAGCCTGTACCAAGGGATGCATCGTGGGGTAGGAGGGAAGGTAGACAGGTAGGTAAGGAAATGCTGGTTTAAGCGATGAGGCTGGTGGCCAGTGAGTGCTGGTCCCTCCAAGTTTTGCCACTAGCATGAGAGACTGGAGGAGTTCATCAGCCATTAGTTAGTGGTATAAATTTAAGTCTCTTTGAATTTCAGCTTCTACCATTTAAAAATTAGGGTTCGAGGGGTGCTTGGGTAGTACAGTTGGTTGGGTGTCTGACTCTTGGTTTCGGCTCGGGTCCTGATCTAGGGGTTGTGCGATCGAGCCCCTCGTCGGGCTCTGTGCTCAGCACAGAGTCTGCTTGGGACTTTCTCCCTCTCTCTTGCCCCCCCAGATATAAATACATCTTAAAAAAATTAGGGTTCAAAATGGCTTCAAAGCAGTATCTAAAGGTGCTTTCAATTCTGAAAGACTCATTTTTTTTTTTATCATCAAATATGAAGCAACTCTTAAATGCCATTAAGGCGATGCTCCTTCTTAAAGTAATTTCTTTGTGTCTAAAAAGTCTTTGTAAGTAGATTTTATGTTGTATCTCTATCGCTTTTCATAACTCCAACTGCTGGGCCTATGCTCATGGGACCTAGAAGCAGGTTAGTGATGGAATTCGAGCTAGGGCCTTTGGGACGTTGTGTCGCCTCATTTAAACTGTGTTGGTACGAACACATTCAGATATTTTCAGTCCCGGGTGTACTTTAGACTCACTTGGAAAGACTGGAGAAAACAATAATGGCTGGGTCCCATCCCCAAAGAGTCTGCCTTAATTGGGCAGGGTGTGGCACATCTTCCCTGTCCCCTCCTCCTCCTCCCCGCTTCCCCCTCGTCCCCCTCCCCCTTCTCCTCCCCTCTTCTGCCCCCTCCCCTCCCCCTCCTCTTCCCCTCCCTCTCCCCCTCCTCTTCCCCTCCCTCTCCCGTTTCTCCTTCTCCTTCTCCTTCAATCTTCTTGGGTGATTACAGTGTACAACAAAAGGTTAGAGTTAATGTTACAGATCACTGGAGGACAGTAGTTGCATCCGATAAGCCCACACCACTTTATAAGTCTGGTACTGGCCATTTATAGCCCTGTTTTGAGCCACCTGTGGGGTTTAGTAGGTGAGAGAGGGGTGATTATCCGGCAGTGCCTGCCATGCCACTGGACGGGGGAGTGATGGCCTACAGGACAGGTGATCACTGTGTCTGAGTGGAAAAGGGCCTTGGGCAGAAGTCTTACATTTATGAATCTGCTAAATGACAGCAGGTAGTAAAGTTGGATTGATCCTGGTAACCTGGCAATGCGGGTCCTTTCACAGACCACAGGGGGAAGTGCTCTATGGCCTCAATACCAACGGGACTTGATTTATCTTTTCCTGTGATGCTTAGCACAGTGATAATTTTGGGAAATGTATTTGTATGATTATCTGACTAGTGTTGACTACAAGGTCTGTGAGGAGGAGGACGCTTTGCTCACCATTGCATGTCCAGTGCCCAGGGGCTCAATAAACAGATGCCGAAGGAACGAATGAATGAAGACATCATGTAGTAGGCTTTTCGTAGGCACTGGAACGTGAAGCTGCCTTGGAGGATAACCATGGGTCAGGGACAAGCTTTGTGCTCGCTGCCGTCTGACGTACTGGATGATGCAGCCGGAGGCCGGAGGGGCTTACATGCTGCGCTGGCTCTTCCAGGCACAGCTGAGCCCCTGTTGTGGCAGCTCTCCCAAATAAGTCAACAGTGTGACAGAAGACGGGAGGAGGATGCTCCTGAGTGCGCGTCTGCGCTTTGCTGTGGTCTCAAGACATCTTGATATTTGCCAACGTCGCCTTTTCTGAAAGCAAAACTGAACTGGAGCACGCATGCTAGGAAACGCCTGGCTTCTGCAGCTGTGACCTCATGCACTTCATCAGGAACCTTCTCCGCCTGGGAAGAACAATAGAGACCACTGTGTCTCCTACCCTCGGGCCCCAGGGTGGCCTTCTGAGAAAAGCCCCAGGCCCCGGGATTACAGCTCCTTGAAGGTGGGCGGGAAGAAAATGTTTCCCAGAGCAGGTATCAGTTAGCTGAGAGTTTTTAGCAGCTTCTCTCTCGTTTCTATCCAGGAACGTGGGAAAGAGGGGCGTCGGGTTTGCTTGGTCAGAGTACAGCATTCAGGCACAGAGAAGGCTTATGAGGTGATAATGGCATTCTCGTAGTTACAGGGCCAAGAAGCCTGGCTCTGGGCCTGAGTCCCCATCAGGGTGTCGGAGGGGGTGTTCCGAAAGCTGTCCTTTCAGTGCCTGGAAGGCATCCCGCACTTGTCTGGGAGAGTCCTGAGCACCTCATCTCTCTGTAAACAGCGGCAAAGCAACTCCTACTTTACCGAAGATTCTTTAAGCAGGACACTAGTCCTGGCTATTCAAAGGCATTTAAAGAGAGGGAAAGAGGAGAGAAATACAAGGGGAAGCCATAGGCTCCTGACACTAATGGGACACCTTCCATACCTCAACAGCTACAGATTCAGATTAAGTGTGGCTCTGGGCACGGCCCCCTGCTCTTGCTCAGGGTTACTGAGGCTGCCATTAGCAAACACCTGCAGGGCCTCATTTAAAGGGGCATTTAAACGCCCCCTTCCTGAGGGAGCAGGCTAGCCTGACTGGACACTTGTCAGTGAGCCAGGTTGGAGGTTGGAGTCCCAGAGAGCCCAAGGAGAGATAGTCGAAGCAAGGAGCTGATACAGAGCTCTGGGGGAGGAACCAAAGCAAGGAATCGAATTCAAGGTCAAAGGGACAAATAGATTACAAAGTGGAGAGGGATCCATGACTTACTAATGAGGGGCGGTCTATGAATAAGCAGAGATTTCTGATGAGCGCCATGCACACTACAGGGGGTAGGGGGAGCCTGGTTTGCTACTAGAGGCCAAAGGTTGTGTCCATTTGACTAAAACTCACCAGGTAGAAATGGATACACATGATAGGATAGGTAGTGGGCCAAGAAATAGGGGTTCAGAGTTCTAGTCTTAGCCATACCCCACTGAACTCTGGGGCCTTGGTCAAATGACCACCAGCCCTTTCTATACAATGAGGAGAAGGGGAAGATGGATCCAAAGGGCCCTGCCAGCTTAGACATTTTGGATGAGTCCTTTTAGGATCACTTCCTACATTTAATTTTTTTGAGTTTCCATAATCACTTTTTTTCCTGTTAAAATGATGGCTCTGAGGGGCGCCTGGGTGCCTCAGTCGTTAAGCGTCTGCCTTCGGCTCAGGTCATGATTTCAGGTCCTGGGATCGAGCCCCGCATCGGGCTCCCTGCTCCGCGGGAAGCCTGCTTCTCCCTCTCCCACTCCCCCTGCTTGTGTTCCCTCTCTCGCTGTGTCTCTCTCTCTGTCAAATAAATAAATAAAATCTTTAAAAAAAAAAAAATGATGGCTCTGGGCTTTTCTCCTGCAGTAAACAAAACAAAACAAAATAAACACACACACACACATACACACAAATCCTGGATCTCAAAGAATGTCTGTGTTGCTCTGAGGAGCAGAAGAGCAACACCTCCCATGATCCAGAGGCATTTTAGAGTTTAGGGTGTATCTGATGTGCAGGGAGAACTCACTCTTATTGCTGGGGATTGTGTGACCTCCGGGGATCCTGAGAAGAGGATACAAGATCCTGGAGGAGACAAGAGGGGTTCCTAGCTAAGGCAGTTTGTGGTAATGGAGAAAGGGAGCCCTTACAACTTTGGAAAGGCCAAAATGTAGCCTCTGAGTAGGGCAAAGCCCGATCTGGGAAAGGAGCCAATGCTGAAAATGGAAGCAGGTAACCAGGCCAGAAGCTAGGAAAGTGGGGAGCAGGACAGACTAAAAGGGAGAAAAGGGGTCTAGGTGCTGGCAAGTATTTCAGACCTGAGATGAACAGTGCCAGTGCCGGAACCTAGGGGCTGGTGCAGAGTAGTTCACAGGACCAGGCAGAGGTAAGAGAAGAGGTTGCCTCCTAGGGCAGCTGCACATTTCCTACCTTAGTCTTTTAGTGGGCTGAGAGTGGCTGGGCTAGCAGGAGCCCTGCCACCATCCACTTTGGGTTGGTGGGATTTAGGTACAATGGAATAATCATCTCTCCATTTCCCGTGATGGTCAGTCTTCAGGTTGAGCGTGTGCCCTTGGTCTCACTTCGATCTCTCATCCTGCTGTTGGCCAGTCTGTTCCATTACATTTCTATTAGAATCCCTGCAGTCCATGTTGGCCCTCTTGGCCGAGGATAAAACACTGATGGCCAAGGTCAGGTACTCCCCCTCTCGATCCTAACTCAGAGTGGGCACCTCAAATCCATGATTCGATACTAATCCACCTAGAGAAGGGGGAGGAATTTGGCATATACTGAGCTAGGTACTTCAAATGCATCTTTGTCAGTTTACACTCATTAGGCACTAAAGAAAGAAAATTATTATTGTATCATTAGTAGTAGACCATATGGTAAGAGATTTACATGCCTTACATTTATTCTCTGCAACATCCCTACGAGGTAGAAACAATATATCAATTTTACAGCTGAAGAAATTGAAGCTTAGAAAGGTGAAGCATAAAACAGTTAAGCGACTTGCTTAAAGTTACACAGGATTAAATTAACACACAGCCCTCAGGCTCCACAGTTAATCTTCTGTAGTTCAGAGAGCTTCGGTGTTTCCCTGTGATCACACAGCTAATAAGGATTGAGCTGCAAACCTGGATCCAAATCTGAAGCCCTTGCTCTCCAACAGGAGACAAGAGGATGCATCTCCTCCCGCAGTGGCATCTTCTGCTGGGAGGTGGACGAGGACACGTCATTGTCATAGGCAGCCGATCCCTGTCTCGGGCATGGGCTACCGAGGAGTCTCACATTGGCAGGTCCGGAGTCTGTAAGTCCACAGCGACCAGAGCAGGACTGAGCAGCACCCCCGTGGCTTCTCCGCACAGTATCAAGCCTGTTCCTGCAGGAGCCGCCCTTCTTCTGCGCCTGGCCAAGCCTCGTGTCCTGCCCTGAGCACTGCTGGGCCCTGTCCTCTGACCATGACCCTCTGACCGTGACCCTCGGGCTTGCCCATGGGGTTTTGACGACCTCTGCTGCTCACGTCACCCCACTCTGTTGTCACACTCGGTGCCGCCTCACTACCCTCCGTCCTCGCTGGCGTCCTGTAGGGGCTCACTCTTTTGTTTTGGTCTCACTGTGTGTGTCTCCTGCTGTGAGTTCCTTAAAAAAATTAATTGATATTAAAAAATTAAAACTTGGGGAGGAGGGTGGAGATAGATAATTTACCTAGGGCTGCATATTCAAAAATGAGCACATAATTACTGTTTTTAAGTAAGGTGTCAGGAAGCAAGATTGATTTAAACCTGACATCTGTTTACACACAGTGAGCTGTCATTAGATGCATATGTAGGGTCAGAAGAGCGTCGCCATGACAGCTTCCTTTGGTTATGGTTATGGAAATTTGACTCCATGTGTTTCTGCGAGGGGGCAGAGAGATGCCTTCCCCGTGGCTGCTCTCTCCCCCTCCCCCTCTCTCAAACCAACGCCATTTCCCACACACCTACGACGTGTTTGATGTTATCCTAAGCACAGGCAATGAAACAGGCAGTTTGAGGGACAGGGAAAGAATATGGCAGAGAGGTTTAAAGCATGGGCTGTGAAGTCTGCAAGATCTGATTCTGAATTCCATCTCTGCCACATCCTGGCCAGCAAGTCCCGTTAACTCTGTAAACCTCAGTTTCCTTTCGCCACAAAGCAGGGATAATGTCAGCGCTGCCCTCACAGGGCAGCTATCAGATGGGAGTGATATGGAAGTCAGGGCACTTAGCTGGGACCAGCCTGGAGTAGATGCTCGTAAATGGTAACCCAGGATATTAGTAATATCAGACGGGCTCTAGGCAAGGGAAGAAGATCCACTTACTAAACAATCCAGTGGGTGTCAGGTACACTTTATTCGCTGTAGGAATTGGGGGGATGGAAGCATCAGCTTTCCAAGAGGCCACAGAAAGATGTTAAGGATGAGGGGAGACTTGAGCCCGGCCCCTCAGTAAGTTTCTGTGTAGGAGCAAAATGGAACTTATGGGAAGCGGGGCCTTACGTGTAGGAGACTGCCTGGGATCTTTCCCAAGTGTGTTCTCCATGCAAATTCTGACGCGGCATAAGTGAACCACTCTCGAAGGAAACTTCCCTCTCAGTCCATCCTCGATGGGCCGGTCCTTATTCTCGTAACATAAGCCTCGATCTCTGCCAGCACTTCATTGGTTTCTCCTGTTTTATAAATGACTTGTTACAACTTTTCTCCTGTGGATGCCTTGTCTTCCTTTTCCTTTCTTAAAGTGTTTGCATTTTTCAGTCAAAGTTATACATATACATACTTTGAAAAGCCAGATGTAACTACGTGATGTGTTAGGTAACAGAGCATTTTCCCACATCCTCCAATCCTCTTCTCCCAATTCAGAGGCAACCCTCTCACCCCCTGTAGCTAATCACCTTGGCGCCCACTTCCCTTTCTCTATAAAACATGTCTCTATTGCCTCCTCTTCTTTCCCCTGCTTTGTCATTACTCCTTGACTACCCACTGTGCGGTGTGGAAGATGAGATTTAGCTTCCTTTTTCCTCCAGCCCACCCACTAGGCACCCTTGTTCTCCCCATCCTTCCAATATACTTTGTTATAACTGGTTAGATCAGCATTTAGCATTTAAATTATTATAACTGTGAGCAGTTGTGAATTGTGCCTAAGTTATGATACCCAGATATTTGGTCAAACACAGGTCTAAGTGTCACTGTGAAAGTATTTGTTAGGTGAGATTAACCTTTAAGTTACCAGACTTTGAGTAAAACAGATCATCCTCCATAATGTAGGTGGGGCTCCAGCCTGCAGGCCTGCTTTGATATTTTGGACCTGCCAAGCCCCACAACCATGGGAGCCAATTCCTTAAAATCTCTCTCTCTCTTTCTCCCCCTTTCCCTCTCTCCCTCCCTCCAGTTCTATTTTTCTGGAGAACCCTGACTATGCAAATAGTATTCGTGACTGAGCCATGAAAATAAACAATTACTTTTTTTCTGCCTAACTTCTTTTTCCCAAAAGGAATAGTTGTCTTATCTTGTTGTAGGTGTTTGCTCAGTTTTCTATTTACTCATCACCAACTCAGTCCCATTCTTGACTGTCTACATCTCCTGAGACAGGCAGCTGCCTGACATGTCCTCTGGATCCCATCTTCCTGAGGTAGCCTCTACCAATGGGGCGACTTCACGGGCAACCTGCACAGTTGACAGGGACCTGAGGTTGGTTTAATGCTCTGCTGTTGTCATCTTTAAATTCTCAATCATTTTTTAAAAGATTTTAACTATTTGAGAGAGCGAGTACGAGCCGGGGAAGGGACAGAGGGAGGAGCAGACTCCCCACTGATCGGGGAGCCCAATGCGGGGCTCGATCCCAGGATGCTGGGATCATGACCTGAGCTGAAGGCAGATGCTTAACCAACTGAGCCACCCAGGCGTCCCTTAATTTTTTAATGAGGAGCCCCACACTTTCATTTTGTGCTGTACCCTCCAAATTCTGTAGTTGGTCCTGGCGATCAGAGCTTTTCAATGAGCTCCAACCTGGACAGGTGAACAGCAGACCTCCTGGTATTCCCCAGGTGTCTCCCTTCACCCATCATAGGGGTTACCTTTATCTCTCTTCTGTTCCGCTACCAAAATAAAAGCCTCATGAAAGTAGGTCTATATTTTACTCTTTTTTATCCCAAACACCTAGCAGAGTGCCTTAAGCATGGAGAAGATATGTAATAGCAAGGTAAAATATTTAAATAGATAGAAGAGTAGGAGGGAGGTAGGAAGACTTTCGAGGAAGGAGAAATGGTATGAAGAGATCGGGAGGCGGGACTGTGTCGTCAGCAGATGGAGCAGCATGAGGGCCTCAGAGAAGGATGTAATGGTACCAGTGGGAAATGATGTTAAAACTGTCATAGGAGCCACATTGTAGAGGGGCCCTAACACCAGACTGGGAATTTTCTGTAGACTTGTAGTCCCCCAAGGACTTATTTCCCCATCTAATGACACCTGATATGTATAGTTAGAGAAACTCCAGCTGGGTAGAATTTCACACTTTCCTTTTCTTGGCCCTGAAATAGGTAAATGGAGTAGAAGGGGTTGAGGGGAGACCTGACAGCTGGGACAAAAGTGAATTTTAAATTCCCAGCTTAGTACAGAAGCAGGAGTAAAACCATTAGAACTCTGGAAGAGAGCCAGGGAGGTCTGGATAACGCTACAACCAGACAGAACCACCCCACACCAGCAGCCCCTGTTATCCCTACATTCACACGAATAAAGACCAGCAATCATGAGCACCTCGTATGTGCCTCTGATCCTTGTGACATCCAACACCAAGACAACTGGGCTTCCCCTCTGGAGATTTTCACACTATGATGCCTGTTTCTGGTAAATAGGAAGATTAATGGTCTAATGGGAGACCTCTTGCTGTTTGAGCCTCAGCCACAATTTGTGTGATACAGAATCCTTGAGCTTTCTCCAGAAATAAAGGAACATTACAGAATCCCTGGCAATATTCTTCCAAGAAGCCTATCAGCATTCTAAAAGAGAGACATTTACAAGGTTTTGAAAAGGACTTAACTGATACCTGACAAATAGATTTTCCATACCGAAAGGTATGTGGAAGTATGTTCATTGCGGCACTCTTCATAATAGCCCAAATCTGATGCTAATGTAAATGAGGTTGTTTTCTTATTTCTCTTTCCTCTAGTTCTTTTTTTAGTGTTTAGAAGTGAAACTAAGTTTTGTATATTGATCTAGTATCTGGCAATTTTCCTGAATATTTATTAGTTCTATCAGTTTTTTAGTGGCGTCTTTAGGGCTTTCTATCTATAATATCATGTTGCCTACAAACAGAAACAGTTTTGCTTCTTCCCTTCCAATTTGGATGGCTTTTATTTGTTTCGGTTATTTGTTTGGTTTAGCCAACCTGGGCAAGAATTAGAGATGGGGATGAAGTTCTTCGAACATGAAGTGTTTACTCAATTTCTTGGTGTTAACATATTAGGGCTTTTCCTAGAGGACAACTTAGATGCTGTGTGCATTTGTAGGTAAAGCTACAATTTCAGCTGAGCAGGCCTGAAGTCAGGTGGAATTGGAATAGATCACTGAACATACCTTAGCTTCCATTTTCTTACCTGAAAATGAAGTTAGTATTGTCACCCATTTTACAGGGTCATAATGAAGATTTATACATATAACACACATCAAACACTTAATTCGGTGGGTAGCACATACTAAGTACTCAGCCAGTGGCACTGATCCAATTCCTGTAAGCTAGCTTTAGTTGTAACTTTAGCTTTGCTTTCAGGATGAACTTCAGGAGCTCAACTGCCTGAGTTCAAATTCTGACCTTGCTGTGTGGCATTAGCCAAGTCACTTCATTTCTCTGTTACTCAGTTTCCTCATTTGCAAAATGGAGATAAGATAATGCCTAGCTTATGTGTTTTTCTTAAGGCTTACTGTCTAAACTTTGAGAACAGTTCCTGGTATATTTAGCAGTCCAGTAAGAGTCAGAGATTATTTCTGTTGTTATTTTGCTGCTGGGGTTTTCCAGAGTCTGTCAGGTATGACCTTAAAAGCAAAGAGTAGAATGAAAGGGTGAAGCCAAGAGTTAATTACTGGGCTGCCCGGTGAGCACAAGTGTTGCCAGGAGAGGCTCAAACTGAAATGAAGTAGGAGCCGAGGATTTGGAACCAGAAAAGTAGGTGAGTTACCAGGACTCAAAGCTTGACCAGAGAACAGCAAGGGTCTGAGCTCCTGAGCGTATGGTTAGTGCGTGTCTATGAATGTGTGTAGGAAACTCATTTGCTCTACATCTGTAATAGGTCACACACTGTGGTATTCATGTTCCAACCATTGTCAGATTCAATCTCCCCAGTAACTCTGAAAGTTGTAATGAAGAAAATAAGCTTCAAAGAGGTAAAGTCAGTTGCTTAGGTCAAGTGGTTGGTATGTGGGGGACTAAGACTGAGATCCAGACTCAGCTCTTAAGCTGATAATTATACCTCCCAACCAGCCTGCCTCCCCACAGTGCCAAGATCTGAGCCTTATGGGTAGTATCCCTCCCTTATGAGGAGAGTTGCCAGATCTCATCTGGAGGTGTGGCAGCATGGGATATAGTTATGGCCACAAACATATAAATGGCTTGGACTCTTATGACAGGGTGAAGTATTTATTAGTAATTATTCACTGTGCTAGAGGGCATTCTAACCTGACTCCATGCCTCAGCTTTCCCCCTTCCCCAACACACACCTGTCCTACCCTAGGAATTCACTTCCAAGGTCTTGGTGTATTAGACTCAGGTTCCTTCATCTCTTGCAAGGCTACATTGCAAAACTAGCTCTTCTTGCTCACCATAAACTGTAACTCTCCTCTCTTTCAATCCCCATTTTCCTTCCATATAAATAACTATGTTTGGAACCAGAGAAGCTGTGTGATTATTGCTAAAGTTGGTGGACAATGGGGAATTTCCTTCTTGGTAGACAGCTTCCATCTTAGATGGTGGTTTCCCTGGGTTTCACTGTGGTCTTTAATTGTATGCATGTTTATGGAAGAAGAGTAGGTAGAACAAAGCAACTTTGGGCTAGGCCCTTTGGTCTGGTTCTTTAGAAGACACTTGATTGGCCAAGAATTGAAAATCCTCTGGTCCCCAGTGTCCCAAGTGACAGTGACAGCCGCAGACTCGTCACTAAGTTGTCACAGAGTTTTTCATACGAAACCCCCATCATTATGCCAGCTGATTCATTCTTATATTCATTCTAATTCTTTCCCTCCCTCTCTTCTCTGTCTCTTCTCTATCTGGGGCTCAGTCAACTTCCAGAAAAAGCCACAATGTGATTCATAAGCCTAAATCAATGTTAAGATTCACTGCACAGTGTAAAGTTGCCAATTTAGGTTTTCTAACAGAAAGAGGAGAAATTATTAAAGAATTATCCAGCTTTGTTGAGACCTGGGCAATTAGTTTCTTGAGTGTTGCAGAGCCATTAAAAGCATCCACTGCTTATTTGCAGAATTAAAAAGCCTTGGCTATTATTTCTTGTTTAACAAACTTTGACCACACTCAGACTGGAGAGCTCCATACAAAAGATGTACAAGCCTGAAAAAAAATTAAAAAAAAAAAAAGCTGATTAAATTTTAACCAGCTGCTGGGCAGATAGTTTGCCTGAGGCACATTTGTCAGTTTCAAAGGGTCTTTTTATTAATTTTGCATTTTGTATTTTGTTAGTGGAAAGAGCTCCCTCTTCGGGGACTGCCAAAAGCTATAGGCTGCGAATCTTCAAGCAGCCCAAGGACGCTTCTGAGAATGCCAAGTAGATTTGGATTCCTGAGCATTCCCCATTACAGGAGCTTTATCGGTCCTAAAAATATATTAACTTTAGGGGTGAGCTATTTGAATTAACTTTATAGGATCCCTATTGGCTCTGCTTTGGTAAATGTAAATCCTGCTATTTGTATGTAAGACTATGTATGACCTTGCTGTGTGAACTTGAGCAATTTGCTTGACGTCTGTGAGACTCAGGTTTCTGGTCTATAAAGTAACAGGGTGAGGAGTTTATCCTCATCGTCCCTGCCACTGTGGGTTAGCTAGTTGATGACTGGCTGGGGCGTTCCGATACAATAAAACTCTCACATATTTTTCTTTTTTGTTATCACTACATTATTATCAATAACTAGGATTTATTAACAATTTTGCATACCTGGTGTCACGCTGAGTACTTTGCATACATTTTAATATTTATTTTTTCGGAGAAAACTTCTGAGACTGGCACCATTGTCATTCCCATGTCACCGATGAGGCAACCAAGTGTACCAGAGATTAAGAGATTTACCCGAAGTTAAACACTGTAGTCAGCAGGTGGCTGAGTCAGGATTTGGAAATAAGCCTGCTTCATGCCAGAAGCTGTGCTATGAAACAGCCGGTTTCCTCGCTCTGGAAGTAAAGACCAGCTTCTGTTTCTGGGCTAGAGATGTGCCCAGGCTTCGTACAACTATTGCCAAAATTCACACCCATCGGGGGGGATTGGATGTAGTGAAAATATTTATGCCCAACTCAAAGCTGTCCTGAAAGATTCAGACAGGCCTCTTTCAGCTTCGGCAGCTCCAGGCTGGAGGGCGCCGCCTGAAGCGGAGAGACAATTTGTGAAAAGGAGGCAGAACTCAGGGGTTAAATGGAAAATACAAACCTCTTCTGTGATGCTGGGAATTTCATAAGTTCCACCCAGGCATCTTCAAACAGCATTAAATACAAAGTAAAAAAGTCTACCCTCAGGCTAGAATTTGTAGACAACTTACCTGCAGGAGAGTATGGCTAAATTTCTGCCTAAAGACAAAGAATCAGGGCTTACATTTAAAAAGCAGAAGGAAAAAGCAATATATATATATATATATGTATTCCTGAATGTATACTTCTTTTTTGTATTGCAGCTTTTTAAATATATTTTATACATAAATATATAGTATCACCAGTGAGACTTTTTATGCCAAATCAATACCTGGCGGACTGACTTTTGCATTATTTAGTGTCCCTACCTATTGGGAGGGACAAGGTACTATCAGCCTCAATGTGATCATATTTCCATGGTCTTTAAGTTCCTGCAGAGGATTCTTTTACTCTACTGCTGAAAGCAAATTCTCTGGGATATGTTGCCCTATGATGAATGTGGCTTTTCTACTTGCTGTTCATCCGGCTTGGGTTCTTCAATCATGATGACTTAACCTATTGATTAAAAAGGGGGGAAGCAAATTGCACAAAGCTCTTCCATGATACTTGGGGTGGAGGAGTGGGACACGTCCCAAAGGGGCTTGTTTGAATCATTTTGAACTCAACGCTTCTGACTTTCTGTAATCATACTTGGCCTGGTATTCAGTGTATTGTAGCTTAGCATGATGGAGTGTTTGCTTAGACTGGTCCAGGAACCCCTAAGAAATTCCACACCAGTGTTAGTCAATGAAATAAAGCATATGCTTTTCTAATAGCATGCAAATGTTATTTTATTTGGTAAATGCTTATAGACTTAAAAAAAAAAAACTTAGAAAGTAAAGGAAACTTGGGGCACCTGGGTGGCTCAGTTGGTTAAGTGTCCAACTCTTGATTTCAGCTCAGGTCATGATCTTAGGATCGTGAGATTGAGCCCTGCATCGGGCTCCACACTCAGCGTGCTTGTCAGTCTGCTGTCCCCCTCCATCTTCTCTTTCCCCTGCTCTCTCTCAAATAAATAAGTAAATAAAATCTTAAAAAAGAAGTAAAGGAAATAAAATATATTGGGCACAAAGTTACAGAAATGTAGGAATTTCAGGCTCAGGGAAACAGCATAGTTTGCGTAAGATTATACAGAATGTTAGGAGCAGAGTTAGGCTTAGGATCTGGTTTGTCATACTTGGCCCAGTTCTCTTTGCACAGCACGTGCATTTTCCCAAAATTACAGTCTTATTATGTAGCATGAGTCTATTGCATTGGATTCATGTTAAGTTTAGAATTTCTGTATCTTCCTGGTGAATTGAACCTTTATCTTAAGTAGTGATCAATAATAACACTTCCATATCTAATCTTGCTTCTAGTGTATTCGTTATTTATTATTTATTATTTCAGTTTCTCTGGGCCAAGATCTAGGCATGGCTTTGCTGGGTCCATGCTTCACAGTCTCTCACGAGACTGCTATCAAGGTGTCCTTCCAGGGTCTGCAGGCTCATCTGAAGGGGAAGGTCTGCTTGTGGTTGTCTGCAGCATTCAGTTGATTCTTCACAGGAAGTTGGACCGAAGGTCTTGGTTACTCTTTGGTGGTTGGCCTAAGATTGCTCTCAGTTCCTTGGCCACATGGACCTCTCTAAGTGGAAGCTTGCTTCCTCAAGGTGTGCGAGCTAGGGGAGCAATAGAGAGAGTCTACTGGGCAAGGCAGAAGTTATCTTTTGTAATAGAGTCCTGGACCTTGCCTCAACATATTTATTTTATTGGTTAGAAGCAAGTTACTCAAGCAGGGAGGATACAAGGTTGGGAGTACCAGGAGGTGGGGGCCATCTTCAAGGATGCTAACCACATCTAGTTTGTCTGATGTTAATACATCCACCCTTGCTTTCTTTTGGTTAATATGCATTTGATATCTCTTTTTCTATTCTTTTACTTTAAGCTTTCCAGTTCTCATGTTTTAGGGATGTGTCTTGCAAAGAGCATATAACCAGGTTTTGCTTTGTTATCCAAACTGAAAATTGTTATCCTTAACTGATGAGTTTAATCTCTTTATGCTTCTTAATGTATTTGGGCTTGTATTTACTATTTTATTGTTTTCTTTGACTTGTATTTCTGTATTTCATTTTTCTCCACTTTGCTTTATTTATTATTTTGATTGAGGAATTTTTTAAAACTTTTTTTTTATTTGCGCATAGTTGACACACAATGTTACATTAGTTTCAGGTGTAAAACAGAGTGATTCAACATTATGCTATGCTCACCACGAGCACAGCCATCTGTCACGATACAATGCTATTACAATATCATTAACTGTATTCTCTATTCTATGCTATTTATTCTTGTAACTTAGTCATTCCATATCTGGAAGCCTGTATCTCCCACTCTCCTTCACTCATTCTGCCCTTCCCCCCACCCCCTCCCCTCTGGCAACCATCAGTTTATTTTCTGTATTTATAGGTTTGGCTCTGCCTTTTGTTTGTTTGCTTATTCATTTTTTTTTTTAGGTTCTACATATGAGTGAAATCATATGGTATTTTTCTCTTTCAGCTGACTTATTTTTTTAAATTTTATTTTATTATGTTATGTTAGTCACCATACAATACATCATTAGTTTTTGATGTGGTGATCCACGATCCATTGTTTTTGTATAACATCCAGTACTCCATGCAGTACGTGCCCTCCTTAATACCCATCACCGGGCTAACACATCCCCCCTCCCCCCTCCCCTCTAAAACCTCAGTTTGTTTCTCAGAGTCCATAGTCTCTCATGGTTCATGTCCCCCTCCGATTCCCCCCCCTTCACTTTTCCCTTCCTTCTCCTAATGTCCTCCATGCTATTCCTTATGTTCCACAAATAAGTGAAACCATATGATAATTGACTTTCTCTGCTTGACTTATTTCACTTAGCATAATCTCCTCCAGTCCCAACCATGTTGATGTGAAAGTTGGGTATTCATCCTTTCTGATGGCTGACTTATTTTACTTAATACCCTCTAGGCCCATCCATGTTGTCACAAATGGCAATATCACAATGGCCCATCCTTTTTTATGGCTTTGTAATATTACATCATATATATTGTATACACCATATATTATATACACGCTATATATATACACACCATATTATATATGCATACATATCACATCTTTATCCATTCATAGATGATTGAGAAATTTTTTTGTTTGTCTGTTTTGATTTTTCCTTCTAATAATATAGAAATTATAAATTCTTTTTTTAAAAAAATATTTTATTTATTTGTCAGAAAGATAGAGAGAGCGCAGGAGTGGAGGAGGAGCAGAGGGAGAGGCAGGCTCCCGCTGAGCAGGGAGCCCGATTCGGGACTCGATCCCAGGACCCCAGGATCATGACCCAAGCTGAAGGCAGATGCTTAACTGACTGAGCCACCTAGGTGTCCCAGAAATTATAACTTCTTTTCCTATTTTTGATGATTATCTGAGATATTTACCATTCACACACAGTGAAATCTAGAATTAATATCATAATTCTCTTTCTGAACAACATAAGAGCCCAATAACACTTAAGTTGAAACACTTTCCTACTTACATGGCATTATTATCAAATATTTTAGTTCTCCTTTTTATACAGAAACTAGATATTATTATTACTGTTATTATTTTAAACAGATTTACTTATATTAACCTAATGTTCAACATTTCTTTTCGCACTGTATCTTCTTGCTTTTCAGAACATCCTTCTGGGATAGTTTTCCTCTTTATTCTGAGATAGTTTTCCTTCTTTTTATTTAGGTTATATGAATATTTTTTAGAAATTTTTTTCTTTTTTTTTAAAGATTATAAAATCTTTATGCTTTAAAATAATTATTTATTCATGAGAGACAGAGAGGCAGAGGCAAAGGGAGAAGCAGGCTCCCTGTGGTGCAGGGAACCCGATGCGGGGCTCAATCCCAGGACCCTGGGATCATGATCTGAGCTGAAGGCAGACACTTAACTGAGCCACCCAGGTGCCCTAGAAAAATTTTTAAATGAATATCAGTGATAAATTTTAATATAAAAACCTTTGTTTTATTTACATTTTCAAAAGAAAGTATTGCTACTTACACAAGCCTAAGTTTACAGTTATTTTGTTTAAGTTGGTAAGTGTGGTACTTCCTGCACGTATTGATTCATTTCTTTCATTAATAATGCCTAACTCCCACCCAGGTTTAAGTTATTTATTTTCCAAAAATAAAATGAAATCAAATCAAATCAAATACTTCTTTTCCACCATTTTCTCTATTCTTTCTTTCTAGGGCTCTGATTAAGCATGTTACAGCTTCCATTCTGTCCACTATCTCTTTTAACTTCCCATATTTTTAATTTTCTTGCTCTTTGTGCTGTACTCTGGGCAATTATTTCACCTATATCTTCACGAAGTTTCCATTAATTCTCACTTCACTAATTCTCTCTTCAGCTTTATCATATCTGCTGTTTATCATATCCAATGAGGTTTTAAAAAATTGATTATCAACAGTTATATTTTTCATTTCTGTTTTATAACGTTTCTATTCTGCATGGCTATTTTATAGTATTTAGTTGCTTGGGTTTTTTGTTTTGTTTTGTTTTTGTATTAAAAAATCTTTCAGGGCGCCTGGGTGGCTCAGATGGTTAAGCGTCTGCCTTCGGCTCAGGTCATGATCTCAGGGTCCTGGGATCGAGTTCCGCATCGGGCTCCCTGCTCCTTGGGAGCCTGCTTCTCCCTCTGCCTTTCTCTCTCGCTCTGTCTCTCATGAATAAAAAAAAAAAAAAAAAAATCTAAAAAATCTTTCAAATGTAGTTGTCATGTATTTTATCTGATAACTATAATAGCTAAAGCTCCAGACTGGCTTAGCCAAGGTCGTCCAGAAATCAGAGGTCATATGTGACTGTTTCTTAGGAGCACAGTCCTAGGGGGAGTGAATGAGGGCGAGGGGGAGTGGGGCAGGAAGGAGAGACAGCTTAAGTAAGGATGTGTTACTAGCAAGATGCCGCTACGGGCAGCCGATTATTCTATAGGATGAGCAGAGAACTTGCCTCAGGGCAATAGCCTCTCAGGAAGCCATATAAAGTGTTTCCCAGGATTATCTATCCAGAAGGAGGTATAAGAAATAATTTGTCCATTGTCTCTTTCTCCCATTGGTCGAAGTTTTGCCCAATGGGGCATTGATTTCGCCACATTTCTGGTTTCTCCATGTGTGGATACTGAGAAGGGTCTTTTACCTTTGCAGCCACAGGGGAGCTGGCCGTGGGTCGGGAGGGGAGAAGCACACGGTACAGGCATGAGGTGGGACACTTTCAGGGCGCACCTGCATGAGGTTGGTCAGGGCTCACACAGCAGGTCATGAGAGCCGTGACGGGAGTGTAAGAGAGGCAAGGTCAAGTGCATCAGCATTGCCACCTCAGAGAGGTCTGGTACAGGGTTAAAATCTGGCATGTGCTGTTTCTGCTGATTCTTACTCATGATGCTTTGTTGCCTTGGATATGTGATGATCTCTTATTACAAGCTCTTAGTGGCTTGATTTTAAATTTTGGGAATCCTGTGTAGCCTAAAGCTCCAGAAAAAAACCCAAAGAATGAAAAAACCATTTATTTGCTTCTTCCAGGAGCCTGAGGGTTGCTATCTACCTGGGACCTCTTTGAACTTCTTCCTAAATTTCCAGGTTAGCATGAGTGTCTAAAGGTAAATGACTTCATCATTTAGCTGGCCCAAGGCATGCTGACCAGAATACAGTGCTAATATTGGGATTTACTTCAGAAACACCTTGCCTACTGTATTTGCTTACAGGTCACACTCATGTTTTTGATCGTTTTTTTCCTTTTGAGGAGGAGCGTGGGTGCTTGGAGATTTCTTTTACTTTCTGAGAGCCCCGCAATGCACTCAAAAGTATTTTTTATATAGCACATAGTTGGTGTGCAGTGGGAGAGCACTTCTGGGTATCTGACTCTCATACCCTCAGAAGCTATTTCTGTTCTTTTTCAAAACTGGAAAGGATGAGAATTATAGTGGCCAAAGAGGAACTCCAAGAGATGGTAGACTATAGCTTTGATCCCATTCTAGATAGGGACTTAAAGGCTGTGTTTGTGTTCTCATATTTGCTACTAGGAATATGCTGGACCATTTTCCCTGCTTTCTTGTGGGTGGGGGGGTGGTGGTGGAGCAAGCTCAGGCTGGCCTGGGGGAGAAAAGGATCAAACCCAATTATTGAAAGACGCTGCAAACTGTGGCCTAGAGCCTGTTGGGACATTAATCATGCTTGACAACTCTTCTCTGCAGGCTTGGTTCAGGAGCAGGTGTGTTTTTAAGACAGCAATGACCGCAGGTATGAGTGGCATGGCAGACAAGTGTGAGATCTGAAAAACAGGGGCTGCAGTGGCATGACCAGGTGTGTCAGGAGTTCATCTGGCCACTGAACTCCAGGGGGCTGGACTCTTCCGGCTGGAAACCGAGTGGATGGGCACAGAGGGAGAGCACAGGTCGTGCCTAGGTGAAATGACGAAGCTATTAGACTGAGGAGGAAAAGCGGGACCTCCTAACACTCCAAATACTCAAGGGGATGCTAAAAGGAGATTAAGGTATGGCGGCTTGGCTGGGAACAAAAGTGAAATACAAAGATCTGGACAAGAAATTGATTGTGTGCGAATAATCGAAGAACGCAAAGAAAACAGGATGAAGCAGAAATGCTGTTGCTGTAAAGAGACTGAAGTATCATTGAGTCCAGCACTTTCCCCCCAGACCCTACCTTTGGTGGCAGGAGAAGCTTTTGTGCAGCAGGAGGGCGTGCCTGCCTTTACGCAGCAGTGAATGAGTAACCAGAAAGATGCTTCGTTTTTAGATCTATTTCAGTTCTCTTGTTTACCAAGAAGAAAGCTCTAGGTTGTTTATTGTGTCTCTAATACCTCTCTGACAGGTGTTGTTTTCAACTTTTTTTTTTTTTTTAAAGATTTTATTTATTTATTTCAGACAGAGAGAATGAGAGGGAGGAGGGTCAGAGGGAGAAGCAGACTCCCTGTGGAGCAGGGAGCCCGATGCGGGACTCGATCCCGGGACTCCAGGATCATGACCTGAGCCGAAGGCAGTCGCTTAACCAACTGAGCCACCCAGGCGCCCCTGTTTTCAACTTTTTAACAGAAAGAACATTTGGCAGACAAAAGTACCCAGCCAGAATTTAATGACATTGTTTCATTTTCAATGAATATATTTATTTAGTTTTTGGTTACTTTTTAGTGATGCACCAGTGTTCACCTTAAAAATAAAACCGTCTGTTATCTTGCCAGCAAATATGGGTTTATTTGGGAATGGCAGAGAGTTGGAATGAGGGACATACAATCTGTGGCAAAACCATAGGCAAGTCCAACAAACCAAGGAGAGGAACATTATTTTATGGAGAAGAAGGAGGGCATTGGAAAGGGTCATTTTGAGTGAAGGTACATTGGAGAAAAGTAAGAGTTCGGGAGTAGTAAATTTCTTGTAGAAGATTCATTGTAGATCTTTTCCTGTTGGGGCCTATAACTGATCCTTCTTTCCCTTTGAAGATTCTTTTGTTGGGGTCTGTAATTGACAATTCTTCCTGTAATTGACAGTGAGTGGCCTGGGATTCCCCCTTTTAGCATCTGGACTCCCACTTTAGTGAGGTTTCCACCTTTATTAATTTTCACACCAGTCATATAAGGTTTGCTTTTTACAATAAGTTTAATTAAGTTTTAAAAAAAAGTGAGTCGATTTAAGGAAAATTATTAAGTAAAAATAATATGGATGATAATTCCACATAGTGCGATTATGAAGGTGGTATAAGGAAGACCAAGGATTGGGAACAGTAATCTCGTACAATTCTCTGATTTTATGGTTCATGCTCAGGAGAAACAGAGAAAGAGGAAATTACCTTTCCCAAAGTCACACATCCCATTAGTATCAGAACAGGGACTACAATCCACATCTACCAACCCAGGCTGTGTCATTCAACTTCAGCAACAGTGAATAAGACAGTGCTTGCCCCTCACGCGGGAGGCAGAGCCAAGAGCTGAAGTGCCCTGAGCCAAGTGCCAATAAAAGAGGCTAGCATGATACTGAGATTTTAAGCAATGGCTTTTTGGTTTTTGCTGCCTGTTCACTTCTCTCCTGCCCTTCTGCTCTATTCAGTCACACTGGCCCTTCCTTCTGTGTTCATTTCCTTAAGAAAGAAACATGACTGTTCTTAGTTTCCAAATGCTAGTGCTCTTAGGAAAAATGGATAGGCCAAAATGTTAGATGGTTTGAGGAAAAAGATTCTCTCTCCCTCTTCCTGACTCCCAACTAGAAAGGATTCTCTTGATTTTGGAAGTGTTGAAAAATGGAGGAAAAAAGCTACGTGATCACAGACTGATAGGGTCTGGGAAGGGAGTTACTGTTCTCTGACTCCCAGGCAGAAGAAACCCTCAAGACTTCAGATTCCAGGTGGGTTTGTGGGATCTGAGAGCAGAGGGTCCCCACTCTGGCAGAGCTACAGGGAAGCAGCAACACCCCAGAGGAGAAAGGGCTGCTTGATTTACCTAGAGAGGTAAGGATGAGAAGGGTATCCAAGAGATTCTAGAGCCCCAACATGATGTGGAATTAAAGGGGGGACTTGCTGATGAAGGAGACTGTGCAGTTGGGAATGGGGAGCAGCTTGGCAGTGACTGGCAGGGAGAGATTACTGAGGACCAGAGGAGATGAGGAGGATTTCAATGGATGGTTGAATTGTAAGAGAAAAAAAGTTACATTCCACGGATGATGTGATGGGTTGAAATTCACATCTGATTTTAAAAGCAGGAAAACTGGCTCAGTCAGTTAAGCATCTGCCTTTGGCTGAGGTCATGATGCCAGGGTCCTGAGATCGAGTCCTGCATAGGGCTCCCTGCTCAACGGGGAGTCTGCTTCTCCCTTTCCCTCTACTGCTCTCTCTCTCGCTCTCTGTCAAATAAAGTCTCAAAAAATAAAAGCAGGAAAAGGTGTGTGTGTGTGCTCAGAGTAGAGAGCAATAGTGGCTAAATCTGTGATTTGGGTGGACTCTTAGAGGAGAAATGGATTCTAAAACAAAGGTTGGAGAAGGAATAGACATGTAATCAACCGGGTTTTTTTTCTTTTTTTCTCCTTAGAGAAGTTCAAACAAAATGCAGTGGGAGCTCAAAGCAAGGAGTGATTGATTCCCACTGGAGAGATGAGGGCACTTTCTCAGGGATTGGGACAGGTTGTTTCGACTTAGGTGAGTAGAGAAACTTTCTGACTTAGTTTAGCCTCTTTGGACACAGATGCGGCGAGTCTGGGAGGTACAAATGAATCTGAGGCTTGATGCTCCCTATCTTTCTCATCCTGTGGTCTCTGCAGAGAAATGATGATTTTTTTGGACATTGATCTGGGGATAGATTATAAAGTCATGAGGTATAGAGACTTCAGATTTCAGCAAGCTGGGGCTAAATCAGAGGGAACAGTAACCCTGCCTCATGTGATTGTTGGGAGAAAAAAATTACATAATAATAAACCTAAATCCTGGGAACTAGTGCCTGGCACAGAGCCAGGCCCCCGTAGCAATCCGGTTTTCTTCCCTTTGGTCCCTGTGAGGAGAGGCTTTTTCTCACCTCTGTACCCCTCACTGTGTCAATCCAGGGCCGTGTCCACAGAAGGGGCAATGCAGAATCTCTTGCTTTGACTTGCTCCAATTTGAAGAATGTGTCACTCAAACACAGGCAAGGAAAATCAGCATCGAGCTGTCCGTTGGATGTTAGAACAGATCAGAGCAAGTTTTCTATGAAGCAGTGCAGTTTTTCTTTCTTTGGCTGTCAGCACAAAGGTAATCCCAGGAATCAAGGCACTGAAAAGTGAATTTCTGGCTGAGCTGATCACAGCAGCCCTGACATCATACAGCTACTGCTTTCCATAATCAATGCCAGAGCTTAGTGTATTCACCTTATGTTCCCTCGTGAAATTCCAGACGCGGTACCTGACTGTAACATTTTCCCCTAATTGATGCATGTTTGCTCTGGGAATTACATCCTGTTTGATTAATTTGGGGTTTGATTTCCCCCCTCCCGGTGCTATGATTTTCAGGGACATTGCTGTTCTTTTGATGCTTTGCATGTGGTGGAAGAAGATGGATCCATGAGCACGGAGCTGGGTCCTAATGCTAGCCTCCTCACTTCGGGGAAACTTTTCTGTAGGAAAAGACCTGGAGGTGAATGTCCCTGGTGGGACATTTTCACTTAGTGTTGGGAAGGGAAATAGAGTTAACACAGAGCATCAGACAGTGGGTTAGATAATTTATGTCCAGGATTAATAGCCACTATGTGTTCTATTTGTAAAATGAGGAAAGGAAGGCTCAGGGAAAAGAAACAAACCCCGCAGAGAGTGGAGCTTTTGTTCCAGTCTCGTGTTCTTTTCTCTCCACCAACTTTCAAAAAAAAGAAAAGAAAAGTAATTGTTGCCACTCTTAGCTCTTTGATGTGTTTTCTTACTGTCTTTTTTCCATTTGCGTATTTTTGGATACAGTTTCATAATTGTACAGATTGAAACGTTATACTCCAAGTCCTTAAATATTTACTTAGAACTAGCTTTGCTAGTTCTTGTTTATTGAATGCAAGGTGATTAGTTAAGGAAACTCTGTTCCTGGAAACTCTGCCTCCAGAGTTCTAGCAGAGCCTGGAGGATATTGGTAAGTACTGACTCCAGGATGGAGAGCGATGCCCAGATAGCAGGACGGTCCAGTCATGTGTCTTTCTGTCAGGGATTCCCAAACATGGACTCTTTTTCACACGCCACTTTCCTGGATTTCTTCAGTAACATATCTTGGGCTGCTCTTCTAGTTTGCATGTTTGTGGCTCAGCAAGAACGATCTCGCAGCAGGCGCCTTTCCCTGCGGGGGTAGGAGAAACCCTGTGACTCTGGGCAAACGACTTAACCTGGCTTTTGCCTCGCTTTCCCCAGGTATAAACAAAGGGGATAATAACACTTAAGAGACTGGCAGGAGGAGTCAGTAAGATAGTGTGGGTGTTGTGCATACAATATCTGCATGTGCTACTGAGAGAACCTTCAGGATTCACTCCTGGTTCCCTAGCAGTGCAGGGAGTCCCAGGTACAAAGACCCCCAGAGATTCAGGGATGAAGAGAGAATGGGTATCTTTTCCCAACCAACAGCTGTTTTCGTGTTGAAGGTGGGGTGACAGAGGGCTAGAGTGGAGCCTGAGAAGGTGGATAGGGAGATAGGGATAGGGAGACCAGACCCTCCAGATCCAGCACCGACAGCACCCGGGGATGGCTCAGTGCACGACCGGCCAGGACTGGCACTGCAGAGGCCAGGAAGCCGGGGCGAGACCGGCCGACGATCCTGTCCGCTCCCACTGCCGAGTGAGGGCCCTGGGAGCCAGGGCCGGAGATGGGGCTGTGAATGGGAAGCCGAGAAGGGCCACGGGGTGACAGCACACCCGAAGGGCTGGTCCTGAGAATTGGCAGGGAATTGCATGATGTCGCACCACTCCAGGGGCCGCCCAGACCAGCTCTGGCAGGGGAGGAAGACTTGGGCATTTACCTTGTTTGACTTTGGCATTTGCTGCTGAAGACCGATACTTCAGAAAGGGCCCCGATGGTGCTTGGCCACCCCAGCTGCCCTGGTTCTTCTCCCTGCTGTGGTACTCACCGGGCTGTCAGGCCTCCCTGCTCAGAGTCAGACTGCTTCTAGTGTAAGAAAGAAACTCATCCGACTTGCTCAAGAGCTTAGAAAAAGGAGAAACAACCATGCTTGAGATTCTTTGGGACATTCATGTTAATGCTTTGGTCAGGGATAAGGGGTTCTGAGCTTGAAGATAATACTCCTCTATACCCAAACCTGAAGATCAGCAGGGACCCCTGGAAACCGAGCATCCAGAGCTCTGTAACTCCGCCCTGAATACGGACTGGAGCTTAAGTGGGGCGGGGAGGGGCAGAGGAGGAAGGACCAGGGACCCTGTCCACAGGGTGCTCACACTGTGATTTGTGAAGCCAACAGTAGGGTTACCTGGTTTGCCTAGAATAGTCCTAATTTATGTCTCTTATTCCTGTATACCTATTAATAGTGTCCAGTTTCACTCAAAGTTTTCTCAACTTGAAAAATAAGTTAATGGTCACCCTGCTAATAAAAGTATTACAAATAAATATTCTGAAGGAGGATAAGAACACAAATGCTCCAAGAGCTTGGGCAAAGAAGTCAGGCTTCTACTTCGGGAACCTCAGGCTGCCTGAAGGAGGACCTGCAGCATCCTAGCAAGGGATCAGGGATCAGGGTGATGGGCAGGGTTTGTGTGGTATTTAACCAAAACAAGGACTTGACCTTGTCTGATATGAGTACCACTGGTGACAGACACTTATGATGAAGGTCTGCCCCATTAGACCTTCCTACTGTACCCTGGCTTCCTACTGTGACCCTGGTGCCTGACCGATTCCATTGGCCGGTATAGCAGGCTGGCATGTGCTGTCTTCCAGACACTTAGCGTAACGCACTGTCCTTCATGTCTTAAACCAGTTAGCCAGAGCATTGCAGTATGGGATCGGGGTGGAAGGCGGTGATGAGAGATGGGGGGTGGGGTGTGTGTACAGCCATCGTTCCTGCTGAGCTGAGCCATCAGACCCGCTCATAGCTCATGTGATCTGGGCCATTTGTTTGTCTGGACATCGAAGATAGTCAGGGCTCTCGTTTATTAAGATAAGACGAGAAAGCAAAGTAAGCATTGTTTCACTTAATGCAAATCGAAAGTGCCCAGGGGGAAAGTAAATTCCATTCTATGGAATGAGAAAGGTCACGTTATGTTCTCTGAGAAGGAGGGGAAAGAGGGGAAGCAGTAAGTCACATCTCTGTGAGGCAGGTCTGAGGAAGCAGAGAGGAATAATGGATAATGTTGGTTTCCCTAATGCCTTTTTATCCAGTCAATTGGTCTATCAGTCAGTCCATCAGCGAGTGCATACTGGGGACCTACCGTGGGCCAGCTCTTGCAATGGGTGTAGAAGATATCCACGCCCCAGTCCCTTTCATCAATGGGCTCATTGTCCAGCTGGGAAGATGAGTAGACTCTGCCAGCCCTGTCTTCCCCAGCCGCTATTAACTACAGGCTCAGCCATGCTCAGTTTCTGATCCAGTCCCCACTGGGCAGGTAATATGAGTAAAGGCTCAGCCCCTCCAGCACGCAGGGAAAGGAATTAGTTGTGCTGCCAACAGCCTGAGATCCAGTGTGCTTGGTGCTTACTCCAGACCACAGTTTTCCCTTTAATTAAAGACTACTCCCAGCCCCTCCTCCGAGCCCCCCTTAGCATCAGCTTCCATTTCAGCCTGACCCTGTCTGCAGAGGCAGTATGACTGACAGGACAATATGTGGGCTCATCTTCTCTTGAATTTCTTCACTATTTTTAAATCCATTCTTTAGCAAGAATGATCTCCCTTCATATACATGGGTATCTATTTCACTTGTGTCCTCTTCTCCATCCTGAAGTTTTACAGATAGATTTTTTTTTCTCACTTCCTCTGTGAACCAGAGGAGTCAGACATGTTGATTAAAATTTGATATTATCCTTGCTTCTCTGTAGAGTAAGATGATTGCCTGCCATACCCAGTTTGTTAAGTTCTGCAACTTTTCTTGATTAACTTTTCAGGTTTATATCATGACAACACATCACATTCTCATGATTAAAGAAAATTCATTTTGGTTATTTTAGGGAAGATTTCACCTAACTCTACAAATATATTGCATTTTTTCAATAAGTTAGGAATTGGGGGACTGGATAGGCTGCAATATGACTGGAATGATTTTGGCCCCAGTAAGATGTTTGAGACAAAAATCTTGGATCCCGGTCCCTCATTCAAGCTGCAGACTATAAGTGGAGGTTTGAGCATTGCCTCTGTAGTAACTGTAACTTCTGAATTCCCAATCAGGACATAGAATCTGAAAGATGAGACATGGCCTGCTTTTTATAGTTATTTTTATTTAAAATAAAAATTATACTTCATTAAACATATTTCTTTATGAATAATAATTCATTGTTATATGAAATCGAAACCTTCCTGGAAAATTCTTTTTTCAGAGTCGCCCCTGGAATGGCAGTGATGGAGTTCCTTAGCGCTTTTTCTTTTTTTTTAATTTATTTACTTATTAGAGAGAAAGAACGTGAGGAGGGGTAGGTGCAGAGGCAGAGAGAGAGAATCCACAAGCAGACTCCCAATAAGCACAGAGCCAATGTGGGGCTTGGTGTGGGGCTCAGTGTGGGGCTCCATCTCCTGACCCTGCGATCATGAATTAAGCCGAATCCAAGAGCTGGCTGCTCAACCGACTGAACCACCCTGGTGCCCGCTTTTTTTTTTTTTAAGGTTCTCTTTTATCCTCTGTCCTCTTCTATACTCACTCTTAGACTAAACAATCTTCTTACACATGTGGCTTCAGTTATCATCTATTTACTGATGTGCGAGCCATTTATCTTTTAAAAAAAATTATGATTGCCCTGCATCCAAACACCTTCCCATTGGAGGAAAAATTCCATAGAGTCCAAGTCTTGATAGGGTGGGACATTACTGGGATAGGGTGGGATGTTACGCTTCTATAGTTGAAGCTGGATGGAAGCAGGATAGAGTTCTCCACTGTGCAACTCCAAGGGGTTCTCACTCCCTTTGTAAAATCACTGAGTAGTTATGCACTGCATAATTCTAGTGAGCACTAGTTACACTGTGGTCTATGAACAGCTGAGTTCTGTAAAGCTCCAGGGCATGTCATTTGCTAAAGACTGAATGTGTCCCTCCAAATTTCATATGTTGAAATTTAATCCCCATTGTTATGATATTTGGATGTTGGGCCTTTGGGGGGTGATTAGGTCATGAGAATGGAGCCCTCACGCATGGGATTAGTGCCTTTATAAAAGAGACCCCAGACAGCTCTCTTCTACCCTATAAAATACAACAAGAATATAGTCATCTATGAACCAGGAAGTGGGCCCTCAGTAGACACCAAATCTACTGGTACCTGGATTTTGGACTTCCCAGACTCCAGAATTGGGAGGAAAAAAAAAATTCTGTTGTTTATAAGCCAACTATTCTATATGATTTTGTTACAGCCACCCAGACAAACTAAAGTACTATCAACATAAAACATGGATGTGTACTCTAGATTTGAGCAAGTCTATAGTCCTGAGCAGAAACTCCACCCAACTGCTTCCTGGCAAGTAGGGTATGGATGTGTGACTTAAACTTGGCTAACAGTGTGCTCTCACCTAGTACTTCCAATCTCAGCAAAGTGATGCAAAGATGCAAGGCAGTGGAGAAGGCAGTGGTGGTATGGCAGGGCCACCACACCCAGGATCTAGCAGCAGCAACAGGGTCTAGTGGCAGTGTTGTCTAGCAGGAATGGTGACTGGCAGCTAGGCCAGTGGTGGTATCTTGACAAGTCTGGTGCTGAAGTAGCTTGGCTGTGGTTTCTGCAACTGGGCTTCTTTACTTCCTGCCCATGGAGCAAGACCAGTTTTGTAGCGTTTCTGTTGATTCTGTGGCCTCCCAGGTTTATCGTTCAGTGAATTGCTTTATGTCTAAATTAGATAGACTTGGTTTGCGGTTGAGAACCTTGTTATAGAAACTGGTAACAGAAAGAGGCATATGTGGGTGTATTTGTTTTCTGTTGATGCACAGCAAATTCCTACAAACTTAAGAGCTTCAAATAACACATATTTATTATCTCATGGTTTCTGTAGGTTAAAAGTCTGAGCAATTTTGGAATGGAATTGGGTTCTTTGCTTCAGGGTCTCATTAGGCTGTAATCCAGGTGTTGGCCAGGGCTGAGGTCTCATCAGAGGCTCAACTGGAGAAGAATCTGCTTCCAAACTCATATTCAGGTTGTTGGACAGAACTGATTTTGTTGCAGCTGTAGGACTCTTGCAAGATTGCTTCTTCAAGACCAGTGGGGGGAAAGGATTGGGGAGGGGAGATGGGGGAAGGGAGATGGGGAAGGGAGGACGGGAGAGAGGGAGAGGGAGATAAAGTGAGTTACTGCCAAGTTGTATGCATATATATGTATATTATACATAGTATACTTAACGGTATAATTATGAAGTGACAGTCCATCATCTTTCCTATATAAGGTAGACATTATGGGAGTGGCATCTCATCATCTTTGCCATGGTCTATTGGTTAGAAGTAAGTCACAACTCTTGCCCACTCTCAAGGTTACACAAAGATGTGAACACCAAGTGGTCATTGGGGCATCATCTTAGGATCTGTAACAGTAGAGAAGATGCTTTTGGCTCTCGGGCTTGTCTGGGATCAATCAAGACACTGAAAACTTGTTAGCATTCAAGGATGGAAAACCTGGAGGATCACCTCACATGGAGGCAAAGCAGTTATCATCTGCAGTCATTTGCAGTGATGTGGCCACTGAAGGTAAGGCTTTGAAGACCATCTTGCCACTTGCCACATGTTGCCATAACACAGTGGTGTAATGGAATGGAATGACCACTTCTGAAAGCACTGCATTGCTAATGAAAGAGAATGACATGTTAAATTCAAAATTTTTGCTCCCAATTTTTTTTTAAAAAGCATACTCATACAGTATTTACCTGGGAGCTTATGACTGTGCTTTAAAAAATTATCTTGAAGAGTCACAGGGCAGAAAACTATATTCAGGATGGCTCTGTGAATTGAATATGGATCAGCTGTTATGTCACAGTTAAGGCACTGATCAGTGAAGATTGATGCTGAGTGTTAGAAGGGGATATGTGGGAGGATTCAGAAAACTTGGAATTGCCCTTACTATCAATCAGCTACTGTCCTCCCCTGGCTCATCAAGCCCTTTCCTGCTTGTCCTAGGAGGCTATTTCTGCTCTACTTTCAGATTTTGAAAGAGGAAAACTGTCCTTCTGTGCCACCACTCTTTATTACAGGCCATGTAACTAGAGTTAGATCTTAACATAGCTCCAGGGAACAATTACAAATCAAACCTGGGAGAGTTACTGCTCCCCTCCCCTCCCCAACACACACACACTCACACACACACAAACGTCCAAGGTATCTTCTCATAAAAAATCCAGAGTCTTATTTTTCTTGCATCCTCTGACTTATTAGGGTTTTAAAAAATAACTGCTTGATAGTGGTGAGAGTGTGAGTGAACAGGCTTCCCCATATACAGGGAAAGGGTGTTTAAATTTGCATAAACCTTCTGGATAATTTGGTAAAATGCATCAAACAATTTAAAAATGTTTATACTCTTTGAATTAGTAATTCCATTTCTAAAAATAAATCCTAAGGACATAATAATGCAAATGTGTAGAGATTTAGCTACAATAATGTTCATCATACTATTAAAATAGCAGAAAATTGGATAAACCTAAATTTCCAACAGATAGACATTAGTTGAATAAATTTTGGTATATCTATGCAATTGAAATTCTTTACAGCTATTAAAATATTATAATATGGAAGAATATTTATTGTGACGGAAAGACTATTATATATATATATTTTAAAGATTTTATTTATTTATTTGACAGAGAGAGACACAGCGAGAGAGGGAACACAAGCAGGGGGTGCGGGAGAGGGAGAAGCAGGCCTCCCGTGGAGCAGGGAGCCCGATGCGGGGCTCGATCCCAGGACCCTGGGATCATGACCTGAGCCAAAGGCAGACGCTTAATGACTGAGCCACCCAGGCGCCCAAGACTATTATATTTTTAAGATAATTCAACAGGTTATAAATAGCATGTACTGTATGATTTCTTATATTTGAGTGTGTGTGTGTGCGCATTCATGAGAGAGACAGAGGGAGAGAGAGAGAGAAAACTTGAACATATTCACACCAAAATGTTCACAGTGGTTATTTTCAAAAGAGGAATTATGAGGGATTTTTATTTTCTGTTTTTTTTTTTCCCTGTATGTTTATTTCTAAATATTCTCAGGGAATTTGAACCACTTTTGTGTAAGAAATAAAAATAATTGTAGCTGCCCAAATTCTCATTCTGTCAGACGGATGATCAACCTGTTCTTCCTCAGATATTGTGTAGGGTGGGAGGAGAGCCCTCTGACACTGATTTCATCCAAGACGCTTACTTTACAAATGAGGAAATAGAGGTCCACAGAGGGACTCTCAGAACATGTGGAAGAAAACATCCCAGAACTTCTAAAATACGAAAGGCCCAACAGAGATCATTTCAGCTTGTGGTCTTCAAAGTATGCTTTTAGAACTTGAGGTGTCAGGGGAGTTGCCTCAGGAACTGTGTGGGTGGGTACAGTTGGGGAGGGTGGGGCAGGTGGAGTCTGGCCCACTTTGATTCCCTAAGGTGAGTTCCTTCAAAAGCAGTTCCATTTTGTACTAGTCAGGTTCTCCAGAGAAACCAGATCAGTAGGCTATATACACATATAAGAGAGGTTTATTATAAGGAATTGGCTTACACAATTATGGAGGCTGCGGAGTCCAGACCTAGGAGAACCGATGATACGGTTCCAGTGTGAGTCCAAAGCGCCAGAAGCAGGGCAGTTGAGGACGTCACGTTTCAGTGCACGTCCGAAGGCCTAAGAACCAGCAGAGCCGACGGTGTAAGTTCCAGTCTGAGTCTGAGGCCACAGGCGGGAGAAGACCAAGGCCCCAAAGCCAGCTGTGCGGAAAGAATTCTTTCTTTCTTAGCCTTTTATTCTATTCAGACCTTCCACGGGTTGGATGAGGCCCACCTACACTGGGGAAGGCCATCTGCTTTACTCAGTCCACCATTCAAATGTTAATCTCATCCAAAACCACCGTCACAGACACACCCTGAAATAACATTTAGCCAAACATCTGAGCCCCTGTGGCTCAGTCAAGTTGACACATCAAATTAACCATAACGCATATTTAGTGTCTTATTGTTTTAATTGTGGAAGAGAACAGTGTTCTTTTGCTTCCGTTAGTTCATATGACCTCCAATTGGTATCAGATAGGATGCTTTAGATTGATAGTCCTGGTAAATCTAAATAAAATATCTTATAAAATGGGAATTGACTTGCTTTCATAATTATGAAGCCAAGATGTGGGGCAGTCTTCAGGCATTATTCAATCAGGCCTTCAGTTTGGTTTCTCTGATATACTCTGAACTTTTTTCATCTTCATTTACTGACTTCTTTCTCAGCCTGGCTTTGCTTATGATCATTTTCTTACATTGAGAGAAGAACAATGCAGTGCCCCTCTACCCGCCCTCCCTTGCCCCCTGTGCCAACAACCAAACGGATTCTTGATATCCACTCTGATTAGACCATCCCAGAGCCAATCACTGTAGCCACTGGAATGTCATTAACCATTTGGTTTAGGCATAATTTTGAAAAAGGGTGGATGGGGTTACCTTGATTGGCTCAGACCAGCAAACTATTGTCCCAGGCCAAATTTATCCTGCTGCCTGTTTTTGTAAATAAAGTTTTATTGGGACATAGCCAGACCCTTTTGTTTATTTATTGCCTATAGCTGTGTTCATGATACAGCAGCAGAATTAAGTAGTTACAACCATCTGGCTCAGAAAGCTTAAAATATTTACTCTCTGGCACTTTACAGAAAAGTCTGCTGATCCCTGGCTTAGATTAATCAGGCCCCACTCCTGGAGCTGGGTTAGAGTCAATCCTATCCAAACCTTAAAGCTGCTGGAGAACAGGGAGATCGGATAGAGTGGGGAAGACCTCTCCTCTGTATTGTACAGCCCATTAGAATCATTCCTTTTCTGATGTTTCTGTTGACTGGCAGTCTTCCAAGTTGGCCTTGTGCTGCCTTTTCTCACCACCATGGAGCAGGCTGTGTTCCAAAAATCTCTCACTCTGCAATCCTAGTTGGGGTTCAGTTTATCCCTTATCAAGTTCCACGCTCATTCCACCCTGGTCCCATCCCCTCCCAGTTCTGCCCTTTTCTTCTCTGGGTTTTCTGTTATTCCAGCCTGCTCTGTCCCAAGTGCCAGGAAGGGCTTGCTGAAAGAAGGCAAACGTGGCTGGAGTCACCGAGCCTTTCCTCCCCACGGGATGGCTCTGTCCACACGAAACTATCCCAGATGGCTAGTCAAGCTCTGCCAAGTTGGCCAGCACTTTGTTGCTAGTGCTCTCGCACATTCACATGCTCTTTTCTTCTCCCCAAACACCGTCCCTGCTCTCTTATGGAGGTGGCAACAATGACTAATGTTTCTTGTATAGTAATCTAAGCATGCATGTATGTATAATGTGTCTTATCTCATCATCTTCACAAATCTCTAAGTGGTCTTCTTCTCAGACACCCATATTAGGGATGAAGAAATTGAAGCTTAGTAAGAGTTAGTAATTTGCCTGTAGTCACCATTTGATAAGTGACGGAACAGGGATTATTGAAACCAGGTCTGATGGAGTCCACAGTGCTGAGTACTTGACTGCTATACCATATTGCTTCTTCTTGTTTCCATCCACAAAAGCAACTGCCTGTAAGATATTTATCTGGATCCTATGTAGTTCCTTCCCATTTCTCAGACCCTCAAGGAACCTAGGAAACTAAACAAACACCCTTTTTCTGTTGAGTTCTAACATTGTCTTCTCACCAGGATTCAAGGGTATTCAGGCAAGTAGACTAAATCTCCTTGAACTAGAACCTTGGAGACCAAAGCAGGGAGAAACAGTTGACCAGAGGTAGACTTAGGGTAATTAAACAAGTCCCCGATGTCTATTCTCATTTATATCCCAATATTCCTACCTTCCAGCAGGAGAGAAGCCCCAGCCCAGGGGGTCCTGGATAGGAGTCCAGCATTCCCGGGCAGATGGCTGTGGCTAGTGGGGTTTTCCAGAGAAACAGAACAGATGATATGGGTAACATCTATGTATCTGTGTCTATCTACGTAGAATACATAGGTAGGTATAGGATAATGTAATGATTAAGAGCATGAGTGTCAAGTTTAGATCCATATTTGAGTCTCATTTCTGTTATTCTCTGGCTGTGTAAACTGGCAAGATATCTCAATGCCCTAGGTCTTAGTTTCCTTATCTTTAAAATGGGGGTAGCAAGAATATCTACCACATGGGGTTATTGGGAAGGCAGTGAGTCTTCCCCTTAGTGCCGGGCACATACTAAGTGCTTATTAAATGCTAGCCGCAATTAGAAACCAAGTGTCCTCATCTGTCACCAGGGGTGCTTTCCAGTCTCTGGGCACTGTCTTTGGTTGAGGTTGTCCACACCTCTCAATCCCCCCTATCCCTGGCTCACCATGGGGTACAGCTTTATGCCACCCCTGAGTGTCTCCTCGAATTTTCTGGCCTTGCCTCTGAGCTCATTCTGGGATTCTGATGACACCAATTGCCCAGCATGGCTTCCATTAACTGCTGGCGTTTGCCCTCTCCTCCTTCAGAAAAATCCTGTGCCCTGGGAAATGAATGTCAAAACACCAGACTTGTTGCAAAGGGCTTTTTTCCCCTTCACTTAAGAGCCCTCAGAGGTCAAAAGAAAATAGATTTAAATGTTTCCCAGTCAAGTGCAGGCCTCACAGGGCTCTACAATGGACCCACGGTGGGAGCTTTTTACACCTTCCCTAGCTTCTACCAGCCAGCTGATCTAATATTGACTTCCCCGGGGTCTGCCTGAAGTCATTGTAGTCAAGAATAGCAGAGTGCATCTTCCATTAGTTGTGATTAGTGGTTAAAACTACTTTTTTTTTTCCCTTAGAAGGTGAAGGAAAAAGGAGTTTCTCCTTGGAGAAGAAGATTGAGTGGAACATTTGTATCTTTTTTCCCTGGATTTGCAAGATGTGATTCATGAAGTCAGCTCTCAGTAAAACCCATAACTGAATGGATAAATATCTAAAGATAAGTTCAAAGGAAGGGTACAGAGAAGTAAAGGATTCGGCCATAAATCATTCATAGGATTTTTCACACGAGCAGCATAGAAACAAGGCTGCCACTTTCTCAGAATCACAAGCCACCAGGGCCACGAGCAAAAGCCTCTCACCCCTGGGGTTACAGATGGGTAGACTGAGGCTCAAAGAGGAAGGACCACCCCCCCGCCCCCCCAACGGGTGGGTGGCTTTCTCCACTCTGAGGCTCAGAATCTCAGCACCGCACTAAACCGTTTCCATCACCCTGGAGACATGAACCTGACAAGCGCCACTAACATTTTGTGAAGCTGTTCTCTTCCCTGTGAATATGTCAGAGCCTCGATCTCCCTGGGTTTTTGGGAGGATTACTGAAAACAAACGGAAACGTGCCGGCGAGAATCTGACACCAGCATTTCACAGGTTGATAGATAATGTGTTAAATCTAGATAAAGTGTGCTTTTCTTTTGGTGGTGGCAAGGGGGATTATCTACTATTTTGGATTACTTATGGCACCTCTATCTGTGAAATGCAGCTTGGTCTTCCTGTTAGATTTGGAGAATTCACAGGTGCTCAGAACGTTTATCGGTTGTTTGAGTCCGCAGATGATGGCCCGTTTCTTGCAGGGCTCTCAGCTGACCTTAGATGTGGTAGGGCTTGTGCGCTACTGCGTGGTCTTAGGCAGCCCTCACTGCCTGAGCCAAAGGAGGTAAAAGACATCTTTCAACACCTGAGCTTTCTACAGTCCGGGTTTCCTCACCACAACCCCGGGAGGTGAGTAGGGCAGATATCCTTCTCACCCTGATTATTCAGGGATGAAGCTTGAGATTTAGAAATTTTATTAGTAGTTCTTGGTCACACAGTAGTTAAGTGGGGAGCCAGGGGCTAAAACGTGAATTGCCGCATCCCTGTCCAGAGGTGTGGCCACCACAAATGGATCAGGACACAGAAGCTTATGTGAAGCCGCCCCTGGCCGGTGATCTGTACCTCTCCTCTGAAAGTCATTGTCAGTGGACAAATCAAGGGAAATACAAACTGTCAAATGTATTTGTCAAGTGTATTTGCATAACTGTCCAGTGTATTTGTAAACAGGAAGGTTAATTAGGTTAATACCACGCGGAGATGGTATTTTATAGTTTCTGAAAATGCTTTCAGATGCATTAGCTCACCTGATCTTAGAAATAGGTCTGAGGGCAAGTTTACTGTTCTCTTTATTCCCATTTACTCTTGCAGGAAATGAGATGCGGAGTGGGGAAATGACTTGTCCAAGAGAACGTGGACAAAAACATGTTGGAATCTCCATGTGTGTGCCGTTACATCAATTCTGTCATCTTTCCGCTAAACTGCATCCATCAGTGTACATGTACATTATTTTTAGCAATAACCACCAAAACAGTGATTTATTTCATTCTTACCATGAGTCAAACCCTGTGCTGGCTGGATTGTGATGAAATCATTAATTAAAGAAGCCAATACCCTAAACGTGAAAATGGTGTTGGTTAAATAAATAATGCATAACTATGTTATTATTATAAAAAAATGAGATAAATAACTACTAATTCTCCCCTTTCATCTCCTGGTCTTCTGTTTCCTTGCTCTTTAGTAGTATCTATTGGCTTCTTTTTTTTTTTTTTTTTAAAGATTTTATTTATTTATTTGACAGAGAGAGAGATAGCAAGAGCAGGAACACAAGCGGGGGAGTGGGAGAGGGAGAAGCAGGCTTCCTGCCAAGCAGAGAGCCTGATGTGGGGGCTCGATCCCAGGCCCTGGGATCATGACCTGAGCCGAAGGCAGACGCTTAACGACTGAGCCACCCAGGCGCCCCTCTATTGGCTCCTTAATGGTTTCCTTCCGGCATATGCTTGAAGCCCCTGACAGTGCAAAAAGGGAGCATCCACTTCGAAAACCCATTCAGGTTCTGCTTCCCCCGCCTCTGCCTCTGACTCTCCTACTTCCCTGTGATTCCCCTGGTAGCCGGTTAGCTGTGCGGTTGCTGTCCATTCCCTTCGTAATGATGGCCTGGCTTTGAGTTCACGATCTCAAGATGCCGACTCCTGACTTCCCGTCTTGACTCTGTGTCCTGGTGACCCAACCTCTCCAGATCTCAGTTTTCCTCATCTCTGTATTGGGGGTAATAACACCTATCTCACAGGATTCCAAGGAGGATTAAATGGATTGACACATGCAAAGTGCTGAAAATAAGTGCTCAGGAAATACTAGCCTTTCGTATTTCTACTATAACCTTCATGTAAGTGGTCTTTTTCCTTCATGCCTTCCCGGCTCTTAGACCCAGGCTGGGTGCAGCACTTATCCTGCTTATCTGGGAGGGAATCTGCACAGGATCTGTGAGTACCATCAGTGGTACTGCGCTTTCCAGAACGGGCCTATGTGCTGTGGAATTGCCCATACATTGGTTAAGTGCCACCTCGTAACCTCTTGTTTTCAAAGCCCACTAGAACCAACCCTGGGTACTTATGCCCATAGCTCCTAGACCCTCACCTTCCCTTTCCATGTTAGAGAGGTTTCCCAGGGGCGTATTTGCTTAGGGCTTTTGCTTCTGGATCTCTTGGGTGCAGCCAGCCCCTTGTAAACTTAGAGGATATTCCCCACCTCTGTAAGGCTGCTGGGGCGAAAGGGGCAGGGTGGTGGGGAGTGGACAGCTCTGCTTCCTTATATGGATTGCTTTTTGTAACACACCCGAGTTTATAAGGAAACGCAACTGAAGCTGCCATTATGTTTAAAAAAAATCAAGACACTCAGTTATGAAACATAGAACATATAATTAACTTTATTGAGCAGAACAAAGCATTTTATAAAAACTCACTCAGACTGAATTAATATAAGGATACTTAGCATAATGTGTATAGTTTAAATTACCGCCTACTAATCATCAAGCAGTTGAGTGGTAAAGTTGTTAGACTTTCAATTTGCAAACAAGTAGAAGAAGGAAGGGCCTATTTTTACTTTCCAGTGATTAGATAGAGCATACGTTTGCCCAACTGTGGTGTGGGTTCACATAAAGATAGGGTTCAGCCCTGAGTCTTGACATCTCAGCCTGATGACATTATTCTGCATGTCCCGGTTCACATCTACTTTGTGCTATTAGTCAGTCTGGCTTCCTATCCCATGTAGCGCTACCTCCATGCTGAAGGTCGCCTCAACCCCCCTAGAGCAAAGCTCCCCATCCTCCTTCCCATCTCCTGAGATCAATTCTGATCCCAAATGAGAGATATTTAAAGAACCATGACTTAACGACTCTGGCTAAGTGCATGGATTCAGCATCAAGTTTCTCTCTCTACGTGCTGACATATCTCCTTATACTGCAAGCCCACCTCCATGGATTTCCAGGGATTTCTGATTCTGGGTGTACCACTATAAGATTCTTCCTACTTCATCTCCACTCTACCTCCTTCATATGGTGAAGTTTCCAGATCCCTGTTCTTTTCAGGAAGACACGCAAGGGATAAAAGTGTGACATTTTATCCTGTCCTATTGGAGAGACAGTGGGAAAGATTTGGAATCAAGTGGGTAGAGTCTCAGCTTCGGCACTGATCAAGTGAACTTGAATCAGGATATCAGAATAAGTGAGTCAGTTGAGAATCTTGGCTGTAAGAGACAGAAAATACTGCTCATCCTGGCTTAAGAAACAGAGAGGAATTTTTAGATCATGTAACTGGAAAGTCAAAATGTAGATCTTGCTTAGCTTCAGCTGGGTCCATATGATGTCACTGGGATTTGACATCTCTGCATCTTCCCTCTCTGCCATACTCTCTGATGCCTCCATTCTCAGGTAGGCTCGTCTCTCATGGATGGTTGCAATTGCTTCTGGCCTTATGTCCTCTCAGCATAAGTGTCTCTTTGGATCTAATTTGTTTTTGTGTACTCATCTATGAACCACGGCTAGACATTCACAGTACACTGATGGACTTAGGCCAATCAGGATCACCTCTGGGCCTCAGTATCCTAATCTATAAAACAGACACTGGACTGGCACATAGGTCAAACTAGAATTCAGGAATCTAGTGATTCTGCCCCTTTAGGGCCTACACGGGGAGAGGGATGTGTTCCTGGCTTTTAGGAAAAGAGTGGCCCGGGCTCCCTTTCCTTCACACTGTTTTAATCATCAGGTCTCACTTCACCTGTTTTGATGTTGAATTTTTTTAGTGAATGTATCTGTTAGCTTCTGCTGCATAACAAAATATGCCAAAGAGTAGTGACTTAAAACAATAACAATTTGTTTAGTTCATAATTCTAAGGGTCAGCGGTTTGAGCTGGGCTGGCACTTTTCTCAGCAGGACTCACTCATGAGACTGAGGGCAACTGGTTGGTCAATTTATGATAGTGTTGACTGGGATGCCTGGGTGATTGGACTCCTCTTTACATGGTCTATTTTCCCCAAGGTTAACCTGGGATTATGATGTTAGCACGGTATTAAGGTTAGTGATCTCAGCATGGTGATCTTAGGATTCCAAAAACAAAAACCAGGACAAAACACAATGAGCCAGTGCTTTTCAAGTCTGTCTGCATCATATTTGCCAACACCCTGTTGGTCAAAAAAGTCGCAGGATCAAACTGAGATTTCAGGAGTGGAAACACAGACTCTATCTCTTGGTAAGAAAAGCTGTAAAGTCACGATACAAAAGGCATGCATACTGGGATTGAAGGGAGGAAATCTTGGCCATTTTCTGCAATCTACCAAGATTAACATGAACATTTGAAGAGACGGTGCTGTATTTTTAAAAGTTTGAGAACTGACTAGAGAGTATCAAAGAGCTTTTCTGAACTGTCTCTAAATTTGATTACTCTCATAATTCTGGACCTCACTAGTCCATTTCCCCCCACCTCCCTTTCTTCCTTTCCCAGAATATCTGTCACAGCGTGGGGACCCAAAAAATCAAGGCCAATTAGTCTGGACCAGGCCTGTGACCTAGTTCAGCATAAGCCTCCAATTCATGCATACAGTGGGAAACTTGTTAATTTATAGCTTGCCCCACTTTAAAAGTTCTAATCTTAACTTGAGCCAGATTTTATGTTTTTTTTAAACTGAGGTCTTTGATGTATAGGCAAGAACTTCGCATCTTAAATAAATAACAGGTCAAATTCATATTTAGAGACATGAACCAGGAGCAGCACAATTTTCATTACTAAGACCTACTTTATGCCGGTTTCTAAATTAGAAGCCCTTCCAGGGAGACTGCGGGTTCCTCCTCTGCATGACTTAGACTCTACCTGAGTGTCCTCTGTGCCTGTTCCTCTGTTAACCTGATCGTCAGCTTAGCCACACTGAACTGTTGGGAGTTCCTTGAATGCCCCGTGCTCTTACTTGTCTCCGAGCTTTCGTTTATGCCTTTTCCTCTGCCTGAAATACCTTCCAAATGCTCTCCTGTGCCCTCTTCATCTGGATTTTTCATCCACGTTCTCAAGGCTGTAGTTTGTATGTTCCCTTCTCCAACAAGTCTTACTGACTTAACAATCTACCGAGCCGTGGTTGAACGCCCTTTCTCTGTGTAACCTTGGCACCGTGTATTTAACCATTCAGAGCAACTGTAAATTGCTGGAGTATTGTGCCATCATTGCCTTTCTTCTTGACTCTGTTCCCCTCTAATCTGTGAGCTTTGGGAGACGGGGACTCACCCACAGCCATGGTGACAGAGCTTGACATACATTAGGCAGCTGATAGATACTTTTTGATTGAAATAAATCTCTTTGTTTCAGTCTTGAGTTGCCCTAATTTTTAGGGGAGAGAGCCAATATATCAGTTTAATAATAATAATAATAATAATAGCAATAATAGCAGCCAACATGTATTGAATACTTACTGGACATTTTATTATATGCTCTACTTGCATTATCTCATTTAATCCACCTATAAACTCTATAAGGTTAAGAATTACTATTATCCCTAATTTAGAGGTGAGGGACACCTAGTTTTATCAGTTAGGGTCTTCTGACTGCAAGTATCAGTAACCCAAAAATAAAATGATTTTTAAAATAAAGGTGGTTTATTTTCTCATATCACATCAAATTTCCACAAATGATGGTCCCACGGGAGTGGGAATCAGCAGGTTAACAACTTCATCTAGGACCCAGGCTCTTTGCAGGTCTTTGTTGTACCTTCCCCTTTTTCAGACCTGTCCTCAGTCTGACTCATGTTAGGAGAGCCAGAGCCCCGGGCCTCACACTCACCCAGAACACATCCAGTAGATGAAGAGAAGAGGGACGTACGTCTCTTTCCGTCTCCAAGGAAGTCCCTTGGGATGAAGCCCTGCAGCAGTAAACCCCACTCTTAGCGTGTTGGCCATACCGAGTCATGTGCTCACCTCTAAGCCAGTCAGGTTAGAAGAATGAGATTGCCTCTCGAGCTACACGTGAGAGCCGGGGATAGAACCCCCGAAGAGAAGAGAAGAGAAAGTCAGGTGCTGTAAACAAGTAATGTCCTGCCAACAAGAAAAGGCAGGATAGGGAGGATGGAGTTTTGGGGAAACAACTCTCAAGGTGTGCTGAAGTTTGCAAGTGGTGGAGCCAGTATTCGAAAAGCGGGCAGTTTGACTCCAAAGTCTGCATTTCTGTGTAAATTGTAGACTTAGCATGTCTATTTCTCTAAAGACCTTGCTAGGTTTTTAACTGGGACTGCACTGAATCTATAGTTTGAGAAGTACTGACATTTGAGCGATGTTAAATGGCATATTTGTTTTTCCACTTATTTAGCTCTTCTTTAATTTTCTCAGCAATTTGTGTGGATTTCTGTGTCTAGATTCTGCATGTCTTTTATGAAATTTAACCTTAAATTATGGTTTTTGATAATGATTATAAACAGCATTGTTGCTTTTTATGTCAACTTCTTTTTTTAAGATTTATTTATTTATTTTAGAGAGAGAATGAGAGCAGGCACAGGTGGGGGGAATCAGATGGAGAGAGAGAGGAGGAGACTCCCTGCTGAGCAGGGACCCTAAGGCAGGGCAGGATCTCAGGACCATGAGATCCTGACCTGAGCCGAAACTAAGAGTCAGTTGCTCAACTGACTGAGCCACCCAGGAGCCCCTTATTTCAACTTTTAAATTGTTGCTAAATTATAGAAATATCACTGATTTTTATATTTGAGCTAATATCCTGTGACCTTACTAAGGTACTTCTAAAATAATTTTTGAGGATTCCTAGGGATTTTCTACATAATGATGTTTCAAATAAGGACATTTTTCTTTTCCAAATCTACATGATTTGTATTTCTTTTTCTTGCCTACTTCAGTGGCTAGGACCTTTAGTACAGCGTTGAGTAGAAGTGATGAAAGTGGACACTCTATATTAGGAACAGAGTATTCAGTTTTTCACCATTAAATATCAGAGTAGCTGAAGATCTTATACAGATGCTGTTTCTCAGTTTGAGGAAGCCTCATTCTCTGAGGCTTTCTGGTTTACTCTGACTTTTTATCATAACTAAATATGGAATTTTGTCAAATGCTTTTATGTATCTATTGAGGCAATCTTACAATGTTTCATTTAGATTTGTTGATATGGTAAATTATATTAATTTATGGAGGCTGAACCAACCTTGCATTCTTGAGTAAACCCACTGAGCAAGGGTATATCGTCCTTTTTACAGGATTTGATTTGTTAATGCTTTGTTAAGAATTTTTCTTCCCTGCCTATAGGATTATTTTTCTGCAGTTTCCTTTTCTTGCAATCTCTGTCCTATTTTCGTATTCGAGTAATTAATGCTGACCTCATAAAAGAAGGTGGGAGGTGTTCCTTTTCCACTTTCTGGAAGAGTTTGTGTAAATTTGGTATAATTTCTTCCTTAAAAATTTGCTGGATGCTGGAATTTGCCAGAGAAGCCATCTGAGTCCAGAGGTGTTTTTGTTTTTGTTTTTGTTTTTATAGTGGGAGGGAGGAAGGATTTAACTGCAGGTGAATATAGAACTATTTAGATTATCTGTTTCTTCTTGAGTGAGCTTTAGTAATTTGTGTCTTCCAAGGAACATGTCCATTTAATCTAAATTATCAAATTTATTGATATAAAGTGTTTAAAAATGTATCATCTTATTTTTTATTTTTTTTTAAAGATTTTATTTATTTATTCATGAGAGAGAGAGAGAGAGAGGCAGAGGGAGAAGCAGGCTCCCAAGGAGCAGAGAGCCCGATGCGGGACTCGATCCCAGGACCCTGGGATCACGACCTGAGCCGAAGGTAGACGCTTAACCATCTGAGCCACCCAGGCGCCCTGTATCATCTTTTTTAATTGCTAGGTTTTTATGTGCCTAGGTTGGGTCCTCTTTTTTTCAAAGATTTTATTTAAATCCAAGTTAGTTAACATATAGTGTATTATTAGTTTCAGGGGTAGAATTTAGTGATTCATCACTTGCATATAACACCCAGTACTCATAACAAGAGTGCCCTCCTTAATGTCCATCACCCAGTTACCCCATCCCCCTCACCCACCTCCCCTCCAGGAATAGTTAAGAGTTTCTTATGGCTTGTCTCCCTCTCTGTTTTTATCTTACTTAATTTTCCTTCCCTTCCCCTGTGTTCATCTGTTTTGTTGCTTAAATTCCACATATGAGTGAAATCATATGGTATTTGTCTTTCTGTTTGTGTATTCCCTCTTTCTTAACATTGGTTATTTACATATTTTTCTCTTTTTTTCTTGATTAGTCTGCCAAGAGGTTTATCTATTTAATGTTCTTTTCATAGAAACCAGCCTTTGGTTTTATTGACTTTATTGATAATTTTTCTGCTTTCAATGCTGATAATTTCTACTCTTATCTTTATTATATCCCCCTTTGAGTCTTGATCTTCTTTTACTGGCTTCTTGAGATTAAAACTTAAATTATTGATTTGAGAACTTTCTAATTAAAGTATTTGATGCTATTCGTTTCCCTCTGAGCAAGGGGTTGACAAATGTTTTCTGTAAAAAGCCAGATAGTAAATATTTTAGACTTTGCAGGCTATATATGGCTCTTGTTGACTAGTCCTTGTCTCCTTCCCACCCTCCTCCCCCTTTTCTTCTTTTTCTCCCCCACCTTTCCTCCTCCTCCTTCTGTTTTCTCAATTAAAAAAAAAAAAAAGCAACAAAAAAACAACAAAACATGTTGACCTGTGCACCAAGCACTGCTTTAACTACATAACACAAATGCGTTGTATTTTCATTCAATTTAAAATATTTTCTAATTATTCTTGAGACTTCCTTTTTGACCCATTAGGAATCAGTTGTCTGATTTCCAAGTATTCAGGAATTATGCAGATTTCTTCCTGTTATTTATCTCAAACTTAATTTCATTTTTGTTAGAAAGCATGCTTGTATGATTTTAATCCTTTGGAATGTGTCAATGCTTGTTCTAGGCTGGTTAGATCCAGAACATGATCTGTCCTGGTGAATGTTCATGTGTACTTGAAAGGAATGTGTATCATGCTGTTGTTCTGTGGAATGTTCCATATAGAAATGTCAATTGAAACAAACTGGTGGATAGTGTTGTTCAGGTTTCCTATATCCTTATAGATTTTATGCCTACCAGTTCTTCCTATTACTGAATGAGGGGTGTTGAAGTCCCAGCTACAACTCTGATTTCTGTCTCCTCAATTCAGAGCTGAGCTTTGCTTTGGATTTCTCTCTTTGTATTCTGCCATGGGAACACGCAGGGAGGAAGATGGTGTACTCAGAGCTAATCTCTCTTGCTCTTCTCTCAGGGGTCACAGCCTCATCCTGTCTGTTGTCTAATGTCTGAAAATCACTACTGCATGTATTTTGTCTAGTTTTCTAGTCGTTGATAGTGGGACCATGATTCTCATGGTGGTTAGTCTTTCACTGGAGGAAGTGCAAGTCTCCCTAGTCTGCAAATTGAAGGATTTCAAGAATGGCTGAGTAAAGAGTGAGGAAGGATGGTCCGAGCTAGTGGACATAAGCAACTTCCCGTGGACCACCCAATGAGCAGCACTGTAGTTTGAACCTGATTCTATGTTAGATCATGATGAGGACCTGTCCTGTATGTGGAGAATGACACTGTCTCTGACTTTGAAGTGGCCATATTCTAGTGGTAAAGCCAGATGCTGCTATTATAAAGATTGCACAAAGACTGAAAGAGAAGGGCTATTTTTTGTTTATCTCTTGGTACCAGTACCAAGGCTGTGGCCTGGTGCTCACTAGGCACTCAAGTGGATATTTATTGCTTACAAAAATGTAATGGAAACACAGAGGAGAATGTTTACTCTGTCTGTGCTTGAGGCAGATGGCTGAGGTAGAGATGTGGTCAGAGTATGTGCCTAGGATTCAATATCCAGAGGTCCAAATTGGATCAGGTGGATTCAAGTGATGATGAGATTCAGCTAGATACTTTCACAGGTTGGTGTCTGTGATTCAAACAAGACATTTGGAAAATGTAATTCAGATGAGGAAACAGGGTTTTTATGAAAGATCTTGGAAAAGATGGATAGGTCTGCACAGGAGCCAGAGTCTGTGGTTCTAGCCAAGCTTGCAGTTGTCTGTCTTGCTCTTTTCTCTAAAGTGGTCTTCCTGATGTAGGTGAGTAAGCACTGGCTGACGTGTCCTCTGCCCAGAGATGGGCACAGGCAGTTAGCTAGTGAACGAACCACAGGCCAAGGGAGGTTGGGGGTATCCCAACTCTAGAAGGTCTTTCTCTTTACTGTGGGGAGTCCTATGACTTCTCCTTCTCAACCCTATCTCTCATTTCTCTCTTTCCCAGAGGACATCTTGGCTACTTGCCTGTCATCCTTGCTACCTTGCTCTGCTCTGTTAATGCTTATAATTGTCTAAGGTGGTATTTGCGTAGTATTTTACCTGTCTAGCTCATTGTGTACTAGCACATCAACACTAATACCTTTGCCACTCATGAAATCTTTTGGACATTGCTTCAGGCAGAGGTGCTTCAAGTGAGCAGATGAAGCCTCTCTCTGCCTCCTGGGTCGGCCTCCTGTTCTTGCCTCGTCCTTTTAGAAGGATCTCATGGCAGCTTCCAGTTCCGGCTGTTTTCCTGAGTGGTTATATGAGAACATCATACTTCTGTACTGTCATGGCTGATGGGTTTTGGACTTTAGAGGAAGGGGCAGAGGTCCCAGGAAGTTCTGGAGCAGAAATCACATAACAGAAGAAACAGGGTCCAAACTGGGAAAGAGAAGCTACTGCCAAAAGAAGCCAGAAGTGTAGGCAAAGAAAGGAGGGCCAGGTATGGTGGGGGAATTATGGACGATAGGACAAAGTTAAGGGAAGGATGGAGATGATGAAGGACCAGCATCCAAGTTAAAATCAGCTGAGTGAGGTTTCCCTGCTTTTATTATCTTCCCAGATCCTTAAGTAAGCATAACCAACCCATCCATTGGTCTTGTGCCCATTGGCCATGAGGTGGCATGGCTCGGACTCTGCAACCACCCCTCACAGTGCGGTTGATGTTCGGCTCCACGTCTGCCCAGTGTTCATTTCCTATTTCCAGCTCTGTATTTTTTCTTCCTAGCATCCAGGGGTTCGTATCCCCTTTATATTTCTTGACAGTATTTTCTGTTCTCAACATCTGTCTCATACCAGATCAGTGCCCTGTTCTAGCTTCGAGGCTGGATCCAAACCTTCCCACTCATCAGTTGCACAGCTGGCTCTGTGGATGCCCTCTCCAGACCTATCCATGCCTCTTTGAACAAAAGTCCAGACAGCTACTAGTGATAATCATTCAGTATTTTTTTTTAACTACTTAGTGATGAGCCTGTAGCTTGACAGATAGGACTCCATTAGGGTTCCTAAGTGGATGCAGCTAGGAAGGGTGAAATGCATAGGTTACATCCATCTTCCCAAACTTAATTCTTGCAAGAAGGTTGTAGAACCATGGCTAAGCCTGGGCCCCCTAAAATACATCCCGTACAGCCTCTAGGATTTCTGTCTCTGGGGTTAAGGTTAATGAAGTTACTAAGTTTTGAGGACACAGCCTCTTTATTAATTGTGGTATCAGTATCCGGAGCCTCTAGGGGAGATTCTAGTTCATCTGATTAGTTGTAAATCTGCTCCTAATGAGAGGCTAGGATGATTGAAGGTCATGTATGCCTTGGGTAGAAATATGATGTGAAGTTAGTTTACAAATTGGAGCCAGCCCCAAATATTTCTTCCTTTCAACTCTTAAGTACGTAGAGGAGGTAGCTTACTTTAAAATATGTTGACTATATCTTCTAATTAAACACTGAAAACTACTTTTTAATATATATTCAAAATGATAAAATAATTGCTAAATTATGCAGATTTTTATGGTGGGCTTGAAACAAGCCAATTTTTTAAAATTGGCACCTTTTGCTGATTCGAAGATGTTAATCACAGGGACCCTAATAGGCCTATCAGACTTCTCTAATGTATTCAAATAAAATGAGCAAAATCATTAAATGCCCAAATATTGATTTAAAATGCTCAAGTGGTAATGAAACTTGGCTCTCTACTTGAGACAGGGCACACTGGCTGTATACTTTAATTTCAGGGAAACTGCTGAAGTGTGAGGCGGGAGGAGACGAGCGGGAGGGGGGTGGGAAGAGAAGTTGAAGAAACATGAGATACCAGCCTAAGGACTAGAGTGAACCGTTGGCTTGGACAGAGCGAAGGTAATCCTCGGAAGGACCTTGTTAGCCCAATAAAACTGTGTAGGTACCCAAGGTGAATGCCAACACAGAAGGCCCAGATTGCCTTCAAAAAGGGATGAGGAGAGGAGAACCTGTCAGACATTGGGCTCCAGCATGAAATGACACTCAGAAACAATGTCTATCACAGGGAAGGTGAGTCCCTGCATAGCCATGACCTAAACACCCGTGTATTCGTTTTCTGGTATTGCCATAACAGTTTATGCCAAATATTGTGGCTCAAAACAATGGAAATTTGTTCTCTTGGTCTTGGAGGATAGAAGTCTAAAAATGAAGATGTTGTCAGGGCCACACTCCCTCCAGAGGCTCTCGGGGAGAATCTGTTGCTTTTCCAGCCTTTGGTGACTGCCAGCTTCCTTGGATGTGGCTGCATCACATCAGTCTCTGCCTCTGCCTTCTCTGTGTGTCTGTGTCCTCTCTTTTGTCTGTTTTATAAGGATACTTGTCATTGGCTTTAGGGCCCAGTCAGATAATCCAGAATGACCTCAATCCTAACTTAATCATATTGGCAAAGGCCCTTTCTGCAAATATGGTAACGTTCACAAGGCCTGGGGATTAGGATGCAGATATATCTTTCTAGGGGTCACTGTTCAACCCACTACAATGCTTTTTGCCTTTAGCGCACCTTGTGCAAGTCCTTTAAGATCACAGTCTGTGACACGAAGATGAACCAAGTGGTCTACTTTATGAAAAGTCGAAGGTCAAGGAAGAGCAAAGGTTGCATTCAGAAAGATAGCCGAGGGAGTGTTTCTGGCAGAGAAAACAGGTCATGACTGGGCCTGGCGGGAAGGGTGACAGATGGTAGCCATCTGGGAGAAGGGGGCAGAGGCAAGGGGTGGGGGCTGGGGTAACCGAGGAGCCACATGAGGCAGGGCCTAGCAGACCACATGGAATTTGGACATATCTTGAGGATAAGAGGAAGTCGCAGAAAACTTTAATCTGAGAAGAGATATACTATGCATTTTAGATACAAGAAGAAGCCATGAGGGTAAGAAGACTGGTTGGGAACTCTGGGTGAGGTAGCCTGGACCAGCATGGTGGCAGGGGAGCATGGAGACGAAGATGGGCTTTTTTGTTGTTTAGGACAAGAGATCAACAAGAGCAAGTGACTAATTGAATGTGAGGCCTAGGAGAGCAAGCAGGAGGAGTCAGGGGGACCCCTGTGTTGTCCGCTTTGTAAGTGGTCCGGGTGTCAGCCGTAGAGCTAGAAGTCACCATGCAGGGCTGGGCACCATCCATTCTTCTTGGCTCCTCTCACCTTGATAGTGCTGTAGCTGCCATGGACCCTGCCCTCACGTCCTCTCTCAGATGGTCCGTTCTCACACGCAAGCTCACTTGACTCTGACCTGTCCTTCTGTCTCTGCTTTAAGTATATCTCCCTTACTTTTGCCTCCCTGGAACAGGGCTTTAATCTAAGCCAGTTCTGGGCTTTGTTATTTGTCAGCATTAATATCCTTGTGGAATTCTGTCCCCCTCCTCAGCCGTGAGTTTTGACAGCAAATGCCTAGAAATAGCCACTGGAAACTAGAAGGAATTGTAAGATCAGATGATGCCTAGATCATGAGTCAAATTCTCCCCTGCCTTTAATTTTCCTATTAAAATGAGCAATAGGAGAAACAAAAACAGGGAAAGGCAAGCAATTCGTGCTAGAAACTAGGGAAAGGTGACAGACATACAAAGTGCTAAAGACAAAAAGTGTTTTTGTTTTTTGTTTTTTAACTGATGAATCATTTATTTGGACAAGATGAAAACATCTCTACACTGTTGCCGTTTATACAGAAAGTGGAGCATTTAAAATATATTAGTTTTTCTTTTTTTTTTTTTTAACAGAATTCATTTCAGTCTGGTATCAGAAATTGCTTCTCATTTTAGGATTCATGTTTTAGTAGGGCCTATGCACCCATCACAGCAGAAAGAGCAGGAAGAACTTGGATTCTGGATCATTTTTCATTATTATGGTGTCTGTACCAACATGTGGTAAAAACCCCTCTCGCTTCTCCCTCCATGTCCTGCTTCTGAAGGCAATTCTGGCCCTTATGTGAGCCAGATCCTCAGAGATGAACCTAGATCCCATCAACTTCATTATTATTATTTTTTTAAAGATTTTATTCATTTATTTGACACAGAGAGAGAGAGAGTGACAGCTAGAGAGGGAACACAAGCAGGGGGAGTGGGAGAGGGAACAGCAGGCTCCTGGCCGAGCAGGGAGCCCGATGCGGGGCTCGATCCCAGGACCCTGGGACCATGACCTGAGCCGAAGGCAGACGCTTAACGACTGAGCCACCCAGGTGCCCCCCATCAACTTCATTATTAACCCCTCCAGTCAGAAATGGCATGTCGTTGTGATCTTTTTTGTGAACTTTGATTACTCTGTGAACTGTTGGAATGTCTTGTCCTTCAACTTGAATTAAAAAAAAAAAAAAACCTGTTCTAAATAACAGAGTAGATACATTTAATAAAATTATCTGAGAAAAAAAATAATTGGGGGGAAGGGCATTGCAAGCAGATTTTGGTGTCCTCAAATATCTGGGGTAATGCCAGGAGGAGAAAATTGAGAAAACAGAGGAAGAAGAGAGGGAGAAAAAAAATCATGATGTAAAGAAATTTATCTTGAGATTAAAGGGACCAACTGTGTATGAGGCAGTTTTTTAGTAAAAACAAACATCTGGATTTATTCTGATGACTTAAAAAAAAAATAAGTAAACAAAGCACGGCAGGCATATAGATAGAAAAACAGTCATCTGAAGAGGAAGAAAACAAAACAAGCTAGCCTGACACTTCTGATAAAACAAAAACCCCACTAAACTCCAATAGTAAAAAAAAAATTACTTCTACAGCATATAAGAAAAAATAGGATTATGGATAGAGAATATATACTATTAGAAGTCTTCCCTGTAGGGATGCAAGAAAAAAAGTAGTCTTATTTAACAGAGCTGACCAGGTAAACCACTCTGGAACCCTCTCTGAGGAAAAAAAAATGTGTGTGGCGGGTCAGTGGGGGTGGCGTTTATAACCTGAAGATTTTAAGCCAAGATATGAATCATGATATAAAGAACTCATGAACTGAAATGTCACAGTATAAAATAGCGAACAAAGAAAATCAATGAAATACAGATTTGTGTTATATGTAGAATGTATACATACCTATATTGAGAAGGGATCATTTTAAGGTGATATGTACTACCAATAATAATCCAATAATAATCCAGATCTGAAATCCGAGACCATATCAGCAAAGGGAAATGAGTGGGGAAATTTAAAATGTACTCAGTTCTTAAAATAAATAAATAAGTAAAATGTATTCAGTTTCTTCATCTAATATAGGCAGGCACCACAAGCATGCTGTCAATGCTGATGAAACATTTTAAAGAAAATGTAACTTGAAGATAATTTCTAGTGGAATAAAAAGTAATATATTCCTTACAAATGAGTTAAAAGAAAAAAAGACATTGGTAGAAAGAGCAGTCATCAATCACAGCTGTACATGATCACTCGATGAGAGCCAGTCCCCTGCCCGGAGCCCCAGCAGCAAGGAATGTGCCACCTGACCCATGCACCGCTGTGATGCTGAACCCCGGGGTGGGGGGGCAGGTCAGATGCTGGCCCGGGGCACCTGCATTTTGCTTGGGAATTTGAACAATAAGATATGGAGGCCCTGGTCAAGCACTCCCGCTCAAGTAGGAGCTCTGTGGGTCATCGAAACATCAAGTGAGCTGGCATGAAGAGGTCAGAAGGCCGTAGGTAAATGGGAAAGGTTGTTTGCTGAGAGAGGCGTGAGAATGGAGAAGGCACACAGGAGTCAGAGACGAGTGCCTCTGTGACCACAGATGCCATCTTTCTATAGCCATAAAAGAAAACCGGTTCACTTCTCAAAGTATCGAGGCTTCTGTTCTTTATAAATAAGATTCTTTTTTTTTTTTTTAAGATTTTTTTTATTTATTTATTTGACAGAGAGAGGTAGAGGCACAGCGAGAGAGGGAACACAAGCAGGGGGAGTAGGAAAGAGAGAAGCAGGCTTCCCACCGAGCAGGGAGCCCGATGCGGGGCTCGATCCCAGGACCCCGAGATCATGACCGGAGCTGAAGGCAGTCGCTTAACCAACTGAGCCACCCAGGCGCCCCTATAAATAAGATTCTTAAGACAAAAACATCACCCTGAGTGAAAGAAAAAGCAAGGAAACATAAAAGCAACAAATATAACATTGGTGACGTAAAACTTAGTAGTCCTGACATCAGATATAAATGGGTTAAAATTCCTAATTGAAAAAAAAAATGTAAGTAACAATGATCAGATGTCCCCCGCCCCCAACTCCTTTGGGAGATAAAGAACCATCTGATTATTAACAAAGAAATGACTTTTGAAATTAAATGGCTCCTGTACTCAAGGGTTGCTTGTCCCCATGTGTACCCGTCTCTCTGCCTTCCTGCCCCCTTTAGTGCTTTTATTACTGTTAAGGGCTGGTGCTCCTATTTTGAAAACAATAAACATTTTCCTGGTATGCTTCCTTCTTCTTGCGCCCACCCCCAATAAATCTTGTGATTTCTAGTGAACAGAATCTTTGGCGTAGGGCAGTGGATAATCATTGTGAAGAGCAAGAAGAAGAAAAACTGGGTATTTGTGGGTGTATTTTATCCTGGAAACATAGTTGATGACTTTTCCACATGGGTTTGAAAAGTATCCCCTGAGTCAGCTCACAGGTTTCCAGTGAACTTGGATAAGGAAGTACTATCTTACAGAGTGCCTTCTTTCCCCCCCCCTCTTTTAAAAGAATTTATTTATTCATGAGAGAGAGAGGGAGAGAACCAAGCAGGGGGAAGGGCAGAGGGAGAAACAGACTCCCCGCCAAGCAGGGAGCCTGACGCGGGGCTCTGTCCCAGGACCCCAGGATCACGACCCGAGCCAAAGGCAGATGCTTAACCGACTGAGCCACCCAGGTGCCCCTTACAGAGTGCCTTCTAAGAATAGGCTTTTTGGCTGGTCTTTTCAGTATGAGTAACTATTTCACCTCAGTGGTTTGGGGAATCTGATAAAAGGTAACTTTTAGGTAGTTGGCAACTACCTAAACGTAGACAGGATTGCTAAATAATTATTTCTTACCTGTTTGCTTCAAGCCTCTTCAATTTTATTTTCTCTCCATTTCTGTCTTGTTTGCTTTTATAACTGATTTCTGTCTCTGTATCTCTTTCTCTCCCTGGCTTTATTTGGATTGATGACCCTTTTTAAGAACACTTATCCAGAATTTGCTAAAGAACATGGATAAGAAACTGCTATATGCCATGAACCTTTGTTGCGTGATTTTTTCGGTAAAGTCCTGGAGTGTCAAGCACCACCCTGTGAATGAGGCGGAAGGACTCTCGTTCCCTATCTTGCCCCCACCTCAGGGTCACCCCCCACCCCCAGCAAGGCCCCTGCTTGCCAGGACAGGGGGACCGGCCCCGTGACGTCTGCCAGATGCTAGGTTAAGCAATTAGATGTCAATCCTCATAACACTTAATCCCTGAATTTAGGTTTTATTTTCCCCATTTTACCAAGAAGGAAAATGGGACCTCGACACACAAAGTCAATTGCTCGTGGTTGCACTGCTGTAAAATAGAAGAATCGGGTTTCAAACCCAGATCTGCCGGATTCAAAAGCCTGCACTTTTCATACTCTACCACAAAACATTCATTTATTTAAGAAGCCATGTGAGGGCATCAAATTAAAACAAAGTGTTGTTGGTCCCCCCTGCCAATAGGTGCTGACAGAGCAGAGCCTGCATCATAGAACTCTGTAGAACCACACAAGTATGCATTGGAGTTTAACGTTTCTGGGTTTGTCTTCGTCCCTGGAGGGTGATACCAGGAAGCCCGACCCTGTCTCATCTCCTCTTATTCCCCTGAACTCTGCATAGCGACTGGCACTGAGTCAACACTTACATGCCATTATGTATGCCATTGGCACGGTGAGACTCAGGACAGACTCAGAATGTAGCACCTGGCTCCCAGCTTCTGACCTCTCTCCCCTCTAATCACACGCAAATCCTGACCTGCCCCTCACCAGGCATTCTTCAAGCAATTAATTATCATGGTAGATGCCCCCCTCCCTCCTGAGCCTCTTCTCTGCCCATTGGCATATTGTTGAATTATAATGCATAACTAATCAGAGGTGACCTCACACCAGGCTGCTGGGTCTCCTGTGTCAGGACCAACTACAAAACTGGTCATCAGCACGTTTCCTGCTTCCCCCACCCGCTCCCCCTTTCAGTTGTTGTGTGAGTGTGTGTGTGTGTACGTGTGTGTGTGCTAATTTCAAATCCTTTCCCTGCATCAGTGAGCAGATGAGATCCTCAGCCAGCTTTCATCTTTCAGAAAAATGAATAGTGCAGAGAGAACATTATCAAATGAGCTGTTGAAGAAGTCAGTGAATATGTCATTGAGTGTGACTGCTTCCCGAATGAATTTATATTTATCTCTGTTATCTTCCCACTTCCCCCCCCACCATTGGCCCCCCTTGCCAGGCCGGCCTTAGGGCAGGCAGGTGCCCACTATGAATCCTGGCCGACAGCTGTCTCTCCTGGCTGACAGGTCCAACAGGGGCCTCTGAGCTTGTTCAGGAATTGGGTCTGTTAACATTATAAATGAACTCATTGGGCAGCCCTGTTAAATACCTCGCACCTCCTGCTTTTGCAGTTTCCTAGAGGATTCTATTTCCATCAGGCAGACAGGGGGACAGGGCCATACTCGCTTGGAAATTGTTCTATCACCTCAAGAGCTGCTTAACGGCTGTGACAACACAGGAATTAGAAAGCATCTGTTTTTCTCTTATGTGGCTGTTGTATTAAAATCAGGGAACCCCTGGGGTGCCTGGGTGGCTCACTCTGTTAAGCATCCAACTCTTGGTTTCGGCTCAGGTCCTGATCTCAGGGTCATGAGATCGAGCCCTGCATGGGGCCCACGCTCAGCAGGGAGTCTGCTTGAGATTCTCTCTCTTCCTCTGCCCCTCCTTGCTCCTACTCTTTTTCCCTCTGTCTCTCAAATAAATAAATAAATAAATCTTTAAAAAAATAAAATCAGGGAACTTTGTCCTTGTGCCATTCATTCATTTATTCATCTGCCAAAGACTTACAGAACACCTACTCACGTGAGGACTCAGGTCAAGTGTCTACAATGGTCAGTAGAACAGGCCCTGCCCTTGGGTAGCACATGCTGTGTAGTTTATGATCTCCATCAGGACGCTATTTCAATTGATTCCAGCTTCTCAAAGAGTAGACTATGAACACCAAGAGAAGATGGTTGCTTACGAATATCATAATCAGCACATGATCTTTGGGGCCAGGCAGATCTGTATCAAGCCTCTTGGACAGAAGAGAGAAATGATCGCCTCTGGAACAGGAATAGGATGCCATGAATAACGGTAGTCACTAAAGAAGGACACTTTGGAAATTCAAAGTAGAGGAAGAATAAAAATTCAACAAAAGGGTTGGAAGATAAAAGTGAGAAGATGAAAAGACAAGAGGTGGAAGTTAGGAGAGAAAAGATGAGAAAATCAGAGATTGAAGATAGGGGTCTTGCACCTGGCCAATAGGAGGAGTTCCAGAGAGAGAAAACAAAGAGGGGAAGAAATTACTGGAGAAAGTACAGGCAATGTTTCTGGAATTGAAGAATGTATTTCCAGGGTTCAGAGGCAGCATGAACAAAGATCCTGCCAGAGGGCACATTATTGTGAAGTCTCAGGACCCAAGGATAGAGAGGATTCTAGAAGCTTCAGGGGTCCTGAGAGATGGGGAAGGAAGTCCTGTTCTGCAGACTGGAGGGAATGGAGGGGCCGCAGGCATCTCCACAGCAGCATGGGGAGCTGGAGGACTGGCAGGGATCCCTTGAAAATTCTGAGGAAAACCAACTTCCAAATCCTGACCAAGCCAAATGATCATTGTATATGAGGAGAGGACAAAGGGACTTTCAGATGAAGCAGGTTTCAAACACTTTTTTCCTCCCCTACGCCCTCTCGCAGGGTGCTACCGGAGAATGTACTTTGTGGAAGCAAAGGAGCAAAACGGAAGAGAAGGAAAACCTAGGATCCCGGAAATAAGGGCTTATCAAGGAAACTGTACCCTAGGATCCTGGGAATAGGGGCTTATCAAGGAAACTGTACCCTAGGATCCTGGAAATAAGGGCTTATCAAGGAAACTGTACCCTAGGATCCTGGAAATAAGGGCTTATCAAGGAAACTGTACGATGCTGAACGAGGACCCGCAGAAGGATGGCCACAGCTTGGAAAGGAAGCTGGAAGGCTCCGGGAGGGATGCTTAGGAGAGAGAACCAGAACAACACTTTCCCTGATGTATTTACACCGAGAAGCGGATTGGAATTCCGTCTGTGGGTGACTGAAGGATATTAAGCATCACAGAAGTATTTAAGAAATTAAACACACATGCACCATGGAGCCCACTTTCCAGGTACTGGCTCATCCCCGCTTACAGAATCATCCCATGAAGGGCATATTGCATGTGATAGAGATAAGAAGCTCCGTCTCTTCTCTGGAGGACCTGGGCTCCCCATCTGCAGGACTAGGTCCTCTCCAGCCCCCACCCCCACCCCGCAACACTGCCACCTTTCAGAGTGTAGACCCAAGGGTGTAGGTCCATCAGGGAAATGTGACTCTGGAAAAACAGAGCATGCCTCTGCCAAGTATCCTGGGACAGAAAGTGACACACAGGAAACCAGTGGCCTCGTTCATTCATTTACCAATTATTGGGCATCTGCTATGTGCTAGACCTTCTAGACAAATCTGGTGACTTCAGCTTCATAATGCCCCCAGTAGCTTGATGGCAAGTGGGGTACATAGAACACAGTGCAGATGGTGGGAAGCCCCTGCTGTTTTTAGCCAAGCTGTGGATGGCCAGTGAGAATACACCACAGAGAGGGAGAAGGACAGAATGGGGAAGAGACGAAGATGCAGGGAGACAAAGACCATAACCTTCAGAAAGAGGGATGTGCAGAGATATTATTGAGAATGAGACAGAAAGAGAAAACAAGGATTTCGTTAGCAATGCATTCAGTAGTATAAGAGATAAAAAGGAATATCCAATTAACACACCATATAATTGCTTGCAGACATTCTTTTTTATTTAAAGATGAAATAGCTAAGAGTTCTAATCAAAACTAGGGTCACAGCCTACATATTAAATGAAAGAAATTGATTGGGTTTTTATTATGCTCTGACTACTGCCAATGCGCCTGGATCACAGATTGCCATAAATTTATACTTATAAACTACTAATTGCCCAAGTCATAATGGTAACAATGGGATAATGAAATCATCCTGATCAAGCTGAAGCCAAATTCTGCTTGACAACATGGGGGCTTTGTGAGAGGCGACAGGGAATAAGGAACTGTGCGTACAAACCCAGGATGCTTTATGATAATACACACAAGCAGGAGAAGTACAAAGACCTCGGAAGGTCCCAAGTTCTGTGCTCAGGGGAGGGGGCTTCCTTTTTAACAAATCACTTAAGAAAGGGGACGGTTACATTTGTAATACCAGCACTTGTATCCTTTATTTGTCTTGAAAAACTAATGACTGACTTAATCACATTTGATTAAAGGAGATGTGTTGATGTAGTCATGTGTTTCTGATTGCATTAGGCTTGATTGAAAGTGGCAGGGAGAGTATGTAATAGTCTAACTGCCCCCTATATCTTGTCATTGGGGCTTGGCAGGCATGACATGGGAGCATCCTGAGGGAATCGTCGTGGTGAACAATGTCATCTTTCACATTGGGGGCGGGGGCCTGGGAAGTGAACTTCAACACAAAATCAGAGCTGATGAAGGACTCAAATGGATGTGCAGACACTTCCATGGTTAGAGGACTGAACAAAAAAATAAAAGGAAGAAAGTGCCTGCACCCATAAAAACATTCTCTTTCTAGAACATGTGGCTATTGAATGACAAGCTGGGAAGGGTTTTAAATTTTTCTTTTTTATATTAAGGTGAACAAGAAAGAAAGCACTTCTATTTAGAAATTAATAGGCAAACCCAATTTTTAAAATGAATTTATTGAAAACCTAACCTGCCTTGTTAGGAGGAAGATTTACATTGATGCAAAAAATAATTGATTCATAAGTCCTATTGCAGTCATCCATAAATGCAGATTGCAGGTGATAATTCGGGGGCTCGGGACTACCAGCTAAACCAAACCCAGATGTTGGACGTGCCGAACTTAAAACTTCCTGGGAGCCAAGATTCCCACATACCTTCAGCCCTTCTTCAGACCTCACCTTGGTGACTGCTGGGGTTTCTCCTCTTACCACTGACTCCTCCTGCCAAATATGTTCTCAGAATGCTGCTGGAGGGTAGAGTAGGAGCTCTCAAGCTCAAGTATGTGTCAGAATCACCATAGCACTTGGGAGAGATTAGATTTCTGGGTCCCCAGCTCTCAGAGTCTTGGGCTAAGTCTGGGTGGGGCCTGAGAGTTTGCATATCTAATATCGGACCATTGCTTGTGGTCCGAGCACTAAGTTTCGAGCACACTGTCTAGAGGAATCTTTGTAACTTCTGCTGGAGGGTCTTCAGTATGTTCTAGTCATTAATGGAGTAAAAGTCTACATATTTTATCTTTTCATCTCTAATCATTTTGGAAAGAAGCAGAGTTTGAAAATAGACAGACAGACATGTAAGACATATAACCAGATCCCTGATCCTGCCATGCCAAAGTTCTTCATCTTCTAGCCCCCAAATGACTCTTCTGATGAAAAATGTTTAATATATTAAAAAATAAATACATAAAATGTATGGAAAATTTGTAAAGTATAGGAAAATACAAAGAAGATAATGTAAGTATGTTTCCTGGCCAAGAAAAAAGGTCTGGAAAGGTGGGCATGTAATCATTATTAAGGATCACCACTTGGTGGTGGCGCTCTGGGTGATTTTCACCATTTATTTGAACCTCTCTGTATTTCTAGCTTATTAGGAACAATGCAGCTATTTTCCATGAAAAAAAAAAAAAAAAAGAAGAAGAAGAAATCATCCCCAACCCTACCATCCAGAATAAAAAAACAAAGCTTACTGTGTAAACCCTAATTCTTACTCCTCCTCTTCATGCAGCCATTTTTTCAAAGTGAGTAATACACAAACCCCAAGTTCAACTTCACGCTTCTGTCTCTGCTCCTGGGCTCTGTCCTGCAGGTCAAGAGCATCAGTATCAATAAGGGATCAATGCTAGCTCTGTCGTCCCTTGGTGAGGCCATGCCAAGCCTCTGGGCTTATTTCCTGAGAACCTCTGGAAAGTTTTCCAGGCTAGAAGACTGGATTTCCAGCCCCAATTCACCCACAGGCATGTTGCAACACCTGAGCATCCTGGCCTTCTCTTCCAGATGACACGGGCGTTTGAGAAGGTTTGATTGCAGTTCACACTGCAGTTGTGTGACCAGTGAATTTTTCAGAACCTCAGGCTCCTGTCTATAGAACAGTGTTATAAATACTTAATGGCGGGGCTGACTGAGAATTAAATATCATGTGCAAGTGCCTGACCCACAGGAAGTATTTATTAAACATTATTCCCCTGCCCTGCTCTGTTTTGTTGCTCATCTAATAGAGATGTTCCTACCTACCTCACCTTCTGACAGGGCTGCAGGGGGTTTGGATGAGCTCTATGACTTTTTTTTTTTTGGAAGAAAAAAAGTCTTTTGGAAATGTGATTATTACACCAGGGTTTTCTGGTAGTGGACAGAGTCTATGGAGGTGAGAATTACGGTTTCCTGTTCTAATCCAAACTTTCTGCTTTTGTGACTCACTCCCTGCTCAGACGAGTCCCTTCTAAAATTATTAGGGGGCCTTGAACAAGCTGGGTCCTCTCTGTAGCCCTCTCCGCACCATCTGTACCATGAAGTGGTTGGATTTGAACTTTTTCCCAAAGTGCCCCCCACTTTTTAAAACCAGAGCTTTGAGTTCCAATGTTCTCAGATTCTATGAGCTTATGAAGCTGAGAGATGAATTAATATAAAAGGAAGTAAAGGACAAGATGATCGAAGGAGGAAAGGGCAGGTGGTCAGCAAGAAAAATGAGCGGCAGAGAACACGAAGGGAAAGGAGAGACGGAAAGAAAAATGGAACAAACAAACAAACAAATGGAGCCTAGCACGTCAGCAAGAGAAAGAGGCACCAGGCAGCCCATCCACAGAGAAGATAGGCATATATTTTTCTGTAAAGCCATTTTTCACCCTCCCATACAATAAAGGCAGAGCCATAGTTAGAATTTTTAGTAGCTTCAAGCTAATTTAAACTTCATCGTTCTGTTTGACTAGCATTAAAATATCATATAGATTTTTCTGCAGCAGGTTTGTACATCACCACATAATTGGCACTCTCCATACCTGCTATTACTCTCTCTGCTACAATAGAGGTGGTCAGAAAGTTCAGGGGAAAAAAAATCCCCTTCTGCATCTACTTGATTTCACAACACAGGATGAATGTGAGACATGGATCTGGTTTTAAATAAATTATTAGCACCATATAATTTCTTGTCATATAATCGAGGGTACATTTCATGTGGAAAAAAAAAGTGAGAAAATAATTTGCAAATAGGTTTCAGCATGAAAACAGGCAAGAAGAATACCTAAAACAGAACTTTTGGTGATGAAAAATGTTTTATAAAATATGTGTTTACTTCCTTTTGTGTTCTTTCTTTCTTTCCGTTTTTAAGGGAAGAAGTCATTTATGTTGCAGATAACACCCCTCTCCACCGCCTTGTGTTAGGGGCCTCCACACTGTGTTCATTTTAGTTTCATTTTGCTGTTTGAGAATCAGAAATATCCAGCAGGAAGGTGTGGGTTCTTCTGGGCTGATTGTCCTGTCCAAAGCTAACTCCCTTCTAGAGCTTCCCAGACATTTGGCCACTCTGTCTCTGGTTGCAGAGTTCTAGGGTCAGGCCACCCACACACTTACCAGGGAAGATCAGGCTGATGAGCATCAGGGACCGCCTCAGTTTGGGGTTTCGGGTTGGACTTGAATCCTAGATCTATCGGTTATCTGCTCTGTGACCATGGGCAAGTGATTTACCTCCCAGGAGGGTTGGATGCCTCTTTTATGAAGTGGGGATAACCTCCCTAAGCCAGAGTGGAGGTGTGGGATTGCAAAGAGAAGAGGGCTAGGAGAGTCCTAGCATAGTACCTGGAATGCAGTAAGTCCTCAATAAAGGTCCAGTCTGTCCTGCAGATGGCACCATCCATTTCCTACCTGGCAGATTCCTTCTTCCTCCATCAGTCTGAGGAAGAGTTAAAAGCTACCCCCCAGGGCACTTCTATCCACTGATTATTTTTTTTGTCTTTGGGGACCACCTAGAGCAAGGCTGTGCTCCTGCTTCTTCCATATGATGAGAATTCTCAGGCAAACATCATGTTCCCTTTACCCTTCTCATCTCACTGAGCATCCCCAATGGTAATTGAATGAGCACAGTGGATAATGCGGTGGATAATGTTTTAGGTATCACCAGAAACCAGCCCCAAAACCATATTTAAAAGTTCACTGTGCACGTGTAATGGGAATGGATTGGTGGGGCGGGCTATGAAGATATATTCTATAGACATGTCTGGCTTCAGAGGCCCACTTGAGGAGGTTGGGTAGAAGCTTCTAGTTGCAAGAAGGATCTGATTCTTTATCCTAATGCATTTCTCTTGAGTCTGTAAGCTTCATCCTCCAAGCATTTGCTGCTAATGAATTATGCAACATACCTAAAAACAAACAACTAAGATATACAGTGACTTCTTTAAATGGTTTAATAAATACAGTATTAGCCAAATGTTGATAAATAAAGGACTCACTTTTGGTCTTACTTCAGAAAAGGAAGAATCATCTGGAGGGAATAGTGGTGCTCAAAAGATTGGGCCAGAGGGCTACCTACCATTCAGAAGCTTCTCAGGGACTCATGAGAGTCTTCTAGTTCCCCTCCATGGGGATTTTGTGAATGTACCTGATGATTTTACCTCATTCAGATCTTTCCTGTTTTCTCCAGTCCCACTGCATGTGACTGCTTTTTCTCAGAGCCTTATCGGGTCTCTCCTGGGTGAGCAGAATGGCCAGTCTCTCTGCATGCAGGCTTGGCTCCTTCTAATCCACAGAGCTCCAGGATCATTTCAAACCCAAGTATATCACTCCTATTTAAAATTCTTCAGTGGGTCTGGATGGCTTCACAAATAAAACACAGCTTCACCATCTTGCACACAATACCCCTCAGGATCTGATTGCCGCTGATCCTCCTGTCCCCACCCTCCTTCCATGTGACTTCTTTCTCACTGCACACACCCTGCTGGTTGTCCTTTGCTCACGTCATTTACAGTGGATGAAAAGCCCTCCTGCCCCTTCTCCATTTGGAAAATTTCTTTTCCTCCACATCTCCTCTGGGAGCTCTCCGAAAGCTCCCTCCTCCACGCCCCACAGCCCTTGGTACTGGCACTCAGCAAATCAGAGCGTGTGGGTATTTCCTCTCTATTTGATTTTGAATGTTCAGGGGGTAAAAAGTGCATTTCGTTCAGATTCGTTCCCATCCCTGCTTCTCATCCTGCTAGCTTTATTTTTGACTGCTAGAAAGCAAAGGATTTACTTGGGAGATTGAGATCAGGTGGCAAAATTGGGATTTCATTATAGAACAGCTGTCCTGGTAGGCATGGTGTTTGATGCTTGAGGTTCACGTTCTCATTGAATTTTCCCCACGCCCATGAGGTGGTAAGTTAACATCATCCCAAACAAAGAAGCTGGGGAGGGGGGATGGGGTAGTAAGGGATGACCTGCTAACTGTCACAGAGTGGATGGGTGGTAAACCTTGTTCTAGAACCCTGGAATCCTAAATTTCCTTCCTTGGTGTCCTCCTGGGTTCTTTTCTTCTCCCTTGCTCCCAGATTCTCTGTTCTTCTATTTAGAGTCTCTCTTCCTTCTAGACTTCACATCAGTGACCCTTCTTCTTTCTCTTTCTCCATTTTTCCTTCTCTTCTCTTTCTTTCTTTCTTAATCTTTCTCTCCACTAGATGTTTCCTTAGCCTACATTCCTTCTCTCATCCCAGTTTCTATTTCCACTTCTCCTTCCTTTGTCTTCAATTCTCTTTGACTTTTCCTAGCCCAGTAGTATTTCCCTAAGAAGGTAGACTTCATCTGCTGTCAGTGCTTTCCTGCTCTGGGCCCAGTCTCCACCTGCTCCCCTTTCTCTGGCTGTGGATGAGCCTCTGGCCACTGTGCGCCTCCACCTTATGCCCATTTCCAGCACACACATGGCCCTCCTGAGGTCTGAACAGGTGCACAGCTGTCCAGGGTACCCACCAAGGAATTACCTTTGAGCAAAGAGAAGAGCATAAAGACCAATGAGGTTGACTGGACCATCTCTCCAGCTGACTACATGTATACTAACATATACATTTGAATGTATAATATGCTAATATACTTTATATCATGGTTATAATCTCATAGCTATTATTTCACTGACTCCTAACACAATTCTTTTGAAAAAAGCAGCAAAGGAATCGAGTCTTTTCAACTGATACCTGCCTCTTTCAGCCTTTGAAATGCAGTCTGTTACTGAGAATGATCTGTTAACTGGCTTATGGATGCTCCCAATTCATTGATTTCCCAAATGAACCATAGTTCTTTGGCTTAAAGTTTTGGATTTAGTGCCCAATAATTGAAATATCTACTTGACTCATAGCTTAACTCTCCTTCTTGGGTAAACCCATGGATTGTGAAGGGCCTTTATTCAGACCATCAGAATTCCACGCTTGGAGGCTGCTCCATTCACAGTAATCATGAATAAGAGGCTACATTCACAGTAATCATGAATAAGAGGCACCTGCCCTATGGTGGCCCAGTTTCCCCTGGCTTGATGTTTCACCACTGGTGACCCAATTATACAGGGAATGCTTTCCATTTAGACTGCCACTTTCTTGTGTTTCCTTATAATTTTTATCTTTTAATTCTGTGTGGAGTTTATATTGATGTGGTATGCACATCATCGTTCCTTTTCTGCTCAGAAAGTAAGCATATGGGCTCTAATGGCCTGCAGGTTCTCAGCACTCTCCGTAAAACTGGAAACCCATTCAGCAGATAGGATCTGTCTTCATTATAGGTCTAGGTCCCTGGCAGTCTGTATCTGGTATTAACAATGGCCCTAGGCTAGTCTGGGTTCTAGTCTAAGCTTTGCCTCTAACTCAGTGGAACTTGGGCATATTATTTCACCTCTACAGATTTCAGTATTTTCATCTGTAGCATTAGAATAATTATATCTGCCTTGATTAATTCCCAGGGTAATGGTGAAGATTCAAAGATATGTGAATATATTTCAAAAAATTATAAAGTAACATACAAATGCATGATGTTCATATTATTAAATTTAATGCTAATCAAAGTAATTGGCTAAGAACTAAAATGATACAGAGAAATGAACCATTTTAATTAGTGGTCAGATGTTAACACTACCAGCTAATCCCTAAAGTTCTGACTTTGTGAAAATATTTTGGGTCTACTGGCTGATACTGAGCCAGTATTCAGATTTTAGCAGAAACAACTCGGTACAAGAAATATGAAATCAGGATGTGCATTTTTTGTGCTGTTTCCTTATCAGCCGGGTAAATATATAGGCCCACTTACCTACAATCACACATATTCTCTCTCTGTCATTAACACACACACACATACACACACACACACGATAAAATATTACCCAATTAAGATATAACAGAAATGCTTTTTTTTTTTTTCCTCCCCTAGCTAAGGTTAGGAAGGAACTTACCAAGTTCCTCCCATGTGCCAGTGGTGGGCTGAGTGCAAGAAACATGTTGCATCATTTAGTTTCTTCAACTCTACCATTAGATAGACATTATTGCCTCCATTTTACAGATGAAGAAATTGAGACTTGGAAACATGTGACTTGCTTCTAGTCACACTGTCAACAGAAGATAGAACTAGGATTCATAGCCATGGCTATGTTTCTAAAGTCTCTGGACTTTTCACCACCCCATTGTTTCCCAAATGCCCATCTTGTACTGGTTTCTACCTGTCTACCTCAGAAGACCCATGGGGCAGGGCAAAAAGAAAGGCTCCCGGGATCTACACTTGGAAACTCTGGCTTGCTAGTCCCGGGCTGAGTCCTTTAAATCTCTGTGCTTAACAAACATCCCAGGAAATTTGAAGGGCGCTCAGGTTTAGCCCCACCTGACACTGTGGAATCCAATATGCCATACAAGAAAGGACCAAAAGTGGAGGTAACTTCTGGAAAGGGTAAAAAATCGGTGAGGACATCTGACAAATCAGGCAGATGCACAGACAGACATATTTTCTTTTCCCTACTCAAAAATGTCAGCTCCACTTACATTCCAATCCAACTGAAGGGGAGGGATTTTTGTGGGGTTTTTTGCTCATGTACTCCAAGCACCAAAAACAGTGTCTAATGCAGGACAGATCACAATAAATATTTGCTAAATAGATAAATGAAATTCATTAGTTTACTTGGTTAAGTAGATGGATATGCAAACAGACTAGAAAGATAGGTGTAAGTCTCTGGTTGTATGCTTGCTTATTTCCGTGTAAGATTTTTGAAATCTTAATGCCTAGTGCAGATGTTCCAATTCAACAATGTGCTGGTCCTCTTCACAGCTCTGTAATCCTTCTCCTGAAATTGTTAATGAAAGTTGCAGACACGCATACCACAGCTCGGTTCAAAATTGGGCTCTTCAGTCCCTTTGGTTCATTTCCTCCCAAATTCATGAATTCAGGAAGAGCTTGTCAACTCTCGGCATGAGACGACTGTGGCAAAACAAATTTATGAATCCAATCAGAAATGAACAGAAGTGATTCCACTGGTTTGATGAATGTGCCTCAACAAATCCCTGCCTCCCTCTGAAGCTGGGGGCTTGGAGGCAGTTGGAAGAGAGGACATGAGAAATCTATCCGTGATGCACTATGGATCCCGAGTGAATGGGCCTGGAGGTGGGGAAGGCAGCAGGCTGCATCCATCAGCATCGCCAGCATCTGTCCTCCCTTCCAGCCACTCCACTGAGGCCCACTGACCATGGTCTGTCAGTAGATCGAGGGCTCAGGTGTTCAGGGGGAGCCCCAGCATTACAGGGGAAAATGTAACCAGGATGGAGGAAGGGTATAGAGCAAGGCTAGCGAACTACCCCTGTGATGGCCACCAGGTTACTAAAGGAACCGGTATCCCAGAGGACAGAATTCTGTACTGTTCATGACCTTATTCCCGCCCTCAGGCCCCTTAGGATCAGAAGTGTGGTGCGGTGTACCTGAATTCATTTTACCCCAACTCAAGCATGAGGATTTTCCCACGCCTGGCCGGTGCCAGCTTCCAGAAATCATCATCTCAGCCTACATACTGGGTCCCTCCCATGCACCAGGTTCTATGAGCATTTTAAGGCAGGGTATCTTTGAATCCTTGTGATTAGATAGGAACCAGAACACCTATATTTCACAAATGGAGAAGCTAATGTTTAACGAAGTTAAATAACTCTCCGGACTATACAGCTGCCAAGAGGGGGAGCAGAGATTCTGTCTTCCCTAGAACCCGAGCCCCTGCTCACCACGCATTGCCATTCTCTGAACTTGCACAACTGTGGGAGCACCCCATCCCCACCCCCAGCCCTTCAGATTTGGCCTTTCACCTCCTCTTCCCAATTGCCAGCCCCTCTGATCTCAAAATGAACACTCAAATGACTCTTACCAGTAGTCTTGGAGTCTTTGTTCTGCAATTCTGTCCAAGCCTGGTACTTAGTACTTTGTCTACACCTATGATTTCCCTTAACAGCCATAGGCTTTCTTAGGCTTCTTTCCCTGTGGTTCAATAGTCAGAGTTTTTCATGCAGCTCCTAGTATTTCTGCATAATGGAAAAGCAAAGGGGAGGCAGAGAACCCTTTGATGTTGCTGCATCAGGGCACGGAGTGGGGGGGATTCCAGAATCACTAGGAGTGAGGTGATGGGGTCTCTGAGAAATGCACAGTTCAAAGGAGAATTCCAAGAAACAGTTGCGGAGTTCAAATCCTGACCTGACCGCTGTGTGGCCTGGGAACATTACTTAACTTCTCTGGTACTGTGATGCCACATCTGGCAAATGAGGAAAATTGTTCCTCCAAGACAGAACACAGGGTTATGGTAAGGATGAAGTAAGTGTGTGGGGTGCATGGCCCATTGCCTGGTGCATAGAGGACTCACCAGCATTAGTTCCCCTGAACCCAGGTTGTGAAAGGGATCGTTTCTAGATAGCTCCTCACCGGGGAGTTGTCTCAGTAAACACGGGGTTGCCTCTTCTCTGCTAGACTGATCCTGCTGCCCCAGATCCTAACCCTGAAGTGTGCCCTTCCCACCCTTCACCTGAGCCTCAAGTGTGCCAACAGCATGGAGCTTAATGATCTTTGGCCCAACCTCTGTTCAGGGAACACAGAGCCTTCTTCCTGTGAGCACTCGATAGCTGCATCCCGTGGCCCTCAGAAGGAAGGCACTTCCCAGATGTTCACTTAGGGCTCCAGCAGCCAGGTTATGGCCTCAAGGATGTCTGCCAGCTCTGGCCCACTTTTGTGATCTGTGCAGACTGGGGTCTCCTGGCTCCTTGACTCAGAATAGGTGGGAGACTCAGCATAGAGAAACTGACGAAGTTTCCCTGCCACGAGAGCTCTCAGCCAGGTGCAACCAGAAGGACAGTCAGGAAGAGGTCCTGCTAGGCGCCAGGTTCTGTGCTCCCCACAGCCCATGTTATAGCCCAAAGCTCCAACCACAGGGCTATGTGGTGGGTATGGTTTTCAGTTTTTACTGAAGTAAAAACTCAGAGGCCTTAAGGGACGTGCTGAAGGTCACACAGGTTTTGAGTATAGATCTGTCAGAAGGTGAGGCTGTGCTTTCTCTTCTGCCATGCTGCGCCACATGAGGAGGGATGACAGGGAAGCAAAGGGACAGAGAAGAAAGGGACACTGGCTTCTGTTTCCAGGGCAGAGAGCATGCAGCAGCATGAGATCTGAGGCTCTGAATGTCAGACTCAGGTCTTAGATGCCCCTTTGCGACGTCTCTAAGGCTTTGTTTTCTTCTGCCAAGATTTCTGGAAGTCAATTGTCAGGTGAGGTTTGGACACCTGGTCTCCTCTGCCTGGAACCAGGGAAGGTCATCTCATAATTAACTTTGTGACACAATTCATTGGAATGAGAAGGGTATTCTTCAATTGTTTCGTGGTGCAGAACAAACGCCTCATTAATCAGAAACACATCAACCTGAGCCCAAGCACTAATAATGTGAGGGAGAATAATGAGTTGGCATCACCTGGGACACAACTGCAGCCGCACGCTCATTCTTCAAAGGAGCCCACAGTGCTTGGATTTGCAAGATGCACAGTCACAGGAGGGATAAGGGGCAAGACTGAGTGAGATCGGTGCAGGAGACCCGGAGAGAAGAAGAGAGGCTTTAGCGGCCCTTCTTGCAAGATGTTGGGGAGGCACGTGAAGGCACAGAATTTCAGCGATTGTGATCCTGGGACTAAGAAGTAGAGTCAAGGACCAGACTGGCTTGTGGTATGGGGCAACCTTCCAGAAGCAAAATAGCTACCTCCTGGAGCCACAGAGTTATGGGCTCTTGGTTCCCAGCATAGCTTCCCTGGGCCCATCCAGATAAGAACACAGAGATAGAGATGAGACCTCTAACTGGTTCTGCTTGCACATCACACAAGCTGTTACTTCATTCGTTCCTTTGATCATTCATTTATTCACTCATCCCCTCATCCATTCAATCCATAGTCACTGTGGACAGTCTTGACTTTGAACAGGACAGGCATCAGATGAATATGGTCACCCTGGTTATCACATACTGATCAAAAGTTCTGATTGTTGCATCATCATAGACCTCTCATGTGTTGACTTATATGAGAGTGATGCCATCCCAATATCCAAATTAATCAAACCCAGTTTTAGCTACTTTTGATTTATAAAACTAAAATTTCATTATTATATAATTGGTATACTTTGCTTGCTAACTAAAACTTGGAGACATGAGATTTCGTGGGGGTTGGTGAGAATGAGTTTTTCTGGTTAAAAAAAAAATCAGAATCTTCTGAACCAGACTAATCTTTCATTCTAAATATGGCAATGCCAGAGCCTTCTAGAAGGAGGTTTTGCCTAAAATCAATACAGCTGTTCTGAGACAAAGAAGGAATTGAAACTTGGGGAGTCCTGACTTCTGGTTCCATGAACTTTCCATCACATCCTATCATGGAAGCTTCTGGTGCTGGAAACAGAGGTGATCTTCCTGGTCATGACTGGAGACAGGCCAACCTTCCCAAGCAAAGTATACGCAACTCCTTTTTGGGGTCCCCCTGTGCCTGCTGGCTGCATAGGAAGCTGTTGGGAACTTCTGTACCCCTGGGTCTTGGCAGCCTTTCTCATCCTCATTCCAGGCCTGCCTCTGAATGAAGCCATCCTTCCTTCTGCCTCAGAACTCAGTCTCCAGCCCAGTGAGGGCCCCTTGAAACATGGGGCTCTCAGGAAAGGACTTGGTGACTTTGACAGAAAAGGTTGAAAGGCTGACAAGAAGATCTCAGAGGAAGTGGAATAGCTTAGAGTCAGCAGAGGGGACTCTTCAACTGAACAATGACTTATGATCTGAGTAAGGGATTCCTCTTTTTCTCCATAGACAGTGTCTGTTACTTTGCTAACTATTTCACTATATAGGTACAATTACACCTGCTGGTTTTAATGTATTGAGTAAAGGCTATTAGGAGATAAGAAATAATTTTTGTTTTTAAAAATGTAAAAAAATTTTTTGGTATTTTAATCCAAAGATCTAACATGCAGTGTGATTTCAGCCTCCACATGTCACATAATGGGGTCAGAAATTGGGGAAGGGACTTTTTTGTTTTTGTCGTTGTTGTTGTTGAAGTGATGGGTTAGGTTCAAGCAAACAGAACGATTTAAGTTTTGTCTTCACCCAAGAAGAGACTGTTCTTTTAGTGACCTGGAGGGGAAGGGGATGGATGCTGAAATTTAGCACCATATTAGGACCAAGTCTTACTTTACTTTGAGAGACAAGCTTATTGTAGGAAAGGTCCTGGGATGGGACCAAATCCAGTCCTTACTCTGCAGCCCTTGATTCTTGAGCATTCTTTCCTGCTTAAACTCTTTTCTTCCTACTTCCGCGGTGTTATTGAAATAATTGAGTTTGTGTGCGTGCATGTGTGTGTGCATACATGTTCCTGATGCTTTCCAAATCCCCCTCTCATTCTCTTCTTTTAAGGCCCTGGCACTGTCCCATACTTTTTTCCCCATCCCCAATTAAAACCCTTCAATTTCCAGGCATCTCCCTTAATGTACAGACTCCTTAAAAATGGCTTTTCTTCCCCCCATGGTCTGTTTCCTGCCAATCTCTTTGGTCTCTTCTTTGTCTTATCTCTGCCCACGGTCTCCTTGAAATCTTTGTCCAGTACTTTGAACACACTCTTTGTCTCTTGCATCTAGGCTTTTTCACATATAAGACAGGTTTATAGATGAGGAAACCAAGACCAAGAGGTGAGGCAATTTACCTAAGGTCACATGATTATTAGGAGGAAGCCAGGCTGTACTTTGGGCAGCCTGGTTTCTCCCTTTTGAGTCTTATAGGATCATAAAAGCGTGCTGCAGGGCAGAGAAATTTCAATAGCCAGGCTCTCATCCAATATGGTAAAGCTCTCCCAGTTGCTTGTTGTGCCCACTATTTCTGTCCTGCCAGCGGGTAAACTAGAATCAACCCCAGCTCTAGAGGCCGCACTGGGGAAGAGGACCGGCTCACTGGTGCCACCTGGTGGTGAATGTTCCTCAGGGCAGGGGCAAAGCATTTCCTTGCGCATCACTCAAGTGCAAGAGTACACGTCTCACCTCATCTCCCCCCTCCTACGCCTCCTTTTCACCTTCTGCTTCTTCTCTTCCATCTTCTTCCATCTTTGTTTTCATCTTCCTCCATCTTTGTTTTCATCTTCCTCCTTGTTCTTCTCTATCTTCCTCCCTCCTTTTTTTTTCTTTTTTTGCCCTCTTTTTAAACATTTTCTTTTTCTTTTCCTCTTAGTCCCCTGCAGGACAGCGTTTTTTATTCTGACTTTCATTGGTCCCTGGCCTCTCACAGATTATAACAGGAAATCAGCAGCCTCCTCTTTCCTCTGTGCCTCACCTCCCCAGCCCCCCACACATTGTCGGGTCTCCTCCTACAGTGCCTTGCCACCTGAGGATCTAAAGTGGGGACATGTGCGTCTGCACCAGGATTTGCTTAGTCAGAGTCCATGAGAACTCGAGCAAGTCCCTTCAGCACTAACAGGCTTTTGCTGTCTCCTCTTCTAATAGGGATATCTCAAACTACTTGCCTGCACTGAGGTGAGGATGACATGAGACAAGATATTATCACAGTGCCTGGCTCAGCTACAATGTGTCCTCAGACCACGGTGCCTGCAACACTTGCTATTTCCTGCAGGTGGCCCTCTTCTCTGTGCCCTGTTCCCCGGGATCCGCACAACTGCTCCACTCCTTGCCATCGCGCCCTGTACAGCATTCTGATCCCTGCATTTGTGCCCTAGCTCACCTCCCTCCTGCTCATTTGTCACCATCAGAAGCCAGCTCCTGTGTAAGCTCGATGGGAGGCCCTCCCTGGTGTCTCCTGCACATCCGAGTCCCCTTGCCTCCACTCTATGCCTGTGGTGAAGGCTTTTCTAGAGTCCGTTAAGTGCAAGCAACAGACAGAGCATTTTCCTTTTAAATTCTCCAGCTCTGAACAAAGAGCTGACATTCAATCAATACTTGATTTATTGATTTCCCGAAGCTCTCCAGAGCTCTAGCTTAGCTCTAGGACTAGGGGAGCCGAACCCTGAAGGCTCATGAGCTATGTCAACACCCCTCAGTGTTTTCCTGCAGAGAGGTGGCTCAGTGCAAGAAAGCCTTATGGGATCAGACAGAACCGGCTTTGAGCCCCAACTCTACTTCCTGGCTGTGTGCTCTCAGGCTTATTACTTAACTTCTTTGATCCTCAGTGCTTTTCTCTGTGAAGTGGGAATATTAAAAGGATCTACTTCACAGGGTTGTTGTGAGGATTAAAAGAGATAATAGTTACTTGGTTCTAAAAATTAGCAATACATTCCTCTTAGCTGCACTGTCTCTATTTGTTTCCAGATGGTCCATCTGTCATGATTCCCTTGCTCAGAGTACAGACTGTGGTCTGTCAGGTGGATGGGAGAACTGAGGAGTCTGTAAGTACGGATGGCTCAAGAAGACAAAGGTATATTCAAAAGGGCAGCGACCTTTCCGTTCAGCCATTTAGAGGCAGCCTTGCTGCTCTCTAGTGCTAGGGACATTTTGACGTGGCCCCCTCCTCCTCATTTTCCCTGGTCAAATTATGGGTAGACGGGATACCATCATTGCACATTGGTTGCTACCTCATCCTTGAGCACAGCCCATGTCAAAATGGCATTACCAACATCTCCACTTTCAGGCTGAAAGGTGTCCTGAGCACTGAATTCCACATGGGTGGGGTGGGGATGACTCCCCACACCACCAAGCGATTCCCTAATGTCAGCTGAGTGTCTGCTGTTCAAGTCCGTTTGGACACTATCTGCCCAGAGATAGCATTAGCTTCCACAGGGGGAGGGCTCAGTCCCACAAGACTGCTCACCAGTTCAGACACCATTCACAAGTCCAGGTGGCCACCTGCATTTCTGACCAACTGGCTGTAAATCACAGGTTCCCATGACCCCCTCTTTGGATTCAATTAATTTGCTAGAATGGCTCACAGAACTCAGGAAATGTGTTTATGCGCTAGATTACCAGTTTATTATGAAGGACGTTAAAGGGCACAAATCCACAGCCAGGTGAAGAGACACACAGGACAAGATCCCAAACAAATTAGCTTCTGTCCTCTTGGAGTTTGGGGCTCGGCAGGGTGGCATGAAGAAGCATTTTTGTTCCCCAATGTGGAAACTCTCCAAGCCCCTTTTTGGGGGATTTTATGGAGGTTTTCTTACACAGGCATTGTTGATTAAATCATTGGCGTTGTCAGTTGCTTCAAACTCCAGGCTTTCTTCTTTCCCTAGAAGTCAGGGGTTGGGACTGAAAGTTCTGATCCTCTAATCATGGCTGGTTCTCCTGGAAACTAGCCTCCGTCCTTAAGCCTTAAGCCTTCCAAAAGTCACCTCATTAACATAAACCCACTTGTGGTGCAAGGGGGCTTGTTAAGAGTAACAAGACACCCATTTCATTTTTATGGCTCTGATTTGTTTTTTCAGGAACTGAGGATAAGAGACCAAATAGTATCACAAAAGATGCCCCCATTGCTCTTGCTACTCAGGAAATTTTTTTTTTATTATGTTATGTTAATCACCATACATTACATCATTAGTTTTTGATGTAGTGTTCCATGATTCATTGTTTGCGTATAACACCCAATGCTCCATGCAGAATGTGCCCTCTTTAATACCCATCACCAGGCTAACTCATCCCCCCAACCCCTCCCCTCTAGAACCCTCAGTTTGTTTCTCAGAGTCCATTGTCTCTCATGGTTCATCTCCCCCTCCGATTCCCCCCATTTATTTTTCCCTTCCTGCTATCTTCTTCTTCTTCTTCTTCTTCTTTTTTTTTTTTTAACATATAATGTATTATTTGTTTCAGAGGTACAGGTCTGTGATTCAACAGTCTTACACAATTCACAGCGCTCACCGTAGCACATACCCTCCCCAATGTCTATCACCCAGCCACCCCATCCCTCCCACCCCCCACCACTCCAGCAACCCTCAGTTTGTTTCCTGAGATTAAGAATTCCTCATTATCAGTGAGGTCATATGATACATGTCTTTCTCTGTTTGACTTATTTCGCTCAGCATAATACCCTCCAGTTCCATCCACATTGTTGCCAATGGCAAGCTTTCATTCCTTTTGGTGGCTGCATTATATTCCATTGTAAATATATACCACATCTTCTTTATCCATTCAGTTGTCGATGGACATCTTGGCTCTTTCCATAGTTTGGCTATTGTGGACATTGCTGCTATAAACATCGGGGTGCACGTACCCCTTCGGATCCCTACATTTGTATCTTTGGGGTAAATACCCAGTAGTGCAATTGCTGGGTTGTACGGTAGCTCTATTTTCAACTTTTTGAGGAACCTCCATACTGTTTTCCAGAGTGGCTGCACCAGCTTGCATTCCCACCAAGAGTGTAGGAGGGTTCCCCTTTCTCCGCATCCCTGCCAACATCTGTCGTTTCCTGACTTGTTAATTTTAGCCATTATGACTGGTGTGAGGTGGTATCTCATTGAGGTTTTGATTTGGATTTCCCTGATGCCGAGCAATATTGAGCACTTTTTCATGTGTCTGTTGGCCATTTGGATGTCTTCTTTGTATAACTTTCTTTTTTTTTTTTAATGTATTTATTTTTTCTCTTTTTCTTTTTTTTTTATTCTTATGTTAATCCCCATACATTACAGCATTAGTTTTAGATGAAGTGTTCCATGATTCATTGTTTGTGCATAACACCCAGTGCTCCATGCAGAATGTGCCCTCCTCAATACCCACCACCAGGCTAACCCATCCTCCCACCCCCCTCCCCTCTAGAACCCTGTTTGTTTTTCAGAGTCCATCGTCTCTCATGGTTCGTCCACCCCTCCGATTTCCCCCACTTCATTCTTCCCCTCCCGCTACCTTCTTCTTCTTCTTCTTTTTTTTTTTTCTTAACATATATTGCATTATTTGTTTCAGAGGTACAGATCTGAGATTCAACAGTCTTGCACAATTCACAGCGCTTACCAGAGCACACACCCTCCCCAGTGTCTATCACCCAGTCACCCCATCCCTCCCACCCCACCCCCCACTCCAACAACACTCAGTTTGTTTCCTGCGATTAAGAATTCCTCATATCAGCGAGATCATATGATACATGTCTTTCTCTTTTTGACTTACTTCACTCAACGTAATACCCTCCAGTTCCATCCACGTCGTTGCAAATGGCAAGATCTCATTCCTTTTGATGGCTGCATAATATTCCATTGTATATATATACCACTTCTTCTTTATCCATTCATCTGTCGATGGACATCTTGGCTCTTTCCACAGTTTGGCTATTGTGGACATTGCTGCTATAAGCATCGGGGTGCACGTACCCCTTCGGATCCCTACTTTTGTATCTTTGGGGTAAATACCCAGTAGTGCAATTGCTGGATCATATGGTAGCTCTATTTTCAAGTTTTTGAGGAACCTCCATATAGTTTTCCAGAGTGGCTGCACCAGCTTGCATTCCCACCAAGAGTGTAGGAGGGTTCCCCTTTCTCCACATCCCCGCCAACATCTGTCGTTTCCTGACTTGTTAATTTTAGCCATTCTGACTGGTGTGAGGTGGTATCTCATTGAGGTTTTGATTTGGATTTCCCTGATGCTGAGCGATATTGAGCACTTTTTCATGTGTCTGTTGGCCATTTGGATGTCTTCTTTGGAAAAATGTCTGTTCATGTCTTCTGCCCATTTCTTGATTGGATTCTTTGTTCTTTGGGTGTTGAGTTTGATGAGTTCTTTATAGATTTTGGATACTAGCCCTTTATCTGATATGTCATTTGCAAATATCTTCTCCCATTCTGTCGGTTGTCTTTTGGTTTTGTTGACTGTTTCCTTTGCTTTGCAAAAGCTTTTTATCTTGATGAAGTCCCAATAGTTCATTTTTGCCCTTGCTTCCCTTGCCTTTGGCGATGTTTCTAGGAAGAAGTTGCTTTGGCTGAGGTCAAAGAGGTTGCTGCCTGTGTTCTCCTTTAGGATTTGGATGGACTCCTGTCTCACATTGAGGTCTTTCAACCATTTGGAGTCTATTTTTGTGTGTGGTGTAAGGAAATGGTCCAGTTTCATTCTTCTGCATGTGGCTATCCAATTTTCCCAACACCATTTGTTGAAGAGACTGTCTTTGTTCCATTGGACATTCTTTCCTGCTTTGTCGAAGATTAGTTGACCGCAGAGTTGAGGGTCCATTTCTGGGCTCTCTATTCTGTTCCATTGATCTATGTGTCTGTTTTTGTGCCAGTACCATGCTGTCTTGATGATGACAGCTTTGTAATAGAGCTTGAAGTCCGGAATTGTGATGCCGCCAGCTTTGCTTTTCTTTTTCAATATTCCTCTGGCTATGCGGGGTCTTTTCTGGTTCCATACAAATTTTAGGATGATTTGTTCCATTTCTTTGAAAAAAGTGGATGGTATTTTGATGGGGATTGCATTGAATGTGTAGATTGCTCTAGGCAGCATTGACATCTTCACAATATTTGTTCTTCCAATCCATGAGCATGGAATGTTTTTCCATTTCTTTGTGTCTTCCTCAATTTCTCTCATGAGTATTTTATAGTTTTCTGAGTACAGATCCTTTGTCTCTTTGGTTAGATTTATTCCTGGGTATCTTATGGTTTTGGGTGCAATTGTAAATGGGATCAACTCCTTAATTTCTCTTTCTTCTGTCTTGTTGTTGGTGTATAGGAATGCCACTGACTTCTGTGCATTGATTTTATATCCTGCCACTTTACTGAATTCCTGTATGAGTTCTAGCAGTTTTGGGGTGGAGTGTTTTGGGTTTTCCACATAAAGTATCATATCATCTGCAAAGAGTGAGAGTTTGACTTCTTCTTTGCCAATTTGGATGCCTTTGATTTCTTTTTGTTGTCTGATTGCTATGGCTAGGACTTCCAATACTATGTTGAATAGCAGTGGTGATAGTGGACATCCCTGCCGCATTCCTGACCTTAGGGGGAAAGGTCTCAGTTTTTCCCCATTGAGAATAATATTTGCTGTAGGTTTTTCATAGATGGCTTTTATGATATTGAGATATGTACCCTCTATCCCTATACTCTGAAGAGTTTTGATCAAGAAAGGATGCTGTACTTTGTCAAAAGCTTTTTCTGCATCTATTGAGAGGAGCATATGATTCTTGTTCTTTCTTTTGTTAATGTATTGTATCACACTGATTGATTTGCGGATGTTGAACCAAACTTGCAGCCCAGGGATAAATCCCTCTTGGTCGTGGTGAATAATCCTTTTAATGTACTGTTGGATCCTATTGGCTAGTATTTTGGTGAGAATTTTTGCATCCATGTTCATCAGGGATATTGGTCTGTAATTCTCCTTTTTGATGGGGTCTTTGTCTGGTTTGGGGATCAAGGTAATGCTGGCCTCATAAAACGAGTTTGGAAGTTTTCCTCCCATTTCTATTTTTTGGAACACTTTCAGAAGAATAGGTATTAATTCTTCTTGAAATGTTTGGTAGAATTCCCCTGGGAAGCCATCTGGCCCTGGGCTTTTGTTTTTTGGGAGATTTTTGATGACTGCTTCAATTTCCTTAGTGGTTATAGGTCTGTTCAGGTTTTCTATTTCATCCTGGTTCAGTTTTGGTAGTTGATACATCTCTAGGAATGCCTCCATTTCTTCCAGGTTATCTAATTTGCTGGCATAGAATTGCTCATAATATGTTCTTATAATTGTTTGTATTTCTTTGGTGTTGGTTGTGATCTCTCCTCTTTCATTCATGATTTTGTTGATTTGGGTCATTTCTCTTCTCTTTTTGATAAGTCTGGCCAGGGGTTTATCAATTCTTTATCAATTCTTCTTGTTAATTCTTTCAAAGAACCAGCTCCTAGTTTCGTTGATCTGTTCTACTGTTCTTTTAGTTTCTATTTCATTGATTTCTGCTCTGATCTTTATGGTTTCTCTTCTCCTGCTGGGTTTAGGCTTTATTTGCTGTTCTTTCTCCAGCTCCTTTAGGTGTAGGGTTAGGTTGTGTACTTGAGACCTTTCTTGTTTCTTGAGAAAGGCTTGTATTGCTATATACTTTCCTCTTAGGACTGCCTTTGCTGCATCCCAAAGATTTTGAACAGTTGTGTTTTCATTTTCATTGGTTTCCATGTATTTTTTTTAATTCTTCTTTAATTTCCTGGTTGACCCATTCATTCTTCAGTAGGATGCTCTTTAGCCTCCATGTATTTGAATTCTTTCCGACTTTCCTCTTGTGATTGAGTTCTAGTTTCAAAGCATTGTGGTCTGAAAATAGGCAGGGAATGATCCCAATCTTTTGGTACCAGTTGAGACCTGATTTATGACCTAGGATGTGATCTATTCTGGAGAATGTTCCATGGGTACTAGAGAGGAATGTGTATTCCGTTGCTTTGGGGTGGAATGTTCTGAATATGTCTGTGAAGTCCATTTGGTCCAGTGTGTCATTTAAAGTCTTTATTTCCTTGTTGATCTTTTGCTTAGCTGATCTGTCCATTTCAGTGAGGGGGATGTTAAAGTCCCCCACTATTATTGTATTGTTGTCAATGTGTTTCTTTGCTTTTGTTATTAATTGCCTTATATAATTGGCTGCTCCCATGTTAGGGGCATAGATATTTACAATTGTTAGATCTTCTTGTTGGATAGACCCTTTAAGTATGATATAGTGTCCTTCCTCATCTCTTATTACAGTCTTTGGTTTAAAGTCTAATTTGTCTGATATAAGGATTGCCACCCCAGCTTTCTTTTGGTGTCCATTAGCATGGTAAATGGTTTTCCACCCCCTCACTTTCAATCTGTGGGTGTCTTTGGTTCTAAAATGAGTCTCTTGCAGACAGCATATCGATGGGTCTTGTTTTTTAATCCAGTCTGTTAGCCCGTGTCTTTTGATTGGGGCATTTAGCCCATTTACATTCAGGGCAATTACTGAAAGATAGGAATTTAGTGCCATTGTATTGCCTGTAAGGTGATTGTTAACCGTATATTGTCTGTGTTCCTTTCTGGTCTATGTTGCTTTTAGGCTCTCTCTTTGCTTAGAGGACCCCTTTCAAGATTTCCTGTAGGGCTGGTTTTGTGTTTGCAAATTCCTTTAGTTTTTGTTTGTCCTGGAAGCTTTTTCTCTCTCCTTCAATTTTCAATGACAGCCTAGCTGGATAGAGTATTGTTGGCTGCATATTTTTCTCATTTAGTGCTCTGAATATATCCTGCCAGTCCTTTCTGGCCTGCCAGGTCTCTGTGGATAGGTCTGTTGCCAATCTAATGTTTCTACCCTTGTAGGTTACATATCTCTTCTCCCGAGCTGCTTTCAGGATTTTCTCTTTGTCTTTGAGACTCGTAAGTTTTACTATTGGATGTCGGGGAGTTGACCTATTTTTATTGATTTTGAGAGGGGTTCTCTGTGCTTCCTGGATTTTAATGCCTGTTTCTTTCCCCAAATTAGGGAAGTTCTCTGCTATAATTTGCTCCATTATACCTTCTGGCCCTCTCTCTCTCTTTCTTCTTCTTCTGGGATCCCAATTATTCTAATGTTGTTTCGTCTTATGGTATCGCTTATCTCTCGAATTCTGCCCTCGTGATCCAGTAGTTGTTTATCTCTCTTTTTCTCAGCTTCTTTATTTTCCATCATTTGGTCTTCTATATTACTGATTCTCTCTTCTGCCTCATTTATTCTAGCAGTTAACGCCCCCATTTTTGATTGCACCTCATTAATAGCCTTTTTGATTTCTACTTGGTTGGATTTTAGCTCTTTTACTTCTCCAGAAAGGGTTTCTCTAATAACTTCCATTTTTTTTTTCAAGCCCAGCTAGTATCTTTAAAGTGATGATTCTGAACTCTAGATCTGACATCGTACTAATGTCCGTATTGAGTAGGTCCCTGGCAGTCGGTACTACCTCTTGTTCTTTTTGTTGAGGTGATTTTTTCCGTCTTGTCATTTTGTGCAGAGGAGAATAGATTAATGAGAGAACAAAATGCTAGCAGAGTAACCACGTCCCCAGAAAATATACTCTAAACAAATCAGAAAAGACCTGAAGCAGTGGGATAAGAAAGGGAAAGAGAGAAAAAAGAAAAAGAAAAAAAGAAAAAGATAAAGATAAAAACAAAAACAAACAAAACAACAACAACAAAAGAAAAACCAGAATGTGATCAAATATGATCTATATGGTATATAGATCAGTGCCACACACTAGATTTGGGGTGTATTTTGGTCTTTTAGAAGAAAGTGCCTCCCAAAATTTTAAAGAAAGAAAAACTTATATATGTACAAAAATAAGGGTTGATATGATGAAGGGATGGAATATGACTGTAAAAATGGAAATTATAAAAAATTTTATAAAAGGAATTGATAAGAAGTTTTTTGAAAAAAGAAAGAAGAGGATTTAAAAAAAAGAAAAAAGAAAAAGAAAAAAAAAGGGAGAGGATGTGATCAGGCAGGGGAATAGAAAACACCATATACTAGAGATTTAGGGTATATTTTAATCTGTTAGAAGAAACTATCTCAAAATTTTAAAGAGAGAACAACTTATATATATAAGCCAAAAATATGGGTAACTACTACGAAGGGATAGAATATAACTCTAAAAATGAAAAATAAAAATGTTTTTTTTTAAAAAAAGGGATTGATAAGATGTTGGTTGAAAAAGGGAAAAAGAAAAATTCAAAAAGAAATAAAAAGACAAAAAGACAGTTAAAAAAAAATTAACTTTAAAAGACTAAAGAATCATGGTAAAAAAGCCGTGAATTCTATGTGCAGTAGTCCCCTAGCGCTGGAGTTCTGCCGTTCTCATTGATCGGTAAACTTGGTCTTGGCCGGCTGTTCTCGCTGATCTTCTGGGGAGGGGCCTGTTGCCATGGTTTCCAAATGTCTCTGCCGGAGGCGGAATTGCCCCGCCCTTGCCCCCTCCCGGCTAAGTAATCTGCTCGGGTTTGCTCTCCGGGGCTTTTGTTCCCTGCGAGCTTTCCGTACAGCTTTGGAGGCGGAGAGTGAAAATGGCGGCCTCCCAATCTCCACCCCGGAGGAGCCGAGAACTCGGGGCCGCTCCTCAGTGAGCCCCCAGAGAAAAGCCGTCAGTCACTCCCGTCTCCCCGGTCTCCGGCCGCACTCCGTGCTCACCCGGCCTGCGACTGTGTGCCTCTATCTCTGGCCCCCGACCCCGGGTGGAGTCTGCAAACCCAGCAGATCCCTGCGGTGCACTCCCGCGCCGCTCCTCCTGGGGGAGGAAGGGGAGTCTCCCCGGATCTGCCGCTTGTTGGGTCCCTGCTGGAGGAGCAGGGGCCCGACTGTGCCGCGGATCACGGTTTATGACAACCCCGAGCTGAGAGCCCGCGCCTGGGCTCCGCCTCTGCAGCCGGCTTCCCTGCTCCGTTACCTGGGAGCTCTGCCACACTCAGGCACCCCCGGTCTTTCTGTGACCCCGAGGGTCCTGGGACCACACTGTCCCGGAGGGTTCCACCCCCCGCTTAGCCACCAGAGTGACGTCCCTCAGCGGGGCAGACTTTTAAAAGTTCCGATTTTGTGCTCCGCGGCTCTATCACTTGCCAGAAGCGGCCGACGGAGGCCCCTCCCCCGCCGTCTATCCTCCCGAATATCGCCTCGGATTCACTTCTCCGCACGTCCTACCTTCCAGAAAGTGGTCGCTTTTCTGATGAGAGAGTTGTTGCTCTTCTTTTCTTCAATCTCCTGTTGAGTTTGTAGGTGTTCAGAATGGTTTGATCCCTATCCAGCTGAATTCCTGAGAGGAGACGAAATCCAGGTCTCCTACTCCTCCACCATCTTGCTCCGCCCCCCTGGATGTCTTCTTTGGAAAAATGTCTGTTCATGTCTTCTGCCCATTTCTTGATTGGATTCTTTGTTCTTTGGGTGTTGAGTTTGATAAGTTCTTTATAGATTTTGGATACTAGCCCTTTATCTGATATGTCATTTGCAAACATTTTCTCCCATTCTGTCGGTTGTCTTTTGGTTTTATTGACTGTTTCTTTTGCTGTGCAAAAGCTTTTTATCTTGATGAAGTCCCAATAGTTCATTTTTGCCCTTGCTTCCCTTGCCTTTGGCGATGTTTCTAGGAAGAAGTTGCTGTGACTGAGATTGAAGACGTTGCTGCCTATGTTCTCCTTTAGGATTTTGATGGACTCCTGTCTCACAATTAAGTCTTTCAACTATTTTGAGTTTATTTTTGTGTGTGGTGTAAGGAAATGGTCCAGTTTCATTCTTCTGCATGTGACTGTCCAGTTTTCCCAACATTTGTTGAAGAGACTGTCTTTTTTCCATTGGATATTCTTTCCTACTTTGTCAAAGATGAGTTGACCATAGAGTTGAGGGTCCATTTCTGGGCTCTCTATTCTGTTCCATTGATCTATGTGTCTGTTTTTGTGCCAGTACCATACTGTCTTGATGATGACAGCTTTGTAATAGAGCTTGAAGTCTGGAATTGTGATGCCGCCAGCTTTGCTTTTCTTTTTCAATATTCCTCTGGCTATTCGGGGTCTTTTCTGGTTCCATACAAATTTTAGGATTATTTGTCCCATTTCTGTGAAAAAAGTGGATGGTATTTTGATGGGGATTGCATTGAATGTGTAGATTGCTCTAGGTAGCATTGACATCTTCACAATATTTGTTCTTCCAACCCATGAGCATGGAACGTTTTTCCATTTCTTTGTGTCTTCTTCAATTTCTCTCATGAGTATCTTATAGTTTTCTGAGTACAGATTCTTTGCCTCTTTGGTTAGATTTATTCCTGGGTATCTTATGGTTTTGGGTGCAATTGTAAATGGGATCAACTCCTTAATTTCTCTTTCTTCTGTCTTGTTGTTGGTGTATAGGAATGCCACTGACTTCTGTGCATTGATTTTATATCCTGCCACTTTACTGAATTCCTGTATGAGTTCTAGCAGTTTTGGGGTGGAGTGTTTTGGGTTTTCCACATAAAGTATCATATCATCTGCAAAGAGTGAGAGTTTGACTTCTTTGCCTATTTGGATGCCTTTTATTTCTTTTTGTTGTCTGATTGCTGTGGCTAGGACTTCTAATACTATGTTGAACAGCAGTGGTGATAGTGGACATCCCCGCCATGTCCTGACCTTAGGGGGAAAGCTCTCAGTTTTTCCCCACTGAGAATGATATTTGCTGTGGGTTTTTCATAGATGGCTTTTATGATATTGAGGTATGTACCCTCTATCCCTATACTCTGAAGAGTTTTGATCAAGAAACGATGCTGTACTTTGTCAAATGCTTTTTCTGCATCTATTCACAGGATCATGTGGTTCTTGTTCTTTCTTTTGTTAATGTATTGTATCACATTGATTGATTTGTGGATGTTGAACCAACCTTGCAGCCCAGGGATAAATCCCACTTGGTCGTGGTGAATAATCCTTTTAATGTACTGTTGGATCCTATTGGCTAGTATTTTGGTGAGACTTTTTGCTTCTATGTTCATCAAAGATATTGGTCTGTAATTCTCCTTTTTGATGGGGTCTTTGTCTGGTTTGGGGTTCAAGGTAATGGTGGCCTCATAAAACGAGTTTGGAAGTTTTCCTCCCATTTCTATTTTTTGGAACAGTTTCAGAAGAATAGGTATTAATTCTTCTTTAAATGTTTGGTAGAATTTCCCTGGGAAGCCATCTGGCCCTGGGCTTTTGTTTGTTGTGGGATTTTTGATGACTGCTTCAATTTCCTTAGTGGTTATAGGTCTTTTCAGGTTTTCTATTTCTTCCTGGTTCAGTTTTGGTAGTTGATACATCTCTAGAAATGCATCCATTTCTCCCAGATTATCTAATTTGCTGGCTTATCATTGCTCATAATATGTTCTTATAATTGTTTGTATTTCTTTGGTGTTGGTTGTGATCTCTCCTCTTTCATTCATGATTTTGTTGATTTGGGTCATTTCTCTTTTCTTTTTGGTAAATCTGGCCAGGGGTTTATCAATCTTGGTAACTCTTTCAAAGAACCAGCTCCTAGTTTCGTTGATCTGTCCTACTGTTCTTTTGGTTTCTATTTCATTGATTTCTGCTCTGATCTTTATTATTTCTCTTCTCCTGCTGGGTTTAGGCTTTATTTGGTGTTCTTTATCCAGCTGCTTTAGGTGTATGGTTAGGTTGTGTATTTGAGACCTTTCTTGTTTCTTGAGAAAGGCTTGTATTGCTATATACTTTCCTCTTAGGACTGCCTTTGCTGCATCCCAAAGATTTTGAACAGTTGTGTTTTCATTTTCATTGGTTTCCATGTATTTTTTTTAATTCTTCTTTAATTTCCTGGTTGACCCATTCATTCTTCAGTAGGATGCTCTTTAGCCTCCATGTATTTGAGTACTTTCCGACTTTCCTGTTGTGATTGAGTTCTAGTTTCAAAACATTGTGGTCTGAAAATAGGCAGGGAATGATCCCAATCTTTTGGTACCAGGTGAGACCTGATTTGTGACCTAGGATGTGATTGATTTTGGAGAATGTTCCATGGGCACTAGAGAAGAATGTGTATTCTGTTTCTTTGGGTTGGAATGTTCTGAATATGTCTGTGAAGTCCATTTGGTCCAGGGTGTCATTTAAAGTCTTTATTTCCTTATTGATCTTTTGCTTAGATGATCTGTCCATTTCAGTGAGGGGGGTATTAATGTCCCCCACTATTATTGTATTGTTGTCGATGGGTTTCTTTGCTTTTGTTATTAATTGCCTTATATAATTGGCTGCTCCTATGTTAGGGGCATAGATATTTACAATTGTTAGATGTTCTTGTTGGATAGACCCTTTTAGTATGATATAGTGTCCTTCCTCATCTCTTATTATAGTCTTTGGTTTAAAATCTAATTTGTCTGATATAAGGATTGCCACCCCAGCTTTCTTTTCGTGTTTACTACTCAGCAAATTCTAAGGGTTTTAGGAGCTGTGAGCCTGGAGCTCTGAAGACCAAATATAGACAAGAAATATATATATCTTTGGTCATTTAGATCATTTAGGCCATTTAGATCATTGGGTCATTTAAATGACCAAATATATGTATTTCTTATAAATCACAATATCATCAGTTGGGTGGATCTCTGGGGAAGACTGCAGAGTAGGTGTAGGAGGACTATAAGCTTGCCTTGTCCCATGGGTATGTCTAGATAGCTCTCATATCAGTGTAAATAACCCAGGAAATGACCCAAAGACTGGCAGACCAGACTCTACAACTCAGTGTAGAGAAGAAGCCACATGGAAGATGGTAGGAAGGGTGGAGACATGGCGGGGATCTAAACCCTGCTCTCTGGAAAGAGGGAGCCAAGGGCACAGAGCGGGAAGAGGAACCGACGGTTACGCTGGGGAGCCTGCACAGGGAAGGCAAGTCCCCATAACATGTGGCTTTGTAAATCCCAGTATCACACCTGCCAAGGAAGGCAATGCTGAGACCGGAAGGGGCTGCTGTGGAGGCTGAGTGGGGACCAAGCAGCTCTGGGATGGAGGCAGCACAGAATGTGAGCCAAAATGCCAGCTGGAGTCAAAGCAGGAGTGGCCACCACAGAGGAAGGTAGGTAAGAGGCGGCCACCACTGAGTAAAGCATGTGGAATGGCTAAGACCCCAGCGGGAAGGGAGGTAGGGCCCCAGAAGCTCGCTTCAACTTTTTGGGGACCCCAAATTGCAATTCCAGCTAGGTTTTTAAAATTATTTTGCCCCATGAGAGGGAAAAGGGAATTCTTAATTGAATGCCTGCTGTGTGCTTGCCACATTTATATACCTGTTATTTCACTTAATCCTTGGTAAAAATGTTGTGAGGTAGCCTGACTTCAGGTGGCTCTGCCTTCATCTCCTACGCTCTGCTCTCACCACCACACTGGCCTCCATTCTGTGGTCACACACTGCAATCTCAGTCTCACTCCCACCTCAGGGCCTTTGCACTTGGCTGTTCCTCTGCGTGCAATGTTTTTGCACTAGATGTCTGCATGGGTGTCCCTCTTCATCCTTCAGGTCTATACTCACATAGGCCATCTTCAGAGGAGGGGCCCAAATTGCAGCTCTCCACAGCACTCCAGATCCCCTTCTCTGTTTTCCTTCTTCCCTCCTTGGTAGTTATGGCTATGTATATGTACACACACACACACAGGTCCTACATTATATATATATATGAACTCTGTATATATAATATATATTTTTTATTTCTTTATGATGTTTTTTATATTTTGTCATCCTCCACTAGAACCTAAGCCCCTTTGAAGCAGATCAGAATTATGTGCTGGCACTTAGAGCAACACTTAGCATAGAGCAAACACTCCATAAATGTTGCAAGGATGGATGGATGGATGGATGGATGGATGGATGGATGGATGGGGATTATTTGCGTCATTTCACCATCGAGGAACTGGAGGCTCAGAGAGGTGAAATCCTGTGGCTCGTGGTCATCCAGCCAGTGGGTGCCTGAGCCGGGATCCAAGCCCAGCCTGATCAGCCTCTGGGCTGCCGTGGCATACTCCACACCTGTCTTACCCAAGGCAGTGACATGGAGGTGACCGGGAGGGCATGGAGCTGTATCAGGTTGAAGTTACGTGAGAAGGTAAGTTGAGAAGTTCCCCTAAGACAAGGCTGAAAAACTAGAAATCAGGGCTTAGAACATATTCTTACCAACAGGGTTGGGAGGAAAAGCTGGGGCAGCTAAGGCGTAGTTTTCAAATCAAAAGACAGAAATGACCAGATATGAGGTTAGTGGTTACTCAATCCCACTTCATCCTCCCCGTGAGTTAAATATTATCCATCAGCCTCATTTTATTGGTGGGTGATGACATGCTCATAGCATTTGCAACACTTTTCCATGGCCACACAGTCCAGGTCCCGAGCCCTAAGCCCCTAGCCTTTTCTCCTTTCCCTCCCTGCCTTTCCCCTGGTGCCTGAAGCCTCTGACTTGGGGGAGTGCTGGCCACGCCCCCACGCCTGGTAAAGGCCAACCCTCTTCTCTGTCACGAGCCCACCCCACCATGACAGGATGCAGGCTGCTAAGTGGCTCTGGGCTCCAAGCATGCTGCCGGCCCCTGCCAGCCTGGGCCCCTGCCAGGCCAGTCCGCTTATCTTCTCCAGATGCAAGGAGGCATGGGGAATTCCCATGGCAGGAAATGGAGATGTTTTATCTTCTCCAGATGCAGGGAGGTATGAGGAATTCCCAAGGCAGGAAATGGAGGTGTTTTATCTTGTGAAAAATCACAGAAGCCCTACTTTGAATTCCTCCCACTCAGGAGTGTGTAGAGCTGCTGGAATCATTCCCATGTATCTGGCTTGGGGGAGGGATAGCTGATGACAAGGTAGTGCTTGACCTTGACCCTGGGGAGCTGGAAAGGGCATTCCTGGTCCACCGTGAAAAATGACCTCTGTCAGGGCCCTGGTAAGTGAGCACTTAGAATCATTTGGTTAGGGGGTGCCTGGGTGGCTCAGTTGGTTAAGTGTCCAACGACTCTTGATCTTGACTCAGGTCTTGATTTCTGGGTCATGGGTTCGGGCTCTGTGTTGGGTTCCATGCTGGGTGTGGAGCCTACTTAAAAAAAAAAAAAAAAGAATTATCATTTGACTAGGGCTGGATGGAAGTCTGTTTGTTCTGACTGAGGAAAGTATTTACGAAGCTAACAAGAAATATAAACAAGAACTGGAGGGGAACTCTATTGCTTCTAATGTGCTTGATATGCTAATTACAAATTATGCTCATCTTTTTGTGTTAAAGGAGGTCCCCTCAGGAATTTATATGTTAGCTAGTTGCTAGGAGTACTTGAAACATATTAGATGGGATTTCTTTAAAAATATGTTATAATTTAGGGAAGCGTTACCATCTCTTTACTCCTTCATCCATTATTCAATCAATATTTACTGAACTCTTACTCTGTGACAGGGGTGTGCAAGATAGGGTGAGGGGGGTGGGCAGTAGGGGATGAAAGAGAGGAGGAGCCCCCTGCCCTCAGGAACCTGTGTTCTAGTGAAGGAAACTGTTCTGTTTGGACCAAGATGGTGTAGGCTGCTATAATTTCAGAAGCAAAGTGAGGACACCTCAGAAAGCACATTAAAAGGCGGCCAGTGTCCAGGCCCAGCCAGGCTGCAGGATTTAGTGGGCCGGGCCACATGCTACCTGGTGTCCAGGTCCTTATCAGCCTTACTTGCAATGCCAGAGAGATCTAGGTTCAAAGCCTAACCCTCTCACTTGCTGGCCCTGTGGCATGGATGAGTCACCTAACCTCAGGGAGCCTCAGAGGCTTTATCTGCAGACCAGGGATATTAATTTGAACTTCATGGGACGTTATGGATCAATTGAGATCAGGATATAAAATCTTACCACAACACAGAAAACAGCACGAGATGGCCAGGATATCTGAAGTATAAGAAAGCCTGTAATATCCTGAGCTTTGGCGTTACTTCCTTTAGCGTATGCACACACATGCTTGTATAGAGAAAATATTTGTCTACATATTTGTCGTCAATGCATGTGTGTATCTTCACTACATATATATATGTCCGTGAACCTGCACAACCAGTGTAAACCTATTCCCAGTTGTAGACACACATAGCCACAGGCACATCCATTGCATGGCGACGTTTGGGCTCCTTTGTTTTTTGGCTTTCCATCTCTCATTTGTCCATATTTATTTCATTTTACCCCCATTGTTCATTATCTTTCTCCACTCCACAGCCCCCCTCCAGCCCTGCAGGGAGACATTCCACCAGAAGACCCCTCTATCGCAAGAAGTCTAGGGTTCTAAATTTATTGCAACTGGGAATTTTTACTGCTGTTTTTCAAGCTTTGACTTGGGGATGCCACCTGGGGATCTCTCTTTCCCTCCTGTGAACTCTAAGATCGAACTCTGTGGTCTGAGGGATTTGCCAGCTTAATTGTTGTTCCCTGGTTAACTTGGTGGCTCCTCTCAACATGTCCCTTCATCCACAACATGCCTCTGGGCTTCTCTGGAATATTTGTTCCTGTAGGTGGGAAGCTACCCTCCTCAACTCTGAACCTTGCCGAATGGACATCCCTCAGAACTCCACCCTGAAGTGATACCCACACATGGATGGAAATACATGCATTTGCCATCAGAGAAATACATGTAGACTTTCATGTACCCTTTTATATTTATCTGCATTTTCTTTCTATGTCCTTTTGCCCTATTCCTTCAAGTTCATGTGGTAGAAGGCAGGCCTTTGGTGACACACCTCTTCCTATATAAGATAGAAGGCAATTCTTACAACAATCTGTTGAGCATCTGAGTGGAGTTCCGGTTCTAAGCTATAGGGTTAAGGTTAGCTATGGGAATCAGAGGACAAGAAAGATGCCTTGATCTATTCAGTAATTCAGCAAATATGTATTGAGCACCTGCAAGCAGACCACATGCTGGGTATCAAACTTGGGTGAAAAAGAGACATAACTTCAGATAATTCCTATAGTCAAATGAGGGATAGGGCTTTAAACATAGCAGCATACTACAAAGTTTTCAAGTATAGTTGTGATCAGTGCTACGAAGGGTAAAAGTGGGGTCTTTTGGAGTGTGAACTGGGGAGTCTTGACCAAGTGAGAGTTGTCACATGGAGGGAGGGAGGTTACTTGAGGCAGTGACATTTTTAAACCAAGACTTGAAGGATAAACAGAAGTTGGCCAGTGGAGGAAGTGAGGAGAACATTCCAGAAAGAGGAAGTAGCCCCTGCAAAGACCCTAATTCACTAGGTGTCTGGCTCATCCATGGAGGGGACAGAATCCAAAGTGGTTTGGACATGGTGAGCAGGGCAGAGCAGTGTGAGACGGAACTGGGGACAGCAGTGGCCCCTGATTCAGGAAGCCTTCACAGGGCACTCTGACACCCTCCTGCTTTATCCTGACTCTTCCCAGTGCTGCAGCCACGTCCAGCAGCCAAGTGAGACCCAGACATGCACAAAGCAAAGGACCACTGCTTGGATGCGAGGGTTCACTGGGATAAAAAAAGATAAATATTTCACACTGGCTGTTGGGCTCGTGTAAAATTATTTCCTCTCTAAATGGCTGTTTCCAAATAACTACTTCAAATCTTTCCCTGTGTCAAAGAGCCACATGAGTGTATCACCTACCAACTTCCCCATCTAGCTGTTGAAATGACCTTCTTTCTTTTAAATTTAATTTTTTTTCATCATGGTAAGTGTACTTTTTCAGCCCCATCTTGCATTGTCCCCATCCCCCCACCTCCCCTCTGGCAACCATCAGTTTGTTCTCTGTAGTTTAGAGTCTATATTTTGATTTCTCTCTTTCTTTCTTCTTCCTTATTTATTTTGTTTCTTAACTTCCATATATGGGTGAGACATATATTTTGTCTTTGACTTATTTTGCTTAGCATTATATTCTCTAGCTCTATGGGAAGATTTCATTCTTTTTTATGGCTGAATAAGATTCCATTGTATAAACATATATACCACCTCTCCTTTATCCATTCATCTATTGATGGACACTGGGCTGTTTCCATAATTTGGCTATTGTAAATATTTAGTGCTGCAATAAACGTAGGGGTACATGTATCTCTTTGAATTGGTGTTTTTGTATTTTTTGGTAAATACCCCAGTTGTGTGATTACTGGATTATAGGGTAGCTCTATTTTTAATTTTTTGAGGACCCTCCATACTGTCTTCCACAGTGGCTGCACCAGTTTGCATTCCCACCAACAGTGCACTAGGGTTCCTTTTTCTCCACATCCTCGCCAACACTTGTTGTTTCTTGTGTTTGTGATTTTAGCCATTCTGACAGGTGTGAGGTGATAGCTCATTGTGGTTTTGATTTGAATTTCCCTGATGATGGGTGAAGATGAGCATCTTCTCATGCATCTGTTGGCCATCTGGATGTCTTCTTTGGAGAACTGTCTGTTAATGTCTTCTGCCCACTTTTAATTAGATTGTTTTTTTGGGCATTGAGTTGTATCAGTTCTTTATATATTTTGGATACTAGCCCTTTATCAGATATGACATTTGCAAATACCTTCTCCCACTCATAAAAGTATGCCTTTTAGTTTTGTTGATTGTTTCCTTCACTGTGCAAAAACTTTTTATTTTGATGTAGTCCCAGTAGTTTATTTTTGCTTTTATTTCCCTTGCCTTAGGAGACATATCTAGAAAAATGTTACTATGGCTATTGCCAGAGATTACTGTCTATGCTCTCTTCAAGGATTGTTATGGTTTTAGGTCTCACATTTAGGTCTTTAATCCATTTTGAGTTTGTTTTCATCTATGGTGTGAGACAGTCGTCCAGTTTCACTCTTTTGCATGTTGTCCAGTTTTCTCAACACAAATGATTTGTTGAAGAGACTGTCTTTTTTCCCACTGGGTATTCATTTCTCCTTTGTTGAAGATTAATTTATCATATAATTGTGGGTTTATTTCTTGGTTTTCTGTCCTATTCTGTTGATCTATGTGTCTATTTTTATGCCAGTACCATACTATTTTGATTACTACTGCTTTGTAATATAGCTTAAAGTCTGGAATTGTGATACCTCCAGTTTTGTTTTTCTTTTTCAAGATTTGCTTTGGCTATTTGAGGTCTTTTGTGGTTCCATATAAACTTTAGAATCGTTTGTTCTAGTTCTGTGAAAATGGCTGTTGGTATTTTGATAGGGATTGCATTAAATCTGTAGATTGCTTTGGGCAGAATGGACATTTTAACAATATTTGTTTTTCCAATTCATGAGCATGGAATGTCTTTCCATTTCTTTGCATCATCTTCAATTTCTTTCATCAATGTTTTATAGCTTTCAAAGTACAGATCTTTACCTCTTTGGTTAAGTTTATTCCTAGATATTTTATTGCTTTTGGTGTAATTATAAATGGGAGTATTTTATCAATTTCACTGTCTGCTGCTTCATTATTAGTGTATAGGAATGCAACAGATTTCTGTATATTGATTTTGTATCCTGCGACTTTACTGAATCATTTATCACTTCCAGTAGTTTTTTGCTGGAGTCTGTAGGGTTTTCTATATATATAGTATCCTGTCATCTGCAAGTAGTGAGAGTTTTACTTCTTCATTACCAATTTGGATGCCTTTTATTTCTTTACGTCGTCTAATTCCTGGGTAGGACTTCCAGTACTATGTTGAATAAAAATGGTGAGAGTGGACATCTGACCTTAGGGGAAAGCCTCTCAGTTTTTCACATTGAGTATGATTTTAGCTCTGGGTTCTTCATAAAAGGCCTTGATTATGTTGAGGTATATTCCCTCTAGACCTACTTTGCAGAGGGTTTTTATTGTAAATGGATATTGTACTTTGTCAAATGCTTTTTCTGCATCTATTAAAATGATCATATGGTTTTTAGCCTTTCTCTTATTGATATGACTTATCATGTTGATTATTTTGTGAATATTGAACCACCCTTGCATCCCAGGAATAAAGCCCCCTTGATTGTGGTGTATGATTTTTTAAATGTGTTGTTGGGCTTGGTTTGCTATTACTTAGTTGAGAATTTCTGCATCTATATTCATGAAACATAGTTCTGTAGTTCTCTGTTTGAAATGATCTTCTTAAATGGCTTATCTTGATCTCAGACATTCCACCACAGGGCAGGGGCACCAAGAAGCCAAACCTTTTTATTTCATAGGTAAATGTGTATGTTTAATCCCGGTTATATCAGTACAACTGTGAGACATTTTAAGTAGTTTTACCTCTGGTCAAGTTGATCTGATTGGCATAGAAATCTTTAGCCTGATTTATTTTCCAACATTCAACAAACTAAAAACATTTGTTAATGAAGGTTTTAGCTACTTGTACATGTGAAAAATAATCCTCTAAATTTACATTATTTGTATGATAACAACAATGGAAAACAAGCTGAAAGGTTGAAACACATTTTCAGGAATTAGCTGCTTTCCAAAAATCCATGGATTCTTTGAATGTGACAGAGTTAGGCCAGCTGAACTTCCTCATGCAAACACTGAAGAGATTGACAGTCGTGAGAAGATATAGAACATCTGGCCCACACAGAACCTGGTCATCTCTGCAGGCTCCAAACTCCCAGGCAACTCTTTCCTTCCCAGTCAGCAAAAATGAGATCTTTGATACAAGTCAGTGATTGTAGAGGATACCTCAGATAGAGCAAAGCCTGATCTATATTTACTCTTCAGCCATCATGCCAAACCTCAGCGCCCATTTGAGGGTCCTCATTTTTAACTTTAAGAACTGATAGCATTTATACAAGAGGCCTCAACTTCTTGGACTGGCTAGGACAGAGTAGTTGAAATTTATGAAAAGTCCAGATTACAGATCTGCTCTTTTAAGCCAATGCCATTTGCTTATTCAGATCGCAGACCAGTTTGGGAATTACACCTGAAAAACTAATTCTGTCACCTCGGCTCCTTTCTCCCCTGGGTCCCCCAGCCTCATTTGAAGGAAATTTCACAAAAAGCAAGCATTTACAAAGTTGTGGGCAGGGCTTAGGGAAACCAACACGAGCTAGTACAATAATCCCAGAGCTGGCAATGATGGGGAGCTCTTATCACGCCAGGCTGAAGGGGCAAGGAAGGGGAGTAACCAGATAGGAGTTTGACTTCTGATAGAGGGACTCAGCCAAACTTTGGTGTCTCTGCTCAGAGGGAGCTGGGAATAAATTATCTTGATCTCATTGCCCTTCCAGCCTCTGATCTCCCAGTGCCTTCTGTTGACCAAACCCAACCAGAAGCCAGTAGGCAAGGGAAGAACACATTGAAGCTCAGTAGCCTTTCAGAGCATTGAGTGGGGTCAAGAAGAGAAGAAAATGAATCTCAGGATGTGGGGGCAGAGCATGGGTGAATGGAACATCCAGCACAAACTGTTTGCCTCCCTCACTAGACTGTGAAAGCCTTTTCAACGGGAGATGTGTTTTTCATTTCGTAGCCCAAGCTCCAAACTCCAGCCCCGACAAATAGAAAGGACTTAATAAATTCGGGGTAAATGAATGGATGTAGGGATGGTGAATGGATGGATGATTAAGTGACTAAATGAATAACGTAATGATTGAATGAATGATGGTGGGATAACAAAGATTTCCCTACTGGAGTTCTTTAGATGATCTGCTCTGGTAACTACCTAGGAACAATTTGTAATTAACACATCAAATTCTTCTAAAGGCCTTGAAAGACTTTGTCTCTTCTGCAGCTTAAGTAGTCGGCACAGAAGCTGGTGTACAGGATGAAATTGCTTCCTTCATAGCAGAGATAAAGCACCTCCCACCTCCTGTTCCAAAGACCTCAAATTCTGAATTAGGAGAGACATGAATTAATGAGTTCTCCGTGTAACAAGAAAAACCTCTTTTAATAACTGGGAGTTAAACAGAGTTTGGATCCCTGCTGATCTTATTGGCAAAATTAAATAAAAGTGACATTCTGCTGGCCCAAGCAAATTAGCAGCCAGCCTGTGTAAAGGCTCAGTTAACCCGAGACATTGTGTGATGTATTACCCATTGTTTGACATACTTTCATAAGAGCAAGACGAAGTGTCCCATCCTTTAGACTCTGGTAATGTGCTTCATTGTTAAATTCAATAGGAAAAGCGATTCATACTGTGGTATGATTGAAAAGAAAATTGAATCCTTTTGATGTTATAAATGTGTCTATTACTGCGTGTGCACACAAATTTTCCATGGAAATTATGGTGAAAGTAGTGATTCTCCTCGAAAAATGCATTAGTGTTGACACGTTCAATTTTATCTGCATCAGAATATAAATACCCTTTAACCATGGTCAAATTGTGCGGAATGTATATACCGCATCTGCATAAGTCACTTGTCTATCCATCTATCGGAAAAAAGAAAAAGGCATGGAGCTCCAAGAGCTAGCGTGGTCCTCCATTTGCAGTCTTAAAAATATATATTATTGAAAGCACTGGTGCAGGATTTGTGTGAGGGCCTTTCTAATTTAAAAGAACCGTTTCATAAAGCAAAGGTCTGTAATTTCATGCCCTCATCACACAAAGCAAGTTTGAAAGCTTTGAGACGCCTGGCAAGTTGGGTCACGCTAGCCTTGGCCACCAGGCATTATTGGTCATGCGCCGAGTGGTCACAGAACCTTCTTAAAGGAAGTGGGTGATGTCAGGGACATACGACTCAGCTTGGCTCTGTGGCTGCAAACCCCTGCCCTTACAAGCCAAGTGAGGACTGTGAAATGCCTTGACCTCTTGCCTCCATTCCCCTAAGACCTGCCCCTTTTCTGCTCTGCTCCTCCATCCTGCTCTGTCCTACTCTAGATGTGACACTCAAAGGGCCACTTCTCTCTGGGCTTCAGCTTCCTCTTCTGCAAATCAAAGTGGATAGTCTCCATGACTTTCCCAGTTAAATGTTTGTTACTACTGGAACACATTATGCTCTTCCCTGTATCAGTCAGGACCTTTTGGATCACAAACAGCAGAAAATACAACACAAAATGGCTTGGGAAAAATGAGAATTCAATGCTTTTCCACCATCCCCCCCTCAGCTCCCCCAAATCCAGGGGCAAACCTAGCGATGGACATTGTCATCAGTTCTGGGTGGCTCTCTGACTCTTGGCTTCTCCATTGGTGTTGAGTCCATTTGCAAACTCCCTTGGTGGTCCCTTCTCAGACGGCTGCACTCTTTGTCCACATCCTTACTACTCCAGATTCAGCAGCACTAAAACCATGAATGTGTCTTTGAGCAATGTTCCTGGACCTGGCTCTCACTGCCCCACATCAGGTCAGTGCCCACCCCTGAACTGAGCCCTGCAGGCAAAGGCATGCGATGTTCTGATTCACTAGGCTGAGGTCACGTCCACCCTTGGAGTTGAAGGTGAAGTCGACTTAACTTGTGGTATATGGAGTGAGAGTGAAGAAGGGGTAATTGTGTCAAGAAAAATTATGTTCCTCTTATTAAAAGAAGGGTAAATACTCAGTGGAAGGGGGTGGGGAGACACCTATGTTATAACGTGTTTATGCAAGCAGCTCCTGCTGCCTGAGAGACTTTCTTTTCCTTGTCACCGTGGTGAAGACTTGCTTATCTTTCAAGATCAAGTCACTGAGCCCCCTGAAATCCCTATCTGACTTCTTTACTCTCTGAGTACTGAAACATACCTGTTACAGAACCTGTAATATTCAGCCCATCTCTCCAACAAATACTTACTCAACACCTATTAAAGTACAAAGCACTGTAACACTTACTTCCACTAAGGAGTTGGAATACCAGACCCCTTTGTGCTTATGGCATGGCCTGCTGGGAGGGAAACATGAAATCAAATTAGGGAAGAGGGCAGTGGAAAGGTTGGCAGGGGAATAAAGAAACTAGCAGAAAAAGGTGGCAGAACGACTGGCTTTTCTAGGAAGCTACTGGCAGCCCAAGACCACTCAACACATATTTACTGAATATGTACTATGTGCCAGAGACTGTGTAGGTGCCTGATAGATTAGTGAGATAAACACACAGAGGTACCTGTCTTTGTGGAGGGAATCTGGAGGAGGGAATTCCAGGCCAAAGAAATAGCCAGTGCAAAGGCCCTGGGGCAGGAGTGTATTTGACTTATTAACAGATCAGCAAAATGATTAGTGTGGCTGAGAGGGAGGTGGCCCAGGAGGAGGTGACATCAGAAAGCTACCAGGGCCAGATCATGGAGGCCCTGGCAAGCCATCATAAGGACTCTGGCTTTTACTCTTCAGCCCTCCATCCAAGTCCTGAAGCAACCTGATCTGGACCAAGATGCCTATTCAGCCTGTGGAGAAAATGGGGCTAGGATTAGACTTGATCCTGGGTTCTCACCAAATTTACCACCCAGGGTGGGAACTGCCTCAGTTTCCCTATTAATGATTCTTATTGATCAGCTAGCTTTGCTAAGACCCTGACATCTTTGACAGAGCCTGTGGCTCCTAGGTGGTGATGGGGGAGATGTGGGGTACAGGTGGTGGTAGGGGACCTGGAGGAAGGGTGGTAGAGGGGTGTGTAGAGTTTAATTTTCAAGAGCAGGGGCTGTGAGTCAGAGTGCCACATTTGGACCATGGCTCTGCCATATGCTATCAGTGTAGCACTGGGTACTTATTTATTTGTTCTAGGCCTCATTTCTCATCTGTGAAATGGGAGCAAGAATATCTGTTCCTTAATGCATCCTATGAGAGTTCATGTAAGCTGCATAGCCTGGAACACTCCCTCACTATATAATATAATATAATTACTATTACTACCCTGGATATTTTTTGTGAATCCTCTTCACCTGGGGTAGAAAGAGAGTTCTTTGTCCTTCCGGGTACTGGCTGGGACCTGTAGCTTCAGAATCATGAAGTTCCTGCATATTTGGACTTCCAGTGTCATCTGTCACCTGGGTTTGGCTGCCTTGTATTACCCCTGTTCCATTCCTCCCCAAGAGCTAACTTGGACCCTATTGGCTTTAAAACCTGTTGGAGATATGCCCAATGTCACTATATATATATTTGGACACAGAACATTTGGCTACTGGACACTCCTCTTCACTGAGGAACAATTTTAGAATTGTCTTATTTATGCCCACATTGGTTCCATCCTGTCTCATCCCCATTCCCTTCCACAAGCTTGGCTGGACCCAGTAGGACTTACAGCCAAGCCTTAGAAGAATCATGCCACCTGCGTGCCACATTATTCCTCATCCAGAAAGCAGTTTCTTCAGGTGCTGCATAAGTAACAAAACTCTTCCTTAGACTCCTTCTTACAGGTGTGGTCTCCCAGTCACCTCCAGGACAAAACGTACCAGCACCGTGGCCCTTTCCTAGGGAAAATCTCCCTTGGGGACATTTCTCTGCCTCTGTCTCCTTTCTGTCTCTCTCCCCATGTGGAAGTCCCTTCCCCTCTCCCCAACATGTCATGTGAGCATTGCCTCGTAAATTGTTCAGAATCCAAGTCTGGGTGGGATATTTACCCAGAGCGAATTATGGCTGGATACATTCCTATGTCAACATGTGCCACACTCATTTCTTATAAAGTAGTTCATTATTCTGTGGGGCATAAATAGTATTACCAGATTGATATGATTAAAGCTAGTGAGTCATTAATTAGCATCTAATTAAAAGAGATGAGTTACATACCCATGTACAGTAGCTAATGTTATGTTTTCCTTGAAAAAGAAATGATTAAGTGTACAGCAATTGTGTTTTCAAAGAAACTACACCAAACCATATGTGCAGTTCTCTAGGGATGCAGGGACAATGTCTGCCTTGGGGCATTAGAAAATTAAGTTTGCTGCTCCCCAAAGATGGGGCCGCTAACATAGGCTAGAATCTTTCTGGTCATAGGAATCTGGCTTGTGTTTTGCATGATATCCAGAAATATCAACAGGGAAGCCATCAAGGCAGCTTCTTGGGGCCAGAGCCCAGGCTCCAATGCTGCATTTCCTTCTGTTCAACCTTCTACTTATCAACTCACACTGCCAAGTGTTCTCATGTTCTTTAATGTAATTCTCATCGTACCCACACTCCCATTTTATAAACCAGAAAACTCGACCTCAGACAGGACTCACTCTGGCTGGTTTGATAAGACCAGAGAATTTCTGGAGAAGCACCAGGACACATTCCATCATCCTAGCCAGACATTCAGGTCCTTCTGAAAGTGAATTTTGATGTTTTCATGTAACGTTCCCTCTCCCTATTCCTTACTTCATCTTCTTTCTCTAGCTGAACTGCCCTGCGCATGTTTCCCCTAATGTCCTAATTCTGCTCACCGCCAACTGAGAAGGATCTCAACCTATCCTTCATGGGTTCATGTGCTGAACTTCTGGAAGCAGATTGGTTCTAATTTCATTCATACAGCCTTGACTAAGTCATACTCTCATTGCTCTTCCTCTCAGAGGATTCTAGATTTGTACAACAGAATTTAGCCTAGAAGAAGATCCAGCTCTCCATGATGCGAACATTCCCACTGGGACATCCCACATATGTAGTTAGTGAGTTTCATTTTATAGCTTGTTGGAAGTTTATTGTTTCCATTTTTATCATTCACTGCCTTGTTACAAAAGTAATACATAAAAATGATCTGGAAAGAAGTAGAAAACATAGTAGTGGTTACTCCTATTAGAAGGGACTAGTATGGGAACAGAGAGAGAGAGCAGTCAGAATGGCAAGGGGGACTTGTATTTTATCAGTACTTATATCGTCTATATTACTATTACATTCACATATAGCTTGTGTAATCAAAACAATAAATAAATAAAAACAACACATTCCCATTGGAGGAATCCTGTGTACTTACAGGAAGGAGAAGTCACCAATAGAACAAAATCTAACTCTCTTGCCTATAGATAACTTTTATCTACATATTTATGCTTGGTATTTTTATTCTACTTTGTTTTTTATTTATTTTTATTTTTATTTAAAAAAAATTTTTTTTAAGATTTTATTTATTTGACAGAGACACAGTGAGAATGGGAACACAAGCAGGGGGAGTGGGAGAGGGAGAGAAGCAGGCTTCCTGCCAAGCAGTGCGCCAGACGCGGGGCTCGATCCCAGGACTTCGGGATCATGACCTGAGCCGAAGGCAGACGCTTAATGACTGAGCCACCCAGGAGCCCAACTACTTTGTTTTTTATTAAACACTATATTTTGATGTTATAATAATGTAGAAGACTTGGGAGTCCTTTTTTAAAAATTGCTTAAAATGCACCTCTCCCATATTATTAAAAAGTTTTTTGTTAATACTAATTTAATTATGGTACAATATCCTAGTGTGGCATTGAAAGTATCACCCATATAACCTTTCCCTATGGTTGGACATGTATATTTCCAATATTTTTGCAGTATAAATACTGCTGAAGAAAACATCTGTTTTTATTTGGAAAGTTCAAATTTATATTTCTTGTCATAACTGCTCTGTTCATTTGTTCTTTTGCTATTATGTTTATTACATTTGATCCTTCCTTGCTATTTTCTTTGGACCATCCTCCTCCTCTCTCTCTCTCTCTCTTTTTGACCATCCTCTCTTTCATTATTTTTTCCCTGTGGTAGTTTTAAAGGTGTATATGTTATTTTTAACTCTATTAAATGTTTCCTTTTGAACTTAGTACTTAATGGTGACCTATTCAAAGTTTTCTTCTAAAGTTTCTAATCTTATTTACCCGGTACAGTGATGACTAGCGAACCCTATTGTTAAACCTATCTACTGAGTTTTTAATTTCAATTATTACATTATTATTATTACATTGTTCCTGATTCTTTAGTTTCAATTTTATCTTTTTTCATAGGTTCCATTTCTCTGGAATCCTTTTTAGATGGATTGCTGTAGATTTTAGTAGTCTATTTGATTAAAAGAATTGTACCATTTTTTTTCTTTATAAGTTTTGAAGATATGATATTAGGTACATTAGAGATTTGGGATTTTTTAAAACAAATTAATTAATTTATTTGACAGAGAGAGAAAGAGAACACAAGCAGGGGTAGCAGCAGAGGGAGAGGGAGAAGCAGGCTCCCCACTGAGCAGGGAGCCCAATGCAGGGCTTGATTCCAGGACCCTGGGATCATGATCTGAGCTGAGGGCAGATGCTTAACTGACTGAGCCACCCAGGTGCCCCAAGATTTGGGATTTTTTAAAAAGATTTATTTATTTATTTGAGAGAGAGTGCACATGATGGGGGGGGCGGTGCACAGGGAAAGAAGTAGACTCCCCACTGACCATGGAGCCCAACATGGGGCTCCGTCTCAGGACACTGAGATCATGACCCAAGCCAAAATCAAGAGTCAGACGCTTAACTGACTGAGCCACCCAGGTGCCCCGAGATTTGGAATTTTTATATCTTCATTGGGGTATTTGTCATTTGTCATTAGGAATTATATATATTTTTCAAGTATATTTGCCTTAAAAATTTCCTTGTCTGATATTACTATGGCTGCATCAGCTTTTTTTCCCTCATGTTTTTTGAGGTATAAATGATACAGGGTAAAATGTGCTTCAGTGAGTTTTAACAAACTCATATACATATGTAGACCATATCCTTATCAATATACAAAATATTTCCATTACTCCAGAGAATTTACCAGTGCTACTTCCAAGTCAATTTTTTCTAAATCTTTCACTATAATAAAAAGAGACGAGTTACATATTCATGTGCCTTCTGCTTGTTTATATATATAACAGTGTGTATAGTATATACTACGTATTCTTTTGTGTCCAGCATATTTCACTTAGGGTGAGGTCTGTGAATTCATCCATGTTGCGAATACTGGATTTGTTTCTTTTTGTTTCTGAGTAGTATTCCATTATATAAATATGCCACAATTTATTTCTGCACTCACCAGTTGATAGACATTTGTGCTGTTTCCAGTTTAAGAATATTATGCCTAAAGCTTCTAGGAACATTCTTTTTTTTTTTTTTTAAAGATTTTTTATTTATTCACTTGAGAGAGAGAATGAGATAGAGAGAGAGAGCATGAGAGGGGGGAGGGTCAGAGGGAGAAGGAGGCTCCCCGCCGAGCAGGGAGCCCGACGCGGGACTCGATCCAGGGACTCCGGGATCATGACCTGAGCCGAAGGCAGTGGCTTAACCAACTGAGCCACCCAGGCGCCCCCTAGGAACATTCTGATACAAACATTTGTATGGACCTAAATTTCCATTTCTTTTAACCAAATGCCTAGAAAAGGAATTTCTGAGTAATAGGGCATGTGTATTTTTAACTTTATGAGAAATTGCCAAACTATTTTTCTGTACCATTTTACATCCTACGAGAAATATAGGAGAGTTCTGATTGTTTAACATTCTCAAGTTGAAAAAGCTCCCTTCCAGTTCCAGTTCACTAAAAGAGTTTATCAAAGGGATGCCCGACACTACATCAAAAACTAATGATGTAATATATGGCGATTAACATAACATAATAATAAAAGAAAAAAAAAAAGGGACGCCTGGGTGGCTCAGTTGGTTAAGCATCTGCCTTTGGCTCAGATCATGATCCCAGGGTCTGGAATCAGTCCCGCATTGGGCTCCTTGCTCAGTGGGGAGCCTGCTTCTCCCTCTGCCTGCCGCTCCCCCTGCTTGTGTGCACCCTCTCTCTCTCTCTAACAAATAAATAAATAAAATCTTTAAAAAAAAAGATTTTATCATGAATGTGTATTGCCTATTTCAAATGCTTTTTCTGTAGCTATTGGAATTATATTATTTTTCTTCTTTAATTTGTGCAGGAATCTCCTTTAGTCTGTCAATGAATATTTTAATGTTAACCAACCTTGTATTCCTAGAATAAATCTCACATGGTCATGATATATTACCAATTTTATGTATTATCGGATTTGATTTGCTAATATTTTATTAAGAAATTTTGTGTCTTGGGCACCTGGGTGGCTCAGTCGGTTAAGCGACAGCCTTGGGTTCAGGTTATGATCCTGGGGTCCTGGGATCGAGCACCACATTGGGCTCCCTGCTTTTCAGGGAGCCTGCATCTCCCTCCCCTCTGCCTTCCACTCCCCCGCTTGTGCACTTTCTCTCTTTCTGTCAAAATAAATAAATAAAATCTTCTAAAAAAAGTTTTTGTCTTTGTTTAAACTAAACTAGTTTAGTTTGAGGGAGTCCCACTTGTTCATTTTTGCTTTTGTTGCTTGTGTTTTTGGTATCAGATTGAAGAATCATCACCAAGACCAATGTCAGAGAGCTTACTGCCTGTGTTTTCTTCTAGGAGTTTTATGGTTTCAGGTCTTACTTACAAATCTTTAATCCATTTTGAATTGATTTTTGTGTATGGTGTAAGACAGTGGTCCATTTCATTCTTTTGCATGTGGCTCCCCAGTTTTCCCAGCACCACTGAAGAGACTGTTCTTTCTCCATCGTGTATTCTTGGCTCCATTGTCATAAATTAATTAACCATATATGCATGGATTTATTTCTGGGCTTTCTATTCTCTTTCATTGATCTATGTGTATTTTTAATGCCAATATCATTACTGTAGCTTTGTAATACAGTTTGAAATCAGGGATCATAATGCCTCCAGCTTTGTTTGAATAAAGCTGGTTTGACCTGCCATGTTAAAAAAACCCCAAAACACTTTATGAATATATGGTTTTATTTATCTTAGGTAAATATTAAAAAGAACTGTGTAAATGTGTGTGTATAACTTCATAAGAAAATGAAAAATGTTTTCTAAAGTTATTGTACTATTCTGTACTCCTTCCAGCCAACCCTGTATGGAAGTTATAGCTGTTCAGCATCTTTGCCAACACTTGATAGTCACGGGTTTTTAAGTTGTAGCCATTACTGTGAGTGTCTATTAGTTTCCTATTGTGAGTTTAATTTGCATTTTCCTGATGACTAATGCTGTTGATCATCTTGTCTTTGTTGGCCATTTACATATCTTTTGCTCATTTCTCATTGGGTTATTTATATTATTATGATTGACTTGTAAGATTTCTTTATATATTCTGTATACATACAGTCATTCATCAGATACATGTTTTATGAATATTTTCTCCCAGTCTGTGATGTGCTTTCTCATTTCCTTAATGGTTCTATTGAAGAGTAGAAGTTTCTAATTTTAGTAGAAACTAGTTTATCCATTCTTTGTGTCCTAAGTCATCTTTGTCTGCCATAAAACTACGAAGATTATATTATGTTTTATTCTAAAAGTTTTATATTTTTAGCTTTATGGTTAGGTCTGTGATCCATTTGAGTTCATTTTTGTGTGCAATATAAATGATTTGAGGTTGTTGTTGTTTTTTGGGTTTTGTTTTTTTGTTTTTGTTTTTTACCACATGGTTACCCAGTTGTTCCATTTCCATTTGTTGAAAAGACTATTCTTTTTCCATTTAATTATGCTGGTGTTTTTGAAAAAATTCAACACCTATGTGCATGGGTATATTTTGGGGCTCTGTTTTATTTATTTATTTGTCTCTCTTTATGAAAATACCATTAGGTCTTAATTATTGAGAATTTCTAGTAGGTTTTGAAATTAGATGGTAAAATACTTCTACTTTGTTCTTTGTTGTCAGATTTATTTGGATTATTCTTTTGGTTTCATTGGTTTTCTCTATTGTTTGTCCATTTTCTATTATATTAATTTTCATTCTTCTTCCTTTACTTACTTTGAGCTTAATTTGTTCTTTCTACCTTTTTGAGTTGGAAGATGAGATCATTGATTTTAATTTTTTTCTTTTCTAAAATAAACAAAACTGAAATTTTCTCCCTAAGCACTGCTTAAATTACTTGAATACACAAATTTTATTGTTTTATTTTCATCATTATTCAGTTCAAAATATTTTATTTTCCTTGTGATTTCTTCTTTGACTTTTGTGTTATTTAGATATGTGTTGCTTAGTTTCCAAATATCTGAGGATTTTTAAAATATCTTCTTTTTATAATTCAATTTCATTGTAATCCAATAACATATTGTACAAAATTTCAGTCCTTTGAAATTTGCTTAGACTTTATTCATGGTCCAATATTTGGTATATCTTGGTGATTGTTCCATATGCACTTGGGAAGAAATGTCTTCTGTAACTGATGATTATAGTGGCATATAAATGTTAGTTCAGCTATTTTGATTGATATTGCTTTTAAATCTTATATATTCTTACTATTTTTTGTCTACTTATTCAATTAGTGATTGTTGGAGGAATGTTAAAATTTCCAGCTGTCATTGTGGATTTTTCTATTTTTCCTTTTAATTCTAGCAGATTCTGTTTTATGCATTTTGAAATTCTGTTATTACATGCATACTCATTTAGGATTGTTATGCTTTCTTGATGAATTGGCATGTTTATCATTATGAAATGTCCTTCCTCATCTCTGGTAATAAATAACCCTTTGTTTTAATGTCAGCTTTGTCTGATATTAATATAGGCACTTCAGCTTCTTCTGATTAGTGTTTGCATGGCATATCATCTTCCATCTTTTATTATTAAGCTTCCTCTTTTTATATTAAAATATGTATATTGTTGGATATTGTTTTCATAGTCAATCTGCCAATCTCTGCCTTTTAATTAGGGTGTTAATGCCACTTATATTTAATATAATTATTAATATTGCATTTAAATCTATCTTACAATTTTTTTTCTATTTATCACATCTGTTTTTTGACCACTTTTTCTCCAGTTTTTGCCATGTTTTCTGGATTAATTGGGGATTGTTTTTGAGATTCCACCTTATTGGACACCTGCATAGCTTAGTCAGTTAAGCGGCTGCCTTTGGCTCAGGTCATGATCTCAGGGTCCTGGGAGCCCTGCATCGGCCTCCCTGCTCACCAGGAGTCTGCTTTTCCCTCTCCCTCTGCCGCTCCCCCTGCTTGTGCTTGCTCTCTCTGTGTCAAATAAATAAAAAATTCTTTTAAAAATTCCACTTTATCTTTTCTTTTTTGTAGCTATAACTCTTTGTTTTATCATGTTTTTTAATGGTTGCATTAGGGATTACAATATGTTTTCTTAATTTATTATAATTTGTCATAAGTTAATATGTTTCTTCCCATATAATGTGCTAACCTTGCAATAATACCCTTCATTTTATCCCCATCTTTTGTGTTGTTGTTGTCATACATTTTATTTCTACATATATTATTATCCCACAATATATAATTACTTTCACTTTAAACATTCGATTATATCTTAAAGGAATTAAATGGAAAAAAAAGGTCTTATATTTACCTATTTACCATTTCCAGTACTCATTCTTTCGTGTAGATTTGATTTTCCATCTGGTGTTGTTTTCCTTCATTCTCAGGAACTTTAGTATCCTTGGTAGTGCAGGTCTGTTAGTGATGAATTCTCTCAGGTTTTGTTTATTGGAAAATGTTTCCATTATGTACTTATTTTTGAAAGAAATTTTGTCTGGATATAGAATTGTACATTGTCAGCTTTTCCTTTTAGCACTTTAAAGGTGTTTCTCTGTCTTCTAGCTTGCATTTTTTTCTGATGAGAAGTCAGTGTATGTGTTTATTCTGAGTGCCTCAGTGTGTGTGTGTGAAATGTGTTCTAATTGTGGGTCATAAAGCCTCTTGGATCTGTGGGTTGATAGCTTTCTTCACTTTTGGAAAATTCTCATCTGGCATTACTTCAAATATTGCTTCTTCCAAATTGTCTCTTTCCTCTCCTTTTGAAGCTAAAAATTCTTTCACACTGGATCTTTTCAAATTGCCCATATATCTCTTACACTGTGTCATTAATTTCCATTTCCATCTTCTTTTTTGCTCCCTGCTTCATTCCACATATTCTACAGATCTCTCTTCTAATTCATGATTCTTTTTTTGTTTGTTTCTAGTTAGTAGTTAATACATTGCAAATCCCTCTATTGAGTTCTTAATTTCAGTTCCTGCATTTTTCAGTTCTAGAATTTCAATTTAATGATTTTAAATAAATTCCAGATCAATTTCTCCACCTTTTCATCTATATTCTTGAACATATAAATCAAACATGTTTTTTAAATTTTTTAAAAAAGATTTTATTTATTTATTTGAGAGAGAGAGAGTGCGCATGCACAAGTAGGGGGAAAGGGGCGGGGGGGGGCAGAGAGAGGGAGAGGAAGAAGCAGACTCTCCACTGAGCAGAGAGCCTGACGCGGGGCTCGATCCCAGGACCTTGAGATCATGACCTGAGCCGAAGACAGTCACTTAACTGACTGAGCCACCCAGGTGCCCCTAAATCATATATGATTTTTTAAAAGTCCATGTTTGCTAACTCCAAATAACTAGATCATTGATAAGTATCTCTATTGTTTTTTTTTAAATTTTTAGCCATTTAGTCCTGTTTCCTGAAATGCAATTTAATTTCTAATTGACATTAGACATGTTTTGAAAATAAAAATGCTTTAAAATAAAATAAAAAAGATTTTGATTCATTATATCCCTTCATTGATTTTTTTTTTTTTTTTTTGGAAAACTATGAGCAAATTACTTTTATCCAACCACAGACTGAAATTATTTGAAGGTAGGTTTCAGGAATTGCAAGGGCTAGATTATTTCCTGGTTGTCTTAAGTGTAGCTCTTCAGGGATCTCTCACCTGAAATCCTAGGGTGTCACTGCTAGGTCTGAACTCCAGATTTTGTATTTTCAGGGGCATGAAACTGCTGAAATTCTACTTATCATTTTAGTCTTTAACAGTCACTTTCCCTTGTTTCCCTGTTTTTGGCCTCTTTCTGGAAAAAGGCGCAGCTTAAGATACAACAAATGCTTTGAGGGGGAATTCAGGCTCACTCCTCTGGTGTTCTTTTTCACTTCTGGGATCTTGAGCCCTCAATCCTAGCTATCTTGATAGATTGTCTTCCAGCACAATGAGACTGCCATAAACTTTAGGCTGTCACTTTTTGCTTAGTGTCTCTGCCCCACACTCTGAGCTAGAAAATGCCCCAAGAGGAAAAAAGCAATGAGGAATATGGGGCCTCAGTGTGTTTCTCTACTCTCTGAAATCTTACACTCTCAGGTCCTGCCTGCTTTGGTTGTTCTCTTATGTCTTCAATTGGCTGGATTTATTTTTGGTAGTTACCCAGTTTTTATAGTTAGTTTTTGTAGCGGAATTGGTCTAATGCAATGTATTCTGTCATAGCCAGAAGCAGAAGTCACCACTTTTAGTTTTTGTCCAAAAATATGCTCACGCTTATACCATAAATGTGTCTATAATTTTTTTACCTCCTTCAGTGAAGATGGACAATACATCTTTTCCCATCCTTAGTTTACCTGCTACCACCAGTTTTAATTGATGTAAGATGATAATGTAACCCAGTTAATTGTTGTAATTTCATGAATTAAGAATCTTCTCTTTTCAGAATTATTTATGACATTTTCATTCTGTTTTGTAACCATATTTAACACAGTTATTTAGAATAAATTATGTGCTTAAATGCTTTCAGTTGCTCATTATTAGTTCTTCCACACCATGACTTTACTATTTATGAGTTTTAAATTTTGATTCTTTTTTTCTTCAGCTGGCTGAAGTAGATCTTGGAGTAATTTTTCAGGAAGAATGTATGAGTCAAATACTTTGTGAATCCTTGCATAACTGAGATTATTGGTCTGTTGACTTCATATATGAACCAGTTTTCAAGTATTCAATCATTTACCTAAAAAAAAAAAATAAATAAAAAAATCAAACACTTAACCTGAGCAAAGTACTGTGCTAGATGCTAGGAATACAGCAGTATGCAAAATGTAAATGGTTGACACTTTTTATGGATTTTACACTTTAGTGGGAAAAATAGACATTAACAGCTGATTCCACAAGTAATTGCTGTTGATCATGGTGACAAAGGAGAGTAAGATTTCTAGCAGAAGAGGAGCAAGGGGATGCAGGAGACATTTCTCTGAAAGGGTGACAAATAAATGAAAATCCAACAAATGAATGCGTGACCTAGGGTGATACGGGGAAGGGGTGATAAGCTCTAGACAGAGGGAACAGTACATGCAAGAACTTGAGACTGGATGGAATGTGAAAGAAAGGCAGCATAGTGGGCATGAGGGGTGGGAGGGTGATGTTGTGGCACATGGCTGGTGAAATGAGCAAAGGAAGATGACACAGAGCTTTGAAGACCTCATTCAAGGTTGGAGTTTTTAGGCAAGGCAAAATCACCAAGGGGGTTTGAGCAGAGATGTGGCATGATCACTGCTGATTTAAAAAAAAAAAAAAATTATACTGATTGTGTCATGTAGAATGACTCAGAAAAGAGCAAGAGGATAAAGATGGACCGACCAGGAGGATATTTGCTATTGCCAAGGTTCCAGTGGGAGGTGATGGTTGCTCGGATCGGACTGATGGCCGTGGAACCATAAAAGGTGGGTATATTTATGACAGTGTTGGAGATATCTTTCACTCTTCTATTCCTCACCCTCATCAATGTCAGGTCAATTAGCAAAGTCTGTCTGCTGTACCTTTGAGATATATCTGGTCCAGTCACTTCTTATCACGCCTTCTGCTCCCCCCCCACCGCCAGAGTCCAGGTCCCTGTCATCTCTTATCTGGATGATTGTATTTTTTTTTTAAAGATTTTATTTATTTATTTGAGAGAGCGAGAATGAGAGAGAGGGAGTACATGAGAGGGGGGAGGGTCAGAGGCAGAAGCAGGCTCCCCACCGAGCAGGGAGCCCGATGCGGGACTCGATCCTGGGACTCCAGGATCATGACCTGAGCCGAAGGCAGTCGCTTAACCAACTGAGCCACCCAGGCACCCTGGATGATTGTAGTAGCCCCCTAGCTACTCTTCCTGTGTTTACCTTTGTTCTCCTTCACAGTCTGATCCTGTTAAAGCATAAATCACATTAGGCCATTTCTCTCAAAACTCTCCCAACAATTTCCCTTTCACTCAGGCTGAGAAAGCCGAAGTTCTAACAATGACCCACAAAACAAAACATGATCTGGCCTTGTATTTCCAATATCTCTTGTCACTCTCTGTTTTGCTTATTTTAGTCCAGCTACACTGACCTCCTTGTCATTCCCACACCATGCCCAGGGCCTTTGCACTTGCTGTTCCCTTTGTGAGGAACATTTCCCCTAAATCTTTGCATGGTTTGCTCCCTTATATTATTCCGGGCTCTACTCACATGTGTCAATTTAAGAGACATCTTCCCTGACCTTCCTATGCTAACCTCTGTTGCATTGCCCTGTGCATTTATAAGACCTACTAATATTGAAATAACATCCATTTATTTAATTGCTTATTTGGCATATTATAATTCTTCCTTCCAGTAAGATGTAACTTCCAGTGGCTTCAGGAACTTATTCAGTCTTTTGCATCACTGCTAGATGCTTAGCTAATAGAATGGTGTTTGGCACAAACAAGTGCTCAGTGAATATTGGTGGATGGAGTTTGCTTTCCTTTAGCTCGTTGGTCTCAATATCCTCTGGAGTTCTAGACTTTTTCCTCTTCTCAGAGAAGCTTAAGAGATATTTGAAAGTAGCAATCACTTCTCCCTGGAATTTTCTCTTCTTAAAATTGAATTTCTTTATTTGCTTCCACTTATCATACACCAATGCCTCTTACCTCTGGCTTAGCTGTTTGGTTTATCATAGGATCAGTTCAACAACACTTTGGGTCACACCTCGAGCCTTCTCTCTGGGAACCTGTTCCTACCATAGACACACAAAGACACTTTGCCTTGCCTAATGCTGCCCATGGCCAGGGGACTCAGGAAATATTTGCTGAATGAAAGGTTGAATGGAAATTGCTACAACCAGAGACTCTCCGGGTGCTCAGGCCTTGGAGGATGAAGGGACCAAGCGTGGTTTCTCTGGCTGGATTTATTGCTCTCCCTTTCAGAGCCTCCTGTCACCCACACTCCCAGGGCCTTTGTAAATCACTTGGTGTTATTCCTTCACTTACACATTTTTTATGACTGTCCTTTTAGGACCACATAAATCAGATGTCAAATCAGGTTATTAGCAGGGGCTATTTTTTTTCTCTCCTGTCAACAACCTGGTATTTTAATTCACTTTGGACTTTTCTATTTCTATTTGTAACCCCTCTCTGAGATGTTGGATGCTGGCAGAAAGGTTTGTTCTGAAGGAAAATTGGGGGGAGTTAGGCCAGATATCAGACAACAGATGTAGAGTCTTGTCATGATAAGAATGGTGGAGAAAGGAAACTTCCACCTTTGTCACTGAAAGATGATCTTAATCTCTGGGTGAATCAGGAGGCTTTTTAAATTACTAATGAAAAATGAAGGATTTCCCCCAGGCCCATAGAATTGGGGAAACACCACCTTTTGGGTAGATCCATCATTCAAAACATTTGAGTGAATTGGTGAGGAAATGTGAAGAGGGAGGACGTTGGTCTTTGGGCTCTCTAATCTGTTACATGGGTCAACTAGGTTTCCACAACTTTGTTGTTAATTTTAATACCTAGTAAACTGAGATCCCTTACAAATTCCTATTTGTTAAAATGGTCTTGGGGGGCGCCTAGGTGGCTCAGTTGGTTAAGCGTCCGACTCTTGATTTCATCTCAGGTCATGATCTCAGGGTCCTGGGATCAAGCCCCCATATCAGACTCTATGCTGAGTGTGGAAACTGCTTAAGATTCTCTCTCTCCCTCTCTCTGCCCGCCCCCACCCGCCGCATGCCATGCACATGCTCTCTCTCTCTCTCAAAAAAAAAAAAAGGTCTTGGTAATTTTCTTAAAATCAGCTTTTAAAATTTGTATGATAAAATGCACAGTTTGAGGTATGCCATTTGATGAGCTTTAACATACACATATATGTGTAACTACCACCTCTAAAAATCATAAACTTATTCTACATTGACATAAATAACACATTTTTATGAAAAATAATTCTATTTTCTAAAACAACATGAAAACTAGAATTGTAAATTTACACGTTTTTGTAAATTTCTTCCATGTCTAGCTTAATAGAGATGGCTGGGTTCTCATATCAGTTTCTGCATTCTGTCTGTTACAGTATTACACATCATGCCTCTGCAAGACTACACTGTACACTTCTGAGACAATGGGGATGAAAATGCAAATAATATCATAGTATTACTATGAGCATAGCTTTTACCTCTTGGACTCCTTGAAAGAGACTCAGGAGGAGTCCCTGGACAACACTTTGAGAAGCATTTTGAGGGCAATGATGTCAGCCATGAGAAAAGACAGTTTTGTTTCTCCCAACTCAATTTTTGTATCGTTTATTTTTTCTTGTCCTTTTGCCCTAAATAAGACCTCCACTCGAATGTGTAACAGAAGTAATGAGAATAGCTAGCATTGCTTTATTCCCAAACCTGGGGAAAAGTTTCTGCCATATTCCCATTTACTGTAAGGGTAAGAGATTTGTGATGTTCCTTAGCAGATTGAGGAAGCTTCCTGTGCTGTAGTTTTCTGAGTTTTCAGGTTTTTTGCTTTTGCCATGAGTAAACATCACATTTCTGAGATAAACCCCATTTTGTAAATATTTTTGTATATGGCTGAACTAAGCTAATATTCTGTAGTGTATTTTTGCACCAATATTTGTAAGATTTATTGGCCTCTAATCTTCTTTCCTTGTAATATCTTGGTCAGGCTTGTTAGTAGCATTTATGTTGACCTCATAAATTGACTCGGGAAACACTCCTTTCTCTTTTATTTTCTGATCGAGTTTGGTTGGATTGCTCTTATTTCTCATTTAAGTGTTTTGATAGAATTCACCTGTGAAACCATCTGGGTCTGGCTCCATTTGTGTGAAAGCTTTTGATTATAAAGTTAAGTTCTTTAATAGATATAGGCTGTTCATTTTTTAAATTTTTATTTCTTGAGGCAGTTTTGGCAAATTGGGCTTTTCAAAATATGAGTCCTTTTCTTCTATGTTGTTGAATGTATTCACATGAAATAGCTTGTAGTATTCTTTTACTGTCCTTTTCATTTCTAACATATCTGTAAGAATATCCACTCTTACATCACTGGTATTCTTAGTTTGTGTTTTCTCCATTTTTTTTCTTATTCAGTTGTGAAGGAATTGGTTAATATTAATAGTATTTTCTAAGAAATACATTTGGGCTTTTGTAATAGTCTCATTTTTTTTTTCTGTCTCATGGATTCCTGCTCTTATCTGTGGTTTTTAATCATCAGATCTAATTTGCTTATTTTTGTTGTTGTTTTTCCTTGCTTCTTAATTTTAAAACTTAGTGAATTGATTTAAAATCTTTTCTAATATAAGCATTTTTCAATGTAAAATAGTTTTTATTCCCTTTTAATTTCTTCTTGACCAATGGATCGTTTAGAAATGTATTATTTAAATTTAAAATATTTGTTTTGTTTTTTTTTTTACATATCTTATTACTATGGCTTTCTAATTGAAAACATTTCTGGTCAGAGAATGTACTCTATAAGATTTCAACCTTTTAATGAAAGCATATGAGCTATCTTGATGAACCTTTTACATGCACTTGAAAATGATATGTATTCTGCGGCAATAACTGCTTAATTTGAAACTTTAAGTGAGTATGGTAACACTTTACAGGTAACTACTAAACTTCAAAATGGAATGTATAATTTATACACCAAAAGAAGCAAAGAAAATAGTAATTTCAATAGAAAGCAAGAATGGAAAAAGTGAAACAAAACAAACTATTGATAAATAAAAATGATACCATAATAGAATGAAACTAAGTTAAAATATATAAATGATTATAATGAATATGCACAAATTTTACTCTCCTATGAAAGATGGCGGATATCAGATTTAAAGAACACAATAAAAATCAGTTATATGCTATTTATAAGAAATAATAGCGTGGATCACTATGTCAAAAACTAATGATATATGGTGACTAACATAACATAATAAAATAAAATTTTTAAAAAATAAAAAAAAGAAATAATAGCTAAAATGCAAAACATAGAAGCTGCAAATAAAAGGGAAAAGAAAAATATATTTGGCAAATATCAACAAATGAAACTTTTACAGTTGTGTTACTAATAGACAAAATGACCTTAATGTAAACACTGCTATTAGAGAGAAAGAGGGTAAGTGTATAATGATAAAAGAAAAGTAATTCTGGTAAAATGTAAATATTTAAAATTCAGTCTTAAGAATTGTAGCCTCCAAATAAATCATGCCATAATTGAAAAAAAAAAAGATGAATTGATGATCCACAAATGTAGTGAGAGATTTTAATTCATCTCTCTCTCAGATGAATTAAAAGATCAGGTGAATTGACAGGTCAAGCAGCCAAACATTCTAAGGATTTGAACAACATAATGAATAGACCTTACCCTGAATTGAACTATGAGAGCAGTGGTCTGCAAACTTGGGTGGCATCGAAGTCCCCCGGAGAGCTTGTGAAAACAGAGTGCTGGGCCCCACCCCTCGAGCTTCTGGTTCAAGAGGTCTGGAGTGGGGCCTGAGAGTTTGCATTTTTAACAAGCTCCACATAATGCTGATACTGCTGGTCTAGGGACCACATTTTAAGACCCACTACAGTAAGGGATGCATTCCTTTCAGGAACACTTGAAATATTTACAAAGGTTGAGCATGTGTTGGTCCACAAAACAAATCTCAAAGCAAATTCTGAGAAGTCAGTGTCCTATATATGGTGTACTCTGACTGCAATGTAATTCTGCTACACATTAATTTACAAAAGATAACCTGAACCCCCTACAAGAACAGCATTAAATAAACACATCCATTTAAAAAAATAACCCATAGGTCATAAAATAAATCATAATAAGAATTAAAAAATATTTAGAACTGAATGTTGCAAGCTAAGCTATCTGCCAAAAGTAAATTATAAATTGGGGCACCAAGGTGGCTCAGTAGGTTGAGCACCCAACTCTTGATTTCGGCTCAGGTCATGATGTCAGGGTGGGATGGAGCCCTGCATCAGGCTCCACGCCTCTCTCTCCCTCTGCCCTCCCCTGGCCCTGCTCTCTCTCTCTCAAAAAAAAAGAAAAAAAAAGTAAATTATAAATTATAGGATAAACAAAACCAAAAAAAAAATAATACTAAATAGAAAACTTTTCTGACAGGATAAAAAATGAGAAAGAAAAGGCAGAGATGAAAGATGCCGTGAATGAGAAAGCGCACCTGACAGGAAGTACCATAGAGATGTCAGAAATCAGGAGAAACACAATGACTGCTGCATGGCCAAACATTTGAACACAAGGTCAGTGCTGCCCAACCCTGCTACATTAGACTTCTTGGGGGCTTTTCAAAGATAGTGATTCCTGGACCCTTCCCAGATGAAACAAATCAGAGTCTCTGAGGACCGGACAGGTCATCAGCTCCAGCAGGCACTTCTAATGGGCAGCCAGGGTCCAGAGCCATGGCCCCAAGCAGTTCAGGCTCATTAGAAGAGCTCCTTCATGCTGAGGGGTTAGCCTCTGACATACAGTCATGGAAGGGTCCCCCTTTTCTCCCTCCACCAAGATATGAGGAGCAGACCTCACATAACCCTAAAATCGGTCATATGTCCCCTCCCCCCTCGCCACTATGGTTACATCTAATGTCCCCATGATGGTTCTCTCCCATGACTAAGATCACACCCACAGAAGAGTGGGCATCATTTTCCAGCCAGTGGTCCTGGGACTCCCCCACTGAGTCAACCAGTGCGTTTTCTGTTCTCTCCTGTGCGATCATGATTTATTTTTGGAATCAGAATTGGGAAGAAGAATAGAGCTTTCTTCAAAATTAACTTAATGATGGTTGCCATAATGGAGCACTGTATATCTGATATAGAAGAAGAGAAATGTAAGACAAATCCCAAAGACCTTACAGTCTAATCCCAAAGAATTTACGGTATGAAGCATTCACATGCACACAAATGCATGCCCATGCATGCACACACACATCGGGTTGTGTAAGACAGTGTTTGATTAAACATGAGTTTGAGTGGTAGTATTAGTCAAGGAGAAAGTGTAGAAAACAGAAACCATTCTGGCTATTTAAGAAAAGAAAGATTTAATAAAGGGAATTGGGTGTCTGCAAAATTTTTGGAAGGTCTAAAGGAGCAGACTCCAGCCTAGCACCCCAGAGATGATTCTAGAGTAACAATGCCAAATGGATCCATCGAAAGAACTGCTAACTCTGCCGCATCGTTTGGCAAAAGGGAAATAGAGAGATGACCGGGCCAAGTGCTGGCCCCAGGATCATACCCACGCAGTGGCGATTTGTGTCATGAGCCTTGGCCTGAAGTGTGGGCTCGAAAGCCATGCTGAGGCTTCTAGGTCCACTCCAGAAAAAAAAAGGGAAACTTCCCTGCCATACTTTTCCCCCAAGTTAACTCACTTCCAATTTTCTAGTCTTGCAAGAGGGCATTTTATTGTTGGAACCTAAGTTACAAGTAAAACATTCACTGCAGTTCAGTCTGGGGCACGCAGTTGTTGGTTTCCCAGGCCTCCACAGGACAAGAAGGTGCCCCGGGAGGAGGAGGCTGAGCCAGTCTCCCTCAGGGGAGATGGGGAGTCAGCGACTGAAGAGAATATGGGAAACAAACCCTTGCAGCCTGCCCCTTGTGAGCGCCTCAGGAGAGAACAGGCATCTAACTGGCGATGAGGACCTTTCGATCTCTACTGCCTAAGAATCAATCTTTCTTCCTTCCCTTCTTTTTTCTTTCTTTATATAAAGTTTTTATTTATTTATTTATTTATTTATTTATTTATTTATTTATTTATTTTAGAGAGAGAGAGCACAAGGGTGGGGTTGCGGGGGACGGGGCAGAAGGAGAGTGAGAGAGAATCTTAAGCAGGCTCCATGTCCAGCACGGAGTCTAACGTGAGGCTCAATCTCATGACCCTGAGATCGTGACTTGAGCCGAAATCAGGAGCCACCCAAGCTCCCCGCCTGATAATATTTCACATGTGTCTCCTCTTTTAATTTTCTGCCAGTGCCTTAGACCAAACCTTCTTCTGATTTTGACCTGGGCCATGGTGAGAGCTTTCCGACGAGACTTTCTGTTTATAGTTTTATTACTATAAACCATCTTGCACAGTATTGCTACAGGAATTTTTTAAAAACATAGTTCCTTTGTCAGTAGATTTATCTAATTATCATATTTTCATGATGCCATCAGCATTGTCCTCCTTGTCCCTAATGCTATCTCTTTGCATCTCTTGGCATGTATTAGATACTCAAAATTAATGTTGAATGAATGAACTGGAACAGCATTTGCCAAGTGTGATATGTGTATGTAGAGTGATTTAAGGTGGTACATGAGTGGATTATTTTTATTTTAATAAATATATATTATAGCATATATATTAAAAATATAACTAGCACATTAAGCCTATAGTATTATAGATATTATTTAGGATGAGGCTAAAGTGAGCAGTGAGCCCATGTTATAAAAGCAAAAGGACATTAGAGGAAACATGGTGTGCAAATATCATAAAAATTCGGGATAAGAGAATGTGAATAATCAATGTTGGAAATAACCGCAGGGGTCATTTTTTGGCTGAAAGATGTGTGAGGCACCTGTCACCTTGAGGGTGACAGCCAAGTTCCTGAATGGAAATCCTCTCTCACATGACCCCCAACTACCAGTTCCTACCTGTTTTTGCCACTCCTGTTCCATTCTCCAAACTGTTACACAGCCACGTGGAACTCCTTACACTCCCTCAAGGTCTCTTGTCTCTGCACATGTGGTTGTCTGCTTGAAATGTTCTCCACTGTTTCTCTATTGAATAGGGAAACTCCTATTCATCCTGCAAAACCCAACTCAGATGTCAGCATTGCAACTGTAGTGAGCTAAAAATAGAGATGCCATAGATGGACACAAGGTGGTATCCCAGAGAGGTAAGTTCCTCATAATCCGGTGAGAGGTCTTCCCACATAGAGACGCCAAAATTTAATTGTTGCACCTCTCTCAGAGGTGACTGTGTTTGGAAGGAATGCCTCATGTGAGCTCAATATTGTGGCTCATCAATATATGTTATTGCTAAGGCTCTTTCTTTCTCAGTGCCTCTGGCATTGCCCTTATGAGGGTGAAACACCAGTCTCTCCTCAGAGGCCCTACATTGCATATCACAGCATGGGCTCACGTATGCCCTGGCCATCTCTGCGAAGGCTCAGAGTCTTCCACATGCATTGGCACTTAGAATTGGCATTTCACACCCAGGGGGCACTTTAACAGTCAGTTAAGCGTCCAGCTCTTGGTTTTGGCTCCGGTCATGATCTCAGGATGGTGAGATGGAGCCCTGTGGTGTGGTGTAGGTATCCGTGTTCAGTGGGGAGTCTGCTTAAGTTTCTCTTTCCTTCTCCCTCTGCCCCACCTCCCGCCCTGCTCTCTCTCTCTCAAATAAGTAAATAAATCTTAAAAAAAAAAAAGAGTTGGCTTTTCACAGCCAGAATAATACTATTTTTCTTTTGCTAATTTTTTCATAGTACACAGGACACTTAATTGTAGAAAAATTAGAAGTATAAAAAAATGACAAGAAACAGAAAAAGAAATCACTCATAATCCCAAATTACCTAGAGGCCAAAAATACTAATGTTTTGGCACATTTCCCCTTGGTCTCTTTTCCATGCCTCTGACCCCCAGTTTTATATATTGTACTTATATTCTTCTTTATTCACTTACCATTACTCTTCTGTGTTATTAAAAATTCTTTTCAAACATTAATTGCATTAATTAACCATATCTTAACCACCAGCTATTTCAGTGATTTCCAGGATTTTTATTACAGGTAATGCTGCAATAAATATTTGTGTGCATAAATCCATGTCTGCATTTTAGATTCTTTTCCTAGAACTGACACCTAGATGTGAAATCACTGGTTTATAAATTATAAATATTTTAAGGCCAAACTAGGAATACTCCGGTCTCTTGACTTCTATTTCAGGGATTTTTCCACTTGAACACACTATTATGCTTTTTTGTCAAAATCCACGTGAAAAAAAAATAGGGAGGTTTCTTTCCGCAGACTGGCACAACATCCTCAGAGCACATAGTTAAAGCCACTGACACTCTAGATAAGTCTCTTTAGAATCCCCCCTAATGTACCTTTTGAGACCCTCTTGTCCTGATCTGGAAAACCCATGTCCAAACTATTGGTTGGCACCTGGACTGTACCTGCCTTTTGGGTTAATACCTTCATGGGATTCTGCCATTTTTCTGCTTATTTTTTCAGGTAAAATTCTGAACTAAACCTTGCAGTCTGGGCAAGGATTGAGATTTTTTAACTGCTGTGCAAATATTCTGGAGCCTTTATTTCCTGGTTTCCACTGAGCCCATTGGAAAGAGCTCATTTCCGTTGGATACAATTACCATAAGAACTTGTTATTTCATTTCTGGGACATACGGTGGCATAGTCACGTAGCTGGTTCTGTACTGACTTTATGTAGATCGTGACAAACTCCTCCTCTGTCTGGACAAGTGCTTGATGAGTGGGCTGCATCTTCGTGAAAAAATTCCTGTGCATCTTCCTCCAGGGGCCTGTAGCCCTCACTTGCCTTTCAGGTGGGCACATCAAGATCAAGGCAATACACTCAAGTAGGTGGGACCCAAGGTATCATCCTTTCAGCCAGGGACTTTTCCTAGCTTGTCAGTGTAACCTTCTATTTAAGAACCTCCTCTTGACAGTCTTACTCACACAGGTGACTGGCAGTATGCTCTTGAGATGACATCTCTGGGCAGCAAAGGACAACCAGATATGGAAGAAGGACATAAAATGGCAAAGGTGAGCGAGATAAGGGCCTTCCTTCGGTTTCTGCACCAGAGAGGATTCTGCTGGGGTTGGGAAGGCGGGAGTAGCAGTCTTGGTCCTTACCTTGGGGGACTTCCACTGCAAGCATCCATGTCTCCTGGCCACGGGGTTTTCCTTGGTGATGGGAGCCCCACATGCCCTTGTGCATACTGGGCCAGAGGGCTGGAGAATTAAGGGGGCTGCCCCTCCCCCAGCAGCCCTTAACCAGTGAGGGACAAGACTAGACCTGGGGTCAAAGTTGCCAGGGCTACTGGCTGGCTCCTCAGGCCAGGGCTGGGTGGCTTAAGCAACAGAAACTTACTTTCTTGTAGTTCTAGAGGTTGGAAGTCCAAGGTCATGCTGCTGGCAGGCTTGGTTTCTCCTGACACCTCTCTCCTTGGTTTGCAGATGGCCGCCTTCTCGCTGTGTCCTCACATGGTCTTTCCTCTGTGTATGAGCATCCCTGGTGCCTCTTTCCATGTCCTAATCTCTTCCTTTTATAAGGACACCAGACAGATTGAATTACAGAGGTATTTTGAGGTGCTGGGTTTAAACTTAGGAATTTGGGAGAACACAGCTCAGTCCATAATAGCCACCCCAATAAGATGCCTGGTCCTGAATCCTTTTCTCAAAACATGACAGCAGATGAAATAGTCACTCTGAATCAGTGACTGTGGAAGAGCCTTTGGGTTAGAGGAGAGTGGGCAGGGGTCCAAGCACCTTGCTTGGATACGCAAGGCTGGGAAGGAAGCCCATGTTGATAGTGTCCCATACCCTCTGTTATCCTAAAGCAAGCTGGGATGAGTGGAGAATTTACCATCTTTGTACACTGAAACTGTGTTAAATAATGTACATGTTGATTTTAAATCTTCCTGATATAATTCTACTGCAGTAGCTCTTGCGAGATATGGGCTGGGGAAAGATCACCACCTACTTTAGTGTAATATATATTTCCAGTAAAAAATAAATCTTCAACAAAGTAGCAAAATTCAGAACTTCTCCAGCTAAGCTCTTTGGAGACCAGCAGTGGATGACACGGACAGAACAGGTAGTCAGTGTCTCTGTACTTGGATAATATTTTTAAAACTCGGTCGGCCTCAATATTATAAATCAAGCTGGGTCTCTCCTGGAGGATCCAAGACTTGCTGTTTTCCCTGTTAGTTAAGAATCCAATGGAATCTCGCGCAAGTCCACGCAATGGCAAAAATAGATAAAGGAAGCCCAAAGGGGCCAAGAATTCTGGAGCCAGAGGAGCATAGTCTGGCAGCAGCTGGTGAGTAGACTTGGTGGCTGACCCTGTCCTTGTGTAATGGCGTTCTGAGCCCCCGGAGGTTGGGCTGAGGTGCCATCCTTGCAATCAATGAGCTCATTACCCTGGGAAATCGTTTCTCCTCCCTTCCGCTCCTTGGCAGATTTCATTTGCATTTCCCCAGACCTGTTTTCATTTCCATCAGCCTGGGCCGGCCGTCAGTGGGGGCTAAGGCTGGAGCTGCCTCATAGTCAAGTTGCCCCCTTGATATTGCTTCTGGTTGGGCCTGTTTGGGCTTGCTTTGGCAGCACAATCCCGAGTGTCATTCAGGCAATTAAATAAGGTAGTTTATTTTATTCAAGGGGGCTGTATCATGCCTATTTCAGGAGCTATTTGATGGGAACTGGGGCAAAAAATGTCCCTCGAAAATGGCATCCCATCTGTAGCCCGATGTGAAAGGATCACAGAATTAGCTTTTCTTTAACACTATTATATTCTTTCAATAGGGTGTAAAGTTTTAGGAGATGAACTTTCATGCTCCATGTCATGGGAGCAGATTGGTTTTGCATGTGTGACAGAGCAGGCCTGAGACTCCAGCCTTGGGGGGATGGTGTAGAAATACAGAATTCTTAAGTGAGTCAAATGTCTTTCCAAGGCCTGCAGCTGCTTAAAAACTTTCCCTGGCTTCCTTGTGTCTGTTTTCCCTCACTTGTTCACTGTCTTTTAACTCTGATTTGCAGAGTAACTTTGGGCGATTGTTTCCAGTTCTTGTCTAGAAGTACACTTCTTTATTAAAATGTAGATGAAACCATGAGTCTATGCATGTTGAGTGCCAACTCCAAATATGGGCCATTCCAAGTCATTTTCTTGTCTTGCCTTTCAGTTTTCTTGGAAATGAATCTTCTTGTCTTAGCTTAGACTCATCCACCTGGGAGACTGAGGTCCCAGACCTCCCTGTGCTTGAATTCAGAGAGAGCGATCTGTGAGTTCATGGCCTCTGCAACTACAAGGTCATGGCTGGAACACAGGAGTCATTTATATTGTGTCCTCAACTCCTCTCTGCCCTTCGTCTTTCCTAGGACACTAAATTAATGTGTAGACTAAAAATTAAAGGGTTTTGATATGATTTCCATGCTTGGAACATGGGAAAAGCCAGAGAATAATATCTAACTAACCCTTCTAAAAAATGGAGCAGCATACAATAATTTATTTACAACTATAAAAATTTTCCTGCAAAAACAAAAAATCAACCAAACAAAAAATTCCAGGGGTATATAGGATTCACAATAGTAGATCATCAAATTAGCTATCAGAATAACAAAAGAGGAAACATTCCAACTGGTTTTAAAAACAAATTCTGGTACTATTTGAAATCACTTGGTTATCATACACAAAAAGCGTAAAAGAGTTTGTTTTCCTTCCTCTTCAAAGAATTACATAGCATATCCTAATATTGCTAGCGTTTGGTTTCCAAAAGGCCTTTATGTTTTAATAAATGTATATTTGTATGGAGCAAACCTCTTGAATAAATAATTCATGATGAGATGCAGTGTAGATAGGAGAGTAACTCTACTATTCTGCAGGCGCTCGCTGTAGAGAAGCCCATAGTTGGAGAGCTTCCCAGCACCCGAAATCCAGTAGTACTGTTGGAAAGTGAAAAGACCTCAAAGGGATTCTAAGATAACCCTTTTGAACAGAGGAAAAGGCCAGAAAAACATAAACTAAGATGGCAATTCAGAAAGAAAAGGAAAATAAATTTCCCATTCCCTTCTGTTTTTCTCTTACTTTTCCTTCATGTGCAGGGAGTATAATTGAATTCGATGTGTTATGCGTAGAATAGCTCCATGGCCTCACTGCCGGCCTCACTGCCTCTGGTGGGTTAGATGCACTCCAAGCTTCCTGTGTTCTACACATCTGAGGTTCCTTCCCCTGCTGCCCCAGATGTGCCATCTAATTCAACGTAACCCATCACATTTGAGAATTGCTGACCCATCAAAAAGAGACAACGCTAAAACCTTATTTAAGGCAAAAGCATTGCTAGGGGTGGAAAAAGATGTCAAGAGGATGTCACCATGTTTAAGATCACAGTCAATTTAAGGAGATAAAGCATAGTCATCTGGAAAATTAATATGAAAAAAATAATCAGAAGTTTGAAAGACTACGACAAAGAGTGCCAGAACGGGGTAGATAGAGCACTCCGCCTTGCCCACCAGTCAGAGTAATAGAATCATCAAGATGGTCCATGTTCTTCAGGAGATCTGTTTTCAAGTCCAAATTTGGCCCCATCCCATCATTTATTGGCTGCTAGCTAGTTGCCTGTTCCAGGGCTGTTGATTAATATTTATGAGCCTGCTTCTTCAGATACAAAATGAGTTTATATTACACATAGGATTATTACCCTATGGATATTATCATAGGATTATTGAGGATAGCTAAAATAATATATGTGAAGCCCCTAATGTAAAGTACATAACATAATACATATTCAAAAAATGTTATTCGCTTTCTTCCATCTACCCATACGTTGTCTTCAAAGCTTTAGGACCACAGAGACTTTATGCAGAATGAAAACCCTGAGAAATAACAGACCAGAGTCCAGTTACCAGAAATCTTGTAACTCCTTGTAGTCCTGAGATGGAAAATCTGATTTTTAAAATGCACCCTCCACCCAGCTCTCCGTAGAACCAAACTTCCACCAATCCCCACTTCACACTCCCTATTTATACACCTTCAGCCGAGCTCAGGCCAACAAGAAGTACATGTGACCTGACAACTGAGCCAGGAACCTAAGTGCCAACTAGTTCTCATGGACTGTGGGTTGGGGGAGGTTCTGGGCCATGTGCTGTCCCCAGGAAGAAGATAGGATCTTCTCTAAATTCCTGTGGGAGAAGTGGGCTCACTGCAACCCTTCCCTGGTCCTGGCTCAGCCACCAGCATGAGACTGAATCTCCTGGACTGTTTCAGCTTGACCTCCACATGTTAGTACTGCCTGCATGGCCCTCCTCAGTAGCCTCCTGCCTGCATTCCCGCCAGCAATCTTCCTCACTCTTGACTCCCTGTCTGACCATATCCCTCTCTGGCAGTTTTCTGAGCTCCAACTAAGCCCCAGCTGAAGACCACATTTCCTCCCCACGGATGGGTGGACCACGTGACAGCACTGTGGTTGATGGGGTGGAATGAGTCACCCACCCTCTGGGGGATGTCTCAGTTTCCTTAGGTCCATATATGAAAATGGGTGGCCGTCACAGGTTGGGGGAAAAGCACTGGACATGACGATAATCGCCAGGGTGAAAGGTGAGAGGAAACCAGCATGGAGCTAACGAATCCAGGAAGCCACTCTTCCATGTAGAACCCTCCAAAGATTTCCCATGGCACTTGGCAGGAAATCTGAGCTCCATCCCATGGCTTGCAAGGCCCTGCATGTTCTGACCCTGCTGTCTCCTCCAAACCCATCTGCCACTTGCTCTCTTCTCTCACTTGGCTTTGGTTATGCCACCCTTCTTCCTGTCTCCTAACCACCTCTTTCTCCCTGACAGCTCAGAGCTTTCCCTTATTGCCTGTTTTCCCTGAAATGCACTTTTCTTTGCCTCTCTCAGTGGCAGGCTTTCCTGTTATTCAAGTCTCTGTTCAAATGTCATGCCTCTTCAAAAAGAATTTTCTTGACCATTCTGTTAAATGCTATATCCACTTGCCCAGGCTCTTCCTAAGCCATTACCCTGATTTATTCTCATCATGGCACTTATCCTTCGGAAATGATCTTATTTATAGTTGTGTTCTTATTTCATATGTCTCCTCTGCTAGAGGGTCATCACAATGAAGGCTGAGACTTGTACACTCTTGTGGTCTCAGTTCCTGGAACAGTGACTGGCACAAAGAAGAGTCTCCAAAACCAGAATCCGGATGGTTGTGTTCTAGAAGCACATCTGGCTACATTAGAAGCTGGCTGACACTAAAAGGGCAAATCGAACCACCAGAAGGCCAGCAAAGATGTCAAGTAGGGGGTTAGACAGGCAAAGTTTATCCAAGGATAACAAGATTCCAGACACCTGGACTAGGATTGGGGTCTTGAATGGACCAGAAAGGGCAACAGGACCCGACTCTGAGTTAGGGATTATGGTGGTCTCAGTCAACAGGAAAGCTTGACTCAAGCAAGGGAATCAAGCAGAACTAAGAGAAAGAAATAAGGTTGAATCCTGGAATGAACGAGCCTACCTAAAGAGGAAAAGGAAGGTTTGTCATAGTCAAGACAATGAACCAGCAATCAACCCTGAATGTACAGGTTTCCAAATCTGATGGCAAGTGGCAATGGTCTGGTGAGGTTGAGTGATGCAGAACTTTGTCAGTCTTGACTCAGAAAACGACGACTTAATTCTCGACCATGCCCAAAGGGGTCCAGGGGTTGAGGGTGGGGAGTGAGGACTCGAGGAACCTCATGCCAGTAAGGAACTAGAGAGAGAGAGCCACCTGGAGGTGGGAGTTGACAGCTTCTAGCAGCCAGCTGCTGCAAGAGTTAATCAGCTCTCCGTTCCCAGAGGCAGCTGAAGATGAATAACTGTGTGCTGTGATTACTCTTCCTTTTAAACTGTCCTGTGTCTCCACGATACAGGCAACACTTTCTGGAGTAAGTAAATCATGGTCAGCATTCATCTCACACATACAGACAAATATGAAATCAACATTTCTCCATGGTAAAAAGGTCCCTCTGATGATCGGCTGCTGGTGGGTATCCTGAATGTCACTCCTTTTCTCTAAGGCAGTAAAAGGTTCAGAAGGCACTGCTTCCTGACGGGGCTTCGGCGTAGGCAGCGGTTAGGGGCAACTGTGTAAAACATCAACTGACCATTCTGAAATGGGATTAATTATGCCAATCCTGCGTAGTTTTAACCAGCTCCGGTGGAAGACCCTGTAGCAGCATCTTTATTTAGACTTTCCAAGAGCAGAATTAGTTGAGATGAATGGAGCGTGGATTAAAGGCCGTATAGTTGCCTCAATAGAAAACTTAAACATACACAGTATTTATTTGCTTTTAATTTACCTGCACCGACAGATCTCTTAGACGGTATATCGTCTGGCTAGACAGTAACTTTAGAATCCAATACAGCCCATAGTCCTGCATGGAGGCGCGGAAACAATGTCAGACACTGATTCTGCCCCATCCCGTGGCCCCCTGCCTCCAGCACCTCTACCTCTGATGTGGTGAGTCCAGGAGTCCTGGGAGGCTCTTAGGCAGCACTCACAAGGGAGCCGGCTCTCACTGGGTGTGGCCCCAGCTTTGCATGCCCCTCCCCACGCCCACAGGCTCCTCTGTGCACTTCAGAGCCCACCATCCCTCATGGCAGCCTAGGTGCTCTGAAGGGTGAGAGATGCCAGAGCTGCTCAATGTGTTGTTTTGTTGGGGAGAATGCTTCTTTCCCTCTTCCCTCCTGGACTCCGTGGAGGGTCTTGATAGAAATCATGATGATGATAATTGCAATAATGATGGCGGTGACCTATTGAAAACTGGTTACGATGTGCCAGGTACTATTCTAAATGCTTTACACGTTAATTCATTTGCCCCCCATAACAACCCTATAAGGCAGATGATGCTATTTTACCGATGGGAAGTCCGAGGAACAGAGAAGGTAACTCGCCTAAGACTGCTTGTGACACGGTATTCTACAGAATTTTAGTGAAATAGCTGGTTTTCTTAACACACGCAGAGGAAGAGAAAGATATCCTCAGAATATCACATGCATTTGCACACACGATAGATAGAGAAATGGTATCATACTATACAAAATGCTTTTAATGCAGTTTTCTCACTTCCTATTTTTTTGGGCATGATAATATGTAATGGATATAAGTCTCCCTCTATCTTTTTAAACTGCTGCATGGTATTCCATCATGTGAAGATACCGTCATGTATTTAATGGATACTTTATTTTGTACATGAATAGGGTTTTCTAATTTTTCTCTTCTGTTAATGCTTAAATGAATCTCTTTGGACCTGTATCTTTAGACACTTGTCCTGTTATTTCCCTAAGATTACATTCTAGAAATTGCCTTCCACATTGAAGGGGATGAACATTTTCAATTTTGATAATATATTGCTCAACTGCTCTCAAGAAAGTTCGTTGTATCAATTTGAATTTACACCAGAGCATATGAGAATGCTGTTTACTCCTGCCCTAGCCAGCATTGGGTACTGTCAATATTTTTCATCACTTTTAACCTAATAGGTGAGAAATGACATCTCACTGATATTTTAATTTGTGTTTCCTTGATAGCTGGTGAAGTTCGGCACTTTTTTCATCCTGAAAACACATGTATCCATTCTACAAATTCCTGACCTGTCCTTAGGCCATTTCCTTTTGGGATATCTTCTTTCTCTTACTGATTCGAATGAGTCCTGGAAAGATTAAGGAACCTAAACCTTTGTTTGTAATACCTCTTGCAAATAATTTTCATCGTTTGTCTTTTAATGTTGTTTTATGGTGTTTAGGTGGATGAGTGGATCAGGGCTTAAATGTTCTTCACAAGTTACAAGATTTTTTGTGGTCAAATGCATTATTAGGGTCTTCCTTTCAGCCAATAATTCACACACTTTAAGTCCTTCACCACCACAAGATTACATAAATACTTATTTATATATTCTGGTTTTTTAATGGTTTCTTTCTTCTAGTCAAAACTTTGAAACATCCAGGATTTACTTTAGTATAAATTATGGTGTAAGTCTCAAACCTGTTTTGTCAAAGCTTTTCTACTTGCCCCCAATCATATTTTATGGAATAATCCATTTAATAAATAGTTGATTCTTTCCCTAATATTTTAAACTGACATCATTAATATATACCAAATTATTATACATACTTAACTCAGCTTCTGGATTTTCCTTTTAGTTTTATGGATCTGTCTGACAACTTTGGTACCATACCACAGTGATAATTTAATTTCCAGTAGGGCGAGTCAATCTCATTACTCATTTTTCTTAGTCTTTTCGTGACTATTCTAACACAATTATTCTTCTAAATGAACTTTAGAATCATTTGGTCAAGTTCCAAACAAAAATCTCATCAAATTTTAATTGGGACTGCATTAAATTTATAAATTAATTTGGGGAGAAATGACATCTTTAAAATATGGAAGCTTCTAATCCAGAAGCATGGAATGCCTCCTGATTTATTAACATCTTTTATGTCCCTAAGTTAAGTTTGTAATATTTCTTAGATAGAGCTGTCATATTTCTTATTAAGATTAGTCCTTGTTGTTTTACAGTTTTGTTGCCTTTGTTAAACTGATTTGAAAATGTATTTCCAAATAGCTATTTCTGCTATAGAGGGAAACTAATGATTTTTAAGTGACTTTGGTAACTGCAAACTATGAAGTGCTTTTATTAATTCTGTTTTTCAAAAAGTGATTCCCTTTTTTTTCCCTAGGTAGACAGCCTTAATCATTTGTAACATTCATTTTGTTACCTCCTTCATAATACTTATGGGACTTATTTTGGTTGAATCATTGTTTTGACACATATCTTAATATGGGGACCCTTTTGGAGCAGGGGAATTTTGGGGGGAAAAATATGGTTCTAACAAAATGTAAAATCATCATTCTCTTTTTAAAGTAAGTATTGTCTTTCACAGACTCAGCTGACCATTAAACTTTCCCTAGCTTCCATTCTAATTCTGGGGGATTTACTTCACACTGTATTTCATTCTTAAATTATTTTCCAAATTTTAACAATGGGAGAGAGAAAGAGCAATAAATTGAGATTAAAGTGGCTGAAGTTGTGGACTCTGAAGCCAGACAGTCTAGGTTCAAATACTGTCTCTGTTACTTATTAGTCATCATTATTTTGGGCTAATTATTTCAGTATCTGGATATGGTTTCCAAATCTGTAAAATGGGGGAAATAATTCAGTTGTTGTAAGGGATCTCTCTCTCTCTCACACACACACAGTATAACAGTGCCCATCAAATTGTAAGCTCTCAGTAAATACTTACTATGTTTTTTTATTTTGCTTATTCCCCAAATCTTGCTACTTGCTACCCTTCGAGAGGGCAAGCTCAGCATGTCTTCATATCAGCAAACCTGAGTAAAGACAGATCCAACTTCAGAATCATTGATGACTAACGTATATTTTCATTGCTGTTTAACAGAGAAACAAAGTGGTAAAACACTCCTGAAATACCCTTAAAGTTCCTCCACTTTTCCAGAGTTCTTCTTCTGGAGTTGCCATTTTTTCTCATTGTCCATCTCCCTGGTCCAAGCCTCTCTTTGCCGGCCTCCAAAACGAGTATTTAAGTTTTGTCGTAGTCATTGCACTGGGACCATCTGAAGCTGAAACCCTACTATAACCCTTTCATTACCTAGCCCTCAACTTCTGCCCTTTCCCTCCCTCCCTTGACATTTAATATATGGCCAATTAAATAAGGTTAACTCTTCAAATGCCTACAAAAATAGAGGAAATAATTTTCTTCATTTCAAGTGGGAAATGATATGATGCACCACTATTAACCAATCCAATATATTTATGCACTGAATTTATGTACCTGGACACAGAAACTATGATTCTAGCAAATAATGTGAATTGTAGATCATTTACGTGAATTAGCAGAGAATGAGAAGACTGTTCGAAATTACTGATGTTCCTTTCTGAGATGAACAAGACCACTGGTGATCTATGATTCTCATTCGAATAGTGTCCAGCCACCAATCCATCCCTAAGCTGAAAGATTAATGATTTGATTTTTGGATCACATTAAAAAATCATGTACATAAGGAGGGTATCAATATAGCTTTGTACTTTCCAATATTTTCTGATTGGATTATTCAGTTGCTGCATGATATTTAATTATAGAGATGATAGTAAGTATAGATGTCACATCCTTTGACTGGACTGACTCTAGTGTTTTCCTACTGTCATGCTAGATGCCAGCTCTTGGTTTCAGATAGGATGTTTCTTTGCATATGAAGGACCTTTATTTTTCTTACTAGGGCAAAATTTTTAAAAGCAGAAATGGTTGTTGAATTTCATCATATGCTTTTTAATGACTCTTGATTTGATTATATGGCTTTGATTGTTGATTTATTAGTATGTCAATATTGATTGGCTTTGTTATTCCAAATATTTTTGAATTCCCAATTAGAATTTACCCGATCATTCCTTAAACTTATCAAATCTGTGTTGAATGGCTGTGATTTATTATTTTTTAAATCCCAATGCATTCATTTTCTTAATGTTTTATAGGATTTTTTTTTTGTCTGTAGTCATACATAGGATTATATGGTTAAATATTTGTGGTGTATGTACTATTTTTGTCAAATACCTGTGACTAAGTTTATGCTAGCTTCATAAAATGAATTGAGAGGCTTTCTGTATTTTTCAGTGCTTTGGAGAAAAGTAATATATTTGCAATAGTCTATTTTCAGTATGAAAATAAAATGTTTAAAACACAGAAATATTTGGGTCTTTAAAGTTTGATAGACCTTGCCTGAGAAACTACTGGCTTCAGGAGTCTCAATTTTTACCTCAATGATTTATCTGCTTTATTTTAATAAGCTTTATTTTTAATAACAGTTTTAGATTTAAGAAAAATTGCTACGATAGTGCAGAGAGTTCCCATTTATCCCACACTCAGTTTCCCTTTTAGTAACACCTTACGTTTGTGTGATATATTTCTTATGATTAATGAACTAATACTGATGCATTATTATTAACTAAAGTTCAAAACTTCATTCACATTTCCTTAGTTTTTACCTCATGTCCTTTTTTTTTTTTTAAATTTATTTATTTTAGAGAGGTGGGGGAGGGGCAGAGGGAGAGGAGAGACAATCTCCTGCAGACTCCACACTGAGTGTGGAGCCTGACGGTGGGGGTTAGTCCTGGAACCCTGAGATTATGACCTGAGCTGAAATTAAGAATTGGCCGCTTAACCAACTGAGCCACCCAGGCGCCCCTGGATTCTGTTTTAGAATCCCATCCAGGACACCACATTATACCTAATCATTACATCTCCTTCTGATAGTTTCTCAGACTCTCCTGGTACAACAAAATGCTCTAAGCTCATCTTGTACATTTCCTGCCTCAGTCCTAGAATCAGCCATTTATCCAAACAGCCCTGATTCCTTTCATTACTAATGGTATTAGATGCCAAGATTTGGGTAATAGATATGCTTGTTGCTACTGGATGTCATTGCTTCTAGGCCCTCTCAGCTGACACAGCAACGTAATACATATGTGTATAATAACCTATGTATTTGCATATATCTATAACACTTCTATGTGTAAATATGCATTCATCCTGATGTCTCCAGCTCTAATCCATTATCACTTGAAGGATTCTAGCTTCCTTCCCTTGCTTATCTGTAAACTACAACATTGAGAAAGTTGGGTCCTACCACCTGCCATCCATTCCTTAATTGTTCACTTCTACTGTGTATGTATAATAGTACCAGAATTGTTAACCCATACACCAAGGAAAAGAATTTTATTGACTAGAGTACAATGCTATATATGGATTCTTTTGTCTGTAGTCTTACAGACTTCACTCTATTTCTAAAGTTACTTAGGTCAGGATATTTTCTCCCTGTCCCCTTCACTGAAGTCATTTCATAGATTTGTAAAACAAATTGTTCTATTACATTCTGCATTGCTCCTGGGATCCCCCAACCTCCTAAGTGATTTTTTAGTTTGCATACATTAAGATTCACTCTTTGTACTCGAAGGTTCTATGGGTTTTGACAAATGCATAGTTTCAGATATGCACAATTATAGTATCATACACAATAATTTCATTGCCCTAAAATATATCCTGTGCTTCTCTTACCCAATCTTACCTCTTTGCCCCTCTCCTTGGCAAACACTGTCCTTTTAACCAATGCTACAGTTTTTTTTTAAATTTTTTATTGTTATGTTAATCACCATACATTACATCATTAGTTTTTGATGTAGTGTTCCATGATTCATTGTTGCACCTGGAATAAATTCCACTTAGTCATGGTGTATAAGTCTTTGTATACAATGTTGGATTTGATTTGCTAATATTTTGTGAGGAGTTTTGCATCTACGTTTATGAGAGATACTGGTCTGTTGTTTTCTTTCTTACAATGTCTTTGGTTTAAGTATTAAGATAATGCTGGCCTCATGGAATGAGTTGTAAAGTACTCTGTCTGCTTCTACTTTCTCAAAGAGATTATGAAGAATTGGTATCATTTCTTCCTTAAATGATTAGCAGAATTCACCTGTGAGACAATCTGAGTTTGATGCCTTCACTTTTGGAAGTTTATTACTTATTCATTCAATTCCTTAGTAGATGGAGGCTTATTCAGGTGATCTATTTCTCTTTGTGTGAGTCTTTGTAGTTTGCATTTTCCAAGGAATTATTCCATTTCACATAAGTTATCAGATTTGTGGGCATAGAGTTGTTCACAGTATTCCTTTATTATCTTTTTATTGTCCATGGTGTCAGTAGTGATAAATTCTCTTTCACTTTTGATATTAGTAATTGCGTCTTCTCTCTCTCTCTTTTTAACTTGGTTATTCTAGCTAGAGCTTTTTCAGTTTTATTGATCTTTGGGTTTGTTGATTTTCTCTATTGTTCTGCTGTTTTCAATTTATTGCACTCTCCTCCAGTTGTTATTATTCCTATCCTTCTTCTTGCTTTAGGCTTAAATTTGCTCTTTTTATCTTGTTTCCTAAAGTGGAAGCTTAGAAAATTGATTTTAGATTGTTCTTATTTTCTGATATATGGATTTAATTCTATAAATCACCCTCCAAGCACTGTTTTCACTACATAACACACATTTTGTTAAGTTGAATTTTCCTTTTCATTTAGTTCAGAATATTTTTTACATTTCTCTTGAGACCTCTTCTTTGACTCAGAAGTTATTCTGAATTATATTATTCAGAAGTATGTTATTTTGATCCCTAAATGTCTGGAGTTTTCCAGCTATTGATTGGTCATTGATTTCTAGTTTAGTTCTATTGTAATCTGAGAACTTATAAATGTGGTCCACCTTAGTGAATGTTTCAGATGAGCTTGAGAAGAATGTGTTTGTTGCTGAATGGAATATTTTCTAGGTGTCAACTATATCAAGTTGATCAATAGAACTTTTAGGTCAACTATATCCTTGCTGATTTCTTACCTGCTTGATCTAGCAATTCTCAGAAGGTGGGTGTTGAAGTCTTCAACTATAGTAGTAGATCAGTGTATTTTTTTTTGCTGTTCCATCATTTGTTTACAAAATGATCAGACCATCGTTTTGATGCTCTGTTGTTTGGTGCATACAGGTTAAGGATAGTTGTATCTGTTTAAAGAGTTGGCCCCTTTATTATTATGTAATGCTTTTTCTTATCCCTGATAATTTTCCTTGTTCTGAAATCTGCTTTGCCTCTAATTAATAGAGCTACTCTAGGGGTGCCTGGGTGGCTCAGTTGGTTAAGCATCTGCCTTTGGCTCAGGTCATCATCCTAGGGTCCTACGATCGAGCCCTGCATCGGGCCTGATTCTCCTTTCTCCTCTGCCTGCTTCTCCCCCTGCTTGTGCTCTCTCTCTGTCAAATAAGTAAATAAAATCTTAAAAAAAAAAAATAATAGAGCTACTCTAGCTTTGTTTTAATCAGTTGTTAGCATAGTATAACTTTCTTCATCCTTTTAATTGCAACCTACCTGAGTATTTACATTTAAAGTGGGTTTCTTATAAACAACATACTGTTAGGTCCTGTTTTCAAATTTACTCTAACAACCTCTGTCTTTTAATTTATGACCATTCACATTTGAAGTGATTATTGATATGGTTGGATTAATGTCTCCTATGTTTGTTAATTGTTTCTGTTCATTATACGTGTTCTTTGTTTCCTTTCCCCTCTCTTTTTCTGCCTTCACTTGTCTTTTTTTCTTAAGATTTATTTATTTATTTGACAGAGTGTGTGAGTGGGGGGAGGGGCAGAGGGAGAGGGAGAAGCAGACTCCCCACTGGGCAGGGAGCCTGATATGGGACTTGACCCCAGGACCCCAGGACCCCAGGACCATGACCTGAGCAGAAGAGCCACCCAGACGCCCCTAGATCAACTTAATTTTAGAACATTACCTATGAACAGTAGGTAGGCAGCTGTTTTTACATATTATTATGTTTCTTTTTAAATTTTCTGTTGATTAGGAAACTACCCACTCTGTTTTATTCTAATAATGATTACCTGTTTGTTTTTTTTCCCTTGAAGCATGTTTAATTTTTATTTATCACAATGAAACACGTAAGAATTATCTATTGATTTTCCCCTACCCCACACACCCACAAACTTCACCAGCTATGAGGACAGGACTGGCTCTCTAGTGTCCTCCACAAGGCCTGGCATATAAATAAACACTTATACCATCACATTGGGGGTTAGGTTTCAAAAATGTTTGAACATTCAACAATTGTTTCTCTATCTTTTGCTTCTATCATCGTTTTCTCCATATTTTCACCTGTTTTAACTTCTGAATTCTGGGATAATTTCTCTATTCAATGACAGCTTGATTTTCTGCAATATTTAAACAACTACCCACTGATTTGCTGTGTGTTGTTGTTGTTGCTGTTGTTATGTTCAAAAACCATATTTTTCATCTAGACACTCTTTTCTGATCTCAGATAATGCTTTTTGGATAGATAATCTCTTAAATCTCAATGAGAGCATAGATTATAGATATTTTATTTTTTAAGATAAAGATAGAGCAGCCAGCACATGTGCACATGCAAGAGTAGGGGTGAAGAGTGCGGGAGGGGGAGAGACAAAGGAAGAGGGAGAGAGAGAATCTCAAGTGGGCTCCATGTCCAGTGCAGAGCCTGACGTGGGGCTCCATCTCACAACCTTGAGATCATGACCTGAGCCGAAGTCAAAAGTCAGACGCTTAACCGACTGAGCCACCCAGGCTCCCTGATTATAGATATTTGAAAGTTCCTTCTTGATTAATAGAATGTATTTATTTCAAAGGGCAAGTATTAGTTCTGATTTGTAAAAATGATCTCCTTATATGTGAACCAGTGAATCTTTGCATATGCCTATGATATTTCTTTCATTTACTAATTTTTAGAGTAGTGAAGTATACGTGGAAAGAATGTGGTATACTCTTGGGAGGCCATGGAGAATGAGTAAAATGCACAAAATCCTGGATCACTGTATTACAGCTGAGAGCACAACTGTAATGGGGACTAGACGGGAGAACTGAAGTGAGCTCAAATTATGCCTCTAGTCTCGGAAGAAAACCACTCTAGCCCCGAACCTGACTGCTCCTGCACATGCCTGACCCAACTTCAGGTGTACTTACTTGAACCTCTTCTCTCCTTCATGGCTCAGCAGCTGGCTTTGTCTGTCCTTGGATTCTTTCTCTAAAAGTTCCTGCCAAGGATGAATGCAAATTTTTAGCTTTCCTGTTAGTTTTCCAAGACAACTCAAAACAAGACCATGTCTCCAATTCCATTACTCATATTTGTATTTTTATTTGTTCCAACTGCCACTACAAAATTTTAACTACCATATGCATAGGGAAGTTCACTTATTCTCATTTAATTCTAGGAAGAGAGAATATCTTGTCATCTGAAATGGATGGCTACTGATTTTCTTATTAAATGAATTGTTGAAAACACAAGAGTGAAAGCCTTTTGCAATCTACCAAAAGCCATATTAGTCTGATGTTCTTTGGTGAAAGTGATACTTTGCTTTGTTGTTCATTGTTGCTCTGAAACTCACTGTTTATCTGCCTCTGAAGATAACATAGTCCAAATCCACAATCCCTTTTCTCACTCCTTTAGGACCAAATATACTCAGAATCCCTTTAAAAAAATTATTTTAGGAAGTTAATAAAGGACATATACCATGTGTTACGTAACACTTCCTACAGGGACTGAGGCAGCATATCATGATTAAACACATACAAATGTATGGATGCTAACTCTAAAGGGGATAAATAAAGATAACTAGCTTTTCCCGGACCAGGTTAGGTTTTGCTACCAAAGGAGCTATAAAAACAACAACAAAACAAAATAAAAACTTTCTGGGGCGCCTGGGTGGCTCAGTTGGTTAAGCAACCGCCTTCGGCTCAGGTCATGATCCTGGAGTCCTGGGATCGAGTCCCACATCGGGCTCCCTGCTCAGCAGGGGGTCTGCTTCTCCCTCTGCCCTCTTCCCTCTCGTGCTCTCTGTCTCTCATTCTCTCTCTCTCAAATAAATAAATAAAATCTTAAAAATAAAAAATAAATAAATAAATAAATAAAAACTTTCTGTTTTCAGAACTTTCGTGGTCAAGAAATTACAGGCCTTTCCTTGTTTTGTCCAGTTTTATTCGATTAGTTAGTTAGAATACAGTGATAAAATCTGATCTGGGAGGTGGAAATGAACAAAAGAGATAGCAGGATCTCCCAACAAAAGATCAAGTTTAAAATCCTATTTGGAGGGGCACCTGGTAGCTCAGTCGGTTTGGGCGTCTGTCTTCGGCCAGGGATCAGGCCTCACATTGGGCCCCACGTCGGGCTCCCTGCTTCGCAGGGAGTCTGCTTCTCCATCTCTCTCTCTGCTGCTCCCCCTGCTTGTGCTTGCTCTCTCTCTCTGTCAAATAAAAAAATAAAATCTTAAAAAAAAAAATGCAATTTGGAAACATCATTCAGTTTGTTTACATTGACTTTCTTTCCAGAAACATAGTTTGGGATAACATTCTTGATTATAGTCCACCGATATGGGACCCCCTGATGTGTGACTGGAAACTTGGATCCCTCGAGATGAAGTTTGTTGCTAGGTGAAATGGGACAGGTAAGAGAGGACTTTTGAGTCTACAGAGATTTCTTTAAGGCTGCATCTTGTCTTCAACACTTCCCAAATAATCCTCTTTGTTAACAGTTGTAGCTCTTAGGCTTCTAGGAGAGCTTCATTCAATTTACATTATAATTCATTGCCATACCTGGGGAATGTGTCCCAACAATCCTCATTAAAAGTTGTTATTTACAGGTCAGATGGTGGAGAAATGATGACACATATTTAAGAACCCAAAATGCAGATTGTCCTATTCTCCCTGGAGCTGGGGGAGGGGGAGAAAAAAATGGGAAGACAGGTGGGCAGACAGGAGGGATATTTCCTAATCTCATTCCTTCCTTTCTACAAATAAATCAACAATGCCTCAGGAAGTTGGAAGATTAAACTCTCTGGTTAGAGTGTTAAACTCAGGTACTAACAAGTCCTGGGCCTCCAGCTTGCCTCCTTATTTGCTCGGCTCTCCTTCCGCAGGTAGAGTTTCCTCTTTTTTTTTGCTGAGTGCTTGGCAGACCTAGGGCAATGGGGGAAGGGGGGTGGACTTACTCTTGGGAAGTTTCCCTGGCTCCTATCCAAATAAAATGTAAGGAAATGGAGTGGCTCAGGGCTCTAGCTTGAAGAAACGAGGTAAGTGTTGGAACCTCAATTCTACTATTTTAATCAGGTGACCGCTAAGATCCTCAATAATTTCTACTGTCTCCAACATTAGCACCTCAGAACTAGGAGTCCTAGGAGCCATTTCTCATTCTTGTAGGAAGAGGCGAGAAGGAGGAATTGGAAATCAAAGAGAAGCTCCTCTGGTCCTCCTGCAGTCCCACTTGGCCAAGGTACGAGGGACCCAGGGAGGGAGGCACCCAGCGACCTTGGAGCCGAGCTGGGCACGCCCCATGGCTGTGTGCAGCCAGCACTCTGCATTCTTGTTCTGCTCTGCCCTTGCTCTGATCGCTCGCATGGTCTCCCAACTTGAAGATCTAGCCCCCGCATCGCTGGACCTAGCCTCTGTGCTGTAGAGACTGGCACCTCAGCTCTCCCCCGTGGGCTCTGCCCTAGCTCATCAGACTCTTGCCTCTCAGGGAGCCCTTTGCACCCCAGCCCTTCCTCCTGGAGCCAGAGGTAGAGCTGGCGGAGAGTGGTAGAAGGCAAGTGTTCCCTCAAGCAGTTTCTCCAAAGGCAGAACCTTTTCAGACCTTTAGGCAAAAAGGAAAGTCAGTAAGAGGCTGTGCCCCTTTCCTCCCTGCACGTGTCAGGATGGGAGGATGTAGCTGGAGCCCCATGCTCCTGTGACCTGCCTGTCCCAGTGACCCAAGTTGCACCTGATCTCAGAAGGGAAGGAGGGGGTAAGAGGACACTCTTCCCACTATGGCTATAAAACAGAGACCTGATGCCTTCCCCTCCTCGCCCCCCCACCCCCCAAAGAGAGTTCAGCTCCAAGAGGTGCCCTCACACCTGCCTGCATTTTAATTAATATCATCCCACCATCTATCAACAGCAAGTCAACATGCTTCACGCCAGGGGAGAAAAACAATCCTCGCCTTGTCAGCCCTGCTTCTCCAGGAGCAGCTGAGGGTCTCAACCCCCCCGCTGACTCTCTGCCACCTCCTTTTCCCTGGGGGCTGTTGACAGGGTGCAGTGCAGCTTGCCTTGGAGATGGCTTTGGCATCAGAAGGTGGCAGCATGGGAACGTGGCTGAAGGCGCTGGAGCTGGCTCTTGGTCAGGCACGGGCATTTAGTGCCGGCTCTGTGCTCTAGGCTTTCTGATCACTGGAGCAATGGTATGCAAAGGGGATTTCCAGCCTCATCTTATCAGAAGGTGCACAGGGGTTTGGAGAAGTTCAGGGACTACTGAGGTCACACTGCTAAGGCAGGGCTGGGCTGGGCATCTGAACGCAGACCTGGCCTGCAGATCCCTCAGGGTCTTCCCGCCTCTCCTCGCCAGTGCCCTGTGACAGCAGCCTGCGGAGGGCCTGGCCCTGAGTGCTTTCTGGGCAGCAGAGCTGGTCCATCATGGCCCTACCCTTGGGACACTGCTTAGCCCACTGGACTTCCCAGTGCTATCCCAGATGATCAACACCGATTTCTGAGATAGGAGATAATGAATTGCCCCGACTTCAGCAGTAGAGTGAGAAGAGCTCTACCCGTCAGTTGGAGACAGGAGATAAAAACAGGCAAGACTATCTATAGGGGATCGCAGTGTGGAAGCCTCTTGTAACTCATAGAGTATGTGTGCACATATGCACGCCCACAGGAGTGTGTGGAGTTCGAACAGTCTGTGACTGTGACTAGGAGGGTTTCTTTTGGTGTCCCTCCACGCCCCAGGGGAAGAATGTGCACGGTATGGGAGGGTAGCCGCCCACACTGTAGAACAGGGCGGCACTGGCTGCCCTGTGTTTACAAACCTCTCTGAGCCCCATGTTCCTCATCTGTAAAAGGGCAATGAAGTGATTCGGTATGCTGTATGGAAATCCCACTACGGTACTTGGCGTATGGTAAGCCCTCAATCAATTGTAGGTACGGGCTAGTGCTCAAGCCACCTAATTGCCTCCATCTTTTCTAAGAAGATGAAAAGACTTTGTCAGATGTTTCGCTGTAATCCAGATAAACTTGTTCTCCTATGTTTCCATAATCTATCAGCCTAGGAAGCAGTGAAAGAAGGAAGTGAGTCTTGCCCTTTGCAGTCACTTCTTAGGGAACCCTCACTAAGTCTTAGGGATCACTGCCTCCCTTGCAGGTGCTCACAGAGACTATGCCTTCACTGGGGGGTGGAATAGAGTGGCCCATGCGAAATACTTCTGAAGTCTGTATGAAAGAACCTCATCCCACCCCTTCCTCTTCACAGGGATGGGAAGAGATGTGTTTCCTGAGTTTACTTTCCTCTCCTGTTCTTCTCAGTGAAACCCTAGATTCTGGAAAACCTTCATCTGTCTTTAAAGCTGGCTTCTATCATCCTTATTAAAGAAAATCCCACTCAGCTGGGTCCTCAGCTACTTAGTAACAATTGTCCAATTTCCATCCTCACTTCCTTTTATCGCAGAATTGCCTGAGCAGGTGTCCTCCGCGGCTCCTCTTCTCCTCGAGGGATAATGCTTTCCTTCTTGCTCAGCCAGCAGGGGTGGCCAGCACAGGGATACTGCCACCTGGGACTCCAGGACTGAGTCTTTGCCGGCCTGGGAATGCTCTCCTGGGTGATTCTGATGGAGGGGCTAGGAGCTTCACAAAGGGCATAAGCCGAGGAAGTGAGTCTAAATGGGATTCCCCCAAAAGGCAGAAGTTAGAAATAACAATGGGGGGCCAGACTCTGAGTTGGGACCTCAAAAGTCAGAGAGGGACTCCGCTCTGTCCTGAAGAACATCTCAAGGTTTCCTGATTGGGTCACCTCTCTCTTCGAAGTCCCTCTGCCTTCAAGAATTATTAGATCTTAATTCTTACTGCCCCATTACCTTTGTAGAGAGAATTCTGTTTCCCAAATTTTGTAATGCCCTCCCTCTTCTTTTCTAACATTTTTTTTTTCTTTTGTGAATCCTCTTTGATCTAGCTCCTTGGAAACAGCTTCTCAGTTCAAGAGAATGAAAATGCTTCCTGGGGTGGGGAGGTTATCACACTTGGCCATGCCAGAGCCCAAGATGTGAAAGGACATCTTGATGATGCAGGAATAGGGAGTAGAGAAGAGGCAAGAATAAAAGCAGCAAAGATGGTGGAAACAAGAACAAAACTCCCTCTCTTTCCACTTTGTCCTCAACCCAGAGACCTCTCCAGTATGGATGATGGTGGTGGGAATGATGGCAGGAGTGGGGCTGGCACACTGTCAGGGAGACACTGGCAATGGTGGTGACAGAGTGGCATTGGGAGTGGGGATGATGGCAATGGTGGGGACACTGACATTACTGAGCATGGTGGGTGTGACTATAGCCATCATCTGGAATATTCTCCCTACTCCATGTCTAATCAAGTCCTACTCATCCCATAATGCATAATGGAAAGGAACATGTATTTAACTTTTCTACTCTTACAAACTTGTAAACCTCAGCTTTTTGTTTCTCAGTGTGCTCATCAATAATATGTGGAGATCAGAGTAGGTGAATTCAAATAGCCCTGCTACCTCTTAAATGATAGGGTTTCAGATTCAGTTCTAGTTCTGTTTTCTCCTGAACACTCTAGGCCACAAATCTGTTTCTCTGTGTTTTAGGAACACTTGAAGCCTAACCCATTCCTTTGATCATCCGCATAGACAGACAGCTATGTTGACAGCAGTGTCCTTATCTTGGGCCTTGGGTTCCCATATGGCAAGGGTTATTTTGGTTCAGTGTCTGGAACAAGGGTCACATTAAAGAGATGGGCAATGAATGCCTAATGTTCCTTAGGGACGAAAGCACCTACAGTTGCTGAGCATGTTCTATATTCCAGGTCCTGACCCACGTCCTGGGGATGAAGGGATTTAGAGGCACATTTTCCGACTGTGAGGTCCTCTGAGTGGAGGCAGCAGGCATGTAAGCAGGTATGTAAAACATAATGTGATCATTTTTCTAACACGGAGATGAATGAAGTGAAGTGGGTTTGCTGACGAGAGGGCCCAGATACGGTAGGATGATTTCAAGTGACTCTCGGAAGATGATTGTTTTCTCTTACCTCCACTGACAAGGACAAGAAGGCATCTAGGCACAGAGCACTGAAACTCCATGTGTGTAGAGGGTGGAAGGGTGTGCCTAGGGAATCCTTGGCTGGTGGAAGGATGAAGCCTGACTGCGAGGTGAAGTGGTTCCTGTGGGTACCAGTGTGGGCCACAGGTAGGAGCTCCACATGCTCCCAGCATGCTCAGAAGGGCTTTCTGATGGCTGGATGGAGAACGGACCAGGTGAGATTCAGTAAGACGGTTAGCATCATGAGGCAATAGGAAAACCTCATGGTCCATGCTTTCTCTTGACACCTGACAGAAGGCAGAGTTCGTAGGTTTGAAAGTGGACAGAGAGCAAAAATCAAGGGGGACTTGGAAGGCAGAAAATTCAATGACATTGGATCGAGAGAGTGAGGGATAGGGAGAAATTTGGAATGGCTCTAGAATTTCTTCCCATTAGAAAGGGCATGGAAAGGAGGGTTGACGATGATGACGGGATGATGAGGAGACCCTCTCTTCTCATCGTCGATCTCAGATGTCTCCGATGTGGCTGGACACTTGGAGAGTGAACTTCTGTGTCTTCCCATCTCTCCCTTGCCCACATCTCAGCAGTCCTCCAGTCTACTGACCTGTAGGAGCCAGGAACAGCCTGGAAGCAGAGAGCAGAGGGGGGCCTCATGGATCCAAGGTGTTACTGGCTTCATTTCTCAATGTCCAAATGCCTCTGTCCCAGTAAGACCCATATAACCAGTCTCCTTTCAAAGGACCCCAAAGACGTCTGAGCTTGATGCAGTTGAGTAGTGGGCTTTTTTTTTTTTTGGACTAAAAGCAGTTTCCATTTTATGCCTTTTGTCTCTTCATCCAAGCAAATGCCGGTGGGATCTGGCAACCTGAGTTCAATAGCCAGTCCTTTTGGTCTTTCAAAGGCTATGAATGTAATAAGAGCACTCAACCCTTCTGAAGATATGCAAATCCGTGCATTTAAAAGATTTACATTCATCCTTCACAGGCCCTGAAATATAAATATGAAATGCCCAGAACCTTGTCACTTCAGTAATAATTAAGCTGATGGCCTATTATGTTCGATTGCAAATCAATATAGTATCTTTTGGTGCCACTTGAGTCTCGAGGGTTGGCTCGGGGCCAGCTCCAGTTATACAATTGAATGGCTGCAGCTGCCTGGAACTTCGCTGTCGTTCCCATTCAGGAAGAATAGGCGGGTAACAATGGTGACCAGCCTCCCTGCAGTAATTGTGTACGAGGACACATTTCCAATGGGGTTTTTGTTCAGCAGGTGCTGTTATTTTAGTTTAATTTGAATTCTGAAATATGGAGGAGAGAAGGAGACTAATCTTAACAGCATCTAACCTACAGCTGTTCGAAAGAGGCCAGCAAACAGCATATGTTGCTTAGATGAAAATCGTAATTGCTCATTCTCCCTGGGCTGTTGGCCCACCAACGTGGAGCGTCTGAAATTAGCCGGCATTTTTCCGGCATTTTCCTCCGTGGCCAGGCCTCTGCAGAGCTCGGGAAGAGCTAGTCTAGAGTGGCTCGCCCCACGGGAGGCTTGTGCCTCGGCTGCAGCGTCTCTTCCTCCTTCCTTCCTTCCTTCCTTCTCCGGCTCGGTCAGCTGAGATGCTCGCCAGACGCCGTGCAAAACGCATCCTGGGTGGGCTTCCTCGCTCGAGGCCACGGTGGGGAGGCAGGGGGGAGGCTGCGCCGGAGAAGGCTAGTGGGCCTTCCAGACCGCATTGCCTTGGCAGCACAGTGACCCACGTGCCGTGGGCAGGAGGAAAGCCCGAGCAGCACGAATCAGTGTAGACACTCTGATTGGAGTAAGAAATGACGTCCGCAGGGCATGCTCCCAGCTGCAGAACCCTTGCAGGTGTTGGGGTTTTTACTTAACGTCTTCACAAGGCTCCCTGGAAGGAGATGACGATATTCCCATTTAGTAAAGAGGGAAGCTGAGGTGCAGGGAGGTCGAAAGGCAAATCCAAAGTAAAAACTACGAGAACTGGAATGTAAGTTCTGGAACGTAAAATTCCATGTCCTTTTCCTCCACCAGCCGCCTCCTTTCTTTTTTGTTCCAGTGACTTCCTTTGGCTCCCTGCTTGGTTAGAAGTCCCAAGAGATCGGTTTCCTTCTGCTTATAAGTCTCTGGTAATGAACACAAGGTCAAGACCAGATTCCTCTGTGCTGAAACTGAAGTTTGTGTGATTACGGTGGGGCTCAGGAAATGTCAGAAGTGGTGTAGTAAACGCCTGAGCCTCTCCCCTTCCCTTCCTTCCTTCCTTCGCATCCTTCTCCCTTTCTTTCCTTCCCTCCTCCCTTCCTTCCCTCCCGCTTGACTTTCTTCTTTCCCTCCTTCCTTCGCTCTCTCCTTCTACATTTACTGAGCTCCTACTCTGAGGCAGGCGCTGGTCCAGGCACTGTGGGGGATGCAAAGAAAAACAAGATGAGTCCAGAAGCAGAGGAAGCCCTACAAGATAGTCAAACAGCTTGATTGTTGCCCTAAGAGCAAGATGTACAAAGTGATGGGGTCCCAAGTAGGGGAAGGTTTCACAGGGGAGGTGACCATGTAGATGATGGAGGATGTGCAAAAGTCTTGCAAGTGGAGCAAAGGGGGTAGGGTTTCCAGACCTGGCATGAGTCACTGCTTTCACCCTGTCGCGGGCCATTTGTTGATAGGGAATGAGGAGCTTAAGGGCTTGGGGAGTGGATTGACTCAGTGAGGCCCCTCTAGGGGCATCAGGTTCAGGGCTGGCCGCCCCAGGATGAATGTTTGGTGCGAGGTGTGTCCTGAAGAAGAGGATGGAGGTGTAGAGCAAGGATCTGGCCCCGATTTCTGTTGTCAGTCCCTCCTGGCCTGAGAGGTAGAGGACTTGCTAGCTTGTCCTGAGTGTGGCCGGAGTAATGCTTCAGTACAGATGCTGCTGCCATGAGGGGGAGTGTGGGCTGCCCCTTGAACTCAGGGATCTGAGGCTCACTGTGGGTCTCTGCTCTCTCAGGGATCCTTCACCCTCCTTGTCATTTCCTCAGCCTAACCTTCATGCTCACCTCATCCTTGTTGTGGAATGTTCCTGGCCACAAGGTGTAGGGTGATCCCCGAAGCCACACCAGCCTCAGGCTCAGCTCCAACACCTGCCAGTCTCATGGACCTGCCCCCGGGGTGCCAGAGTGCTTATACATGGTTAGGAGCTGGGCTTTGGATTCGTAAAGCTTTGGGCACCAAAACAGATCTAGAGAGGAAGTAGAAGATGTTTAAGGGCGTGGACTTTGAAGTCAGGCTGCCTGGGTCTGGAGCCTGATTTTGTCCCTTCCAGCTATGTCACTGTCCCTTAATTATCTCATCTACAAATGGGAGACAGACTCTAACTGATAGGGTTCTTGTGCTGTCTAAAGGAATTAATGCATTTAAAATACAAACACAGGGCTTGGCATTCAGAGCCCAAGAATTGTGAGCTGCTGACAGTGAAGGAGAAGTGGTAATAGTAGTGGGGAAGGAATCGTTGGTGCCGGGAGTCAGAGGTCATGGTCACGGCGGTCCTGTAGTAAAATGGTGCCAACGGTAACCGGAGTCACTGCGGCAGTGCTGAGCATATAGGAGAGTATCTACTCCTCATCTTAACCGAAAACTGGGCAAGTGTTATCTCTCTCACAGCTGTGATGGTGTTAGAAAGATTCCAATTTCACAGACATTTACTGAGCATTCGGACCATATGTGAAATTGCCTTATAGCCCAGAGTCCGCCCCAGAAGATTTCACCACCTGTTAGATAAATTGAAATGGGAGACCCCCTTGCGGGTTCAGTGAGCAGCGCCTTCCTCCATGATTCTTTCTTTGCAGACAAAGCAATGGCCTTGCGGAGGAGGAAAGCGGGACCTCTACAGTGTACGTGCCGAGGGCAGGGGTGGTATTGTCCCTTTTGCTGTGGGGTCCCCAGGGCCTAGCACCTTGCCTAGCATCACTAGCATTTTAGTTAAGTGATACATTTGCTTGATGAATGTCTGCTGAGGGAATGGGCTGGCTGCCTAGGTGAGAGGCTGTGGAGATCCTAGAAGGGTCTCTAACAGAGGAAGGGGATGACCGTTTGGCTCTTAGCCTTTGGTTAGGACAGAAAGGAAAGAAACTCTTGGGGGGCCTTTGGTGAATTTGGAGAAAATCTGCTACAGAACAGCTTCTCCACCTCTATGTTTTTACTTTAAGCAAAGCCAGACAGACCCGGGACATGTGGGGGTGAGAATTTGTTTTGGCAGCTTGAGTGGGGAAGGGAAGCCAAGAGCCTGAGGCTATTCAGTGAAACACCACATGTTAATCTCAATCTATCCTAGTAATCCCGCACACATTCTGATCTCAGGGAAGGGTAATCCAAGATCAAGCAGCTTCTGCGAGCGGCTTGTTCTTGGTGCGGCTTAGTGATACAGGAGGCTGTATGTGAGGTCTGCGGCTTTGATCACGCCTGAAGCTCATTCCACCCCCCAGATGATGATGTTAGGAGACGATGGGTCCCCTGACCTGCCGATGACTGAGGTCACTGCTGTGCTTCTCTAAATCTCGGAGTGTGGACATTGGAACACATGGCAAGAAGAAAAGAAAAAAAGAAAGAAAAGATTCAAAAGATGATGCAGCCTCTAAGAAAGTAGCGAAGGTGCCCTGCACGAATACTTGCTCTGCTAGGTCCTGGCAGGGTGCGGTCATGAAGATCTGGCTTCTGAGAGTGGGCTGTCTATACTAGGAACCAACTCAAATAAGTCTCTGTGTCACATCCCAAAGGCCTCAGTGTGGCAGCCAGAGGTGGACCCTGGCAGCTCTGAGAAGTGACTCATGAGGAGGAGCCGGCACTCTGCTGTTTGATGTCTCTCCCCATGGGTGTGCATCCACACCCTCTACCCCAGGAGCTGGGGGCATCCCACCTCTTCAAAGAATCTGTAATTCTGGTCAAGGTGGGGATACTGGCAATGGCCATATATTCCCATTTATTTATTTATTTAAAGATTTTATGTATTTATTTGACAGAGAGAGAGAGACAGCGAGAGAGGGAACACAAGCAGGGGGAATGGGAGAGGGAGAAGCAGGCTTCCCCGCAGAGCAGGGAGCCCAATGCGGGGCTGGATCCCAGGACCCTGGGATCATGACCTGAGCCGAAGGCAGACGCTTAACGACTGAGCCCCCCAGGGGCCCCCCATATATTTGTATATACATATAATACTATATGATATATATGTACATCTATACTACTATATATATATATATATATATAAAAGCAAGCAATAAAAGCAAGTGTGTGTATATTCATATATATATATAGTAAAGTCCTAGTCATACCATTTTCAACATTAAAATAATTTTAAATATCACATGATATCTCCCCCCCAAAACACACTTACACACAATCACCCCCCACACACACACACCAGACACGCATTTCATTTTATAGGTGGGAAAACCAAGTTGCAGGAAGGGGAAGTGCCTTGTCGAAGCATCCACACATTAGCGTCAGATGGAACTGGACCATGACTTATATCTTCCCACTCCAGGTTCACTTCTCTCTCGGCTTTATATGCTGCCTCCCACACTTAGGCTCTTTTTTTTTCTTCATATTTAGAAAGCATGGCATTTCCATATCATCTGGATTTTATCCAGGATAATTTTTACTTGTATCCAGTGGGCTAAGAGTAATGTTAACCTATGAGATAAATCACCAGACCCAAGATAAAGAGGATTATCACCATGGGCTCAAAGGAAATTAGGCAGTTGGATGAAAGAGTGTGTGTGTAGAATTAAATATATATAAGTGTATATATATATATGAAAGTATGTATTGTATATAAGCATATGTATAAGAAGTTATACATAATATAGATATTACATATGATGTTTAATAGATATACTATCTTCTTGTTCATTCAGTATAGGTTTGTGAGCATGACATGAGAGGCTTGAATTCAAATCTTGGTTCTACTGCTTATAAGATGAGTGACTTTAGTTTTCTCATGTGTAGAAGAGGGATAATGATACCTACCTCCAAGGGTAGTTGTGAGGATCATATAAGCTCACGTGCTATGTCAAGAATGCTTTTGGCTTTGAGTGACAGAAATATTCAGCTCTAGTGACTTAAACACAGACCAACTTAATTTTCTCACACAAAGAGATATCTAGAGGCAAGCAACTGCTGATTAGCAGTTCAGCTCTATGGGGATGGTGTCTGTGTAGTTCTCTTCTTTCCTTCATGGTGGCAGAGTGGCTGCTGAAACTCTTTCCACCATGTCTATAATCTGGCATGAAAGGGTAAGGAAAAGGAGCAGTGTCCCTGTCAGGAAATCGAAAGCTAAGAGGAATCTCACAACAGGCTGCCACATATTTATCACACCTAGAGTTGTGTCATATGACTACCTCAGGCTGGAAGTTGGCAGAAGAAGGAGTTGAGAACGTTTAACCTACTATGCCTGCTCACATAAAGCCTCTACACTAGGACACATCTATATTGGTGTTGAATGCGTATTCTTATTTTATTTTATTTTCTTTCTGAAAGGTCCTATGGATGTGCCAGAAGCCCTGGAATAGAAAGAAAATGGGGAGGTTGGCGAGATGACAAAAAGTGGGCTGAGCTTCTGGTTATGTACTGGGGAACTGGGTATATAGTACCCAGTTCTATATGGTATAGAACTATGAGGTATACTGGTATATTGTTACCAGTCTTGCTCCCGCGGGAGACTTCATTGGTACAGAAATCAGGGCCACCTGGTAAGTGAGGTGAGCATGCACTCCGTTGAGGGCTAGCAAGGGACCGACATCCACCAGATCCTACCCCACCCCCACTGGCTGGGCTGCTGGACAGTTCCATCTGGACCTCTGTCTTACCACGGTCAACATGTCCACATACACATTGGCATTTCGGGACACCGAATCATCTTCACCATTGGTGATTATCCACCAGGGGCTGCATCAGCCTCTCCTTGCCCGAAGCTCTATATTCAGAGCTCCCCTCTTTGACTGTGAGGACAAAGAGCTCCCCTCTTTGACTTGTGTCACCTGGAGATAGGGTAGGGCTGACAACAGAGGGGCAGTCAAGCAAAGAGGAGGACGGCGAGCTGGAGGGGTGCATTCTCACACAAGGGGAGGCACACTAAAATGCAGAGTCTGAGGTGGGGAGTATCAACTGGACAGAAGCATGGTGGGTTCCTATCTCTGCTGCCTCTCCTCTCCCCTCCTCCTCCTGATCACACCAAAGACCTATTGCTTGACTCTCTCCAGTGTCTCATGCTTCTCAGCTCCTCTTTCTCTTGTCCTTACCCCTAACATGAGGATTCAAGGACAACCTCCCCCTGGGCCCCGTGATCACAGTCTCTCCTCTTCCAACCAGGCGGCATCCCGATGGTGTGGAAGGAGCACTGGGCTGGCTGGAATCAGGAGTGCAGAGTTCCGATCCTGACTCATCGTCACTTCCCAGCCATGTGACCATACCTCTTTAAGTCTCACTTAACTGATCTATAAAATGGGAAAATAATGCCATCATTGACGAGTTGCTCAGGATTGAGATAATTGATATTTTTGAAAAAGACTTCAAGGGCTAATCTGGTGGAGGTTTTGGTAGGAAGAGACCAAAGGAGTAGGTGGGCTTCAGCTGTGTCACCCAAGCTTCAACAAAAGCAGCTCCTCTTCTATCTCTTTTGGAGGTTGAGATTTGAGGGAATTATCCATGTGGAAAAAAAAAAATGGTTCCCTGTAAGAAAAAAAAAAAATCAAATTGGAAACCACCAGTTTATGTCAAGGGCTTAGTATGTATTAGGCACTTAATAAATATTGCTTTTCTCCCAACCTTTTTTTGAAGAATGGCAGTTACCATTTCCAATGGCTTTTGCTCCATGCACTTTTTAAAAGTTAAAAAAAAATACACTAAATGCTTGCCACTTGCATCTAATTACGAGGATGGTTGGTCCAGTGATTCTGTGTGTCGAGATCACAACTCCGGTGCTTATCTCTTAATCCATCAGTTTCAAATGACCATCCAGGGACTCATTTTTCTTTGGTGTGACTTCTTTCTGCGGCCAAAATTTCCTGGACCTGCCTGAACTCCCATCTCCATGCGGCTCCCCTTTCGCTTAGTTGACCTGATAAATGGCCAGCAAGGTCTGGTTTTAGCAATGGGCACATTTCACTAGAAAACAATTAAAGTGACTGAAGCCTGCTGAGATCTAATAAATATTCACTCATCCACCTGAACAGATGCCAGTTACAGCAGAAGAAAAATACAGCTCCCGGAGTCAGGGAATTTGCTCTGGTCTCGAGCTCCTGGCACAGGTGTCGAAAGAAATGGGACAAAGTGAAGATAATCTTGCAAGAGGAAGAACATCAGGGAGGAAGAACAAAGAGAGATGAGGTGCAGGTTTCTATGTGAAAGTGATACATAGGGACCCCCATGTCTGGATTTGTCCCCCTTGTAGCAGAAGTGGTGACTTGGCTGTTTAGGCTCCTTTTTAAGGGTTGCATAGTACATCTTTGGTTTCCTCCGCAGTGCCCTGGCACTTACTGAGCAACACTTAAGAGTGTCTGTGCTGTAGGAGACATGGAGACACTCCCCAGACTCCTGTGATCCCATAGGAGGGGATGGCAGTTCTGAGTAGAGTCCAGGAAGATCAATGTGGGGCCGTGGCTAAAACCAAGGATTCTGGGATTTTACAGAGGAGATCACCTCTGCCTAGAGGGGAGGAATGAAACTGTACAGCAGAAGTGGCATTAAAAATGGGTCCTGGGATGTGGAGGTGGGGTCAGGGCATTTGAGGAAGAGGGGATCCTTTGAACAAAGGCTGGGAGGTGGGAGGGTGTGGCCTGGGTCGGGGTCCTGGGGTTTAGAGACCAAAGACCAGGCTCCAGTCCAAGCCTCCATCTGTCCATGGGGGAGCAGGTTCAGAGAAGGAAAGTTATATGTCCAAATCCACACACCTGGTTAAAGGCTTCTGGTAAGTTCCAGAGCAGTAGTTAACCTATATAAGATGAACTATACAAGATGAACTATACAGGAAAGATACAAGGAACAATACAAGATGAACTATAGTTGGTCACTAATTGACTAGGAGAAACTCTTGAGTTCAGAGGAGACAGAGTGCTGTAGGGGACAGCTGAAGCCTTCCTGGAGAGTGTGCGAGGGGAGCTTAAGGATGAGAGTAGAAGAGAAGAAGCAGAGAACGGGACCTTCTTACTGTGGGACCTGGCCATTGGGTCAGGCACCATATGCACGTAATGGAGAGAAAGATGAATTACAGTTACTATTTTTGTGGAATGATTATGTGCCAGGTGTTTTATTCATACCACCTCTAATCTTTGAAATGATCCTTCTGGGTAGGCATGATTATTCCAGTTTTGCAGATGAGAAAACAGAGGGTCACAGAGGTTGAACACCTTACCAAATCTACCCTGTTGGTGAGAGTCAGAGCCAGGAAATAAAAAATGATCAGCTTCCTTTATCACATTGATTCCCAGAGTGTTTGGTTTGGTTTGGTTTGGTTTGGTCTGTTTTGTCTGTTAACATATGAGAAAACAGGTTCAGAGTAGTGAAGTAATTTGCCCAAGGTCACACAGCAAGGATGTGGCAGACTCTAAGGACAGAGCTGATCTTTGTTTTGTTTTATTTTGATTTTTGACCATATTCTTTCACCAACGTGGGTTTGGATGAGCCCATTGGGAATGGGCAAAGTGAGGGTAAAGAATAGAATAGAGGCTGGCACAAGAGCGCCCCCTGCATGATGCTCTGGCATCTTACCTCCTGTCCATCAGACTCTATGGACCTGAAGGGGACAAAGCCTTGGTCTTGGTTCCACTTCATGTTCTCAGCCAATACCTTCTTTTCTCAGGCCGCATCCAGGTATCCTCTGCTCCCCTTCCATTGTGCCGTGAGTGATGAAAAATCGAAATTACTAAATTCACTCTCTTTTCTGATCTTGCGCAGAGTTTTGTACCAACTCTCTAGCTCAAACTCTGGGCAAGTCAGTTCATTTCTCTGAGCCTCGGCTTCCTCCTCTCTAAGATGGGCGTGTCAATCTCTATTTCCAGAATTGCATGAGGACGAAATGAAACAATGTTAATTAAGGGTTAAGAACAATGTCTGGCACATATTTGGTGCTGGGTGCACAGGTAACCTCCCGAAAATATCATCAGTGGATGATGTGGTTGCTAATACTAGTATTTTCATCGAGCCCACTTGCGCCCAGGATCCACGAGTCTGAACCAGCTGGCTGGCATCCCTGCTGTCCTTTCCCTGCTGGGGTGGGCTGCCTACAAGATTCCTTGTTGCTACGGGGCAGGAAGGACGGAGCTAGAGAATGGGGGTGAGGGGAGGGCAGGAGTTTCCTGGCAGTAACTCACGGAAGAGATGGTGAGATCTGAGGTACGGGCGGCAGGTAAAGGAGGGCTTGCTTCATGGCCAACCAAGACTCCCTGGGGAAACCAGTTTCTGCGAAGAAAATGAAGTCTCTCTTCTCTCCACTCTCCTCATTCCTGCCTTGCCCTCCTTTGCCAGTTCTGGGCTCCAGCTGGTCTGGGAGGCAGATCACCTCTGCCTGGTCATTAACAGTTCATTTGCTTAAATACCCATCATCATTACTGCCAACGGCTCCTCAGGGCACCATTGCATCTCAGGAACTGCGGCAGACATTCTCCTCTGACGGATGGCCCCATGCTCAGCTCTGCCACCTGCTAATGACTCCTGGGCTGACAGCCCAGCTTGGGGGCAGCAGAATGTGGAACACTGAAGGAGGTCTGCCTTTCTCCTTGGGAGTCCCTCTGACCCTCGCAGTCCTCGGAAGGGCTTAGCCCTGAAAGTGACGACGCCCCAAATCCTCCCAGGAACGAGCCGAGAACCTTAGAGAAGAAAAGCCTCAGAGGAGACAGACGGTGTCCTCAGTGCCCTCCCTGTAAACTCTCCCCTCCTGAGAATCTTCTCTGCCCACGCTCAAAGGGTAGCTCCATCTTCCTCTTGCTTGCAGGATACTTCTCTGAAGTGTGCTGGGAAGTGTGAATCCAACAGAGAGGAAACTCCCCTGACTGGAGCACCCCATCACATCAGGTCAGTTAGAAAGCCTCTCCTCTCTCCTCATCCCTGCACAACCAGGTTGTGGATTGCACCCATTTTACAGATGAGGATCCTGAGGTTTACAAAGTTTGAGTGAGGTTTCCCAAGGTCACATAGCCAGGACCTGGCAGAATCGGTATTGAGACTCAGTTTGGTCTGAATCCAAAGGCCATGCTTTTTTCCTCTGCCCCCAGTTGTTCAAAGTGAGGGAGCCCTGGGGATTCAGGAAAATTCAGAAGCTGATGGTAATGGACCAATGGAGCAGCTGCCCTGTGTATGGAAGCATTTTCTCAATACTTTTTGCTCAGTTCTGGGGACATTTTGTGGTTTTATTTGAGGGAAATTCCACTAATTTTCCCTTTCTGACGCTCTGACTCCTGTCCTCTTCTGCTTTCTGCCTTACCTCAGAGGACGGGGCTGCTCTTAGTTACTCTAAAGACTCACTGTTCTATGTGTCAGGCGCTTTTTAGAGCGCTTATGTGTGTTGAGTCATTGGATCTTCGCAACAACCCTATGAAGCCGATCTTGTTACTATACCCGTTTACAGATGAAGGAATTCAGGACAGAGAGGCTAGGTAACATGTTCAAGGTCAAAGCTACTAGCTAGAACCCTCAGAGGGCAAGGTGAGAGGGGTATCTCCCTCAGGGTATCTTTCCCGTGCCTCTTTCCTGGTCAGCCAGCTATCAGTGCAGCCCGAGTGTCAGGATTCAGAGATCAGACATGTGGAATGAAGCAGGTTTCGAAGGGCCCGGACCCTGGACGTGCTTTGCAGCGGGGCTGCAGCCTGGTGCCTGACCTGGCGACAGTGGGGAGCGGGCATCTCTCTGGGCAGGTGGACCGGAGTGCCCAGAGTGGGCAGGCGTGGTGCCCATGCCAACCACCAGGAGGGAGCAGGGCAGGGAGCAAGCTGCTGGGAGTGCAGTCAGCCGGGCTAGTGGTCAGGAAAAGCAGAGGCCTGGCAGCCTGGCCTGAATTCTGGACCCCAAATAAAAAATGCATCCAGAGGAAGGCCTTGGGTCCCAAGGATGAATGTCTGGTCTGGCTCCCAAGCCCGGCAGAGTGAATTATCCTTCCTCTCACTCCCCAGCACCACCCGCATCCCCGTTATCATACTGGCTTCTTTGTCCAAGTTGCAAAACTGTCCCTGTCATTCCTCAGGGTAGGACCTTTCAGTAGCTCCCCAAGGCTACACGATAAATGCCAAACTCCCTCAAATGATTTACAAGGTTCTCCATGATCCAGCCTTGGATTGCACCTGCAGCCTCCCCAGGCTCCACCCCTGGGACCTTTGGTTCTGCCGCACAGCCCTTTAAATCCACATCACAACAGGCTTCCTCCTGTCAGCATGCCAGGTGTCTGCGGAGCCCTCACTTGCCGATCATCCGCACTCCTCCACCCAGAGCCGCATCCCTCCCTGTTGCCTCAATTCACACCAACTCCCCACTGCCTGGCAAGCTCCTACTGATTCTTCAGCTCAGAGATTGCTGCTATGGAGAGCCAGTCTCAGATGGCCCTGCCCCAGTCCTACTGGCCAGGTCAAGTTTAAATGCCCTTGATGTGTTTCTCCTCCGCAACTTGTATGTCCGCCAGTTTGGCACTTGCCCTCTGGAATAGGATTGCGTCTTTGTCCGTGATGGGCCTCATGCTCCGCTCCATGAGGGCAGGCACTCTGACCGTCTTTGCCCTGGTTGAGTCACCAGTGTGTGACACGTGGTAAGCGGGCAAGCAGTATTGTGAGGGAGGGAGTGGCCGCCATGTTTTTGCTTATTGGACTGTTTCTTGGCCAGAGTGACTCAGACTGTGTGGGAGTCCTCGTCAAGACTGAAGAGCCTCCCACAGGGTGGGTCCAGAGCAGGCAGGAATATACTTTGATTTGACTTAAGACCACACAGGAAATGGAGCACTGGGACCGATTGTCTGCTCCCGTCCTGGAGTGAAGTTGTCAGTGAGTCAGGCACAGGTCATGGCCAGTGGAACCAGTTTGTGCTGGGCCCTGAGGTCAGTGCTGGGCTGCAGTCGGGGAGGCCATGCTAAATCCCCTCATGTCCCCAAAATAGCTACTTAAAAGTATACCTTCAGCTGAGGATGGGTCTGGCCCCTGAGTGTTGAAAGAAGCTGTAATTGGTATCATGTGACCCCCTTGGGGGAAAGATTGGGACCATGGGGGTGGGGACTGAGGCAGAGTGGGCAGGGGGTCCCAAAGAGGGAAAGATCCATGGACAAAAGAAGGCAACCAGGGGAAGGAGAGGGAGCTGTGTCGCCCAGTCACAGGCTGACAGTGTGTGACCGAGAGGCCTAACTTTCCTCTGGGCTTCCCAAGGGAGAGGCTGGGCTGGAGGGACCCTCAAAGGCGAGGTCCCTAGAGAGTCCCAGTCCTAGCAGAGGTATGAGTCATGGGAGGCTCCAGAAGGAGCCAGGACCCTGCCTGAGGCGAGTCAAGACCTGACACAGCTGAAAGGAGATCCATGGTCAAGTTCTGGCTCGGTCACTTGGCCACTGCAAGCCGGACAAGCTACCTCCCATTTTTGAACTTCAGTTTCCTTCTCAACTGAATGAGAGACTTGGACCTACAGTCTGCAGTTACCTAACCTAATTAGTCTGGCACCTAAAACCTGTGTTTGTGCCAACTTTATCCAGTTTTATCCACTCAACCTTATCAAACATTAATCTGTATAGAGATAAGGAGCATAGGCCCTGGAGTCAGGTTACCAGGGTCTGAATTTGGAGCTTGCTGCTTGCTAGATGTGGGACCTTGCTCTTGACTTCTCTGTGACTAGCCTTCTCCATCTGTAACATGGGGCGAGTATTGGTACCAACCTCATCAGGCTGTTAAGAGGGTTCCATGAGCCATGCAAGTACTGCAGAAACTGGTGTTAATGTGCTCAGTAAATGTTGGTTAATATTACTTGGTCAGACTGCTTTAGTTTTCATGAAAACATGCAATCGATTTGCATTTGTTTTCTCTTGCCTTTGGCTTCACCCTCACCCTCCCTCCACCTCTCTTCAAACCTAACCCATCCTGGAAGGGTGTGTACTGGTCAGAGTTCTTCAGAGAAATGGGGACCAATAGGATGTGCATGTATATATAGTTAATATACATAAACACACACATATGGAAAGAGGCTTTTTATAAGAAATGGGCTCATGCAGCTACGGAGGCTGGCAAGTTCCAATTTCTGCAGGGCGAACTGACAAGCTGGAGACCCAGGAGAGCCAGTGGTGTAGTTTTTGTGTGACGGCAAGGACACAGTCAGGCAGGAGAAATTCTCTCTTACTCAAGGGTGGGTCAGGCCTTTTGTTCTATTCAGACCTTCAATTGATTAGATGATGCCCATTCACATCAGGGAGAGCAATTTGCCTAAGGTCAGTTTACTGATTTCAATGTTAATCTCATGCAAAAACACACTCACAGAAACACCCAGAATAATGTTTGAGCAAATACCTGGGCACCCTGTGGCCCAGTTGAGTCTTTATATAAAGTTAACCATCGCAAGTGGTTCAAGGCCTACCTGCTTCCTGAGAGACTTCTCTAAGTGTCTTTCGTTGCCCTGGGATCTTGAATTCTCCTTTCTCTGAACTCCTAGAAGATCTTTTTGGTGGTTTTATTTGTCTTGGCAATCAGTCACATATGACCTTGCATTATAAAAGAAGGACCAACATTTACTGAATGCTTACTCTGTTCCAGCCCCAGGGGGGTAGCCATTATTACTCCTGTTTTAAGATAAAGAAAATGGGGTCTAAAGGGTTTAAGAAACTTACAGAAGATATATTTTGTTAGTGGGAGAGCCAGGATCCAAATCTAGATCTGTTTGACTCCAAACATGTGTTCTTGCCAATATATTCAGCTATCTCCTTCACTAATCATATTTAAATAATTCATCCATGCGTGTTTTCTCTTTCTCATTGGATTGTAAGCTGCTAAAAGGGAGGGATATATACTTCTCTGGATCTTTCACTAAGCTTAGCATGGTCACTAACACTTGGTAAAATGAAGATTCATATCGGGTTGTGATCTTTTTTTTTTTTTTTTTTAAGTATGGGTATGATGGGGGCACCTGGGTGGCTCAGTCATTTGAGCATCTGACTCTTGGTTTCAGCTCTGGTCACAATCTTGGGGTCGTGGGATCAAGCCCTGCATTGGGCTCTGTGTTCAGCAGGGAGCCTGCTGGAGATTATCTCCCTCTCTCTCTCTCCTTCTGTTCTTCCCCCTGCTTGTGTGCATGCTCTCTCTCTCTAACAAATTAATAAAATCTTGATAAAGTATGGGTATGATGACGGACCAAGGGGCCTAAACTAATGTGAAGCTGATGTGAAGGCTGAATTATTTTTTCAGTTACTGTGCACTTGGTCTTTAGTTTTCAGCTGGAGTAGGTCCTTTGCCCAGGAGAATGCAAAGCCACTGTCCCTACAATCTCCACCCTGCAGTTGTTTTGCTCATGTTTCCAGGTCTACCTCCCAGGTCATTTTCTTCCACAGTCTCCACCTCCCTCTCCAGGCCTGCTCTTGTCCTATCTTTAGTCTCCATCTTTTTGCCTGTTCCTGAGTCATCCTAATTGGGGCCAGAAATATTTAACTTTCACTCTCCTTGTCCATTCCCAACACAAACACTCAGCTGCTTGGGCCCAGATGTCTCTCTGGCTCCTGAGTTCAGCCCACTGTTCAGGTTGGAAGCACTTCATGTCTTCATATTACATGAGGTGGCTCTGCCTTTTTATTCTAAGGTCCTCCTTTTCTGCTAGATCCCAGTTTGAGTGGGTTTCTGTTACTGCCACTATGAGATTCTTGCCCAAAACATCTCAGAGACTCAGAAATTTCATCTAAATTCCACTTGATTTTAAAGGTCACTTAAAAAATTGCTTTATGGTTAGAATAAAGCTCATTTTATTTGCTTTATTAAAGTTATCACAGATGATTTAAGGATTTTTTTTTTCAGAAATAAAACTGTCGCATTATGTCTAAGGACATTGCAAATAGGTTGGTGTGGCTGGAACAGAATAAGCAAAGTGAACTAGTCCAAGATAAACAGAGAGGAGTAACAAGATAACTATAGGGTAACAGATTCTGCAGGGCTTTATCATTAGGCAACTTTTGACTTAATTTTTTATTCTGAAATTTTTAAATATTTATTTAATATTTCTTCTGAAAGGTCTGAATAGCCATGGGAAGATTTGGGCAGGGGAGTGGCTTGATCGGAGTAAATTCTCCACAAATCTCTCTAGCCGGTGTGTTGAGAATAGACTGTAGGGGGGAAGGTAGGGCAGGGAAACTAGTTACGGGACTATTGCAGTCATCCAGGTAAGGGACTGGGCAGTCTGGGTGGTACAGTGGATGGGATCAAAGTGATCATGATGACAATGTCTCATGGATTGGACCTTATCTGCTTTGTGTAGGCAGAAGGGTGCTGTGTGAGATCCCATAGGCCTGTCCCAAACAGAAATGACTACAACTTTATAAATCTCGAAATGGGCAACAGGGGGTCTACTGATGACTGAGTATGTGTGTATATGAAAGCATTGAAAATTTTTATGAAGACTCCAGGTCCCTTCTTGGAAAGAAAGGATTAAGAGCTAAGCCTCTGCATGGGATAGATCATGAAAAGAAATCATTGGCTGCATGGCTGTGGGCATGACAGTGGACCCAAAAACGGCCTGGCCATCCCCTTGGCAGGCTTGTACCTTTAGGAAGTGGCTTCATGAGTAAATGTAAAGGGTTGGGGGAGGCCAGGATGGGCTCAGACTGGGCTGAGCAGATCTTAGGGGGTAGGAGATCATCTCCCCTGGCCCCTTGTAGAGCCACTGCGTCCTGGGCAGGGTCTGCCCTGGCATCCCCAGCTATCCTTATAGCAGGCTGCTCAGCCCCACGATGTCCAGATCAACCGGCAGTGAGAATGCGTCTCAGGAGGGGAAGGAGTGGTCGGCAGCAGAGAGTGGACATCTGGGCAGATTGCCCCCATGTCTGCAGGGACAGTTGGCCTCTGTTTACACCCCTTTAATGTCAAAAGGCTAACACAGATCATGAAACAAATCTCTCTCCATCCTGCTGAGTGCGATGTAATGGCAGAGCTGTCAGGAAAGACACTTGGCAGAAAGCATCCTTCCACTTGGCATGATATAATTTGCACCACTTCTACAAACTTTTCCTAACTATTTCCTAAAAATAGTACTTCAATTAGAAACTGACACAACTTCTGTTGGGGAAGGTGTGAACAGCCGTGAAATGCACAGTAAGGGAAGGAACAGGTGAGACCTCAGTAGATCATCAAATGCCAAATGATATACTATAATGTATGGTAATTGGTTATTATTAAAATAGTCTATTGCTTATCACACAGTAGCTAAATGGCCTTTCAGTTGCTCTATAATTACCTAGTGATGGGTGATCTGTTTTCTTCTTTGGGAGCTGGGTACCAAAGGTATCAGAGCAAAATCTGTCACAACAGAGGAAGAGAGCATGGAGAGGGGAGGGTTTCTTCCAAGGTGGGGCCGAGCCGAGTTCTTTCAAAAACATCCCCGGTGGGGTCAAATGCTCAGAGGGGTCTCCACGGGGCCAGGGAGCAGAGGAGGAGGTCCAGTCTCTGCAGGCCTCCCCTCTGACTTGCTTCACTTCTTACCTGTCCTTGAAGCTATCTCTTCTGAAGTTTTCTGAAGCCTTTTGCTGCTGGTGGAGATAAGACACATTTGTGTGGGGTGAGAAGAGGATGGGGTGCCAGGACCCGCCTCTGCTCCTTCACTGAAGCCAGGAGGGAAGCCCAGGCCCCATGGGGGGATGCTGACACCGAATCTCTCGGCATGAGGAGTGAGCCCAGTGGATGTCAGGGGAGGCCTGGCTTGGCTCCCCCCACGGCGGTGGAGAGCGCGAGGGTATCGGAGATGAAGACTGAGCCCAGGACAGCATGAGAGGGGGGAAGGCAAGGTCAAAGGAATCCAAGAGATGGAAGGTGCAGAGCGGGCATGGGTCTCAGCTCTCAGCTCTCGGATGAGAGAGAGGGAGCCAAAGGGGAGGAATTTGTCCAGAGGCACAGGCTGGGGTGAGGGTTCGGGTCCTCTGCGCCCATCTGGACAGGCCCGAACCCAAGAATGCTGCCAACAGGTGTGTGCTGAGGCTGGGAGCTCAGGAAAGAAGTGGGACATAGGGTCTGCTTTCCCCTCCTCGCCTCTCCCTGTGCCCCAGCAGGCCTCACCCTCGCCTGGGGGCAAGGTCAGAGGAGGAAATGGCTTTGTGGAAAGAAGGACAAGGTACCCCAAAGTCCAGCTGGGGGTGGGGGCCAGTGGGAGGACCTGTGGCTTCCAGGCTGGTTCATCTCTTCCTGGCTGGGTAGTCAGACCTGTGGTTGGAGTGGACCAGACCTCGGTCAGTGGGATGCACATGACTCAAGAGAGAATTACTCTGGAAAAGTCTGCTGCCTCTTGTTTACTGGCTCTTTTATGTGCAGTGGTGGGTGCTAGACTCAGAGTCTCATACTCTCTAGGTGCCTGATGAATGCTTGTAGAAGGAATTTATAAATGAAGAGGAGGATGCATGACTGCTTAGCACCACAAACGAGACATCTTTATTTCCATTGTTCTAAAGCTTAAAGATCTGGCTAGTGTCACTTCTTTGGGGAAGTCTTGCTGGATCTTGTCGGGAAGAGCAGGGAGGTGCTTCCCCAGCTCTGTGTACGTGTCTCTTGACACATCTCTTTTCTTTTCACCACACAGCGTGGACTCCCTAGGCATGAGCACTTGCCTGCGATGGTGTAGATGGTCAGGAAATGTTTGTGGGAGGATTGGGTGTTCAAAACCACACACACACACACACACACACACGCACACACACACAAACACACACCCCTCATTCTAAACTGGGAAAACAAAGGTAGAGGTGATATTTTTGGACTGTTTGTCTTCAGCTGTAAAGTTTCCTTCATTCCCCATGCCAACCAGAATCTCAATTTTTTGGAGAAATTACTTTCTTCCTGTTATTTGCAATACTGATGGAAAAGTAAATCCAGATGCCAGCTTCCCAGCCTTGGAAACCAAAAGTGTCCCTGAGTCTTCTCAGCCAGACCCACGGGTAAATCAGTGGCCAAGCTTGGTCGGTTGATGCTCTCTCTGAGTGTCTGATTTTTGAGCGAATGAAAGATGAAAGAGATGGTCAGAGTTTGCTTACCCTCGCAGCTCCCTGATCTGATTGCTCCTGCCATAAGACATCACCTGGAGTTCCTAATTCTGCATTTTTTGCTGCTAGCCTACTTCTGAGACTGGCTCTCCAAATTTCCCATTGGGTCATTAAGGATTTATCCTTCCAATAAATCCCCTTATACTCACACCAGCAAGAGCTGGTTTTGTTGCTGGCGATCAAAGTCTTCTGACTGATATCATCACAAATTCACTTCTGAGCCTGAGTGGGTACCCAGCAGAGGGCCTGGACTATCGGTGGAATAAATAAATGATGTCCAGTGGGTCCTCATTTATAGCTGTCACTCAGAAATGTTCCTGAAGATACTCATTTTTTTCCCCACAAATATCACTGAAGCTCAAGGGTTTGAAAGCAAGCCCAGATTTCTCTCTCGACATGTCCCAGATTGGGAGGGGTGAAAATCAGGTTCTAGAACCTGCCAACTACGTTTGGGTGGACATTTAGACTCTGGGACGCCAGCACCCTGCCTGCCTCGAGGACCTCTTCTGTCTTTGCAGGGGGAGGGGTGCCCGGCAGCTAGAATAGACCCACCTGTGGTCAACACCTCCCCCCAGTGTGGGTCTTGGTGACAGCGAAGGCATGAGTGAGAAGGCGCTGCCTTTATGCACCCAGGAAAGGAAGGGGAAACTGAATATAGAGACTTTCCTTTAGTTGGAGCTACTTGATTTTCCAGTCAAGCTCTGACAATACAGGGCTTTGGAAAACAAACCTTCCAAGAGAGCATTTCCCCTGGCCTCCGCCCTGGGTGTGGAATGGTGACTGTTACAGTTAAGAGGATATGTCGGGCAAGATGTTTTTTGTTTGTAAAGGCACTAAATGTGTTGAGCTGGAATATCCTATCCTCTCTGTGAGAAAGATGAGAACCAAACCAGATGGGTATAGATATGGCTCATCTATCACACAGGCCTATGGGGTAATAGGAATAGTTATGCCATTGGGTGCTATAAAATCTATATCAGCTCCTTAAATATAACAATCTATGAAAGAAGTGTTCTTGTACCCATTCAACAGAGGTCAAAGCCAAGGTCCAGAATGGTGAACAGTCGTAATGGTTAATAGAGGAGCTCAAACTTGAGGACTGTTCTCTGATTCCACATCCTCTGCTCTTTCTCTTTTTTTTTTTTTTTAAGATTTTATTTATTTATTTGAGACAGAATGAGAGAGAGAGAGAGAGCACATGAGAGGGGGGAGGGTCAGAGGGAGAAGCAGGCTCCCCGCCTAGCAGGGAGCCCGATGCGGGACTCGATCCCAGGACCCTGGGATCATGACCTGAGCTGAAGGCAGATGCTTAACCAACTGAGTCACCCAGGCGCCCCATAGCTTCTATTATTATTTTATAACTTTTTTTTTTTAATTTTATTTATTTATTTGAGAGAGAGAATGAGATAGAGCATGAGAGGGGGGAGGGTCAGAGGGAGAAGCAGACTCCCTGCCGAGCAGGGAGCCCGATGCGGGACTCGATCCCGGGACTCCAGGATCACGACCTGAGCCGAAGGCAGTCGCTTAACCAACTGAGCCACCCAGGCGCCCTCCTCTGCTCTTTCTCATCTGCCGTGCTGATGCTCTGTGGTTTTGACTTTGGGAAGATCATTTTTGTTTCTAGACTTCCGTGCCTCCCCAGTACAATAGAGAGATTGGCTCAATCATCTTTGATTCCCCTCCAAAGTTATATTTCTTTCGGACTGAGGATCCAGGACCACTGTACCCACAAAAAAATAATACCACCACCTCTTGGTTGATTCAAGGGCTGCACAGGGAAAGCTGAGCCCTTGCTAACAGATCGACAAGAGCAGGTCCTCCCGTGGAGGCAGAAAGATGGGATAGAATCTAGTCTGTAGGCCCTTGGTCTCTGATGGGCGTTGCCCCGGGGAATTTAAGGGAAAGAGAAGGTTAATTCTGGGAAAGCTGCATGGCGGATGGGATGGAATGGAATGTAGAATTTTAACTGGTTCTTAAAATGATGACTAGAGTTTAGAAAAGGAAAAGAAAACTGAGCATTTTAAGCACTGATAAATAATAATTGCTAAAACAGAACAAGCATCATTAATCACGGGAGACGTTTGCAAATGTTAATGGCATTTAATTACCACAAGAGTCCTAGGAGAGATGCAGTGGTATTGTTTCCATTGTAGAGATGGGAAGATCAAGACTTTGAAATCTCAAGAGACTTGCTCACAGTCAACACAGATGTTCAGTAGCAAGTTGGGTGATTGCATCCCCCATGGTTTCTGGCGCTAAGGCTCAGGGTTGAAAGCTACAGTGGACAAGCACAGAGCAGGGAGGCCAGGCCACAAGTCATGAAGGAGGGGAGTGGAATTGAGGAAGATACATCACGCAGGGGACCTTGGAGCAGTCCCACCTCAGGGGAGCTCAGGCAGCGGAGTACAGGAGAGGGGGTGAGGACAATTTCGCCACTTCTGCGTATGCCCAGGTGAACAACTCCAGCTCCCTCCCATCAAGGTGGTCAGAATAAGAGCTCATTTGTATAGCCCTTACCCTGTGCCAAGCATGCACGGACCTACTGCTCCTCAGTTTTTCTACGAGTTAACTGTTAATGCTTACCACAGCTGTCTCAGGAGGCCGGAGTTCTGAGCCCCACTTCAGATGAGGAAACTGAGGCACAGACAGGTTAAGGAGCTTGCCCAGGGTCTATAAGCTCAGTGCGTGGCAGTCCGGCTGCAGAGTTTGGGGCATAAGCACTCTGCATGCCTCTTGGACAGGCCAGGGAAGTGAAAAGGCCATAAGCCTGGGTCCAGGTCCTGGCTTTAGCTCCTGCAGAGCAAGAGTGACTGACACACTCCACAGGTTTGTGTGAGGGTTGAATGACGTGGCTAAGGGAAACCCAGTCTCCATAAGCTTGAGGCTAAAGGCTAGCTTCCTTCCAGCCTTCCATCCCTCTCTCCTACTCCCCAGAAGGTTTCCTCCTCAGGAATCCTAGGATTTCCAGACTCCTTTCCCAGGAGGAAACACGTTTTGTTTTTGTTTTTTTTTTCTGGGATTATCCACAACAAAGCAGCTTGAGGAATTTCAATCCAGATTTTGCTTTCCCAGAAGGGATTGACTGACGCATTCTCTCCCCGCTCCGCTCAGAGATGCTGAGAGCACTGAGAGAGATCTGGGATTTTCACACGTTACCCGTGTCTTTTCAAGAATGGCTCTAAAATGCATGGGACACTCTAGTGCTTAAAATAGGCCCCTGCAAATTCTCCAGTGCCTATAACTGAAGAGCAGTTTGGGGAAAGATAGCTTCGATAATGCAGCATTTTAAAATTATAGTATTAATTGTGCTTAAGAGTCTCCACTTTCATTCAAGAACGTAGCCTCCTCACCAGTAAAGTGGGAAGGATGCAGAAGAGAAAACAGAACACTTTTTTTCCCCCAAACCAACTGAAGTGCAAGGCACAGTCGATCCCCAGGCAGAGAAGGGGCTGGTTGGAGTTTCAGGGGGAGGCCTACGCCCCATCTGCCTGAGGGTTCATAGGAAGAAATCCTCTGGCAAGCATCCTTATGTTGTAGAGAATGGAAGCCCAGAGAAAGGAAAGAGTCGTCCAGTACAGATCTCCAATTGTGCAGTGAGGCCCTTCAGCCAAAAGATTTTACAGTGCTTCTTCCAGCTCAGGTATATCCTATTTTACAGATGAAGAAGTTGAGGCTGAGTAAAGTAGGTGCCCGGGATCCCACCACCTGTTAAACTTGAGCTTGTGCTTGGGGGACCTCAGGAGCTCCTGGACTTGAAGCCCTATCGGCCGTGACAGAAGGAACCAGATTATGCGTGCAAAATGGCCACAGGCCACTTGCACTTGTCGCCTGTCGCTAGCACTTAGGACCTCCCATTTTTCCTGCTTGCCTACAACCCATTCCCAGATATCTGGCTGACTGTCAAGTCCACAGTTAGACATGTGGGCACCAGATGTGCACAGCATTGCATCCAGCTGTGCTTTTGCCAGCTGTAGGAGGTACTGTATGCCAATTCTGACCCATGAGACGTCCGGAGAACAGGACCCACAAGATAAGAAACTCCTAACATGCCACTAAGACAAAGTATGTCTCTGGGTGACGGTTGCAGTGGCCTCGAAACTCACTAGGAGCAGAAGTAAAAGCTGGGAACTGAATTCTGGCCAACACATCCAACAACTGTTTATTGAGTGCTTACTCAGTGAGAGGCACCATGCTAGTTGCTAGAGACTAGTGAAAACAAGACAGAAACTGTCCCACTTTGGAGGAAAGCGGTATCTGTGATCCCCTTAGTAGCCAGGATGATCCTTTAGGAAAGTCAGTCAGATCATGCATTGGTCCACTCAAAGGAAAAACCCCAATCTTTACAATGGCCTAAATAATCCTATTTTCTTCTACCTTCCTAACCTCAATTCCTAACACCCTGCCTCTTGCCCGATCCACTTTAGCCTCATAGGCTCCTTCGCACTCCTGGAACGCACTGAGCATGTTTCTACCTCAGGGACTTAGCACTTACTACTTCTTCTGGGGTAAGGTGCGCAGCAGGAACTCTTTATTTCTTGCTTCCCTTCCTTTTCCTTTTCTTCCCTTCCCTTTCTACCCCCACCAAGTATCTCAGTTTTTAGGAGCTATTCATTACAGGTGATCAAAGAAGAAATAGGGTGGGTGATGGCCTAGTTCTGGTCCTGCTCCATCTTAACTTCAGTTCTGTGCCTTGTGCCCACACTCAGATTCATGTCCAGGCTTCAAGTTAGAAAACAGACTGACCACGGGCTGGCCTGCCATTCCCACCAGCATCAGTGACTGGCTTCTCTCCCCTACTCCTGAAGAAGTGAGCTGGGCCACTTTCCAGACACATCCCAGGCAACAGGCCTGCTCTGTGACACTGTCAAGAATTGAGGAGCCTCAGGAAAGTCACAGACATAAACAAGATAAAGCCCATGACCTTCCAGGGCACTTGGGCCTGTGGACCAGAGAGCTGTCAATGGCCCAGCTCTTGTCCCGATAATGGAGGGCAAAAACATTCCAGGAGATGTATTTGTCTCTGAGCCCAAGGGAGGGCAAAGGCTGAGCATCCATGAGAAGCTGGGAGTGGGGGGAGGCAGAAGAGGATGCCTCTGGGAGATTCTCTCCAGTGCACAAAGCCAGCCCCACTGTGCTTGCTCTCCTTGCAGCCCAGACTGGGGCAAAGAATTCAGTCAAGTTCAGCATACACTAACCGAGACCCACGCCCCTGCCTGTCTGGCACTGCTGGGGGCAGAGGGGCTGGAGAGGTAAAGGCTGAGATCCTTGATCTCCAAAGGCTCACAAAGGCTGAACAGGACATGGGGGTCAATAACCTTCCATGGAAAACAAGAGCTGGACAAAGGACAGACTTTAGGGCTCTGATGAAGGAGACAGTCATTCTGTCTGCAGTCGTGGGAGTCCAGGAGTATTTCTAAGAGAACAAAGCCCCTAAGTGGGGCTGTGAAGGTATGGTGAGATTCAGACAGGAGGAGAAGCACTCCCGGGCAGAGAGACCACTGTGCTCGAAGGCTTGGAGGAGCACGATTGCAGATGCGTCTGAGTTCCTGCGAGGCCCCTGAAGAGCTATTGAAGAAAAGAAGCTTTTCTTCAGATCTGGGAAACAGGAAGGGCCTTGCCCCCGAGGAAAGCGTTTGGACCCTCTCCTAGAGGCAGCTGGAGCTGGGATTGGCTCGAGATGAGCCAGGCTTTCCACGGTGGCAGGAGGCACGGAGAGGGGGCAGACAGGTGGACAGGCGGTGGGACTGGGATATATCCCAAGGAGGAACCGGTGAGGCCCGGGTCCCGTTGATGGGAAAAGTTGATTTTTTTCTTTTCCCTCTTCTAAGACAGTCATTAGCAGCTACGGGGCCACTTGAGTGTGTCCTGAACACCCCCAGAAATGGGTTCTAAGGCAGAAAGAGTGCCCAGGTGTAAATCTGTACCCCACATCTGGCCAGGCAGCGGTTACCAGGAAACGTGGGAGCCCGGCCATGTAAGCGCCTGGCTTCCAAAATGCCCTGCATCTGCCTGGGCGATCCTTCTAAAGCACAAATATAAACATGTCTTCACCCTCCTTAAAACCCTTCATTAGTCCCACGTCGCTTGCAGAAGAAAGCCAAGCTCTTTGGCTGGCAGTGATCCCCTTGTGAAGCCCGAACTCACTTCTCTCACCCTGCCCAATGGCTCCCTTTCCCCAACAGGAACGGCAGTGTTTCTCAACTTGTCTGCACATTCAAATCATGTGGGGACCTTTTAGAACTTCCAAAGCCCAGACCATACCCCAGATGGACAGAATCACCACTCAGAAGGGACCCTGCTCCTCAGGCGGCCCCAGACAATCCTGGGGGTTTGGAAACAGGGCCTCCACCCTAAGCCCCAGTCCCACCAGTGGGTCAGCTCACTGTCTCCATCACAGACTGCTTTGCAACCTCAGTGGCCTACAACAAACATTTCTGCTCCTGCTCACATAAATGCACATTGAATGGGATTTGGCTGATAATGTGGGTGGCGGCTCCGCCCCCTGCCTCAGGCCAGTGGGGTTACACTCCCGGCTGCACATGGCGTTCAGGTGGTTCCGTAGCCGTCTCATCTTTCTGGGGACAGCAGCTCCCCTGGGGCAAATTTTCAAGACAACACCAGAGTGCAAGTGCCCCTTGAGATTGTTGGCTTTTACCTGGCACCGTTTCACTTCCTCTCACCTCCCGTTGGTCAAAGCAGGTGACGTGGTCAAGGCCAACATCAATGGAGCAGGAAGATGGATCCCGCCCACTCTTCTGCTCTGCAAGTCACAGGGAAGGCGGGAGTGAGGAATAGAGAATAATCCAATCTACCTTACAGGTAATCTTGTGACTTTGGACAGGTCACCTCTATGGACCTCTTTCCCCATCTGGAGAGTGGGAGAGTTGCCCTGGATGCTCCATACGTGCCCGTCCAGCTCTTTCCATCCACACACAGACATGCACAACCATCCACTTGTGTCCACACTGCACATTGTAACCACGACTATTCTTTTGAAATGCTTTGTAATTTCCAAAAAGGTGCTGAACACTCACGGGGGCCATTCACTCATCTGTGCCTACCCACACTTGCACCTACAGTCCTACCATACAAATGTCCATTACTCTTCAAAGACGTACTTTCACTCAGAACTACCATGCATGTAGACAAAGGCACCCAGTGGCACCGTGTGCTTGTGGGCATCATTCACACCCACATGCCTATATTCACAGGCCTGTTTATTTACAAATATACCTTCCTCCACGTGCTTTCATCCTCCTTCACACACACACACACACACACACACACACACACACACCGTATATCTCTGTGCGTCCAGCTGTATAATCAGAGTCACAGCCTGCTGATGGGGCTATGGCCTGGCCCCCTGGGAGTTGCATGAACTCTTTGCTGCCCCCATCAAGGCCGCCTATACCCAGTGTCCTCCATCTGCAGGCCCCAGGGAACCAAGGGCCCACAGAGGAGACAGTTGGAGCTGCTTTCTCTGCAGACCCAGGACTTCCCAGGAGAGGCAGGGCCAGGCAGGGAGGGCGGGAGACAGAAGCACCAGCACTTTGGACCCTCCAACTTTACTGCATGCTTCCGTCCTCAACCCCATCTCCATTCCTCAGGTCTGCTGTATCTCAGAAGTAGGACAACCCAAAAACTTACTATCCAAACCCAGATAGAGCTGAGGGTGAAAGGGACGTTATGAACGATTACCCAACACAACAGAATCACCTCAGGTGCTCCCAGAGACGGAGATGAATGATCCTCCCACTCAGGAGAGAGCGGACCTCACAGGGTTACCCTGAGCTCCTGTTCTAGCACAACTCAAGGCCAGTCCAGCTTGAAGGGAACTTGAAGATCGAAACTGCTATTTGGCAGTTGAGGCCCAGAGAGAATCTGGGACTTGCCTCAGGTCACACACACGAAGGTAAGAAAGCAGGGTGCAGAAGTCCATTTTCCAGTCCCCCAGACCAGAAATTCTGCCTGGTGGACCATCAGATTAGTGGGCAAGTCCTCACGGAGGGGAAAGAGCCGGAGTGGGACGGTGGCTCTGCTGGTCCCGTGGGGCCTCCGGAGCTGAGGAGGCCCTTCGAGGCTGTCCCAGATTAGGACGAGGAGGCTGAGGATCTGTGCCTCCAGAGGGGATGCAACCTCAGGGGAAGAGGTGCCCCACACGGGGACCTAGCTGTGAGCCCGGCAGCCGCGTCGGCTGAGGGAGGGAGCGTCTCTGTCCTCACGGGGAAGCGGGCAGCACCACGGGGGCCACCACACCCTGCGGCCTGGTGTCCCCGAGCAGCAGCTGGGATCCGGACCCCGTTTCCCCGGCTCCACAGAGGCTGCTGGAATGAAATCCCTGGAGACAGGGCAGGAGCTTCCCCGTCAGCCCCACGCTGCCTACTCTGCGGCTGCATTTTTCACTCAACACAACAGTGTCTGATGTATGCTCCCACTTCGTCGGTCTCCCCACGCTGCACCATGAGGAGAAAGGAGGCTTCGGGAGACCGTTTGCGTGTGGTGAGCAGATCAGATGCTCGTGACAACTCAGTGCGTTGGGGCTGTTCTGTCTGAGGGGTCCTCCCACGGTCCCCAGTCGGGGGAGCGGGGCGGCCCAAGAGGGGGCCCTCCCCCGGCCCAGAAGAATTCGGCAAATCCATTAGAGAGCTGAGGACAGACATCAAGAAGGGGAAGTTTCCGACTTCCCAGAGGACAGGCGACACATTCCACACAGGCTTCAGAGTCCAGCAACGCTGACTTCCAATCCCAGCTGTGCGGCCTACCTCCTGGGGCCCTCAGCACACTTCCACGTCACCTGTTGAGACAGTGCCACGTGGCAGCCAGCCTGGGGACAGGAACGGGAGCAGTGGGTACCTGCACAAGGCTGCACAGCAGCACCCACCATCCCCTTTTTACACATGAGCACGCTCGCCCCAGGGCCCAGGCCCGAACTCACGCAGACTGGGTGATGGCAGGGTCCTCGCTCTCCCAGAATGCTCTACTGATTAGTCCTGACACCGGCCATATCATTACTCCAGATGATTCCTGACAGGACCGATCCTTTGACTCTAGTAGAGCTGGAGTAAAAATAAGTCTGGTCTGTAAGCTTTACTTGGCATTTTATGATATTTCTGTCATGTTGATTGCAGTCACGGAGAGGAGCAAGATCTTCCTTCTTAAAAGCCCAAGAACTTCAGTGCCAAAGGCAGTGGCCCCAGAGTTTTCCCATTTGAACACACAGACAGACACACACACACACAGACACACGGCCTCAGTGTTTTCCTGAGGGCCCTGAAGAATTATTTTTCATAAAAGAGAGCTAATGGTGTAGGGCTTTTCTAGACAACAGGTCAGATGGGTTGTCAGATTTGGGGTCAAGAATTTTCCCAGTCCCTGGAAGGCTGGCTGGGCGGATGGTGGGGGCTACTGACCATCAGTGCGGCTCCTCCAGCATGGAGAGCTGCCTCTCGTGGGCCAGGCTCCCATCTGGGAGTTCACAGTCTACTGGGGAGAAACAAAAACAAAAACATAAAAACAGGAAATTACAACAGGTTAATAAAATTACAACATGGAGTAGTAGAAGCAAATACAAAGTCCCGAGATAACTTGGAGGAGGCCCTAGCCCTGTTTTGGAGACCCAAGGAAGATTGGCTGAAAAAAAAAGTATCAACTGATTGAGGTTTTGAAGGGTGAATAGGAGTTTTTTAGGAACTATCATTTATTTCTCTGCCTGAAGAGTGGAGAGAAGGAAGCAGAGGAAGAAGCCTTATCTGTGCAGTATACATGTGACCTGCCAGGCTGCCCTGGGGACTTCTTACACATTCGCACATTATTAATTCACACAATAGCTACCTGCGATGGGATTTTTACAGGAAGGAAACTTAGGACCAAGAAGGGTAGGTTGAGTCATTTACCCAAGGTCACAAATCTAGCAAATGCTCGTGCCAGAAACCTATCCCAGTGCTTTTGGCTCTGACAGCCTGGCTCTCTCCCAGCTGCTGGCTTCTGTAGCTGCAGGAGGTGGGCATTAATGGGGTTTATCTGTTACAAACTGTACACTTTTCGAGATAGAATGATGTTAAATAATTAGAAACTGATTGAGCAAATGGTCTTCTTCAGACTTAACCCTGCACAGATCTTCTAATCCGTTCACAGAAGCTTCAAGTCTCCCAAGTGCTGTCCTACCTACCTTGCCATCAGCCCAGCCCTACAACCTGGGCAGGCAGGTCCTGCGTCTGGTACATCAGGGGCAGAGCCAGGACTAAAATCTTAGGCTCTGGACTCCCATTCCAGTGCTCTCTGCATGACACCAGGGTTGTCCTTCTCTCTTCCCTTTTGTGTCTCTGGCACCGTGAAGAAGGGCCCTGAGGCCTGGCAGATGCTGGGTGCTTTCTGCATTCTCATGTAAGGTAAAATGCCACATAATACAAGATTGGTGCTGAGTAGATTCCTTTGTATGAAGGGGTGTGGGTTTGAATTTCTGTGCTGACCACATCTTACTTGTGTGATGTTGGGCCATGCTACTCAACCTCTTAGAGTTTGTCATCTGAGGAAGGGGGCGTGAGGATAAAGCCCATTCACAGGGGCACTGTTTCCATGTACACAAAATGCTTGGTACTTACTAGGTGCTCAGTAAGTGTGAGTTCACTTTTCTTTTTCCTTTCACCTTGGAAGAGGCATGACCTGTGTCCAGGGTAGACAAGGTTAAGCTCACACCCACAGGGACCTAGGCGTCCCCATAAAATCAGGGCTTATATTGCCTTGCACAGTAATTCTCTAGCTGATGGACAGTCTGAATCAGATCTGGAACAGACTCATGGTTTTCAAACTGGGTTCCAAGAGGTCCAGAGGTCCCGGGAGGTGATTCAAGGATGGTGGGCTCAGTGGTCAGGACTTCAGGCCAACCCCCGCATGCACCTCCAGGTCAACAAAAGCAACATCTTTTTTTTTTTTTTAAGATTTTATTTATTTATTTGAGAGAGAGAGAATGAGAGACAGCATGAGAAGGAGGAAGGTCAGAGGGAGAAGCAGACTCCCTGCCGAGCAGGGAGCCCAATGCGGGACTCGATCCCGGGACTCCAGGATCATGACCTGAGCCGAAGGCAGTCGCTTAACCAACTGAGCCACCCAGGCGCCCAAAAGCAACATCTTTTTGATGTGCTTTATATGTTGGGCTTCCAGTTAAAATTTCATTTTCTTGAGAGCAAGTATTGAGGACTGAAAATGGAAAACCCGTGTTTGGAGAATCATAGTTTAACATTATCATAGCAGCTCAAAATGGGTTCCTTTTCTTCTCATCTTCCCTCTATCCTGCCCTCCTTAATAGGAAACGCCCCTGTTGCCTCCTCCCGGCCTCCAACCCCCTGCACAGAGACCAGTCACAAGGCGAAAGATGAGCTCAGGTCCGTACTAACAAAGGCCCTGAGCTCCGAGCACTTGGCACAGGTGGAGAAGCTGCGATCTGGGCTTTCAGTCCTGGAATGGTGTTTTCCGTCCTAACCCAGGCTGTGGGGGCTTGTTGGCTGAAGCAGTTTAGAGGCGGGGGGGGGGGGGGGGGGACAGGGCGCCCAGCACAGCAACGTAAGGGCAGAGAAGAGCATTGAAATGAGCCAGTGACTGTGGGAGGAACACACACCCTCCAGGTCGCTCCACTCCCTGCCTGATACCCAATAAGGTGGAAAACGACACATTGACTCTGGAGCCATGAAGAGCTGAGTTCAAATCCTGGGTCTGCTGCCGATGGCCTTGAGCAAGTCAACTCCTTCCAGTCTTCAATTCCTCATCTACGAGATAAAAATAGTGAGTGCTGTCACAGACTCAAGTGTGAGCGTATATGTTATATTAAACATAGTAAACATATGATATATCAAAATATATATAGTTTAAAGAATGCAGAAGATATTACATGAAAAACAATAGGTGCAGAACATAGGCTCCTTTCCCTAACCAGCTGCCGTATCTGTATATTCCAGACCATACACTGGGACGTTGGCTTGTGAAAGGGTGGAGTGAAATGATGTAAATCAACGTCCTTGTGCATCTCCTGGCACCCAGTAGGCGTCCTCTGCACGCTCCCCTTCTTCTGTACAGCATGTCCTGGCCAGGCTCCTGACTCAGTCTCCGAGAGGCATCTGTCCCAGACCCCTGTTCCTATTTCTTGTATGTGGAGTCACCCGAATCTTCCCGCAAACAAATGAGCCAAACAAGACAGATGTCAAAGCTCCACCAGCAAGTTCCTGAGTTCCTACTCAGCAAACAGAACATTATCTGATTTAATTATCCACTTTAGTTTCATACCAATCCACGAGATTGGTGTTAAGGGACTTGCCTTCCCCCTTACAACAATGATGTTGTGGCTCAGAGAAATGAGCAGTTTCCTAAGGGCCCTCAGCCTGGTGGGGGTGAAGCTGAGGTTTGAGGGGACTGTCTATAGCCAAAGAATCTTCTGCAACATCACCCTGCTCCCTGAAATGGGCGGGCTGGGCACTGGGTAGAGAGGCCTGGATCCCAGCACTGGCTTACCACTGGCTTGCTGCACTAGAACCTGTTTCCTCCCGTGAAAATGACAAGAGTCCCTTCTGTCCTTAACCCACATGCCTGCACCCTGGTGTCAGGGCCAATCCGAATGGGCCATAAGCTCTCTGTCTCTGTACCTTTCCCCAAGTTGTTCCCTGCACTTCCACTGCCTCCCTCATCACCCCATGTCTTCCTGGTGAATTAAGTTCTATGATTTTGCACGATCTTCTCTTGCCTCCTCCAGAAAGTCATCCCAGATGACTCAGGAGGAGTCAAGTCCCCCTTCCTCTGTGCTTCCATAGTCCCACATGTACCCCATGGCCATGACCCTTGTCCTGGTGTATTCATGCGATTGTAGGACTCTCCCTGAGCAGACTGGGGGCTCTCATGTGTCCCATTTATCTTTATACCAGTGTCCATCAGAGAATACTTGCTCAGATAAAGTTTATGGAATGAACACATTCATGAATAACTGCGGAAAGAGAACAAGGGAGGGAGGGAGGGAGAGCATCCGTGAATGAGTTCAGGGTTTTGTTAGGTTCCGTGACTTAGGAATAGGTTATTCTTACAGTTCTTCCATTGCTGATTTCGTGTCGCCACAGGGAGCAATGCCCCAAGTTCACAGCATCACATCCTTCCCCACATCCTGAGCTCTCCCTCCAACCTGCCGGCTGGCTGGCTGGTGACAGGGCCGGCTTGCCGCCCATGGACAGATCTCCCAGATTATGAATATCAGCCTAGTTTCCCCATCTCTGTGTCTCCTGCCTGCTAGGCCAGCCTCCTTTCATTCCCATTATGGCTGGGAGAGGGCTACATCCTTATATGCCAGGATTTCCCCCACAGCAGGAGCCCTTGACTCCTGGGCCACATGCCCCTCACATGCCCAGCCTGTGCGGCATCCCCAAGACCAGTGCCCAACGCTTCCTGCCTGCCAGTGACAATCCATCCACGCCTAGTGAAAACCTAGAGATGGGCTGGGGATTTCCTCCAGCGAAGGCCTGGGGGTGGGCACATGTGGCCGGGGTTCAGGCTTGACCAGGCTGTGGAATCCATAAAGGTCACGTGTGGTCTAACCTCAGGCGTGTGCCTTTTATCTCTCTGTGCCAAAGGGTTTTTCATCTGCAAACTGGAGACAAGAACGCATAATAACTACTTCTGCGAAGTGTTTCCAGGAACACATTACATAATGCTCATTCGCCTCAGTGCCTGGTGCGTGGTGAGAGCTGAATAAATGTGAGCCTTCTTCCACGTCACTGTGTCTTGTTGTCCCTGTCGCTGCCGTTGTGTTCACGAAGGGTGCACAGCCTGCCCAGGTCCGCCTCCCGTGCGGCTGCTTTTCCTCAAACTGTCCATTAATATTCTGAAGACTAAGTCAGAGAGGTAGTAGGACCATACCAGGCTCAAACCTAATCAAGTCCCCGTCAATCCAAATGAACTTTTCTCACCGATTCTCAGATCTTCTGCATCTTGCCACTGGGCGCATTTTCCCCACATAATGAAGTTGGGGCGGCCCTGGCTGCCCACTGTCAGCTCCTGCCTGGTCCCCGGGTGTGACCTCCACACTGTCACAGCCGTTCCCAGGCACTGCGCTGTGAGACCCCCCCCCCAACCCCCAGCGTCTGTCTGCCTTCTCATCGGGGGAAGATTAACATGATGTCCTTGTAATTCTGCATCCACGACACATGTCATTTTCCTTCAACACATTTGGAAGGAGGGCAAGTTCTACTTTGTAAGGACCGTCACTTATTTTGAACTGGAAGAAAATAATTTATTTGGTCAAAGTTGTGTTTTTCTATCAAGGGCACATATTTCCCTTTTGTAATGGGAAATGGGTCTCCCAGAATCCCCCATAGAGTAGTCTCCAAAGCCATTCCAGCGTGGGGCTTTCTCCATTTATTTCAGTGAACTAATCCAACAACTAAGAGACTGGGTTCACAAATAACCCCATGAATGGAGGGGAAACGCAGAGAGGCAGGTGCGGTAGCCAGATTCTTCCCTTTCTGATGTTTCCGAAAGAACCATAAGAATGTCCTTCGTCTGACTGGAAATCAATTCTAATTCTTTCTACTATGGAAAGAAATGATCTGGAGGGCTCCTCCCAAGACCTGGGCCCTGCCTCTTGGCTCAGAAACTTTGCTGGGGTTCCTAAGGCCACCTGTCACCCAGCTAAAAGGACTGGTCAGCACTTTTCTCGCTACAAGTGCCGGGCCTTCTAGCCTGGAACCCCCAACTTGGGGACACCTCTTAGAGGCTAAGATTTGGTCAGTGACAGACCGGAAGATTCAAGCCCTTGAATGAAGCCACAGAGTCTCTGGCCCTGGGAGCTTATGCCTGCAGGGACCGATGTGGAGTGATCCCACCCTTCCTACCTCTCCTGAACCATCTTGAACAGATGTTCAGTTCTTGGATCTGGAAGGGATGTCCTCTAGGCCCCGTCTTCAGGCTATGTAAATGACAAGCTTGTACAGCAAAGGAAGCTGCCTCAGACATTCTCGATAGGACTCCAAGAGAAGAGAGAGGGTAAGTAACTTGCTCAGGGTCACACAGCTCGTGACTATCGAAACTGGATTTGGAATTCAAGTTTATATGACTTCAAATGACACCTTTCTGCTCTGTTTCTCCTTGGAAGACCGTCTCAGTGCTGAGATCCTGGTGGACGTCCACTTTCCCCAAAGCTGTAAACTTTACAGGTTATGGCCAGATCCCCTGCCATCTGCTCGCCTCCGGAGGGCTTCTCCAAACACCAGGCATCCCACTGGGCTAATGTCTCCAAAATGTTCCTGACGCTCAAGCACTCACTCGCAGAGAAAAGCTGGACCCCAACCCCGATATTGGACAAGATCCTATAGGAACTTTATTTAAAAGTCTAGGAAGCAGGGAGGGAAAATGAGAAATCATTAAGGCGGTGGCAGGCTCACATCCCAGGGAGGGACCATCACGGCTCACACCTCCTGCTCAGGCTGGGGATTGCATTTGTGTTTAATAACAACTTTGATCCCTCTGCCAGTGGCGGCGGTCATTGAGAAATCCTGACATAAAGAAGGTATCTGGGAGATAAAGTTCTGCAAGCGATGATTACTAGCACTTAAGTTCTCTTTTTGTTGAAAGGAAGAATCCCAGATTGAACAGTGCATTGAATGATATGACAAGCGAGTACTTGATCCCTGTCCAGCTGGAGGGGGATTGTACCCATCAGCAGCTTTTTAGCTAAGGACGTCTTTATATTTTCCCTTCTTTGTCTGGGCCTCTCTAGTTCCTCCTTTTACTTCATGTCAGCACTATATAGTAGGTATGCCAAGTGGTTTTGAAATTTAAATTACAGTCTCTTTTTCAGATGTTATTGGAAAGAACATGTAATTTATAACCACGTGTTAGGAGTACAGGATGTTCATGGTCCACTGCCAATTTTTCTTTTGTAAAGTTAATAAAACTTTCATAAAACACTTATACACTTGTATATTTCATGGTAAAGATTTTTTTTATCTCATAGGCTAATGTAAAGATTTATTAAAACCATTTTTTTGTTAAGAGGAGTGTCAATAGTTTGCAGCTGAGTGTAATTTTGAATCCGTGGAAGATGACGGTCTGATGGAAAATGACAGTAACAGCTTTGTTGATTTAGCACTAAAAATAAAGGAGCCTTTCAAATGCGAGAATGCTCTAATATCCAGAGTGGGCTAGGATGCACTCAGGCCAATGGAGGCGAGCTGGAGGAGCCGGCCACCAGCACTCCAGCCCCTGGCAAGAGCAGAGAAGGACTGGATGGAGCCCAGGTGGGAGAGTGAGCAGCGGCCCCCAGGGATTAGCTGGAAAGACAGCTCTTGTTGGGGACGGAGGGAGGAGCCAGGAGGAGTGTCTGGGGCCCGCTTTTGCTTCTTACAGCACTCCTGGCCCTTCTTAGCCTTCTCTGGAGCCTGGTTTTTCCTGAAGGTCAAGGACTACATAACAATGAATTTGTTACAATCTGGCACATCCCTTCCCCCCGTCCCCCAACCCTGCTACCCCCAGCAATCCATTACCCCAAACTGCTCCTTATCATTTGATAAGATCATTTGATGGAAACTCACTTAACTTTTTACCAACTATATACCCGAGCATCCTGGAAGATCTTTTTCTGATTATTCTTTTCCTTTTTTGTTTTGTTTGTTTTTAGCTGGTAAAGGGGTGTGCTCTCCTATGTGGGGCTGCGTATGGAGTTTGCCACAGAGTTCGGCCATTTGGAGAAGTAAATAGACCTCCCAGAGCTTCTGTTTTCTTCTCCATGAAAGGCAGATGATAACTGACCTCCCGGCCCCTTTACCAGAGCATTCTGAGACTTGTGGTTTGCAAGGCATATGGATTGGCTTTGTAAGCTACAGGCAGTGGGCACGGGCACTCCTCTCCTCCAGGCCAGAGCCATCATCCATGAGGAGGCCTGCAGAGAGCCTGGCAAACGGCACAAAGCTCCTCATTTCTCAGATGTAGAGATGGGCTGAATTTACAACGATTAAACAAATCCAAGGAAATAAAGAAGGGATGATTATTAACAGTCTGCCTAGGCCTTTGCCTTAGGACGTCCTATTAGCCCTATTTCACAGATGATGAAAGTGAGACCACAGAAGGCCAGGCCATTGGCCCAGGTCACGGAACAAGGGAGACAAGTGGGTCTCAAACTTTGGCCATGCAAGGTCCGAAGCTTATCTTCTTCCATTCCACGACATCAGAAACAGTGGGCGCACTGGGGGGGTTCCTCCGCGCTAAGCACCTGCGAAGCATTCTCTCCCTTAACCTCAGCAGGTCCTGCAGAATCACCATTATCCTCATGCCCCTGGAAGGCCGGCGCAGGTCAAAGTGAGTGGTCTCTGCCCCTTAGAGTCACAATTCCCCATTGAGAAGGTTGCCTATGCTTGGAGTCCAGAAACTCTACTACCCCCCTCTCCCCAAGCTGAGGGTCGGCCCCTGAGGTTTGCCTCAGGAACTGGGGCATCAGGACCCCATGCTCCCCGTGGGTCTCTGGCCCAGCTCCCTCACTCTGTCCTCCCCTTCCTGGTTCTTCCCGCTCACCCGCATTCTCTTGCTCCCTTCCCAACCAAAGCGGGGCTCTCTGTGGCAGCTTTTCTCCTGGGGACCCTCCCCAGCACCCCTGGGGCAAGGGCCAGGCACATTCCTGGCTTAGGGTCACTGTTTCCTTTGCTGGAGCCGCCTCCAGCCACCTCTGTCACCCTCATTTACTGGCTAGCTTCTATTCCTCGTGGAAGTTTCTGCTTACTTGTCATTTCTTCAGACCCTTCCTGACCCCTCTGACTGGACCAGGCCATTTGTGTGTACTTTCATATCATCTTGTGTTTTCCCAGCACCTCTCACAATCACAATTATGTATTTATAGAATAATTCATTTGCAGTCTGTGTCACATGCTCAACCATGAGCTCCAGGGGAGGAGCCCCATTTGTCTTATGAATTGCTTATGCATTTTCCATGCCCGACATATTGCTGGGTTAGTCCTTTCCCAGACCTCTTAGGACCACAGCCAAATCTTCCTCCTCTTCCAGACAAGAGATGCCCTCCCAGATGACCTCCTGCCTTTACACCTGGTCCGGTTTGTGACTGTGCCCTGGGTCCCCTGTATAGTGTCGCAGAGTCCCGTGAGGGGAGACTCTCGTGACAGCCTTCACCTGTGAGCTTCTGAGGGGGAAGTTATAAACTCCCAGATGGTGGGTGGTATGGGAACATAGCCCATGGCCTGGCCTCCTCCATGTCTCCACCACTCTGAAATGTGGAGTACGGACAGCTTTAGGCTCCTGGGAGAGAACGTAAAAGAGAAATCGGGACCCCGGGACAAGAAGCCCCAGAGAAGGGATAGAAGACTTCTATCACTGTCTCTCTGGACAGAGAGGAGATGGGACCCCAGGAGCATAGCCTGGGGTGTGGGTGTAGACTTTTTCCTCCCAGGAGACTCCTTTGCATTGGATCTGGGAGAGGGCTATGGTTTCATGGAGCAAGCCACTCCCAGGTGCACAGCTTTGCTTGTTGCTGTTGATTTTGCTATTGTTGCTTCTAGAAAAGGCAATGTGGTCCAGGAGAAGGTTGCCTCTAGAGCCTGACGGTGCAGGCCTGGGGCGTGAGAACCAGTGGCGGGAGCCCTGCCGTGCACCAAGCCTCCGCGCATGTTCACAGTGTGACCAGGCTGTGGCCTCTTGTATGGGATCAGCCAGCTTCCCCTGCAATTGCCTATCGTAGGGGAGTGTTGTCAAAGCTGGAGGGTCCACTGTTTGCCATCTCTCCAGCTTGAGACAAGTTAGTGGAGCAGTTAAGAGTTCAAGTTCTGCTCCTAGAACCTCAGCTTATTAGCTTTATCATCTTGGGGAAATTACTTTGCATCTCTGTGTCTCAGTTATAATTATAAGCAGGGCTGGCTTCATGAGCATTGATTCATGCGTCCACACAGGACCCCATGCTCCCAGGGCCCTATACTTTGCAATGCTCTGCTCTTGCCATCTTGAAATTCTTAATAATTTTTTTAAGCAAAAAGCCCATGTTTTTGTTTTGAATTGGATTGGGCTTTGCAAATAAATACATATTATAAAATAAATATTTATTATAAGAATGAGGGTGAAGAACAGTGTGATAAGACAGCTCTGTAGCTGGCATACATTAAGGCCCCAATATTAAGGGCCGTTATGATTATTGCCTCCTGGCTCTCTATTGGGTACTTCATACCTCTCCAGCTTTCTGGCAGGTAGTTGGTGAGAAAGAACATCTCTGGGCTTCAAAGACAATCAAGGACAGTCTTTAATCTTCTAACAGAATTCAGACTGAATAAAAACCAGAGACCTTGGCTGGCCTCATGACACATTCCCTCAGGAACCCCACGGGGTATAAAGTAGGACCGACAGGTGGCAGGCTGTGGAGGGCAGGCCAGGGGTAACCTGGGTGACAGGCTGCCTGAGAACCAAGGTCACACTCTCCTCTCCTTGTTACCTCACACTCAGTAGCAAAGCCACTCTGCTATAGCCACCAAGTTGACCATTTTGGATGCTCTCTTGCCAGACCCACCATTCCTCTCTGCTCTCCCGAGTCTGGGAGTGAGCGACTGGGTGTGGTTCCCAGATAGGCACATTCCAGGTAATAGAAACAGGTGGGAGAAGAGTTGGCGTCACTCTTGTTTCACCTGGTTGATAGATTAGAATGTCCGCATCTCTCTCCAGTCCTCTCTGACCACCTCTGGTTCTTCTAACACGTGCAGCCATGGCCAGTGGTGGGTGACTCTCTCCATTACCCTTCTGACCTCTCCTCAACACATTCCCTAACTTCTGCCTGAACCCAAGTGCTGGAATGCCTTTGTCCTCTTGGTTTGAGAATATTATTACCATCCCTCTTTCTCTTGGATGTGTTGTCTAGAAAACCAAACCTCTACTGAAAAGAGGCACCTGCTATTCGATTTAACCAAAATCTTTTTTTTTTAAACTCCTTTCTTTATTGCCAAAAGCTGGCAGCATGGCATGGCCCCAAAAGGTCCCCATGCAATCCCAGGTACCCTTAATAGAGAGAGGAGCCAGGAGAAGCAGACGGTCTTTTCAACCATGGGCTACGTGAGGAGCCAGGGAGGGAAAGCAGGTATCCGCAGAGCGAGGCTTTGGAAAGGGGGCTCTGAAATTCAGCCCAGTGCTTTTCTTCCTGCCACATGATGTTGTCTCTGTTGAAAAATTCTCCTTCCCCAAACATAGACTACAACAATCCCAATGAATGCATTGCCAATGATAAACTATGTATGGACAAATAACAACAGTGACAAAACCGCGCACAGAGACAAGGCAGTCTGTGTCGGGGAAGAAAGAGAAAAATAAATGAAATTAACAGTGGGAGACAAAAACAGAGGAAAACCCAGCAATTAGATTAATCATAGACTTCCAGGAAATTGGCCCAAATTTCTTTAAAATCTTGTTGATTGTTATTCAGATTGAAGGGTTCCCTCAGCAAGATTAGCCAGAGCCCACCAAGCTTGCATACCAATCTACTGCATCCCACAGGCAGGCTGCTCGGCTCCCAGGGGCGGCGTCCCTGCTGCCCTGGGTCACCTGTGCAGGTGTGAGGGCCGCTAGGCAGAGCCCCCTACTGAGGGTCAAGAGGTGGCATTTCTCGTCCAGGCTCTTCGGCCAATGCACTTTAGGACTTTGAATAAATCCTGTAACTTTCTGGACCTCAGCTTCCACATCTGTTAAATAGTCAAGTTCTGCCTGCCCTTCTTAAATCAGTGGGTGAGTTCTGAGATGCTGAAGAGACAGAATAGACATGGATGTCCCTGGATAGGCCAAAAGGGCGATGCAGGCATAACATAGCTTTTGAGTATTTTCAGGGTCAGACAGAAAAGTTATGGCCCAAGGTTGAAATAACCCCCTCCCAGCACTGGGATCGAGGAAATGCAGCACGATCCTAGACCTGGTGAGCTGCTACAAAAATGTTCCAAAGCCTGCAGATTCAGTAAAACTCTCAGTACGTCTTGACCAAAATAGTCTTCCCTCTTTTATGATCTGCATTTAAGAAAAAATTGAATGACCTATCTCTGGATTTATTAATGCTGAAATCATTAGTACCTTGGCTCCAGAATGTTCTTGGGTTGCCAGAGGGACGGCAGTGATTTCAAATGCCTGGAAGTCGCCCTTCACCATGGTGAAATAATCCAAGCATAAAATGGTTTGGGTTTGGTTTGAAGGATTGAATGCCTGAATTCTTCTTAGAACCCCTCTTCCAAAATGACTGTTTTTGGCTCAAGGTAAAAAAACATATATATTGGCTGCCTACTGGGTACCAGGCTCTGTGCTCATGCTTTGCATGCATTATTTAACATAATCCTTATAACAACCCAGTGTGGTAAGTTCTATTAATATTCTTATTTTAAGGATGTAAAAAACAGCGTGCCCTTCAAGTATTATGGAAAAGATTTGGACCAATTTTTTCTTGGCCTCTGTCTTTGAGTCTTTGAATCCTATGACAAGAATAGCTAATCTGAGGGCTGAAGAGAACAGCCATCCAGTATTACATGTCTCAAAATATGTCTGCACTTGATTTAATAAGCTCGAGAAAAAAGTTAAGTAGAATTCTTTGCTGCAGGACTTCTCAGGGCCTTTGAAATGAATAAAGGGGAAGGTACATGTATCATTTTCCAAACTTATTTGGCATTCTAATATTCTCCAGAAAATCATTTAAAAAATGTTGATGTAGATCATCATATCATTTTACAGAGGAAGAAACCAAGGCTCAGTCAGGGGAAATAATTTACCCCAGGTCACAGTGTGTTAACAGTAAGGTCAAGACAGCAACCTAGATGTCCTGAGTCTAGGCATAGGCCACATTCCAGATTCTACTACAACAAAGGGAGGTATAGCATGAAGATCAGTTGTGGGGTCCTCAGAGTTTCAAGCCAGAAGCACCCCACATCTCATCATAGAGCACGAATCACACAATTGCAGACTCAAATGGTCCCAGATTTTAGGATAGAAGAAAAGAGCTCATTGGCTCTTGAAGGGGCTTTCTTATTTAGAATTCTCTAAAGAAACAGAACCAGAACCAGTTGGAGAGATTTTAAGTAATTGGCACATGTAATTTTGGGGTCTGGCAAGTCCAAAATCTTTAGGGCAGGCCAGGAGGCTGGAGACCCCGGGATGAGTTGATATTATAGCTTGAGTGTAAGAGACAGAATTCCCTTTTCCTTTTCCTTGGGGGCCTCAGTTTGATTTCTCTAAGGCCTTCAACTGATTGGATGAGGCCCACCCAAAGCAAGAAAGGTAATCTGCTTTACTCAGAGTCTGCTGATTTAAATGTTAATCTCATCTAAGAAAAGAAAAACAAACAAACAAACAAAGAAACCAAAAAACAAACCTTCACAGGAACATCTATACCGGCATTTGAGTTCGGGGGCCAAGGCAAGTTGACAACTAAAGTTAACCATCATAGGCACCATGTTCCTTCCTGCCCTTAAAATGCCAATGCCATCTTTCCACGTTATCGTCATCAACACAATGCACGCCTAGAGATCACCCACTGCTCTGGCCTTCAAGCTGTGCCCTGTGTGGACTCAGTGGTACCATGGGCGCACCCTGTGGATTCCTCATCGGTGGGTGTGGCCACAGGCAGAGGCCAAGGAGGAAGCCTGAGCTGAATATATTCAAGCATTCTACCATGCTGCCCTCCCTCAACCGGAATAATTCCACTTTTATCTGTTATTCCATTGAAACCAATGCTAAAACTTATTAGAAATCTTCTCAGTCTGCACTAGCATCCCAGCTCCTCCAGACCCCCTCTACTCAAAGGGGGTGCTAAGGAACAGCATTGTCAGAACCATACAGGAGCTTATGAGAAATGCAGAAGGTCAAGTCCCACTCCAGAACTACTGAATCAGAATTTGCGTTTTAACATGATCCCTAGGTGTCTTGGAAGCACTTTGAAGACTAAGGAAGAAAGCTCTACAGGTCAAGCTTTTGGAGGACAGAGACCAGCACAGAGCCAGACATATGGTAGGCGGTTGAGAATTAACTTTCCTTTAAGTAATGGCCTCACGTAGGAAACTGAGGCCAAGAGGGGGAAGGTTGACACGATTAATTAGTAGAGTGTTGGCACCAGAAAATAAGATTGTCTGATTTTATGTTCTTTGTGCAGGAATACGACTCCACCCTGGAGAGCCCAAGTTATTGCCGAAAACTGTGAAGTCTCCAGTCTGAGCATTTCAGAAACCAAGATGTTCCAATGGAAGCATCCAAGTTCTTTGTGTTTGTGGGAAAACTCCCTATAAGGAGTTCTCTCCAGCAAACCAAATCATTTGGCGAGAGTGAGCAGGCTCCCCCGAGAGGCCCCTTGGAATGGAAGAACACTGAACTATGTCTTTACCTGCGGGCACATTCAAACTGAAAGAAAAATCCCCTTCTCGGAAACCTTGGGTCCATCTAAACTGCCCTTTCTGCAAGGACTGGAGAAATTCTGAGCCGACCATGAGTTGAGGAGTTAATTTGCTGCTGTACTAAACGGCAAGCAGGGCGGCTGTCAGAGGGGAGAAGCGGCGGCAAGTGGAGAAATCTTTGATCCTCGCTTCAGCCAACTTCTTCCGGAAACTTGAATGGGAGATCAAACATGAACAGCAGTGCAGGCTCTGGGCTCTGTCCAGGGCTATAGGAATCCAATACTCCAATAATCATCCGGCTTCGACAGAAGTCAACCCAGGAAGCTCACCAAGGAAAAGGCTTGAGAAAGCAGAGGACTGAAGCCATGACAAATGAGGGAGGGGAAGAAAAGGTTGCAAACATCCTTGGGCTGTCTTCACTGGAATACTCTTCCTGTGCATTTCCTCCCTTACGCAGTCTTCCGCACACAACTCAAAAGGCAACAGAGATGAAGTTGAATAATCGCCTGCATTTCTAGACTCAGATGATAGTTCAAGGGCCTGGTCTTGGTTTTTCTCTGCTAAGGATTCACGCAAGCTCAGCCTGGGGAATCGATTTACTGTCCAAGTAGCACTGCAGACCGCGGGTCACACCGACACTTCTGTCCAGATCACAAGTGATATTCATCATAAAGTCCCTCCCACCTGTAAAGCACCTTGTAGTTTACAAAGCATTTTCACACTCATTATTTCATTTGTCCTATGGTAGGGAGGGTGGGGGGAGTGTCTTTGCGTTCCAGGGGCTCAGCATTGATTGCAAGCTGCCTCTTCACCACATTTTCACCCCAAGAATCCTGGTCATAGGTGATACATAGGACAACATGATCAAAGCCCAGCAAATCCTGCAAGTGTGGTCACTTACACCTGCCACAAATACAAAATCTCATTACAGTAACTGGCATACAGCCAACCGCTCTGATATTTAGCAGAAAGATATGGCAGATAAGCAGAATAGTCCTCTCATCACAGTCGGAGTGTCCAGACTGTTACCGCCTTACCTTGGTACACCCAGACCCATTGCACGGAGTGGATGCTAAGTAAAAGCTGTACCTCGGGACATAATCTTTACTCATAGGCTTGGTCCTGAACTATGCTCTTCAGCTCACCCAGCTCTTAAATATTCTGGCCACCTGCTCTTTTACTGGCTCTCCCTTTCTTTCCTCCCCGGTCCCTTACCAAGATGTGCTTTACAACCTGACCTCTTGTCAATGTCCACCACAACCTATTATCTTGCCCAAAGCTTAGTTCAGTATCATTCTCTTCTAATTCAACCTAGCCTAAAGGATACTGTGCACCAAAGGATGAATATATCAATCTTTGTGGGGCGGGGGAAAACCACAAAATTCTGAGAAGAGCTCCATAAATCCATACTTGGCATGGTCCACTGCAGAACCACCCAGTAAAAAGACAGTAACTAATAAAACCTAGTGAACTCTGGAGCTATTAAGGGAGGGGGGGGCTCGCCAGTTCACCCATCATTAGGTGAGTTGACACAACTAATGCTTACAGGTAATAAAATACAATCCTTTTCTTCAAGAAGCTCAGAGTCCATCAAGGAAGACAGACATTAGACATGTAGTTACAGTCCTAGGGTATGATTGTAACGAAGATTTCCCAAGTCACTTGGAGGAGGTTGCAGGTAGCAAGACCACACTGAACAACTTTAGGGGACACTATTCATGTTAGAGGCAGCCAACATAATCTACTGGTAGGAGAGTGTCCTCGGCACTAATTCTATAGAAGCTGACCACAAAATGCCAATGTTCATAATACATGACTATCTCTGGCAAAGATCAAGATTTTATCCTTACATAATGAGACTGCTTAGCCCAATGAGGGCTCTCAAGTATCCAAGACCCAGTAGAGCTGCAGGTGGTTCATAGAAAAGTACAGTAGATACCATCTCTGAAGCATATGATCTTTGCAGGACAGGCACTATTGGAGAGCCCATCTGGCTTTAAAGTAGAGAAAAGTTTGCAGGCTCTGTGTTCAGACAGAGGATTGGAGCTCCAGATCTGTGACTGCAAGCTTGACGGTCTTGGGCAACTCAAGCCGGTGATCTTCACTCCTTCCCCTGTCCAAAGCGTACGTTGATACTGTTCTCAGGAAGTTTCTCGTGATGATTAAGTGTGAAGTGCCTGGCACACAGTTGAAGCTGTAAAAATGTTTCTTTTTTTCTTTCTTCTGCCTCTTTTCCTAAACGTGGAAGAGATTCTGGAATGCAGGAGTTGGAAGAGAACAAGAGATCACTTAACGTGTTTTCATTTTATAGATCTGGAAGCTGAAACACCATTTGAAATTAATCTGATTATCAGTCACCAAAACACTCCAAAAATAATATTGAGCAACTATTATCATCTGCTTAAATGAAATCACTTCACGTGGGGACGCTCAGTTGTGCTGATAGCTTTACCATCTGTAAAACAAGGATTGTGATTTCTGACTCCATAGTACTATTGTGAGGTTTAAATTAGAAAATACAGGTAAAGTATCAATAGTTCTGTTAAGTTTTTTTTTTTTAAGATTTTATTTATTTATCTGTCAGAGAGAGAGCACAAGCTGAGGGCGCGGCAGGCAATGGGAGAAGCAGGTTCCCCGCTGAGCAAGGAGCCCAATGCGGGACTCGATCCCAGGACCCTGGGACCATGACCTGAGCTGAAGGCAAACGCTTCACCGACTGAGCCACCCAGGCGTCCCAGTTCTGTTAAGTTTTAAAGCTTGCTTAAGGTTACAGCCTGCCTTGGGCAACAGGGAGGTGGGGAGAACAAAGAACTTGTATTTTTTCTAGCTAATATATATTTTTTAAATCTTGGTTATTTAGAAGTGGATGGTTTGAAGTGTGAAGAAGTCTCACCATAACCCTTTGGAATAACAAGGGATCTGGGATAAGAAAGCTCTCTTCTTACACCTGGTGGATGTCTTAGAACTAAGGTGGAGGCTGCAAGCTTTCTATCCTGTCTGTCCCTGGCCACCCCAACAGAAAGAGTGACTCTGGGGGTGCATTCAGAAGGAGACGAGAACTGATGGGAGGGGAGCCCAAACGTTCACTTTCTGAAACCTCAGGGAAAGTTTACCCTTGAGTCAAGTTCGCGCGGGGGCTTTATCTGAGAGATCCCATGGCAAGAACCTCCTGAGATCCCATCTGTCAACAGTTTACATATCACTGGAACTTTCTCCAGAGCTATGGAGCCATAACTACTGGTGGGATGTTCTTTGCACAATAGCCTGAAATCACTACAGTTACTGTTGGCAGGGGTGCCCATTTTCATGGCAGTCTGGCATCTGATATTTATTGAGCACCCACTGTATACCAGGTCACCCACTTCTTAACAAACATCCCAGATGGGAAGGAAATGGCCAGAAAGTGATCCGTATGAAAATCTGGTGTTTGCTACTCAAAAGCCATGTGACTTTGGTCAGTCTGCCCGGGCCTCAGCTTCCTTATCTATCAAATGAAAGGCAAAATCTCAGGAGATTCTTTAAAGGTTTAAAAGGTTAATGTCTCTGGCACACTGTGGGGCTAGAAGTATGTTTTTTTCCTTCCCTCTTTCAAAAGCAGGCACTCTGGAGTGAGTCTGGCTTATGTCACGGTTTCTTCACTCTCCAAATATCGGACTTTAGCTGCCCCTCCGCCTTGTGAAATGGGACAATAGTATACACCTTATGGGATCGATTAATCATGGGGTGAATAAATGCAGATTATTTATGGATGTAAGGCATTTAAGACAGCGCCTGACATATTTTAACTTCTATATAAGAGTTAACTACATTTATGGTTGCTTTTCTTCTTCCTTCCCTCCTGTCCATCTTCCTCTTTCCCACTGTCCTGATAGGACAGAAGATCTCTTTCTGAGGACACAATCCACTTGTAATTCTCCGTTTTCAGACCCCCGATCTGCTCTCAGCATCAAAAGGGTTAAGATCCTTTCAAAACCAAATGCCTGAGCCACATGCCGCTCCCTCTCCTTCTATAGAGGCTAAGGCCTTGATCATTTCTTAATGTAACTACTTCAGGAAATTTGTCGCGCTAATAATGTTAATATGCCTTATTTCTACACCGCTCACGCCCTGAGCTCTCAATCACTTCAAAACACAGTGATTGAAATTTTTCAAAAGTCTTTGATTTGGAAGTTGTTATGTAGAACACTAGTCAAGTATAAATATGGCAGAGTGATTTAAGGCGGTTGGAGCAATCCAAATGTTTAAGCTTGTTTCAAATAATTATCAATCTTTCTGCTCTGCATTTTCAACACCCCCCTTCATTTGAAGGAGTGGCCCTCGCCGAGGCCTGGAGCATGCTGTTGAGGCTGCCAAGTGCCTCTCTGTTCCCCACACTGTGTCTCGTCATAATCACGTTATTAAATGCTTAATGGTTTGTGCCGCTCCTCGTATCAGACTCGGGGCAAGGGGAGAGCTGGTCACCCTGGAATCCAAAGCTCATTCTATGTCTGCATCAGTTCAGGCAGACTCTTCCCAAGCCGGCGCCCTGGGGGTGTGCAGCTGAGGTGACAGTGCCCTCTGATGGCTTCCCCCCCCCCCCCCCCGCCCCAGAGGATCTGGCAGAGCTTCTCTGCTTTGCAATCCTGTCCCCAGAAGGTCCGCGACCGCCGCGCCCGCCTCCTTGGGTTGCATGGACGGTGACATGTTCTCCTGGGGGTCGTCTGCTCTCTCTGCCCAGGTGCACATCACATACCTGCCCCCTCCCTGTGCCGGGACTTCTCTGACCTGAAGGTGAGAGCAGCCATGCCACCTGTTAACCATAGGCACGTGCCACCTGCTAGCCACGGGAGGCACGGGCAAGTCAATGACCAAAACATCACCCGGACCAGTGGAGGAGAGAAGCCGATGGATACATATGTTTTTCCTTCATACTCTGAGTTCTCATTTCCAAGACACATTTCCTGAGGCTCCTCATTTCCGAAGGCCCCGTGGGAAGAGCATCAGCGGCTTGTCGCCGCGGCCAGTTGCTCAGCACATCCACATATTGCCTTTCCCTCCCATGCCGTCACGCTCCCTCGGGCCCCTCTCCTGAGCCCTCCCCGCCCAAATAAACTACCTCTGCTGTAGCTGCTGTTTCCAGGTGAACTCACGGATTACCCACAGCCAGGAGGATTACTCTCAGAAAAATCCCAGTCCCTCCCAAATGCATGTGGAAGAACCAGAGCATATGGGTTCCTGAGAACCAGAGGAACAGAGCCAGAGGCACCTGAGTGCAGAGGGACAAGCTGACCCAGTTGCCTGAGCACAGAATGACCAGGAAGCAGACCTACCTCAGCCCAAAGGGTCTGCCTGACACAATTTTTTTTTTTTTTTTTTTTTTTAGCACCGAAGAGCCAGCGGGGAAATTAGTTCAGATGGCGATTACCATAAATGGCACAGAGGACGAGAGGTCTGGGCAGAGAGAGACCAATAAATACATGACTTTTGACAGAAGCTTCAGGTAAAGAAGTTGCCTCCCGGGGCGCCTGGGTGGCTCAGTTGGTTAAGCGACTGCCTTCGGCTCAGGTCATGATCCTGGAGTCCCGGGATCGAGTCCCACGTCAGGCTTCCTGATCAGCAGGGAGTCTGCTTCTCTCTCTGACCCTCCTCCCTCTCATGCTCTCTGTCTCTCATTTTCTCTCTCAAATAAATAAATAAATCTTAAAAAAAAAAAAAAGAAGTTGCCTCTGTATCAGTGAGCCGGGGCCTAGAGTTCCCTCAGTGTGGGGGGTGGCCAGTGTCCCAGGTATCCAGCTACCTACCTCGGCCTGCACCTGCGCACACCAACGACCCCCCACTGCCCCCACTCTCACTGGTGGAGCGCACATGAGGGGGAGCAGGGGCCTGGGCTGGGGGGGGCGCAGAGAAGAGCTCAGCCCTACCCCGCCCTGCCGGTGTGACTCGGGTACCTCATGCAACTGTGGGAGAAACACTCGCTCCGTCATAGACGAGGAATAATAAAACATGCCCGAGGGGATCTGGACATCCTCTGTCAAATTGTACAACATTTTATATACTTGATGCTGATAGGACCGTTCCATATAAAATAGGGGTTTCACTGAGGCTGGGAAATGTATCATTATTATCACTGTTATGATCATGATTATGAAATAAAATTTGTGTAGCTAGAGTTTGTAAAATATTTTCACATTTTTAAACCTAGGGCATCCTTTCATCCTGTCAAAAGCTCACCTGGCAAGTTGTACCATTAGCCCTTATTCTAGAGAGGAGGAGACTGCATCTCAGAAAACAGTGACCTTCTCCACGCTGAGGTGCTGAGCGGCCCATCCGTGGCCCAGAGCAGGACTTCTGGGCCCGTATCCTTTACTTTCTGCATTCCTGCCCCGACATTCCAGAAAGGAGAGGTGGGCTCCATATTTTCCAGCTTTAATTGGAATGATGCCGGCAGATAGTAATCCCACTTAAGAACTCTGTGATGATAGTGTTCTGTCTCCCTCTTCCCCAGGGCCATTCCTGGGTGGCACTCTCATCCTGCTGTCACATAGAGAAGCTTCTCAGTCCTATATTTATGTAATAAAACATGACAGGCTGTGCATTTCTGGGACATTATTACATGCCCGGGGTGGTGCTAGGAGGCTGAGGCTGAGGAAATTTCTTTGAGCATCGCTTTGGCTATTGTAAAATATCACGTATAAATCAAGAAAGGGTAGGAGCTAGTCAAAGAGGTAGACAGCCACTCAGGAGGGGACCGTGCTGGCGTGGCTATGACATCACCACCAGCCAACCCCGCGGCGCCTTCATCTTTCAGACTCTCCAAGCGACCTGATCATTTGAGGCCTAAGAAACATTCAGATTCAAAGTCATCCTCGGACTCTGAAATGGTCAGGGTTGGTAAGCTGGGAAGGTCACTTGTCCCGTTGTGTCCCTCTTGGTGCCAGTGTGATGTGATCCAAGGGATTCTGGACTTAGAGGATTTGGAAAAGACTGCCTTCCAGCACACCCATACTTGCCATTGGGTAATCGCTGGATTTGCACGTCTCAAAGTCTTGTGGTCTGTGGTTGTGGTTTTACACTCTATTTGGGGGAGAGGCCCTTGCTCTCTGCCGGGTTAAATGACTAGCAGGCATTACAGATGGCTGCGGAGCTGATCAGAAACAGACCTCTGGGCTGATCTGCAACTGGATCCCTGAGCTCTGATGTTGCAGCCAAGGTTAGGCAAATCCCGGCCGCACGCCGGTCTCTTTAGGGGTGTTCTCGTGTGCAGCATCCAGGCTGTGATTAAGAACAGTAATATTTTCCAGAGACTTTGCCCTCAGGGAACTGATAATCTGGAAGAACGTATAAAAGAAATACACTCAGATAAATCTGATATGGGGCAATAAAAAGAAATGCAAAGACCAAGTCCTATTGAGCTCTATCCTCAGTGTGTGGCAAAAAGTTGGGGTAATAGTTACCCAGTCACTGCTCGCTGAAGGGATAAAGTAACCTACCAGCACAGAGTGCTAAAGGAGTCCAGGTGCTCCAAGCCTCGGGTTTCTGGGCTGTAAAGAAAGGAAAGTGGGACTTCCTTTCCCTGTCTTTCTTGCGTGTTTAGAGCGAGAAATTAAAATTTGAAAATTACAGCATAGGCTGGAAAGCACCCCCCAGTTGTAAGTGATTGCAGTGAAGCTGATGATCACACATCTAGCCAGCAGTAAACAGGATGACTCAAAGAAAAGGCTCTCGAGGGTCTGGGGGTTCATCCACATTTACTGCCTCCTTCCCCTCCTCACCCGCCATCAGTGACTTGGACTAGGCCCCATTTGCAAAGAGGTTTTCAGCTGCTGGTCCCTTGGTAATGTCTCCCTTGTGTACTCAGTTGAGTGGGCTGATGAAGTTTCATCGGGACTCAGTGGAAGAGGGTCCTGATCAGTTAGTGATGTCTGCCACGGCCCTGGGTTGGACAAGAGCAGTGTGTATGGCATGAATTTTGCCACCTTTGCCTAGATGCTTATTTTCTCAATAGCTTTCTAATTGGTCTTCATCTTCTGTTGTCATTCAACCTCCAACCATTTCTTCTGCCACCAAAGTAGTCTCTGCCCAAAACGTAAATCGAACCATGACATTCCCCTAATATAGTCATTTGAGGATTTTCTTCTTGTTCCACAGGATGTAGCCAGACTCTTCGGCAAGGCCCACAAGGCCCGCAGTGACCTGGTTCTTACTTGGCGAAGTCACTGTGGCTTAGCACCCTCAGCCTTACCTCCTGCCACACCAAGAGAGGATAGCCAGCTTCCTCTCCAAACACACCCTGCCCAGCTCACTGCCTTAAAATCTACTCATTCTTAGCCCTTAATGCATTTAAGGCAGAAGTCTTCCCTCACCACCTTCAAGTAGAATCGATCTCATCTTTTTTATCTCCACATCGCCTTAGATAGATGTCTACTATATTATTGCTGTGTAAAAAGTATTTCTCTGCTTGTTTACTTCCATCACTAGGCCATGAACTTCATAAAATAGGAGACTATGCCTCACACACATACATATCTTTGTATTTATCCTGCACTGTGTCTGGGATAAGATACATGCTCAGTAAATATTTGAAGAACAAATAAATGAGATGGAGAATGTACTAAATTGGCCAGACTTATATATAGCCCTTTTTATGTGGCTCCTTCTTCATAAGTCACCATCCAGTTGGATCTGGGGAGGGTAGAGACCTAAGATGACCGTTCTGTAAGCTGGGTAGGACCTCATGAACTGCTCTATCAGGAGATCTCTGATAAGCCAGGGAAAATGGTCACAAACTGACAAACTATGTCTTGTCTCTCAAACATCTGACCTTGAGATACAGATAGTCAATTAGCAGGAGTAGAAGATAGAAGATACAAGGAAAGGTTCACTTTGGTCACCCCGAGATAGCACAAGCTATGAGTAAACAGGAATTATAAGCAAGACAAAGATGACATTTACATGGAGTAGAGAATAGGGTAATTGGTTGGTAGCAACAAGAGGGTAGAAGCAATCAACTCTGGTCTCTGAAAGATGATCTCTAGAATTATCTTGGATCCTGAAGAATTTTTTTTTTGTCCACATTACATTCTAGCTGCACTGTTAATTGTACCAAAAAACCCCATAAAAAATAAACAAACAACAACAACGAAATCCTGAATGTGTTTCTGATAAATCAGGAGGGTCTACTTGGGATAGTCTAATTTAAAATGCAAAGTACACGGTTCCATAAATAGTTCAGGTGAGATTCAAAGACCAGAGCCCTATATGCTCACTAGTTGACTTCAGAGCTAAACAGTGATGGTCAGGGACGAAGCCCACGGGTCAAGGGGGACGTGGTGCCCAGTTCTGGTTGGAGCCTCACTCGTGCAGAACTACTTAGAGATGTAGGCATCGATTTCCACCTGGAGGTTCACCTCATCATCAAATGCCTGGAGGAAAAATGATTGACTTCAAAGAGCTGAGTAGCTATTTGAATAGATGAAAAGCTACTCCTTAAGAGTTAAAGAGCAGGCATACATCATATGAGTACCTCCCAAGGTTTAATGGACATGCATATCACCTTGGAAACTTGTTGAAATTCAGATTCTAATTCTGCTGGAATGGGGTGGGGCCTAAGAGTCCTCATTTCTAACAAGCCTGCAGGTGACCCCAATGCTGCTGGGTTGAGGACCTCATTTTGCACAGCAAGGCTCTATGTGATCCCAGAGGAAAGAACTGGAGCCCAGTGGAAAGAGTGAAAAGACAAAAGAGTTCTAGCTCAGGAAGCTTCTACCTGCTCAGAGCTCTGTGGAATGGAATGTGGTGCTTTAGTATTAAGAGACACAGAGCAGAACTTAGGCCACAGATTGGCAGATGCACTTAACAGACACAATTTCTGCTGTGGCAGGTGGACTTACCACAGTGATTTCAAGTTTTTTTTTAATTGATTTTGATAACTACATACCTATTTGACTATTTTTAGATTGACATCTAAAATTTTACATCATATATGTATTCTTTTTTTTATATCATATGTCTAATTCATTTATTTCTTAATAGAAAATAAATCTGAGGGACGTCTGAGTGGTTCAGTCAGTTACATGCCTGCCTTCAGCTCAGGTCATGATCTCAGGGCCCTGGGATCCAGCCCCACACTGGGGGTCCCTGCTCAGCAGGGGGGCCTGCTTCTCCCTCTGCCTGCCGCTCTCCCTGCTTGTGCTCTCTCTCTCTCTGACAAATAAATAAATAAATAAAATCTTTAAAAAAAAGAAAAGAAATTTGAAAGCAGACATGAAACTTTATCCATGGGACTAATCTATTACATCTCAAAAAATGTGGCAGCCACACAAAATATTCCAGTTACATTTTTAAGAAATGATTAAACAAAAATGGTTCAAAATTTGATGCATCCCAATCTTGGTCACCATACCAAGGTTTTAAAGATTTTTATTTATTTATTTGACAGAGAGAGAGTCAGCGAGAGAGGGAACACAAGCAGGGGGAGTGGGAGAGGGAGAAGCAGGCTTCCCGCGGAGCAGGGAGCCCGATGCGGGGCTCGATCCCAGGACCCTGGGATCATGACCTGAGCCGAAGGCAGACGCTTAACGACTGAGCCACCCAGGCGCCCCAATACCAAGGTTTTAATGCTAAGTTTTGCTTCTAACAGAATTTTGTCCAAGACATGAAAAGATTAAAAGTCCTATCAGAGATAAGATTCCGTAGTTACTTTTGAAAAAATAAAAGCTTTTGTTAAGACATCTTTAGACATCCCAGGGTTGCAAGTCATTTTGTCCCATCTACAGGTCAAAACATCATGGAGATCTAGGTTAGGACTCTAACTAATGCCAATGGCATCTCTAAAATACCGTAGGGTGCCTGCCTATTTTCATCCTCTCTGGAAGCCACATTCCGCCCACTGAATGAAATTGTTCCTGGTGCCCACACGACCATGGGCAGCCACGACCAGGCCTCATACCAGCCAGCTCTTTTCTAGTAACATGGGCAGGCGTCTGCATGTTGGCCGGGGTCAACATGGGCAGTGTTGCCCAGCACCCCGGCATCTCTTACGCTCTTCATTGTCCATTTAGGCCATTTTACTCTTGCCTTTGGCCTTCTCTCTCCTCTCCACTGTGGGTTTCTGAACTCTGACTCTTTGGCCCGTAGATCTCCAGCCAGAATCATTCTGAGTGATCTTGTGTCTGTCCCCAACCTCAGCTCACGTCCAGCTTCTTTCCTAGTCACACTGCAGAGCAGACCCTGGAGCTCCAGAGTTTCGTCCACACTGCCTCCCTCTGATCTTAACTCAGACCCCAGCCTTTGTTTCCTTCCTCCTCCACCTTCCCCAGAGCCAGGGTTCTGGAAAGACATAAGGCGTCACCTGCAACAGACCTTTCAGCCCACTGCCATGTTGTCAGAAGGGAGGTGCAGTCAGCTTCTGCCTTCCTTCTCCTCGTTTCCAGCCCATTGCGCTAGGCAACAGGCCAGACCAAGACCCTCAGACCCTGCTAGAGCATTGCTCCAACACAGAGAGGGAGATGGGGCTGAGAATGAACCCTGGCCAAACAAAAAATAGTTTTGATTGTGCCTTTTTTTTTTTTTTGAGACACACCATAACTCATCTGCCTGCAGGAAAGTGGTGATATTCCAGTGTCTGCTTGATAAGCACATCAGACAAGCCCACGGACCATGGGAACCAAGAGAAAATGGCACTGCGGGGTTACGTGAGCCTCGGATGCACTCCCGGACAGAACAAGTGTTATTGTGGGATGACACAGACCAGAGCTCAAAGCAGATGCTGGTTTGTCCTGTTCTCAGAGAAAATGCCAGCTGCAAATGGAGCTTTGAGACAGGGTCAAAAGCAGCAATGCTCTTTCTGGCTGGTAGCCCTCATCCAAGCCTTGTCTCCACAGAATTTCACTGGGAAAAAGACAGACCCCAGAAAAATCTCTGCGAGTGTCTTCAGAATTAATCGTGATTGATACTCATCCAAGGGAGTGAATGGATCCAGGACAAGGGGGAGAGACGTCTGATCGCAAGCTGGAGTAGGATATGTCCCAAAATTGCTTTCTGTTCCATTAAAATCTCATCAGGACAAACCCTTTGGGAGACCTAAGACAGACCCTGGAAGCATTTGGAAAAGCAGATATCTGGGCAAGAAAGAGGGTGTCGATTTAGATGTTCTCCACTGGATGGGGATAATAGCAAGAATGGAGCAAATGGAATCATCGGAATGGATAAGAATCTTGAAGATCAGCAAATCTTGATTTTGGAAAGAAAGAAAGTGGGGCTCAGAGAGAAATGGGGACACGCCCAAGGTCACACAGTCCGTCACAAGGTGCGGGGGGGGGGGGGGAAGGTGAGCCAGGAGGCATACTCAGTTCTGCCCACACCCAGCCCAGGGCTTTTTCCGTTGCACTGAGCCTTGAAGGGCAGCCTAGGAATTGGCGAGGACGCTGCTTCCCTTTTCTGCTGCTATGGGGCTGGGGAGAAATGGGCCAGGTCCTAAATGCAGCTCTCAGGGAAGTCTCTAGCAGGTTGTCAAGTGCTCCTGCCAGTGCTGAGCTGGCAAAGGAGGGTGGGGAGAAGTGCTTAGAAATCCTGAGCACTGCAAGGTGGCCTGTAATTGTAAAATTCCATTTCCTTTCAATTAGCAGCTGATTGCATTTGATGAGCTGCAACATTGTTTCCTCCGTGTAGATTAGGAGTCAGAGCAGTCAATGAGCTGTGAAATTCTCTCCCTGCTGAAACAATAGACAGTGATTAAAGCGCAGCTAATCCGATCATTATAGCCAGAGCCCACTGATCATTAGCTGCTAACCAGATCCCAGAGAGCAGCTCCAGCCTGGCCGGCCAAGGCAGATTGGATGCAGCAGGTAAGTGCTACCAATGCTCGGGCCTCCCTCCTCTCCATTCCCAGAAGTCCCTGCTGGGCCCAAGGATCCGAGTGAAAACCAGGACGCCACAGTGGAGGCTGGGAATGAGCCTGACTGGGACAGGGAGGCAGGTGTAACAGACCTGGGCTAGAATTTCACTCTCCCCCTTCCCCACCGCTCCCTAGTTTGTTAACCTCTGAGCCTCAGGTAAGTTATTTGCCCCAAATCCTCAATAATACCTTCCTTGTGTGGTTGTTCTAGGATTACTATCGCAGCCTAGGTAAGATCCCTGGCATAATGCTGAAAGTCAGTAATAACACTAACTAACATTTCAAGTGTTTGCTACGTGCCCAGCACTGTTCTAAGGGCTTTATATGGATTAACTTGTCTAATCCTCATAATGGCTCTGATAAAGTAGATGCTATTATTATCCCCATTTTTTTCCCCCCAGCGAGGAACACAGAAGTTCAGTAACGTGCTGGAAATCTCTTAGCCATAGTGACAGAGCCGGGATTTGAATCAGGCGAGCTCGGGCTCCTGCTATTAACTACTATAGTATAGCAGTTTGCTGCTTCTCAGAAAAGGTTAACACTCATTGTCTCCCTTTGCTAGGCCTGTAGTTTCCAAACTTGATGGTGTGGGTTAGCCAGAGACAGTGTTCAAAATGCAGATCATCAGCCCCAAGCCCCAGAGGTCCTGATGCAGTAAGTTAAGTAGAAGAATCAGGAGCCTGGGTGTTACTAATCACCATGTACCATTCTGGTGCAGTGGTCCAGGACCTCCCTGGAGAAGGTTCTGGTGAGCAGCGGTGTACCTGGCCAAGGCCTGCATCTGCTAGCCTGATGAGGAGTACCACAACTGATTGTTGGACAAGACGGAGACAGGAAGCATAGGCTCTCAGGTTTGCAACTGCTTCTTCTCATATAAGACTGGCTGTATAAGTCATCCAGAGCAGGACATCTTTAAGAGTAAAAGGGGGAATATTTATAATTATGCCCAGACCGCAAGCACAAACTGGGACTATCCCAGGCAAACTGGACATGGGGCGCTGCCGCGGACCCTGTCGGTGCCCTAACCCCCTTCCCCCGGTTCTCACCTCCGGGGCTGAGGTCTGCTGCAACAAGCACCTGTGGGCACCACCTGACTGAGCACGGGACAAGCAGGAAGGGTAGAGTTGATGTCCCCAAAGCAGCATCAACCATTGGCAGCTAAGGAGTCTGCGGCTGAATGCCCTAGCATCCTGGCCTTCTTCACTGGAATAATCACTCTGAAAATGTTCTACTCTATCCTCCCGAGTTCCCCAGCAGGGCTGAGCCCTGGCTGTCCACCGTAATGAGTCAATTATAACTCAAATTGTATTGCCTTCTTTCCCTTCGCTACTTTATGTTTCACATCTTTGCCGGTTATTTCCTGGAACCACCTGCCAAATGAATGACTTGTCCCCAGAATCTGCTTCTGAAACAGTCACCTGTTATTTTTCAGGTTCCTTAAGAATAAACTGGTCCCTATGTTTCAGGTTCCTTAAGAATAAACTGGAAGTAACAATTGTTGACACATGTAAACAAAGGACCTAGCAAGCACTCAACAGTGATAAATGTACAATTCTCTCATTGCTACTGTAAACAGTGCGAATACTGGTCGTGGCTCTGCTTCCCATCTGGAAGCATCTTTTCTTCCGGTGTTGCTGTTTTCCTCCTGCTACTCCTCTGGATTGTTGGCAAGACTCTCCCACGGGGACGTCCGTCCCTGTCACATTCAAGGAGATCAGAGCACGGCCGGGGTGCTGGCGCCTTTCTCATCACTACCTGCTGTATACTAGGCAGAGTGCTAGGCTCTGAGAAACTGTAACAGAGTTTTTAACTCTGTTTTGAGAAGTGACTCCAAATGACCACTTCCGAAGGAGAACACAAAATTTATATACCAAAGGCAGAAATCCCACACTTACATTGAAGATCGACACCCATTTCTAAAGGCCCGAGTTTATCATGGCTCTCCCTTTTAAACACCTTTCATCGCCGCCACTGAACCAAGTCCACATGTGGCTTTCAAGGTCACTTTATAACCTCTCAGCCACCCGAAAGCTTTGCTGACACTGTTTCTGCTCAGAGGCCTCTCCCTGCCGAGAAAACACCACAAACTCCCCCTCTGCAAGGCTCACCCTTCTTCCTACCCTTCCTTCAGATGAAACCAATGAGAGGTATGCTCGCCTACTCCTTTTAATTTTTTTGCCAAGCACAGTTGAACAGCTGATTTCAGTCATTTCTACCTATGGTTTCCTCCTTAAAGCTAATTAGTTTCTTTTCAAGTAATTGCAAATAGTGCATTTTCCAGCCCCTTGGAGTCAAGGCTGACAACTAGCTGGTTGGAGTGGGCTCTTATCAATAGCTCACGGAAATTAGACACGCAAACATCACACTGGGGCCCCGGGGGTTGCTCTAAGTTGTTGAGAATAAATAACTCGTGGAAGTCCCAGGGCTGTTTTATGAATGGTCGTGCTAATGTGAAACTCTGGGATGCTGTGGGCAACAGGGTAGTCAGGACCTTTCCTAGGCATCAACAGGATCAGCTCCACAAGTACAAGATTTGCTGTGCCCTGGACACTGTGCTTGATGCTGACTATGGTCTGGGGGACAGGGACTGCAGGGACCGGGTGTGGAAGAGGAGAGATTGGGAAGGTTTAAAGAAGTGGACAATGACGTTCCCTGCAGGGAGACGGGATGTTAATAGCCTCTGGCACCAGTGAGCCTGATTGGCCAGTCCCAGGACCTCACCCTCCAGGAACCAAAGATGGGCTCATGCCTAGGAAGTTGTAGTTCAGTCTTTGGGACATGAGGAGAACTCATTCCCAGAACTGCTGTTTCCATCACATCTGGCGTTATATATTGAGGTGGTTTCTTTTTATTCTTCTTTTCCTTCGATTTTGACAATATTGTTTTGGATCTTGGAAGAGGAGGGCAGACTTATGCAGACTCTACAGTTCAATGCATGCTGCTGATCATCACAAACCCAGGTGAGCCCCTTTATCCCTGGGTTTGTTTCCTAGGGCTGCCGGAACAAATCTCCACAAACTCAGTGGCTTAAAGCAACAGAGATGCATTGTTTTATAGTTCTGGAGCCCAGAAGTCTGACTCGGATCTCCCTGGATAAGATGAAGGTGTTGGCAGGGTGCCTTCCCTTCTGGAATTCCCTAGAAGGGAATCTGTTTCCTCCCCTCTTCCAGCTTCTAGAGGCCTCCCACTTCCCTTAGCTCACGGTCCCCTTTCTCCACCTTCAAAGCCAGCAACTTTGGGCACAGTCCTTCTTATGCTGCCATCACTCCTAAATAGTCACATCTCCTGACCCATACTCCTGCCTCCCTCTTCCACTCTTAAGGACCTTGGTGGTTACACTGGGCCCACCTGGATAATCCAGGCTAATCTCCCTACCCGCTGATTAGCAATGTTAATTCCATCTGCAGCCTGAATGCCCCATTGTCACATGACAAAACAGACCCACAAACTCTGGGGATTATCGAGTGGACATCTCTGGGGGTGGGGTGGGTGCTGGGCCAGGGGCAGGGGCATGACTCTGCCTTCCACAATCCCCAATCCTACTCTCATTCCTTGTCCTTGTTGGCATCTACACTAATGTACGCATGTATTTAATATGTGCCCAGAAGTATGCATGTTCTCTTGTAAGCATGCCATCAGTGTATGTGTTTTTAATTGACAGGTGTGGTATTGTTGTATGTTCTATCTGTGGTATTGTTCTTCCATTTTTCACTGGACACCACAGTTTTAAGGTCTCCCATGTCGTTCTGGACACACTGACTTTGCCGCTGCTAATGAGCCCACGCTAGCGCATAGTGTGAGTCTGCCTTGCGTCGACTCCTCCACGGGTGACTCCTAGCCTGCTGTTACCCCCACTCCACACAATGTCATGACAGGTCACTGTGGACCCATGCAAGCATTTCTCTGGAAAACACACCGAAGCTAGGACTGCTGCGTCCCAGGGTATATATCCCTACTTGATGTCACCGGCGAATATTTGACTCTCTTGGGGCTGTCCTAGTGAGACTCGTGTCAGTATAGGCTCAGCTCCTCTTTACCTTGATGGTGGTGCAGTGTCTCCCCACGTCAAGCCTCTTGCCCACGAGCAGAGCGGGGAGCCCTCTCTGCATAGCTCCCGTGTGCATTGTTGTTCCCTACACAGGTTTCAGGGTCGCTAAACTGACGGTGCTCCAGCCACGTTGGGTCCCCATCCGCTCCCCATCCCTGTGCCAGGACCTGGGCTTCATTGGAGAGGCCTGCTCTGTGGCTCTGCAAGTTCAGAACTGTAATTCCGTCCCTTCTTCTACATCTCTATGCCTCTGGACTCCAGTTTCGTTAAAGCAACAAATATGTCTTGAGCACCTCCTGGCTAGAGTATGTGGCGCCCCCACTCCCCATGCCAGATACGGAGGATGTGCAAGGAACGATTATGGGGCTACACTGTGAGGTCCCGTCGACTCAACCTCCAAAACTCGGCTTCTGTCCATTCCCTTCTCTCCGAAACCAACTTAGACCAAGTCAACGTCACTGGTCAGCTAGACAATCGCTTTTGTCTTCTGCTTGGTCTACCCCTTCCTCCTCTTGCCCCATTTAGTTCTTTCTCCATCCAGCAGCCAGAATAAACATTTGAACATATAAATCAGAGCCCAGTTATTTCTCCGTGTCTGCTGACATCCCATGGCTCACAGAATAAAATCCATACCCTGTGGCCTTGTTTGCAAAGCTCTATGGCAGCCCCTTGCGGCCTGTCTCTCTGACCCCCTTCCACGTTGCTCTTCTCCATTCACCATATTTTAGCCACCATATTGCTTTCTCTTTTCTGCAATAGGGTCCATCTGCTCCTGCCTCTCAGCCTTTGCCTTAGCTGTCCCCTCAGCCTCAAATACTCTTCTTTCCAAGCTGCTTATGGCTTGCTTCTTCTCATTACCCATGCTTTGGCCTTGTTTCTATTCTCTGGATCGTTCTTGTTTATTTATTAGCACTATTTATTTATTTGTTTATTAATGGGTTTATTGCCTGCCTTCCACCGTAGAGTGTGAGCTTCATGAGAATGATGTTATCTGGCTTCTTCGCTGCTGTCAGCACCTAGCATACAGCCTGGCACAGAGTGGGTGCCCAAAATTGATTTTTGAAGAATAAATGAATGAGTCTAAAGCATCAGTCAAGCTTGGCTATTCTCATCACTTGCAGAAAGCTGTTAAAAATACTGACATCTGGGTCGCACCAGACCAAATGAATCAGAATCTCCGGATGTAGGGCTCAGGTACTGACACGTGAAAAAGCATCCCAGACAAATGTGCATCTAGAGTTGTAAGCCATCCATTTGAAAGATAAGTGCCCATCTCAAGCAAGGCAATTTAGGAACTTTCCCTGGGATGTTGTATCCATTTTTTTTTAAAGATTTTATTTATTTGTTTATTTGAGAGAGAGAGAGAGAGAGAGAGAGGGAGAGAGACAGCATGAGAGGGGAGAGGGTCAGAGGGAGAAGCAGACTCCCTGCTGAGGCGGGAGCCCGATGTGGGACTCGATCCCAGGACTCTGGGACCATGACCTGAGCTGAAGGCAGTCGCTTAACCAATTGAGCCACCCAGGTGCCCTGGGATGTTGTATCCAGACTCGAGAGAGAGATAACTTTCTCTTTATTTCTTGTGTTAAGTGGGGGGGGCCTAAGCCTAGAACTGTCTGCAGCCACATCAGCCAGCCCTCTGCCACCATCCCTGGCTACACGGAGGAAACTGTGCTGTGGGAGGAAAGAAAAGGACCCACTCACAGAGAAGTTGAGCCATTTCAAGGGGGAGGGTGGGCGTGGCAAGAAGTCAGAAAAAACTTTGGTGATGTTGTGGAAACCTCACTGAAATTGTTTTTTTCTGCTCAAGCTCATGGAGGCTAGGTTTCCGTCACTTGCAACTAAAAGAATCCTGACCAATACTCCATCCAAGCAAATAATTGTGGGCCAGAGAAAGACGATGTAAATGGAATCCAGAAGACAGAACATTAAGGCAGTGCCTCTATGGATAAATCCACAATTCCAGGGGCAGCCTCTTGCAAGACTAGAAATAATCCTTCGCTTCTCTTATTTCAGCTGATGTTCGTGTGTTTACAAAGTGTCACAGTGAAGCACTTCCACAGCCGAATGAAAGGTATTAGATCACTCACTGTTCTTAATAAAAGGGACAGAGTGGTGCTGGGCTGCACTGTATATTCATCCCTGGGCCCTGCATTGTCCAGCTTTCTGTCCTCGGGGGCTCCTCTCCCAGCGGGCCCCATGGAGACAACTCAGCACGTGTGGCTCCATGCTGAGCCCTCTCTGATTTCCCCGCAATCCTAATGGCACGGCTCCTATGGAAGGATGCTGAAAGGATAGAAGCTGTGGTTCCTACAGGCCCCGAGGAGCCTGCACGGTCCCACCTCAGGCAGGGGCAGGGTAGCTCCGTAGGAAGGTGTGTGAGATGCCAACGTCCTGGGGCACCAACAGGTTTAGAGAAACGGAAGAAGATGGAAACGATTGTATTTAAGGGCACTCCTCTCCAAGAGAATACTGTATAGGACTGACAGGTATTGGGCTGTTCGGAGCAGAGATGAGGCCTGGCAGACACTTTGGGAAATAAGTGCTTGAACTCCTTAAGCTTTGGGCTGACAAGCCCCATGTCACGAAATCCCAGTGTACCTTATTCCTGCGACCTTCCTGCATTCCGCCAAAGATGAGCTATAAGAAAAAGAAATAGGTGATCGCATCACAGGAAGATTTTCTGCTGGGTCTGGCTTCCACATCCAGGCACTAGAATTGCACAGGAAGTATGTAAACCAGGTCTCTAAGCAGGAGGTAAAAGCCAGGATCTCCTGCTAACATTCTGTTAGGCTCCTGCCACAGACAGCCACTGTGTCATATAAATGGAGTCGTCCTAGCATCAGTCCAAGTCTCGAGGCTACTGTAGTTGATTCCTTACACTCCCAAGGCTGCCCTCTCTCTCTCTCTGGTGAGGGGCAGGGGTTGCAGTGAGCTATAGAGAGCTATCAAGTTGGATAGCAACCTGCAAATGGTATCAACAAAGCAGAGCCATCGACCTTAGGACAGTGTTCAAAACAGAGGGATATTTCATCAGCCTCTCGGTACAGGATACCGATCCCCCAAATCTCTCCTAAATAGCGTCATTGTCGTGAGGATGATGAATTTGATTAACTGAGGGGCTTTTGTTTTGCTAAGGGAAGTATGCAAGTTTGGGGCCAACCAGAATAGTTCCTTCTGGTAGAGGAGAAGCCAGGCCAGCCCCTGTGGTCTTCACTCCCATACCCTTCACCCTGGCAGTGCTCAGCTTCTCTGGGAAATAGGTGTTGAGCACACATTTTAAGCCTGTGTGTTTGAAGGAGAGCCGAATGCTTACCTGCCTGAGATGCTGCACGTTACTGTTCTGTCCTGCTCATGGCCACTGGGCAGCCCCTCCCTTCCTGAGGTTGGCCTGGGAGGGACGGTGGGGTGTGGGGAGTCACCCTTCCCAGGACAAACACAATGAAGGGAACTGCACCACAGCCTACGGGATGTCTCTTGATTGCTTTTATATTTCCAGTTTTTGAACCTCAAATTACCCCTGGTCCATTAACACTGCCTCTTGTGGGTTCTCCGTGGAAATGATTGTATTTTGATGGGGCTAGAGCCTGAGTAGAATTCTCCACCATCAACCAAAGCCCTAAAACCAATCTCATATAATCAATCTCTCCTACATTTGACAAGCTCTCCGGGACCTGGGACCTAGACTCCCGTCCTAGATTCTGTGGTCGACTATCTAACTGGGATGAAATTCTACATAAACCTCTCCACATGGAGCACCAGCCTCCCAGGTTGGAAAGTGGGGGTCTGGCAGCTTCCTCAACCTTCGTGATTATATACCCTTTGCTAGCACGCTAGCCCACCTCCTGACACCACCTCCTGACACCACCTCCTGATACCACCTCCTGACACCACCTCCTGACACCACCTTCTAGGATCACTCCCTTGTTCAATGCACACACATGTACACACATCATTCAATGCAAATAAAGAACCACACAAAAACCCCAGAGCCTGTAAAACAGCTACATAAAATGAGATTATCTTTTTAAAATTTTAGGGGTGTAATATTCATTCTTCTCTCCTCCTGGTGTGATCTAAACCTACTTCTTCTCCCTGCTCAACATTGTTCTTGGCCATACTCCTTGCTTTCCAATAGGATGTTAGTGGATGTGCCTAAGCAAAGGCATGAACTAGTTTGTGTGTTTGCTGTCACCATGAAGAGAACATGCCCCGCCAGCCCACTGATCCAAGGAGGGTGAGAGACACGTGGAGCAGAACTGAACCCAAGCTACAGCTTAAAGCCAAGCCTGATTTAGATCAGCTAATACTTAATCCATTGATGCATGAATGGTTACATTTTTAAGTCACTACATTTTGGGGTGGTTTGTAATACAATTTTATTGTGACTATAGATAATAAGACAGAATAATGAAGATTTTCTGAAGCGAGATAGGAAATGCAGATGTCAAAAGAGAAAATATGGACAGATTCAACCATGGACATTCCTAAAGCTATGTATGGATTTTTAAGAAGAGAGTACCATAAAGAAGCTTGCAAAATCAATCTGAGCCAATAAGGAAGAAATTATCTTTAGCAGAGTTGGGGGTGAGGTGGAGGGATATGCAAAGAGGGACAGAATGTGGGAAATATGTGTGCAGTGATAATTCTCAGCCCTGTTGTCTGCGGAACATTGTGCAGCTGATAAAAGGAATGAGGGCAATCATTTGTGAACCACCGTGTAAGGATGCTCACGACGAATAGAAATTTCAGGACACGTGATTGGTAAGATAATATCTTGAAGAGGGATTCGGAAGGAAAACCACTATTTGTTGTTCCTAGGGATTGGAATTGGGGGAGGGGGAGTGAGGATGGGGACTTTCAGTTTGTCTTTGACTATATCTTTAATCCCTTCCTAACGACCATGTATTAGGTCTGCATTTGGTCTCAGATACCCTTTTGTCCAATCTCTCAATATTGTAATTGTGTCGTTATTGTGGGATGGCCCAGTCATGTGTGGAAGACATGTGACAGGAAGCCCACTACCCTTTGACATGGCCTTCTGGGATAAATGCAATTTCTAGGAAGTTCCTCCAATATCTCCATATATTTAGATAAAATCTACTACCCTTTTTCCAGATTTCAGTTTAACTTTCCTCAGACAGTCGCTACATCTTGTTTGTGCTTTATTTTACCCCACAATGAAGTTTAGTTCATAGTAGGTGCATCTAATATTGAAACATACAGAAACGAGGGTGTGCAATTTCACTCTCTAGCTGTAGATTCTCAGAGCTGCAAGGGAGATCTCAGATCATCCTGTTAACCACCCCTTCTTAGCTCCCTTATAGAAAGCAAAATGAGGCTCTAGAGGGACAATGTCTTACAGAGGTCCCAGAGTTGGGAAATCGGAACCAGGACTCAGAGGCAACGAGCCGACTTCCAGCCCGGTCTTCCTTTCCTTCTCCTACCAGATGCCTCACCAGTCCTGTTCTAAAAACTGCTGGGTTCTAGGGGCTGGGAGCGCAGGGAAGTAGCAGGATATGGTGCCATAAGCATGAGCTTTGGAATCAGACAAATGTGGGTTCAACTTCCAGTTCTAGGATTTGTACAAACGATAACATTGGGCACGTTACTTAACATCTCTGAGTCTCTGTGCCCTCATTCATAAAATGAGGTGATAATAGCCACCAACAGAGTTATTGTGAGAGAAAAATGAGACAAGGTTTATAAAGCACTCAGCACAGTGCCTGGCAGAGAGTAGGAGCTAATTAAATGTGAACTCCATTCCCTTCTCTGTGGAATACCTCAGTAGCTGAAACACTCCTTTATCCATCAAGAAATTAACACCACTGTTATGAGATTAATTCACGGCAATGCACATGAAAACAGTGATTCAAATCATGGCAAAAAACTATAATTAAAGTATCTGGTATTGTTTGATTACAGGGTTGGCTTCCCTCACTTCGGCACTTTGTGGGCAGAGAACAGGCAGCCTGGGGGCAAAGCAGCTTTGTTTTCTGGGAGCTTTCTGACCACTTCTCAGGGCCCTGCTGGGAGGTGATGATTCCTCTGATTCTTGTTTGGCACTGAGGAGTTGGGAGCTTAGTGGGGCGGAGTAGAGAAGGGACTTCACATTTGCTGAACATCTACTATGTGTCAGGCCCTTTAAATGCTCATTCTCACTTTATTCGCCCAGAAATCCCAAAAGGTCAATACTTGTAACTGCCTTTGACAATCAAGAATGCTGAGGCTCCTAGGTAAATTCAGTAATGCTCAACATGTCCTTCCCAGTAAGGGATGGAGCTGGGGTTTAACTCAAGTCCACTGGACTCCAAGGGCTATGTTCCACTCACCACGCAGGCCGCCTCCTCCAACTTTACAGTGAACTAAGTTAACAGGCACCATTTTTAAGTACTTTAAATGTTACAACGCGACTACTAGTTAACTATCCAATTGCATTCTCCCCTTCTTTACTCACAAAATCCCAAGTTTTTATTCTAAATAGCAGTATGTCCAACGGCAGATCGTGTCCCAGTTTCTTTGCAGGTAAGGAAGCTCAAAACATCCAAGAAATTATTGGTTGGAACTACCAGGAAATTTCCTAAACAGATGCCGACCCACTTGAGACACATGACATTATGCCCTCTGTTCCCTCTACATTTCCTTCCGCTTCCCATCTAGAATATAGGCTGCAAGTTGATGCCTGACAGCCATTTTGAACCATGAGGTTCATGAGGTGACCTTGAGAATGGAGGATAGTGCCAAAGGTGGAAGAGCATCAAGGTAGAGGAGGCCTGGGCCCCTGACAACTGTGGAGCTGCCCTGCCAATGCTGGATTGTCAAGTTTTGAATTTCTTTTCAATCAGAGAGAAATGTACCTCTACTAATTTAAGTCGCTTTCTTTTTTGCTGTCACAGTTAAGCAGAATCCTAACTTATACACCTGTAATATAGTGTTTAATCCTCCAACAGTTCTATGAGGTAGGTATCATTTTTGTTCTTCAGGTGATATAACAGAAACTCAGAGACGTAAAGCAACTGGCCCTACATCACTGAGCTAGGAAGTAACAGAGAGTAGATTTGAACCCAAGCCGACTTACACGCTTAATAATTTTATCAGATGGCCGAGTTGGACTAGACATCAAGGACTGTTTTTCCAAGCTGAAGAACTTTCATGTCTCAGTGGAATTCTCCTTCAGAATCAAACTTTATTTCTGATGGCTTGAGCCCTATTTGCATCTGGCATGAGGTTAGTTTTTCACTTTGTAAGAAATAACATTCTAATGGGTTTTTAAGGGCCCAGAAGACTTGTTAGCCGTTCCCTGGCTGCCGCAGGACAAACTCATTAAAAACATCTGAACAAAACCAACAGAACTTGAACGGCAACAAGAAAATGAGGAAGACGCTGTGTGCATGGGGTTAGAGAATCTGTACAGTAAATCACAAATGTCACAGAGGGCCCGCTCACCCAACTGGAGTTGGGACTCTGCCCAGGACATTGAATCTGCTTGCATTCCCGGAGACCATAGAATGAGAATTGCAATCACATATTCATTATCCCAGAATTTCTTTCCATGAAACAATGTTCCTGGAGTTTTGGATGTTCCTGGAGTTTTCCCTTCACAGGGTTTTACCTTTGTGGAAAAGAGTTTGCTAAGCAAATGAAGGAAGCAAATAAAATTAGAGGAGAAATGTTTAGCGAGCTAAAGAGAACAAATCACTTTGTGGCACCAGGGAAGTACCCAATTTAAAGTAAATTATGGTTTTCCCAGGGTTCTCTTGATTGGGACTTGCTATTAGTTGGCATCTGTAATACGAGGACTGTAATAATCACACTGACGTTCCAGGGTGGTGGTAAGGAAGACTCGAGGTACACCTTGTAGAGGTAACTTTGCACAGTGACTACCACGGAGGTAAAAATACACTGAGATGTGCTTTTCTTCTTTTATGGAGCTCTAGGACCTAGGGCTGGCCACTATGTTCCCTCTTTCAGCCTCTGAGAAGCTATCTATAGATGACACAGAGGTGATTTTAAAAATAAGGAGCAGAGAAAAAGCGACAAATCCTCAAGCTAGGACTGATGTCCTTAACAACTCGGGTACAGAGCAGAAAGCATTGGCCCCAGTAGCTGCAAATAGTTTTTCAGGCTTTTGGCTACCTGGTTTTTGGAAGCCCACCTGAGCAAATACCAAGAGGCAGCACAGCATATGTTCCTGGGTTTGAATCCTTGCTCTTCGCCTAATTGGCCAAGTTAGTTAGATGTTTGCAAAATGGAGGTAGTATCTATACCCATGGTTGGTTGCTGCGAGGCTTCCATCAGATAATACATGTAAAGTGTTAGAAGAATATCTAGCACACAGTTATGGGGTCAATAACTCATGGTCAATTTAGTGATTGGAATTATCAGTGCATGGTCTGCCATGATTTTCTTCCTCCCCTTCCTTCAGCGACAGCCCCATAACGGTTGCTCCCACTCTCGCGTGGTGGTAGCAGATCAGGCTTCATAGGAAAATCAGGAGCCCAGCATAGAGAGAGACTAAGGGAGGCCCTGATAAAAGGTCTGGTAGGCTTCTATTCAAATACTGGAGCTTAAAATTTGGAGTCAGGTCAATATGGGTTTAAATCCTGGCTGGCTCTGTGACCTTACACAGGATCTCAGGACCTCAGAATGTACATGTATATCTATGTGTGCCTGTGAACTTTTGCAAATTAAAAAGTGTAAATAAAATAACTCTTCCTCTTGTAAGTTTTACACTTTGTAACTAGTGACCTGCTCACTGGCAAGACTGTTCTGAACTGAGGGACATGTTAGTTAGAGCAATGGCCCATGGAATTTTATTTGGAGGACCCCAGCATAATAAACCATCCCAAACCTGAGTGGCTTAAAACAACAACCATTTGCTTAGCTGATGATTCTGACGGTTGCCAGTTTGGTTTAGGTTCAGCTGAACAGTTCTTCTGCTGGTTGCAAATGGGTTCATGCATCTACTCATAGTTAACTGCCAGCCAGCTAGGGGACTCTGCTTCCGGGAGTGAGCTAGCTGTTGATTGGGGTGATGGAGGCAATAGGGCTGCATGTCTCCCATCATCCAGCAGGCTAGCCCAGGCTTCATTACATGGGGGTAGTAGTGGGGTTGCAAGGGAAGCAAGAGAGCATTAGTTCCCAATACACAAGCACTTTTCAAATTGTGCCACAATGGCCCAAGCAAACCATACAGCCAAAGCCAGAGTAAGTATATGGGGGAATCCTGCAAAGGCATGGATGCAGGGTGGTGCCATTACTGAAACAATGTACCACAAGCATCACAGAACCTATTCGGGGGGAGGTGGTTCTGAAGTAGGCACTTTGTGCACATGAGACCACAGTGACTTGCCTCTTAATGAATCCCAAGGAGAAATCATTCAGTCCAGCAGTCTGGACAAGCAGTTTGAATGATAAAATTCTTTCCCCAACCAACTGAAAGGTTGGCTCTCCTATATAGATTTCCATAATCTGTGGATTAGGGCCCCGGAATAGATTTCTAAATTCTCTTTAAACTCTGACAATCTTTGAATCTATACTTTTCCATTTCAATTAGAGAAAAGCAGAAGCTCAGATCAAGAAAGCTCTGCTTCCTCATCCAATGAGGTAGACGGGAAATTTCAACCCAAGAAGCAACTGGTCAAATATTAGGATCGAGTGACCGTGGATTAAAATGCCTCAAGAAATAGTTAACCTCTGTTATTGGAGGTGACTGAGCACAGACTGGACAGCTGGTTTTTTGTTTGTTTACTTGTTTTGTGTTGTTTGAATGATGTGAAGCCGTGGTTTTATGGTGGATGCACGAAGGGACATCAGAATTTTCACGTTGCTCCTATGGATGCTGATGCCGGCCTCAAAGCAGACCACACAGAAAAGAGGGGTTAGTCCTTGTATCAAGTAAAAAAGTTAGGTCAGATTTACTTAACAGTAAGAACAAATGAGCACTTGCTCTAAGAAAATCAAAGTGCTTTTACATCTTATACCTTTCTACTCTTTGAGCACCAGTAACTTCTTTTTACAAAGGGAAGAAGAAAAACTTGGAGAGGTAAGAAAATTTGCTCAAAGTCATCCCCAACCAGTAAGTGTCTGCGTGGTTTCTTCCCTATGTTCTTGGTGATCTGCTTTCTTTCCTCCTTTCCTCCCACCGTTCATTCATCTGTTCAGTCTGTCACTCATCCAAAGCTCATCCTTAGTGAGATTTCTGCTAGGAGTTAGGAAGGACAGGCATTCCTTATCCTCAGAGCATGTGTGCACCTCTGTGAATGACATCAGATAATACATGTAAACTCTAGCAGTCCCTGAGACCTAAAAAACACTCCCTGAAGGCTGGCTGTTATTCTTCTGGGGGAAATGATAGGAAGCTTTTGAAACCAAGCGTGTGCTCAGAGAATCTGAGATGGTTGTTCCAGAAGGAAACAGGTACAGAGGGTTAGAGGACGTCGACCAGAGCCCTGGTCCCTTGAATCCTGTGGTTATCGCAGGAGCCCTGAGGAGAGGGAAGGACCCTGAACGGCGGACACCTCCAGGGGAGCTGAAAGAGCAGGAGTGCAGCCCCATGTGTGCCCCCAGCCAGGCTCGCCTCCTCCCACGATGCAAGCTGGGACTGAGACGTTCCTGAAAGGGCTGCTCTTTGGAAGCATTGTGCCTTTCTAGAGCTGGCCAAGAGAGCATACCACTGAGACCACGCTGGGGACGCCTGCTCTCTTGCGGGGTTGTCCAGAGTAAGCATGAGAAGGAAGAGTTAGTAGTCTCCCTGCTCTATGCTCCCACAGCACCTCCCGGTAGCCCTCTTGGGCAAGACCTAAGACCACCCCACACAGGCTTTTTCTTACAGGGGCCAACATCTGGCCCCTAGAAAATACTCAAGAAATTCTTGTCCTGGCAAACTGTGGGAGTGTAGGTCACATCCTGCAACCCTCCACCTTCTCCTTCACTGCAAGGATGTGACAGCTAGCCAGGTCTAGCCTGGCTCCATTACAGGGCAAAAGCATGCACGGCCAGGCCGCCACACAGCAGGGGACTGGTATCGGGCTCTTTGTGTGGTCTCCTGGAAGCCCTCTCCCTTGCCCTGGATGCAGCTCTGCTTGGAAGAATGTGCTCTCTGAGCAGGGGTGAGGGCTGGGGGTAAGGATGGGAATATTCTTTAAAAGAAGATCCTTTTTTGCAGTTGTTTTAAAGTAATATGCCAATAAGGCAATTCTTGGCAGTGTTGAGAAGGGATCAGAGGTAGCCAGATGACATATGTAATGGAGCATCAGATGGAAGCAAAGAGACAGGTAGAGCAGGTGGGTCACCTTTGAATGCGCTCATGCTCTAAACAATCCCCAGCACTGGCCCAGCCCTGCCTGAGATCCACCAGCCTCTCTTAATGTTGAAGCCTGACTCTGCAGCCCAGACCCATGGCTCAGGCACTGAAGGAAGCCTTTCTTTCCAGAACGCTTTGCCGTCTTGGAGCCATTGCTGATTCAGAAGAAGTTTCAAGGACCCCAGATAAGAGATTTGGCACAAAGGAGGAAAGCGCCGGCACGAGCTGTCTGGTTTGTGCTTCCCGATGCGCTAAGGGCTTTTTGTACAGAATTCCACTTAAATAGAGGAAAAACAGCAACAAAAAATTAATTCTGTGTCATCCTTGGTGCAGCTTGGTATCTTAATTTAATTTTTTTCTGCTCTCCCTGCATAGTTCTCTCTGGCCTGAATGCCCTTCTCCAGCATCTCCACATTGGCAGACTCCATCTATCGTCGCCCAGTCAGAATCACATCATTATATGCTCATTCATTCTGTGCTGTCGTTTCCTCATCTATAAAATGGGCATAATAATAGTGCCTGCTCCCTAGAGTTGTTGTGGGGGTTCATAAGAACACTCGACATGAAGCTTAGTATATAGACAAAGCTCGATAATTAAGGATAATAATAATAGTAATAATAGTTGTTGTTACTGATGAATGGGACTTCTCTCCTTTGCTGTACTGTGAGATTTTGGAGGCACCGCAGGGCTGAGGTCTTATTCATCCCTGAACCTTAGAGGTCAGTAGATGGCCTTGACACCCAACAGATAATCAGGTGCAGTAGAATATCTGTGGGAAGTGTGGGTACAGGAGTGGCACGGGCCAAAGACAAGAGTGATCCTTGAGCCAACAAACACACTGCTCATCAGCCCTCCACCTGCCCGGCCATCTTTCTGGGCTCTTGTCGCTGTTGTTCAAAGCCAGCCAAACTGTCCTGGGGCTGGCTGCTGGCATCCTTGCCGTCACACGGCCGCAAAGAGGAGTCGCTCGCCACCGCTGTGCGGGCGGACGGCAGCGTCGAAGCTGCCTTTGGGACTCTGCCTCCGGGGGGGGCCGGTGCCGAGGGAACCCGTGCTCCTGGCAAAGTGGGGGCTCCGCGTTGCCGCACCCCCAGCCCTGCCTCCAGCGCCCATTACGGCAATGAGCGCAGCGCATTTGACTCTTTACCTTGTCTCTTAGGCTTCTCAGCACGGACAGCTCCTAATGGATGTCAGACTTTGAATTTCTTATCATGTTGTTTATATCTAATAAGTGACTCGCCCCGGTTTTTTTTTAAAAGTCAGCTTTTAAAAATACTGTGTTTGAACATCTGTCAAGGGCTGGGGATTAGCTGAATAGGCACTGGATGCCAGGATATTATATTCTCTCTTATCCTTTATACTGTAATTATCTTGATCCTCAAACAACTCAGCACCAGTTACAACCACTTTCGCAGACTTGTTGTTGCTGCAAATTCAAAAAATTATTTTATTTGAATCTAAATTAAACTGATATGTAACAAGGTTTTTTTTTTCCATGCTAAGTCTCAAAAAACAGTATCTGCAGATGATTAAAAAACAGTAAAACATGGACAATTTCAAAGTTTATTTCAAGAATAAACTCATGAAAATTCATCTAATTATGCAGCAGTGTACCAAAAATAATCTTTTCCAAACCTAAATTTGTTTAACAAAACACACAGTCAGCTAAGCCAAATGAAAGCAAACGTGTGTTTATGGCACAGTCACCCCCTCCCCCTGGTGCTCCAAGCGGGCAGGAGGGCTTGGCGGGGTGCGGAAGCCTGTTGGTGGCTGGTGTGTGTCCTGAGCTGCGCCTGTCATCCTTTCCAGCGAGGGGATTCTGGCATCCGCTGGTCACGGAAATCGGCCCTGTGGTGAGTGGTCTCAGTTCCGGGCCACATGCACAGCTGGGGGTGAACTTCGAGCATTTCGCTCCCGGGAACTGTCTCAGGCGGGAGACGCTACCAAAGTACGATGCACATAACTGGTGCACAGTTGGGCCATGTCTGCCACTGAGTCACAGTCCTAGTGGTAACAGCTACCATGTATGCAGCCCTTGCTCTGGGTCAGCTGTGGATTTGAGGGCCTTACGTTCATTCTGTCAACTGAGCCATAGGGCAAAAACTGGGAGCTGGCCACTGTGGCCCTACTTTATAGATGCAGAAGCTGAGGTGCAGAGGCAAATAGCCTTCCTAAGATCGCATGAGTCATTGGCTGAGCTGGGATGGACTCTGCCTGTCTTCCAGAGCCATGTGATTCTCTGCTCTATCATACGATGTTGGCTTGGTCCTGGGCCAGCTTCTTTGGGGGAAACCACGGGAATCTAGCTTCCCCCACCCAAATAGTTCCTCGTTCCTTTCTGCATCTCAGTATGCTCACCTGAGTGGTGGAGAATGCAAGCCTTTGGACATAGTAAAAAGTTAAAAAGTCATAAAAGATGATTATTCCATTAGGCTGTACAGTCTCGGAAAGCAGGAAGGTATCTATTTTATTTTTATTTTTTAAAGATTTTATTCATTTATTTGACAGAGAGAGACACAGCGAGAGAGGGAACACAAGCAGGGGGAGTGGGAGAGAGAGAAGCAGGCTTCCTGTGGAGCAGGGAGCCCGATTGCAGGTCTTGATCCCAGGACCCTGGGACCATGACCTGAGCCGAAGGCAGATGCTTAACGACTGAGCCACCCAAGTGCCCTGGTATCTATTTTATTCTTAATTGCACCCCTGGTACCTTCCATATAGTAGCTCTTAGAGCATTGGCCACATAAGGGTCATTGATAAGGTTCAAGGGAAGAGGAAGAATAAGAGGAGTGTCCTTCTAGAAATTGTTTGCAGCATATTTGGGAAGAGAAGACTAATTCGTGTGAACAGAGGAAAGACCCACTTCAGTGAACTCGCCATTAAGGGAATGAATATGGATTACCTACCAGGTGACTCATCAATAATGTCATATTGGAATTGTCCTTGCCAAGTATTAGGCATTGGTTTCTGGACCTACTGTCCAATTCCTAGCTGTGTGGCCCAGGCTAGTTTCTGAACCTCTCTGAGCTTCTGTTGGGGAGGAGCCATATTGATCTCACTCTGCTTTTCTCCTTGTATGGATGTGGGGATCCCCTGAGATACAGAAAGCACCGTCACATGCTGTAAGAAAGGTCATGACCGTCATCATTTGTGACGGTGAGAATAGGCAAATTAGGTTGAACTCCATGGAGGAAATGGTTAGTGGTTTGAACATGAAGGAGGAGCCACGTTTCGTGGTGGATTGTAATGGATTCCAGGAGAAGAACTAAAATCAAGGATCTATATCAGATTCAAATCCTATGTTTCCAGAAGCCTATAGCAGTCACAGGGCTTCTCACTCAATCACTTGCCTCCCAGTGGTAACATCAGGACACTCACTAAATATGTTAAACTTGTGTTCATTTGTTTTAAAATTTAGTTCATTTAATTGAAATGAAAGAATTGGATTGAATTAAAGGGAATAGGTTTGAAACGTAATTTAAAACCCACCCACCCCCAAACACACAAAATAAAATCCCCAAATCAACTGTCTCCACAAAGTTCTGTGGTCTGTCCAACCACCACACCTTTTCCTTAACTGAGGCAGAGAATGTGA